>NC_138310.1:10470000-12870000 GCF_965601325.2 Salmo salar | reverse complement strand
TAAAGACATGAAGGTCAGTCAATGCGGAAAATTTCAAGAACTGAAAGTTTATTCGAGTGCAGTC
Organism: Salmo salar; assembly: GCF_965601325.2. Taxonomy (NCBI): domain Eukaryota; kingdom Metazoa; phylum Chordata; class Actinopteri; order Salmoniformes; family Salmonidae; genus Salmo; species Salmo salar. The sequence continues at coordinate 12,869,936 of NC_138310.1, read as the reverse complement.
ACAAAATCCAAGCGCTATGATGAAAGTTGGCTCTCATGAGGACCGCCACAGGAAAGGAAGTCCCAGAGTTACCACTGCTGCAGAGGATAAGTTCATTAGAGTTACCAGCCTCAGAAATTGCAGCCCAAATAAATGCTTCAGAGTTCAAGTAACAGACATCTCAACATCAACTGTTCATAGGAGACCGCGTGAATCAGACCTTCATGGTCGATTTGCTGCAAAGAAAACACTACCAAAGGACATCAATAAGAAGACACTTGCTTGGGCCAAGAAACATGAACAATGGACATTAGACCAGTGGAAATCTTTCCTTTGGTCTGATGAGTCCAAATTTGAGATTTTTGGTTCCAACGACCGTGTGTTTGTGAGACACAGAGCAGGTGAATGGATTATCTCCGCATGTGTGATGCCCACCGTGAAGCATGGAGGAGGAGGAGTGATGGTGCTTTGCTGGTGACAATGTCGGTGATTTATGTAGAATTCAAGGCACCCTTAACCTGCATGGCGACCACAGCATTCTGCAACGATACGCCATCCAAGCTGGTTTGCGCTTAGTGGGACTATCATTTGTTTTCAACAGGACAATGACCCAACACACCTCCAGGTTGTGTAAGGGTTATTTGACCATGGAGAGTGATGGAGTGCTGCATCAGATGACCTGGCCTCCACAATCACTCGACCTCAACCCAATTATGATGGTTTTGGAAGAGTTGGACCACAGAGTGAAGGAAAAGCATCCAACAAGTGCTCAGCATGTGTGGGAACTCCTTCAAGACTGTTGGAAAAGCATTCCAGGTGAAGCTGGTTAAGAGAATGCCAAGCTGTCATCAAGGCAAAGGGTGGTTACTTTGAAGAATATAAAATCCAAAATATATTTTGATTGGTTTAACACTTTTGGTTACAACATGATTCCATATGTGTTATTTCATAGTTCTGATGTCTTCACTGTTATTCTACAATGTAGAAAATATATTTTTTTTACTAAGAAAAACCCTTGAATGAGTAAGGTGTGTCTAAACTTTTGACTGGTACTGCATATCCACTAGGCTAATAAATAATGTTTCCTTTTGATTATTTAATTAACCTATATCATGTTATCCCTTTGGAGCGCATGCAAAAGCGATTTGGAGATGAAGGTGAGTGACAAAATGGATTACAATTAAATTTGAATGAACTGAATGATGAAGAGTGTGATTGAATTAAGAGCAATAGTGTAAGAATTTCTGTTCCTCTATTTCTGTTCGCACACAGTCCATTTTTTATTTTGCTCTTCACTCGCAGTCGCTTAGTAGCCTAGGTCTACTACCGACTGGTCACGTTATACAGCGCCACATTTTCCTAACAGAAACCCAGGTTTTCTTAGGCAATTGTAAAATGCATTTTAGTTTCTTGGAATAAAAACACCATAATTGTAATCAATTTAATTAAGCCAAATTTCGAACAGTATAAACAGCACAACAAATACAATAATAATTTAAAATAAATACCATTTAGTCTGTTTTAACAAAAAAGGTTTTAAAGTCTTTAGTACAGCCAAGATTAAAAACAGTCAAATTCAAATCGCTTTAGCCAACATTAATTATTCGAGGCTACTTTTGCTATTACCTTTTATAACTAAAATGCTTGATTGTATTTAAAGAGTCTAATAAAGCAATTTAATAAACACAATCACAAAACAGAATAGCATGTTTTACAATGTATTTATCCGCGCTATAGTAGTTGGGGCTATGGCTGCGCCATGTCACTGAAATGAACTTGTTAACTTAGCAGATATCACATGCGTATATGCCCCAGCCCTTTACAATATGAATATGATGGAATACAACAGAATATAATAGAAAGGTTATTCTCCCCAAATGGGTATTTGTCATCAGTTGGCATGGAGCTGCAGTTATTCTAGGAAAACATATTTTGAAAGAGAGACCATCTGTAAAAACTGCTGTGGTGTTTAGCAAAACTAGGTTCATTAAAAACCTTGGAATATGCTCTTTTGGAAAGGATATAGCAATAAAAATGTCTGGCCTGCATGGGCCTCTAGGATTATTTGGAAAAGTAAGCAAGCACCAACAAGCTTCACAAAGAAGCCCTCAAAGATGCCCTCTGGTGGTTGAACAAGCATCAATCGCAACAATGGCTGACAGTAAAATACTACGATATCATTCCGCAGCATCTCGCAAGCTGTGCTGTGGTATGAAGCAACTTTTAAATAAGGATCCATTGTACAAGTAGCTATAGTTGGCTTGGTCAATCAATAGAGGCCACTCTGAGTGCATGCATCCTCCAAAAGATGGACAGGGACAGCTTATGGGTTGATCAGAGGAAGGTGATGAGGAAGAAATTAGCCTTTCCAAATGCTAGCTACTTAACTTATGTTAGCCCAAAACAACACCACTCAGTTGCAGTGAAATGTCACTGGGTTGGGCTACAGACAATCCATTCCGGTTCACATGTGAAGGCTTAACTGATGGTGCGTTCAATTCAACTGGGAACTCGGGGTAGAAACGTGTTCCACATTTTTTTTTTAATGTTTGAATGGTCATCCAACTCGGAATTACAAGTCAGAAACTCAGGCATCATCATTGAGCTCAGACTTCTCCGACGTGACAATTTTTCCCAGTCTGAGCTTGTTTTGTTTCCGAATTTTCAGTTGTCTTGAATGCACCAAAAGTAATAGGTTTTGGCCATGGTATAATGCATACTTTTTACTAAACAGTAAGTGCTAAATAGTACAATTAGTACACAGAATGCAGTTTAAGTAAGAAGTAGGCAAGCCAGATTTTGGACACGGCCAATGGTTTTCTGGACTGGGAACAGTGAATAACTTTGAGAATTAGGCCTACTGCCTCAAGGTAGAACTACACTGTGCAGTGTGTTGATGTTTTTATTTACTTTTACTCGAAGACAAGTGAAGTACCAGATTCTTATTAGGCTTCTGACTTCATCAAAACAGAGGATAAATAATGACAACATCACTTCATCTCTGTGCATTATGTTTGCATCAACATCCATGCTTAGTTAAATTCTTTGTGAGATTTCATTGGCGAGTGGGTAACCCGCCTCTACCATCCGTCCTATTGACATACGTGCAATCATTAGAGAATAAACTGGATAAGCTCCGTTCGAGACTATACTACAAAACGGGACAATAAAAACTAATATCACTGAAATTAATACGGAGTAGTGGCTGAACGACGACAAGGATAATATACAGTTGGCTGGGTTTTCTATGCATTGGCAAGCGAGACAGCTACCTCTGATAAGACAAGGGGTAGAGGTCTGTGTCTATTTGTCAATAACAGCTGGTGCGCGAAATCTAATATTAAAGAAGTCTCAAGGTTTTGCTCACCTGAGTATCTCATGATAAGCTGTAGACCACACAATTTACCAAGAGAGTTTTCATCTATATTTTCCGTAGCTGTCTATTGACCACCACAAACAGATGCTGGCACTAAGACCGCACTTAACGAGCTTCATAAGGCCATAAGCAAACAAGAAAATGCTCATCCAGAGGTGGCGTTCCTAGTGGCCGGGGACTTCAATGCAGGAAAACTTAAATCCGTTTTACCTCATTTAATAAAAAAGCAAAAAAGCAAAAAAAACTCTAGACCACCTTTACTCCATACACAGAGACGCGTACAAAGCTCTCCCTCATCCTCCATTTGGCAAATCAGACCATAATTATATCCTCCTGATTCCTGCTAAACAAGGAAAAAAGTACCAGTGACTCGCTCAATACGGTAGTAGTCAGATGACGCAGATGCTAAGCTACAGGACTGTTTTGCTAGCACAGAATATGTTCCGGGATTGAGGAGCACACCACATCAGTCACCGGCTTGGTCAATAAGTGCATCGATGATATCATCCCGTCTGTAGCCGTGAAGTGCTTTGAAAGGCTGGTCATGGCTCACAACACCATCATCCCAGAAACACTAAACCCACTCAAATTCAAATACCGCCCAAACAGATCCACAGACGCAATCTCTATTGCACTCCACTGCCCTTTCACACCTGGACAAAAGGAACACCTGCGTGAGAATGCTGTTCATTGACTATAGCTCAGGGTTCAACACCATAGTGCCCTCAAAGCTCATCACTAAGCTGAGGACCGTGGGACTAAACATCTCCTTCTGAAACTGGATCCTGGACTTCCTGACGGGCCACCCCCGGGTGGTAAGGGTAGGCAACAACATCTGCCAAGCTGATCCTCAACACGGGGCCCCTCAGGGGTGCGTGCTTAGTCCCCTCTTGTACTCCTTGTTCACCCACGACTGCGTGGCCAAGCACGATTCCAACACCATCATTAAGTTTGCCGACGACACAACGGCAGTGGGCCTGATCACCAAAAACGATGAAACAGCCTAAGAGGGCCGAGCATGCCCCCATTCTTATTGACAGGGCTATCATGGAGCAGGTCGAGAGTTCCTTGTTGTCCACATCGCCAAAAAACTATCATGGTCCAAACACACCAAGACAGTCGTGAAGAGGGCACGACAATGCCTATTCCCCCTCAGTAGACTGTTAAATATTGCCAAAAAGACTCCAGCCACCCTAGTCATAGACTGTTATCTCTGCTACCGCACGGCAAGCAGTACCAGAGCGCCAAGTATAGGTCCAAAAGACTTTTAACTTCTTGCGGATTAGTGGGACGCTAGCGAAATTGCAGAGCGACAAATTCAAATTAAATTACTATAAATATTAAACTTTCATGAAATCACAAGTGCAATACATCAAAATAAAGCTTCACTTGTTGTTAATCCACCTGCCGTGTCAGATTTCAAAAAGGCTTTACGGTGAAAGCAAACCATGCGATTATCTGAGGACAGCACCCAGAACACGAATGCATAACAAATCATTTTCAACCAGGGAGTTGCGACACGAAAGTCAGAAATATCGATATAATATATGCCTTACCTTTGAAGATATTCTTCTGTTGGCACTCCAAAAGGTCCCAGTTACATTACAAATGGTCCGTTTGTTCGGTAATGTCCTTCTTTATATCCATAAAAACTCTATATCCATAAAAAAGTTTAGCTGGCGCGCTTCAGTCAATAATCCACTCGGTTTCCCTCCTTCAAAATGCATACAAAATGAATCCCAAACGTTACCAATAAACTTATCCAAACAAGTCAATCAATGTTTATTATCAAACAATAGGTACCCTAATTCGCAAATAAACGATCAAATTTAAGACGGAGAATTGTTAGTCTTTACCGGAGAAAAATACCAAAGAACGCACTCTCATTCACGAGCTTAGAAACACTACAGCCAAAATGGGAGCCACCTAGAAAAACGACAATTTCTGGCTAATTTTTCCAAAAACCAGCCTGAAACTCTTTCTAAAGACTGTTGACATCTAGTGGAAGCCCTAGGAACTGCAATCAGGCACAATTTCGCCCTATTATAAAAGTGGCAGCCATTGAAATCAGTGGTAGGATGAATTTTTTTGGGGGGGGATGGTTTGTCCTCGGGGTTACGCCTGCCATTTCAGTTCTGTTATACTCACATACATTATTTTAACAGTTTTAGAAACTTTAGAGTGTTTTCTATCAAAATCTACCAATTATATGCATATCCTCGCATCTGGGCCTGAGTAGCAGGAAGTTTACTTTGGGCATGCTTTTCATCCGAATGTGAAAATACCGCACCCATCCCAAAGAAGTTAGCAGCTTCTACCCCCAGGCCATAAGACTGCTGAACAGCTAATCAAACTACCCAGATTATTTGCATTGACCCTCCCCTTTTTTTACCCTGCTGCTACTCATTGTTTATTATTTATGCAGTCACTTTACCCCTACCTACATGTACATATTACCTCAATTACCTCGACTAACCTGTACCCCCGCACATTGACTCGGTACCGGTACCCCCTGTATACATAGCCTCGTTATTGTGTTAGTTTATTCAGTAAATCTTTTCTTAACTCTAATTTCTCTTAACTGCATTGTTGATTAAGGGCTTGTAAATAAGCATTTCACGGTAAGGTCTACACCTGCTGTATTCGGCACATGTGACAAATAAAATGTGAAATTCTGAATTTCAAACTAATTTATCTGTTGATTGAATGCCTACGAGTATAATAATCCCCCCCCCCCCCCCCCCCAAACCAATCCACTAGCAATGTCAGTTGCCAAAACATGATATAATTCCAATCAAGACGACTTGTTTACTTTCCCCTAGTGATTTAAAATACACCCAGTTAATGCATTTGTGTCAGCAAAAGGACAGGGTCCAACAAACACACTGGAATGCTGGATTGTCAGCCTCCAGATCCACTTACTTCCCACAACAATCCGAGCGCACAGATAAAAACAATTAAAATAAGTTTGAGCTGACCCAGTTTCACCCCAGACACAACACATGTCTACATATAGGCCTATACACAGTGTACAAAACATTTTTTTCAAACTTTGCTCTTTCCATGACATAGACTGACCAGGTGAAAGCTATGATTCCTTACTGATGTCACTTGTTAAATCCACTTCAATTAGTGTAGATGAAGGGGTGGAGATGGCTTAAAGAAGGATTTTTAAGCCTTGAGACAATTGAGCCTAGAGCTGTGTTCGAATACCCATGCAAACATACTGTATACTTAATGAGTATATACTACATAGTATCAGTGCATTTTAGTATACTGTAAACGAATGGTATCATTTCAGTTGAGCGTACTAGAGCTTCGCCTGTCTACCGGAAGTTGATGCTAGCTTGTTAGCATAGCACATGACTAGCTAAACATTTAACAATTTCAGTTGTGTTCCTAAATTCTATCTGGAGTGCGCTCTGGGCATTCGTAAATCCAGAGAGTTGTCCGTTCATAAATTCGGAGCATTCAGAGCGCACACTGGACATTTTGGCCGAGGAGTAGGTTTGAGCCGAGCGAGCGTTCAACGGCAGTCAAGCACCCAAGCTAACTGGCTAACGTTAGCTAGCTACTTCCAGACACAAATGAGACTGAGAACCTCACTCTGACCATTTTACTCCCCCTAGCAGAGCTGGTTAGTCTGTGTTCATGTTATCTAGAATGTTGGTGACTGTACCTGTGCTGCTGACAACAATTTAATAATGCTTTTTTTGCCAACGTTTACTGGCCATATTCAACGTGTGTTGAGCATTCATAAATTAATCAGTTATCCTGCGCGAGAGTGCTCTGAAATCAAAGTAGATAGCCAGAATGAACAATGTCCATTGAAACGCACAAAGACTATACCGCTTAGCTAGGAATAATCTAGTCAATAAACGTTGGGTAGTTAGATAGGATATAGTAAATAATACTGCCTGGCAAGTTCGATGTATTAGTAGCCAACTAACGTTAGGTAGCTAACATACCGGTACCTACTGCTGTAATACTATGCGGTTCGCAAGGATAGCGTAGCTAACAAATTGTCAGCCAATATAACGTGTAACGTAACCTATTTGAAAAGTCATTACATTGCATAACATTTTCTTAAAACGTTTCATAATTAGTTAAAGCAATGAATTTGTTTTCCCTTTTCTTCGGACTTTGGCTGCATATTTCCCGCCATTTTCTTCAATTCTGAAAACATTGTGAAGCCACGCCGGTTTTCATAAAAATTGCCTTATGGGCCCTAAAAGCACGGAAATAGTGTCCACTTCATGTATACTTCACATTTTGGTGAATTTAGTATGACATCCGGGAACTTTTGGCATACTAAGTATATCCATATTATGACCAATAAGCAAACTATATAGTCAATTCATTTCACAAATAGTCCGTTATTGCGGTTAGTATGAGTATTCGAACACAGCTATGGATTGTGTGTGCCATTCAGTGGGTGAATTGGCAAGACAAAATATTTAAGTGCCTTTGAACGGGGTATGGTTAGGGCTGTTGCGGCGACTGTTTTACACCGGCAGTCACGAGTCATGACCACAGTAAAATTCCAGGTGACCGTTGAGTCATGGTAATCTCCTTTTATACACTCTAGACATGCTTTGTTAGTACCCAACTTGCTAATGACCATCAGGTCCTAATGGTCTGGTACGCAGGGCTCTATTGTCCCTCTACCCACTCTGACATCAAGGCAAATCAAATACAATAAAGAAAAAATACAAAAATCACACTCATCAAAACAGTACGTGCTTTTAAAACTCACCTCACTGTGATGATCAATTTGAAAAAATAAGTTCAAAAGCAGGTTGAAATTGATTGTAAAACATGGACATTGTGGATGTTGTTGCAAAGCTTATCACAACGAAATGGACAGCGCTTTCTAAGGTGATGATTAATTCAAAACACCCATACACATATTAGAGCTTATACATGCAAGATTTGTTATATTTTTAATAAAGTTATGATTCTGCCTTATAGCCTACCACATATTACGCATGGCAGAAAAACATAACACTAAACTGATTTAAGATGTCTTTGGTACATAATTGGTCTAGCGGCTAGCCTATACTCCAAAATTATAAATAAATTAGAGTAATCATCTTTGAGTGTGGACTGTATTATTATGCATACTGGGTAGACTCATTACCTTATGCTAGGCTCCAAAATGTCTATCCATGAGTCTGGGAGAGAACGTATAGCCCTAGGCGATGCTGTTGGTTCATTGCTTGTGCAGAGTGGCTTACAGGTAGCCTACAATTACAGTGAATTTGTATTTGATTTTGAGTAGGGAAAGTTTTATATTTTCATAATTAATTGGGTGGCACATTACCTTTAGCTATACCGAATATCCACCACCATGCGTTTCCATCTCCTCCTCGCTCTCCCTTATTCCTTTCTTGGGCATGCAGAGAGGCTGGCCGTCAACAGTTTAGTGAAATATGTTTTGTTGCGAAAACATGTTACTATCGACGTTCCCGAACAGATTTCACTTGGTTTCCCAAATTAAGCACTGGGTAGCTGCAGGATCAGGGTTGGAGAGCCCCTGGCATACAGCGTTTCGGTGGAATATCACCTGTCGCCCAGCAAGAGCATGCTCCGCAAACAGTGGTTGATGCATGGAGTGAAATAAGTGTTCTTATATTTATTTCTCAGCTGCTAATATTAAGCACAGCTCAGCTATAAAACTGAAGTAGCCTAGCAGGCTTCACTGAGAAATGGACCGGCAGGAAAGCGCGTGGCCGCCATTTGCTATTCGAGTGCATACAGATGGCATGTCTTTTTCCGCTGTCAATTTGATAATAAATCAAAACAAATTTTACATATTCGCAAAGACAAGATTTAATTGAGAATGGTCTGATGGGTGAAAATATGATTACTTGAGAGAACCTGCCTGCCTGAGGCAAGGAATGCTTTTTTTGCAACTTTCTCAAATCATCAATAGCCTATAGTTGCATCAAGCAGCCCATATATGTTTTGATTTCTAAAACATTCACAACTAAATTTGCCCAATAACTCTAATTGTAGCACATAAGACCTGTTTCAAATGATCAATTTTACGCTCAACATAGCCACTTCATATGTGCACTCGCTTTGGAATGAGGGAAATGTCATTTATATTTTATTCAGCTAAGTTCAATTACATTCTTTATAATATAAAATAATGGCATATCTTGTCAGCTAAATGAACAAGCCTACAGCCTATGGCATGGAGCATAGCCAGAAAATATACAGTAGGCAAACTCATATTCTGTACTTTGGAAATAGATTTTCTTCACACCATAATTTTTCTTTAGACTTGACTAAAATAAATAATGGATTATTGTGAAGGCTGTACATTAAATTGATTTATTATACTTAAAAAAAAAAATGTAGATGTTCCAAAGGTGCACATCAGCGGCTTGTATGCAGCTTGTATGCGTGGACGCCTGGAGATACTAAACGTGTTTATGTTCATTAACGCTCAATTACCGTGAGACCGGCAGTCTTATGCATGACAATAACCAGCTGACAAAAGTGCATGACCACCACAGCCCTAGTAGGTGCCAGGTGCACCGGTTTGTCTCAAGTACTCTAGCGCTGCTGGGTTTTTCACGGTCAACAGTTTCCTGTGTGTACCAAGAATGGTCCACCACTCAAAGGACAACCAGCCAACTGTGGGAAGCATTGGGTTCAACATGGGCCAGCATCCCTGTGGAATGCTTTCGACACCTTGTAGAGTCCATGCTCCGATGAATTGAGGCTGTTCTGTGGGCAAGAGGGGGGGGGAGTAGTGCAACACAATATTAGGAAGTGTTCTTAATGTTTTGTACACTCAGTGTATATGGCCAATAATGCAGTAATAAGCTACTGTGTGTACTGTCTAGTGTTTATACAAAAATACATGTTCATACTCAAAAACAATTTCACAAAAAAAAATAGTTTAAGGAAAAAATAATAATATTTGTAATCTCCCTAACATGCATCCCTGAAAGAATGTTCCAACAACCTCCAGCCCCTAAAAAATCCCTGCCATGCTGCAAGCAGTTTAGAGGACACATGATGCCTTGACAGGGACATCTTTCAGTTGGTCGTTTTTTCCCCCCTTCATGAATGCAATTCATGCCTCTGGAGGGGATGGTAATACAGCTGTAATAGGATCAAACCCCTTTGGAATTGTAGCCCTCTTAAGCATGTCACATACGCTCAGTCACCCACCCCTCAGTCTGGTATGCTCCTTCAAACCTAGTGCTGCTCCCTCCTGCCTGCCCGCTGCTGCCGTGAAAGGCTTCTCTGTGAAAAGCCTGGGGGCCCTGAATGCTCCACAACTCTGCTCTTCCAAAAACAAAACTAATCTCTGGAGTTCGCTCAAATCATTCGTGTTCCAAAAGCTGTCATCGTTTAAAGCGGAGGCCAGGCCAGAAATACAGGCAGAGGTGTTTCATGCCATGCTGCAGAAATTGTCTTAGGAGCAGGAAACAGAAAGATCTGGGTGACCTACTTGAGTCTGCATGCTGTTCCAATCTTTTTAGTAGTTGTGAGTATGGCCAATGTGAGATATTAGCCTGTAAATCATCCAAAATACATGCAGTAGAGATAGACCCTCAGAAAGCCAAACTGTTGGCTTTTAAATCCAAGATGGTTCTACTTGAGACTCTGATCCTCACCATTACAGTGAAGGATATCTTTATACTCAAATCTAATTAGTGATACCAAATTAAGGATTATTCTAAACTCCAGTAATCAGCTTATTACTCCACCTAGCTCTGGCCAACGAAAACCTTGCTAACGCTTCAGTGCAAATTCCAGCTCATTCCTTTTTCTCGTGTTAAAACTTTATTATTATTTTTTTTTACAAAAATTGTTTAAAAAAACTATGAACACCTACAGCACAGCATCCCAAAATCAGAGGACTCCATTTGCCAGGACTAACATTGGGCCTGTCACCTACTGAAGCAGCTAACTTCCCACACCAAGTCAGCCTTTACGGCAAAATCAGAGCCAGACAGAATCTGGCATGCAATCAGTCATTATACACAACATTGCATTAAATGTTCCTATATTTTAATAATAACAATCTTAAAATCTTCAGATTAACATTGATGGTATTCTAGCTACACTCATCACAGATGGTTGTTTAAGGATGAAAAGATAGTCAAAGCCTTCATCTGGATTAGAAATCTTATCATTAGCATGCTGACGGTGTGTCTACATGTAAAGATTAGGGTTGCAACATTTCTGAAACTTTCCACAAATTCCCGAGCATATGATGCAAAACTCGTCATACTGGCTGTATTTCTGCTTGCTTGAACGGCGAATTGCTCAGATACACATGAAAACACCCCAGGAATCAATAGAACATTGCTCAGATGCACAAAAACAATATAACATTAAAAATGGGTGAATTTCCCTTTAACTTATCCTCTAAGCTACATGTCTAGCTTTCTGTTTGAGCACAGAGAAGATTCTAGGAGTGAGTGAGTTTAGTAAAGGAATGGATTATTCTAAAACCCAGGGTGGAAAAAGTTTGCGGAAATAATGCCCTGATGGGAGGATAATAAGCAGTGTTGTGTACTTTCTCTCTGGAGGCGCCTTCTCGAGCAAGTTGGTGGTAAACTGGAAGGGAACTGTTGTTTCTGCAAAGCAGTATGATTCTGAGCCAGTGTACATTGATGAGAGCAGTCAAGAGACACAAAATTCCAACACACAAATTACTAGATAGGGTGTCATGTACATACAGCAACCAACCAAATTTGAAAAACATTTAAGAGAAACGCACTTCAACACAGTACATGAAACAAACAGCAACAACAACAAAAAATCCTCATTCCCCATGGTTTCACTAAAGTTTACGGGCTCTTAGAGCCTTGCCACATTTCTGTGGCTTGTTTCAGAGTATTGAAATGTGACTACTGATGAAGGATTATACAAAACATACTGCAAAGAAGAACTTCACCTTGGTGACTTATGGGTGGTGAAGTCACAACTTGGCATGATCGAAGAGCAACCTGCTGTCATTTCTATACTGGCATTACAATGGCAGTAAACTAGATTTAAAAACAAAGCATTTAGAAGCATTGCTGACTCTGGAGTTTTGTGGTTGGAATGCACAGTACAGTACCTGTGGATTTCACTGCAACGCCTGTCCGTCTTCCACAAAGAACACAAAGCAATGAGAACCTCTCTAGGTTATGGCCTGGGATTTTGTTTTCAAAAGATCACATGTGAGAAAGGTGTATGGATGAAGGAGCACTTCAGAGGACTTTTTCTAATGTCTCACTTCAAAGAAAGAGAGTGACTTCCTCTGAAAGCTGAATAGTAAATTGGAGCAATCCAAAATGTCCCATGCCATTTCCCCTCCTCTCAACTCAGAGGCAGTCACACACCATGACAAAGTCAAGATTGCTTCTCCGAGTTCTGTCCCTCCCTCTTTCAAGTGTAAAGAAAATACAAATAAATTAAACATTTTTCTGTTCAGGAGCTGTTTGGGTACTGGGTTATAGAAATACTCTCTCCCGCTATCTCTCTGTGGCATTCAGGGGAACAAATGCTGCAGAGAGCTACATTCCTGGCTTACAAGAGCCAATCAGTGGGCAGAGTACAGAGTGAGTAGGCCCAAGTTGGCCCTGGACCTGTAGTCCCTCTCTAAAGTAGCAGTTACAACTGAGAAGGCAGTCTTCACAAGCCTTGTGAAATGTGCTTTAAAAAAGGGGCAATATTTGGACTTCTAAATTATTGATACACTATATTACCAAAAGTATGTGGACACCTGCACGAACATCTCATTCCAAAATCATGGGCATTAATATGGAGTTGGTACCTCCTTTACTGCTATAACAGCCTCCACTCTTCTGCAAATGCTTTCCACTAGATGGTGGAACATTGCTGCAGGGACAAGTGAGGCAACAAGAGCATTAGTGAGGTTAGGCACTTATGTTGGGCGATTAGACCTGGCTTGCAGTCGGCGTTCCAATTCATCCCAAAGATTGATGGGGTTGAGGTCAGGGCTCTGTGCAGGCCAGTCAAGTTCTTCCATACGAATCTCGACAAACCATTTCTGTATGGACCTCTTTGTGCACGGGGCATTGTCATGTTGAAACAGAAAAGGGCCTTCCCCATACTGTTTCCACAAAGTTGGAAGCTCAGAACTATCTAGAATGTCATTGTATGCTATAGGATTAAGATTTCCCTTCACTGGAACTAGGGGGCCTAGCCCGAACCATGAAAAACACTCCCAGACCATTATTCCTCCTCCACCAAACTTTACAGTTGGCACTATGCATTGGGGCAGCTAGCGTTCTTCTGGCATCCACCAGACCCAGATTCGTCCATCAGACTGCCAGATGTTGAAGCGTGATTCATCACTTCAGAGAACGTGTTTCCACTGCTCCAGAGTCCCATGGCGGCAAACAGTTTTTGGGCTGACGTTGCTTCCAAAGGCAGTTTGGAACATGGTAGTGAGAATTACAACCGAGGACAGACGATTTTTAGGTGCTACGCGCTTCAGCAGTCGGCGGTCCCGTTCTGCAGTCGGCGGTCCCGCAGTCGGCTGAGCCGTTGTTGCTCTTAGACATTTCTACTTCACAATAACAGCACTTACAGTTGATCGGGGCATCTCTAGCAGGGTAGAAATTTGACGAACTGACTTGTTGGAAAGGTGGCATCCTATGACGGTGCCACGTTGAAAGTCACAGAGCTCTTCACTACTGCCAAAGTTTGTCTATGGAGTTGGCATAGCTGTGTGCCTAATTTTATACACTTGTCAGCAATGGGTGTGGCTGAAATAGTCGAATCCACTAATTTGAAGGACTGTCCACATACTTTTGTTTATATACACAGTATAATGTATGTATAATATAACTTATATATGTTTTACTCCAATGTTGTAAAAAGTACATGTAAACAAACACTGTATACCTTTGTGTATATACATACTTCTGTATACCTAGCTAGCACATAACATTCTGAGAACCATATGTTTGACAGTTTGGTGAAAATGTGGTTGTCATATGGTTATTTTGCATACAACCTTCCCATAACTTTCTAGGAATGGTGCAGGATAGTTTATTGGCTTTGGAAGATTCTCAGCACATTTAAGGAACTTGACAACAACAAAAAATGTGTATTTCTTACTTTAACTGAATGTTTCTTACAAAGTTCTAACATGGTTACATTTGATTTCAATTTTGGCTATGTACTAGTTCAGAGAACATTAAGAAGCAACATTCTTCTGTGGGAATTACAATACTTCAGCATAATGTTTTCTACAGGTTTCCTCTGGGTTCTATTTCAAGGCATGTTCTCAGAACATTAAGAAAATGTTCCATAAAAACCACAAGAAAACTTTAGTAACGTTCAAAGAACCTTCTAAGAATGTTATTTTAAAACATAGATTCCATTCTCAGTGTCAACAAAACTCTATCCTTTATCTTGTTAAGCGTGTTAAGGTGTAAGCTTGGGCAGTATACTATATATATATATATGTATACTGGGGTAAATAGCCACAGAATGTTTTTTCAATACAGTATGGAATTCACAACTAAATGTTTGCCAGCTGGATATGTTATAACTTAACTGTCTAAAATGTGACAAATGCTCTGCAGTTGTGCATTTGGTTTGCTAATTTAGTAGCTAGTCAGCTATCTAGCTAAGTGGTTAGCTTCATCCAAAATCAAGTTTTGCTTGGTAACAGCAAAGAATCCCCTCCTGGATCTAGATACTTGCTGTCTAATATTTGTTTTGTGCGTGCAGCAAACTGTAGCAGTTTTTGATACTTGTATAACTGTTTGAGCTGTGATGTCTGTCCTGAAAATAGTTTAGGTCAGAGACTGTATAAAATGTTCGCAATGCGCTCATTAGCATTTATTTAGCATTCTCTATGGGATTTTAGATCTACTTGTTAGCATTGTTAGCCTTTGGATTACAGAGGCTGTGGGGTTCAAAAACTGCACCCCTTATGTTCAGTGCCAGTATTACATAATATCCCGGTATGGCACAAAGTTGGTGTGAAGGTATGAGAATCAGGATACCGCCCAAGCCTATTTAGGTGTGTTGGCCCGCTAATTGGCCACTCCTGATCCTAATGAGTGTTTCCTTTGAAATGGGGTCTGTTTTTATACACTAAAATGAACAGTTTTGTAGGAGTAAAAAAAAACATGGCTTGCTAGCAGAGGACTAATTCCAAAGACAGAGAACAGAATATCACAGGTTTTAATCTCAATGACGCCATGCCAAAATAAAAAAAATAAATGTGTTTGCATGATTAATGCCTAAGCAAATTAATTTCCATTTGTCCCATCTGTGCTTGGAGTTCAGAACAGCTAAAGGGAAAAGTCAACATTTTTCAACTTCATATTCATCGTCTCTAGCCCCATCTCAACATCAACATGTGAAAATGCTGCGTTTCTATGTTTTCTTATTCATGTGATTTTTACCAATTGTGAGTAGGCATTGCCTACTAATTGGTTGATGATGTCATTGGAAACACTTATCTATCTTTTTTACTACAAAAAATAGAAACGTGCTATTTTCGCCTATGTTGATGTTGGGGTGGTACTGGAGATTTTGTATATGAATTAAACAAAATTGTGATGTTTACCTTTAACCCAAACTAAGATAGCAGGTTTATTAAGTCTTATTGAAACATTCAGTGAAAGTTAAGAAAAACCTACAAATAACCTTTACATTATATTCAAAACTTTCACAACATTTAGGGAATGTTCTCAGAAAATTATTTAATTTCCTTCAAATAACCTATAATTTCCATTCTTAGGACTTTTATAAAACCTCCCAGGAAATAGTTTAGGGAACCTTCCTCAGAACCCCCCTGCAACCTAAAAATGTACATTCCCAGAACTGGAGAAATGTTCACTTCCATTCTCAGAATGTTTAAAAAAGCATTCAGTTTTACCCGTCGGGAAACTTATGGCTTCGTTCCCAGAACCAATGGCAAACCAAAAACATATGTTCCCACAACTTCCAAGGAACCAAATGTGCTAGCCTCAAATATTGGTTAAAATTAAAACTATTGTGATATCATAGATGGTCTGTCCATAGCTCTATGAATTTGAGAGTGGTTATATATTTCTCCAGGCCCACCCCTCTGCGTTTTACCAAAACAGTGACAAAACTTTATTGTTTCAACTGTGGCTTGACACTTTAAAAAGAGGCATAGTCAAATGTATCATTTTTTCACTTACATAAATTGATACTAACAGTATACAGGGCTTTGAAAATATGACCTAGTTTTGGGGAAGTGTTTTTATCCAGTCTCTTGAACAAGGGAGCTTCATGGTCCACAAAGAGGGGTAAAATAATTCTGAATTTTGTAAAATAATATTTGTATTTCTATGCTGTCACTGCAACTGGTATGTCTGAACTTGTACACTGTTTATTGACCGCAAACAGCAACATTTTCATAAATGTTCATATTTTTAATCCCAGCAATCCACTGGGCTTTAAGCAACTATAGGGCATTATACTTCCAGCCCTGGATCTCTTGAAGACAAAAAAGCCCAGTAAAACAAGTATAATGAGTATAAATAGAGGGTGAAAAATGGCTGCGGACTGCATCTCTGGTCTGACACCATCGCCTGGTCTACAGCCCATTGCTATGAGTCTATCTTTGTCTCTCACTGCATGGTGCACTCCAGTCTATTGGCCTAACAAGCTGTGCGAGACAGAACTTCCTGAGTGGAGGACTATAGAAACAGAAGATTGGGCAGAGGATTTATACAGCTGCTCTTTTACAGACAAAGACACTTGTGTGCAGCATGTGAGGTCAGCAAATTGCCCTGACGTATGATGGCTAGCTGAGCCCTTTCCGAAGGAATTCGAACTTCAAATGTCACAAGCCCACATGCTTTTACATGTTTATATGTCAAAGATGGAGCACGTGATCTATAGTAAAAGGATGTTTGTTTATTTTTTTACCCCTCTTCGACAGTCCAACAGGTCAAATATTTCACACCAAGGGCAATATTTTGTCAAACCTTGTAGCCTAATTTAGTCAAACTATGATCTTCATATTTGAGAACTAAAATCAGTTAGTCCGCTCTAATACAACTGAGCTGAAAAGGACCCTTATCATTACTGCAAACATTTCATAGCAATATAAAATCTCTCAAATCATTCCCTTGCCTTCAAGGTGAATTGAAGTTCCAAAGTAAAACCACAGAAGCATATAGCATGAGCAACGACAGCTTAGACTTGTTACTTGATTCAAAGACAAGCAGAAGAATGGACGATAAAAATGAGAAGTGGCAGCCTCATCTTTTCACCTTCATAACATGGGAAGAGCAGATGTCAGCTAGCCTTCATGTAAAACATACTTTCACAACAGTACAGGATAAACCACATGGATTTAGAAACACAAAAAATACCATTGCATAGACTAAAAAGGTTCAAATGTAACATCTGTCAGTTTAAAGCTAGATAAGTAATGCATCTACGCAGTTCAACTCCCACAAAGTTGAGTCAAAAAGAAGTGCACCATTGTTCAGTCAGTCATCCCATTAAATTCAGAGGCAAGCGATTTTCTTTTCAAGAGGGCAAAAATGGACTGGGACACAATAAAATGTCATCCACAATCCTCATCTTTTTTCACACTTTATTTCAGAGCTTGCTGGGATTCACCGGCATTTTTAACTCAAAAAGCATTAGCAAGCCGTACCATGTTTTTTGAGGGCATTGTAATTGATACAATATGCAAATAGACTTCAATTTGGTACAAAAACTATTTGTGTTTTTGGTCACAGAAATAAGGCAGACACTTATGTACACTGGAATAATTGTTCAATCTGGAGGGGGGACTCATCCCGAGCAGACATTTCCTTCCATATAAGAGGGGATAAAAACTTGTTAACTTGCTTAAAAAAAAAGTTTAAAAATAAACATGGGAGATTTTTGTAAGCCGCCATACAACACATTACAATTTTAGACTTTTTTGATTACGTTTGCAATACGCCTGAGTGGTTAGGTTCTTTGGTTTTCGGCTTGTAAGACATTCTGTAACTAAATGTCAGCAGTGAATATGACAACTTTGGTTACTAGGGAGACATCTAAATGACAAGATGAACAACAGATGGGACCCAAGTGTAATGCCACTGAGGTATGTACATCTGTTCTTTCTCCCCAACAGTACCCTCTGTGGTGCCGGAAACAACCGTATGCATCCTGTTTTCAGGGGAAATTAAAGAGCCTGTGACGCGACTTCCGCTTTTGGACGTTAACAAGGCGACACACCATCTTAACTCCTCCTCCACATTTACTGGATTGGTTCAACTGTGCAGAAGAGAACCTCTCCCAAAAATGTGTTAGGTTTCCCCAACAATAGAGTTAAGATCCAGACCCTCAGCCGCACCATCGAGAGCATCCTGACCGGTTGCATCACCACCTGGTATGGCAACTGCTCAGCATCTGACCGTAAGGTGCTACAGAGGGTAGTGTGTACAGCCCAGTATATCACCAGGGACAAGCTTCCTGCCATCCAGGACCTATATAATAGGTGGGGTCAGAAGAAAGACCCAAAAATTGTCAGACTCCAGTCAACCACGTCATAGACTGATTGGCAAGTGGTACCGGAGCGCCAAGTCTTGGACCAAAAGTCTCCTTAACAGCTTCTACCCCCAAGCCATAAGACTGCTGAACAATTAAATCAAATGGCCACCTGGACTATTTACATTGACACCCCGCCCCCTCCATTTGTTTTGTACACTGCTGCTACTAGCTGTTTATAATCTATGCAGTCACTTCAACCCTATCTACATGTTCAAATTACCTCAACTAACCTGTACCCCAACACATTGACTTGGTACCGGTACTCCCTGTATATAGCCTCGTTATTGTTATTTTATTGTGTTATTCTTTTTTACTTTAGTTAATTTGATAAATACTTTCTTAACTCTTCTTGAACTGCACTGTTGGTTAAGGGCTTGTGAGTAAGCATTTCACGGTAAGGTCTACACTTGTTGTATTGCGCGCATGTGACAAATAAAGTTTGATTTGAGATCATCTCTCAAACTAAAATAACAAATTCATCATAGGCTATTGTAGAGCTGGGCAATATAGACAAATATCGCGATAAATTGCCACGATAACGATAAATAGAACATGTTTATAACGTTAATGTACACCATTTTTTTTATTATCCTTTAATTAAACTACTTCGACTAATGTAATGGTTGTAGCCATCAATTGTACCATTAACAATCACTCATAATATTATTAGCAAACTCATTTCATTTCAAACTTCCCATTTCTGTAGTATAGGCTATTTATCGTAAAGAACGATATCAGTAAAATGCCTGCGATAAGAGATTGGGCATCGATAATTTTCGCTTTATTGTCCCACCTCTTGGCAATCGTCAACTCGTCATTGCAACACAGCAATAAAATGTTGACTCTAAATTCATGCTAAAGCAGATTATGTCAATTTTGATATGTCATCAAGATTATGCTAACTCCTTGTGTTACATCTCGGGCTAATGCAGGCTGTCTGGAGCATGTAATCCCTTACAGTGTTAACAAAACAAATAGTTCTGGATACTTTAGAGAACGATGAGATAGCATTATGTAAAATTGACTGTTGATATCGATATTTCAGCACATCATTCATTCATATTTGAGGAGGAATTTATGATTGTGTTTTTCAGCCATAGTAGCAGTCAAAAAGGCCCGTACCAGTATCTTTCTAGACTGTTCGCAAGGATATTCTAGTACTGACAGTGACTCCTGCAAGTGCTAATAAAATGAATTACTCATCACACCACAACATTACATGCTCATGAAGCTAGAAATGCAAAAATATGCATTCACATTAACCATGGGGCATGTTAAATAGAAACATAGGCTGATGTCTCCCTTGAAATTAATTCAAACGCTAACGTACTAAAGAACAGTATAAGAAAATGTGTTGATCATATCAGGGAACTGGCATGAATTCATTGGCAGTCACAAAAAAAGCTTACCTGGCAGTCATGAACAAAGAGGTGTCTAGATTACATACTGGTGCATCAAGGGTTGTTTAGATCCCAGACAATTTTGCACTGGAGGAAGACCGTCTGAGCATCAGGATGGATTGCTATTCTAACCCATACTAGAGTGTGTACTGTAGATACTAGACAATTACTTCAAATGAGGTGAAGCAGATAGTTGTGGAATTTGGAAAGCTGGGCCAAACAGTGGTTTTGGTATGGTATTCTCGTGACAAATGTTAAAGTGGCACAGAGCCCGGCTAATAAAACGGAATAAATCCAAGTCAGCCAAGTGTGGCTCTGGAAATATTCTAACCTGGACTCATTTTGAAACTAAAGCCACACTTCAAGTTGATCGGTATTTAATACAAAGTAGAATTTAAACTCAACCGTTCATTCAACAGTTGTTCTCCCGAAAATATTAAATACATGTACAAGCTTTCAGGACAAACAATTACGTCTCCGTTCTCAAAAATGTAACGACTCCTACACGTCCTCACACTTGAACCGGTGCAGCGCACTTTGCACAATATTCATGCTCTTCTTTAGAAGACGCATAACCAGATTTGTATGGGTCATTCAGCCCACAGATTACTTGAATTTATTCTGAGACAGAAGAATATTTATATGAATCTCTTGTTGCAGACAGCATTCTAAGCAAAAAGTGTCCACTTACTTTTTGGACTAAAGCATTCATATGGACTAAGAATTCTTCCTAGTAACGTCAAACATCCTCTTGAATGCAGTATTAGTACCCCCCCCCCCCCGGCATCTGCTCTGTCTACTCGAACAAAACATTTGATTCATAGGAATTCCACAAGCAATCTGCATCAACAGCAAACAACCCCACTTCACTAGAGCTCCAATCTGGAACTGAGTGAAAAAGAAGCACAAAGAGAACAGCCGCGAGTCTTGCTGATCTCAAAGCTCCCATTGCCACGGTGACAGAAGCAGACTTCAACAGGTTGTCTGCTTGATTTAACAAGTTGCCCTTACCATTGTAGCTCTCCAGTTCGGCCGCGTTGTCCAACTCCATAACTTCAAAGCACAGAATGAGGCATGTTCCTCTCTACCAGTTGTGTTTGTGTGCGTGCGGATGTAGAATCGAGTGAGGCACAGAAAACGAGCCTCGTCTCCCGCCTACCAGAGTGAATAGCGCTGCCTGGTTTTGCAGGGGCAGCTGTGCTGTGCTACATCTGGCAGCCTTTCCAAGTCTATGATTAAATTGGGCTCAACATAGGGCCTCACTGCCAGCTCTCGCTCCTCAACTCTTAAAGACACAGCACATTTTTTTTATCATCTGCCTTTCACCAGATGGTCACCTAACAAGTTCTGAATCTCTCACTTCAGTTCTCTGAGATCCTGACCAATGGCCATCGACAACCAGATCCTCTACTACATGAACACGTGGTGATGCAGGACCACAGCTAAGGGCGCTACTGAGCAAAAACAAGCAGTAGCAGGCAAATTGATTGATTAGATCAATTCATTTCCATTTTGAGTCCTGTGGTCACGGTTAGCCATTATTACAAGACATTTTGTAATTGACTATTGAGGACAGGAAATAGGCTAGGTTCACCCGTGTCTCAGTAGTAAGAGGTGCTGTAGGAGCAACAGTAGAGTTTACCTCTGGAATACGATTTAAAGAGCGACTGCATCCTAAAAAACAACTAATCCCTTTGAAAATGGCATCGATAGGAGTCTGAAACATGTGTTATAGTGTCAAATTTGACTACAAAGTGTAAATAGAATAATTTGGGTCATAAAGTCAGTCTCATCTAAAACGGAGTTTGAAACCTCAACGCATCACACCTAGTAAATGAACGTTGGGTTTGGATTACAATTATGCTAACAAATCATGCCACCTTTTGACACAACTTTGTGGGAGTTGAACTGCGTAGATGCGTTACTTAGCTTTAAACTGACTGATGAAGATCATTTGTAACCTTTAGTCTATGTAGTTTTTTGTGTTTCTAAATACACTTGGTTTATCCTATACAGTGGCGATTTTAGCATGCAAATCTTGGAAGGGCAAAATAAAAACATTTGGGATGCATGCCAGCAAAGCCATTACACAACACTAAACAATACATGAATTGCACTATAACTGTGACAAACGGTGCCCACAAACTGTTAAGGCCTACATAAAACTGTCCCAACACCTTACCACTGCTACACCTGGCTTTCAGCATAGCCTTGTCTGGCAGCAAAACAGTTCATTCAGCCTCATTTACTGCCGTTTTAAAAACAACATGGCTGACTTGCTTAAACAAATGTGGTTTCTACTGACAATTTGTAACGCCCTGGCCATAGAGAGGGGTTTTTTGTTCTTTATTTTGGTTAGGCCAGGGTGTTACATTGGGTGGGCGTTCTATGTTCTTTTTTTAGGTCTTTTGTATTTCTTTGTTTTGGGCCGTGTGTGACTCCCAATCAGGCACAGCTGAAGTTTGTTGTTGTTGATTGGGAGTCACACATAAGGAGCAGGTTTTTCCTTTGGGTTTTGTGGGGGATTGTTTTCTGTTTTGTTCAGTTGGGACCAGACAGGACTGTTTGCTGTTGTTGCTATCGAGTGTTTTGTTTTGTAGTGGTTCATTTTTATTAAATTTCAAGATGAACACACAACCTCCGCTGCATCTTGGTTTTCTTCCGACGACAGCCGTTACAGAATCCCCCACCAAGAAACGGACCAAGCAGCGGAGGAAGGAGAAGAGCTATCGGGACTCATGGACGTTGAAAAAAATGGAGAGGATCGTTCAGGATTCCTGGAGATGGGAGGAATTGCTCGATGGAGGTGGACCGTGGGCTCAGGCTGGGGAGTATCACCGCCCACAGTGGGAGATTGAGGCGGCGATAGCTGAGAGGCGCTGGTACGAGGCAAGGGAGCGTGACGGACACGAGAGGCAGCCCCCCAAAAACATTTGGGGGGGCACACGGGGAGATTGGCGGAGTCAGGCGGTAGACCTGAGCCAACTCCCCGTGCTTACAGGAGGCAGCGCAGTACTGGTCAGGCACCGTGTTATGCGGTAAAGCGCACGTGTCCCCAGTACGCGTTGATAGCCCGGAGCGCTACATGCCAGCCCCCCGCAAGTGCCATGCGAGAGCAGGCATCGAGCCAGGACGGGTTGTGCCAGCTCAGCGCGTCTGGTCTCCAGTGCGCCTCCTCGGTCCAGGTTATCCTGCGCCGGCGTTGCGCACTGGGTATCCAGGGCGCTGGGAGGGTCCAGTTCGCCCAATGCCTGCTCTCCACCCGTGCCGGGCCAAAGTGGGCATTCAGCCTGGAGTAAGCATGTCGAGCGTCCGTACCAGAACTCCAGTGCTCCCCCACAGCCCGGTTTATCCTGTGCCTCCTCCTCGGACCAGGCCTCCAGTGGGTCTCCCCATCCTGGTCCGTCCTGTGCCTCCTCCCAGGACTAGGCCTCCAGAGTGGCCCGCTTGTCAGGAGCTGCCAGAGTGGCCCGCTTGTCAGGAGCTGCCAGAGTGGCCCGTTTGTCAGGAGCTGCCAGAGTGGCCCGCTTGTCAGGAGCTGCCAGAGTGGCCCGCTTGTCAGGAGCTGCCAGAGTGGCCCGCTTGTCAGGAGCTGCCAGAGTGGCCCGTTTGTCAGGAGCTGCCAGAGTGGCCCGCTTGTCAGGAGCTGCCAGAGTGGCCCGCTTGTCAGGAGCTGCCAGAGTGGCCCGCATGTCAGGAGCTGCCAGAGTGGCCCGCTTGTCAGGAGCTGCCAGAGTGGCCCGCTTGTCAGGAGCTGCCAGAGTGGCCCGCTTGTCAGGAGCTGCCAGAGTGGCCCGCTTGTCAGGAGCTGCCAGAGTGGCCCGCTTGTCAGGAGCTGCCAGAGTGGCCCGCTTGTCCGGAGCTGCCAGAGTGGCCCGCCTGTCCGGAGCTGCCATCGCCGCCCGCCAGCCGGGAGCAGCCATCGCCGCCCGCCAGCCGGGCAAAGTCAGGGTCGCCCACCAGACCTTCGGCGCGGCCAGGTGCGCCACCTAAAAGGGCGACGCCAAGGGTGGGGCAGAGGCCACGTCCCGCACCTGAGCCGCCGCCGTAAGAAGGCCCACCCGGACCCTCCCCTTCAGTGTCAGGTTTTGCGCCCGGAGTCCGCACCTTGGGGGGGGGGGGTGGGTACTGTAACGCCCTGGCCATAGAGAGGGGTTTTTTGTTCTTTATTTTGGTTAGGCCAGGGTGTTACATTGGGTGGGCGTTATGTTCTTTTTCTAGGTTTTTTGTATTTCTTTGTTTTGGGCCGTGTGTGACTCCCAATCAGGCACAGCTGAAGTTAAGTTGGGACCAGACAGGACTGTTTGCTGTCGTTGCTATCGAGTATTTTGTTTTGTAGTGGTTCATTTTTATTAAATTTCAAGATGAACACACAACCTCCGCTGCATCTTGGTTTTCTTCCGACGACAGCCGTTACACAATTGAGATGTACAAACCATGGCATAAGGGGACGACAAGCAGATAAGAGACACTCTGTAATTTCGATTAAGACATTAATGAGCACGCAATGACAGACGTAGTCAATATAACTATTTGTTCAGCGATAGAATTCATAACATGGGCCGTTCTTACAGTGTACAGTCGTGGCCAAAATTCTGCTGCCTCAGTTTGTATGATTCTAATTTGAATATATTCTAGAATGTTATTAAGAATGATCAGATTAACTGCAATTAATTGCAAAGTCCCTCTTTGCCATGTAAATGAACTGAATCCCCCAAAAAACATTTCCACTACATTTCAGCCCTGCCACAAAAGGATCAGCTGACATCATGTCAGTGATTCTCTCGTTAACACAGGTGTGAGTGTTGACGAGGACAAGGCTGGAGATCACTCTGTCATGCTGATTGAGTTCGAATAACAGACTGGAAGCTTCAAAAGGAGGGTGGTGCTTGGAATCATTGTTTTTCCTCTGTCAATCATGGTTACCTGCAAGGAAACACGTTCCGTCATCATTGCTTTGCACAAAAAGGGCTTCACAGGCAAGGATATTGCTGCCAGTAAGATTGCACCTAAATCAACCATTTATCGGATCATCAAGAACTTCAAGGAGAGCGGTTCAATTGTTGTGAAGAAGGCTTCAGGGCGCCCAAGAAAGTCAATTTGATCTATAAAGCCCATTTTACATCAGCAGATGTCAAAGTGCTATACAGAAACCCAGCCTAAAACCCCAAACAACAAGCAATGCAGATGTATGGTGGCTCGGAAAAATGCCATAAAAAAGGCAGGAACCTAGGAAGAAACCTAGAGATGAACCAGGCTCTGAAGGGTGGCCAGTCCTCTTCTGGCTGTGCTGGGTGGAGATTACAAGAGTACATGGCTATTTAAGCCCAGATTGTTCTTCAAGATCTTAATACGTTCATAGATGACCAGCAGCGTCAAATATTCATAACAGTGGTTGTAGAGGCTTTTCATAGCCGAGCATTCAAATCAAAGTTTGTCGCGTGCGCCGAATACAACATGTGTAGACCTTACAGTGAAACGCTTACTTACAGGCTCTAACCAATAGTGTAAAAAAGGTGTTAGGTGAACAATAGGTAAGTAAAGAAATAAAACAACAGTAAAGACAGGCTATATACAGTAGCGAGGCTATAAAAGTAGTGAGGCTACATACAGACACCGGTTAGTTGATTGAGGTAGTATGTACATGTAGATATGGTTAAAGTGACTATGCATATATGATGAACAGAGAGTAGCAGTAGCGTAAAAGAGGGGGTGGTGGGTGGCGGGACACAATGCTGATAGCCCGGTTAGCCAATGTGCGGGAGCACTGGTTGGTCGGCCCAATTGAGGTAGTATGTACATGAATGTATAGTTAGTGACTATGCATATATGATAAACAGAGAGTAGCAGCAGCATAAAAAGAGTGGTTGGGGGGGCACACAATGCAAATAGTCCGGGTAGCCATTTGATTACCTGTTCAGGAGTCTAATGGCTTGGGGGTAAAAACTGTTTAGAAGCCTTTTTGTCCTAGACTTGGCACTCTGGTACCACTTGCCATGCGGTAGTGGAGAGAACAGTCTCTGACTGGGATGGCTGGGGTCTTTGAACATTTTTAGGGTCTTCCTCTGACACCGCCTGGTGTAGAGGTCCTGGATGGCAGGCAGCTTAGCCCCAGTGATGTACTGGGCCGTACGCACTACCCTTTGTAGTGCCTTGCGGTCAGAGGCCAAGCAAGATCTAGACAGCAGGTGAGGTAGAGAGAGAGAACGAGAGAGAGTCGAAAACAGCAGGTCTGGGACAAGGTAGCACATCCGGTGAACAGGTCAGGGTTCCCTACTCGCAGACAGAACAGTTGAAACTGGAGCAGCAGCACAACCAGGTGGACTGGGGACAGTTAGGAGTCATCAGGCCAGGTAGTCCTGAGGCATGATCCTATGGCTCAGGTCCTCTGGGAGGGGAGGGAGAGAATTAGAGGGAGCATATTTAAATTCACACACGACACCAGATAAGACAGGAGAATTACACCAGATATAACAGACTGACCCTAACCCCCCGGCACATAGACTATTGCAGCATAGATACTGGAGACTGAGACGGGGACACTGTCTGACGATTCCCCCGGACAGGGCCAACCAGGCTGGATATAACCCCACCCACTTTGCCACACCACTAGAGGAATATCAACAGACTACCAACTTCCTACCCTGAGACAAGGCTGAGTATAGCCCACAAAGAGCTCCTCCACCGCACGAGGGGGCACAAAACCAGACAGGAAAATCACGTCTGTGACTCAACCCACTCAAGTGACTAGTAAGCCAGGGACTCAGTCCCCGTAATAGGGTCAAAGGCAGAGAATCCCAGTGGAGAGAGGGGATTGATAGTGAAACTTCGGTATTGATTGTTATAAGACTTACCTGTTCAAAATGAAACATCACACTTGGTGTAAATAATTTTAGTATGCATTCACCATGGCAAATGAGTGACATTTGTTTTCATTAATGCTATTGAAATTGTAAAATGATTCCAATGTCTTGTACCATATACCTTTTTATGAAATTGTGCACATTGATGGATATTAAATCAACATTAAATGACCGTAATTTAAACTGTACAGCCTACGGACTTTGTTTGATGTCAGTCTTCATTGGAGAGTACCTGTGCTGGCAGGCTTTAATAATAAATTAATGTCAAAATCAATTGTACTAAGTTGTTGTTCTTTTGGTTTGCTGTTACAGTTTATCAAAAGGTGTAAAAAAAAGTAGTTCTCTGACCGGATACTTTTTTACTCTTACTTGAGTAGTTTAAGGCTTATTTTACTTTAGTAAATTACAATCAAAGTAACACTACTTTTACTTAAGTACAGATTTTTAGTACTCTACCCACCTCTGAAAATTATACATAGCTTAACTATAAAAGATGGGCAAGCATCCACACTGCAGGAAAGTTGATCATTCCACAGTAGGCCTACATCTGTCAATCAACTGATAGCACAAAAAATCTAATTGATTTAGCCAGGTAAACACAAACAGTAGATTATCGTTTTTCACACCTTTCATTGGTGATAGGCTAATGGGTAGCCGACAAAATGTAGCTTATAGAAATATAACCAAATAACAAGAGGCCTATTGCAACTATCGATGGCACTAGATTATCGACAACTGAGGTCTCATTAAACCATCAATATGCGCTAAATTCACACGCACAGCTGATCTCAAATGAACCATTATTGGTCACCTCTACCGCTCCCTAAAAGATGATGTTGGTGTTACCTTAGTCAGAGATCTATATATAATGACGAGATGCTCATGTCTCCGCCCTAACAATGGGAGTTGTCCCAAAGGCAGGAAGGCAGCCAACAAGTTTAGGTCTGCATACAGTATTTAGCCATAGAAATGCACTGAGCTTATTTTTGGCGAGAGTGAACCCTCTCACTTCGCATCTTCCTCTCTGCCACATAGTCATGCTTGCAACCAAAGTCTTTAAAGATACAGTCCATTCAGAAAGTATTCAGACCCCTTGACTTTGGCCACATTTTGTTCCGTTACAGCCTTATTTTAAAATAAATTAAATTGTATTTTTTTTCAATCTACAAGCAATACCCCATAATGACAAAGCAAAAATAGGTTTTCAGATTTTTTGCAAATGTATTAAAAATAAAAACCTTAAATATCTATTTACATGAGTATTCAGTACTTTGAAGCACATTTGGCAGTGATTACAGCATTGAGTCTTCTTGGGTATGACGCTACAAGCTTGGCACACCTGCATTTGGGAGTTTCTCCCATTCCTCTCTGCAGATCCTCTCAAGCTCAGTCAGGTTGGATGGGGAGTGTCGCTACACAACTATTTTCAGGTCTCTCCTGGGATGTTCGATCGGGTTCAAGTCAGGGCTTTGGCTGGGCCACTCAAGGACATTCTGAGACTTGTCCCGAAGGCACTCCTGCGTTGTCTTGGCTGTGTGCTTAGGGTCATTGTCCTGTTGGAAGTTGAGCCTTCGCCCCAGTCTGAGGTCCCAAGTGCTCTGGAGCAGGTTTTCACCAAGCATCTCTCTGTACTTTGCTCCGGTCATCTTTCCCTCGATCCTGACTGGTCTTCCTGTACCTGAAACACATCCCCAAAGCTTCACTGTAGGGATAGTGCCTGGTTTCCTCCAGATGCGATGCTTGGCATTCAGGCTAAAGAGCTCAATCTTGGTTTCATCAGACCAGAGAATCTAGTTTCTCATGGTCTGAGAGTCCTTTAGGTGCCTTTCGGCAAACTCCAAGCAGGCTGTCATGTGCCTTTTACTGAGGAGTGGCTTCCGTCTGGCCACTCTACCATAAAGGCCTGATTGGTGGAGTGCTGCAGAGATGGTTGTCCTTCTGGAAACTTCTCCCATCTCCACAGAGGAACTCTTTCAGAGTGACCATCGGGTTCACCTCCCTGACCAAGGCCCTTCTCCCCCGATTGCGCAGCTCTAGGAAGAGTCTTGGTGGTTCTAAACTTATTACACTTAAGAATGATGGAGGCCACTGTGTTCTTGGGGACATTCAATGCTGCAGACATTTTTTGGTACGCTTTCTCAGGATTGTGTCGAGGCACAGATCTGTCTCGGAGCTCTATGGACAATTCCTTCGACCTCATGGCATGGTTTTGCTCTGACATGTACTGTCAACTGTGGGAACTTATATAGACAGGTGTATGTCTTTCCATATCATGTCCAATCAATTTAATTTACCACAGGTGGACTCCAATCAAGTTGTAGAAACATCTCAAGGATGATCAATGGAAACAGGATGCACCTGTGCTTAATTTCGAGTCGCATAGCAAAGGGTCTGAATACTTAAAAAACGGATACCTTATTTATGTATGTTTAATACATTTGCACCAAAAAAATAAACCTGTTTTTGTTTTGTCATTATGGGGTTTTGTGTGTAGTTTGATGAGGGAATTTAAAAAAAATCAATTTTAGAATAAGGCTGTAACGTAACAGAATGTCAAGGGGTCTGAAAACTTTCCGAATGCACTGTATGTTCACCCTCTGGTTCGTATTGACATCGGAACAATTTAGTCCTTTTTGAACAGACTAAGGGCAATTTGTCTATTTTACAAGCATTCTGTACAGTAGAAATAAAGTATTTCCTTGTTTACCACACCAAATCTACTGTGGCAATTTAACTGACACTTTGCATGAATGGAAACCAAGGTTGGTGTAATGTTATTTTATTTTATTTGTTTACTATTTATGTTATCCATAATGGTAATTTCTTATCAAGAAAAATAAGAAATGACCCTGGACTGCCCATATTTGAAAAATATCAAGTCAATCTGGAGATTGCATTATTTGTGCCAGAAGGAATTGAACCCACACCAACATGGTAGGCCTGTATGTGTGCGCTGAAGGCAGTGGCCCTAACCGCTAGACCACCCCAGGCCACGATTAAACTCAATTTTGACAGTTCATTATCTTAGGATACACTAGAAATATACTGCTCAAAAAAATAAAGGGAACACTTAAACAACACATCCTAGATCTGAATGAAATAAATAATCTTATTAAATACTTTTATCTTTACATAGTTGAATGTGCTGACAACAAAATCACACAAAAAGAATCAATGGAAATCCAATTTATCAACCCATGGAGGTCTGGATTTGGAGTCACACTCAAAATTAAAGTGGAAAACCATACTACAGGCTGATCCAACTTTGATGTAATGTCCTTAAAACAAGTCAAAATGAGGCTCAGTAGTGTGTGTGGCCTCCACGCGCCTGTATGACCTCCCTACAACGCCTGGGCATGCTCCTGATGAGGTGGCGGATGGTCTCCTGAGGGATCCCGTCCCAGACCTGGACTAAAGCATCTGCCAACTCCTGGACAGTCTGTGGTGCAACGTGGCATTGGTGGATGGAGCGAGACATGATGTCCCAGATATGCTCAATTGGATTCAGGTCTGGGGAACGGGCGGGCCAGTCCATAGCATCAATGCCTTCCTCTTGCAGGAACTGCTGACACACTCCAGCCACATGAGGTCTAGCATTGTCTTGCATTAGGAGGAACCCAGGACCAACCGCACCAGCATATGGTCTCACAAGGGGTCTGAGGATCTCATCTCGGTACCTAATGGCAGTCAGGCTACCTCTGGCGAGCACATGGAGGGCTCTGTGGCCCCCCAAAGAAATGCCACCCCACACCATGACTGACCCACCGCCAAACCGGTCATGCTGGAGGATGTTGCAGGCAGCAGAACGTTCTCCACGGCGTCTCCAGACTCTGTCACGTCTGTCACGTGCTCAGTGTGAACCTGCTTTCATCTGTGAAGAGCACAGGGCGCCAGTGGCGAATTTGCCAATCTTGGTGTTCTCTGGCAAATGCCAAACGTCCTACACGGTGTTGGGCTGTAAGCACAACCCCCACCTGTGGACGTCGGGCCCTCATACCACCCTCATGGAGTCTGTTTCTGACCGTTTGAGCAGACACATGCACATTTTTGGCCTGCTGGAGGTCATTTTGCAGGGCTCTGGCAGTGCTCCTCCTGCTCCTTCTTGCACAAAGGCGGAGGTAGCGGTCCTGCTGCTGGGTTGTTGCCCTCCTACGGCCTCCTCCACATCTCCTGATGTACTGGCCTGTCTCCTGGTAGCGCCTCCATGCTCTGGACACTACGCTGACAGACACAGCAAACCTTCTTGCCACAGCTCGCATTGATGTGCCATCCTGGATGAGCTGCACTACCTGAGCCACTTGTGTGGGTTGTAGACTCCGTCTCATGCTACCACTAGAGTGAAAGCACCGCCAGCATTCAAAAGTGACCAAAATATCAGCCAGGAAGCATAGGAACTGAGAAGTGGTCTGTGGTCCCCACCTGCAGAACCACTCCTTTATTGGGGGTGTCTTGCTAATTGCCTATAATTTCCACCTGCTGTCTATTCCATTTGCACAACAGCATGTGGAATTTATTGTCAATCAGTGTTGCTTCCTAAGTGGAAAGTTTGATTTCACAGAAGTGTGATTGACTTGGAGTTACATTGTGTTGTTTAAGTGTTCCCTTTATTTTTTTGAGCAGTGTATATGTCGTAGCCTAGTGGAGACCAACAACTAATCTTGTTATTAAGCTATATAAAATGACGGTTGTTGATATGCATGGCTGAATTTCAGATACATTTGAATGTTGAAGTAATAGGACTTAGGCCTATAGCATTTGAGCGAGCGAGAGAAGATTATTGTACGATAGAAAGCCCTGATCCGAATGACTCGACTGCCCCCAAATGGAAAAAAGAGAACTGCTCATTTTTAGACAATCACAAGGCTCATTTTAATTTCCTGATCCATCAGGAAAATCCTCTTTCGAATAACTGCAGCAGACAGCATATGCAGCAACTCTATAGAGATGATGACTTGGAATGATATAAATGTACACAACAACCAAATATTTTATTAAAGTAATGTGAATAAATTATGGTTAGTAAGTTATAAGCAGTAATGGGCAGTCAGTACCATCATAGGACTTTTATTCATAGTTTTTCTGTGTTCTTACAGCATTCAACCCGCATAATGCATTTAATGTAAAAAATAATCGAAACCCGTGATTAAATAATCGAATCCAACCTCAAAAAGCACTAATCGCTCAGCACTAGTATATGGGTTATAAGTAATTTCAATGCACTTTTATGACTCAAAGAAGAGTCTTCAACTATAAAGGAGCATTTTTGAGCCATCCTAGCTGTGCCCTTGAGGAACTAGAGCAGGCACACTTGTAGTTAAGTTTGGAACACAACCCTGCATCCCCACCCTCACACAATTATTGTTCAATCGAGTGCAGGCTCAACTGAATGAACAACAGAGATGGAACGTAATATGCCATTTTATTAAATAGTTTGGGGTATGGCCTCATCTCCGAGGAATGCTCCTCGGAGTCCGATGGTGATGACAAGTAGCCCTTCGCTGGGAAGCTGTCATCGAAAACCCCCCCGCTAGGGGAAAGGAGTAACAATGACCGGCCTTCAGGTTATTACAATGGGTGGTGGTGGGGAGATGGATGGTTGTAGAAAACTGTTGCTGAAAAACAGCAAGTGAGAGAACATGGGTAAGTTGACATATAAATACATCCCAAGATGTACACCCATTGGAGAGAGACAAAAGTGATAATTTAAAGAGTGAGCCCATAGGTTCATATTTTAATTATTTAACTAGGCAAGTCAGTTAAGAACAAATTCTTATTTACAATGACGGCCTACCAGCAAGCGTGCAGAATGTGCATTATTATGCCGCGCTTATATGCTAAAGGTAAATAGGGGAATGACATTCCGCACATGATTAATAGGAAGAGGAGAAGAATGAGACGCTATGCTGATGATACGTTTGTACTAATTTCCGTATAATAGGAAACTATGTTATGCTGGTTGATTAAGTTAAACGACATTCAGACCAGCCTTCCTGATTGAACTTTCGTAAACTACATTTGTTTACGCAATCCTAAAAAGGTTCATTATAAATTGCAATTTGGGTCAGGAGGGCATAATTTGAAAGCTTGTTATATTGCCAACAGGACTAGCTATAAAATATGATATTTCAGTGTTGGGCTTTCACAATGCAATTCAGGGAAAAAGTTCTTAAATTTGGTGCGCATAAAAAGGAGTCATGAGTGCATTCAGGTGTGTGCCGTGGCAAATTTTCTTCACAAAAGACAAACGTCCCAGGGTATGACACCATGTCATCGTGTAACTGTACATCAAACATAGTGATCATAAACGTTGACTAGGGCTGACCCCATTTAGTTGACTGGTCAATTGTTTGGTCGATAGGCTGTTGGTCATCCGAGATTTCTTTAGTCGAGCAATAGCAAAAAAACATTAAATCATGGTGTACAAGACACCTGTCTGATTCGTGCCTGTCTGAGTGGACTAATCCTTTGTGGAGGTCGTGGGGATGGCACAGTCCATCAGTCTAAGACATTTGCTACTGAAATTGTATATGGTTTTATTATGTAAGAACAATGGTGCAACACAAATAAAAATCATACTTTATAACAAATGTGCCGTGTTGAATAGTGGTCGCTGTTCACGGTTCTGAAACACATCAGTGCGCTGTTGAATTGGCGCCTTTTCCTAGACCATGTAGCTATGTGCATAATAACAAGGTTACCCAGCATTGGTGTTGAGAACAATGCGGCGGACGCAGCAGAACAGTCCTTGCCTTAATTGTCTACATCAGTCTCAACGTCAACAGTGAAGAGGCGACTCCGGGATGCTGGCCTTCTAGGCAGAGTTGCAAAGAAAAAGCCACATCTCAGACTGGCCAATAAAAATAAAATATTAAGATGGGCAAAAGAACACAGACACCGAACAGAGGAACTCAAAGTCGCCTTTTCACTGTTGACGTCGAGACTGGTGTTTTGCGGGTACTATTTAATGAAGCTGCCAGTTGATGACTTGTGAGGCGTCTGTTTCTCAGACTAGACACTCTAATATACCTGTCCTCTTGCTCAGTTGTTTAATAGCCTACTGATTCCGTGAGCACCAAACCTCAGTCAACCACAACATGTCGGATAAACAATTTCATGAATTTGGCTGTTTTTAAATCTTTAATCTGTAATAAAGGCTTTACACATCTGCCATTTTCAACCGGTATACGGGTACGAGACGGAGCATTCTTTTCCACTGTTAGGCCTAATCCACACTTTCTTTTTTAAATCTTTTTTTATTATTATCCCCATTCTGACAAACAGCCTTAATTTCACAACCACAAGCAACTTTTTCCAATCGAAGTTTCATTTTCCATTAACCTAAATCTTGGCTAAATTCATTATCAGCGCTATGATTCAAATGCAGAATAAAATATGTTAGCCAACTCCAGTCCTAAGACAAGTTAAAGCCTGCACAAAATATTTACTGGTGTGATATTAAATTAATGATTCCAATATTTACAACGAGTAGCCTAGTTTGCTATGCTTCCAATTGCTGCAGATGAATACTTTCTATTTTCTTCGTCAAAGATGGAGTGAATAGACAAGACTATACATTGCCTTGCAAAAGTATTCATCCTCTTTGGCGGTTTTTCTATTTTGTTGCATTGCAACCTGTAATTTACATTTATTTTTAATTGGGTTTCATGTAATGGACATACACAAAATCTGCCAAATTGGTGAAATGAAAAAGAAAAAAAACTTGTTTCAAAAATGTTAAACAAATTCTAAACGGAAAAGTGGTGCGTGCATATGTATTCACCCCCTTTGCTATGAAGCCCCTAAATAAGATCTGGTGCAACCAATTACCTTCAGAAGTCACATAATTAGTTAAATAAAGTCCACCTGTGTGCAATCTAAGTGTCACATGATCTGTCACATGATCTCAGTATATACACACACACACACACACACCTGTTCTGAAAGGTCCAAGAGTCTGCAACACCACTAAGCAAGGGGCACCACCAAGCAAGTGGCACCATGAAGACCAAGGAGCTCTCCAAACAGGTCAGGGACAAAATTGTGGAGAAGTACAGATCAGGGTTGGGTTATAAAAAAATATCAGAAACTTTGAACATCCCACGGAGCACCATTAAATCCATTAGTAAAAAATTGAAAGAATATGGCACCACAACAAACCTGCCAAAATTCACAGACCAGGCAAGGAGGGCATTAATCAGAGAGGCAACAAAGATAATCCTGAAGGAGCTGCAAAGCTCCACAGCGGAGATTGGAATATCTGTCCATAGGACCACTTTAAGCCGTACACTCCACAGAGCTGGGCTTTACGGAAGAGTGGCCAGAAAAAAAGTCATTGCTTAAAGAAAAAAATAAGCAAACACGTTTGGTGATCGCCAAAAGGCATGTGGGAGACTTCCCAAACATATGAAAGAAGGTACTCTGGTCAGACGAGACTAAAATTGAGCTTTTTGGCCATCAAGGAAAACACTATGTCTGGCGCAAACCCAACACCTCCCATCACCCCGAGAACACCATCCCCACAGTGAAGCATGGTGGTGGCAGCAGCATACTGTGGGGATGTTTTTCATCAGCAGGGACTGGGAAACTGGTGTGAATTGAAGGAATGATGGATGGCGCTAAATACAGGGAAATTCTTGAGGGAAACCTGTTAGTCTTCCAGAGATTTGAGACTGGGACAGAGGTTCACCTTCCAGCATGACAATGACCCTCAGCATAGTGCTAAAGCAACACTCAAGTGGTTTAAGTGGAAATATTTAAATGTTTTGGAATGACCTTGTCAAAGCCCAGACCACAATCCAATTGAGAATCTGTGGTATGACTTAAAGATTGCTGTACACCAGCAGAACCCATCCAACTTGAAGGAAATGGAGCAGTATTGCCTTGAAGAATTGGCAAAAATCCCAGTGGCTAGATGTGCCAAACTTATAGAGACATACCCCAAGAGACTTGCAGCTGTAATTGCTGCAAAGGTGGCTCTACAAAGTATTGACTCAAGTTTTCTGGTTTTTTTTTGTCTTATTTCTTGTTTGTTTCACAATAAAACATATTTTGTATCTTCAAAGTGGTAGGCATGTTGTGTAAATCAAATGATACAAACCCCCCCAAAAATATATTTTAATTCCAGGTTATAAGGCAACAAAATAGGAAAAATTCCAAGGGGGTGAATACTTTCGCAAGCCACTGTATATTTTACTACCACTGTACTCTGTTGTTTGTCAGGGAAGTGTTTCATCCCATAGTATAGTGGAGTGATGTTTACCAGTCTGGTAGGGGAGGAGTTGGTGGGGTTGTACTCATTGTCATCTGTGGCTGTGTGGTCTCCGGGGGTGTGGCTGTCTGTGGGCACAGTCAGGGTGTGACGTAGTAGCCAAACTGTGCACGACTCAGCCCGGCGCTCCTGCAACAGCAGCGGATGGATCTGAGGAGCAACCAGAACAGCAGGGAATGAGGGCAACTTAGGCTACAGTTGCTACTGAACAATGGGACAATTCACTCCAGGAGGGTGGAATTCCACTCTCCTTAAAAAAGTACAAATACAGGCCTAAATGTATTTCCATCTCTTCAATACTCACACCATATATTATTCATTATTTGGACAGGGGTTAAATATCTCATTTGTCAAATAGAAGTAGCTGATAGTTGGTAACTGTGCCGAATTTGGGCTTCAATATGGCAGGCTCAGTGAAAGGCTGGCCGCAGGATATCCAGTTAGTTGATGAGCTCTTAATATCTGCAAAACATGTACAAACTAAGATATTATTACTAACAGTAGTCTATCTGTACGTATAAGCAAATCCCTTTATTGGAATGGATGAAAAATGTGTGCACATAAAAAAATAAATGTCAGCATCCCGGATGGTACAGTGGAAATGTGATCCATGCGAGCTCTGATTAAGGGGCAAACAATACATCCATTTACTTACCCATATGACACAGACAACATCAAGACTAGAGGTCGACCAATTATGATTTTTTTTTTTTCAACGCCGATACCGGTACCGATTATTGGAGGACCCAAAAACCCCGCTACCGATTAATCGGCCGATTTATTTTTTTATATATTTGTAATAATGACAATTACAACAATACTGAATGAAAACTTATTTTAACCTAATATAATACATCAATAAAATCTATTTAGTCTCAAATAAATAATGAAACATGTTCAATTTGGTTTAAATAATGCAAAAACAAAGTGTTGGAGAAGAAAGTATAAGTGCAATATGTGCCATGTAAAAAAGCTAACATTTAAGTTCCTTGCTCAGAAGATATGAAAGCTGGTGGTTCCTTTTAGCATGAGTCTTCAATATTCCCAGGTAAGAAGTTTTAGGTTGTAGTTATTATAGGACTATTTCTCTCTATTCCATTTGTATTTCATATACCTTTGACTATTGGATTTTCTAATAGGTACTTTAGTATTGCCAGCCTAATCTCGGGAGTTGATAGGCTTTAAGTCATAAACAGTGCAATGCTTTAAGCACAGCGAAGAGCTGCTGGCAAATGCAGGAAAGTGCTGTTTGAATGAATGCTTACGAGCCTGCTGCTGCCTACCACCGCTCAGTCAGACTGCTCTATCAAATCATAGACTTAATTATAATAACACACAGAAATACGAGCCTTAGGTCATTAATATGGTCAAATCCGGAAACAATCATTTCGAAAACAAAATGTTTTTTTTTCTTTCAGTGAAATACGGAACCGTTCCGTATTTTATCTAACGGGTGGCATCCCTAAGTCTAAATATTGCTATTACATTGCACAACCTTCAATGTTATGTCATAATTATGGTAAATTCTGGCAAATTAATTACGGTCTTTGTTAAGAAGAAATGGTCTTCACACAGTTCGCAACGAGCCAGGCGGCCCAAACGCAAGAGAAGTGACACAATTTCCATAGTTAAAAGAAATTCATGTTAGCAGGCAATATTAACTAAATATGCAGGTTTAAAAATATATACTTGTGTATTGATTTTAAGAAAGGCATTGACGTTTATGGTTAGGTACACATTGGTGCAACGACAGTGCTTTTTTACACGAATGCGCTTGATAAATCACCCGTTTGGCGAAGTAGGCTGCGATTCAAAGCTAAATTAACAGGCACTGCATCGATTATATGCAACGCAGGACAAGCTAGATAAACTAGTAATATCATCAACCATGTGTAGTTAACTAGTGATTATGTTAAGATTGATTGTTTTTTGTAAGATAAGTTTAATGCTAGCTAGCACCTTACCTTGGCTCCTTGCTGTACTCGCATAACAGGTAGTCAGCCTGCCACGCAGTCTCCTCGTGGAGGGCAATGTAACCGGCCATAATCGGTGTCCAAAAATGCTGATTACCCGATTGTTATGAAAACTTGAAATCAGCTCTAATTAATCGGCCATTCCGTTTAATCGGTCGACCTCTAATCAAGACTCAAGGGGATCCTTCAATAATCCTCCACCTTTCGCAGTAGGACTTTGGGCTCGTTCTTCTGGGCTCATCACTGCTGTGGTACAGAATGGTTAGGTGACTCAAGTCCATCAGGCACAGTAACTTAGCTACTGAGTTTGACTGTTTTCATACTAAAATGAAGTTGATACTGAGGGACTTGAGCACTGTAGGCAGGCAGCATAGACCATGTCATTGCAGGGCAATGCTGTGTTTTCAGTAATCCCCATTTTTGCTGGAGAATAAGGTCACTAAGCAGGGGTCAAATGTCCCTTGCTTGTGACATCCTCTGTTTACAAATTGAAGTTGTCTACTGCTTGAAGATGGATTTTGACTCATTTGACCGTATGATAGGTTACACCAGTATTGTCAGTGTGTACCCATATCAGATTGAAGACATACAAAGTTTGAGTGTTGTAGATGACAAGTTGAGTTTAGTGCTCCTCCAGTTGATTTTTTCTTTTCAATGGTTGCATCACTCGTCTATATTCGGTCAACTACTGTTTTTACAGGACAAAGCTTGTATCCTGCAGCTTAATATCTATATTTTGGTTGCACAACTTGGAAACAAGTAAAGGAAAGAGAAATTAATAAAATGTCTCTAGGTGCTGAGTGTTCTCACCCGTCTTGACTCATGCGCAACTTAGTTATTTTAATAGGTAATGTTAGCTGACTGGCCTTTCATGAATAGAATGACATTTAACATGAATGTCAACAGTTCTAACGTAACTACAAGCTTTTAGCAATTATACAGCAGCCCATTGATTTGAGATGCATCCCTTTTCATCGGTGCTTGAGTTGAGGTTAAATTTGCTAGTTAGTTAGCTAGCTAAAACATTTGCTGTGTTTAATAACGGCTAACGTTACTTACCGCGTACACTCATCCAGCCTTGGAATTGACATAGTGAAAGAAGGGTCACCAAATTCTCATTATTTCGTAGAGCGCACTTTTCACGGGGATAACAAAAATACAGTGGCATCTCCCTCGGCTGTTATTGTTTGAGGTACTTTTACTTTAAGCATTTTTTTCTCTTTTCAGGACCATTATTATGCACGACTTATTCGCCACGAACTCTGCATTTCAGACTCCAAAGTCAAACTCTCGCTGACAGACTATAGGGCCGTGTTTTGACACGCTGACTAGGGCGTATAACGCCTTAATTATATTAAAGAATTAACTGTCTGGCATGGACTTGAGTTTTTAATAAATTACTTTGGAAACTTATGGGACATAGGTGTATTTAACCTTGCTGTAGATGTCTTCAAACATCATTATTATGACTTTCAATCACAACAGATCTGATCAGTCTGTTTCATGCTATTATGCTGCCCTCTAGTGCCAGTGATGTTCAACGTTTAGAGAGCAAAGCTAGAGGTTGAACAATTATTAAAAGGAAAAGACATGGAGTCTTCTCCTGTAACACTTCACACATGCTGCTCTAGAAAACCACCAGGCTTGGTTTTAGTAATGCTAAAGCCTTTTGTGAACAGATGTGGGCATGGTTTTTAGATCATGCACATTTTACATTTCTATTCCTGTGTGAATCGGTTTCTTGGGTACTTTGCCTTTACCATGGAGTTAACTCATATGGCATCTATCCAAGGAGCAAATACACACATCTCAAAATGCTTTTAATTACAATTCAAAATACCAAATAAAGATCCACAAATGACAAATAAAGGATGCACAATACCCGCTGAGAGATGTAATTTCTAACAAGCATAGGAAATAGGGGAAATGTATACAGTAAGTTCTCTATCTACACAGCTCTGGGCATGTTACATGGTAAAACAATGAACAGTTTACCATTGACATGTCACTTCAAGAATCAACCAAAAAATTATATTAAATGGAGACTCCATAGGATAGATATTATGAATCTACTCATGTAAACAGTTTGTTTTAGAGTGAATACAGTCATACTGTAATTTAAAGACATAAGAGCATAAATGGTTGCAAAATGCCAAACGGGAAAAATATTACAATTAGCTTAACTTTTCTTATTAATAATATAGAAGCATATAGCATTTGACTTCTGATCACAAATTTCCATAACCATTAATTAAAACTATTTGTAAATAATATTTGGTTATTTAGTCAAATGAATTGAAAAAAACAATACTTGCATAGTTTAAGATGTCAATAGTGCAATGAAGCAAAGGGGGTTATGCGCATAGAAATGTTAATAGGAAAGCATAATTTATCTTTCATAATGTACTGACTTATTGAATCCTAATCATATTTATTTTCTATATCATGTTCATTGGAAAGAAAATGAAACAGGGAGGGACGACCTGGACTTGTGAAATAAGGCCTAAACACTCATTTTCGGTTTTTTTTTCCACTGAGTGCCCTAAGGAACACGACCCAGGTTTCACTGTCAGTGAAAAATAAATCAACAGTCAGGCACAATATATGTATGTATGTCTTGAGGCAACACAGAAATAACTATGGATGGGAGGAATAGGTAAAGAAATCTTTGGATATTGTAAGAACATAAACCAAGACTACCCCTTGAAGTCCATAATATTCTCATTGTAAGATATTTTTTGACATTTGAAATCTAGAAAGTTACAGTGTCTAAAAGTACTATGTTAAGCTCTCCATCATCTACATTGCATTTCTGGGAAAA
Source organism: Salmo salar (assembly GCF_965601325.2). Classification (NCBI taxonomy): domain Eukaryota; kingdom Metazoa; phylum Chordata; class Actinopteri; order Salmoniformes; family Salmonidae; genus Salmo; species Salmo salar. Next base: position 12,828,728 of record NC_138310.1, on the reverse strand, counting down.
TACAAGTTTTGCATCTACTTAGCCAAACTACCTATGTCAGCATAAACAGAGCCAAAGGAAAACCAGGACTATACACTATATAAGAGGTGCTTGCAGTGTTTGCCAGTGTTTCCCCTATATTCATTGAGCAGAGGCGGGCTGCCGCTGCTAAATCGTTGCAATCATTCCAAAAAATATGAAATTATACAGTGCATTCAGACCCCTTGATGTTTTCCACATTTTGTTACATTACAGCCTTATTCTAAAATGGATTACATTTTCCACAATCTACACACAATAGCCCATAACAACAAAGCAAAAACAATTTTTTGAAATGTTTGCATATTCATTCAAAATAAAAGCAAGACTATCATAGAATTCAGACCCTTTACTCAGTACTTTGTTGAAGCAAGTTTGGCAGTGATTACAGCCTCAAGTCTTCTTGGGTATGACGCTACAAACTTGGCACACCTGTATTTGGAGAGTTTCTCCCATTCTTATCTGCAGATCCTCCCAAGCTGTGTCAGGTTGGATGGTGAGCTTCGCTGCACAGCTATTTTCAGGTCTCTCCAGAGATGTTTGATCGGGTTCAAGTCCGGGCCACTCAAGAACATTCAGACTTGTCCCGAAGCATCCCCACAGCATTATGCTGCCACCACAATGCTTCAACGTAGGGCTGGTGCCAGGTTTCCTCCAGACGTGAGGCTTGGCATTTAGGCCAAAGAGTTCAATCTTGGTTTCATCTGACCAGAAAATCTTGTTTCTCATGGTCTGAGAATCTTTAGGTGCCTTTTGGCATACTCCAAGCGGGCTGTCATTTGCCTTTTACTGAGGAGTGGCTTCTGTCTGACCACTAAGATAAAGGCCTGATTGGTGGAGTGCTGCAGAGATGGTTGTCCTTCTGGAAGGTTCTCCCATCTCGACAGAGGAGCTCTGGAGCTCTGTCGGAGTGACCACCAGGCCCTTGGTCACCTTCCTGACCAAGGCCCTTATCCCCTGATTGCTCAGCTTGGCAGCCAGCTCTAGGATGAGTCTTGGTGGTTCCAAACTTCTTCCATTTAAGAATGATGGAAGCCACTGTTTTCTTAGAGACCTTCAATGCTGCAGAAATATTTTTGTTCCCTTCCAGAGATCTGTGCCGACACAATCCTGTCTCGGAGCTCTACGGACAATTCCTTTGACCCGATGGCTTGCTTTTTCCCCCTCTGACATGCACTGTCAGCTGTGGGACCCTATATTAGAGACTTGTATTATTTTCCAAATCTTCTCCAATCAATTGAATTCACCATAGGTGGAGTCCAATCAAGTTGTAGAAACATCTCAAGGATGATCAATGGAATGCACCGGAGCTCAATTTCGAGTCTCACAGCAAAAATGTCTAAAAACCTGTTTCGCTTTGTCATTATGGGGTACTGTGTATAGATTGATGAGGAAAGAATAAGGCTGTAACGTAACAACATGTGGAAAAAGTCATGGGGCCTGAACTCTTTCCGAATGCACTGTATGTACACTACCGTTCAAAAGTTTGGGGTCACTTAGAAATGTCCTTGTTTTTGAAAGAACAGCAATTTTTTTGGTCCATTAAAATAACATACAATTTATCAGAAATACAGTGTAGACATTGTTAATGTTGTAAATGACTATTGTAGCTGGAAACGGCAGATTTATTTTTTATGGAATATCTACATAGGCGTACAGAGGCCCATTATCAGCAACCATCACTCCTGTGTTCCAATGACACATTGTGTTAGCTAATCCAAGTTTGGAATACTCTGGAAACTAAATGTGTCATCAGTTTTTATTTTATAAATGAGCAAATAGGTATAAAAACCTGTCTCTGCTTTGTCATTATGGGGTATTGGGTGTAGATTGATGAGGGGGAAAAAATAATTTCATCAATTTTAGAATAAAGTAAAGTAACAAAATGTGGAAAAGGTCTGAATATTTTCAAAGGCACTGTAGAAAAGATAATGGAGCTATATTTAAAAGATCATCTTTGAAAACCAACAACCACCAAAATAATAACTAGACAGTCAGGGAGAATAAAAAAATATGTCATAGAGCCCCCATTTATTTTGTATGTTTGAGTCATAGCATAAGAACACGGCATGAGCCATGGCAAAAAGTGTAGAATTGCAGAAATTAGCTTTAAAACTGCACATTTTCTCTCAGCCCCATGGCAAAATCTTTACAATTCCGCTAACCTTGCCACCGCTGCGGGAAAAAAAAAATCCTAGGGAAAACGCTGTTTGCTTTGGTCTCTTGTCCCCAAACCATCCTGTAAAACTGACTCTAAACACATTTGAAAATGAAAGGACAAAGTATAAACTGACTGTTTTCTGATAACATTCATAAAAGCATGTGTATTTAATCTAAAACCATTACTCAGCTTTTACACTTGGCAATATAGTACTAGATAAAGCTGATAAACATTTCATTGATTAGTGGAGGCACAACCTCAAAGGTATAACTTGCTACAAGTTACAGTGCCTTCCGAAAGTATTCACACATCTTGTTGTGTGACAGCCTAAATGTTACATGGATTAAATTAAGCATTTTTGTTACTGGCCTACACACAATACCCCATAATGTCAATGTGGAATTATGTTTCTCAAATTGTTTTGTTAAGGACTGGGGGGCTAAGAAACAGAATTGAACTAAAACATCTGCAAAATCCTAGAGGAAAACCTGATTCAGTCTGTTTTCCACCACACACCGTGAGACAAATCTACCTTTCAGCAGGACAATAACCTAAAACACAAGGCCAAATATACACTGGAGTAGTTTTTTGTTGTTGTTGCGCCCAGCCCACCACAGGAGTCAATGTGACAAGGACATCCCTGCCGGCCAAACCCTCCGCTAACCCGGACGACGCTGGGCCAATTGTGCGTCGCCCCATGGGTCTCCCGGACGGGCTGGCTGCGACAGAGCCTGGACTCGAACCCAGAATCTCTAGTGGCACAGCTAGCACTGCGATGCAGTGCCTTAGACCACTGCGCCACTCGGGAGGCCCACTGGAGTAGCTTACCAAGAAGACAGTGAATGTTCCTGAGCCACCAAGATATAGTTTTGATTTAAATCTACTTGAAGATCTATGGCAAGACCTGAAAATGGTTGTCTAGCAATGATCCAACAACCAATTTTACAGAGCTTGAAGAATTTGGAAAATAAAAAAATGGGCAAATGTTGCACAATTCAGGTGTGGAAAGCGCTTAGACCTACCCAGAAAGACTCACAGCTCTAATCGCTGCCAACGGTGCTTCTACAAAGTATTGACTCAGGGCTGTGAATGCTTACGTGAATTAGATATCTGTATTTCATTTTCCCTACATTTGCAAAATGGGGTAGTGTGTGTAGATGGGTGGAAACAATACATTTAATCAATTTTGAATTCAGGCTGTAACCGAACAAAATGTGGAATAAGTCAAGGGGCATGAATACTTTCTGAAGGCACTGTAAATGTGGCTTAGATATGGCATATTGCTGTTATTGTGAAACAATTCTAAACAGAAAGTTTAAAAAAAATACTGTGAAAAACTATTAATAGAGCAGAATATTGTTGAATTTAGGGACACAGAGCCGTTTTAGTAGTGCTCTTCCGACAGTTTTGCTCCAATCCTTTAGAATCAGTGGTATTGTTCTTTCTTGGAACTCTGAGCCAACTCTTTCGTTATCTTTACCATCACAAACCTACTCAAACTAGCATCCGGCACACAGTTTTTCAGGCTTTGTTACAATTCAAGATGCTCAAGAGGACGCTACCAAATTGGTTCAATATACCCAAAATAATATTATATTATACTGAAATAAAGATAGTACTGTAGAGCAAGAGAAAGTAACATGAAAAAAATAAACGAGTACAACCAGGCAGGCCTTGCTAGGCCGATCTTGCCTATTACTCCCCCCTTCCTCTGCGACACCTCCTTACTGCAGCAGCCAGCCAGTCTGGCCGGCTAGGTCAGTAGGGAGTGGTGCCCTCCCACTCCACCAGATACTGCACCTTCCCCTCCGGAGTGACCCGACGGGCCAGCACCTGGTACTTCTCTCCACAGGTGAGCCGCCCCGCCGCCCCAAAGTAGTTGGTGATGGACGACTTGAGGTGGGAGAGGGAGGAGTCATCCTCGCTGATGCTGTCGAAGGTGTGGCTGTCGATCGCGTTGTCCAGCATCGCGGAGGCAGCCTCCTCTCCTGGTAGGCTCAGCTCCATGGGGTTCAGCTCGCTCTCCACCACCTCCTTCTTAGTGGCCAGCACCGTATAGTTAGAGGTGGGCAGCTTCCTCTTACGACTGCCAACATTCTTCCTGCAACAAGTTAGAATAACGGGATCATTAGGGCATGCAGCAAAAAATATTTGGTAACACTTTATTTGGATAATCCATCTGTAGATGCTCTACAGCAGGGTTTCCCAACACTCTACTCGATCCCCCCAGACGTTTCACATTTTTGTTTTAACCCTACACTGGCACACATGATTCAATTAGTCAAAGGATTGATGATTAGTTGACTAATTGAAATTAGGAGTGCCAGTTTAGGGTTAAAACAAAAACTCTGAAACATCGGTACGGGCCTGAGGAGAGTTGGGGAAACCCTGCTCTACAGACTATCAGTAACATTTCAACTAGCTAGCTACTAACCCTGCCCAGGACCGAGTTTGGGAAACCTTGTCTTATTGGACAAGTCCAGTTAGTCCCTCCCTCTTTCAGTCTGTTTTATTCCATTTGATGCCTAATGAATGTAATGACCCTGATATCAGCAACCTATTGAAACAAAAGTAACGACTGTTTCCTGAATTTACTGCTTTTTGATCTTTGCTGTGCCACCAGTCATACCTTTTGTGGAGTCAACAAACACTTTTGTACAACTGGACACCTACTGCGATTGCGTTACTTTTTGGGTCAAGATATGTTTCTTGCCTTGCTGTTAGGAACAGGGCAACATTGAAAGGGGTGATTTTTGGGGTAGTATAAGTGTGGAGATGGAGCAATTGAAGTAGAAATTCCTGGTGTTTGTGACGCCCGCTGTTTGGTGCGACGCAGACCCAGTAGGAAGCATGGTGAAACAGATGAGTTATTGTAGGTCCTCAATTAGTATTTGGTAGCATTGCCTTCAAATTGTTTAACTTGTGTCAAACGTTTCAGATAGCCTTCCACCAGCTTCCCACAATAAGTTGGGTGAATTTTGGCTCATTCCTCCTGGCAGAGCTGGTGTAACTGAGTCAGGTTTGTCGGCTTCCTTGCTCGCACACGCTTTTTCAGTTCTGCCCACACATTATCTATAGCAACAACAAATGAGCTCCTTGAGTGACGGGGTGGGACTAGGTCTGTGTGGAAAGCTGCGTGGAGAGAGAGAAGACTCAAGTAGCGTAGTAAACTATAAAAATGGATGTTACACGGCGTATCACATTTAACAAACCAAACATTCAAATACTGTTATAGAAGGTAAAGTAAAAACCCAAACCGGTCCGTGCATCAATACCGGTATATAGTAAAATATGGTATACCACCCAGCCCTAGATCCCAGTGGGTAGATTTGTGCCAGCACAGAGGGAACAAGTGAGTTTTGCTTCAGTAAGGTTGGCTTCTTAGCAATGGTTATCAAAAGTACCGCAGAAATGGAACGTGAATCACAGAGAATAGATGTGGTGGCAGCTGCAGAGAAGTATTTGGGTATATGAGATTTGACTTCAGAAGAGTTACAGGGTGTGTTGAAGAGCAATGTCCCGTCCTCCCAGGCCCTTGGCATGGTGCAGGAGCAGATTGGGTCAAAGTAGTGGAATGGGGGAGTGGGTTTGTTTTAATGAGTGTAAGTGGCAGCTGCAGAGAACTACCTGGGTGTGCCAGATTTTACTGCAGAAGAGTTAATGGGGTGGTGATTTAAATGTTTATTAAATAGTGGTATATAGGTCTAAGGCTAGTTGGTGGTGCAAGTTTTTCCTTTAAGGAAAAGGAATAATGAAGAGAATGTAATGTAGGTAGGCCGTGACTGGCCTCACACTTTAGTACAGTAGGTGGTGGTGTATGCACCTTTAAGTTGGATGCGATCCGCCAACCCAATCACAAAGAAGAAGACTGCGATTATGAACATGACTTGGATCAGCCTCCAGGGGTAGCTGTGGTCCACTACATGATTTTTCTCTGTCTCATTTTCATGCCCAATAACTGTGATGCTTTTACACTTCCTCCTCAATGCCACACTTAAAGAGTGACTGCCTTTAAAAAGCAATAAATCCCTTTGAAAATGTCTTATATAGCACCCCGTATCTGGTAGTTTCCCCAATTCTTTACACTCTGAAAATATCAAACAAGGAACATCAATACAATGTCATATTTAGCCTCAATTATAAGCCTCAGAGCCTCACATTCTAAATGCTGGGTTGATATCTCGAACATGAACCTTCAAATAATCAAATTGGTGTCACTGGGGGCAACTCTACCACATAAACCAGTCAGCAGATTAACAGTTTCTTACTGCACGTACACACCTGGACACTACTCATCTTCCAGGACTGTGTGTGTGTGTGTGTGCGCGTGCGTGTGTGCATGCATGTATGTATGTGTAGGCAGAGTACCAGAGGGGAAACAGAAAGGGCAGAGTAACATCATCCTCACAATCAAGGCTCTATTTAAACAAACCTAAAGCAATGGTAAATCCAAGCACTGGAAGTAGCGTTACACAGTTTAAGTCAGAAGTTTACATACACCTTAGGCAGATACATTTAATCTCAGTTTTTCACAATTCCTGACATTTAATCCGAGAAAAATTCCTAGTCTTTGGTCAATTAGGATCACCACTTTATTTTAAGAATGTGAAATGTCAGAATAGTAGAGAGTGATTTATTTCAGCTTTTATTTCTTTCATCACATTCCTAGTGGGTCAGAAGTTTACATACACTAAATTAGTATTTAGTAGCGTTGCCTTCAAATTGTTTAACTTGGGTCAAACGTTTCGGGTAGCCTTCCACAAGTTTCCCACAATAAATTGGGTGAATTGTGGCCCATTCCTCTTGACAGAGCTGGTGTAACTGAGTCAGGTTTGTAGGCCTCCTTGCTCGCACGCGCTTTTTCAGTTCTGCCCACACATTGTCTATGGGATTGAGATCAGGACTTTGTAATGGCCACTCCAATGCCTTGACTTTGTTGTCCTTAAGCCATTTTGCCACAACTTTGGAAGTATGCTTGGGTCATTGTCCATTTGGAAGACCCATTTGCAACCAAGCTTTAACTTCCTGACTGATGTCTTGAGATGTCGCTCAATATATCCACGTAATTTTCCTGCCTCATGATGCCATCTATTTTGTGAAGTGCACCAGTCCCTCCTGCAGCAAAGCACCCCCACAACATAATGCTGCCACCCCCGTGCTTCGCGGTTCGGATGGTGTTCTTCGGCTTGCAAGCCTCCCCCCTTTTCCTCCAAACATAACAATGGTCATTATGGCCAAACAGTTCCATTTTTGTTTCATCAGACCAGAGGACATTTCTCCAAAAAGTACAATCTTTGTCCCCATGTGCAGTTGCAAACCGTAGTCTGGCTTTAATTAATGGTGGGTTTGGAGCAGTGGCTTCTTCCTTGCTGAGCGGCCTTTCAGGTTATGTCGATATAGGACTTGTTTTACTGCGTATATAGATACTTTTGTACCGGTTTCCTCCAGCATCTTCACAAGGTCCTTTGCTGTTGTTCTGGGATTGATTTGCACATTTCGCACCAAAGTACGTTCATCTCTAGGAGACAGAACGCGTCTCCTTCCTGAGCGGTATGACGGTTGCGTGGTCCCATGTTGTTTATACTTGCGTATGATTGTTTGTACAGATGAACGTGGTACCTTCAGGCGTTTGGAAATTGCTCCCAAGGATGAACCAGACTTGTGGAGGTCTCCAATTTTTGTTGGCTGATTTCTTTTGATTTTCCCATGATGTCAAGCAAAAAACACTGAGTTTGAGGGTAGGCCTTGAAATACATCCACAGGTACACCTCCAATTTACTCAAAGGATTAGCCTATTAGTCAATTAGCCTATCAGAAGCTTCTGAAGCCATGACATTTTCTGGAATTTTCCGAGCTGTTTAAAGGCACAGTCAACTTAGTGTATGTAACAACAATTGTTGGAAAAATTACTTGTGTCATGCACAAAGTAGATGTCCTAACCAACTTGCCAAAACTATAGTTTGTTAACAAGAAATTTGTGGAGTGGTTGAAAAACGAGTTTTAATGACTCCAACCTAAGTGTATGTAAACTTCCGACTTCAACTGTAGGTCCTGGGGGTGTTTCAGAAATATTTTAGCTATTTTCACAGCCGTAATTATGAATGCAATAGCTGGCGGTGGCCCGAAAGGGCTGGGTTTTGATGAATAAACAAGTTGTAGTTGTGACGAGGGCTTGGCCACTCACTGGCCAATCAACGCGGTCCATAGGCTTAATATTGCCTGCGTTTGTCTCAAGTTCTGTAGGTTATTGTCATCAACTTCAATTCCCGTCCAGGTCCATTGTGGATTGATACTACAATATATTAAATTGCATAGGCTACAGTAATGAGTAATAGCAACAGTATGTTTGAATTTGTAATTGGCTTCAACGAGCCTAGCCTACATATCTTCACGCATCACACTTCTCCTAAAATAACAAAATACTAGGCTCCATAAATTGTATTGTATGTGAGGCATGTTGTCAATAAGCAAAATACAGCCTTGGCCTACCGTTGATACTGCATTATAGGACTGAATCCTTCAATAAGTTTGGATAAGGGAGTCTTTCGTAAAAGGATGAGAGGCGCTCTTTGGAAATGGGGATGGCTACTTTTACGGAAATGCTACTTTGCAAGACCAGGATAAAAAAGGCAAACCGCATTGTTGTTGAACCATAGGCTTCTTTTGGCTAATAGCCAGAATATAATTATGCACCTTTCTGATGCTGCTTAAACCAGCCTTGATTAAGGGGAGGGTAGGCTATGCTTGGTTTTGAATCAAATTAAACTAAATTATATTTCTAAACCAGATGAATTGGCATAAAAAGGCACATTTCTCCTTCATGCATGGCTGTGTTTCCGCTCTCAAACTCCATGCCATTATAAACTGCATTACCATTAAGACCTTCTTTTTGTGGGTCTTAACTTCCCATTAGCTCTGCATGAAATTAAATATTGCCACCCCTCCCACCTCGGGGCAAGTGAGATGACGATAGACAGGTAAATTACCGAACCTTGCGTTAGGGCCGTAAAATGCCTGTTTTTACATGACGAAATTGCAAACTAACATGCCAGCTGGAAATAGTGCCAGCTGGAAATAGAGCCACAGGAGATGTCAGCAGCTCCACCGGGATGCCAACCAGTAGGATTTTCAGTCATGAAACGAAACACAGTAAAGGCAAAGACGAATGATTATTAATATATATTTTTTAAACCTAGCATAGGTGTCAATACACTCTGTATGTCAGACTTCAGAGCCCCTCCCTCGTGCGAGGAGCCAGCACTGAGAGTCGCAAAATTAAGCCAGTCAGTTAGGGAGCCCAGAGGTGTTCGCAGATATGGGGAGGGGTGGTGTTTCACAGTGTTCAAATAATGCTGTCATCAGGGGGTTGTGAATGTGTATATAATGAATGTATAGTCACTTCCGTTGCTTAGTTCCAACCAAGTTTAAGCAAATATTCAAGCAAATATTGGAAGATGTACAGGAGCCAACCACATTAAATAATCCAGGACCTCACATCATACTTATTTTTGTGTGCTGTCAAACATGTTTTGGCTCTCCTCAACTCCTCACATAGGACCATGTCCAAGAGCTTGGAAAGCGTGGGAGACAAAATCTCATCTGACAGCCCGGGCTGCAACGGTTCCAGTCGGGGGTCTTATCGATCGGTATGCAACACATTCCATACGGTGGAGCAAAATAAACCAAATAGGACCTCCTCCTAATGCCAACACAATGAACAATTTGCAGAGGTAACCGCGCGTGAGGGAGTTGCCTTTTCTAACAATAAAAGTCTTGGTGACTATCATACTGTACCTGAAGTCGTAGGAGACACTGGTGGTGGCGGACCCAGAGGTGCTGGCAGCATCTGTGGAGTCCAGGTCAAGACTGAAGGTCCGTCCCGAGCTAGTGCTGAGGAGTAAACAGCGGCAGCTCCGTTCAAACACTGGAAATATGGTGTTCACGTTCAAGTGCTAATCAGAGGATTTTGTGGCCCCAGGACCAGACAGAATAGCCCTAGCCTTTATGGTCCTATTTTGTTGTTTCTAATCCTAACCTCACAAAGGAAAATGTACATTATTACCATGGTCCCTCACCCTGTGACTTGAATTTGCAAGTCACTGTTCTGCGCCCATATAATAAAAGAGCCTGCAAGCTAAAGGTGTGTGTGAGAAAGTACTATATCTAGCTAATGGAAGAAAGTTAATGTAATGCTTCAAAGCTCCCAGACTATTTTAGCTGTTCTCATCCTCCAGCTCAGTTCAGGTGCTATAGAGTTATGACCAAGCCTATTCCACTCCTCACATTCCGACAGTGTTAGTCCAATTTTTGGCGTTGCACCAGTTATTCCCCATCTTTTGATTTTCCTCTAAGAAAGCTTGGTTGATTCTCAACAGTCCCCAAAGTGTTTGCCTTTCTTTTATTATTATGCACTGTATGGGAGATAACCTTTACAGGAAAGCGTAATTAAATCTCTTCGTTCGACACATTGATGAAAATCATCAGAGGGGTGACAAAACAAACACTGCCAGGGATTTTCTTTCAAAGGGAAATGCATGTAAATTAGGTAGATTGTTAGGGCCTTGAAAATTATTGCAGTTAATCGAAGTCAATGTCAAATGTTTGCAGTAGTACAGAGTTCATTGGAAATGAGCATCTAGACAAAAGTGTTCAAAATTACATTCTTAGAGCTGGTTTTCAAGACAGTCCTAGATTTAAAAGAACTTTAAATTGATAAACTCCATTGAACATGCTACTTAATCCAAGCTGAATCTGTCAGGGAAACTGGCCCTTAGTATCCAAACCATTTACCTTTTGAGGCTTTGTAACTCGTCCAATGTGAAGTCAAAGATGTTGGCCATATGATGGTTGGTGCTCCAGGCTGAGGTCAGGTCATTCTACATAACAAATCACACATACGTATTATTATAGTACTCAGCCAGTGTCATAAACAGACAGTCTTCAACACCATTGTCTCCATCATCAATCATCATCCTTGTCTTCATCACTACTGTTTAAATGCTACATGCCAGAGATCAACTAGATTCAGCCTGGGGCAATTTTTTTCTTTCTTAAGCGGATGATCAGGGGGCCGAAACATAGTTACTAATAATATTTTTTAAACTACAAATTGACCGCAAGAAACCCAAACAGATATCATATTTGACTAAAACAATAATTTCAAATAGGCTTGGACGGTAAACCGGGGTATTTGGAAAAGTCCATGGGATAGTTTTTCAATACCGTGAATAAAGCCAAAACAAAAACATTTTATTAACTAAATGTATTTAGGGGTAGATCAGCTTTAATATTGCAGATTGATGGAAGCCACAATCTATGTAATTGTCTGTGTCATTTTCAATCTCCCATATATATTTTTTGTAAATATATATATATATATATATATATATATATATATATATATATATATATATATATATATATAGTACCAGTCAAAAGTTTGGACACACCTACTCATTCAAGGGTTTTCCTTTATTTTATATAAGGGCTATTTGACCAAGAAGAAGAGTGATGGAGCGCTGCATCAGATGATCTGGCCTCCACAGTACCCGACCTCAACCCAATTGAGATGGTTTAGGATGGGTTGGACCGCAGAGTGAAGGAAAAGCAGCCAACAAGTGCTCAGCATATGTGGGAACTCATCTCTGAGACCATCCAGTTTTGATTTCTATTTGACATCTATTTTTCAACTGTGTTGTGATGTTTCACAAAACTTCTGAACCTTTATATTGTCATAGTTTCTACAGATTGTAAATTAAAAATACAACATTTTGCTAAGAGTATTATTACAATATTGATCGATTGACTATGATTTTTTTTAAATCACCCAGCAGTGCTATTTGCAGAGATAGAGTCAGGTAAATGTTGCCATTCCTGAACCTGCAACCAAAAACCAGCAATATATGGCCAGTATCAAAATAAAGGATGTAATAATTCTCTATTCACAGCAAAATCTGCAGAGCTGGGATGGTTGTGTCCCCATATACAGTTGAAGTCAGAAGTTTACATACACCATAGCCAAATACATTTAAACTTAGTTTTTCGCAATTCCTGATATTCAATCCCGGTAAAAATTCCCTGTTTTACGTCAGTTAGGATCACCACTTTATTTCAAGAATGTGAAATGTCAGAATAATAGTAGAAAGAATTATTTATTTCAGCTTTTATTTATTTCATCACATTCCCAGTGGGTCAGAAGTTTACATACACTCAATTAGTATTTGGTAGCATTTCCTTCAAATTGTTTAACTTGGGTCAAACGTTTTGGGTAGCCTTCCACAAGCTTCCCACAATCAGTTGGTTGAATTTTGGCCCATTCCTCCTGACAGAGATGGTGTAACTGAGTCAGGTTTGTAGGCATCCTTGCTCGCATCACGCTTTTTCAGTTCTGCCCACAAATTTTCTATGGGATTGAGGTCAGGGCTTTGTGATGGCCACTCCAATACCTTGACTTTGTTGTCCTTAAGCAATTCTGCCACAACCTTGGAAGTATGCTTGTGGTCATTGTTTATTTGGAAGACCCATTTGCGACCAAGCTTTAACTTCCAGACTGATGTCTTGAGATCTTGCTTCAATATATCTTTCCAAAATGTCCTTCCTCATGAAGCCATCTATTTTGTGAAGTGCACCAGTCCCTCCTGCAGCAAAGCACCCCCACAACATGATGCTGCCACCCCCGTGCTTCACGGTTGGGATGGTGTTCTTCAGCCTGCAAGCCTCCCCCTTTTTCCTCCAAACATAATGATGGTCATTATGGCCAAACAGTTCTATTTTTGTTTCATCAGACCAGAGGACATTTCTCCAAAAAGTACAATCTCCGTCCCCATGTACAGTTGCAAACTGTAGTCTGGATTTTTTTATGATGGTTTTGGAGCAGTGGCTTCTTCCTTGCTAAGAGGCCTTTCAGGTTATGTCGATATAGGACTCGTTTTATTGTGGATATTGATACTTTTGTACCTGTTTCCTCCATCATCTTCACAAGGTCCTTTGCTGTTGTTCTGGGATTGATTTGCACTTTTCCCACCAAAGTACGTTCATCTCTAGGAGACAGAATGCGTCTTCTTCCTGAGCGGTATGACGGCTGCGTGGTCCCATGGAGTTTATACTTGCGTACTATTGTTTGTACAGATGAACATGGCACCTTCAGGTGTTTGGAAATTGCTGACAAGGATGAACCAGACTTGTGGAGGTCTACAATTTTGTTTCTGATGTCTTGGCTGATTTATTTTGATTTTCCCATGATGTCAAGCAAAGAGGCACTGAGTTTGAAGGTAGGCCTTGAAATACATCCACGAGTACACCTCCAATTTACTCAAATGATATCAATTAGCCTATGACACCATTTTCTGGAATTTTCCAAGCTGTTTAAAGTCACAGTCAACTTAGTGCATGTAAACTTCTGACCCACTGGAATTGTGATACAGTGAATTGTAAGTTAAATAATCTGTCTGTAAACAATTGTTGCACAATTGTTAAACAACAGATTATGCACAAAGTAGATGTCCTAACCGACTTGTCAAAACTATAGTTTGTTAACAAGAAATTTGTGGAGTGGTTGAAAAACAGGTTTTAATGACTCCAACCTAAGTGTATGTAAACTTCCGACTTCAACTGTATAACATTCTACAGGTTGCAATCCTTTTGTATAATGATTTAAAATTGAAAAACTCAAAGTTTTGAATCCAGCGTTGTTTTGTGTATCAGTTCATAAACCATGTGCCATGGAATCGGTACATCGAAAAATCTCTTCCCAACCTACAGTGCATTCAGAAAGTATTCAGACCCCTTCACTTTTTCCACATTTTGTTACGATACAGCCTTATAATAAAATGGATTAAATAGTCAATATTCACAAAATACCCCATAATAACAAAGCAAAAACAGTTATGTAAATGTGATATTTCATTATTTTTTCCTTAAGTATTCCGACCCTTTACTCAGTACTTTGTTGAAGCACCTTTGACAGCGATTACAGCCTTGAGTCTTCTTGGGTACGACAGTACAAGCTTGGCACACATGTATTTGGGGAGTTTCTCCCATTCTTATCTGAAGATCCTCTCAAGTTCTGTCAGGTTGGATAGGGAGCATTGCTGCACAGCTATTTTCAGGTCTCTCCAGAGATGTTTCAGATAGCCTTGATTGGGTTCAAGTCCGGGCTCTGGCTGGGCCACTCAAGGACATTCAGAGACTTGTTCCAAAGCCACTCCTGTGTTGTCTTGGCTGTATGCTTAGGGTCGTTGTTCTATTGGAAGGTGAACCTTCACCCCAGTCTGAGGTCCTGAGTGCTCTGTAACAGGTTTTCATCAAGGATCTCTCTGTACTTTGCACCGTTCATCTTTCCCTCGATATTGACTTGTCTCCCAGTCCTTGCCACTGAAAAACATCCCCACAGCATGATGCTGCCACTACCATGCTTCACCGTAGGGATGGTGACAGGTTTCCTCAAGACGCTTGGCATTCAGGCCAAAGAGTTAATCTTGGCTTCATCAGACCAGAGAATCTTGATTCGGTGCCTCCAAGCGGGCTGTCATGTGCCTTTTACTGAGGAGTGGCTTCCGTCTGGCCTGATTGGTGGAGTGCTGCAGAGATGTTTGTCCTTCTGGAAGGTTCTCCCATCTCCACAGAGGAACTCTAGAGCTCTGTTAGAGTGACCATCGGGTTCTTGGTCACCTCCCTGAACTAGGCCCTCATCTCCCGATTGTTTAGTTTGGCGGGGCGGCCAGCTCGAGGAAGAGTCTTGGTGGTTCTAAACTTCTTCCATTTAAGAATGATGGAGGCCACTGTGTTCTTGGAGAACTTCAATGCTGCAGACATTTTTTGGTACCTTTCCCCAGATCTGTACACAATCCTGTCTTGCAGCTCTACGGACAATTCCGTCGACCTAAGGGCTTGGTTTTTGCACTGTCAACTGTGGGACATTATATAGACAGGTGTGTGCCTTCCCAAATCATGTCAAATCAATTGAATTAACCACAGGTGGACTCCAATCAAGTTGTAGAAATATCTCAAGGATGATCAATGGAAACAGGATGCACCTGAGCTCAATTTCCAGTCTCATAACAAAGGGTCTGAATACTTACGTAAATAAGGTATGTTTTTTTAGCATTTTGCTCGTAGTTTGTTCTACTTTTGTTACCATTCTGGTAATAGAGGCCCAATGGGTTTTTCTTGTGTTTTTAGCAACCCCCGTGTGCTATGCTGATAATACCAAATCCCAGGATGAGAAAAGGACAGTATGACGATATGAAAATCTGGATACCGCCAAAGCCTAAATTCAAATCTTGTGTACATTTGGAGCTGATATTCTGGTCTTTTTACAGTCTTTTATAGACGGGATGGTTGTATAGCAACAAAACCGATGCGTGCAAAACAGACTGGGTTAGCTTAAGACTGTTGACAACATGTAAACTATATTTTGCCTCCAAATGTTTATTGAAAACAAATACATTTGCACAATGAGCACTTGTTGTCTCTCAAATACATAGTTAACGATGTTGGTTAGCTAGCTAGCGAATGTTTTTCATATTAGCATAGACATGACAGCAATCGATAACAAGATACGAGCTGAAACGAGCCACCTACGCTTCCCCACATGGAATCTTCTTTTATTTGCTGCTAGCCATCGGACTGTTCAGAATCATAACGCACACCTTCCGGCCACATCGATGCGTGCACATGATTTGTGTGACGTGGTCAGCCAACCTGTCTATTTCCAACAATTAAAAATAATAATTGTTTTTTTTGCTCAGAAAACTTGGGGGCCAAATAAAAATCACTTGGCCTGCGGGCTGCCAGTTGGAGAACCCTACTATATGCTTTGTCTATATTTTCCAAATCAGAGCACCTTCCTCCTTCCAGCGTGGCAGTACTGGCTTAATTACTAGGAAATGTCAGAGGTTTGTTGTTTGAGATGAATATGCCTGGGGACCAGACATGCACTGCTCTGTTCAGGGGGATTTGTCAGTAAAATGCCTCAAAGGCCAACTGTAATTCCCTTTTGAGTAGAACTGTGGAGAGAGACAGTGATGAGGGCAATGACACACAAGGTCTTCATGGGACATGGTGGACAGAAGACAGACTTTTAGAAGATGGACAGTGGTCAGAGAGGGAAAGAAAAAAGAAGAGCACAGACAAATGGAGAAGGGAGGGATTCCAGCCACGTTGATAACCATCAGAGATAGGAAAGCGTGAAAGAAGCAGGGGTTTGGATCGTTCAGGGTGGGTGAAACAGCAGAAAGGTGGTTCGATGTGAGGTGTTTTGAGAATGAGGGAGGATCTTGTGACAATCCGAGAACTTACATTGGGAATGGCGTCCTCCAGCAGCCATTTCGACCTTTTCTTCCTCCTCTTCTCTGCCGGGAGAGAGCTAAAGAGACAACTTTCACTTTCTGACCAAACAATATGATTATTGGGTGACAATTTGGCACAGCCTTATAGCATTATTTAACATTGATTAACAATTTCTGACTGAGCCAAGACAGGACTCACTGAAATACACATTTTCCATGAAAACAAAAATATCAGCATATCACAACGCCGTGAAATACCTGTTCCTGTCTGCGCCTTTCTTTCGTCCTCTCCATCCCTCGTTTTGGGCCCTCTCGGGAAAGAGTTTGGAGGGAGGGTTGGGTGGAACGCGGGTCCTCAGGCGGAAGATGCATTTCCTCTTCTTGATCTCCTTCCCACAGAGAAACCTGGAGAAATGCAGAGGGGGTGAGAAGGTCATGGTCTGGTAAAGGAGGTGTGATGTCAACAAATAAACCTTCAGCCAAGTAACATGTCTGTTGTAACAAATACTCTTATCACCCAGAACAAAAAGAAAACAATTTACTGAATGTTGGGGGCCATACTATATAATTGTTAGCTGGACATGAGAATTACATTGGCAGATTCAGTATATGCTATTGATGGGATTTCCAATTAAATAGTAGTTTTATAATGTATGATCTGAATACAACTGAGAGAGATGTCTTACTTGCTCTTGTAGTTGTTCAGAGCATCAAGGAGATATTGACCTCTTTCTGTTGGAGGAGTATTGGAGAGCTGTGGGGAATATCAAAATGTTAGTCTGATGCAATTGGCTTGAGATGGCATTAATCAACTTCCTATCCGGATTCCTACTAAGAATTCAGACAGGATTTCATTTGGTGGTTCTAACCTTGGCCAAATGGAAACGCTCCCAGTTGTTGCTGACAAAGTTAAGGATCTCCTCCAACTCAAAGTACTTCTTCTTACTTTGGACTCCCAGGTTGTAAAGTGCCAAGTGCACCACGTCCACCCTGGATAAGAAACCAGGGACAATCAGTGAGCTCAAAATAGAGATGAAATGAGGGGATAAAAGATACGCATTTTCAACAAAAACCAGTCCCTCCAGGATCCCACAATTGCAATTGTTTTTGCCAAATCAACAATTCCCCACATATTATGCAAGGGCTTGTAATATCTTATGCGACAATATCAACACGCTGTACCGGCAGGATAGAACAGCGGCGTCTGGTAAGATAAGGAGCGGCGGGGACTATGTATTTTTGTAAATAACAGCTGGTGCACGATATCTAAGGAAGTCTCGAGCTATTGCTCGCCTGAGGTAGAGTATCTCATGATAAGCTGTAGACCACACTATCTACCGTAAATTCCGGACTATAAACCGCAACTTTTCCCCACGCTTTGAACCTCGCGGCTTAAACAATGACGCGGCTAATATATGGATTTTTCCCGCTTTCAAATTTGTGGGTCCTAACAGCGTGGAGCATTGTCAAAAAATCCACTATCATCAAGGAGTTTCGAAAGGCTGGACTGCTGCGTGTTGAAGAGGTGCTCAGCGGGGGATTTGCCTCCGGATGAAAGTGACGAAAGCGATAATGAAAACGATCTAATATCGGATGAAGCAATTCTGAGGCTATTCAACTCCGACACCAAAGGAGATGACTTCAGTGGTTTCAGTGCACAGGAGGAGGAAGATAGTGACCAATGACTTTCTTGGTAGGCTACTGTTCACTGCAAATTTTAAATTTTTTGTTACAAGCCGTGTTTCGTTAACGCCTGTGTAAAGTTCATTTGTTTCAATGTTCAAAATAATATATATTTTTTAAATTCAGTGGGTGTGGCTTATATTCAGGTGCGCTCAATAGTCCGGAAATTACGGTACTTAGAAAGTTTTCATCTGTATTTTTCGTAGCTGTTTTCATACCACCAGACTGAGGCACTTAGACAGCATTGAATGAGCTGTTTTCCCGCCATAAGCAAACAAGGAAACGCTCACCCAGAGGCGCCGCTCCTAATAGCCGGGGACATTAATAAAAGGAAACTTAAATCCGTCATACCAAATTTCTATAAGCATGTTAAATGTGCAACCAGAGGAAGAAAAAAAATAAATAAAATAAAAAAAAATTTAAAAAAACTCTGGACCACCTTTACTCCACACACAAAGACACGTACAAAGCTCTCCCTCGCCTTCCATTTGGCAAATCTGCCCATAATTCTATCCTCCTGATTCCTGCTTACAAGCAAATTTTAAAGCAGGAAGCACCAGTGACTCTATGAATAAAAAAGTGGTCAGATGAAGCAGATGCTAAGCTACAGGACTGTTTTAATAGCACAGACTGGAATATGTTCCGGGATTCCTCCGATGGCATTGAGGAGTACACCACATCAGTCAGTGGCTTCATGAATAAGGGCATTGATGACGTCGCCTCCACAGTGACCGTACGTACATACCCCAACCAGAAGCCATGGATTACAGGCAACATCCGCACTGAGCTAAAGGCTAGAACTGCAGCTTTCAAGGAGCGAGACTAACCCGGAAGCATATAAGAAATCCCGCTATGCCCTCCGACGAACCATCAAACAAGCAAAGAGTCAATACAGGACTAAGACCGAATCATTCAACACCGGCTCAGACGCTCGTCAGATGTGGCAAACCATTACTGACTACAAGGGGAAGCACAGCCGAGAGCTGCCCAGTGACACGAGTCTATCAGACAAGCTAAACTACTTGAATGAGAGCAATGAATGAGAGCAACAGCTGTTCCGTGATCATGCTCTCCGCAGTCGATGCGAGTAAGACCTTTAAACAGGTCAACATTCACAAGGCCGCAGGGACAGACGGATTACCAGGATGTGTACTGCAAGCAAGCGCTGACCAACTGGCAAGTGTCTTCACTGACATTTTCAACCTCTCCCTGTCGGAGTCAGTAATAACAACATGTTTTAAGCAGACCCCCATAGTCCCTGTGGCCAAGAAAACTAAGGTAACATGCCTAAATGACTACCGACCCGTCGCACTCATGTCTGTAGCCATGAAGTGCTTTAAAAGGCTGGTCATGGCTCACATCAACACCATTATCCCAGAAACCCTAGACCCACTCCAATTTGCATACCGCCCAAACAGATCCACAGATGATGCAATCTCTGTTGCACTCCACACTGCCCTTTCCCACCAGGACAAAAGGAACACCTATGTGAGAATGCTATTCATTGACTACAGCTCAGCGTTCAACACCATAGTGCCCTTAAAGCTCATCAATAAGCTAAGGACCCTGGGACTAAACACCTCCCTCTGCACCTGGATCCTGGGCTGCCCCCAGGTGGTAAGGGTAGATAGCATATCTGCCACGCTGATCCTTAACACAGGAGCCCCTCAGGGGTGGGTGCTCAGTTCCCTCCTGTACTCCCTGTTCGCCCATGACTGCACTGCCAGGCACGACTCCAACACCATCATTAAGTTAACCGATGACAACAGTGGTATGCCTGATCACCGACAACGACGAGACAGCCTATAGGGAGGAGGTCAGAGACCTGGCCAGGTGGTGCCAGGACAACAACCTCTCCCTCAACATGATCAAGACAAAGGAGATGATTGTGGACTACTGGAAAAAGAGGACCGAGCACGCCCCCATTCTCATCGACGGGGCTGAAGTGGAGCAGGTTGAGAGCTTCAAGTTCCTTGGTGTCCACATCACCAACAAACTAACATGGTCCAAGCACACCAAGACAGTCGTGAAGAGGGCACGACAAAACCTATTCCGCCACAAGAGACTGAAAAGATTTGGCATGGGTCCTCAGATCCTTAAAAAGGTTCTACAGCTGCACCATCGAGAGCATCCTGACTGGTTGCATCACTGCCTGGTATGGCAACCTCTCGGCCTCCGAACGCAAGGCACTACAGAGGGTAGCGCGAACTGCCCAGTACATCACTGGGGCCAAGCTTCCTGCAATCCAGGACCTCTATACCAGGAGGTGTCAGAGGAAGGCCATAAAAATTGTCAAAGACTCCAGACACCCTAGTCATAGACTGTTCTCTCTGCTAAACCACGGCAAGCGGTACCGGAGCGCCAAGTCTAGGTCCAAGAGGCTTCTAAACAGCCTCTACCCCCAAGCCATAAGACTCCTGAACATCTAATCAAATGGCATCCCAGACTATTTGCATTGCCCCCCCCCCTCTTACACTGCTACTCGCTGTTGTTATCATCTATGAATAGTCATTTTGAAAACTCTACCTACATGTACGTATTACCTCAACTAACCAGTGCCCCCACACATTCACTCTGTACCGGTACCCCCCTGTATATAGTCTCGCTATTGTTATTTCACTGCTGCTATTTAATTACTTGCTACTTTTATTTCTTATTCTTATCTGTATTTTTTAAAATGCCTTGTTGGTTAGGGGCTCGTAAGTAAGCATTTCACAAGGTTGTATTCGGCACATGTGACTAATAAAATATGATTTGACCAATCACTGAACTATTTCTGCATAAAACAGTTAAATCATTGCAATATTATTGCATAAAACTGGCCCATCACCGCAATATTATTGCATAAAACTGGCCCATCACCGCAGTACAAAAAAAGGGCTTGCAATTTCAACCAATCTGGACACATTTACCGCATATTAGGGATATGCATCTCTACTTACAAGCACGATTCGATATACATCAAGACACATGGTCTCCGACACGATACAGGAAAGTGTGATTTGATTTGATTAGTGGAACGAATCGATGCGATTCGATGTACTAACAATTGTTGCATGAACACATTCCTTTTCCCTTCTAAATGAATATCTAATACTGATGGACTCAGGAGCTGAGCTGGATCTGTCTGAGCTGACATGTCTATGCTGAGTGGACCTGTGTGTGTATGTCAATTATGTAGTGTGTTAGCTGAGCCATAGGGCAGACTAAGCATCTACCACAATCAGATTAGGGGATTTAAGATTTCACCGCCGTCTCAAAAGCGAATGATTTTGACTGTTTGGAACTTCAGAGTAGAGCTACTCTCTTCTCCCTTTCCGACCAGTGGCTTGCAAAAAGTATTGCTATCCTTGATATAAAAGTACACCTTTACACTGCTCATGTAAAAATAACCAAAGGCAGTGACTGTTTAAATCAGAATTTCCAAAAACATTTTGTATGGTGAACCTGGCAATCGAAAAGCCCCAATTAGCATTTAGATGTGAGTTGTGTCCACTACGGTAGCCTACACAGCGCCACCGGTAAAACACGATTGTTCAGTTTGGCTGGGCGGTCTTGGTGGTTCCAAACTTTTCCCATTTAAGAATGATGGAGGCCACTGTGTTCTTGGGAACGTTCAATGCTGCAGAAATATTTTGGTACCCTTCCATTCAGCCACAAGGGCATTAATGAAGTCGGGCACTAATGTTGGGCAATTAGGCCTGGCTCGCAGTCAGCGTTCAAATTCATCCCAAAGGTGTTCGATGGGGTTGAGGTCAGGGCTCTGTGCAGGCCAGTCAAGTTCTTCCACACCGATCAACAAACAATTTCTGTTATGAACCTCGCTTTGTGCAAGGGGGCATTATTATGCTGAAACAAGAAAGGGCCTTCCCCAAACTGTTGCCACAAAGTTGGAAGCACAGAATCATCTAGAATGTCGTATTAAGAGTTCTCTTCACTGGAACTAAGGGGCCTAGCCCGAACCATGAAAAACAGCCCCAGACCATTAATCCTCCTCCACCAAATTTTACAGTTGGCACTATGCATTTGGGCAGGTAGCGTTCTCCTGGCATCCGCAAAACCCAGATTATTCAGTCGGACTGCTAGATGGTGAAGCGTGATTTATCACTCCAGAGAACGTGTGTCCAATGGCGGCAAGCCTTACACCACTCCAGCCGAAGCTTGGCATTGCACATGGTGATCTTAGGCTTGTGTGCGGCTGCTCGGCCACGGAAACCCATTTCATGAAGCTCCCGAAGAACAGTTAATGTGCTGATGTTGCTTCCAGAGGCAATTTGGAACTCGCTACGTGCTTCAGCACTCTGTCTGGCCTACCACTTTGCGGCTGAGCTGTTGTTGCTCCTAGACGTTTCTACTTCACAATAATAGCACTTACAGTTGACCGGGGCAGCTCTAGCAGGGCATACATTTTATGAACTGACTTGCTGGAAAGGTGGCATCCTATGACAGTGCCACGTTAAAAGTCACTGAGCACTTCAGTATGGGCCATTCTACTGCCAATGTTTGTCTATGGAGATTGGTTGGCGGTGTGCTCAATTTTAAGCACCTGTCAGCAGCAGGTGTGGCTGAAATAGCTGTATCCACTAATTTTAAAGGGTGTCCACCTACTTTTGGCCATGTAGTGTATTTTTGTAATAAGGCAGAAAACAATTATAAGAGTAATAAACATTAGTGAACTGCCGATTCGTAATGTTTGATTTGGTTTTCTTACCGATGCATGCTTCATTTGGATCGGTTTGGGCTCCCGCGGACCGTTGCACTCGCAGCTTACATATTTGAATCGGGACCAATGCATATCGGTGAATCGTTACATCCCTACATAATATGGTTGAATCAAACAAATTGGCCAATATTGCCATGCAAAATCTCAAATATATATATATATATATATATAAACAAATACAAGTAAATCACAAAATCCCTTGAAGGCCTGAAAATCTAAAGATGAACTGATTGTAATGTATCTAGAGCTGATAGCAATTAATGTGTGCGGAACCCTCACCTGCAGCATTCACAAGTATAAGGTGCATATCAGATAATAAGGTACGAGTATGACCATGTATTTCATCATCTTCATAAATGGAATTCTCAATTATACATCCCTATGGGTTAGGAAATTGGTTTTAGAGAGGTGTTAATCAGAGCTATTGTGCTGCCTGAATCGTTCACAGCACCACTGTGTGTATTAACACCAATACAGTGCAATACTGTACGACTTTATCCCTACGACATTATGCGCACAAGAGCACAATCATTGCACACATTACATACATCCTGCACAATACGACACAAATGCCTTTTGTATTCTTAAAGTACCCCCCTGAGTGAGCCTCAGAGGTAGGTAGGAGAATAATAGTAGCCATTTACCATCGGAGAGCCAGGCGCTTAATGTACTCCAGTCCTTTATTACACACGGAACAGATGAACAAGTAAAACCTGAAAGAGAAAGGAAGAGAGATCAGAGAAGGAGAAAGCACAGGTCACATGCCTCTAGGGGAAATCAAAATCAATATTGGCTCTCGGTTATCTGGCTACACCTTCGACTTCCATGATATGGTCTTCCAAGGCAATAATTATTTCCCGACTTACCAGGATTTGCCCTGACCGTAGGGCTGGGCATTACAGTGCATTCGGAAAGTATTCAGACCGCTTCACTTTTTCCAAATTTTGTTACGTTACAGCCTTATTCTAAAATGGATTAAAATGTAATTTTTTTCCCCTCATGAATCGACACACAATACCCCATAATGACAAAGCAAAAACTGTTTAGACATTTTTAGCTATTTTAAATCAACAAAAAAATGAAATATCAGATTTACATAAGTGTTCAGACCTTTTAGTCAGTACTTTGTTGAAGCACCTTTGGCAGTGATTACAGCCTAAAGTCTTCTTGGGTATGACGCTACAAGCTTGGCACACATGTATTTGGGGAGTTTCTCCCATTCTTCTCTGCAGATCTTCTCAAGCTCTGTCAGGTTGGATGGGGAGCAACACTGCACAGCTATTTTCTGGTCTCTACAGATGTTCGATCGGGTTCAAGTACGGGCTCTGGCTGGGCCACTCAAGGACATTGAGACTTGTCCCCAAGTCACTTCTGAGTCGTCTTGGCTGTGTGCTTAGGGTCGTTGTACTGTTGAATGGTGAACCATCGCCCCAGTCTGAGGTCCTGAGCGCTCTGGGTTTCTGTACAGCACTTTGTGACATCAGCTGAGGTAAGAAGGGCTTTATAAATAAATGTGATTGATTTTCATCAAGGATCTCTCTGTACTTTGCTCCGGTGATTTTCCCCTCGATCGTGACTAGTCTCCCTGCCACTGAAAAGCATCCCCACAGCATGATGCTGCCACCACCATACTTCGCCGTAGAGATGGTATTGGCAAGGTGATGAGCGGTTCCTCCAGATGTGACGCTTGGCATTCAGGCCAAAGAGTTCAATCTTGGCTTCATCAGACCAGATAATCTTGTTTCTCATGATCTGAGTCCTTTAGGTGCATTTTGGCAAACTCCAAGCAGGCTGTCATGTGGCTTTTATTGAGGAGTGGCTTCTGCCAGGCCAGTCTACCACAAAAAGGCCTGATTGGTGGAGTGCTGCAGAGATGGCTGTCCTACTGGAAGGTTCTCCCATCTCCACAGAGGAACTCTGGAGCTCTGTCAGAGTGACCACCGGGTTCTTGATCTCTCCCTGAACAAGGCCCTTATCCCCCCGATTGCTCAGTTTGGCCGGGCGGCCAGCTCTAAGAAGAGTCTTGGTGGTTCCAAACTTCTTCCATGTAAGAATGATGGAGGCCACTGTGTTCTTGGGGACCTTCAATGCTGCAGAAATATTTTGTTACCCTTCCCCAGATCTGTGCCTCGACACAATCCTGTCCCGGAGCTCTACGGACAATTCCTTCAACCTTAGGGCTTGGTTTTTGCTCTGACATGATCTGGCAACTGTGGGACCTTATATAGACAAATGTGTGCCTTTCCAAATCATGTCCAATCAATTGAATTTACCACAGGTGGACTCCAATCAAGTTGTAGAAGCATCAAGGATGATCAATCAAAACAGGATGCACCTGAGCTCAATTTCGAGGCCCATAGCAAAGGGTCTGAATACTTATGTAAATAAGGTATCTGTTTTCATTTTTAATACATTTGCAAAAAACACATTTTCACTTTGTCATTATAGGGTATTGTGTGTAGATTGAGGCAAAACATTTAATACATCTTAGAATAAGACTAACGTTACAACATTTAGAAAAAGTCAAGGGGTCTGAATACTTTCCTAATGCACTGTATATCAATTTGAATAATTATAATTTATGTTATAGCGCGATGTTCCAAATGCCTGTATCACAAGAATCACGTTTTTTGGTTTGTTTTCATGAGCGTTTTATGTCTTTCTGGTCTCGTCTCCTTCGCTCCTTCTGTGCTGTATGATGTTCAAACCGTTTGAGATGGACAGGAGAGTGTATTCATAACAGTTCAACTGTTCTCTTTTTAGCAAGCAAATAGATCCAAGTTGGCTAGACTTTAAATATGAGCTGGCTACTCACTAGCATGTGCCTACTACTAGAAGTTGGTCATTATTAGTGCATGTGCATGATTCTGGTTACATTTTTTTTTTATTATTGCATTTTCATAGACAGACTTGAAAGCCAGATCAGTGATTATTGTAAAAAAGCAGGTTAAAATATTTTAATAAAATAATTATTAGTGGGTTTTATGGTTGTGGAAGGCTTATAGTTAGCCGAGGTAGAATTTTACATGCAGTCTATTGACCTTTACGTGGATGTCGATTAAGGCAGCCCCCCGCACCTCACTGATTCAGAGGGGTTGGGTTAAATACGGAACACACATTTCAGTTGAAGGCATTCAGTTGTACAACTGACTAGGTATCCCCCTTTCCCTTATTGTACAACAAAGCTTATTCAGGGAAAACGTTTAAAAAAAAAAATATCTAAATATACAGTATATCGTAAATCCCCCATGAATTTGAAAAAAATCTAGATATGCTTTTTAGGCCATATCGCCCAGCCCTACCGGACCGTGGGAATAAAACCTCTTTTGTTTGATAACAATGTTACGCACCTATCTCCAAACATCATGGACTCCTGTAGGCACTGGATACAGGCCTCATGGAACCACTGTTGACACCGAAAACACTGCAGCATCTTCAAGTACCACCTGGGTGGAGAGCAGCCATTTAGTGAAAAGTAGTAGTCACTGAATGAGCAACAGAGTGCTAAGAGGCATCTTTCTGAATCAAATACAGCTGCTGTGCCTATCTGAATCAAATACAGCTGCTGTGCCTTCATTGAGTCACAAAATCTGCTAATGGATTTTAAAAGTGTGGATATGTAAATGCTATGCTACAGTGTGTCTAGCCAGCACGCTCACTCTCCAGGCCCTCCACAGTAGCAATAACACTGTTGGTGATTTGTGCGGTGCTGAGAATCCCACTCCAGCTCTTCTGGGTTGTAGGTAAGCACCTGCTTCATGGCCTGCAGTGCTTTTGCTATAGCGCCCTTTTTGAGAGCTCCCCCTTTCTGTGAAGGGAAGAAACAGCCACGTCAACATGATTCGGCAATAGGACAGTGATCTGTAGGACACATCATAGCGAAATGTTTTAGAACAGAAAACAAAAACGTGTTTTCTTATTGGACGTGTTTAGATAGTGCCTCTCCATTTCACTCCTTTTCCAAACGTTTTCTCACTACTGAACAAGACCCTAGATAAACAGTGATATTATACATTATATTAGTCATTTTTGTTTTCAATGAGCAGGTTGTTCTATCAATAATACTCACCCGCACAGCTAAAGCAAAGATGCACCTCCTGCAAAACCATGGTGACAAATCCATTGAGCTCTCCACCTCTGGCAGGTGGCACTGCTGGTGGTAACCTGGGAAAACCAAAAACAAGAGGACCAAGACCGTTTCAGAATAAACCGAGCATTTGGCTTCCTCCCCCGGAACTTCAAAGTGGCGGAGCGGTCTAAGGCACTGCATCTCAGTGCTAGAGGCGTCACTACAGACCCTGGTTCGATTCCAAGCTGTATCACAACTGGCCGTGATTGGGAGTCCCATATGGCGGCGCACAATTGGCCCAGCGTCGTCCGGGTTAGGGTTTGGCCGGGGTAGGCCGTCATTGTAAATAAGAAATTGTTCTTCACTGACTTGCCTAGTTAAATGAAGGTTAAATATTTGAAAAATATCGCTTGCCTTGGATCATCTCAAACCCAATAGAAATAAATGAATGGATTAATGAAAGTGCTACTGCCGGCCGCACTTTCAGCCAATGTGTTATGTTTATCTGAAGGTGGCACCCAACCAACTAGAAGCTTTTAATCCCTTGATCAGCAAATGTTAGGAAGCCAGAAGGAGTGGACTCCGAAAGCAATCAATGGGAGAGTCTCAATTACATACTCCTTGCGTCCTCTCCTCTCCCCTTCTCTAAACCCATTGGATGAGAAAGCCAGAGATCCCTCCCCTCTGACATTCTCCTTTAATGGGTTTTCAGAAGGAGGCGAGGAGAGAAGATGCAATTGAGATTCTCTCAATGACTTTAATTAAGTGCCAAGTAAAAACCAAACCAACGAGACACTTCAGCCTGAAGACAGGACCTGCAAACCGTAGACTACAAATGGGACTGGACTCTGTAAGACAGACATCCATGGAAAGTACTTAGTTTAACGTACACAGGCTTCAGTAAATGATGTTATGAGTCACAGAGGCTTGGTGTGCACTTGCCTTGTCCAACTTGAAAATGTTCAGTTCCACTTTAACTGAACTGTAGAAGATAACTTGATGCAGTTAGGCTACTTTTCATCAAGTTGGACACATTGTCCCCATCTTAAGTTCTGTATGTCATTCCAGTCCATTTACCACAGTTCAATGATACAGTTTATGCTTTTAGAGTTAGTGTTAAATAATTTCAAGAGTTAAACAAAGTTGTGGAAGTAAATATAGAAGCATACAGAACCCTGTATGCAATAAGCAATGCGATCTCCTCCCACTTAACCATGGCTTGTAAAGAACCAACATACTCTTGTAGGCTATATCAGGGCAAGAAAGATGGGTGTAGCCACACCCTCCTTTAAAGGGGAACTTCACCACTTATGTTTTAAAGTTGAAGTGTCAGACTATACATTACTCTACAGTGACTCACCTATTCCACATTTCCCACATATCAGGATCTCATTGTCAGACACCAGCACCATTTCAGAACAAACCGAGCATTTGGGTTCCTCCCCCGGAACTCCAGCTGCATGTTTTGGGAGAGAAGAATAGCATTAGGGTACATTCAATGATGGATGAACAGCTGGAGTGGGATTCTCAGCTTTCTCATCCTTCAGCTACATGAAACCAACATGTAGACAGAACATGCAAGATATTAAATTAGAAGCAATTGGCAGGGCATTACTGACATAAATCGGCCTTTCAACGAAACGTGACGGTTGAAGAGTTTGAAGGACAGCATCTAAATATATCATTAAGTGGCCTACTACATAGTACAAGTGTCGGCTAGCCAATGAAAAAGTGTTAAGGAATAAAGGCCTAAAACAGCTTCACAAGGTTCCACAGAGCTACAGCACAAAATGTTAATGATTTCCCGTTAGGATGTTGTGTAATGCTGTTCAAAGTGGATTACGTTACTAATGGCTTTTAGAGCGAGTTTTTGATATGTTGTACCTGTATGGTGTAGATCCATATTATCAGCAGGCATAAATTCATTGAATGTAGGGTGTAGTACGTTTGACTAATTAACGTTTTTTATTGAACACTGACAACAACAATATTCTAGTCCCTCTTCACTCACCATGTTGGATGTCTTTCCAGAGAACCCAGAATTTTGAATTATCTTCAAAAGTGACAAAACAGCTCTGCTTGGAGGTACTCACCTTGAATGGAAAAGTGAAAACAGCCAGTATGAGGCAGGAGGCAAATCGTATACAGCAGCTTTATTATAGTTTTATTCCAATAGTGTATTACAATAGATTTTTCATAAAACACAAATGACAGATGTGGTCCCTGAAAACTACAGAGAAACCATCACATTTTGTGAATAGCGGTATTTGAGTAGTAGATAAAATGAATCCAAACCATTGTGTGGCAGTATACTACAGTATTTGACTGATAAAACATTCCTGTTGTGTTGGGCACTTACTCTCTGGATCTTCCCCAGGTAGTATAGGCCATCAGACCAGCGACACAGGACATACTGGCCCACGGTAAGGCTGCTCTCCAGGTCTGTGAAGCTCCGCTCCCTCTTCTGGGGTAAACGCTTGGCATCCAGCCCCTTCTTCGGCTCCACACTGCAGAAGTCATCTCTGTATGCTGACTCCAACATGCTGCAGCTGGGCTGTCCACACACTACAACACTTCCTATGCGAATCAGGGGGTTACATCGTAATTGTGGTAGACACCGTATGTCCTCCTGATCACAACATTATGGAGGTTTGGTGGTGGTTGAACATTGTCCTGTAATTTTGGGGTTGTTGATTACATGTATGTATTATTACATGCATAGACAGAACCTGTTGTTACAGTGTCATACAAAGTATTTACTGAGATTTACATAGCCTACAAAAACATATTTACGACATATGCCATCATGAAATCCAGCCCTTCAACATATTTGTTTTAACACCCCTCCCCTGTTCTGAGGCTGATGACTCAATCTACTGCGTGTAGATCACAGCACAGCCTACAGGTTTGACTCATCAGCTAACGACAGCCAGCCTGCACATTTGACTTGTACTTGTCAACGCAGTCGCAGATTGCAGCACTTGCTCGAGCCAAACAATTCTGAACAGCATTAAAAAGTAACATGGCTTACAAACTTGTAGTAGTTAGTAGGCTATCAAACTATAGCAACTCTCGAATGTAACTTATATCAAACTGATGATAGACTAGTTGATTGGCTAAGTTAACTTACATCAATAAGATGATGGGCATATCGCCAGCTGAAGCTGTTTAAAGTATTTTCTTCTGCAAATCTGATCGGACACTTTTGCATCTCCTCAACAGGATGTCTTCTAGAGTCATAAAAACTTTGCTGGCTAGTCTAAAATGCTAACTATCAAATGTAGCTAGCTATAGTAGCAATATTGAATATAGCTAGCTTGGTAACTGGTAAAGTAGCTGCTAGTGAAGTTAGCCTGCTAAACTGTGCTGCAACTGTCAAACCAATGCAATGAAACGTATCTGTTGCTTGCCCCTGGGCCCTGGGTATGGTGTATCGCATATGCATTAGGAACATCTATTTTAGCTTGCTAGCTAAATGTAATCTAGAATGAATAACCGAAATATGAGATTTAGCACGTTACATAAAATAATAGTTTGAGACATAAAAATAAGGAGATACAAAAAAAAACGTCAAATGTAGCTGTAATGTATCCAGACTTCTTACCCCCTTGATAAACTTCCAGTCCAGGTTCGATAAAACTCGAAATATTGTTGCTGCTGTTGAGTAAAGTTCCATTAGCGAGGAGTTGTCTCTTCTTGCAAATATGTGTACAGGCGCTAAAGTTCAAACTATGCTAGTCGCCATTTTTTACTTTTTCCCGCGAATCATTTAGGTTTTGCCTTAGCTATGTGATTAACACATCATCACCATACAGGAAGTTCAATGTTTCCTCACAAGGTGCGGAGGAACAGCATTTGTTTTCTTCAAATGAGCCTCTTACGTTTTGCAAATCTCTACATGTCTTTTTTTTAAATTTTCAATCACATATATTTTCACGCACTATTTGTTATTATGATTATTATCAATGATTGTAATACTATCTACCACTACTACTGATTACACAACACTGAACTACCACTAGGCTTTACTACCCTATTCATCATCATCAACATAAGACTAATAATATATTTTTGTAAAGAATTATTATTTTGAAATGCCTGCAACATGTATGTAACATGTTTGGACATTTATGTGAAAGTCATTTGAGAAGTTTTCAAATCAAATTCCTTGAGAATCCTAGGATTGCTATACTAGCACTGGCGTAAGATTGTGGATTCTGCCCTGTTTATTTGGCTCTTAAGCAAATAAAAAAAAACATGAAATCCAAAGAGATCTCTGTTTACTTCCACAGTGCTGCTGTCTGTTCATGAGGATTTTTCTGATGGCTCTATGCTGAGAGGAAATCTCAAGGATCAAGTGAAATGTCATTTAGCAGATGAGTTCAGGGGACAATTATTTGGCCAATTCTATCCTTTCTAAAAATCAGTTATGCTATATAATTGCTGATATATATAACTTGTAAGTACTGCTACACTCTTGTAAGACTTTTAAAATGATCTTAAATGTTGAAGTTGTAAGCAATCTAAATGCAACTAATCGAACACATTGTAATTAGCCTGCATGAACCTGTGGAGTTTTTTTTTTTTACCAACTTTGTCTTTTTTTTCTTCCTGGGAGGGGTTCAGATCAAAGACAGGAAATTATATTCAAGAAGTACATAGATAAAGAATCGAAAAACAGTACCAAAAAAACATGGAAAACACACCAAGTTAATAAAATGAAAAGTTGACAATTGGCCTACAGTATCTGTCCCATCTCCTACCTACCTCCCTACCTACCTACCTACCTACCTACCACGGGCTCATGTTGTGGACATATCTATGCATAAAACAAGGCGTCAATCACATGTTCTCAGTGATTCTGATCAAGCAAAAAGAAAGTGACCTGGAAAGGAGATATACGGATTAAACATTAACATGGCTGACTCGATACTTACTTACCTTAATGATGCAGAGGGAAAGAAATGAGAACTATAATGACTCATAAGGAGATTTTATTGTTTGTTTTTTGACATTAGGGAAATACGTATCTCAACTAACATTTCAATTGAAAACCTCAGCCCTCTAAATAAACAATCTATGATGTCTGTTACACAGCTATTACAGAGAGAGCCTTACCTTGTGCTTGAATGGCCATGAGAGAAGGGGATCATACTCCCCCTTCATGATCAAAGAAAAGAGATACGAGTGCCTTTTCCCACCCCGTTCACCATTCAGATACAGCCTCATGCACACCTTGAATCCATACCTGGATGTGTAGAATGCTAGAAAAAGCAGAGGACACAAAGCCTATTTTATGCCATGTGCATAGACGACTGTCCCTGTGATTTGACTGTCCTTCACCACTGGCTTTTCTGTTTTAGGTGAAATTGAAAGAATACTGTACCAGGAGAGTACAGGTTAGGCCTATTCCAGTGGCCAGAGATGGCCTCCATTTTGTAGCTGAGGTCAGACAGCCTCCAGATGAAATTATCGTCATAGGAGACCTCCTGGTGGGCGCGGAGGCTTTCTTTCAGGGAGCTGATGACAATATCTTTCCTGGCCAGTCTGTGCTGCTGCTCTGTCATCTACAGGGCAACAATCAATTCAATTCAACTTTATTAATCCCCACAGGGGCAATTAAGAAGTGTATGCGTCAACTATCCTCCCAAAGTACAGAAAGGTAGGCTAATACAATCAAGAAAGTCACTTTTCTGATGCTCATAATTTGCAGTGGTGGAATTGTAGCCTTAGTATTGCTGCATACACCCAGTATTCTTAAAGAAAATGAGAATAATAAAATGCTGGTCTGGCTGAACATTGAGGGGGAAGGGAGAGCATCAAATGTCACATCTTGGTTGGAAAACTGGACTGTTGACAAGAATGAATTTCGCCTTCCTGAAAAATATCAATTTATATCCCGCTTCCGCAAACGTTCCTCTCCTACTCTTAAAGTAGAGAGCCTCTTCTCATGTTCATAGAATAACCCCTAACCCCCCTCCCCACAAAATGAAACCGATTTCATCTTCTTAAGAAGGCATAGTTAGGTTACAAATATCAACATCCTCCACAATAAATTAGGCCTATACAAACAACAGATATCACACAGAAAACTGTTGATGTCTGTTGTTGTCAGATACATCTATTTGGTCCCCTCTATAATTTGTTCGCACCGAGCTTTCTGAAATTGTATTGTTGACATTGCATTGTAGCTGAATCACCCCCATTATCCTGGTCAGATAACACGTAACTAAATTTTATGTTTAGGACCTTTCAATTTCAGCTGACTGAGATATGTTTGTTTTGAAAATATACAATTACTGCTTTGTTTTGTTTACTGTTCAATAAGGTTTTGTTTTTGATTTGAGAGAAATTAGAACAGTGATTTAAGATGACAACTTATTTTAAAATATAAAATGACATCGCACTTTTCTGTTAATGAAGCTGACATTTCAACGGCCAGTGAAAAAAGCAGAGAGACCCTGGTAATGTGTTTCTATAAAAAATGTACACTCATAACTATTGTTTGCTGGAGATAAAATCTGTTTCATTTTGTGGAGAGGGGGGTTATTCTATGTACTGTTACATGAGACGAGGCTCTCTACTTTAAGAGTAGGAGAGGAACGCTTGCGGAAATGGGATATAAATGGATATTTTTCAGGAAAGCGAAATGCATTCTTGTCAACAGTCCATTTTTCCAACCAAGATGTGACATTTGATGCTCTCCCTTCCCCCTCAATGTTCAGCCAGACCAGCATTTTATTATTCTCAAGACCAGTGAGAGTATAGAGCAATTGTAAGGCTACAATTCTACCACTGCAAATTAGGAGCATCAGAAAAGTTACTTTCTGTAATTTGGGAGGATAGTTGACGCATGCACTTCTTAAAGGCCCGGTGCAGTCAAAAACGAGATTTCCTGTGTTTTATATACATTTCCACACTATGAGGTTGAAAAAATACTGTGCAAATTATGATAATGCCTTTAGTGTAAGAGCTTTTTGAAAATACTGTTTTGGTGGGGTGTAGTTTTGGCCTGCCTGGTGACATCAGGTGGTAAATTAGTTAGTGTTACTTGTGGCGGAGCAGGTGTACCCAAGTGCAGACTCAGATGAGGAGACAGGGACAAGGTATTTATTGAAAAGCAGTAGGGGAGTAGGGGCAAGGTAAGCAGGTCCGGAGCGGAATCCAAGAAAGCAGTAGAGCGGGACTGACGAGATGAGGGACAGGAGACAGCGACCAGAGTCAGAGCGGACCGAACTGTAGCGGAGAGAAAAGGAGCATCAGGTTAGGGAAAACCAGGCTCAACAGGATAACAAGATCTATGCAGGAACAAATGGCTTGAATCGCAGACTGACTGAGCAGAGGCTATGATCTGGCAGCGTGGAAGTGGCAGGGCTGAGTATTTGTAGTCTTGATTATGGAACAGGTTGCAGCTGGTGGGGATCTGCTCTGCCTCCAGTACACCTGTCTCCACTCACACAATCACATACACCCACAGAGAGGGAGGGAGAGAGCACTGGGGGAGTGGCGGCACGTTATGGAGACACAGGATGAGAAGTAGAGGGCGTGGCAGGAGCAGATGTAACAAATAGACCAATAAGAAAGAGGGTTCCAAACCTCTGTCAATAACAGCTCATTTTCAGTTTTCCCCTCCCCCTCAGACCACTCCGAGACAGTCCTAGCAAAAATTCTTTCTTGAGAAATTGCTCTTTGCTAAGAACCAACTTTTGTTTATTTTTGACCATTTTAATTGACAACAATCACAGTAAGGTACTTAATTGTTTTCCAGAAATAATTTGATATTGAGATTTAAAAAATAATGGTTGCATTGGAACTTTAATGGTTGTTTTAAGAAGTAGAATTCAACTTTTTTTTTTAAAGTTCACGGCATGCCCTGGAATGAAACAGCATTAGGTCATATAACTGGTCCACAAAGATGACTGTGTTCTATGACTCACAATATACTGTACCTTTATTTCTAATTGGTGAATCATGTCCTGCTGCTCTGGTTCTCCCTCTCCAAAGCCTCCACGCTCAGCTGGGTCTTTTCCACCTCCCTGTTCAGAACGGAGATGATGTTCTCCGATATCTGGACCCTCTGCTGCAGTGTGTCTATCTGCAGCCTTATGTCCATGAGGATGGTCACCTGGTCATAATCTCACAGACTGTGAGCTGCTGAGCTATCCCATCTGTCCCTTCCATCCGCCTCCCCCTCTGACAGCCCCATGTTCCAGTGGATTTTCAAGTCAGATAGAGCCTCTCTGAGCTGGGGCAGCTGCTCAACCATAGCCCAGTTCTCCTTGCCTGGTGCAAAAGCTATCAGTGGGGAGAATTGCAGGTCACTGCTGTTGGTGGTGGCGGCACGCAGCAGGAGCTGAAGGTGGCTGACATGGCTGCTGTTCTCATGGCCTCTCACCTTCTTTGTGGTCCCCTAAAATACATGGGATTGAAAGACAAAAACGTCAATAACTGTACAGCAAAAGCTTTATAATATGCCACACATTCTTTGTATTTGATACCCCATTTCTTGTAATTCAATCATTTTACTGTAATGCAATATTGGATTTATTAGATTACCTTAAGTGTACACCGAACTTCAGAGAAAACACAAGAGTCTTGCCTTTTGGAACCTGGAAGAGGATTTTTCTGTAGAATCAAGACAATTTTGACAATTAATACGTCATGCAACAACAACAAAAAGTGTTACACAAAAACGATCAGTCAACAGGGGACGGGGACTTCCTTTTTTTTTTCTTCCCACTTAAACAAAACGGGAGGGCTTAACAATTTGAAATTGATAACGGGACTAAATGTTTCATCATTTTCACTGTTTTGGCCAAAAGGCTGTGCGTGATAAGATTATACCTCTGGCAGTAGTGTTGTCTACATTATTTTCTGCATTAACAAATTCTCATGTTTGTTATGTGTATATACAAGCCAAGGTTCTTGATTTTTAAGTAGCCTTGCAAAAACAACCAGAGGCATACAACAAATAACATCATTGGATTTGATAGTCACTACATTAAAAACAATGTTTTTATTTTTTTATTAGCTTTTGTCATCTTTTTCTCCCCAGGACTGTGACATGAGTGTTTCTGTAAAACAACACACATAGATGCTGAAGATGTTGAGAGAAACAGTACAACGTAGCCCTACTGTTTTTTTCTTCTTCATGGAATCGATAGCTAGAGATTTGAGTCAGTATGTTGGCAGCAGCCACTCAATGTTAGTGATGGCTGTTTAACAGTCTGATGGCCTTGAGATAGAAGCTGTTTTTCAGTCTCTCGGTCCCAGCTTTGATGCTCCTGTTCTGGCCTCACCTTCTGGATGATAGCGGGGTGAACAGGCAGTGGCTTGGGTGGTTGTTGTCCTTGATGATCTTTTTGGCCTTCCTGTGACATCGGGTGGTGTAGGTGTCCTGTAGGGCAGGTAGTTTGCCCCTGGTGATGCGTTGTGCAGACCTCACTACTCTCTGGAGAGCCTTACGGTTGTGGGCGGAGCAGTTGCCATACCAGGCGGTGATACAGCCCGACAGGATGCTCTCGATTGTGCATCTGTAAAAGTTTGAGTGTTTTCGGTGACAAGCCAAATTTCTACAGCCTCCTGAGGTTGAAGAGGCGCTGTTGTGCCTTCTTCACCACGCTGTCTGTATGGGTGGACCATTTCAGTTTGTCCATGATGTGTATGCCGAGGAACTTAAAACATTCCATCTTCTCCACTACTGTCCCGTCTGTGTGGATAGAGGGGTGCTCCCTCTGTTGTTTCCTGAAGTCCACGATCATCTCCTTTGTTTTGTTGACATTGAGTGTGAGGTTATTTTCCACGGTTTCTGGTTGGGGAAGGTTTTAATATTCACTGTGTGTACAACATCACCGATGCATTTGCTAATAAACTCGCTCACCGAATCAGCGTATACATCAATGTTGTTGTCTGAGGCAATCTGGAACATATCCCAGTCCACGTGATCGAAGCAATCTTGAAGCGTGGAATCCGATTGGTTGGACCAGCGTTGAACAGACCTGAGCACGGGCATTTCCTGTTTTAGTTTGTCTATAGGCTGGGAGCAACATGGAGTCGTGGTCAGATTTGACAAAAGGAGGGCGAGGGAGGGCTTTGTATGCGTCGTGGAAGTTAGAGTAGCAATGATCCAGAATTCTGTCAGCCCTGGTCGCGCATTCGATATGCTGATAAAACTTAGGGAGCCTTGTTTTAAAATCCCCAGCTACAATAAATGCAGCCTCAGGATATGTGGTTTCCAGTTTACATAGAGTCCAATGAAGGTCTTTCAGTGCCGTTGAGGTGTCTGCTTGGGGGGGGGGGGATATACACGGCTGTGATTATAATCGAAGAGAATTCTCTTGGTAGATAATGCGGTCGGCATTTGATTGTAAGAGATTCTAGGTCAGGTGAACAAAAGGACTTGAGTTCCTGTAAACTGTTATGATCACACCACAACTCGTTAATCATAAGGTGTACACCCCCGCCCTTCTTCTTACCAGAAAGATGTTTGTTTCTGTCGACGCGATGTGTGAAGAAACCGGGTGGCTGTACCGACTCTGATAACGTATCCCGAGTGAGCCATGTTTCCATGAAACAGAGAATGTTACAATCTCTGATGTCTCTCTGGAAGGCAACCCTTGCTCGATTTGTCTACCTTGTTGTCAAGAGATTGGACAACTTAAGGAGTACAGTATTACTATTTTAGTGTAGTCAGTAGTCTACACACAGATGCATTTTCAGTCGCTTCTTACAATACATTTGATACATTTCTTCCCGTATCATGATGCCCTACACCCTAATGGTTAACCTAACTTTTCTTGAGTCTAAAGTCCTGTGGCTTTCTGCTCCCTTTCGCTGTCGTCCAAAGCTCTAGGCAGCCCCCTGCCCTTCCCAGATCAGTGGTGAAAGGGAATATGGGGCAGCAGTAAACATTGGAGACACTGCTGCTTGAGCTGCGCTGTGGGGACCCAACCAATGTCACACTGACCTCGTCCCCAACAAGGTTTTCCACTAGAGACCAATTCAAACTTATTTTGTAGAATTCCCAGCGACTGTAGCCCCTGCAGTATAAAACCACAGGAAACCATACACTGGCTATTTATTTCCAGGAGGAAAAACACTTCATACCAGGGCTGAACATTTGAGAATCTCAGCAAGACCTGTCAGTGGCAGGACTTGCAACTTAGACGAGGTGGTTAGTTTGACAGCTACTGAGTGCACGACTGGAAGTTAATTATTTGGGCCTGTCTTACCTGTAGCTCTGAGGGGCCCATAGAGCGGCAGCATGTGGGGAACATTGACATGTTGTTTGGACAGGCCTTTTCCAGGTGACAGGCCAAGGCCTTTCACAGCACCATGTGACCACAGCCAATGTTGCAGGAGATCAGGGCATACTCACACTGCTCCTGAAAGAGGATTCAAGACAATTCAGAAATCACAATAAACTAACCCAAGCTCAGCACAACATTTCGGAGGATAAACATCTTGATAGCAGCGCAAAGTCCATATCAGCCATCAGTGGCAATTGTCCTCATTAGTTCTAAAATGTATTCATTATTTTGGTACCAATTTTAAATATTTTGCTCTTAAATTGTCTGAAGATTTTCTACAACAGGACTTTTGCTTTAGTGAAAGGTATTAGGTATTAGGTAGGTATTAAAATGGTCACAAAAAATATCAATTTTTTTATTGTATCATTCACAAATGTGTAAAACAGTGTCAATACCTCAAAGTCCTTGAGAATAGGGTGCAGGCCAGACAGCAGGCTGTTAGCCAGCCTGCCAGCTTAGTGGAGTCTGCCACTAGTGTAGTCAGCTCAGCTATCCCCATTGAGACCGTGTCTGTGCCTCAACCTAGGTTGGGCAAAACTAAACATGGCGGTGTTCGCCTTAGCAATCTCACTAGAATAAAGCCCTCTTCCATTATTGAAAGATCGTGATACCTTACAGCTCAAAATAGGGCTACTTAATGTTAGATCCCTCACTTTCAAGTCAGTTATAGTCAAGGAACTAATCACTGATCATAATCTTGATGTGATTGGCCTGACTTGAAACAAGCCTGATGAATTTACTGTGTTAAATGAGGCCTCACCTCCTGGTTACACTAGTGACCATATCCCCCACGCATCCCGCAAGGTGGAGGTGTTGCTAACATTGTCACGACACCTACAGAGGGTGGCGCCCCTCCTCGCCCGGGCGGCGCTCGGCGGTCATGGTCACTGGCCTACTAGCTGCCACTGATCCATGTTTCACGTTCTGTTAGTTAGGTCTAGGTTAAATACGCACCTGTTTTCTATTAGTTGTTAGTGGGGAGGGGTATTTAGGCTAGCTAGTTAGGTTTGTGGGTTGTGCGGGATTGTTTGTTGTCAGGGTTATGTTGCTGATGAGGGTTTGTGTTTGTTCTTCTCAAGGAATATTATTTGGGCTGCGTCCGTGGTTTTCTTTAGTAGAGGGTGGTGCCTTTTATTTTGCACACCCTGCACTCCGTTCTTGTTATTTTTCCGTGCGAATATTTATTAAAGTTTATTCCCGGAATCATCTGTCTCCTGCGCCTGTGTAAAGCCCTGGCCATAGAGGTTTATTTTGTTCTTTATTTTGGTTAGGCCAGGGTGTTACATTGGGTGGGCGTTCTGTTCTTTTTCTAGGTTTTTTGTATTTCTTTGTTTTGGGCCGTGTGTGGCTCCCAATCAGGCACAGCTGAAGTTCGTTGTTGTTGATTGGGAGTCACACATAAGGAGCAGGTTTTTCCTTTGGGTTTTGTGGGGGATTGTTTTCTGTTTTGTTCATTTGGGACCAGACAGGACTGTTTGCTGTCGTTGCTATCGAGTGTTTTGTAGTGGTTCATTTTTATTAAATATCAAGATGAACACACAACCTCCGCTGCATCTTGGTTTTCTTGCGACGACGTCCGTTACAGCCTGACTCCACCTCTCCTGATTCCTCAAGCCACCCATTGTGACAAACATTTACGATAGCGTTTGTCTTTTGAGCTTCTAGTCATGAAATCTATGCAGCCTACTCAATCACTTTTTATAGCTACTGTTTTACAGGCCTCCTGGGCCATATACAGCGTTCCTCACTGAGTTCCCTGAATTCCTATTGGACCTTGTAGTCATAGCAGATAATATTCACATTTTTGGTGACTTTAATATTCACATGGAAAAGTCCACAGACCCATTCCAAAAGGCTTTCGAAGCCATCATCGACTCAGTGGGTTTTGTCCAACATGTCTCTGGACCTACTCACTGCCACAGTCATACTCTGGACCTAGTTTTATCCCATGGAATAAATGTTGTGGATCTTAATATTTTTCCTCAATCCTGGACTATCGGACCACCATTTTATTACGTTTGCAATCGCAACAAATAATCTCCTCAGACCCCAACCAAGCAGCATCAAAAGTCATGCTATAAATTCTCAGACAACCCAAAGATTCCTTGATGCCCTTCCAGACAGAGGACAAAAATCAGTTAACCACCTAACTGAGGAACTCAATTTAACCTTGCGCAGTACCCTTGATGCAGTTGCACCCCTAAAAACTAAACATTTGTCATAAGAATCTAGCTCCCTGGTATACAGAAAATACCCGAGCTCTGAAGCAAGCTTCCAGAAAATTGGAACGGAAATGGCGCCACACCAAACTGGAAGTCTTCCGACTAGCTTGGAAAGACAGTACCGTGCAATATCGAAGAGCCCTCACTGCTGCTCGATCATCCTATTTTTCCAACCTAATTGAGGAAAATAAGAACAATCGGAAATTTATTTTTGATACTGTCGCAAAGCTAACTAAAAAGCAGCATTCCTCAAGAGAGGATGGCTTTCACTTCAGCAGTAATGAATTCATTAACTTCTTTGAGGAAAATATCATGATCATTAGAAAGTAAATTATGGACTCCTCTTTAAATCTGCGTATTCCTCCAAAGCTCAGTTGTCCTGAGTCTGCACAACTCTGTCAGGACTTAGGATCAAGGGAGACACTAAAGTGTTTTAGTACTATATCTCTTGACACAATGATGAAAATAATCATGGCCTCTAAACCTTCAAGCTGCATACTGGACCCTATCCCAACTAAACTACTGAAAGAGCTGCTTCCTGTGCTTGGCTCTCCTATGTTGAACATAATAAACGTCTCTCTAGCCACCGGATGTGCACAAACTCACTAAAAGTGGCAGTAATAAAGCCTCTCTTGAAAAAGCCAAACCTTGACCCAGAAAATATAAAAAACTATCGGCCTATATCGAATCTCCCATTCCTCTCAAAAATATTAGAAAAAGCTGTTGCGCAGCATCTCACTGCCTTCCTGAAGACAAACAATGTATACGAAATACTTCAGTCTGGTTTTAGACCCCATCCTAGCACTGAGACTGCACTTGTGAAGATGGTAAATTACCCTTTAATGGCGTCAGACCGAGGCTCTGCATCTGTCCTCGTGCTCCTAGACCTTAGTGCTGCTTTTGATACCATCAATCACCACGTTCTTTTGGAGAGATTGGAAACCCAAATTGGTCTACACGGACAAGTTCTGGCCTGGTTTAGATCTTATCTGTCGGAAAGATATCAGTTTCTCTGTGAATGGTTTGTCCTGACAAATCAACTGTAAAATTCAGTGTTCCTCAAGCTTCTGTTTTAGGACCACTTGTTTTCACTATATATTTTACCTCTTGGGGATGTCATTCGAAAACATAATGTTAACTTTCACTGCTATGCGGATGACACACAGCTGTACATTTCAATGAAAAATGGTGAAGCCCCAAAATTGCCCTCGCTAGAAGCCTGTGTTTCAGACATAAGGAAGTGGATGGCTGCAAACTTTATACTTTTAAACTCGGACAAAACAGAGATGCTTGTTCTAGGTCCCAAGAAACAAAGAGATCTTCTGTTGAATCTGACAATTAATCTTGATGGTTGTACAGTCGTCTCAAATAAAACTGAAGGACCTCGGCGTTACTCTGGACACTGATCTCTTTTGACGAACATATACAGATTGTTTCAAGGACAGCTTTTTTCCATCGGCGTAACATTGCAAAGATCAGAAATTTTCTGTCCAAAATTGATGCAGAAAAATTAATCCATGCTTTTGTTACTTCTAGGTTAGACTACTGCAATGCTCTACTTTCCGGCTACCCGGATAAAGCACTAAATAAACTTCAGTTAGTGCTAAATACGGCTGCTAGAATCCTGACTAGAACCAAAAAATGTGATCATATTTCTCCCTACACTGGCTTCCTGTTAAGGCAAGGGCTGATTTGAAGGTTATACTGCTAACCTACAAAGCATTACATGGGCTTGCTCCTACCCATCTTTCCGATTTGGTCCTGCCGTACATACCTACACGTACAAGATGCAGGCCTCCTAATTGTCCCTAGAATTTCTAAGCAAACAGCTGGAGGCAGAGCTTTCTCCTATAGAGCTCAATTTTTATGGAATGGTCTGCCTACCCATGTGAGAGACGCAGACTCGGTATCAACCTTTAAATCTTTATTGAAGACTCATCTCTTCAGTAGGTCCTATGATTCAGTGTAGTTTGGCCCAGGAGTGTGAAGGTGAACGGAAAGGCACTGGAGCAACGAACCGCCCTTGCTCTCTCTGCCTAGCCGGTTCAGCTCTCTCCACTGGGATTCTCTGCCTCTAACCCTATTACAGGGGCCGAGTCACTGGCTTATTGGTGCTCTTCCATGCTGTCCCTAGGAGGGGTGCATCACTTGAGTGGGTTGAGTCACTGACATGGTCTTCCTGTCTTGGTTGGCCCCCCCCCCCCCGGGTTGTGCCGTGGTGGAGATCTTTGCTTTGTGAGCTTACAAGGGAAGATGAACGCAAATATAAAGTAAAAGATTTGAGTTACTGTATAACAAGCTTAGTTTCCATTCCACTGTGATGCTCAAAGTATTCGCTGTGGCCAATTAACCCAATTGAATCAAAACATAGGAGTCATCTGTCCTGAAAATAGACTTTTCCAACTGATATTGATATGAACATACTCAATGCCTATTATTTTAGCACAACAAACCAAAATCCAAATTAAACAAGTGAGACGATTATGGGGTGTCTCTTCTCCCTAGGATGGTTTGAGGAGCTGATGCTGAACCCCATTCTGATGCTGAACCTGTCACACCCTGATCTGTTTCACCTGTCTTGTGATTGTCTCCACCCCATCCAGGTGTCGCTTATTTTCCCTGGTGTAGAAATCCCTGTGTTTCCTGTCTCTCTGTGCCAGTTCGTCTTGTATGTTTCTCAAGTCAACCAGCGGTTTTCCCATTCTCCTGCTTCTATTCTCTTTTGCTAGTCCTCTCGGTTTTTGACCCTTGCCTGTTTTCTGGACTCCGTATCCACCTGCCTGAACATTCTGCCTGCCCTGACCTCGAGCCTGCCTGCCACTCTGTACCTCCTGGACTCTGAACTGGTTTTGACCTTTTGCCTGTCCACGACCATTCTCGTCTACCCCTTTTGGATTGTTTAATAAATATCAAGACTCAAACCATCTGCATCTGGGTCTCGCTGAACCACATTCCTTCGGTTACAGTGAAGACCAACATGGTCTCATTAGAATAAGTTAAAATAATGCATTTTTAACAATCTAGTTATGTCACGTATGCTGATGTATTAGTTGTTACCTACTGACATAACATATCCCTTATCATTATGACGTATTTGTTATAGGTTACCTGCTGACATAACATATCACTTATCACTATAATGATGTTTTGGTTATATGTTACCTGCTTACATAACTGTTACGGATACAGGCAGCTGTATCCTGTGTGTGTGTATTTATTTTCTCTCCTTCTCCCCTCACAGGTGACAATCATCATTTCCCCAATCAGTCGCTAATCAAAAGACACCTGCAACTTTTCATTTACCCTATCACAGCCCCTTTCCCTTGGTTTAAAAACCCAGTCAGTAGTTCTCAACAGTTCGATCTCTCTGTGTTTAAATCTCTCTGTGTCGCAAGCTCTCACTCATTTGTTTTGCCCATACATGTCACATTTGTCCGTCAGCCTGTGAGTATTGTTTTGTTGAAGTGTTTGTTTGATGGTGGGAAAAGGGGGTACCAAGACCAGTCGCTCATGGGCCTACATTACACGTAGGAAAACGGTGTCTAAATACACTAGTTAGAACTGGGCGGACCACCCACTGTATTTTTGGTTGGTTAGTTAACTGTACTGAAGTAGGCTAGTCTAGTTTAGGGGTGTTTTTGGATTATTGTTTCTTTCCTTGGGTCCAGCTCAGCCCCTTTTCTCATGGCTCTTTACCGTGTGTTTAAAATAAACCATTAGTGTTTGACGGTAGATTTAAGTTGTCTGTGGTTCTGTTCTCACTGTTACTTTTTCACGAGTTATGTTACGGGTCTCGTAGCCATCCCCCCCCACCCCAGACTGCAGGGCCAAAGGGATTCGTAACATAAGTGGGGGCTCATCCGGGATCTGTCTTTACTGACACCCATGCCGCTCGTGCAACTTATTGTAGTAGTTAGTTCAGTGTTGCGCGTCATAGCTGATATAGCATTAGTGTTTGCTATTTGTTGGCTCTTGAGTAGTAGTGCAAAATGGCTACTTTTGATTTGAAATCCTTTTTGGATAAACCTTCGTGGGAGGTTTTTGACAAATGTCGTAGAGTTGATTTAAATGACCTTGGCTGACCATTATTCTGTATCGATTCCCGAAGAGTTTAGTTAAAGCGGAGGTTAAGCAACTGGTGTTAAATGTTTTGT
The DNA here is from genome assembly GCF_965601325.2 of Salmo salar. Taxonomy (NCBI): domain Eukaryota; kingdom Metazoa; phylum Chordata; class Actinopteri; order Salmoniformes; family Salmonidae; genus Salmo; species Salmo salar. Next base: position 12,784,101 of record NC_138310.1, on the reverse strand, counting down.
TGGAAGAACAAGTGCTTGTATTACCGCTGCCTGAGCCTACTACCCCTGTAGGTTATGTTGCGGCTCCTGTAAGCCCATCGGTGTCTGAGACTGAGGGAGAGGCTAAAGCTCCAGCCACATTGCCCCGTTTTGATCCACTCTCCCCTCTCCCCACTGTCAACCGGTGATGCCAGGAGGGATGTCCATTCAATACAGTTCCAACTGGCGGCAGAAGAGAGCCCAAATTAGGTGAGAAAATCTCCAGTTAGAGATGTTTGCACTTGAGGCAGAAAAAGAAAGATAGCAGCGGCATTTGGAAATGTATAAACTTGAAAAAGAATGAGAACAGTGGCAGTTAGAGATGTGTAAAATTGAGGCAGAAAGAGATCAGCGGCAGATGGAGTTCAAAATGCGCCAGATAGAACTGGAGGCAGAGACCGCAAGGCTAGCCTTCGTTCCTGCTGTGCCTGTTAGTGAGGCGTCCTCACCAACTGGAGCTTCCAACACTTTTGACATTAGTAGGCAGATTGACTCTCTGAACAAAGGTACCAAGGCAGAGGTTGACTCCTATTTTTGTACGTATAGCCGTAGCATTGAAATGGCCTGAAGAGGTATGGTGTCTCTTACGTGTAAATTAACTGGTAAAGCCCAAGAGGTTTTGTCAGCGCTACCTCTTGAAGACAGTTTGAATTATGAAGTGGTCAAAGCTACTGTTCTTCGCGCCTATGAGCTTGTTCCTGAGGCATACCGACAGATTTAGGTCTCATAGTAAGACTTATGTGGAATTTGCTAGAGACAAGGGAAATCTGTTTGCTAAATGGCATGCTGCTAGCAAGGTAACTGATTTCAACTCTCTCTGGGAGTTAACCTCTTTGCTATAGGGGGCAGTATTTTCACTGCAGGATGAAAAACATACTCAAATTAAACTGGTTACTACTCTGGCCCAGAAACTAGAATATGCATCTTAGTAGATTTGGATAGAATGTTTCTAAAAAACTGTTTGAATGGTGTCTGAGTATAACAGAACTCATATGGCAGGCAAAAACCTGAGAAAAATCCAACCAGGAAGTGGAAAGTCTGAGAATTGTAGTTATTTTGAATCTCTATTGAAATTAGTGTCTGTGGGGTCACGTTGCACTTCCTAAGGCTTCCAACAGCCTTCAGAAAGTTCTTTCAGCATTCTCCTATCACTGGGCAAAGAATAGGAGCTCAGTCAATCAGTGGACTGCCTGGGGACAAAGCACTTGGGTATGCGCGATGCCGAGAGCGCGCCGTTCCTCCTTTTTCTCCTGGAATGAATATGCTATTGTCCGGTTGGAATATTATCGCAATTTTACATTAAAAATACCCTAAAGATTGATTGCAAACAACGTTTGACATGTTTCTACAAACGTTCCAGACTGTGTCTGGAATCACGCTTGCGCATTATGCCTTTGGATAGTGACCTGAACGCACGAACGAAACGGAGGTATTTGGACATAAATATGGATTATTTCGAACAAAAACATTTCTTGTGGAAGTAGCAGTCCTGGGAGTGCATTCTGACGAAGATCAGCAAAGGTAAGAGAATATTTATAATACTAATACTGAGTTTAGCTGACCCTGAACTTGGCGGGTGTCTGTATAGCTTGTTGTGATGGCGACCTATGTATAGTAGCTCGCATTCCGAATATTGAAAAATGTGCTTTCTCCGTAAAGCTATTTTAAAATCTGACACAGCGGTTGCATCCAGGAGTAGTCTATAATTCTTTAAATAATTGTATTTTTGTAAATTGATGGGAATACATTTTCTGAACATCACGCACCAATGTAAAATGCTGTTTTTGGATATAAATATGAACTTTATCGAACAAAACATACATGTATTGTGTAATGTCCTAGGAGTGTCATCTGATGAAGATCGTCAAAGGTTAGTGCTTCATTTAGCTGTGTTTTGGGTTTTTGTGACACATACTCTCCTAACATCTAATGTTTGCTTTCGCTGTAAAGCCTTTTTGAAATCGGACAATGTGGTTACATTAAGGAGAAGTGTATCTTTAAAATGGTGTAAAATAGTCGTATGTTTGAGAAATTGACATTTAGATTTTTGATGTTTTGTATTTCGCGCCCTGCTGTTCCATTGGATAGACTTTCCGCTAGCGGAAAGGCTAATCTTGTTGGAAGGGTTTAAAAATTGCTTACCCGACTGCATTGTACACTGCTCAAAAAAATAAAGGGAACACTTAAACAATGTAACTCCAAGTCAATCACACTTCTGTGAAATCAAACTGTCCACTTAGGAAGCAACACTGACAAATTTCACATGCTGTTGTGCAAATGGAATAGACAACAGGTGGAAATTAGACAATTAGCAAGACACCCCCAATAAAGGAGTGGTTCTGCAGGTGGTGACCACTTCTCAGTTCCCATGCTTCCTGGCTGATGTTTTGGTCACTTTTGAATGCTGGCGGTGCTTTCACTCTAGTGGTAGCATGAGACGGAGTCTACAACCCACACAAGTGGCTCAGGTAGTGCAGCTCATCCAGGATGGGACATCAATGTGAGCTGTGGCAAGAAGGTTTGCTGTGTCTGTCAGCGTAGTGTCCAGAGCATGGAGGCGCTACCAGGAGACAGGCCAGTACATCAGGAGACGTGGAGGAGGCCGTAGGAGGGCAACAACCCAGCAGCAGGACCGCTACCTCCGCCTTTGTGCAAGGAGGAGCAGGAGGAGCACTGCCAGAGCCCTGCAAAATGACCTCCAGCAGGCCACAAATGTGCATGTGTCTGCTCAAACGGTCAGAAACAGACTCCATGAGGGTGGTATGAGGGCCCGACGTCCACAGGTGGGGGTTGTGCTTACAGCCCAACACCGTGCAGGACGTTTGGCATTTGCCAGAGAACACCAAGATTGGCAAATTCGCCACTGGCGCCCTGTGCGCTTCACAGATGAAAGCAGGTTCACACTGAGCACGTGACAGAATCTGGAGACGCCGTAGAGAACCTTCTGCTGCCTGCAACTTCCTCCAGCATGACCAGTTTGGCGGTGGGGTGGCATTTCTTTGGTGGGGCCGCACAGCCCTCCATGTGCTCGCCAGAGGTAGCCTGACTGCCATTAGGTACCGAGATGAGATCCTCAGACCCCTTGTGAGACCATATACTGGTGCGGTTGGCCCTGGGTTCCTCCTAATGCAAGACAATGCTAGACCTCATGTGGCTGGAGTGTGTCAGCAGTTCCTGCAAGAGGAAGGCATTGATGCTATGGACTGGCCCGCCCGTTCCCCAGACCTGAATCCAATTGAGCACATCTGGGACATCATGTCTCGCTCCATCCACCAACGCCACGTTGCACCACAGACTGTCCAGGAGTTGGCGGATGCTTTAGTCCAGGTCTGGGAGGAGATCCCTCAGGAGACCATCCGCCACCTCATCAGGAGCATGCCCAGGCGTTGTAGGGAGGTCATACAGGCACGTGGAGGCCACACACACTACTGAGCCTCATTTTGACTTGTTTTAAGGACATTACATCAAAGTTGGATCAGCCTGTAGTGTGGTTTTCCACTTTAATTTTGACTGTCTCCAAATCCAGACCTCCATGGGTTGATAAATTGGATTTCCATAGATTTTTTGTGATTGTTGTCAGCACATTCAACTATGTAAAGAAAAAAGTATAATAAGATTATTTCATTCAGATCTAGGATGTGTTATTTTAGTGTTCCCTTTTATTTTGTTTTTGAGCAGTGTAGTTTACCTAAACGAACAAAGTATCCTCCTTGTCAGAAGCGTCTGACGCACGAGCGTGTTTTCGGCTCATACTGAGAGTAGAACCACTGAGTTGCCTACTTTTAACCCTAGTCGGCCAGCAGTATATCAAGCACGCCAGAAAAATGAGCGTCCCTGTTTCTATTGCAATAAAGTGGGACATAGGATTAATGATTGCTTCCTGCTAAAACGCAAACATGGGATGCCTCTTCGTGCCAAGCCGCCAACAGGTGTTGGGGTAATTCGGACGGTTGTGAGGTCAGAAACGAAACAAGTGCCTCACGGTAGATGTAGTTTGAAAGTCCCAGACCGCAGTTATGAACCTTTTCATTTGAGGGGTTTGTGTCCCTAATGAATGACGAAGCGTCTCGGCGTCCGGTTAAAATCCTTAGAGATAATGGTGCGGCGTAGTCGTTTATATTGTCTGTGTTGCCCTTATCCGACAATACATAATGTGGTTCCAGTGTGTTAGTTCAGGGTATTGAAATGGGTTTTGTGCCCTTGCACTTTGAATGTACACTGAGTTAATCAGTGGAATATTAAGAGTGGGGGTACATCCTGTTGCCAGTAAAAGGTGTGACCTTTATAATGGGTAACGATATTGCCGGAGGGAAGGTAGTACCCATATTGGATAAAATTGACTACTCTCTCTCCAATGAGCTGGCACAGAGTTATCCACATGTGTTCCCCGCTTGTGCTGTCACTGTGCTCAGGTACGACAAGTGGGTGATGTGATAGATTTGTCGAACACTGTTCTGTTCAGAGGTTGATCAAGAGGATGGGTTGTGTGCTACCTCTGAGAAGCTGATCACCTCTGACAAACAGCCAAGGGAAGAATTTAAGTATGTTGAACTTATTGCTGATGCAATACAGTTACCAGTCACTCGTGAGCAGCTGATTGCTAACCTAAAGGTTGACAACAGGCTTGCTAAATGTTTTTCTAGTGTTGTCTCATTGGAAGAGGTAAAGAAGAACATGGCTTACTTCATTGATGGTAATCTCCTCATGCGTAAATGGACATCCCATGTTGACGCGGACGGAGATTGGAATGCTGTTTACCAAATAGTGACTCCTACAGCCTTTCGACAGTGTGTTATCCCTTGCTCATGATCACCAGTGGTCTGGTCATTTAGGAATCACCAAGACTTATGATCGGGTCCTTCGACATTTCTTTTGGCCAGGTTTAAAACAAGATGTGGCTCAGTTCTGTCGGACATGCCACACATGTCAGATAACAGGAAAACCAAATCAGGTTATTCCTCCCGCTCCCCTTTGTCCAATACCAGTCATAGGTGAACCATTTGAACATGTGGTGGTTGATTGTGTTGGACCGTTATCAAAGACAATCGGGTGACCAGTTTCTGCTAACGATAATGTGTATGGCAACAAGATACCCTGAAGCCATTCCTCTGCGACGGATTACAGCTCCGGTAGTGAGTAAAGCCTTAATTAAATTCTAAACGACATTTGGGTTACCTAAGGTGGTACAAATTTCCAATCAAAGCTCTTCAAGCAGGTGTTAAAATCCTTGTCAATTACGCACCATGTGGCAAGCACATGTCTCAGGGTGCGCTTGAACGTTTGCATCAGACACTGAAGTCTATGCTACGTAAATATTGTTTGGAATCTGAGAAAGATTGGGATGAGGGAGTTCCTCTAGTTTTGTTTGCTGCTCGTGAAACTGTACAGGAGTCCCTAGGGTTCAGCCCGGCTGAACTAGTGTTTGGGCACACAGTGAGAGGACCAATGAAAGTCCTTAAAGAACAGTTTGTCCCAAGAGTTGTGTACTGGAGATGAGAATGTGTTGGACTACATTAGTCGCTTTTGTGAGCGCCTACACCAAGCCTGTGCTCTCGCAAAGGAAGCTCTGTCTTCCTCACAGAGGAGTATGAAAAGACACTATGATAAACAGGCTGTTTCTCGTCCACTACAGCCAGGTGACCAAGTACTGGTGTTATTGCCTGTTCCAGGATCTTCACTGTCAGCTCGTTTCTCTGGTCCTTATTTCATTGAAAAGAAATTAAGTGAACTGACTATGTGCTTCAAACTCCTAATAGAAAACGCAAATCTCGTGTGTGCCACATTAACATGTTGAAAGCATACCACACCCGACCCATCACCCTGTTAGATAGTTCAAAAACAGCAGAAGGTACTGCTGTCTCCTCTGCTTCTACTGCTAGGATAGTGGGCTGTCATATTAATGATGTGGATGGAGATGGATTAGAGTTGCGCAATACTCAGCAGCAGTGTGTGAGATTGCCCAACTCAGAAATGCTGCTGTCTCTCCAGTCAGATCTGGTTCATTTAACCTCTTGACGGTCGCCTAGAATAGGGGGCGCCACAGCGCATTTTGAAAAAGATTCATGCCCATTTTAAACGGCCTACTACTCAAACTCAGAAGCTAGGATATGCATATAATTAATACTTGTGGATAGAAAATACCCTAAAGTTTCTAAAACTGTTTGAATGTTGTCTGTGTATAACAGAACTCGTATGGCAGTCAAAACCCCGAGATAGATCGAAACAGGAAGTGTAATTCTGAATTGCGGACTCAACTTCATCACGTTGCCTATTAATCACACCGTGAGCTATGCTTCATTGAGCACTTCCTATTGCTTCCACTAGATGTCCCCAGTCTTTAAAGTGATTTGAGTCTCCTACTGTGAAAACTGACAGAATGACACGCTGTGGAACGTGGTCACACGGAGAGGGCCATCACCATTATGACGCCGGCGCCCCTGGCTACCCTCCCCTTTCGAAACGTTTATAAAGACAATGCAATCATCCCCCTTGAATCTTATTGGAGCTCTGGTTGAAAAAGGCCCTTAAGATTTATGTTATACAACGTTTGACATGTTTGAACGAACCTAAATAAGAAAAAATGCATTTTGTTTAAAGAGTAGCCCCGCGCACGTCGGAACTTTTGGTGCAGCCTTCAGAACGCGCTAACAACAACAAGCTAATGGAACATAAAGGATGAACTTTTTTGAACGAAAATACATTTGTTGTGGACCTGGGATTCCTGGAAGTGCCTAAGGATGAAGATAATCAAAGGTAAGGGATTGACAATGGTATACAAGACTAGATTTGATATGCGATTGTTCCAAGATGGCGCTGACCTGTATTGCTAGCCTATTGTTCTGAGTATCGCATCCCCTTTTATCGCAAAGTGTGATTACCCAGTAAAGTTATTTTTAAATCTGGCATTACAGGTGCTTTCAAGAGATATTCATCTATAAATCTTAGAATGACAATATTACATTTTAAAAATGTTTTCGAATAGTAATTTAGTAAATTGTAGCGCTGTTTCATCGGATGCATTTGAGGGAAAATAGTCAACGTTACGCACCGATGTAAAATGCTGTTTTTATATATAAATATGAACTTTATCGAACAAAATAATGCATGTATTGTGTAACATGACGTCCTAGGTGTGTCATCTGATGAAGTTTGTAAAAGGTTAGTGCTGCATTTAGCTGTTTTTTGGTTATTTGTGATGCATGTGGTTGGTCGGAAAATGGCTATGTGGCTACTTTTACGATATACTCCTCTAACATAATCTAATGTTTTGCTTTTGCTGTAAAGCCTTTTTGAAATCGGACAACATGGTTCGATTCAGGAGAGGTGTATCTATATAAAACGATATAATTTGAAAAAAAAAAATTGAAGAAAAAAAAATATTACATTTTGTTATGCTAATGGCGATAGGATTTTTCGCTGGATGTCCGTCCCGAGGCCGCACAGGGGTTAACGGACGGACAGGCCGACGATATTGTGAGGCTACTACAGTTTTCCATGTCTCTTTAATGACGTTCCTACTCGCACAAACGTTGGAACATGACATTAATGTTGGAAATGCTGCCCCTATCAAGCAACACCCGTATCGTGTCAACGCTTCTAAGATGACGTGAGATATTTGTTGGAGAATGACCTGGCGACGCCAAGTTCAAGCCCTTGGAGTTCTCCTTGCATTCTGGTTCCTAAACCTGATGGTATGTCCAGGTTATGTACGGATTATCGAAAGGTAATTCTGTCACAGCCAGATTCGTTCCCGTTACCCAGACTGGACGACTGTATCGACACTGTTGGTGATGCTACTTATGTAACAAAGTTGGACCTCTTAAAAGGTTACTGGCAGGTTCCATTAACCTCACGTGCTTCTGAGATTTCTGCCTTTGTAACCCCAGACAACTTCCTACAATACTTGGTCATGGCTTTTGGGATGCGGAATGCACCAGACACTTTTCAACGACTGGTTAACGCTGTATTAGATGGCATTCCCAATTGTAGTGCATACCTTGCTGATCTAGTGATTTATTCGTCTGAGTGGTCAGATCATGTTAACTCTCTAAGGGTAGTATGTGAGCGTTTGGCAGCTGTTTCTCTAACCCTGAACTTGGCAAAGTGCGGGAAGGCTACTGTTACATATCTCGGCAAAGAGGTCGGCCATGGACAGGTGCGCCCTGTTGATGCTAAGGTCTTGCGGTAGTTGCTCCATTGACCAATTTGCTCAGTCCGGCAAGATCGTTTAAGTGGTCCCTGGATTGTAAGGTAGCTTTTGAAACTGCTAAAGCACTCTTATGTAATACCCCTGTACTTGCTGCTCTGGATTTTGAACAACCATTTAAACTTGAGGTAGATGCTAGTGCCAGAGTATTGCTGTTCTACTGCAGCAGGACAAGAGTGGAGTGGATCATCCAGTGTGTTATTTTTCATGTAAATTTAACAAATGTCAAACAAAATATGCAACCATTGAGCAAGAAGCTCTAGCTTTGTTAGCTCTGCAATACTTTGAAGTGTATATATTGGTTCCAGTGCCCTACCTGTGATTGTATATACTGATCATAACCCCTTAGTGTTTCTCCACCGGATGTACAACCAGAACCAGCGCCTTATGCGTTGGGCGCTTATTGTGCAAAATTATAATTTGGAGATCCACCCCAAAAAGGGTTCTGAAAATGTATTGGCAGATGCTTTGTCTCAAAACGTTTTAAAAAAAAAAAAAAATTTGTTGTAAGGTTGACTTTGGTATTCTTTGTAAATACTTTGTTTGCAATCCCCCCCAGGGTTGCTCTGGGAGTGTTATGGATACAGGTAGTGTTTCTTTTCTCTCCTTCTCCCCTCACAGGTGACAATCATCATTTCCCCAATCAGTCAGCAATCAGTCGCTAATCAACACCTGCACCTTTTCATTTACCCTATCACAGCCCCTTTCCCTTGGTTTAAAAACCCAGTCAGTAGTTTAACAGTTCAATCTCTGTAGCTCGATCTCTCTCTGTGTCTCAAGCTCTCGCTATCTCTCTCTCTTTGTATACAGATCGCTCATTTGTTTTGCCCATACATGTCACATTTGTCCGTCAGCCTGTGAGTTTTGTTGAAGTGTTGACTGTTTGATGGTGGGAAAAGGGGGTACCAAGACCAGTCGCCCATGGGCCTACATTACACATAGGAAAACAGTCTAAATACACTAGTTAGACCTGGGTGGACCACCCACTGTATTTTTGGTTAGTTAGCTGTACTGGCTAGTCTAGCTTAAGGGTGTTTTTGGATTGTTTCTTTCCTTGGGTCCAGCTCAGCCCCTTTTCTCACACCCATTTACCGTGTCTAAAATAAACCATTAGTGTTTGATGGTAGATTTAAGTTGTCTGTGGTTCTGTTCTCACTGTTACTTTTTCACTTATAATTTGCATGAGTTATGTTACGGGTCTCGTTGCCATCCCCCCCTAGACTGCAGGGCCAAAGGGATTCGTAACAATCACTCATCACTATAGATGTATTAGTTATATGTTATCTGCTGACATAACATATCACTTATTACTATAATGATGTGTTGGTGAGACGTCTCAGCCATAGAAATACAATATTGACTTGAATGGGAATGTCCGTTCTAGCCCTTCTCTTTCTATGGTCTCAGGGCATCAGCAATGGACTAATTCACGTCAGACAAATATCAACACGTGGAACACTCTACAGACATTCTAATTACACCACTCCATTCTAGCATCTTTTCACATTCAATGTCTTTCTTAAACCTTATCCCCTGAGTGGAGTAACACCAGGGCAATGAAAAAGTTCAGGTTACTGCAATTCTCTGGTGAGTTCAATTGTATGACCTTTCTGCTAAAATCCAAATACAGGCTCTAATCAGAAGGGATGGATTATGTCTCCTGTTTTGGGGAGCTAAATAGAATGCAATACAGTGCATTCCAGTGCAAAAAACCCCCCAAAATTAGAAAATGTAAAAAAATGCATTTGGAAAATATTCAGACCCCTTGACTTTCTAGATTTTGTTACTTTACAGCCTTGTTCTAAAATGTATTAAATACATTCTCCTCATCAATCTACACATGATAACAAAGCAAAAACAGTTTTTTATAAATGTTTGCAAATGTATTACCAATAAACTTATTTACATAATTATTCAGACCATTTGCTATGAGACTCAAAATTGAGCTCTGGTGGATCCTGTTTCCATTGATCATCCATCCTTGAGATGTTTCTACAACTTGATTGGAGTCCACCTGTGGTAAATTCAATTGATTGGACAAGATTTGGAAGACATACACCTGTCTATTTAAGGTCCCATAGTTGACAGTGCATGTCAAAGCAAAAACCAAGCCATGAGTCGAAGGAATTGCCCGTAGAGCTCTGAGACGGATCTGGTGAAGGGTACCAAAACATTTCTGCTGCATTGAAGGTCCCCAAGGACCATTAGTCTTAAATGGAAGAATTTTGGAACCAGCAAGACTCTTCCTAGCGCTGGCTGCCCAGCCAAACTGAGCAATCTGGGGTGGAAGGGCCTTGGTCAGGGAGGTGACCAAGAACCCGATGGTCACTCTGACAGTTCCTCAGTGGAGATGGGAGAAGCTTCCAGAAGGACAACCATCTCGGCGGCACTCCACCAATCAGGCCTTTATGGCAGAGTGGCCAGATGGAAGCCATTACTCAGTAAAAGGCTTGGAGTTTGCCAAAAGGCACCTAAAGGACTCTCAGACCATGAGAAACAAGATACTCTGGTCTGATGAAACCAAGATCAAACTCCTTGGCCTGAATGCCAAGCGTCACATTTGGAGGAAACCTGTTACCATCCCTATTTTTCAGCAGCAGGGACTGGGAGACTAGTCAGGAACGAGGGAAAGATGAACGGAGCAAAGTACAGAGATCCTTGATGAACACTTGCTTCAGAGCGCTCAGGACATCAGACTGGGGCGACGGTTCACCTTCCAACAGGACAACGACCCTAAGCGCACAGCCAAGACAATGCAAAGGTGGCTTCGGGACAAGTTTATGAATGTCCTTGAGTGGCCCAGCCAGAGCCCTGACTTGCTTTGTCATTATGGGGTAGTGTGTGTGTGTGTGTGTGTGTGTGGATTGATGAGGGGGAAAAAACTATTTAATACATTTTAGAATAAGGCTGTAATGTAACAAACTGTGGGAAAAGTGAATGGGTCTGAATACTTTACGAATGCACTGTAACTCAGTGTTATGTGGATTATTTATTCTATCCAGCTAAAATATTTACATGTATTTTGCATAGGAACACAAGTGCTTGAATGCCAGAAGGGAATGCTTTGGATAACACTAGAAGCACCTGTCACAACGTCCACGGAAGGTGGCGCCTCTCCGCGGTCGGGCGGTGCTCGGCGGTCGTCATCGCCTGCCTACTAGCTGCCACCGATCTGTCTGGTTTTGTCCGATTTAGGTCTGCACCTGTTTTGTTAGTCAATTAGTGGGGGTATTTAGTTTCTTTCATTTGGGGAATTGTGCGGGCTTGTTCTTTGATAGTCGGGAATTTTATGTTTTCCCAGTTAAGCTGCTTGTTTAGGCATTAGGGTTGCCGGGCTGCGCCCCATCCTTGTGGATCTTTGGAGCTGTCCTCCTTCCTAGTTGTTTTGCAACCTGCCTTGTTGCGGCATTTTTTTCTGTTTTGATTTATTAAACGTACATTTAAACGGATCTCAGTCTCCTGTGCCTGACTTCACCCCTCGTGCTATCAAAGTGATCCGTGACAGCACCAATATTATAGAGCCTCTATTTGATTGTGTACCTACCGTAGGAATACATTGAATCTTGCCTCCCAATGTTAGAGTAGTGCCCTACCCACTTCATGCTCATTCACACAACACCTTGGTGTCTTTGTCATGCAAACTAGTCAAATAATGAAAAGGGAAAATGATAATTCACACCTTTTATGTAAACATACAGGGACATGGGGAATTCGTTAAGAGCGGTTTCATTTGATTCAATTCATCCCTTTTTTTTTTCTACAGGAAATTCCACTTATTGAGGCTGCAGTATTACATCGAGACTGAAAAGGTAACTGTAGCCTACATTTCAAATGGTCTTATGAAAGGATATCCTTTGTTGTTAAAGCAGGTCTTTCACCAAAGCTATCTACCTATGTGTGCCATTAAAAACAGTTTTCCCTTTCTCAACTTCATAAAGGTCTGCCATATCATTCCACCCTATCCACTTGTACTATGCCAGCATATATACAAAATGCAGTGATACTATACATACATTGTCTGTCAGTACGTTGATGTTTCACTCTGACCTCGGATCCTCTTCTTTGCACATTTTGCAAACAAGGTTGTTCCTAAACGACAACAATGAACATTTGGGATTAGATTTAAATACAATAAACACATGTTAACATGTAATATCTTAACCTTTAAAAACATAAGCGGAAGGCAAAGGGACATGTAGGCTATATTCCATACAAAGACCTGGCAAGCGTGTGATATGAGGAAATGGTTATTAATGAAGACGTTTCACAAAACTTAGAATATAAATAATTGGAATGCCTTACCTCACTAACCAATTAAAACTAGCGGTGGCCTCACAACGTCTGATGTGCCTCCTAACGGTCAGGGCATGACTCGGGTGGGGAAGTCTGTTTGTTTTGGGGCCAGTGTGGTTCCCAATCAGAGGCAGCTGTCGGTCTATCGTTGTCTCTGATTGGGAGTCACTTAGGCAGCCTGTTTTCCACCTGTGTTTGTGGGAGGTTTTCTGTTTAGCACCTGAGCCTGACAGAACTGTGCGCTTTTGTTTTTTCACCATTTGTTATTTTGTTTTGAGTGTGTTGTGAAATAAATTATCATGAACACTTACCACGCTGCGCCTTGGTCCACTTCTCCTTATGATGAGCGTTACAAGTACGTTATTACAGTTGCTGCACAGGTACTTCTGCTGGGGTATATCACCACAAATACTTTGAGGAAATCCAGAAGGACACTCATTTTCACCTGTGGCAGATGAAGTTGTCCTCTGGTTTTAAACTAGACTCCATCTACAAATCACCAAGTTGTGTTTAAGATTGTAATTGTCACTATTCTCTCCCACTATATGATGCGTCCATTAAATAGTGTCAACCTTTATCATTTTTGAAGAGAGAAATTCAGTGGGTTTCCCCACTGTGGTAACCCGGAAACATGTTAAAACCCCATGTGTGGTACCAAGCAATAATGTACTTTACAGTGAGTAAGCATGATGTTCAAATGAGGTGTAAACATTTCCAGGAGCCAGTTTTCACAATGCTGCTGTCTCTCCCTCTCTCTCACACAAACATTTATTGCAGTTTGTTTCTCTGAATTTGTGAGGCGGTTCAATTGCCTCAATTAAAGTCACATCCACCAAATAGGAAAGTCCCCGTGCCATAATTTTCATACATCCTGCCTGTCGTCTAGCACAGAACACCAAGTTTGTGATAGAGGCCCATTATTTACATGACAGGTGTGAGAATTGTTGCCGTTACTGTCAGTAAAAATGTGTTGTACAGAAGAACTCAGTTCAGAATTTGAAAATGATCACAACAATGGGCACATTACCAAAACATGTAAACTTTTCATACATTTGTGGCGTTTGTTAAAAAGATATGAGAAACATTTAACTCCTCATAAGGTCCCATTTAAACTGATCAATAGCTATCTGGCTTGTTGTTGTATGAAGAGTGCGAATTACCACATGACAATAGACAACTGTTACAAAACACCAAAAAGTGTGCCTAATGACATTCTGCAACTGTCAGATTAGGGCTACATTAATTGATGGTTCTTGCTGACAATTTGACATTTTTCTGTAGCCTGAAAAGTCGAGGCATGAAATTGGGAATGAAACTAACTGTCCCAGGAAAAATGCATGGTCATCCTAATACACATGGTCAATTTACTAGACTAGGCTGCAATGTGTTATCATTAACTTCAAATAGGCCCAATGCTAGCCAGTGCTGTATTCTGGTGTGGTTAAAAAAAAATCTGAGTTCTGACTTCAGTGCATTCAAGATAACTGGAACTCGGAAAATAACGAGCTCTGACTGGAAAAATGGTTTTGAATTGTCATCCAACTTGGAGTTTAAGTTGGAAACTCGGGCATCTTTCTAGCGTCATGATTTGACTTCCCCCCCCCCCCTAATTTCCCAGTTGTCTTGAAAGCACCATTAAGATATCACATCACCATTTAGAAACAAAAAATGTATTGGTAAAGGCATTCTAAACAGTAAGAGTAGCTTGGAGTCTTCACGGATCGTGTGTCATAAAACGACCTTTCTTTCCTTACATTAATGACATTTATGGCTGTCATTATTACACATTTAACAGAGATCCTGGAGATCTCAGAAAAATGCACTGTACATGTAACTGTGAAAACAGTTCTCATGGGCACACAAATCCAAAATAATGTAGGCCTATGCCATTGCAAAATCTAAAGCTTTGAACCGAAAACGTCATCTACATATAGGCTACTGTCGTTATAGCCTACTTGTTGGATGCGCATTGGTGTCTAGCTTCAGGCTAGTGATATTGTCAACCATCAGCTGATCCAGGAAAGAAAACAAATATTTATATAAAATAATAAAGCTAAATAGTCTACTTCTTGTGGCCACGGACGGCACAGAACACCAATACCTGCGCGCACCTGAAAAACAAAGCAATGTGCGCTCTAAACACCTGACTGACAAAAGCAAACCATAACTCAACGGATACATCTAATGCATTGGAATAAAGACAGGCTATTTTTTTTCAAGGACATATGGCAAACAAATGGCAAATGAGGACTTACAAAGAAATCTATGCGTTTTAAGGGAGCTCAACTGAGACCGAAATTTAGCACTACTGAGTGGACAGAGCTGCTCTACAGAATTTATACCATTTATGAACTGGGATAATGTTTGTAGAAATTTGGAAGCTTTTACTTTCATATTTACCACTGCATTTTAAAGAAATAGGAGAGGTGAAATTAGCATTGTTTAGAGACCCCCCCTCCCCCCAAAAATACTTAGTTGTATATAAGGTAGCGAATGTCTCATTCAGGGGGGCTAACCCCGCTCCCCCGTAATTTACACCCTGGTTGTATGGCAAAACTGACAGTGACACAACTGACCTGCGAGGATGTTTTGAAAGTGAAGTTCACAGAAGCATTCACGATAGCCCAGATCAATTTCTTTCCACACAGCAATCCGCCATCGCATTGGCTATAGCCTACTCTATTTAACTGAGACCACATGCGCACCTGATCGCACGGGTATGGGTACTGAATTTGAAGCAGCAAGAATGATGACACGACACTTGCTGCATAGGCCTATAGGATAACTTCTATAAAGGGGTAGAAGGCCCATTGTTCCCCACTGTGTTTTGGTTTAGTAATCATTAGATCAGTAGATTAGGCTACTGTGGTGAGCAAGTGTTGCACCTTTTCATTTTCAGTAATTATTGATTACCCATTTCTCTGCCTGCAAATCGTCCTACTAGAAGGATTTATAAAATATTGATTGTACATCATAATAATGATACTTATTTTCAATGACGTTCTTCAGTTGTTGGAAAGGGTTAACACTGAAGAGAGAAACATCTAATCAGGATTTTTTTGGACGGTCTCTGGGGAGATGCATCTTGCTAGTCAGCTAGGCCATCAAAAGCTAGATAAAGGAATCTGCCATTGAACTGTATTAGGGCAACATTTTAGAGTGACAGTGGAATCAACCAATCAAATTTTGACTTGTGAGACTTCTGCCTTCTTGAAGGCCAACAGGTTACTGCACAATAGTGAGGAATAGTTTTCCCACGGTCTAGCTAGCTTTTGTTGGCAGATAGTTTGCAGCAGGTGTTATCAAAAAGGATGTTGCAAATTTCTTAGTTTCTCCCTGTTCAAGAATAACTTTCAACAAGAAGTTAAGTTTCAAATTATCATCTGGTGAGTGGAACTGTGTTTTATTGCAGCGCACTTGATTTTGTTAGACATCTCTTTGAAAATAACTTGTGTGTGGAACTTACAGCATTTTAGCAACATGAAAATCTGTTCATATACACCCCCAGGAAGAATATGACACTTAAACAAATCTGACAAGCAACCACTTAGATATGGTCGTTTTCATAAATTATTAGAATGTTTGGGAATGACGTATACTAAGGCATTTGTGAAAATTGGGGTATGCGGGTATGTGAGAGACTTCTTTAATTAGGGGTCAAAAATGCCTCTGAAGAGCTTGTCATCTCCAAACAAAATAGCTGACCTTTCTCTGAACTTTACCCCAAACTTAACAAAGCTTGTTGTGCCAGTGTCCATTTTATCAAACAGAAATTCCTCCCAAAACAGCAAAACTTATACTCCCCCACCCCTCTTGTGCTGCTTTACACATTACTTGGACACCTCCCTAAAAAGGAGAGATTTCTGGAACTGACCATTTGTGTCAGCAACTTTCTATGCAGTTTCCCCAACAAGCACATTTGGTTCCTTGGAAGTTGTGTGAACGTTTGTTTATGGTTTCACATTGGTTGTGGTAACAAAGCCATATGTTTCCTGACCGGTAAAACAGAACGTTTTTAAAGCTACAATGTAACTTTTTGGGTGAACCAACCAAATTCAAATAGAAATGTGAGTTAGATTTCACTGATTTGAAAACAAGTCTATAAAGCAGATCTATTTCTATTCTTCATTCTGAAGTTTTGCTTTTGCATCTTTTATATATGGTTTCTACACCAGCTTCAAACAGCTGGTGGAAACGATATTTCACAGCGGTTTAGATGGTACAATGATTCTCAACCTAATGACTGCTTGTTTGGTCACAAACTGAAACGAAAAACTATTAGAATTTTAGCAACCAGCAAATGGCGGAGCAATTTTTGCATCTTTAAACGTTCTGAGAACAGAAGTTAACATTTTGCCTGTTCTGGGAACGTTTATGTTTAGGTTGCAGGGAGGTTCTGAGAACATTTTACTCTGGTTCCTTGGAAGTTTATTAACACTCAATGGAAATGCTAGGTTTTTGAATAACTTCCTTTTTCTTGAACTCCAAGCACAGATAGAACACTTGGAAATTAATTTCCCTAGACATTAATCACGGGAACACATGTATTTTTTGTGACACAGCATCAGTGAGATTTGAACCTATAATCTACCATTCCCTATCCATGGAATTAGTCCACTGTTTAGCACGATGGAGATGGCTCGCCATGTTTTTTTTTTGCATACAAAGTTGTTTATTTTAGTCTATTCAAACAGACCCCATTTCAAAAGGAAACAAGCGCTCATTAAGATCTGGTGGCCAATTTCTGGGTGCAGCCAACACACCTAACGAGAGGGTTTTGTTCATACTGAGAACGGAATGTATATGCTTTTAAAAACATTCAGTTCTTGTGGTTTTTAAGCAAAGTTTTTGAACATTCTCTGACCAATTTTACTATAAATACAACCATGAGGAAATCTGTGTTATGCGAAGTACTGAAATTCCCACAGAACATTTAACGTTCTCAGAACTTTGAGAACATTCCCAATGTCAAACCAGTTGGAGAACGTTCCTAGAACATAACCAACATTTTATTAAATGTAACCATGTTTGATCTTTTAAGGAAATGTTAGGTTAAAGTAATGAAATACCAAGAAAATAGTTTTGTCAAGATCCTTTGAAGTGTTGAATGTTCCAAAGCCAAGCAACTATCCTGCAACATTCCTAGAAAATTGTGGGAAGGTTGTCTGCAAAATAACCATATGACAACCACACTCTCACCAAGCTTTAAGAAACTCATGGTTCTCAGAACATTTTGTGCTAGCTGGGCAGTCTGAACACAAAGAACAGAGTTGCTGTAAACATCAAACTTTACTGTTTGTATCTATGTACATCACTGACCCTGATATCCCTGCTAAGGAACAGACCTGGGTTCAAATACTATTTAAACTTAGCTTGCCTGGCACAATCAAACCAATAGAATAATCACAACTGTGCAAACCCCTCCCATTTGGCACTCCAGGCAGAGTAGAGCAAACTAGAGCTCAAGTATTTGAAATATTTCCAATAGTATTTTAACCCATGTCTGCTGAGGAACAGAACAGCAGGAACACAGCCTTCTTATGGGGTAATGATGACAGTGGCTCAACACAATGATATTATTTAATCCACATCGCTCCCCATTTCCTCTTGTATTCCTCACACAACAGCCCTGTGCTGTCAATGTCATTGTCAAGTACTTCACCAAATGAGTACATTGCTGCAATATGGTGGGATAATTAGAGTGCTTGGCTGGACAGGGCACACACAGATGAGGACTCTCTGTTAATGCATCAACTACTTGTTTCCCAGTGCCATAAAGGCCTGCTGTGAATTGCATGATAATGCTTGGATGTTATAGGCTATTCCATTCATCCGTTGAATTCTTAATCGTTAGCTGCCTCATGGAAAAATGTGTTTTGCTTAGAGCCATAGATAATATGCTTGTTTCAGCAAGACCACTCTAAATATTTGAAATACTTCAAATTTAGTCCACAATTTATTTTGAAATGTTTAAGCTAAAAAAGCCATTCAATTTCTAAAATGTGCAGACATTACAGCTTTTTGATAGCATTTGTACTTTTTACACTTTAAAGCATTTTGTCCTAATAAACATCACAGAACAGAAAGATCTACCAAGGAGATGTAACTATTTTAGTGACTACATCAACTTCTTTCTAAACTAAACTAACTTCCCACTTCCTTTGGGAATTGCAACATTTAAAGATGCCTGCAAGAGCGAGACATATGATGTCAAGTGCTCAGTGTCGAGAAATTAGGCTTTACACGGGGGGAGAGAGCGAGCGAGAGAAAGAGAACAAGAGACTGACAGAGACAGATATAGAGACACACAATGCAATCTAGGCTCATCTATTCAATTAGCCTTGTTCTAGTCTCCCTGACTGGTGAAGAGTAATTAAAAAAGGCATAGATGTGTCGACTGGAGTCAGATAATCAAAAATAGGGATGACCCAGAAATAGTGCTGACGCAGCCAAGGGAGACTCATTTAGAAAATGGAAGTATTTAATACATTTTGTGGAGAACATTCAAACACAGTATAAGGATTCAAGAAAAAGCAATGGACATCACCATATCCAGGGTAATGGCAGAATCAGGAGAGTTGGCTTAGATTGAAAACATCCAGAGGTAATAGTCATTGCAGCATATGATAGTCTGTTTTACAAATGTCTGCCTGGTCTCATTCCTTTCCATTCAACACAAACTATTTATGCATCTTTTTGGGTAACAAAGGGGAACAAGGGTGAAGGACATTGTGCATTTAGGGGAAAAAATATGAGAACAGCAGTCAGTTGTCTTCCTATGGGGGAGTTCTTTTGAAGGACATGCACAATTTCATGCCTTGGTAACTCCCACGGATCGTGGGTCAGTGCTATTAAGGTATTAGATAAGGTTGCAGATCACAACTAGAGGTTCCATAGGTTCTTAGTCACAGACACTCGTTTTCAGGGGTTTGGGGGGGGGGGGTATATAACAGTTATTCAACCCTTTGGTAATATTTTTCACAACTCTCAGTACAAAACTAAAAATAGATCATCAAAAAGGCAGTTACAAAACTAAGCGCAACACAGTCACTTTTTCACAACTTAATCAGTGTTTCATCTAGAAATACACGTTCATTTAAAGTAATTTGCCTTTCACAATGCAATTCTCACACTTTTTTATGATTGTTCGTTTTGATATTTCTAAATGTCTTAATTTTTTGTATTATGCCTGCATTGTTGTGCATTGCTAGGTATTACTTTGATTTGATACTTCATTTGTTTAAATGCATTTGACTATTAATTCCTCTCACTTCTCCTAACTGATAATCACTAAACCATTTGGTAAACCTATAGATTTAACGGGTTTGTCTACTATAAGACTGAGAAAATAATGGAAAGGTATGTCTGTAAATTAGAAACAAAGTATATGTACTGTAATATGACTTAATTCACAGTAAAATCTGACATTGACAATATCCAAGATGTACTGTATGTAACATGCATCCCCTATACAGTAAACCTGTATCCACAATGAAGTTGCTGGGGTGGGATACCATAATATACAGTGCATTCAGATAGGGGCAGCAGGTAGCCTAGTGGTTAAAGCGTTGGACTAGTAACCGAAAGGTTGCAAGTTCGAATCCCTGAGCTGACAAAGTAAAAAATCTGTTCTGCCCTGAGCCTAGGAACAGTGGTTTAACTGTCTTGTCATTGAAAATAAGATGTATTTTCTTAACTGACTTGCCTAGTTAAAAAGGTAAAATAAATAGTAGTCAGACCCCTTAGTCTTTTGCACATTTTTTTTTACATTACAGCCTTATTCTAAAATGTATTAAATATTTTCCTAATCAATCTACACACAATACCCAATAATGACAACTTTTTCTTGCAACTTAGTATTCAGACCCTTTGCAATGAGGCTCAAAACTGAGCTCAGGGACATTGTTTCCGTTGATCATCCTTGAGATGTTTCTACAACTTGATTGGGGTCCACCTCTGGTAAAGTCAATTAATTGGACATGATTTGGAAAGGCACACACCTGTCGATATAAGGTCCCACACTTGACAGTGCACATCAGGGCAAAAACCAAGCCATGAGGTGGAAGGAATTGTCCGTAGAGCCCCGAGACAGGATTGTGTTGAGGCACTGATCTGAGGAAGGGCCCCAAAAAATATCTGCAGCATTGAAGGTCCCCAAGAACACAGTGGCCTCCATTCTTAAATGGATGAGGTTTGGAAACACCAAGACTCTTCCTCGAGCTGGCTGCCTGGCCAAACACCTGGGAGGTGACCAAAAACCGGAGTTCCTCTGTGGAGATGGGAGAACCTTCCAGAAGGACAACCATCTCTGCAGCACTTCACCACTCAGGCCTTTATGGTAGAGTGGCCAGACGGAAGCCACTCCTCGGTAAAAAGCACATGACAGCCTGCTTGGGGTTTGCCGAAAGGCACCTAAAGGACTCTGACCATGAGAAACAAGATACTATGGTCTGATGTAACCAAGATTAAACTGTTTGACCTGAATGCCAAGCGTCACGTCTGGAGGAAACCTAGAACCATCCCTACGGTGAAGCATGGTTGTGGCAGCATCATGTTGTGGGAATGTTTTTCAGCGGCAGGGACTGGGAGACTAGACAGGATCGAGGGAAAGATGAACGGAGCAAAGTACAGAGTGATATAAACCTGCTCTAGAGTGCTCAGGACCCCAGACTGGGCGAAGGTTCACCTTCCAACAGGATAATGACCCTAAGCACACAGCCAAGACAACGCAGGAGTGGCTTCGGGGCAAGTCTCTGAATGTCCTTGAGTGGCCCAGCCAGAGCCTGGACTTGAACCCGATCTAACATCTCTGGAGAGACCTGAAAATAGCTGTGCAGCGACGCTTCCTATCCAACCTGGCAGAGCTTGAGAGGATCTGCAGAGAAAAATGGGAGAAACTCCCCAAATATGTGTGCCAAGCTTGTAGCGTCATACCAAGATGACTCGAAGCTGTAATTGCTGCTAAAGATGCTTCAGCAAAGGACTGAGTAAAGTGTCTGATGCAAATTAGATAACTTCTGATTTCCACTATATATAAAAAAAGTTTTTCACAATTCCTGACATTTAATCCTAGTAAAAATTCCCTGTCTTAGGTCAGTCAGGATCACCCCTTTATTTCAAGAATGTGAAATGTCAGAATAATAGCACAGAGAATGATTTCTCAGTGACTATTTCTTTCATCACATTCCCAGTGGGTCAGAAATGTACATACACTCAATTGGTATTTGGTAGCATTACCTTTAAATTGTTTAACTTGGGTCAAACGTTTCAGGTATTCTTCCACAAGCTACCCACAATAAGTTGGGTGAATTTTGGCCCATTCCTCCTGACAGAGCTGGTGTAACTGAAGCAGGTTTGTAGGCCTCCTTGCTTGCACACGCTTTTTCAGTTCTGCCCACACATTTTCTATAGGATTGAGGTCAGGGCTTGGTGATGGCTACTCCAATATCTTGTCTTTTGTTGTCCTTAAGCCATTTTGCCAAAATCTTGGAAGTATGCTTGGGGTCATTGTCGGTTTGGAAGACCCATTTGCGACCAAGCTTTAACTTCCTGACTGATGTCTTGAGATGTTGCTTCAATATATCTACATCATTTTCCATCCTCATGATGCCATCTATTTTATGAAGTGCACCAGTCCCTCCTGCAGCAAAGCACCCCACAACATGATGCTGCCACCCCCGTGCTTCACGGTTGGGATGGTGCTCTTCGGCTTGCAAGCCTCCCCCTTTTTCCTCCAAACATAACAATGGTCATTATGGCCAAACAGTTCTATTTTTGTTTCATCAGACCAGAGGACATTTCTCCAAAAAGTACGATCTTTGTCCCCATGTGCAGTTGCAAACCGTAGTCTGGCTTTTTTTATGGCGGTTTTGGAGCAGTGGCTTCTTCCTTGCTGAGCGGCCATTCAGGTTATGTCGATATAGGACTCGTTTTACTGTGGATGTAGATACTTTTGTATCTGTTTCCTCCAGCATCTTCACAAGGTCATTTGCTGTTGTTCTGGGATTGATTTGCACATTTCCCACCAAAGTACGTTCATCTCTAGGAGACAGAACACGTCTCCTTCCTGAGCGGTATGACGGTTGCGTGGTCCCATGTTGTTTATACTTGCGTACTATTGTTTGTACAGATGAACGTGGTACCGTCAGGCATTTGGAAATTGCTCCCAAGGATGAACCAGACTTGTGGAGGTCTACAATTTCTTTTCTGTCTTGGCTGATTTCTTTTGATTTTCCCATGATGTCAAGCAAAGAGGCACTGATTTTGAAGGTAGGCCTTGAAATACATCCACAGGTACACCTCCAGTTGACTCAAATGATGTCAATTAGCCTATAAGAAGCTTCTAAAGCCATGATATCATTTTCTGGAAGTTTCCAAGCTGTTTAAAGGCACAGTCAACTTAGTGTATGTAAACTTCTGACCCACTGGAATTATTATTATTATTATTATTACAGTGACTTATAAGTGAAATAATCTTTCTGTAAACAATTGTTGGAAAAATGACTTGTGTCATGCACAAAGTAGATGTGCTATCCCACTTGCCAAAAGTATAGTTTTAACATTAAATTTGTGGAGTGGTTGAAAAACAAGTTTTAATGACCGACCTGTGTGTGTGTGTGTGTGTGTAAACGTCCGACTTCAACTGTGTATATATATATATATACACACATTTGCAAAACTCCGACTCTGTTTTTGCTTGGTCATTATGGGGTATTGTGTGTAAATTGATAAGATTTTTTTTCTCCCTTTAATCCATTTTAAAATAAGGCTGTAATGTGGAAAATGTAAAGGGGTCTGAATACTTTCCGAATGCACCGTTTGCCATTGACGTAGCAGACGCTTTTATCTAAAGTGACAAATGAGACCGCACATTTGTCTATGTTACCACAGTGGGAATGGAACCCACAAGTCGTGTTGCTAGTGCCATGCTCTTACGAACGGAGTCATGTACTGGACCACTACAATACATAAGTACAATATACAATACATGATTACTGTTACGTTCCCCAGCAAAAAAAACAAAAATTGTTGCTCAAACAGAAAAGGGAATTAACAAAGAGTCACCGACAACAACCAAAACAAAACAAGGTAGGGTTCTAGGAGGTGTTCAGAAAGACACTCATGGGGGTATCCACTGAAAGTTGACTAGCAACAACTGTGACCTAAAAAAAAACCCACCATGAGCACCTTCTAAATTTTCCCAAGAAGGAAAACAAAATAAAAACCCACACTAAACTTACAGATCAGAAAAAGGAATGTTTTTCTAGAACTCAAACAGGGAGTGCCAACTAAAGGTGTTGACCCTCCACATCTCTCAAGACAAGTGGAGCACTGCTCTAGCCACTCTTAAATATCACCTGGGCCAGCACAGGTGAAACACCTTCCCTCCAATGAGATGGCAACCAGCACAGGTGTAACACATACTGACTAATGAGGTGACACCAATTTGTGTGCCCTACGTGCTAAAGTCCAACCTTTAAAACAAAAATGGAAAAACCCAAAACTCGTAACAATTACGATACAAGTGGAAGATGCCATTCCCATGAGCGTACCATTCTCCTTCAGGCCATGGATCAGGCATGCAATGACCTCAATCCAGACCTATGTCAGGCTTGGATTCGTCATGCCAAAAGGTTTTTCCCCAGGTGCATGAACAATGAGAACCTGGGGATGAGAATGTTTGTCCAAAATCTCAAGACAGACTTGATGCAAACTAGTGCCTGCTTCTTTAATTTATTTCATTTGATTACAGTACACCTGTGATGTAATTATATCTGAATTATTTATTTATTTTTTGCATCATTGATTGTGAAAGTAGTGTTCAATGATCACTCCATTGATCACACACGGGATATAATTGAATGAAATTTGATGTTCAGTTAATTTTAATGGGTAATGCAAGTGTTTTGCCTAATGTGAAAACAGTTTAATGTACTGTAGAATATTACATTTAAAGGGAAATGTATCTTGATTTTTTTTTTGCTATTGGATTACCTGGTTGATAAAATAACTACACTGGAAAAGAAAAGTGTTGGTCCCATGTTTCATGAGCTCAAATTTTAGGCACACATTTGTTTACATCCATGTTAGTGAACGTTTCTCCTGACAGGTGTGGAATATCAAGAAGCTGATTAAACAGCATGACCAATACACAGGTGTACCTTGTGCCAGGAATAATAAAAGGACACTTTAAAATGTGCAGTTTTGTCACACAACACAATGCCACAGATGTCTCAAGTTTTGAGGGAGTGTGCAATTGGCATGCTGACTGCAGGAATGTCCACCAGAGCTGTTGCCAAAGAATTGAAAATAAATTATTTCTCCACCATAAGCTGCCTCCAACGTTGTTGGAGCCTCACAACCGCAGACCACGTGTAACCAATAGCACCAAAGCAATTTAAAAAAAACTGTACTAATATTGTAGTCTACAGTATATCTGTAGAAAAACTATATTTTTGTCCCTTCCCCCAAATGACAAACTGACAGTACTCTGTTATTGAGAATGTTTTATTCAACGTCCCTCTTATGGTGGAACTATCATCTAATTGAGTAACTATAATGAGTGATACGATTAGGCGACAATCATAAGAAATCAAAACCTAAGTTTGTAAAGTGATAAATGTTAGTTCTTATAGTATACCTTTTATTTTAAAATACTGTGATGAGACAACTTTACACATCTAAACAGTTTTTTTTTTTTTTATTCATTTTGAGACAAAAACATAAGTATACTGAATGTCAATCAGAAGATCTGATTATTAAGTGCTTATATTGGACTGAGGGATCTTTTACAACAACAGCTTACCATTATAAACACACTCATAAGAATACCAACATTAAATTCTCACTTTAAGTGTGTTTCAGCCTAACTTAAACAGACCTCTCTACCTATCACCATATAAGCAATATTTTCACTCAACCTTTAAATGGAAAGACTAGCCGCATCATGACATAACAAACAGTAAATTAAACATAAATACAAAATTACAGTAAATTAACAATGGCTGCAACATACTACAGAATGCATAGGAGACCACCACATTCCCGGCAAACACACCACACAATGTTGTCTCAATATTGACTCCAAGTTGTGACCCTCAATGTGCCATTTCTACTTTGTAACAACCCTTTGTCACTCTGACTTTTATAGGCACCACCAGATCTCGGTTCAAATACGATTTCAGGTATTTCAATTACTTTACAAAACAAATATTTAGATATTACATGTATAGGTCTTACTTCTTTTAATCACTATTTATTTGACCTTTATTTAACTAGGCAAGTCAGTTAAGAACAAAATCTTATTTTCAACGACGGCCTAGGAACAGTGGGTTAACTGCCTTGTTCAGGGGCAGAACACCAGATTTTTACCTTGTCAGCTCAGGGAGCTGATCTTCGTTCTTGCAACGCTCTAACCACTAGGCTACCTTACATTGGTGTCTCATGAAAGATGGCAAGATGCCATGTTACATTTAAAAAACAGCAGGGTTTCAAAAAAGCTTATCGGACATTGAGCAGCGATCTGGTCTGAAGATACGCCCTCCAATGCTAAAATGCCGCTCCACAGCTGGGAGGATGCTGGGACATGTAAGTACTCAGCAGCAACTCTGGTCAGTGTTGGGTGTATGTGACTGTGTTTTTTCCAGAATTTCAGAGGATCAGTAGTTAGTGGAAGATATTGGGTGATTAGGTAATCATCAATATCTTTGTTGCTTTTGATAACATTTCACCAGCCCCATCCCTCAGCAGTTTAACCTCTACAGGTGTCCCTAAACCGGAGTGGTTGTTGCTAATGTGCGCTAATGTGACTAGAATGACGTTGTATACAATAGCCAACTTTCCTGGGACATAGACATGTCTTACATGGGGAGAAAGCTTAAATTATTGTAAATCTAACTGCAGTGTCCAATTAACAGTAGCTATTACAGTGAACAAATACCATGCTACCGTTTGAGGAGTACACAAAAACAAAAACGTATCACAGCAACTGGTTTGATACATTCACCTCTGAAGGTAAATAATGTACTTATAATCAGTAATCTTGCTCTGATTTGTCATCCTGAGGGTCCCAGAGATAAAATGTAGCATCGTTTTGTTTGATAAAATCCCTTTTTATGTTCAAATGTATGAACTGGGGTCTACAGTTTGACCCCACTGCTGTCTCTGGCTCCACACCCACCCCGCCCGGCCATCTAGATGTGTGAAAGTTAGATACAAAAATGCTATGGTAATACATTTTTTTATGTTCTCTATAGCTATATACTTGAAAATTGACCAATTTGCCATATTTGGGCAAACTCCTGGCAGACTTGATACAAACTATTGTGCAGTAATGTAATTCTCCACTGGATCAGTCTGAACCTTTGCACACACACTGCTGCCATCTGGTGGCCAAAATCTACACTACACTTGACTCCTATCTGAAAGTATGGCCTTTCTCTTGCATTTCAAAGATTAGCTACAGGCAGTTAGATTTGGGTGTCATTTTAAGCGAAAATTGGAAAAAAAAGGTCCGATCCTTAAGTTAACAAAACAGTGTTGGGGTGATTGCCACTTTAAAGTCCCTTTGAGCAATTCATTGATCGATTTACTTAGAACATATATTCATAGAATTGTATATAAACATCTGGCTTTTGCTAAACATTTAGAGCAGAGTATTTGAGGGTATTTGAAATATGTTTGGTGAAAATATATTTCAAAAGGGTTTCAAATAGTGTTCCAGAAAAGTATCAAATACAATTTGATAGACTTTTTTATTTGTTCAATTGTTTTTAATAAACATTCAAATACTCAAATAAAAGTAATTGTTTTGGGCTATATACACTGCTCAAAAAAATAATGGGAACACTAAAATAACACATCCTAGATCTGAATGAATGAAATAATCTTATTAAATACTTTTATCTTTACATAGCTGAATGTGCTGACAACAAAATCACACAAAAATAATCAATGGAAATCCAATTTATCAACCCATGGAGGTCTGGAGTCACAGTCAAAGTTAAAGTGGAAAACCACACTACAGGCTGATCCAACTTTGATGTAATGTCCTTAAAACAAGTCAAAATGAGGCTCAGTAGTGTGTGTGGCCTCCACGTGCCTGTATGACCTCCCTACAACACCTGGGCATGCTCCTGATGAGGTGGCGGATGGTCTCCTGAGGGATCTCCTCCCAGACCTGGACTAAAGCATCCGCCAACTCCTGGACAGTCTGTGGTGCAACGTGGCGTTGGTGGATGGAGCGAGACATGATGTCCCAGATGTGCTCAATTGGATTCAGGTCTGGGGAACGGGCGGGCCAGTCCATAGCATCAATGCCTTCCTCTTGCAGGAACTGCTGACACACTCCAGCCACATGAGGTCTAGCATTGTCTTGCATTAGGAGGAACCCAGGGCCAACCGCACCAGCATATGGTCTCACAAGGGGTCTGAGGATCTCATCTCGGTACCTAATGGCAGTCAGGCTACCTCTGGCGAGCACATAGAGGGCTGTGCGGCCCCCCCAAAGAAATGCCACCCCACACCATGACTGACCCACCGCCAAACCGGTCATGCTGGAGGATGTTGCAGACAGCAGAACGTTCTCCACGGCGTCTCCAGACTGTCACGTCTGTCACATGTGCTCAGTGTGAACCTGCTTTCATCTGTGAAGAGCACAGGGCGCCAGTGGCGAATTTGCCAATCTTGGTGTTCTCTGGCAAATGCCAAACGTTCTGCACGGTGTTGGGCTGTAAGCACAACCCCCACCTGTGGACGTCGGGCCCTCATACCACCCTCATGGAGTCTGTTTCTGACTGTTTGAGCAGACACATGCACATTTGTGGCCTGCTGGAGGTCATTTTGCAGGGCTCTGGCAGTGCTCCTCCTTGCACAAAGGCGGAGGTAGCGGTCCTGCTGCTGGGTTGTTGCCCTCCTACGGCCTTCTCCACATCTCCTGATGTACTGGCCTGTCTCCTGGTAGCGCCTCCATGCTCTGAACACTACGCTGACAGACACAGCAAACCTTCTTGCCACAGCTCGCATTGATGTGCCATCCTGGATGAGCTGCACTACCTGAGCCACTTGTGTGGGTTGTAGACTCCGTCTCATGTTACCACTAGAGTGAAAGCACCGCCAGCATTCAAAAGTGACCAAAACATCAGCCAGGAAGCATAGGAACTGAGAAGTGGTCTGTGGTTACCACCTGCAGAACCACTCCTTTATTGGGGGTGTCTTGCTAATTGCCTATAATTTCCACTTGTTGTCTATTCCATTTGCACAACAGCATGTGAAATGTATTGTCAATCAGTGTTGCTTCCTAACTGGACAGTTTGATTTCACAGAAGTGTGATTGACTTGGAGTTAGATTGTGTTGTTTAAGTGTTCCCTTTATTTTTTTGAGCAGTATATTTAAAAATACTCAAATACACAATAAAATGTATTTTTAAAGCAGATACAAATGTATTTGAACCCAGGTCTGGAAACTACACAGATGTACAATTGTCTGCTGCCTCCAAGGTATCGAACACTATATCATATCACTGTAAATAATGAGAAAGACATACACTCATACTGTACCAGTGACACAATGTCATTCAACATTTGGGCAAATGAAAAGGCTGCTCTTTGCAGGGAATGAATTACCAGCAGTTGTTGTATTATGTCACAATGTTTTCATATTTTTTTTTGCTTTGGTTGCCCATAGGGGAATCTCAATTTTTGGTACTCTGACTGAGTAAAGAACACAGTTGGCCTTACTTTATGTACACACACTGAAGATGACAGACTAGAAGGCTTCAGGAGTAAACAAAATCCAGTATATTGAAAGGACTAATTTGAGTTGAGTCAAGATAGCATATCAGTGAATAGACTTGGTTCTCAGAGAAGGAGGTGAATTTATAGGTTAGAACCTACTGTCTGAGGTTGCCACCAACAACTGGAAGGCTACACGGATAGATCCAGGCCTCTGATTATAATTGGCACATATTCTCTTCATTCTCTCTACTTTCATTGTAACAGGTCACACATGCATGTTGCTCAAAGCCACTCTTGTGGGATCACTGTATTTGTAAAAGGCAGGGCTGCCTTTTGTGAAGTGATTGGGTTGGCTTTAAAACCCCTGTCTGACTGATATAGTGCTTTGTCATGAATGTGTCTTACTGGGGCACTGGACTGACACATGATCTGTACAAGGTATGTCTAGGGGTCAAAAAGGAGCTTGGGGTAAACCACAAGATCATGTAACTGACTGGGGTTCCAACCTGTGGCTCTTGCGTGTCTCAAGACAGTGTTAACCCACTGAGCTACAGTCTGAGCATTATGCTCAGGGACCTATCACACGTATTCAGGTCTCAAGCAAGGTTCCTCATCTCGTGAGCGTGGTTCACTGAACCCCCTGCGTAACACTTAGGAGAACTCAGACTGCTGTCAGATGCAAAGTTAACTGTACATACAAGCAGCTGGGACAACCCAAATAAACTGTAGGAAACTCAATTCATTCAATTCAATTTCACTCAAGAGAATGAGAAAAATCCTAACATTTCATATTTCAGAATTCCACAGCTTTCCTTTTAAAAGCACAACAATACTGTAGTTCTGACATTGCCTGCATTATTTTTTAAATAATTCTTAGAAACATGATCAGATCAGCAAGAAGTTGCAAAAGGTTACAAAACCTTGGAGGTTTCAACACAACACCACAAAATGGTCAACGTTTGGAGGGGATTACGAATGTCTTTGGACAGGGGTTACAGTACGAGCAGATTAAGGTTCAGAGTCCTTATTCTAATTTTCGGCAGGTAGAGTGTCTTTAATAACGCTTAAGTCCATCAATCTATGGTTTCTCGTACTCTCTGTTCCCTCTCATTTGTTCTCTTCTGTCGTGGCTCTAATCTTCATCTCAGCAAATTTAAGGGAGTACTGCCAGCCCGTCCAGGAGGACCACTCAATGCCGTCGGCGTAGGAGGTGTGCGGCCCACGCAGGTACTGTCCATTCAGGTTGGACGTGTGGCAGTTGCGGTACCACCAGGCACCGTGGTAGAAGGAGGCACAGTTGTTCTCTGAGTGGTCGTTATCTTGGTCCTTGGTGGTGAATTTCATCCCGTTGTGTTTGAGCATTGAGTCACCTTACAAAGACAGACAGACAGGAGGAGGGGTGGGTGCAGAAACAGGGAGGAGGAGAGGGAGAGAGAGAGGGTGGGGAATGAGAGAGGTAGCCAGCATTTTAGCACTTTGACAGGATCATGATGACATGTTTGGTGGTATATTTGTGAGAGGTTTAAAAAGAAAGACCATTACTGCTTGGTGAAATATAACAATATACTGAAATGAAAACCACAGGGACGGGCAAGTAAATTACTTTGCCTTTGCCAGGTTCTGTGTTAGTGAGTGTGAGAGAGAGAGAGAAATGTGTTGACATGATAGCTCAGCTGAATCGAACACAGCTTGTTTCCAAAGCTAAGCAGAGTAGATAGAGGTAGATCTGGATGGTATATTTGTTCTCACTGAAGATTATTACCCATTATATACCAGTATGAGTCAATGTTCAGGCAGGAATCGTTGGACTGTGGCTTCACATTCAATATAGCTCTTTATTTAGGTTGATGGCATGACATTGAAACAATGACGTTGATTCAAACATACCATTTTACTATCAACATTGAAACAAGGTCAAATAAAATATCTCTAATCAAATATGAAATTCTACATAAATTCAACCACACTATGTAATCAATATAGGATAAAAATATTAGTAAAATGTCTACGTGAAACTTTCAATGCAATTTCAACCAATATATAGTTCTGATGATTATGTTGAAATTAGATTGATGTAACAACCTGTTAGTCAAGTTAAGTCAATGTATTTAAGTTGAAGTTTTACCCTAATTTCAATGTTTACAATGTTGGTTGAAATTAGATGAAAACAGTACTGGTTGATGACTTTTTTCAAATCCAATCTATTTTCCACTATGATTCCATGTCACAGTACATTGCCGAATTACATTGAAACAACATTTATTCAACCAGTGTGTGCCCAGTAGGATATGTGTGGGTGGGTGGGTGTGGGTGGTGTTTGTGTGTATCTGTGCATGCTTGAATATGTCTGTGTGTGTGTGCAGATCAGAGGAAGACTGGTGGAGAGGTTGTAGGCTGTGTTGGTGGCCTTATTAAACTCTATGATGTATGTCTCAGGGATGTAATGCAGCAGCCAGTGGTGCATTAATCAAATCCCCTCTATGCAGCACCACGCTCTACTCTGGAGGTGCTAATTCTGCTGTGGCTGGACCAGGCAGCTCTTAGCGACAGCTGCTTATTGCCCACATAGCACTAACTCCATTTTTTTTGTATGGATATCCTTTCAGATTTTGCTTCCATATCATGCCTCGTAATCATGGGCTGATGGTAAGGAGAAAAATCTCCCCCTAACTATCACATTATGCAGATTACAGATCCTGTTATATATTTCAATTTCCCACCAAGTGCCTCAGACTATAGACTTATTTAACCCTGGTTTTACTAGGTGAGTTGGCTGAGAACACCAAGTTACACTGTAGTTTACGAGGTTAGATCGGGGATTTAGCCAGGACACTGGGTGAAAGGGAAATTTCAAAAATGTTCTACTTAATATTCATAATCTCCTGCACCACCCCAACATCTACATACAGTATGTGAAAATGGCACTTTTGTATGTTTTGTCGTAAAAAAGATAGAGGAAGATAAGTGATTCCAATGATATCATTGGTGTGAATCATGTGATTTTAAACAATTATGAGTAGGCGTTTCCTACTAATTGCCTACTAATTGTCTACTAATTGGTTGATGATGTCATAGGAAACACTTATCTTTCTCTATCTTTTTTACAAAAAAAACATAGAAACGTGCCATTTTCACATATGTTCATGTTGGGGTGGTGCTGGACATTATGAATATGAAGTTGAACATTTTTGAAATGTCAGTTTAACTCCCCTACTCATACAACAATGAAATGGAATTATTACAGACCACATTATTTGTTTTGTTCGTGAAGATGATGTAAGAGCATGATGATGATAATAATAGTAAAATCATGCAATGCACAAAGGGATGAGTCAGTTTATTAGGGCAGTGTAGGACGAGTCTGCCTCTCTCCCTATGGAAAAAGTACCCCAGAGTATTGTATACCCACCTATTGTACATCTATTCTATGCTGACATTAACCGCTTCAACACGCTCGTGGATTATCGCTAAAAAAGGTTGGCAACCTTTTAAATATAGAATTATTGTAAACATAGTGGCAGGATATGATAATGACCCACTGCATTGATGATTAAACCTGTTTAAACTCCTTAAGACGCAGTGTAAATGGATGCCTACTGTACCATTATAACAAATGTAATGCAATGTAATGTAATGTTGGACACATTTTAATCAAATATCCTGGGAGAAACCTACAATGAGCGCAGCGAAAGTATTTTAACATGCACCCGAACTCATAATCATATTCATAATGAATACATTAAAAACATCAGAGGGAAATTATGTGCTCCTCCACAAGCATTGTCATAAAACATATTCAACACTCCTGTGGCCCTAGTAATGATATGGTTAAAACACTTTGGTTAGGTAACAAACTGTCATTAAAGAGTTTCTTTCAAGTTCTGAGAGTAAGCACTTAAAGTGTGAACAGCTAGTGCGCCTCATCATCACAGGTAATTGCACGTTCGCCCTATTTCTCTGCCGGTAGAGTACTCATTTCATGTTTATATATGATGTACAATTCTGTAGTATATAACCGTCATTTTGTTGTTGAGGATAATGGTTAAATAATCTTTGCAGTGATTGAAGATTAATTATCAAAGACTAAAAGGCAGCGACAGTTTTCTGTGTGAACGGATGCAGAATAAACGGGTAAAAAAAAATACAAGTACTGTCTTAGTCAATATGTGAACATATCCTTTGTCATTGGTTTTGACAGTCAAATCTCAAACTGTTCCTCCCAAATGTCACTTAATTGAAACCAAATATATGAAGAACAAATCATTTAAATCCAGGTATTGAAAACAAACTGTGCTGAAGTCAAAACAGTGCTGCTGCAGCGTAACATTTTATTAAAAGGTCCAATGCTGCCGTTTTTTTAATCTCAATATCAAAACATTTCTGGGTAACAGTTAAGTACTTTACTGTGATTGTTTTCAATTAAAATGGTAAAAAAACCAAAAACAACACAACATATACAAAAGTCTGTGGACACCCCTTCAAATGAGTGGATTTGGCTATTTCAGCCACACCGTTGCTGACAGGTGCATAAAATTGAGCCATGCACAGCCATGCAATCTCAATGCCATGCAATCTCCATAGACAAACATTGGCAGTAGAATGGCTTTACTGAAGAGCTAGAGCTGCCCCGGGCAACTGTAAGTGCTATTATTTTGAAGTGGAAATATCTAGGAGAAACAATGGCTCAGCCGCGAAGTGGCTCACAAAACTGGACTGCTGAAGTGCGTAGTGCGTAAAAATCACTACCGAGTTCCAAACTACCATTGGAAGCAATGTCCGCACAATAACTGTTTGTCGGGAGCTTCATTAAATGGGTTTCCGTGGCCGAGCAGTCGCACACAAGCCTAAGATCACCATGCGCAATGCCAAGTGCGGCTGGAGTGGTGTAATGCTTGCCGTCATTGGACTCTGGAGCAGTGGAAACGTGTTCTCTGGAGTGACGAATCACACTTCACCATCTGGCAGTCCGATGGAAGAATCTGGTTTTGGTGGATGCCAGGAGAATGCTACCTGCCCGAATGCATATTGCCAACTGTAAAATTTGGTGGAGGAGGAATAATGGCCAGGGGCTGTTTTTCATGGTTCGGGGTAGGCCCCTTAGTTCCAGTGAAGGGAAATGTTAACGCTACAGTATACAATGACATCGTTGACAATTCTGTGCTTCCAACTTTGTGGCAACAGTTTGGGGAAGGTCCTTTCCTGTTTCAGCATGATAATGCCCCCGTGCACAAAGCGGGGTCCATACAAAAAGGTTTTGTCAAGATCGGTGTGGAAGAACTTGATTGGCCTGCACGGAGCCCTGACCTCAACCCCATCAAATACCTTTGGGATGAATTGGAACGCTGACTGTGAGACAGGTCTAATCGGCCAACATCACTGCCTGACCTCACTAATGCTCTTGTGGCTGAATGGAAGCAATTCCCTGCAGCAATGTTCCAACATCTAGTGGAAAGCCTTCCCAGAAGAGTGGAGGCTGTTATAGCAGTAAAGGGGGGGACCTTAATGCCCATGATTTTGGAATGAGATGTTCGACGAGCAGGTGTCCACATACTTTTGGTAATGTGGTGAAGCTTCTTTGCGAAGAGCAACTTCTCAAGCAAGAATGTTGCTAGAACTGTCTGGGAGTGGGGAGGGGAAAACTGAAAATGAGTTATTTTTGGCAGAGAGGTTTGGAACTCTCTTCTTTCTTATTGGTATATTAACTAAATTACTGCCTGGTGAGGCAGGCCAAAACTCTATCCCAACAAAAAAAGTCAGAAATGTCAGGAAGTCTTTTCAAACAGCTCTTACACTAAAAGGGCATTATCACCATTTTCACAATTTGACAGTATTATTCCAAGCTCATAGGATGGAAATATAAACTGAGTGTACAAACATTAAGGACACCTTCCTAATATTGAGTTGCGCCCCCCACTTTTGCCATGAAAATGAATTGGGCCATGGACTCTATAAGGTGTCGAAAGCATTCCACAGGGATGCTGGCCCATGTTGACTCCAATGATTTTCACAGTTAGGTCAACTGGATGTCCTTTGGGTGGTGGAACATTATTGATACACATGGGAAACTGTTGTGCATGAAAAATCCAGCAGAGTTGCAGTTCTTGACACAAACCGTTGTGTCTGGCACATACTGTACCCCTTTAAAAAGGCACTTAAGAATTTTGTCTTGCCCATTCACCCTCAATGGCACACATACACAATCCATGTCTCACTTTTCTCAAGGCTTAAAAATCATTCTCTAACCTCTCCTCCCCTTCATCTATACTGATTGAAGTGGATTTAACAAGTGACATCAATAAGGGATCATAGCTTTCACCTGTATTAACATGGTCAGTCTATGTCATGGAAAGAGCAGGTGTCATTAATGTTTTGTATGCTCAGTGTATATAAAACACAGGGAAATCACAATTTTGACTGCAGTGGGCCTTTAAACAAACTTCTTATTTTTTTTTTTATCCCAGAGCCTCAATTCATCTGAACAAAAACAACAAGAGAGGATGAAAAATCAACTTTAATTGATAAGATTGGGAATCAATGTTGCATGAATCCCTGGCAGCAGACGTTTAAAGACAACCTCACTAATTAAATCAAGTGTAAGCGATATTCTCCTCCTGATTGATGATAATCCGGCTGTTTGTTTATGCCAGGCCGTAATAACCTAATGGCCTGCTTTATTTGCCGTGACCACAGAGGCATCCTACAGCTTCATCATCCCTGCCCTTTCCAGCAGCCCTGGAAGGTCATGATTCTGTCCAGCTGGGCCCAACCATGAGCGAGGGGCTGAAGAAGGGGGAACCTGGGACTAACGGAGTGGAGGGACCCAATTAATGTCCAAAAGAGCCCTCAGCGACAGAAGAGCTGAACCGTGGAGAATCACACACACATTGCCTGGATGCTGCTGCTCATGATCTACAGCTGATGTAGAACAAACAACGGCCAGAGAAAGACTCTTATACTGGTGAGCAGATGTCTGAATTGGATTTTCCTGATAGTTGGATGTTTAGAAATTGTATTCCTTCCCTGAGAGGGGGGCATTGACCAATAGGAAGATCAGTACAATTAATAAATGCTTTAAGGGGCTGTGTATATGAAACAAATGTGTATAAGCCATAATGAATGGCTACAGTACAGTTGGGTATTGCAGTACCTGCAGTGCCTGAGTAATCAGCAATAGTCAGCGGGTATCCATCGTCATCAGGGTCAACAGAGAACAGTCCCACTCCAAAGGCTCCATACTGGGCGAAGGCTGTGCTGTTCTCAAAGTCCTCCAGGTCAATGCGCAGTTCGTAGTTGGCTTGGATGGTCAGGGCATGCATCCTCTTCAAACCTGAGTTTGAAGACAGAGGAGAGGCTAGTCATGATCTGACCTGAACAGCTGTGATTAACACTAGAACCGCTAAAGTTCATGAGTTGAAAAACATTATTACTCTGTCCTTTTTGAAGTCATGCCCCCTCCGTTCTTGACTTTCCATAAATACATCTATATAACACGCCGTCGGTGTATCTTAATATTACAAACAGAACTGGAGTTATAACCAGTTTTAGGAGGGCATGTCATTTCTGAATGGTTTCCCCCCCATTGCCTCTCCTTCTCCAGACAGTTGAATGTGCAGTGCCCAGCTGATAATCACCCTGATAATTGCCTCGAAACTGAACATAAACTATATCGAAACTAATTCCACACATATCACAACAGATAAAATAAATGAAGTATGATGGGGACGGAGAAAGGGGGTGAATTGGTGAGTTAATGAGCGAGGGGAAGCGAACGATGCATGATAATGTAATCACCAATTGAAGAACAGGGTGGGTCATTCTATTGTATTGATCTGTTCTAATTATAATCTCAAAATGGTATGTACTCTATCAGTTCACCGAATCCAAACAGTCTTATCCGTCGGATCTGGACTACTTGGAGTGGGCTACACAGTGAGAGCATGCGTAATTGTACATGTTGAACGGCTTTCAATATCTGGGAAAAAAATCCACATCGGGCAGCAGTTGAGCAAGTGTTGGAGAATGTAGTGATGAGGCTTGTGGAACCTTATGTTGACAAAGGGTGAAATGTCACCATGGACAATTTCTTCACTTTCACTGTCATTGGCGAACAAGTTGCTTGCAAATAACAAGCCTAGTCGGCACCATGAACAAAGTGAGTCGCTCCCTCCCTCCCTCCGTGCAAAATAAGCCACCTGCACAGCTGTTGTACTCCACAAAGGTGCTGAAGAACGACAAGACAACAATAAAGAGAGAACTGTAGACTTACGCAGTACAACCAAACAAAGGTATATCAAAGTGTGTCAAGCAAGTGAAAGTTACGAAGATTTGTCTCAACTGTTAAGATAAGGGATAACAGCTAAATTAAATCCAACTGATGCCATTGTGTGAAGACGAACACAATGTATGCACGAGCTGACAATAATTGCCTATATTCATTCTAATGCCATTATTGCTTTTGTGACGATTTTTGCTATTTACCAAGGCCACTTGGTGCATATATTACTGTTTAGGCAACTGATGTTTTCATAATTTGACCGCACATCTTGCTGGCCGTGCGTCTTGGTGGTTGGGGTATTTTTTTTATTTTGACATTATAAAAAGAAGCTGTTACTGTGTTCCAACACATATGCTTTCTGTTTCATAGTTGTAACAAAGGCACTCCACGAATACAATTGATGGAACACTTGAATTTGGGTGTTTTTTGTGTTTCTTTGTTTTTAGTATAGCCTACAGTAACATAAAAACGAATGAAAATGCTATTGTTATTTGAAAAAAAAAAAAATTGTATTCTAATGTTACCCAAGGCCTACATAAACACAACCAAATTATTACAATGTATTAATTACACTGTTAGAATTTGCAATTATTGTCAGCTCATGCTTACATTGTGTTCATCTTCATGCAATGGTAGAACTAGGTTTGGAAAAATGAAGCGCTTACATAACTTTCCATCACTGAACCATTACAAAGCACAGTAACCAACTTTTTGGGTGTTTCGGACTAAACTTTCATAGAGTTAGCCATTAGTTTGATAAATTGTGCCCCTGGGATCCCAGTCATGCTGTCAGCCATCGTGGGCAGCGATAGTTAAAGACTAGGCATCTGACAGCCAGAGGCAAGGGTGCTGTAGAGGGGCAACGCACTCTTGGATCAATAGCTCCAGGGGGACCTTATTCCAAGCAGAAAAGAGAGATGAGGCTTTACACCACCATTCCCCCCTCTTTCTCTGCAAGTGCTGTATATGGGTTCTTGGTAAGGAACTACTGTGCTCTGCCTCATATGAATTCTCTTTGTAGGCCATAGACTGGTGTATGTGCTGTACCACCAGGACAGAAAATCAATAGGCCAGGAGTTTTTGCCGCTGCTAAGCCAAGCATGCTACGTTTCTACAACTGTTGTCGACAGTTGTGGAATACCTTGTATGGTTCCTACAAGTGAATCTCCACTGCAGGTGGCCACATTAGTTTTTACTGACTGCTTCTTGCTGTTTCAAATGCTTAGCAGATGCTATAGGATCATTAGACAGACAGCCAGTGAGGATAACATTTAGGAGAAAGTCACGATTAACATTAATCACAGAATTACCGATAATGCTCTATATTTACTCTGTCCTTGCTGTGCTATGGTACGATGGTCTCAAATACCAGAAATAGCTAATGTTTTCACACAGACTTCTTGGAACGCATTGCTAGCACGGTGATTGACCAATTTACTTCAGGGCTGCTGAAGGAGTGTCTAAATCGATTTTAGATTAAGTTAAACTCCAAAAGGTTCAGCACTCGAGAATGACCTTAATACGACAGTGTGACTGGGCATGGAGAACCACACCAAGTAATCGCGCTACACCCTAACCTGCCCCCCTCCCGGTGCAGAGAGACACAGTTCAAACAGCGGGTTCCGCTTGATAGGCTCCTCCCAGCAGCCGGCACATCGCCATAGTACATCATCAGGCATAAACAGTGTTGTTTAATGGGTTACTTTTACAGCAAATACATGGGCTATTTACACTGGAAGGTCATCATTACAGTCTCGACAATGGCACCCAGAGATGCAACGGTGTGCCCACTCGTCCACCTGTATCAATAGAATGAGAGGGGTTTCCCTCACACGGGGCACCATTTGTATAGGGAATGTTCCTTTTTGTAAGGGTGTGTTACGATCATATAATAAATTAATACATTATTAATTATGAGATACACTATACAATACCAGTCAAAAGTTTGGACAAGGGTTTTTCTTTCTTTTTACTATTTTCTACATTGAAGGAACCAAGAAAGTGTTAACCTGTTTAGGATAAGGCGGCAGTATTTTCACGGCCGAATAAAAAAACGTACCCGATTTAATCTGGTTATTACTCCTGCCCAGAAACTAGAATATGCATATAATTGTTTGATTTGGATAGAAAACACCCTAAAGTTTCTCAAACCGTTTGAATGGTGTCTGTGAGTATAACAGAACTCATATGGCAGGCCAAAACCTGAGAAGATTCTAAACAGGAAGTGCCCTCTCTGACCATTTCTTGCCCTTCTAAAGCCTCTTTTTCGAAAACAGAGGATCTCTGCTGTAACGTGACATTTTCTAAGACTCCCATAGGCTCTCAGAAGGCGCCAGAACGTTGAATGATGACTCTGCAGTCCCTGGCTGAAAAACAGTAGCGCATTTGGATAGTGGTCGATCTGAGAACAATGAAACGGGCGCGCGCATGCACGTGAAGAGTCCATTTTACATTTTCAGTCTTTGAACGAAAACAACATCGCCCGGTCAGAATATTATCGCTATTTTACGAGAAAAATGAGAGACACAGTACTGTAACCAGCCACTACCCAAACGCGCTACTTTTTTTCAGCCAGAGCCTGCAAAGCCACGATTCAGCTTTTTACCGCCTTCTGAGAGCCTATGGCAGCCGTAGGAAGTGTCACGGGACAGCTAAGATACTCACTCTTCAATAAACAGAGACAAGAAGAACGACACCTTGTCAGACAGGCCACTTCCTGCCTGAAACCTTGTCAGGTTTTTGCCTGCCATATGTGTTCTGTTATACTCACAGACACCATTCAAACAGTTTTAGAAACTTTAGGGTGTTTTCTATCCACATCTACTAATTATATGCATATTCTAGTTTCTGGGCAGGAGTAATAACCAGATTAAATCGGGTACGTTTTTTTATCCGGCCGTGAAAATACTGCCGCCTTATCCTAAACAGGTTAACTTGCTTAGAAAATACAAACTAGCTCTTTGCAGATGTAAGAAACACAAACTAATATTGTAATTATGGAACACTTGTGGATTTATATTAAGATCAAATTGGAAACAACATTGTTGTCATCAACATTGTTGCATGTGCTGCATTGACCATGCAGACTAAACGGACTTGTCTCGTGGTCAAGCAACAACAAATACGCTCCTTGAGTGACACGGGGTGGGGCTAGGTCTGTGTGGAAAGTGGCGTGGAGATAGAGAGAGTGGAGATGGATGACTCAAATAGCAGAGTAAACTATAAAAATGGATGTTACACACGGCATATCACATTTTACAAACCAAACATTCAAATAACATTATAGAAGGTAAAGTAAAAACCCAAACCGGTCCGTGCATCAATACTGGTATATAGTAAAATACGATATATTGCCCAGACCTAGATCCCAGTGGAGTTGCAATGATCATGAGAACGGTGAGGAATCAGCCCTGACCTACACGGAAGGATCTTGTCAATGATCTCAAGGCAGCTGGGACCATAGTCACCAAGAAAACAATTGGTAACACACTACACCGTGAAGGACTGAAATCCTGCAGCGCCCACAAGGTCCCCCTACTCAAGAAAGAACATATACATGCCCGTCTGAAGTTTGCCAATGAACATCTGAATGATTCAGAGGAAAACTGGGTGAAAGTGTTGTGGTCAGATGAGACCAAAATGGAGCTCTTTGGCATCAACTCAACTCGCCGTGTTTGGAGGAGGAGGAATGCTGCCTATGACCCCAAGAACACCATCTCCACCGTCAAACATGGAGGTGGAAACATTATGCTTTGGGGGTGTTTTTCTGCTAAGGGGACAGGACAACTTCATCGCATCAAAGGGACGATGGACGGGGCCATGTACCGTCAAATCTTTGGTGAGAACCTCCTTCCCTCAGCCAGGGCATTGAAAATGGGTCGTGGATGGGTATTCCAGCATGACAATGACCCAAAACACACGGCCAAGGCAACAAAGGAGTGGCTCAAGAAGAAGCACATTAAGGTCCTGGAGTGGCCTAGCCAGTCTCCAGACCTTAATACCATAGAAAATCTGTGGAGGGAGCTGAAGGTTCGAGTTGCCAAACGTCAGCCTCAAAACCTTAATGACTTGGAGAAGATCTGCAAAGAGGAGTGGGACAAAATCCCTCCTGAGATGTGTGGAAACCTGGTGGCCAACTACAAGAAACGTCTGACCTCTGTGATTGCCAACAAGGGTTTTGCCACCAAGTACTAAGTCATGTTTTGCAGAGGGGTCAAATACTTATACTTATAACATTTTTGACATGCATTTTTCTGGATTTTTTTGCTGTTATTCTGTCTCTCACTGTTCAAATAAACCTACCATTAAAATTATAGACTGATCATTTCTTTGTCAGTGGGCAAACGTACAAAATCTGCAGGGGATTAAATACTTTTTTCCCTCACTGTAGGTATTCCTTTTGTCCAGGTGGGAAAGGGCAGTGTGGAGTGTGATTGAGATTGCGTCATCTGTGGATCTGTTGGGGCGATAGGCGAATTGGAGTGGGTCTAGGATATCTGGGATTATGCTATTGGTGGTCTGCTTGAACCATGTAGGTATTACAGACTCGGTCAGGGAGAGGTTGAAAATGTCAGTGAAGACACTTGCCAGTTGTTC
The DNA here is from genome assembly GCF_965601325.2 of Salmo salar. NCBI lineage: Eukaryota > Metazoa > Chordata > Actinopteri > Salmoniformes > Salmonidae > Salmo > Salmo salar. The sequence goes on along the minus strand of NC_138310.1, from coordinate 12,741,979 downwards.
CGCGCATGCATTGAGTACACATCCTTGTAATCGGTCTGGCCCCACGGCTTTGTTAATGTTGACCTGTTTAAAGGTCTTGCTCACATCGGCTACCGAGAGCGTTATTGCACGGTCGTCCGGAACAGCTGGTGCTCTCATTCATGCTTCAGTGTTGCTTGCCTCAAAGTGAGCATAAAAGTCATGGTTCGTCTGAGGGCGTAGCGGGATTTCTTATAAGCGTCCAGATTAGTCTCCTGCTTCTTCAAAGCGGCAGCTCCAGCCTTTAGCTCGATGCGGATGTTGCCTGTAATCCATGGCTTCTGGTTGGGATATGTACGTACGGTCACTGTGGGGACGACGTTGTCGACGCACTTATTGATGAAGCCAATGACTGAGGTGGTATACTCCTCAATGCCATTGGATGAATCCTGGAACATATTCCAGTATGTGCTAGAAAAACAGTCCTGTAGCGTAGCATCCGCGGCATCTGACCACTTCCCGTATTGAGTGAGTCACTGGTACTTCCTGTTTTAGTTTTTGCTTGTAAGCAGGAATCAGGAGGATACAATTATGGTCAGATTTTCCAAATTGATAGTGAGGGAGAGCTTTGAATGCATCTCTGTGTGTGGAGCAAAGGTGGTCTAGATTTTCTATTCCTTCGGTTGCACATGTGACATGCTGGTAGAAATGAGGTAAAGCACATTTAAGTTTGCCTGCATTAAAGTCCCCGGCCAATAATGTCAGATTGACCCGCACAGTTTAAACACACTCAAGACAGTCAAAGAATCAAGTAAAAACAGCCAAAACATTATTTTGTCTTGTCACACCTTTCAGAAAGAAGAAATTCAAGAACATTTGATTTAAAAAACTCTATATTTAAGAACTATTTGTTAAACATATTTCCTTTCTCACAAACAAGCATTTTCTGTTTGGAGCTCATTCTTGAGTGTCTGTGTCAGCGATCTGCTGCTCTCGCACCGAGAAGGAGATGCTTGGGAAAGCTCCTTTTCACCCAAACATAATAATAAAAGTGCAACCAGAACCAGTCAAAACAAAATACATCAAAGACACTTGTTTATTTTGGACCTGTGCAAATATCTATACACATGAAAGCCTCTGGGTCAAAATGACCCACAACATTATGTTTGTCTACAAAATCTACACACACATTCCACAACACATCAGTGTTCCCACATTTCGAAGTTAGGTGTCATGACCCTAAATGAGGAAAAGTAATTTAAGTTCATGGAGAAAAGTGACTGACAAGTGTATAAAATCAAGCACAGAGCCATGCAAATTCCATAGACAAACATTGGTAGTAGAATGGCCTGTACTGAAGAGCTCAGTGAGTTTCAAAGTGGCACCGTCATAGGATGCCACCTTTCCAACGAGTCAGTTTGTCAAATTTCTGCCCTGCTACAGTATAGCTGCCCCGGTCAACTGTAAGTGCTGTTATTGTGAAGTGGAAACGTCTAGGAGCAACAACGGCTCGGCCGAGAAGTGGTAGGCCACACAAGCTCACAGAACGGGACTGCCGAGTGCTGAAGCTCATAGCGTGTAATAATTGTCTATCTTTCGCGGTTGCAACACTAACTACCGAGTTCCATACTGCCTCTGGAAGCAACGTCAGAACAATAACTGTTCGCCGGGAGCTTCATGAAATGGGTTTCCATGGCCGGGCAGCTGCACACAAGCTTAAGTTCACCATGTGCAATGCCAAGCGTTGGCTGGATTGGTGTAAAGATCCCCGCCATTGGACTCTGGCGCAATGGAATTGCATTCTCTGGAGTGATGAATCACGCTTCACCATCTGGCAGTCCGACGGATGAATCTGGGTTTGTCGTATGGCAGGAGATTTCTACCTGCCCCAACTTATAGTGCCAACTGTAAAGTTTGGTGGAGGAGCAATAATGTTCTGGGGCTGTTTTTCATGGTTTGGGCTAGGCAACTTAGTTCCAGTGATGAGAAATCTTAACGCTTCAGCATAAAATTAAATTCTAGACGATTCTGTGCTTCCAACTTTGTGGCAACAGTTTGGGGAAGGCCCTTTCTTGTTTCTGCATGACAATACTCCCTTTCACAAAGCGAGGTCCATACAGAAATGGTTTGTCGAGATCGGTGTGGAAGAACTTGACTGGCCTGCACAGAGCCCTGACCTCAACCCCATCGAACACCTTTGGGATGAATTGGAACACCTACTGCGAGCCAGGTCTAATCCAACATCTGTGCCAAACCTCACTAATGCTCTTGTGACTGAATGGAATTAAGTTCCCGCAGCCATGTTCCAACATCTAGTGGAAAACCTTCCCAGAAGAGTAGAGGCTATTATAGCAGCAAAGGGTGGACCAACTCCATATTAATGCTCATGATTCTGGAATGAGATGTTCGACGAGCAGGTGTCCACATTTTTTTGGTCATGTAGTGTATATGAGATACTTTTACGACTCTCAACTATGGGACCCACCCACAAGCTGGAGCTGTACATGTTATCAGGGCATCATCCCTAATATGAAATCCTATGTACTAGCTTTGCCCCTGAAAGAATATGAACTAGAGCGGCTATTCCCAAACTGGGGCAATGCCATCGGGGGTATGCCAAATAAAAAGGTAATTCACATTTTCAAACAGTCCATTTCGATGTTCCAATGGGGCTATACATTTGGGTGATGTTTTTTTCTCGCCTGAGTAGCCTCTTATTTAAGTTTTTGGAGCGAGCATTATGATGACTTTCGAGTAGTAAGACATGTATAAAAGCAATAGATACCATTAATAAGAAGGGGCTAGAAGTGTCTTATATGTTGAGCTACCGAGTGGCTAGGACAGGCAAGCCCCACACTATTGTGGAGGACTTAATTCTTCCTGCTGCCGCGGATATGGCTTTGTCAATGCTGTGGGAAAAGGCCAAAAAAACTATACAGACAATGCCTCAAACAACACTGTTTCACAATGCATCAGTGACATGGCAGGAGATGTTTTGAAACAATTACTGCTTCGCATAGAAGACAGTGAATTCTATGTATTACAGCTGGATGAGTCAACAGATGTGGTGGACCTGGCACAGCTCCTGTTATATGTTCGTTACGTTTATGGGGGGTCAATTAAGGAAGACATCCTCTTCTGCAAACTATTGGAAACCAGGACAACAGGAGAGGATATTTTTAAAGTACTGGACAGCATTGTGACATCAAATGGACTTTGGTGGTCAAGATGTGTTGGTATCTGTACTGATGGCGCAAAAGCCATGTTTGAGAGACATAGTGGAGTGGTAACGCGTGTGCAAGCAGTTGCTCCCGACACCACTTGGGTACACGGAAGCATCCACCGAGAGGCTCTTGCTGCCAACGGAAAGCTTGACAGCTTGAAAGACGTTTTGCACACTCAATGAAAATGGTGTAACTTTGTTAAAGCAAAGCCCCTGAACTCTTGTGTATTTTCTGCATTTTGCAATGATATGGGCAGCGACCATGTAACACTTTTACAACATACAGAAGTGTGCTGGTTATCATGGGGCAAAGTATTGACACGTTATTTTGAATTGAGAGACGAGCTTAAAGTTTTCTTTACTGGCCATAATTTTCACTTGTCTGACCGTTTGTATGATGTCGAGTTTCTCACATGACTGGCCTATCTGGGTGATGTTTTTTCTCGCCTGAATGATCGTAATCTAGGATTACAGGGACTCTCCGCAACTATATTCAATGTGCGGGACAAAATTGAGGCGATGATTAAGAAGTTGGAGCTCTTCTCTGTCTGCATTACCAAGGACAACACACAGGTGTTTCCATCATTGTATGATTTTTTGTTTGCAAATGAACTCAAGCTTACGGACAATGTCAAATGTGATATAGCGAAGCACCAGGGTGAGCTGGATGTGCAATTACGCAGGTGCTATCCCGAAATGGATGATACAAACAACTGGATTTGTTATCCCTTTCATGTCCTGCCTCCAGTCCACTTACCGATATGTGAACAATTGAGCTTAATCAAAATTGCAAGAAGCGGTTCTATGAACATTTAATTGAATCAGAAGCCACTGTCACGATCGTCGTAAGAACTGGACCAAGGCGCAGCGTACGTAGCGTTCCACATCTTTATTATAAAGTGAAACTTCAGCACAAACAAAACAATAAAGAACAAACAAAACGTGACGTTCTGGAGTGCTCACATGCAACTACACAAAAACAAAACAAGATCCCACAAAACACAGTGGGGAAATGGCTGCCTAAATATGATCCCCAATCAGAGACAACGATAAACAGCTGCCTCTGATTGGGAACCATACCAGGCCAACATAGAAATAGAACAACCTAGATTACCCACCCTAGTCACACCCCGACCTAACCAACATAGAGAATAAAAGGCTCTCCATGGTCAGGGCGTGACAGCCACTGCCAGATTTCTGGATAGGGCTACACATAGAGTATCCTACAGGCACAGACTGTGTTTGGGTTATTTTTAAGACTGAGACTCTCTCCAATACAACCCAGCATTGCAGAGTTATGTGCATCCTTTCAAGCACACCCTTCTCATTCACCTATGGTGAGTTACTCACAATTTTTTATGAACAAATAAGGTTTTGTATGTAAAATGGCTAAATAAATGATTTGTTCCCTGGTCCTATAAGAGCTCTTTGTCACTTCCTACGAGCCAGGTTGTATCGTATAGTGTATCGTATCATGTGAGTGTGGCAGGCTTACAGAAGCCATGGATTGCAGGCAACATCCGCATCAAGCTAAAGGCTAGAGCTGCTGCTTTCAAGTAGCAGGACACTAATCCGGATGAATATAAGCAATCCCGTTATGCCCTCAGACGAACCATGAAACAAGCAAAGCGTCAATACAGGATTAAGATTGAATCCTACTACACTGGCTCTGATGCTCGTCGGATGTGGCAGGGCTTGAAAACTGTTACGGACTACAAAAGGAAACCCAAAACGTGAGCTGCCCAGTGACGCGAGCCTACCAGACGAGCTAAATGCCTTTTATGCTCGCTTCGAGGCAAGCAACACTGAAGCATGCACGAGAGCACCAGCTGTTCTGGATGACTGTGTGACAACACTCTTGGTAGACGATGTGAGCAAGAACAGGTCAACATTCACAAAGCAGCGGGGCCAGACGGATTACCAAGACGTGTACTCAAAGCATGCGCGGACCAACTGGCAAGTGTCTTCACTGACATTTTCAACCTCTCCCTGACTGAATCTGTAATACCTACATGTTTCAAGCAGACCACCATTGTCCCTGTGCCCAAGGAAGCGAAGGTAACCTGCCTAAATTATTACCGCCTCGTAGCACTCACGTCAGTAGCCATGAAGTGCTTTGAAAGGCGTCTGCCACGCTGATCCTCAACACTGGGGCCCCTCAGGGGTGTGTACTTAGTCCCCTCTTGTACTCCCTGTTCACCCATGACTGCATGGCCAAACACGACTCCAACACCATCATTAAGTTTGCTGATGACACAACAGTGAATGATCACTGACAATGATGAGATGGCCTATAGGGAGGAGGTCAGAGAACTGGCAGTGTGGTACCAGGACAACAACCTCTCCCTCAATGTGAGGAAGACAAAGGAGCTGATCGTGGACTATAGGAAAAGGTGGGCTGAACAGGCCCCCATTAACATTGACTAGGCTGCTGTAGAGCGGGTCGAGAGTTTCAATTTCCTTGGTGTCCACATCACCAACAAACTATCATGGTCCAAGCACATCAAGACAGTCGTGAAGAGGGCATGACAAAACCTTTTCCCCCTCAGGAGACTGAAAATATTTGGCATGGGTCCCCAGATCCTCAAAATATCCTGACCGGTTGCATCACCGCCTGGTATAGCAACTGCTCGGCATCTGACCGTAAGGCGCTACAAAGGGTAGTGTGTACGGCCCAGTACATCACTGGGTCCAAGCTTCCTGCCATCCAGGACCTATATAATAGAAGGTGTCAGAGGAAAGCTCAATAAAATTGTCAGAGACTACAGACACCCAAATCATAGACTGTTTTCTCTGCTACCGCACGTCAATCGTTACCGGAGCTCAAAGTCTAGGACCAAAAGGCTCCTTAACAGCTTCTACCCCCAAGCCATAAGACTGCTGAACAATTAATCATATGGCCACTGGACTATTTACATTGACCCCTCCCCTCCATTTGTTTTGTACAATGCTGCTACTCACTGTTTATTATCTATGCATAGTCACTTCACCCCTACCTACATATACAAATTACAACAACTAACCTGTTCCCCCGCACACTGACTCGGGACCGGTACCCCCTGTATATAGCCTCGTTATTGTTATGTTATTGTGTTACTTTACATTTTTTCTTTCGTTTATTTGGTTAATATTTTCTTAACTCTTTTTGAACTGCACTGTTGGTTAAGAGCTTGTAAGTAAGCATTTCACAGTAACGTCTACATTTGTTGTATTTGGCGCATGTGACAAATAAAGTTTGATTTGAAAAACATTTGACAGTGCGCTCATCGTAGAGTTAGAGGGGTACGCAGCTAGAGGTTGAATGTTTGAAGGGGTACCGGACTATAAATATTTTGGGGACCACTGGACTTGAGAATTTGACATATCCCAAATACATACACTGTATTTTTAAGACACCCACAGATAACCCAGTAAATACAGTAAATGAACCAGCACAGCCTTCAATGTCCTCTCTGGGTGAACTTGTGTGGTTGTCAGTGTTGTTGACACAAACCCTCTTTGATACTCATGCCTTTTTAGGCATTGATCGCTGCTACTCCCTGATAATCCCTCTGCAGGGAGCAGTTTTCAGAGATTCTGACATTCTCCCGAGCCTGCAGATCACAGGGAACAGGAGAACAACACCGTAGGCAAACAGCTTGCCTATTCTGGAATCTGTTGTCTTAGTTTTGGGCAACTACACTGTGTTGTTTGTGCCTTTAAATATGTGCTGAATTCACTGCCTATTTCATCAAACAGACACATGGTTGGAATCCTTATTGAATGATAAGCTAAGGGATGACTGGATATGTGAAACTGTGGAGCTCAAGGATATCTTAGACAATATGCATGGTGCACAAATGCACACAGTGATGTGGGACTGTCTGTATACACTGAGCGGTACAAAACATTAAGAAAACCTTCCTAATATTGAGTTGCAGCCACCCCCACCATTTGCCGTAAAATCAAATCAAATTGTATTTGTCACATGCGCCGAATACAACAGATGAAGACCTTACAGGGAAATGCTTACTTACAAGCCCTAAACCAACAATGCAGTTTTAAGTGTTAAGTAAAACATAGATGCAAACAGTCTGGGTAGCGATTTGATTAGCTGTTCAGGAGTCTTATTGCTTGTGGGTAGAAGCTGTTAAGAAGCCTCTTGGACCTAAACTTGGCGCTCTGGTACCGCTTGCCGTGCGGTAGCAGATAGAACAGTCTATGTCTAAGGTGGCTGGAGTCTTTGACAAATTTTAGGGCCTTCCTCTGACACCACCTAGTATAGAGGTCCTGGATGGCAGGAAGCTTGGCCCCAGTGATGTACTGGGCCATACGCACTACCCTCTGTAGTGCCTAGTGGTCGAAGGCCGAGCAGTTGCCATAACAGTCAGTGATACAACCAGTCAGGATGCTCTCGATGGTGCAGCTGTATAACTTTTTGATGATCTTTTCAGTCTCCTGAGGGAGAATAGGTGTTGTCGTGCTCTCTTCACAACTGTCTTGGTGTGTTTGGACCATGATAGTATGTTGGTGATGTGGACACCAAGGAACTTGAAGCTCTCAACCTGCTCCACTACAGCCCCGTCGATGAGAATGGGGGCACACTCGGTCCTTATTTTTCTGTAGTCAACAATCATCTCCTTTGTCTTGATCACGTTGAGGGGAGAGGTTGTATCCTGGCACCACACGGCCAGGTCTCTGACCTCCTCCCTATAGGCCGTCTCATTGTTGTCGGTGATCAGGCCTACCACTGTTGTGTCGTCTGCAAACTTAATGAAGGTGTTGAAGTCGTGCCTGGCCATGCAGTCATGGGTGAACAGGGAGTACAGGAGGGGACTTAGCACACACCCCTGAGGGGCCCCCGTGTTGAGGATCAGCGTGTCAGATGTGTTGTTACCTACCCTTACCATCTGGGGGCGGCCGGTCAGGAAGTCCAGGATCCAGTTGCAGAGGGAGGGGTTTTGTCCCAGGGTCCTTAGCTTAGTGATGAGCCTTGAGGGCACTGTGGTGTTGAACGCTGAGCTGTAGTCAATGAACAGCATTCTCATGTAGGTGTTCCTTTTGTTCAGGTGGGAAAGGGCAGTGTGGAGTGCAATAGAGAATGCATCATCTGTGGATCTGTTGGGGCGGTTTGCAAATTGGAGTAGGTCTAGGGTTTCTGGGATAATGGTGTTGATGTGAGCCATGACCAGCCGTTTAAAACACTTCATGGCTACAGACAGAGTGCTACGGGTCGGTAGTCATTTAGGCAGATACCTTAGTGTTCTTGGGCACATGGACTATGGTGGTCGGCTTGAAACATGTTGGTATTACAGACTCAGTAATGGGCAGGTTGAAAATGTCAGTGCAGACACTTGCCAGTTGGTCAGCGGATGCTCGGAGTACACGTCCTGGTAATCCATCCGGCCCCATGGCCTTGTGAATGTTGACCTGCTTAAAGGTCTTACTCACATCGGCTACGGAGAGCGTGATCACACAGTCATCCGGAACAGCTGATGCTCTCATGCATGCTTCAGTGTTGCTTGCCTCGAAGCGAGCATAGAAGTCATTTGGTTCATCTGGTAGGCTCATGTCACTGGGCAGCTCGCGGCTGTGCTTCCAGAACAGTCTCAATTCATTGGGGTATGGACTACAAGGCAGTGTTTCCTCTGCATTCATTTAAATGTGGCGCTCTGCCATGGCAGAATCATTGCCGCTACACCAAAAGAAACATTCTATTTATACCAAACATAGTTTCAATAAAGTTCTGTAAAGCACATTCACTTTTCTTGGTAATAGATAATCTGTCTTGGTTCAACCCAGTTCTGAAGGTTATTTAGCTCTGTGAGCTGTGGTAGGCAGCCTGCAACTCAAGGAACACAGCGTGCCAGTGACCAGTGTGCGAGCGACCAGTGCTCAATACAGACGCTCTGCGGCGCAAAACACAATTCACTTGAATCACCTCAGAGTGCTCCTGCCTGAGGAACTGCAAGAAAGGTATGTTAGCATGTTTGTTTGACTAATGTTAGCTTGCCAACTAGTTAACTACATAAGCTAGCTATAACCTAAACACTCTACTAACGTAATTTAGATCTATCATATTGTTGCCACAATTGTAACGGCAGTTAGCTATCCAATATCCACAAGTATGTTGATGATAGAAACATAGTTATCCTGTTATGGCTAGGGGGCAGTATTTTCACGGCTGGATAAAAAACGTACCCGATTTAATCTGGTTACCACTCCTACCCAGTAACTAGAATATGTATATACTTATTACATATGGATAGAAAACACCCTAAAGTTTCTAAAACTGTTTGAATGGTGTCTGTGAGTATAACAGAACTCATTTGGCAGGCAAAAACCTGACAAGGTTTCAGGCAGGAAGTGGCCTGTCTGACAAGGTGTCGTTCTTCTTGTCTCTGTTTATTGAAGAGTGAGGATCTTAGCTGTCCCGTGACACTTCCTACGGCTGCCATAGGCTCTCAGAAGGCTGTAAAAAGCTGAATCGTGGCTTTGCAGGCTCTGGCTGAAAAAAAGTAGCGCGTTTGGGTAGTGGCTGGTTACAGTACTGTGAGACTCAGGCTCGTGCCCGCGTCGACCGAAAGCTTTGTTTACTTTCCTCTGTTTAGCTAAAAGGAGATTCCCGGTCGGGAATATTATCGCTTTTTTTACGAGAAAAATGGCATAAAAATGGATTTTAAACAGCGGTTGACATGCTTCGAAGTACGGTAATGGAATATTTCGATTTTTTTTGTCACGAATTGCGCCATGCGCACGACCCTGATTTACCATTTCAGATAGTGTCTGGGACGCACGAACAAAACGCCGCTATTCGGATATAACGATGGATTATTTTGGACCAAACCAACATTTGTTATTGAAGTAGCAGTCCTGGGAGTGCATTCTGACGAAGACAACAAAAGGTAATCAAACTTTTATAATAGTAAACCTGATATTGGTGAGTGCTAAACTTGACGGGTGTCTAAATAGCTAGCCCGTGATGCCTGGGCTATGTACTTAGAATATTGCAAAATGTGCTTTCACCAAAAAGCTATTTTAAAATCGGACATATCGAGTGCATAGAGGAGTTCTGTATCTATAATTCTTAAAATAATTGTTATGCTTTTTGTGAACGTTTATCGTGAGTAATTTAGTAAATTCTTAGTGAATTCGCCGGAAGTTTGCGGGGGGTATGCTAGTTCTGAACGTCACATGCTAATGTAAAAAGCTGGTTTTTGATATAAATATGAACTTGATTGAACAAAACATGCATGTATTGTATAACATAATGTCCTAGGGTTGTCATCTGTTGAAGATCATCAAAGGTTAGTGCTGCATTTAGCTGTCTTCTGGGTTTTGTGACATTATATGCTAGCTTGAAAAATGGGTGTCTGACTATTTCTGGCTTGGTACTCTGCTGACATAATCTAATGTTTTGCTTTCGTTGTAAAGCCTTTTTGAAATCGGACAGTGTGGTTAGATAAAGGAGAGTCTTATCTTTAAAATGCTGTGAAATAGTCATATGTTTGAAAAATTGAAGTTTTTGTATTTTTGAGGAATTTGTAATTCGCGCCACGCCTATCATTGGATATTGGAGCAGGTGTTCCGCTAGCGGAACGTCTAGATGTAAGAGGTTATTAACTAACGTTACTAGTCAAGCAAGTTAACTAGCTAGTTTGTTTGAAACTGTATCAAGTGCAAGCAAGACAGCTACATTCATCAGTCTTCGATTTTATTTATTTTTTCTCAGATGAGTTTACTGAAATATTTCCAGCCCCAGCAGCAAAAGAGAAAGGGGGGGCAGGGACAAGAGTGTCAGGTAACGTTAACTTACCTAGCTAACGTAAAATCAGCCTGAATTAAATACAACTTTCTTTAGTAAGCTAACTCTTTAAAAGCTTAAGCTATCGTTTTTATAACAAGTGTATGGCTTACATTACTAGACAGATGTCACATGCTGACCAGCAGAGGGCGTAATTGTGTTAGTTTTGGTCATGATGTGGCAGGGGGTTTGTGTGTGTTAAATGTTGTGTGGGTGATTGGAATTAAAAAATGAGTATCCACATACCCGCTGCGCCTTGGTCCATTTTTGAAGACAGTTGTTACAGAACTACCCACCACCAAAGGACCAAGCAGCGGACGAACGAGGAGGAAGGATGGACCTGGGAGGACAAGTTAAGGGAGCTAAGGGAACCCGAGAGGCAGCCCCAATACATTTTTTGGGGGGGGGGCACAAGGGCTGTTTGACGGGGCGAGAAGGGAGCCCCAGGCCAGCTCCCCGCACTAGCCCTGAGGTGCGTGTCTCCAGGCTGGCACGTCCAGTACCAGCCCCACGCATCAGGCGTCTAGTGCGTCAGCCCAGCCTCGCCAGTCATGAGTCGCCAGAGCTGCCCGCCAGTCAAGAGTCACCAGAGCTGCCCGCCAGTCAAGAGTCGCCAGAGCTGCCCGCCAGTCAAGAGTCGCCAGACCTGCCCGCCAGTCAAGAGTCGCCAGAGCTGCCCGCCAGTCAAGAGTCGCCAGAGCCGCCCGCCAGTCAAGAGTCGCCAGAGCCGCCCGCCAGTCAAGTGTCGCCAGAGCCGTCCGCCAGTCATGAGACGCCAGAGCCGCCTGCCAGTCATGAGACGCCAGAGCCGCCCGCCAGTCAGGAGCCGCCAGAGCCGCCCGCCAGTCAGGAGACGCCAGAGCCGCCCGCCAGTCAGGAGCCGCCAGAGCTGCCCGCCAATCAGGAGCTGCCAGAGCCGCCCGCCAATCAGGAGCTGCCAGAGCGGCCCGACTGCCCGGAGCTGCCAGAGCGGCCCGACTGCCCGGAGCTGCCAGAGCGGCCCGACTGCCCGGAGCTGCCAGAGCGGCCCGACTGCCCGGAGCTGCCAGAGCGGCCCGACTGCCCGGAGCTGCCATGGCGGCCCGACTGCCCGGAGCTGCCAGAGTGGCCCGACTGCCCGGAGCTGCCAGATTGGCCCGACTGCCCGGAGCTGCCAGAGTGGCCCGACTGCCCGGAGCTGCCAGGGTGCCCCGCCTGTCCTCCGGTACGGCCAGAGTGCCCCGCCTGTCCTCCGGTCCGGCCAGAGTGGCCCGACTGCCCGGGTCTGCCAGAGTGGCCCGACTGCCCGGGTCTGCCAGAGTTGCCCGACTGCCCGGGTCTGCCAGGGTGGCCCGACTGCCCGGGTCTGCCAGGGTGGCCCGACTGCCCGGAGCTGCCAGAGTGGCCCGACTGCCCGGAGCTGCCAGGGTGGCCCGACTGCCCTGATCTGTCAGGGTGGCCCGCCTGTCCTCCGGTCCGGCCAGAGTGCCCCGCCTGTCCTCCGGTCCGGCCAGAGTGCCCCGCCTGTCCTCCGGCCCAGCCCGAGTGGCCCGCCTGTCCTCCGGCCCAGCCCGAGTGGCTGCCTGTCCTCCGGCCCAGCCCGAGTGGCCCGAGTGACCCGCCTGTCCTCCGGCCCGGCCCGAGTGGCCCGCCTGTCCTCCGGCCCAGCCCGAGTGGCCCGAGTGGCCCGCCTGTCCTCCGGCCCAGCCCGAGTGGCCCGCCTGTCCTCGGACCCAGCCCGAGTGGCCCGAGTGGCCCGCCTGTCCTCCGGCCCAGCCCGAGTGGCCCGCCTGTCCTCCGGCCCAGCCCGAGTGGCCCGCATGTCTTCCAGCCCAGCCAGAGTGGTCCGTCTGCCAGGGTCAGCCCGAGTGGCCCGTCTGCCCGGCGCAGCTATCGGCTCCACCGAAGTGGGCGACACCGAAGGTGGAGCGAGGTCCACGTCCTGCACCTGAGCCACCTCCAGGATAGGTGGGTTGGGGAGGGAGGGTGTAGCACAGTGCCGTCGGTGACGGCAGCCACCCTCCCTTCCCTCCCTTATTGTTTAGGGGGATCTTTTTTTGTTTGGGGGTTTGTTTTTTCTTTTAGGTGCATTCCGGGGTCTGCACCTTGAGGGGGGGGGGGGGGGGTACTGTCACGTCCTGACCAGCAGAGGGCGTAATTGTGTTCGTTTTGGTCTGGATGTGGCAGGGGATTTGTGTGTGTTAAATGTTGTGTGGGTGATTGGACTCCCAATTGAAGGCAGGTGTGTTGAGTTGCCTTTGATTGGGAGTCCTATATAGTAGTGTGTGTTTTTCTTTGGGGTTGTGGGTAGTTGTTCTTGCATTGCATTTTGTGTGCCTGCAAGACTGTTCCTGTCTTGTATATTATTTTTGTACGGTGGATGCTTTACTCCTTTTTGGAATTAAAAAATGAGTATCCACATACCCGCTGCGCCTTGGTCCATTTTTGAAGACTGTTGTTACAACAGAGAAGAGGCAGAATCCTGGGAGAGAGGTAGGGATGCAGGAGGGACAGAATGGAGCAGAGGAGAGGAGAAAGCTAGGAGGGGAGATGGAAGGAGAAAAGGAGAGAGGAGAGCTGAGAGAAGGAGAAGAAAGAGGAATAGATAAAAGGCCAAGTGCCCACCACCGGCAATCCGGATGAGGCCCAAAGTGGTTTCAAATTGACAGACTGAAGCCGTAGCTATATAATATGTCACATGGTTAGTCAAGGGAGGGGGAGGGGGGGAGGTGAGAGGGAGAGGCCAGGTGGAGAAGACCAAGACCAGGGAGCAGTTCTGGGCTCGGTTCAGAGAGGAGGTAAGAACATTTGTTTTCAAATGCTGTGATGAAACCAATGTTACATCATGTGTGTTGGATAAACTAAAACAAACAGCTATTAATCGCTTATTTTCTGTTTTGTGTTGTAATTAAGTCTTGTTGGCCTCCAGGACAGCCGAGACTGGAGGTTCCAACACCTGGAGATTCTGGGGGCCTTCAGTGTGTTGGAACCTCAGGTTGCGTTCTCTAGTAAGATGATAAACACCTTTAACCTGACCCTCCTCTCCAGGCAGTTCTTGCAAGCACCAGAAGCTGCTATGCTGCAAGAGTGGCCCTCTTACAAGCAACATGTGCTAGCTGAGGCATTCAAATCAAATTAAAGTTTATTTGTCACGTGCGCCGAATACAACAGGTGTAGACCTTACAGTGAAATGCTTACTTACAGGCTCTAACCAATAGCGCAAAAAAAAGGTATGTGTGTGTGTGTGTGTGTGTAGGTCAGTAAAGAAATAAAACAGCAGTAAAAAGACATTTGAAAATAAGAGTAGCAAGGCTATATACAGACACCGGTTAGTCAGGCTTATTGAGGTAGTATGTACATGTGGGTATGGTCAAAGTGACTATGCATATATGATGAACAGAGAGTAGCAGTAGCGTAAAAAGAGGGGTTGGCGGGTGGTGGGACACAATGCAGATAGCCCGGTTAGCCAATGTGCGGGAGCACTGGTTGGTCGGGACAATTGAGGTAGTATGTACATGAATGTATAGTTAAAGTGACTATGCATATAAGATAAACAGAGAGTAGCAGGGAGGAGGGGGGGGGGGGGGGGGCAGGGGGAGGGGGAGGGCACACAATGCAAATAGTCCAGGTAACCATTTGGTTACCTGTTCAGGAGTCTTATGGCTTGGGGGTAAAAACTGTTGAGAAGCCTTTTTGTCCTAGACCTGGCACTCCGGTACCGCTTGCCATGCGGTAGTAGAGAGAACAGTCTATGACTGGGGTAGCTGGGGTCTTTGACAATTTTCAGGGCCTTCCTCTGACACCGCCTGGTGTAGAGGTCCTGGATGGCAGGCAGCTTTGCCCCAGTGATGTACTGGGCCGTACGCACTACCCTCTGAAGTTCCTTGCGGTCGGAGGCCGAGCAATTGCCGTACCAGGCAGTGATGCAACCGGTCAAGGTATGGCATGAGTGTGACGATGTTTTGAAAATAACATTTTAGGCCAGTGTTGCTCAACCCTTTTTCCTGTTGAACTACCACTCTGTTAAAATAAAATAAAATGTTATTTGTCACATGCGGCACACAGGGGCGGCAGCATAGCCTAGTGGTTAGAGTGTTGGACTAGTAACCGAAAGGTTGCAAGATTGAATCCCCGAGCTGACAAGGTACAAATCTGTCGTTCTGCCGCTGAACAAGGCAGTTAACCCAGTGTTCCTAGGCCGTCATTGAAAATAAGAATTTGTTCTTAACTAACTTGCCTAGTTAAATAAAGTTAAAATAAAACATGCGCCTAATACAACAGGTGTAGACCTTACAGTGAAATGCTTACTTACAAGCCCTAAACCAACAATGCAGTTTAAGAAAAATACAAAAAAAAATAAGAAATATAAGTAACCAATAATTAAAGAGCAGCAGTAAAATAACAATAGCGAGTCTATATACAGGGGGTACCGGTAGAGTCAAAGTGCGGGGACACCGGCTCTTCTTTAATGTTGTACATCTTTTTGTTTTTCATGTATTTTAGACCAGCTGACGGCAATGACACAAAGCTGGCCTCGCAGTTTGATGAGCGGGGGCAGTCTTCCCCTGCCTTAGCCAGCTGGCAGCAATCACACTGACTATACCATTGTCTTCCGTTAATTGTGAGAGGGAGTTCTCTGCATTGAAACGAGTAAGAACAATTAAATGTGTAAGTAGATCCTCTTTTCCCTCTCCCTTCTCTTATTATTCTTTCTGTTATTGCAGGTCAAAACAGACTTGAGGAACAGACTGCAGGGAGAGCATCTAGCCACCTGCATGTGGCTCTCCTTCAATGGCCCTCCCATCAAGGAGCTCAATTACAGTAGAGCTTTGAAAATCTTTTTCCAAAAGCCCAGAAGAATAAAGTGCTCTGACAAAGACTGTAAACTATGTCAGAACTAGGTTTTTATCAGAACCTGGAAAGAGATTTCCAATGCTCTCTTTTTGTGATGAACATGAATTAGTGGGCTCTATTTCATGTTCAGTCAAATGTTCCTTATTTCATAAATAAGGTCTCTGTTGTGTTTCTTTAGATAGCTGCAGCATTCAACCTTAAATTGCATCCTGTATACTATAATCATTTTACCAATATGTGTACCAATATATATCAATAGCTCATTTCTGGGGGTGGAAATTATATTTTAGATGGTTTATTACATTTTTTTCCTTTTAAAAAGTCACCAGAACCAAGCTTTTCAGTACTTATACATATTCTGTTTTGGGGGGGGAGGACCCCGGAACCCCACAAAAAAGGGGGGACACCTATCTCAAGGCAAACAATTTAACATTTACGAGCATCAAAGGCATTTATTTGGAAATTAAGCACACTACTTATATTTAAACGGCACTTTCCTGTACATTTCCATAATTGTGTTTAGGTTTTAATTAGACCCCTTGAGAATCTCTCAATCTCTCAAAAATAACACTCTTTGAAGTGGAGACATTTAACAGCATACCCATTATCTCAAACTCAATCTGAACATTCAGATAATTGATAATTGGCAATGCCTTCAATATTTTTGTTAATCACTTTGACACATAAATGAAGACTTGTGACATAATTACTCTTTGCATGGATAAGGTGTTGATGGAATTATTAATAATCAGATAATGAAAGTCATTAATGGCCCTGTGCAGTCAAAAACATGATATTCCTGTGTTTTATATTTCCACACTATGAGGTTGGAATAATGCTGTGACATTTTGAAAATTATGATAATCCCCATTTAGTGTAAGAGCTGTTTGAAAATATTTTCTGCCTGTTTTGGTGGGATAGAGTTTTGGCCTGATTGGTGAAATCACCAGGTGATAAATTAGTTAATAGACCATTAAGAAAGAGAGTTCCAAAACTTTCTGCCAATAACAACACATTTTCATTTTTCCCCTCCCCACTCAGACCACTCCCAGACCATCATATCAACATTCTTGCTTGAGAAATTGCCTTTTGCTAAGAAGCTATTTTGTTTCTTTCTAACCATTTTAAATTGAAAACTATCACAGTAAGGTACATCGTTACCCATCAATTATTTGATATTGAGATTAAACAAAAATGAATGTATTGGACATTTAATTATCAGATATGACTTTAGTGAAAAATACATGTAACATAAAGTTGAGGCAGTTGTTTACATCTCAAAGTAGGTTTGAATGGTGATGCCGACATGTCACTATCGCTGAAGTGGAATGATTATGTAGAAACTGTAAATTGGTCAAATATTTTCAAGACTTTTCAAGACTTATTCAAAAATAAGTTGGCATAAATTTTAAGGTGAGAAATTGTACTAATTCTCAGCTAGGAGATTGGCCACATTTGATATTCATTGTGACAGGAGGAAACATTGATCTCGCAACCTGGTTCTGATCACGACTAGACTCCCTTTTTACCCAGATGCAACATTCCTGGCCATCAATTATTAAGAACACACTCTGTGCACATCAGCAGCAGCAGCAGGATTCTACTTCTCAGTAGAGCTTGTTCTTGGTAACACATCTAGCTCGGCTGTTCTCCCTTCTCTGTCAGATAATGGCATAGAGAGGGAGGTGAGAGGTAGAGGAGGACAAGGAGGAGGTGGAGGATGAGGAGGAAGAGGAGACACGAGCTGACTTCATAGAGTACATCACACAGACGTCAGTGCCACCCTTGAGAGTCACAGGTCTAGTTTAGGGGGTCTTTGAACACCTCTCAGAAAGGGAGACATGGATCCCCTCAGTTTTGTCCAAAATGAATCATCCCGCTATGAAACCAGGGGCCCGCCCTACGTCTCCGTACTTTCAAATATCTGGCTTCCTCTGTGGCTTTGGCACCATAGACAGACATGCATCACATCATCAGTAGTGATTTTACTCATTTCCAGCGCTTGTATGCATTGAAGAGGCTCGGGTCTCTGTGCAGGATTGCTTTGGCAAAACTGTTCTCTGCCTTCAGCGCAGTTCTATGCAAATAAGGGTGAAGATTTAATTAGGCTTGATGCGGTCCTGTTTTATATTTTACATTCTTCTCTGTGAGAAGAATCCTCCTGGTATCAGCAATTCTGAGGGGAACACTCCCGGGGGAGTCTCCCGGAAATCCAGCTAACCTCTGTCATTGTATAACCTCCAGGCTTATGAAGTAGCGATTATTCAATTAAAAATGAAGTGCCGTTTCTGCAAAAGCTGAGCTAATGAAGATTGTACAATAAGGATGTACAATAAGGATGGGAAGAGACTCTTCTCCCCATAAGAGGGACTGCATTAGAATAATCCTAGATGTCATCATCACTCACACACTTCTCTTGGATTTAGCCATACAAATAAACACAATTGTCTGCCGCTATTCATACTCCAATTAAACAAATATTGGCCTCCTAGCTTGGTAGTCAACCACTGTCTACAAAGAGTCAATTCATGAGATGTTGGCCGTTGGTGATAGCTTTCGTCAAACATGGCATTACCAGTGTCCTGTTTTGTACAGAAGAATTGAGGTAGCTGAACACCACAGATGGATACATTGTATTTACCACACAAACAGCTGTGTTGGGCTGAGAGATTTATGCACAAATTTAAAGAAGACAGTGTAATTCATTCAAAGATGATAATTCTCTCAAATCTGTTTGCTGTAAGCTCTTCTGAACTATCGGAACTATCAGCAATGATAGCAATGACATCCTGAAATTCTATTCTGGTTGTATGATGGCATCTATAAAAACGCAGAGATACAACCAAGCTAAATTCACTTTTAGGATGATCAGCATCTTATCTTCCACGGCGTTGACCTGATTTTACCTCCTCGGCTAGTCAGGCTTTATCTCCCTCTAAGCACTTGGCAAAGTACACACGATTAGTCATTACGCCACTCAGATGCAGCTATAGTAAAAATGAGTGATGGCGAGTTCTGGAGGTGGGACCAAGTCATTGTTTTACAAGTCACAAGTAAGTCTCAATTCTTAGCACTCAAGTCCCAAGTCGAGTCCCAAGTCAAGACCGGCAAGTCCGAGTCAAGTCTCAAGTCCTAAACTTTGAGTTTCGAGTCCTAAACAAGTCATAATGTGCTCTTCATCAAATGTAATACCATTTCATATTTTTAACAAGAGTAAGAGTTAGTATATTAAATTTACGCAAATCATGAACGCTTTTAAAAATATATATATTTATTATTTTCCAAATAAACTTTATATTTCCATGGAAATACATGGGTAGCCATGAGAAAGACACATCAATATGACAACAAAAACAAAATATTGTAGTGCTCTCTCTCTCTCTCCCTCTCCAGATATACTCTAGACAAGTAAATCAATCCTACCATAAAGTTACAAACATTTATTAAAAGGTACATCAAAACAACTGCTACTGAACTTCAAGTAGACCTACAATTTGAACACTGGCCTGAATGTCTGAGATAAAACCTGAACATGGAGACAGTGTGTGTGTGTGTGTGTGTGTGTGTGTGTGTGTAATGCATAAACAGTTTCATTTTTTCTCTTTTCTCAGGGCCCTATGATGCATTGCATTTGCAAAAGACCAAATTCGATAAAAGTCTGTCAGTTATTTGTGCACGATGAGGCCGCAGTATGATGCCACCATGGCTGAAGACACGCTCCACCGGAGCACTGGAGACAGGCACTGCCAAGACCCTGTTGGTCACTCGGGACAGTGAAGGAAGATGCTTCATGTTCATTGTCCAGAACAAGAGGGCATTCTGTCCTTTGCATACGTCAAGGTAGTGACTTAGCTGTAGTGCTGGAGTGGTCCCAACAGCTTTCTTCTGCCTTTTACAGTATGCTGCAAACAGCCCTTCTTCTTGTCCAAGACTATGGTCCTCTCGCTCTTCCTCACCAACAAGATGCACAGTTTGCTCAGTCCCTGCAGCATCTTGCAGAATCAGTTCTGGCAAACATGTAAAAGCATAGCAGAAACAAAAAGGACGGAATTAGAGTATTGGTGATGCAGTGGGTTAAACTGAAAAAGTATTATTGTTGCAGTCAATTGGATTAAATTATGAGAAAAAGTTAGATTAAACTGAATAATATTTAACTTTCACTCTTTGTGCCACCTCTTCCTTGACCTCCTCTTGACCAGCACATGGTGCCTCACCCACACCAGAGAAAAAGCCGGATCCAAGGCAGCTGCTTTGAGGTAGACTGGATCTGAAAAGGGGGCAGTGATTCCATCTTGTGTCCTGGCCATTTTCACATTGATGAAGATTCCAAGAAATATTTTGTTCAGGGATGCCTGGAGACTTCTGACCAGGCCACTCAGGAAATGGACTTGAGGCTTCTGCTGCTCCAGGTGGTGATTCAGGGACAGGACAGAGGGAACAACAGAACTGATTGTGACTATCTTCTCCCCATGTGTCATATCTGTTGCTTCTCCAAATGGCTTCAGGATGTCCACCAACTCCTTCTACTTATTCCACTCCCGTACTGTGAACAACAACTCCTTGTGCCCAGCCTTTTCTAGAACATGACTGAGCTTTAGATGGACACATTGGATAACTGCCTTCACTTGTCTCAGTGTTGAGTTCCATCTTGTGATGACAGCAGCAGGGATGCCTCTTTCCTCAAATTCAGCCTCAAACACCTCTTTTAATGTTGTGCCTGTTTGCAGCAGTGAGCTGATTTTTGATAACTTTGAAAGAGAAAGAGTCATCACTTTTGTTTCTTTCAAGCCATCTCTCACCACCAGCTGGAGTGTGATCATCAAGGTTATCTTCGTCATGTACTTCATCTTCTTGTTCAATGGGGAAGCACACCGTGAATGCTTTTCTCATGTTGGCAGCATTGTCACTAATGATATAGTCCAATTCATCTTTAATGGTGTACTCACCACATATGGCCTCAAATTGCTCACAGATTCTTTTGGCCGTGTGTGGGCCTTTGAAGCGGTCACAGGCCAAGAGATTGGACTTGAGCTGTATCCTCTCTCCATCTTTCTCCATACAGTGCACAGTGACACCAAGGAACCCCCTCATCTTTCGGTCGGACCAAATGTCCACTGTGACTGAAACATGGTCTGTGTTGCTCAACTGAGTTTTCAGTTTTGAACGTCTCTCTGTAGCGAGGTTCTCTACTTTTGATGTCGATGTTCTACGACATACTGGGCTGTACTACTGTCAACCACTGACAGAAAGTGACAAAAACTCTTGTTTTCCACAACAGACAGAGGCAAGTTTCAATAACCAGGTCGGACAGTATTGCATTGTTGACAGCTTTCTGCTGAGGATGATTCATGCTGTACTGCCTTACACGGGTCTCCATGAACTGTGCACAATCGGGCGATGTAGGCTTGTACACAATCGCCCAACACACACACACACACACACACACACACACACACACACACACACACACACACACACACACACACACACACACACACACACACACACACACACACACACACACACACACACACACACACACACCCATCCCCACACCCACTCTCTGTGTGGTTACAGTAGGCTAACGTATGTCAATGGTTTTAGGAACAGCAGTAACATCATGCAGGATTTTGACTACCAACTGCCTAGCCAGTTGTAGATCAATCTTGTGTGCAATGATAACGTTCCCGCACTGGCTGACTGTGTGGAGGCTCATTGATTTAATGTTATGCTAGCCTACATGCTACACTATCACAGTTACAGTGAGGGAAAAAAGTATTTGATCCCCTGCTGATTTTGTACGTTTGCCCACTGACAAAGAAATGATCAGTCTATAATTTTAATGGTAGGTTTATTTGAACAGTGAGAGACAGAATAACAACAAAGAAATCCAGAAAAAAGCATGTCAAAAATGTTATAAATTGATTTGCATTTTAATGAGGGAAATAAGTATTTGACCCCCTCTCAATCAAAGATTTCTGGCTGCCAGGTGTCTTTTATACAGGTAACGAACTGAGATTAGGAGCACACTCTTAAAGGGAGTGCTCCTAATCTCAGTTTGTTACCTGTATAAAAGACACCTGTCCACAGAAGCAATCAATCAATCAGATTCCAAACTCTCCACCATGGCCAAGACCAAAGAGCTCTCCAAGGATGTCAGGGACAAGATTGTAGACCTACACAAGGCTGGAATGGGCTACAAGACCATCGCCAAGCAGCTTGGTGAGAAGGTGACAACAGTTGGTGCAATTATTCGCAAATGGAAGAAACACAAAAGAGCTGTCAATCTCGCTCGGCATGGGGCTTCATGCAAGATCTCACCTTGTGGAGTTGCAATGATCATGAGAACGGTGAGGAATCAGCCCTGAACTACACTGGAGGATCTTGTCAATGATCTCAATGCAGCTGGGACCATAGTCACCAAGAAAACAATTGGTAACACACTACGCCGTGAAGGACTGAAGTCCTGCAGCGCCCGCAAGGTCCCCCTGCTCAAGAAAGCACATACACATGCCCGTCTGAAGTTTGCCAATGAACATCTGAATGATTCAGAGGACAACTGGGTGAAAGTGTTGTGGTCAGATGAGACCAAAATGGAGCTCTTTGGCATCAACTCAACTCGCCGTGTTTGGAGGAGGAGGAATGCTGCCTATGACCCCAAGAACACCATCCCCACCATCAAACATGGAGGTGGAAACATTATACTTTGGGGGTGTTTTTCTGCTAAGGGGACAGGACAACTTCACCACATCAAAGGGACGATGGACGGGACCATGTACCGTCAAATCTTGGGTGAGAACCTCCTTCCCTCAGCCAGGGCATTGAAAATGGGTCGTGGATGGGTATTCCAGCATGACAATGACCCAAAACACACAGCCAAGGCAACAAAGGAGTGGCTCAAGAAGAAGCACATTAAGGTCCTGGAGTGGCCTAGCCAGTCTCCAGACCTTAATCCCATAGAAAATCTGTGGAGGGAGCTGAAGGTTCGAGTTGCCAAACGTCAGCCTTGAAACCTTAATGACTTGGAGAAGATCTGCAAAGAGGAGTGGGACAAAATCCCTCCTGAGATGTGTGCAAACCTGGTGGCCAACTACAAGAAACGTCTGACCTCTGTGATTGCCAACAAGGGTAGTCCCGTGTGGCTCAGTTGCTAGAGCATGGTGTTTGCAACGCCAGGGTTGTGGGTTCGTTTCCCATGGGGGACCAGTGCGGAGTATGAAATATATGCATTCACTACTGTAAGTCGCTCTGGATAAGAGCGTCTGCTAAATGACTAAAATGTAAAATGGTTTTGCCACCAAGTACTAAGTCATGTTTTGCAGAGGGGTCAAATACTTATTTCCCTCATTAAAATGCAAATCAATTTATAACGTTTTTCTGGATTCTTTGGTTGTTATTCTGCCTCTCACTGTTCAAATAAACCTACCATTAAAATGATAGACTGATCATTCCTTTGTCAGTGGGCAAACGTACAAAATCAGCAGGGGATCAAATACTTTTTTCCCCTCACTGTATATATCTATATCTATATTAGCCACGACTTACCGTTCTTTGTGCAGCTTCAAATGTCGAACAAAGTTGGAAGTTGTTGCTCCTCCGTCTATTATTTTCTTCCCACATGTTGCAATCCATTTTTTGTTGACTACAGCGTAATCTTTATATCCGAAAGTAATAATTTTGGGTGTCATCTTTCCAAGGGCTCCATCTGAATTCACCCGCCAACGTTCCTCTGCACTGCCATGCGCAACTTTTTCTCCACTGGCACAATTTGATTGGCTGCTGTCCGATTCAAACTGTAATCTGTTAAATGAAGAGTTGACGTGCTGCACACTTTTCTTAACAGCATCCTTTTTCATTTTTGGGCTTGGGGAGGGTATCAAGTCAGTTCGAGTGAAAAGGCTCAAGTCCAAGTTAAGTCACGAGTCATTGGTGTTAACCTGTTGGGGGTAGGGGGCAGTATTTACACGTCCGGATAAAAAACGTACCCGGTTTAAACTGGTTACTACTCTTGCCCAGAAACGAGAACATGCATATAATTTTTGGCTTTGGAAAGAAAACACCCTAAAGTTTCTAAAACTGTTTGAATGGTGTCTGTGAGTATAACAGAACTCATATGGCAGGCAGAAACCTGAGAAGATTCTGTACAGGAAGTGCCCTCTCTGACCATTCCTTGAGCATCTTGCCTCTGTTTATTGAAGACTGAGGATCTTTGCTGTAACGTGACACTTCCTACGGCTCCCATAGGCTCTCAGAAGGCGGGAAAAAGCTGAATGATATCGAGGCAACCCCAGGCTGAAACACATTTGCGCTTTTGGCAAGTGGCCGATCAGAGGACAATGGGCTTAGGCGCATGCACGAGTCGACCCCATGCTTTATTTTCTTTCGTCTTTTTACCTAAACGCAGATTCCCGGTCGGAATATTATCGCTTTTTTACGAGAAAAATGGCATAAAAATTGATTTTAAACAGCGGTTGACATGCTTCGAAGTACGGTAGTGGAATATTTATAATTTTTTTGTCACGAAATGCGTCGTGCTCGTCACCCTTCTTTACCCTTTCGGATAGTGTCTTGAACGCACGAACAAAACGCCGCTGTTTGGATATAACTATGGATTATTTGGGACCAAACCAACATTTGTTATTGAAGTAGAAGTCCTGGGAGTGCATTCTGACGAAGAACACCAAAGGTAATCAAACTTTTCTAATAGTAAATCGGAGTTTGGTGAAGGCTAAACTTGCTGGGTGTCTAAATAGCTAGCCCTGTGATGCCGGGCTATCTACTTAGAATATTGCAAAATGTGCTTTCACCGAAAAGCTATTTTAAAATCAGACATATCGAGTGCATAGAGGAGTTCTGTATCTATAATTCTTTAAATAATTGTTATGCTTTTTGTGAACGTTTATCGTGAGTAATTTAGTAAATTTTTAGTAAATTCACCGGAAGTTTGCGGGGGGTATGCTAGTTCTGAACGTCACATGCTAATGTAAAAAGCTGGTTTTTGATATAAATATGAACTTGATTGAACAAAACATGCATGTATTGTATAACATAATGTCCTAGGGTTGTCATCTGATGAAGATCATCAAAGGTTAGTGCTGCATTTCGCTGTCTTCTGGGTTTTTGTGACATTATATGCTTGCTTGAAAAATGGGTGTCTGACTATTTCTGTCTGGGTACTCTGCTGACATAATCTAATGTTTTGCTTTCGTTGTAAAGCCTTTTTGAAATCGGACAGTGTGGTTAGATTAACTTCTCTAGGGCCAGTGGGACGATTTCGTCCCACCTACGTAACAGCCAGTGAAATCCTGTGGCGCGTTATTCAAATACCTTAGAAATGCTATTACTTCAATTTCTCAAACATATGACTATTTTACACCATTTTAAAGACAAGACTCTCGTTAATCTAACCACACTGTCCATTTTAAAGACAAGACTCTCGTTAATCTAACCACACTGTCTAGAAGCTTTTCTTCTAGTCCTTAGGAAACAGTCCAGTATTTTTTTAAATATATTATTTCTTACATTGTTAGCCCAGAAAACCTTAAGTGTTATTACATACAACCGTGAAGAACTATTGGATATCAGAGAGACGTCAACTTACCAGCACAACCAGCAATACGACCAGCAATACGACTTTTCCAAAGCAGATCCTTTGTCAGTACATCCCAAAGCATTTGACCTGATTCCAGAGGCCGACGCAAAACAACACCGCTGGAGGAGAGGGTGCCGGAGTGGTCTTCTAGTGAGGCTTCGGATGCGCACACACCACCCACTGCTTCCGAGTATATTACTTGCTAATGTCCAGTCCCTAGTTAACAAAGTCGACGAAATCAGGGCAAGAGTTGCTTTCCAAAGAGATATCCGGATTTGTAGCATACTCTGTTTCACGGAAACATGGCTAGCTGGGGACATGCTGTCGGAGTCCATACAGCCAACGGGATTTTCAGTGCATCGCGCCGATAGGAAAACAGCTCAACGGTAAGAAGAAGGGCGGGGGTGTATGTTTCATGATTAATGACTCATTGTGTAATTGTAACAACATACAGGAAATCGAGTCATTTTGTTCACCTAACCTAGAATTCCTCACAATCAAATGCTGACCTTATTATCTCCCAAGAAAACTCTCCTCGGTTATCATCACAGCTGTGTATATCCCCCCGCAAGCGGATACCAAGACGGCCATCAAGGAACTTCACTGGACTTTATACAAACTGGAAACCACATATCCTGAGGCTGCATTTATTGTAGCTGGGGATTTTACAAAGCTAATTTTAGAACAAGGCTACCTAAATTCTATCAGCATATTGATTACTGTTCACGGGCGAGTAATACACTCGACCATTGCTACTCTAACTTCTGCGATGCATACAAGGCCCTCCCCGCCCTCCTTTTGGTAAATCTGAACATGACTCCATTTTGTTGCTCCCCTCCTATAGGTAGAAACTAAAACAGGAAGCGCCCGTGCTCAGGTCTATCCAACGCTTGTCTGACCAATCAGATTCCACGCTTCAAGATTGCTTCAATCACGTGGACTGGGATATGTTCCGGGTAGCCTCAGATAATAACACTGACATATACGCTGACTTGGTGAGCGAGTTTATAAGGCAGTGTATAGGAGATGTTGTACCCACTGTAACTATTAAAACTGTCCCCAACCAGAAACCGTGGATTGATGGCAGAATTCGCACAAAACTGAAAGCACGTACCACCACATTTAATCATGGCAAGGCGACTGGAAATATGGCCGAATACAAACAGTGTAGTTATTCCATCCGTACGACAATCAAACAAGCAAAGTGTCAGTATAGAGACATTGTGGAGTTGCAATTCAATGGCTCAAACACGAGATGTATGTGGCAGGGTCTACAGACAATCATGAAAAAGAAAATCAGCTCATCGACGTCTTGCTTCCAGACCAATTAAACTACTTCTTTGCATGCTTTGAGGACAATACAGTGCCACTGACGCGGCCCGCTACCAAAGACTGTGGGCTCTCCTTCTCCATGGCCGATGTGAGTAAAACATTTAAACGTGTTAACCCTCGCAAGGCTGCCAGACCAGATGGCATCCCTAGCCGCGTCCTCAGAGCATGCGCAGACCAGCTGACTGGTGTATTTACGGACAAATTAAATCAATCCCTATCCCAGTCTGCCGTCCCCACATGCTTCAAGATGGCCACCATTGTTCCTGTTCCCAAAAAAGCTAAGGTAACTGAACTAAATAACTATCGCCCCTTAGCACTCACTTCTGTCATCATGAAGTGCTTTGAGAGACTAGTCAAGGATCATATCACCTCCACCCTACCTGTCACCCTTGACACACTTCAATTTGCTTACCGCCCCAATAGGTCCACAGACGATGCAATCGCCATCACACTGCACACTGCCCTATCCCATCTGGACAAGAGGAATACCTATGTAAGAATGTTATTCATTGACTACAGCTCAGCATTCAACACCATAGTACCCTCCAAACTCATCATTAAGCTTGAGGCCCTAGGTCTGAACCCCGCTCTGCGTAACTGGGTCCTGGACTTCCTGACGGGCCGCTCCCAGGTGGTGAAGGTAGGAAACAACATCTCCACTCTGCTGATCCTCAACACTGCGGCCCCACAAGGGTGCGTTCTCAGCCCCCTTGTGTACTCCCTGTTCACCCACTACTGCGTGGCCATGCACACCTCCAACTCAATCATCAAGTTTGCAGACGACACAACAGTGGTTTGATTACCAACAACGACGAGTCAGCCTACAGGGAGGAGGTGAGGGTCCTCGGAGTGTGGTGTCAGGAAAATAACCTCTCTAAATGTCAGCAAACAAAAGAGATCATCGAGGACTTCAGGAAACAGCAAAGGGAGCACCCAATGACGGACTGGCCATTTGGAGCCCAGGGAGTTTTCCCGTTGGCCGCTTGACAATTGGGGCCGATGCAACGCAAATTATAAATAACCCCAGCCCCTTCTTCAATAAAAATAACCAAGTGCTGTGTGTATGACTGTCTCAGGCGAGTGGGCTGCCGGCCCACTGCCATTGCGGTTGGATATTACATCTGTCAGCCTCTCTCTCCCAGCCAATTACTTTTGGTCCAGTCCATTCTAACTTTACCTGGGCTCCGCCCCTTTCCCATCTCTGTTAAGTGGTGACATTTGGATAAATAGTTGAGTGGAGCAAGATGCACAAACAAAAAGAGAAAAAAAGTAAAGGTGGTGCTGAAAAGCGGAGAGAGAAGAGTGTCACGCCCTGATCTGTTTCACCTGTCCTTGTGATTGTCTCCACCCCCTCCAGGTGTCGCTTATTTTCCCCAGTGTATTTATCCTTGTGTTTCCTGTCTCTCTGTGCCTTTCTTGTATGTTTCCAAGTCAACTAGCGGTTTCCCGTACTCCTGCTTTTTGCATTCTCCTTTTTCTAGTTCTCCCGGTTTTGACCCTTGTATCTGGCCTCTGTACCCGCCTGCCTGACCATTCTGCCTGCCTTGACCACGAGCCTGTCTGCTACTCTGTACCTCCTGGACTCTGATCTGGTTTTGACCTTTTTGCCTGTCCACAACCATTCTCTTGCCTACCCCTTCGGATTAATAAACATTGTAAGACTCCAACCATCTGCATCCTGTGTCTGCATTTGGGTCTCACCATGTGCCTTGATAGAAGAGGTTGAAGTCACTTGAGGCTGATGCAGCCAAATGTTTTAAAATAACAAATTATTCATTTGGCACCGTTACCAGTCAATCATCTCAGCCTAGTGAGCCTGAAGGCACTGGCAGCAGAGAGGAGAGCAGAGAGAGCAGCCCATTGAGCACAGCGATACCAGTTAAACTGTTAGTCAAGGTTTTGCAGCTGAAGCAGTAAGACAGAATACAATAGGGATAAGATAAGCAATGTTGGGTTTGCCTAGCTGGCTGTTTAGCTATATCGGGTGCCTTTTGTTGAAACAAGTGTTTGTCAATGTCACTTTTCGTGAACCAACCAATCACAGCCTGGAAGGGGCGGGACATTAAAAAAAGGTTGACATGCTACAGCAAACTTTAGAAATGTTGAACTCATTGTTATGCATGAATGGTTATGATTAATGACAAGTTAGTACTTAGCATTAACAAATTAGAGATTAACCACCAATGTAGACCATTTTTCTTGCACAAGGATTTAATGACAGAAGAAAAACTACAAAAATTATAAATGTTGGTTATTTATTTCTTAAACTGCTGTATTGTCCAATTGGAATTAATATTATACTAGTGCTATATAGTATACTATTATATTAATTTACTAACAGTATACTATATTAACATCCTATTTTTATTTAATGTTATAATATCATACTAATATACTAATTTATACTAATTACTCGTCCAGGTTGAGGATAGTTTATCTGCAGTGGACAGATGTAGATTGAGCCACCCCAATTTTTGATTATTTTAAGAGGTCGAAGTCAGGGGACCTAGATATATTTTTTAGTTTCCACCCCCAACACAATTGTGAAAGGTCTGTGGTGCAGAAGGTTTTCTTTTGTAAAGATGGGACCAATCAGGAAGTGGCTGTCATACAGTGAAGAGAACCATGCTTTCTTCTGCTTCATTTGTATGGCATTTGCAAAGCCCACAGAGAACAGCCCTTTCATGAATGGAATGGCAGACTAGAAGCATATCCATCAGAGAGTGGAAGAGCATGAGAAGAGCATTATGCATAGAGGTTATGCTGAGGCATACTTTCTAAGGTCCTCCAAAGGTAACATTGAGAGCCTGTTCATCGCCAGTCAGATGTCTGCTCATGGAGAGCAAGTGCGCAGAAGAAGGCAAGTGCTAGAGTGCATTATAGATGTTGTTAAAGGCAAGAGGGGTCTGAGCTACAGAGGCATGCAGTCTGAAGCAGCTTATATGCTAGATGGCAGCAGCATTGACCATGGCAACTTTTTAGAGATGATCAATTTGCTGGGAAAGTACGACCTGTGTATGAAAGAGCATCTCACTGCCTGCATAGAGAAAATAAAAAAAACAGCTTGAGTCTGGGTCAAGAGGGGGCAGAGGCCCTCTATTATCAAAGACTACCATCGATAACGTCATTACCACCATCCAACACACAATGCACGCCACCATAGCAAGTGAAATCCATGAAGCTGGTATGTTTTCAGTCCAGATTGACACTACGCAGGACATTACAACACAACATCAATGCTCTTTCATAGTCAGATATGTGACGAACATCATCCATGAGAGGCTTGTGGCTGTGGTGAAATGCGAGGCATCCACTAGACAATACTTTGTCCAGGTACTGAGTGAAGTACTGAAAAACATGAAGCTTGACATCAGCAAGTGCATTGGCAATTCCACTGATGAAGCCTCCAGTATGCAAGGCCAGTACAAAGGCTTCTCTGCCCTGCTCTCTGCAAAGTTAACCAATCAAGTGCACCAATCATGTGTGCTATGCACACATTTTGAACCTTATTTTGGCAGACACAACAGAGAGTGTCTTGGCAAGTGGGTCACTTTTTTCTCTCATTAACAACATAGCTGTCTTCTTCCGTGAATCCTACCAGAGGATGAACATTTGGGAGAAGGAGAGCAAGGACCCAAGACACAGACGTCTTGCTCCAATTGGAGAGACGCTGGTGGGCTAAAGACAGTGCCTTAAAGAAGGTCTTCGGAGCTTTTGGAAATCCAGATGAGGGTCTGTATGTTGATGTCCTTCTCACTCCTTCAACCATACAAGATCAGAAAAACATCAACACTACTGCATGGGTCAAGGCACAAGGATACATTGAGGGGATGCTGAAGTATGAAACAATACTTACAGCTCAGATATTCCTCAGAATATTTCAGGTCACCTTACCAGTCTCAAAATATCTTCAAACAAGTGGAATGGACATTCTGTCTGCGCATCGTATGGTTGTGTCTACAGAGGAGCAGCTGAAAGGAATGGCAAGACATTTTGAAAAAGTCAAGGCAGCTGCAGACACATTTGTTCAGTGGGCTAACAGGAAGTTGCAGGAATTGGATGAGGAAACAGAGCTGGAGTTAGAGACCACTCTGCCAACGAAAAGGGCTTGAAAGAAGAAAACCATGCCTGGAGAGATGGCACAAGATGAGACTTTTACTGGGGCAGAGAGTGCATACAGGATTGGTGTCCATAATCAAATTCTGGATACAGTTATAGATAGCATAATGAGTAATGGCACTTTGTATGGCTCTTCTGGACCCTAAAAACTTTAGTCAGATAACATCCAGTGCCAGTGGCCTTCCACAGACAGCCCTTCAAGAACTAAGCAAATGTTTGATCAAATTTGACAGCAGAGCAATGGTGTCCAATTTACATAGTGAGCTCATGAGTCTGGTAGAACACTGGACTAGAAGAATACACAACCAGGATTATGGAGGATCATGGACCTGAAGGAAATTAATACGAGGTAGAGTGGTGAACAAGCTGTTCATCTTGCAAGGACTGTCCAGTGTGTTGCTACCGTATTCTTAGTCAGTACTACCTATTGACCGACGCATACCACATCCTGGGCCTTGCTTACAAGTTCCTAACCCTATCATTAACCCAGGTAGCTTGCGAGCGGAGCTTCTCTACCCTGAAATTCATCAAGAGTAGGCTCAGGAGCACTCTATCTCAACAGCACCTGGAGGCTTTTATGCTCATGGCTACTGAGCGAGATGTTTTAATGGCCCTGGACAGTGACTGGGTCATAGATGGCATTGCTGAGAGAAATGAGCTGCTGCAGAAATTACTAATTTAAGGAGGTAGGAAATATGAGTATTTCTATTCTATGACTTGCCTACTCACCAGTCTTTTCACCAACACATTTCCTCCTGTATTATTTATTTTCCTGGTCAGATGGTTATAGAGATTTTTGCCACCTTGCTGCCAGTGCCATTGTGCCAATATATGCTCCTTCTAGCCAGCCTCGTCCCATTGTTTTATTTTACATCTATTTGACTAATGTTATTGTTTTAAATATTGTTCAGTAATCTTGTCTACATAAAGTGTGGCGTGGGTTGTGTGGGGGGTGGTGTATCGCTGGGGGGGGGGGGTTGGTGGGCCGGTCTGAGTTTCATTCCCAGTCCATCCCTGGGAGCACCCCCCTGTCCACATTGATGGGACAGCAGTGGAGAAGGTGGAAAGTTTTTTAAATTCCTCAGTGTACATATCACTTACAAACTGAAATGGTCCACGCACACAGACAGTGTGGTGAAGAAGGCGCAACAACGCCTCTTCAAACTCAGGAGACTGAAAGAATTTGGCTTGTCACCGAAAACCCTCACTAACTTTTACAGGTGCACAATTGAGAGCATCCTGTCGGGCTGTATCACAGCCTGGTACGGCAACTGCACCACCCACAACTGCAAGGCTATCCAGAGGGTGGTGCGGTCTGCAGAACGTATCACCAGGGGCAAACTACCTGCCCTCCAGCATACCTACAACACTTGATGTCACAGGAAGGCAAAAAAGATCATCAAAGACAATAACCACCCGAGACACTGCCTGTTCACCCCGCTTCCATCCAGAAGGCGAGGTTAGTACAGGTGCATCAAAGCTGGGACAGAGAGATTGAAAAACAGCTTCTATCTCAAGGCCATCAAATTGTTGAAAAGCCACCACTAGCACAGAGAGGCGGCTGCCTACCTACAGACTTGATATTATTGACCACTTTAATAAATGGAACACTAGTCACTTTAAAAATGCCATATTAAGGATGTTTACATATCTCACATTACTCATCTCATATGTATATAATGTATACTGTATACTTCACTATCTAGTCTTTATTCATTGCATCTTAGCCGCTCTGTCACTGCTCATCCATATACAATATTTTATACTTATATATTCTTATCCCATTCCTTTACTAGATTGTGTGTATTAGGTTTTGTTGTGGAATGTGTTAGATATTAGGTTTTGTTGTAGTATTGTTAGATATGACCTGTTAGATACAGATTAGGGCCCATTCATTCACACGCAATTTCTCCATGGTGTTATTTGACAAGTAGAGATGAAGGAGCACTATGGGAGACGGATTTAAAGAGACCTATGGTTAGAATAGTCTTGACACGAAGATCAAAACTAGTTGTGTGATCAGGCATCACACCAGCGTCGCGCTGACAAATAACTAATTATGAGAACGTCTCAGAACAGTTATGCTCTCTTTTGACATGGCGCTCAATGCATTATTGTCATGATATTATCAATTACAACAATGTATTCACTGTTGGTGACTCCTGCTCATGCCCTCTGTACTATTTTAAGATAACATTCTAGATAAATGAATAGAGGCCATACACATATCAGACTCACCAACAGAGAAGATGGCGCCGTACTGTATGGCTGCCATCTTGCGATTTCCGACCCAACGTTTGCTATTTTCTTTTGACATTTATCTTAACTTTTTGGTACAAAATGTAGCCGCTATAATTTTTTAGGATTGACAATAACTTTTTTTACATCAGATCGACAGATAATTCCGGCTTCAACTTGAACTAATCTGCCCTGGGCTCTTTGTGTAATTCCAACACAATTTTTGGGCTATCTAAGAGGAAAAGCCGGCCAAAAAGAGGCAGGAGAGATTAAGGTGAAGTGAAAACCGGCCACATCTGAGGAGGGACCATTCTATTGGCCAATGTACAATCTCTTTATAAGATGGATGACCTCTGATCGTGGATTTGCTTTTAACGGGACTCTTGTGATTGCAATGTTCTCTGCTTATCTGAAACATGGCTTTCGGACAAGATACCCCCCCGTGGCTATCCAACTCGATGGATTCTCCATTCATCGAGCAGACAGGACATTGGATTCAGGGAAATCGAGGGGGGGAAGGGTATGCCTCTTCATCAACAGTAAATGGTGTGCTGACTCTATCGCAGTGGAAGTATTGACCCATTGTTCACCCATTTTGCAATACCTGATGGTCAAATGCCGACCCTTCTAGCTTCCAAGAGTTTTCATTTGTTATAGTGATTGCTGTATGTATTCCACCTCAGGACAAGAAAAACAACAAGCTAGCATATGACGAACTGTACAAGGCAATAAACAAGCAGGAAACTATGCACCGGGATGCTGCTTTCCATGTTCACGATAATTTGAACAACTTCCATCAACACATCTCCTTCGCCACTAGGGGCGATAAAGTTCTAGACTGACATTACTCTACCCACAAGCAAGCATAAAAGGCCCTCCCTCGTCCACTCTTCTGCATATCAGATTACTCCTGCTTCTTGTCTACAAGCAGAAGCTCAAACAGGAATTACCCCGTCACACTCTGTTGACAAATAGTCATCCGAATCGGAGGCTATGCTACAAAACTGCTTTGCTAACGCTGACTTGAATATGTTCCGGGACTCCGCAGATTGCGTCGACGAGCTAAGCATCTCCGTCACTGGCTTCATTAGGAAATGCGTCACAGTCCCCACAGTTAAGGTTCGCTGCTTTCCCAATCAAAAGCCATGGATTAACACTGAGGATGGCGCTAAGCCAAAGGACAGGGCTACCACACACAGGGCTATCGCAGCCAACCCCGAGGCTACCTCTGAGGACACGAACAAGTACAAGAAGTCCCGCTATGACATCTGCAGTGCCATCAAACAAGCAAAAGGACAATATATGAACAAGGTGGAATCCTATTACACAGGCTCATACGCCCGAAGGGAGTAGCAGGGGCTACAGTCCATTACGGATTACAAAGCAATACCCAGCCTTGATCTGCCCAACGATGCATCTCTACAGACGAATGCAAAGCATATTATGCACGCTTCGACAAAAACAACTCTGCATGAGGGCCCCCGCTGACCCAGGGGACTGGGTGATCTCGCTCTCCGATCAGGTCAACACTCAAAGGCCGCAGGGCCAGACTGTATTCCAGCGCATGCTCTCAGAGCATGCGCAGAACCGCTGGCAGGCATATTCAGTCATTTTAAACCTCTCCTTGTCCCAGTCTGTAATCCCCATGTCTCAAGCTGACCACCATCATTCCTGTTCCCAAGATCTCTAAGGCTACTGCCCTATAGCACTCACATCTCCAATCATGAAGTGTTTTGAAAGGTTTTGAAAGGCCAGAAGAGGACTGGCCACCCCTCAGAGCCTGGTTCCTCTCTAGGTTTCTATCTAGGTTCCTGCCTTTCTAGGGAGTTTTTCGTAGCCCGCGTGCTTCTACATCTGCATTGCTTGCTGTTTGGGGTTTTAGGCTGGGTTTCTGTATAGCACTTTGTGACATCGACTACATTTGATTGATTGACTGATTGCTTGTTATGGCACACATCAACTCCATCATCCCAGACATCCTTGAGACCCCCTCCAATTTGCATACCGCCCCAACAGATCAATAGACGATGCAATCTCAATTGCATTCCACACTGTTCTCACCCACCTAGATAAGAGGAATACCTATTTGAGAATGCTGCTCATTTACTACAGCTCAGCGTTCAACACCATAGTCCCCTCCAAGCTTGTCACCAAGCTTGGGACCCCGGGACTGAACACCCCCCAACTGTGGAGTGCGTCTGATCTTTCTAAATATGTAATTTAACTGTACTGTAAATAAGAATAGTGTGTAAATAGTATTTTTGTTGTATCTTGGTGTCTTTCCTATATACTGTACACTGAGCATCCAAAACATTAGGAACACCTTCCTAATATTGAGTTGCACCCCCTTTCTCCCTCAGAACAGCCTCAATTTGTTGGAGCATGAACTCTACAAGGTGTCGAAAGCATTCCACAGGGATGTTGGACCATGTTGACTCCAATGCTTCCCACAGTTGTATCAAGTTGGCTGGATGTCCTTTGAGTGGTCGACCATTCTTGATATACAAGGGAAACTGTTGAGCGTGAGAAATCCAGCAGGGTCGCAGTTTGACTCACTCAAACAGTGTACCTGGCACCTACTACCATACCCCGTTCAAAGGCACATAAATCTTTTGTCTTGCCCATTCACCCTCAATGGCACACATACACAATTTGTATTTTACCAGGTAAGTTGACTGAGAAGACATTCTCATTTACAGCAAGGACCTGAGGAATAGTTACAGGGGAGAGGGGGGATGAATGAGCCAATTGGAAGCTGGGCACGAGTAGGTCGCCATGATGGTATGAGGGCCAGATTGAGAATTTAGCCAGGACAGCATGGTTAACAAACCTACTCTTTCAATAAGAGCTACTTTAGTGACCACAGAGAGTCAGGACACCTGTTTAACATTCCATCCAAAAGACAGCACCATGTCCCCAATCACTGCCATGGGGTATTGGGATATTTTTTGGCGACCAGAGGAAAGAGTGTCTCCAACTGACCCTCCAACACCACTTCCAGCAGCACCTGGTCTCCCATCTAGGGACTGAACAGGACCAACCCTGCTTAACTTCAGAGGCAAGGCAGCAGTGGAATGCAGGGTGATATGCTGCTGGACAATACATGTTGCAATTGTCTCAAGACTTAAAAATCCTTCTTTAACCTGTCTCCTTTCCTTCATCTACACTGATTGAAGTGCATTTAACAAGTGACATCAATAAGTAATCACAGCTTTCACCGGGATTCACCTAGTCAGTCTATGTCTTGGAAAGCGTAGGCATTCCTAATGTTTTATATAACGGGTGGGTCTAATCCTGAATGCTGATTGGTTAAAACCGCATTCCAGCCGGTGTCTATTCCACAATTTACCACAGGCTAAATCTATGAGTTAAAATGCATATTTACTCTGTTCCATCTGACTGCGCAATCCACTGACTCATCAGTCCACCCAAGCAATTTCTAAAATTGATCTCCAATATAAAAAGCATCTTGACATTATCTGACATTTCTTTTAGACTAACATTTCGTTTTCAACGGCGGAGATTTGTATAAACCTCGCTTTTTGTCTTTCCGATATTTGCAATATTGTTTCAATATTCAAATTCCATCTCCAGCTGTCCCATAATAATGAACGTGTCGAGAGTCGGAACGAGACAGACAGACAGCATTTCTCAACCAGTCGATATCATGAATCAGCTGGCATCATTTTTATGGATATATACAAATGAAACAAAGTGCAACTAGTTTGCAGTCTTTCCAGCTTCGGTTTGATGTGATTGTTTTAGCTGTGTTGGCTAACTCCTCTGAACAACAGTGTCCTGATGAGTGAGCACATTATCCATGCCAGGCGAGATCGGGCCTCATTAGCTAATTGTTATGGATATATCCAAATAAATGTTTCTAGAAAACAGCTTAACCTGTTATGGCTAGGGGGCAGTATTTTCACGGCTGGATAAAAAACGTACCCGATTTAATCTGGTTACTACTCCTGCCCAGTAACTAGAATATGCATATAATTATTGGCTTTGGATAGAAAACACTCCAAAGTTTCTAAAACTGTTTGAATGGTGTCTGTGAGTATAACAGAACTCAAATGGCAGGTCAAAACCTGAGAGATTCCTTTACAGGAAGTGGCCTGTCTGACCATTTCTTGAACTTCTTTGCCATCTCTATCTTTTACAAAGGATCTCTGCTCTAACGTGACACTTCCTACGTCTTCCATGGGCGCTCAGAGCCTGGGAAAAACCTGAATGTCGTCATCCCAGCCCCAGGCTGAAACACATTATCGCCTTTCTCAAGTGGCCGATCAAGGGACTGTGGGCTTAGGCGCATGCCCTGGCCGCCCCCGTCTTTGTGATTTTTCCTCTGTTTGCCGAAAAGGAGATTCCCGGTCGGAATATTATCGCTTTTTTACGAGATAAATTGCATAAAAAATGATTTTAAACAGCAGTTGACATGCTTTGAAGTACGGTAATGGAATATTTTGAATTTTTTGGTCACGAATTGCGCCATGCGCGCGACCCTGATTTACCATTTCGGATAGTTTCTGGAACGCACGAACAAAACGCCGCTATTCGGATATAACGATGGATTATTTGGGACCAATCCAACATTTGTTATTGAAGTAGCAGTCCTGGGAGTGCATTCTGACGAAGACAACAAAGGTAAGAACATTTTTGTTATAGTAAATCTGATTTTGGTGAAGGCTAAACTTGCCGGGTGTCTAAATAGCTAGCCCGTGATGGCTGGGCTATGTACTTAGAATTTTGCAAAATGTGCTTTCACCAAAAAGCTATTTTAAAATCGGACATATCGAGTGCATAGAGGAGTTCTGTATCTATAATTCTTAAAATAATTGTTATGCTTTTTGTGAACGTTTATCGTGAGTAATTTAGTAAATTATTAGTAAATTCCCCGGAAGTTTGCGGGGGGTATGCTAGTTCTGAACGTCACATGCTAATGTAAAAAGCAGTTTTTTTATATAAATATGAACTTGATTGAACAAAACATGCATGTATTGTATAACATAATGTCCTAGGTGTGTCATCTGATGAAGATCATCAAAGGTTAGTGCTGCATTTAGCTGTCTTCTGGGTTTTTGTGACATTATATGCTAGCTTGAAAAATGGGTGTCTGATTATTTCTGGCTAGGTACTCTGCTGACATAATCTAATGTTTTGCTTTCGCTGTAAAGCCTTTTTGAAATCGGACAGTGTGGTTAGATAAAGGAGAGTCTTGTCTTTAAAATGCTGTGAAATAGTCATATGTTTGAAAAATTGAAGTTTTTGTATTTTTGAGGAATTTGTAATTCCGCCTATCATTGGATATTGGAGCAGGTGTTCCGCTAGCGGAACGTCTAGATGTAAGAGGTTAAACAAATGCAAATGTAGCTACTTTGCTGTTATTCTGGCTGCAAGTTAGCTGTAGTTGGCTAGCAAGCAAGGGATATGAACAATGCCAGCCAGTATGGCAATTGAACATTTAAAATGAACGACTGATACAGAACAAAAAGACTGAACGACTGGGTCGCGTCTCTAGCAAATCAACTGATAGAACAAATGACCAGCCGGCTTGGGTAGCTACCCTAGACTTGTGTCGGGACTATAGCTTGTGGAATGGTGAAATTGTATGAATAAATTCATCAA
This sequence comes from Salmo salar, assembly GCF_965601325.2. Taxonomy (NCBI): domain Eukaryota; kingdom Metazoa; phylum Chordata; class Actinopteri; order Salmoniformes; family Salmonidae; genus Salmo; species Salmo salar. The sequence continues at coordinate 12,703,276 of NC_138310.1, read as the reverse complement.
AATATGTCAATCATTATTTGAGACTTCGTCTCGGGCCTAACAACACCCATGCCAATAAATCCTCCAAACACCGACTTCTCGGGCATTATCACTTAATTGTACACTCAGTGTATAACTTTGTATTTTCTATTTTGAGTTTAATGTAATAATATTATTTTATATTGTTCTTGTCTATTACTGTTCTGTACTGATTACAGATAGAGCCATGACTACATTATTTATTCAAGACAATTTATTCCACATCATGTAATTCAGTCAAGCAGTAAAATCAGATAAAAAAAACAGATAACACTACCCCTTATGGAAGAGCGCAGACTGTGAAGAGACAAACACACAAAAATGCACTCCACACACACATAAATTTTTTTTTTCTTCTGTATATTGATTTTGTATTGTGCTGTTCTTGTCAAAATATGGACTTGGTCTTTCACCAAATAGGGCTATCTTCTGTATACCACCCCTACCTTGTCACAACACAACTGATTGGCTCAAACGCATTAAGGAGGAAATACATTCCACAAATTAACTTTTAACAAGGCACACTTGTTATTTGAAATGCATTCCAGGTGACTACCTCATGAAGCTGGTTGAGAGAATGCCAAGATTGTGCAAAGCTGTCATCAAGGCAAAGAATGGCTACTTTGAAGAATCTCAAATATAATTTGATTTATTTAACACTTTTTTGGTTACTACAGGAATCCATATGTTGTCTTTCATAGTTTTGATGTCTTTACTATTGTTATACAATGTAGAAAATAGTAAAAATTAAGAAAAAGTCTTGAATGAGTAGGTGTGTCCAAACTTTTGTCTGGTACTGTATATCCCTACCAGTAATAAAATGGGATGACGTCACTGATTTCCACGCTGGAGCGGACATCGACCTGAGAGACAGCAGGCAGAGGAGAGCTGTGAGACAGATATTGCCATAAATTAATTTGACCCTAATCTTTGGATTTCACATAACTGGGAATACAGATAGGCATCTGTTGTTCACAGACACCTAAAGAAACGAAGTAGGATGTGGTGTGGATCATAAAACCAGTCAGTATCTGGTGTGACCACCATTTGCCTCATGTAACGCGACACGTCCTTCAAATAGAGTTGATCAGGCTGTTGATTGTGGCCTGTGGAATGTTGTCCCACTTCTCTTCAATGGCTGTATGAAGTTGCGGGATATTGGCGGGAACTGGAACAGGCTGTCATACACGTCGATCCAGAGCATCCCAAACATGGGTGACATGTCTGGTGAGTATGCAGGCCATGGAAGAACTGAGACATTTTCAGCTTCCAGGAATTGGGTACAGGTCCTTGCAACATGGGGCTGTGCATTATCATGCTGAAAAATGAGGTGATGGCGGTGAATGAATGGCACGACAATGGGCCTCAGGATCTCGTCACGATATCTCTGTGCATTCAAATTGTCATTGATAAAATGCAATTGTGTTCATTGTCCGTAGATCATGCCTGCCTGCCTGCCTGCCCATACCATAAGCCAACTACCACCATGGGGCATGTTGTTCACAACATTGACATCAGCAAACCGCTCGCCCACACGATGTCTGCCATCTGCCCAGTACAGTTGAAACCCGGGATTAATCTGTGAAGAGCACACTTACCAGTGGCCATTGATGGTGAGCATTTGCCCACTGAAGTCGGTTACGACGCCAAACTGCACTCAGGTCAAGACCCTGGTGAGGACAACGAGCACAGAGATGAGCTACCTTGAGACAGTTTGTGCAAAAATGATTTGGTTGTGCAAACCCACAGTTTCATCAGCTATCCGGGTGGCTGGTCTCAGATGCTCCCGCAGGTGAAGAAGCCAGATGTGGAGGTCCTGGGCTGGTGTGGTTACACGTGGTCTGCGGTTGTGAGACCGGTTGGGCGTACTGCCAAATTCTCTAAAACGACGTTGGAGATGGCTTATGGTAGAGAAATTAACATTAAATGATCTGGCAACAGCTCTGGTGGGCATTCCTGCAGTCAGCATACCAATTGCATGCTCCCTCAAAACTTGAGACACCTGCGTCAATGTGTTGTTTGAAAAAAATGCACATTTTAGAGTGTCTTTTTATTGTCTCCAGCTCAAGGTGCACCTGTGTAATGATCATGCTGTTTAATCAGCTTCTTAATATGCCACACCTATCAGGTGGATTATCTTAGCTCACCAACAGGGAAGTAAACAAATTTGTGCACAACATTTTAGAGAAATAGGCTTTTTGTGCGTATGGAAAATGACTGGGATCTTTCATTTCAGCTCATGAAACATGGGACCAACGCTTTACATGTTGCATTTATATTTTAGTTCAGTGTAGATCTTGTATAAAGTAATGTTCCAAAGAAAATGACTCCATTAATGGTAGAATGATTAAATATAGGCATTTGTTTTCATATTTAGAAAAGGCACTCTTTGAAATGTGTGGTAAAGTTCAAATTCCTATATTTAAGATGGCAACAAATCATCTAGGCCATTTAACCTAGCTAAAGCACCCAAGTAAAACTGCCACAAAGCAATTAGTCCTGAGAATAAGGAATGATATGAGGAATGATCAATAGCGGTAACACAAGGATTCTGCTAAGAAAGTCTTGTTATGACATCTGTCATTAAAGTTTATTGTTTTATAATGGACCTTCCTCCCATTAGTGAACAAAGTGGCCTACCAAGTGAGACATGGGAAAAGCTATTTTGCAAAGACTCCATAGCCTACTCTCTGTGGAGTTGTTAAAATTCTAATGGGTAGAGATGCAAGGTGACTGCTTATCTAAGCTTATTGAAATCAATGGAACTCTAAATTTGAATATGAAAACAAAGAGTACAAGTGAGCGAGGGAGAGAGTGGCAGGAAACTAGTGGGTTTGCAGAAGGATTAGAAAGTTACAGAGTCAGCATTCCATTCAGGGAAAGTGGGGCATTGGCTTGACAAGACAAACGGTCATGGCCACATCCCACTAGCCTGCCTTCCCTAGCCTGGATTGTGTTCCTTACGGCACAAAAAGGAAAACATTTTAAAATGTTTTGCAACAGAAAACAAAAATAAGTTTGTACATGTAAGTCCCTTCCTTTTGTTAGTTCCTCAGGCTACCAAAGCCCTGGGTTCCAAAACACATTTAATTTTTTTGCCCATTTTTTTACACTCTTATCATAACATCATGGCAATTCAAAATGGTGGAAGAAAACCCCAGGCGGATGTGTACACTTGACCTGATATTTAACTCACCTATTTTTAATGCAAAAAGTATGCTTTCATATGAGTTATGCAAATGCGACGGCACGACAACAAACAGAGGTCTATCTCAACACTGCAATGTAACTTTTGGTGACCAAAATCTAACCTCACAGTTTCAAATTTTAATCAGTTGCTGTAGCTGAAATAGAGTCTGTAGCATGAAAAAAACCTATGCCCGAAAGACATCTGGATCAAGAGCAGTAGCCTACTCAGAACATGAAAATGTGTGCCACTTCATATGTTAACTGGTGAGGTGCTTAAAATGCATTCTAATGGACTGTCATTTTTCAGGGAGATGACATTCAGCAAATCTTTGTCGTTGCAGCATGGTCCCTGCCTGTCCCTGAGATCTGTGCATGTTCTTCTAATCGAGCAGAGTGATGAGATTGTATCGTGAGCAGCACACTCTTTGGATTGTTCCTCAATCTCCAGCATGCAATATGGAATCACTATTCAGACTGCGATCAGTATGCCGGGAGGCATTGGCAAATGGGGCATGTCATGAATTAATTACTGGGAGAGAAGAATGTTGTGTGCCGACAGGCCTGGCAGGTAGAATAACTGCCGTTATGCTATGTTATGACTGTCATAATCACGACATGGCAGTTGTGTCAGGTCCACCCCAGACTCATGAAGACATGGGATTCCCTCCCTGTGTTTCAAACCAGGGGTACATAAGGGGCCAAAGGATCATTTGATTGGCCAGCTCCATTGACCTTTCACCTTGAGTTGAGTAGGAATTACTGATAGAGGAAGGTTGGGGTCAATGCGATAATACACTGAACAAAAATATAAACGTAACATGTAAAGTGTTGGTCCCAACAATCCCAGAAATTTTCCAGATGCACAAAAATCTTATTTCTCTCAAATTTTGTGGACAAATATGCTTATATCCCTGTTAGTGAGCATTTCTCCTTTGCCAAGATAATCCATCCACCTGACAGGTGTGCACATCAAGAAGCTGACTAAACAGCATGATCATTACACAGGTGCACCTTGTGCTGGGGGAAATAAAAGACCACTTTAAAATGTGCAGTTTGCCACAAATGTCTCAAGTTTTGAGCATGCAATTTCCAGATCATTTAATGTTCACTTCTCTACCACAAGCTGCCTCCAATGTCGTTTTAGAGAATTTGGCAGTACGTCTAACCGGCCTCACAACCGTCGACCACGTGTAACTACGGCAGCCCAAGAACTCCACATCCTGCTTCTTCACCTGTGGGATCATCTGAGGGGGATGCTGAAGAGTATTTATATCTCTAATAAAGCCCTTTTGTGGGGAAAAACTCCTTCTGATTGGCTGGGCCTGGCTCCCCAGTAGGTGGGCCTATGCCCTCCCAGACCCACCCATGGCTGCACCCCTGCCCAGTCTTATGAAATCCATAGATTAGGTCCTAATGATTTTATTTCAATTGACTGAGTTCCTTATATGAACTGTAACACAGTCAAATCTTTGAAAATGTTGCATGTTGCGTTCATATTTTTGTTCAGTATATATTAAAGGGCCTCTCTTTCTGCTGATATGTGTGTGACTGTCCTGGCTCTCGTTGGTGGGGTTTGATGACACAGGGAATACCGAAGGGATCAGGTTATGGAATTGAAAACATTCCTTCTTTTAGAGAGAATGAAGGATAAGGCTTTGCTGTTTTTTGTTCACTTCATCATAAAAAAAACAGCAATCTCAAAAGTAACACTTGAGCTTCAATAATGGGATTCTAACAGCGCACAGAGCAAGGCTTTTATAATACCTCCTACCCCTGTAGACCACTGAAGCTGGAAAGTGTGTACCTGTGTGCGTGTGCATGAGTCTCTCCACTATATTTGAAAGGTGCTTTTGAGGCAGATGCTCCAAAAATTGGCATTCTGGGTAAAGGTTTAGAGTTTTATAGCAGAGTGTTGGAATGAACTTTTTATCACAATTTTTATTTTATTTTTATGACTGATAAAAGGGAATGCTTTGAATGAATATGCTAATACACTACAAAAGAAAAATATGACTGGCAATTTCAACCTCACCCCTTGATGACATAAAAATACTCATATTAATATTCATATCTCCCCAATATCAAAATAATATGCAGATTCATATTTCGGGCTCAGATGAAACATACATAGCATTTTTGTCTTCCTGAAATCAATCTGTAGGATCATGAACAATGTAGATAATATCAATAATAAATCAACTAACTTTTTTACCCCTTTTTCTCCATAATTGGTAGTTACAGTCTTGTCCCGTCGCTGCAACTCCCGTATGGACTCGGGAGAGGCAAAGTTCAAGAGCCATGCGTCCTTCGAAACACGACACTGCCAAGCCGACTGCTCCTTGACACACTGCTCACTTAACCCGGAAGCCAGCTGCACCAATGTATCAGAGGAAACACTGTGCAACTGGTGACTGTGTCAGCGCGCATGCGCCTGGCCCGCCACAGGAGTCGCTAGAGCGCAATGGGACAAGGACATCACGGCTGGCCAAACCCTCCCCTAACCCGGACCTAGCTGGGCCAATTGTGCGCCGCCTCATGGGTCTCCCGGTTGCGGCCGACTGAGACACAGCCTGTAGTGACGCCTCAAGCACTGCGATGCAGTTCTTTAGACCGCTGCGCCCCTCGGGAGGCCCATAAATCAACTATCTTAAACGTATAATATTCTTGATTTTTCAGCAGAGTGTGTCGAGTGTGTGTGTTTGTGTGTGTGCGCGTGTGGACGTGACAACAGTCTATTGTCAGGCCTTTGGCCCCGTAGAATTAGGAATTAGAATACTATAATGGGTATGCAATGTGTTATGACAGTATAAAAGGTCAGACATTTTGGTCAAGGTGTAGTTCATCCATGGTCAGGAGAAAACTGAGGATGGATCAACAATGTTGTACAGTGAAAAGAAGGAAACCTGTACAGAATAAAAATATTCCAAAACATGCATTCTGTTTGCAATAAGGCACTAAAGTAAAACTGCTAAAAATGTGGCAAAGAAATTAACTTTATGTCATGAATATAAAACATTATGTTTGGGGCAAATCCAACACAACACATCACTGAGTACCATTCTTCAAATTTTCAAGCATGGTTGTGGCTGCATCATGCTATGGGTATGCTTGTCAACGGCAAGGACTAGGGAGTATTTTTGGGGGGGATAAAAAGAAACAGAACAGAGCTATACACAGGCAAAATCCTTGACAAAATCCTTGTTCAGTCTGCTTTCCAACAGACACTGGGAGACAAATCCACCTTTCAGCAGGACAGTAACCTAAAACACAATACCAAATATACACTGTAGTTGTTTACCAAGATGAGAATGTTCCTGACTGGCCTAGTTACAATTTCAACTTAAATCGGCTTGAAAATCTCTGGGAAAAACTTTAACATGGCTGTCTAACAATGATCAACAACCAACTTGACAGAGCTTGAAGAATTTAAAAAAGAATAAAGTGCAAATATTGTACAATCCAGCTGTGCAAAGCTCTCAGAGACTTACCCAGAAACACTCACAGCTGTAATTGCTGCCAACACTGATTCTAACATTGACTCAGGGTGTGAATACTTATTTCATTTTCAATACATTTGTTAAAATGTCTAAAAACATGTTTTCACTGTCGTTATGGGGTATTGTGTGTAGATGGATGATAATTATTATTTGTTTTAATACATTCTGAATTCAGGCTGTAACACAACAAAATGTGGAATAAGTCAAGGGGTATGAATACTTTCTGAAGGCACTGTATGTGAGGATCCTGTTAATCGACTACATCTCAGTGTTCAACACCATAGTGCCCTCCAAGCTAGTCAATAAGCTGACGGTCGTAGGTCTGATCACCAATGGCGATGAGACAGCCTACAGGGAGGAGGTCAGAGACCTGACAGTGTAGTGCCAGGACAACAACCTCTCCCTCAACGTTAGCAAGACCAAAGAGCTGATCGTGGACTACAGGAAACAGGGGCAAGTGCACACCCCCATTCACATCGACGGGGCCACAGTCACGAGGGTCAAGAGCTCAAAGTTCCTCGGTGTCCACATCACTGAGAACTTAACATGGTCCTCTCACACCAGCACAGTCCTAAAGAAGGCACGGCAGCACCTCTTCTCCCTCAGGAGGCTGAAAAAATGTGGCATGGCCCCTCAGATCCTTAGGAACTTTTCCAGGTGCACCATCGAGAGCATCCTGGCTGGTTGTGTCACCGTCTGGTATGGCAACTGCCCTGCCCTCGACCGGAAGGACCTACAGAGGGTGTTGTGGAATGCCCAATGCATCACTGGGTTGAGTTCCCAGCCATTCAAGACGTACATACCAGGCGGTGTCTGAGAAAGACCTGAAAAATTGCCAAAAACTCCAGCCACCAGACACATGGACTGTTCTCCATGCTCTCGTCCGGCAGGCGGTACCGGTGCATCAAGGCTCAGACCAACAGACTCCTAAACAGCTTCTATCCCCTGGCCATAAGACTCTTAAATGGCTAACAGCAACTTCTCTCCCTCTCCCACAGATTATCCACACTGACTCTATGCCCATCCACAGGTCTGTACCCATTCAGATACACACACCTTCACTGTCACTCTGACTCACACACATACACTCACACACACCCTCAGTCACGCACTCATTACTGACGCCACACACTTACACCAACACACACACACACACACACACACACACACACACACACACACACACACACACACACACACACACACACACACACACACACACACACACACCACACACACACAACCCTCACACCGATGCTGCTGCTAAAATTATTATTGATTCGATTTATTACTACCACTACGCTGCTACATTATTCATTGATTATTGATTACCATTAGTATTACCTTAGTATCTATCTATTTATCCTACTACTGGTCACTATTACTCCTGTTTATATGTATATATGACCATAAGTATTTATATATTCCTGCTACTATACCCTTTTTAGCCTTGTTTACATGTACAGTATATCCGCCTATCACGCTTACAATGACACTCTTGCACACATACACACTCACACTAACACACACACACTTACACTTACATACACACACACACACACACACATACACATAAACCCACCACAAATTTGCATTCTTATTATTATTATTTATCCTGCAGTCATTTTATCCTAATCCCTGCCTACATGTATATATCTACCTCAAATACTCTAGTATCCCAGCACATTGTACATTTGGTACTGGCATTAACCCTGTATATAGCTTTTGTATCCTTAACTAGCATTGAAAAGGTTAAGCATTTCACTGTACTTATATGAGAAATAAAGGGGTTGGAACCAAAATGATTTTACTTTTTACATTTTTTTATTTCACTGTTCCGATCAGCAAAAGAAAGTTTCATCTAGCTTGACATTAAATTACTTCACCAATCTGTGCGGATAGAGCAGCTTGGTATGGAGCGGGAAAACTATTTTCCTGCATTGGACAGACAAGTGTAGGGTGCGAGATGCGACTGAAACTTTGCTGGTGGGGAGAGAGCGATAGAGGGTGGAGGAGGAGGCTTGGCTTCAAAACGCTGGGCATCTTGTTATGACATGCATTATCTGAATTAACCCCACAGAATTCTACCTACAGAGGAGTGACTCCCACGAAAGAACTTTGAATGTCCTTGAACATTCAGAGAGTTGGCTTAAAGTTGGACCAGAGCTAGCACCAGAGTTAAAATAAAAAGACGTCTTACCTTTTTATAGTTAATAAATCCAATGTGTACTGTATCCTTAACTAGCATTGAAAAAGTGAATCCATTCTTCTCTGATAAAAATATCTCTCTCCCTAATTTCTGAATCACGCTTGTATTATCAGAAGACTACAGTACTGTAGACTATGCCTTGGAGGGGCAGGTAGCCTAAACACGCACAGGCAAAGTTTTCAGCTGACAGGCAGACACTGCAATAAGTTTCTGAGTGACCAAGTGAGGGCTTTGCATAGGCTGAAAAAAACCCCGCCCGGAACATAAAATAACGTTATTAATCCCTAAGAGTCTATTGATCCACACCTGTGCATAGATAAAATAATCATAATAAAAAAATCCCAATCAAAATCTGTCAATTTAAGCTAGATATATATGTTTTTTTGAATGAGCTGCCTCTCAATCCACCACATCCGCCTATGTCGGCCTTCCGCATCTGTGGTGGAAGGTGGCTGAGCTGCAGTGGTGTTTGTCAGACCATGAGACATCCCAAAAATTGGTCTTCTCACAAAAATGTCTGTGTCGCCAGAATGGTTTGGCCTACAAACGGAGAATACCAAGATGATTTTGCTCTATGACCCCCACAAGCCTAACGGGACTCGTCTGAAGTCGATACCGCTGATGTGCAAACTTCTGTCTTTGGCTTCTGAACCGTTTGGGCTAGAGGTCGACCAATTATGATTTTTCAACACCGATACCGATTATTGGAGGGCCAAAAAAGCCGATACCGATTAATTGGCCGATTTATTTATTTATTTGTAATAATGACAATTACGACAATACTGAATGAACACTTATTTTAACTTAATATAATAATACATCAATAAAATCAATTTAGCCTCAAATAAATAATGAAACATGTTCAATTTGGTTTAAATAATGCAAAAACAAAGTGTTGGAGAAGAAAGTAAAAGTGCAATATGTGCAATAGAACATGAGAACATATGAAAGCTGGTGGTTCCTTTTAACATGAGTCTTCAATATTCCCAGGTAAGATGTTTTAGGTTATAGTTATTATAGGAATTATAGGACTATTTCTCTCTATACGATTTGTATTTCATATACCTTTGACTATTGGATGTTCTTATAGGCACTTTAGTATTGCCAGTGTAATAGTATAGCTTCCGTCTCTCTCCTCGCTCCTACCTGGGCTTGAACCAGGAACACATCGACAAAAGCCACCCTCGAAGCAGCGTTACCCATGTAGAACAAGGGGAAACAACTACTCCAAGTCTCAGAGCGAGTGACATTTGAAACGCTATTAGCGCGCACCAGGCTAACTAGCTAGCCATTTCACATCGGTTACACCAGCCTAATCTTGGGAGTTGACAGGCTTGAAGTCATAAACAGCGCAATGCATTGCGAAGGGCTGCTGGCAAAACGCACGAAAGTGCTATTTTGAATGAATGCTTACGAGCCTGCTGCTGCCTACCATCGCTCAGTCAGACTGTTCTATCAAATCATATACTTAATTATAACATAATAACACACAGAAATACCAGCCTTAGGTCATTAATATGGTCGAATCTGGAAACTATCATCTCGAAAACAAAACGTTATTCCTGTTACATTGCACAACCTTCAATGTTATGTCATAATTACGTAAAATTCTGGCAAATTCGTTCGCAACGAGCCAGGCGGCCCAAACTGCTGCATATACCCTGACTCTGTTTGCAAGAGAAGTGACACATTTACCCTAGTTAAAAGAAATTCATGTTAGCAGGCAATATTAACTAAATATGCAGGTTTAAAAATATATACTTGTGTATTGATTTTAAGAAAGGCATTGATGTCTATGGTTGGAGCAACGTGTACCTAAGCGCTTATATGCAACGCAGGACAGGCTAGATAAACTAGTAATATCATCAACCATGTGTAGTTAACTAGTGATTATGATTGATTGATCGTTTTTATAAGATACGTTTAGTGCTAGCTAGCAACTTACCTTGGCTTCTTACTGCAATCGCGTAACAGGCAGGCTCCTCGTGGAGTGCAATGTAAAGCAGGTGGTTAGAGCGTTGGACTAGTTAACCGTAAGGTTGCAAGATTGAATCCCTGAGCTGACAAGGTAAAAATCTGTTGTTCTGCCCCTGAACAAAGCAGTTAAACCACCGTTCCTAGGCCATCATTGAAAATAAGAATGTGTTCTTAACTGACTTGCCTAGTTAAATAAAGGTTAAAATATATATATATATATAAAAAAATATGAATCGGCCAAATCGGCGTCCAAAAATACACATTTCCGATTGTTATGAAAACTTGAAATCGGCCCTAATTAATCGGTCGACCTCTAGTTTGGGCCATACACTATATGACCCCACTATGGAAAGGGGAGCTTCTCACCAACACAGTGGTGTTCTGAAGGTAACCGGTATCGGTTTAAAAAAAATGAATGGAAGTATGGAGGTAGTTTTGTGCCATTAAAAAAAGGGGTAAAATGTGTCCCAAAGACAACAATATTTCCTTAGCTTTCTTTTATCTCCTAGATATAGGAAAGACACTTCAAAACCTTATTACTTATTTTTTGACTGTCTGTTTTGCCATATATGAATGTATTATTCAATGTGTTTCTATGGGCTATAGTATTAAATGCCAAAGTCAATATTTTCTAAAAAAACACATTTTAATTAATATATTTTTTGATACCTACAGGGGTCCTAAAATTCAAAATCAAATAGCTAAATGATCCATGGTATGATCATCTTAAAACAATTCCATATGTTAGCTTAGACTTTTTAACCGGTTCCCATGCTTTTAAAATAAAGGTTCTGTTCCGGAACAGTCTAAATCACTTTCGTTCCGAGTTCTGATTCTGTTCCTCTAAAAATGTTGTTCTTTTCCAGTTGTTGGGTTCTACTCCCTGAACTGGCCCCAACCCCTGGTTGCAACCACCCCATAAAAAAATAAATGTCAATATATTTAACATTATGTAAAATGTATTTTCAATATATGGGTACAAGTGTAAATGGGTACGAGCGTAAATGTAAACTTTGGCAATGATATAATAAATAAAAAAATGATTTCACCTCATTTTAATATTCTGTCATAAAGAGCACATGTTCGACTTCATAAAAAACTAGTTTTCCCCTCCCAAGAGGTAAAGAAAATGACTATATTAAGTACACATTAAGTTATGCCAGTTGGACACTGGTTGCACTGCTCTCGTCAAGTTTGTTTGTTTATTTGTGATATGAAAGACATGGAGTCACTTCATGACTGATAACGTATCATGTTTCTAGTCATTTAAATGCATTTAAATACATGGTAATGCTTTTGGTATGTGTCAAGTAGAATAACAATACATTTTGACAAAACATATTGTGGAGTTGGCAACCTATTAGAAGACTTGGAGGCCTGGCTTTTTGGTATCGTAGCTTTGTCTTTGTGCTTTTTGGCCTCCCGTGAGATGGATTGTCATTCCAGTTAATGTGTTATGCATGTGTGTAATTAAAGGTTAAGCTTTGTCATACTGTATGGAGAAAAAAAATACATGCGAAATATAAGATATTTTCCAATATAATGTATTTAATTCGTTTTTATTTCATACATTTTAAATATATTCCAACATATATTACAGAATGTATTTAAAATGTGTATATAATGTCCGGTGGAAGCAGAGTAGGAGATTGAGAAAATTCAGGTAAATAGAAGATGCAATATCTACATGTACTTCAAATACATTTTACGCAATGTTAAATATATTGAAATGTATTTTTCTCCCATACTGGTGTACACTGACATAAGTGCATGTGATACCAAAGAGCTTACTAAAGTTTCATTGTTAATACAGTGACCATTTCATTACAATATTGTCACGTTCTGACCAGTAAAGGGGTTATCTGTTATTGTAGTTTAGTCAGGACATGGCAGGGGGGTATTTGTTTTATGTGGTTCAGGGTGTGTTTATGTAGAGGGGTGTTTGATTTATGTATTCCGGGGTTTTGGTCTATGTTCTATGTTATTGTATTTCTATTTTTCCATCTAGTCATTCTATTTCTATGTTTAGTTTTTGGGTTTGACCTTCAATTGGAGGCAGCTGTTCCTCGTTGCCTCTGATTGAAGGTCCTATATAGAGGGGTGTGTTTGTAATGGGTTTTGTGGGAAGTTTTTTTTTTTTTTTTGCACTGCTGTGTTTAGCCGGCAAGACTGTTCGTTTGGTTATTGTTTTGTTTATTTAAGTGTTCACAATAAAAGTGAAAATGAGCACTAAACCCGCTGCGCCTTGGTCCATTTTTTTTATTTTTTAGTCATTTAGCAGACGCTCTTATCCAGAGCGACTTACAGTAGTGAATGCATTTCATAATTTTTTTTCTCCGTACTGGTCCCCCGTGGGAATCGAACCCACAACCCTGGCGTTGCAAACACCATGCTCTACCAACTGAGCTACACGGGACCGTGGTGGTCCACTTACTACGATGACCGTTACAAATATGACTTGGCCAATTTTGTATATTTGCCATACATCTTAATAAAAACATATTTCTTACAAATAAATTGCTTGTTGTGATGTGTGTTTTGTCCAATATTTTTATTTTAATCCCAGCCCCTGTCCCCGCAGGAGGCCTTTTGCCTTTTGGTAGGCCGTCATTGTAAATAAGAATTTGTTCTTAACTGACTTGCCTAGTTAAATAAAGGTTAAATAAAATAAAAAAGGAAAAATATGTAAAAGCATGTTGGAAAATATTTTACAAAACATTATCAAATACATAATATATTAAGCAAATATATCGATAAATACAAGTGAAAACATATTCTAAAGTACATTCTTTAATGTATTACATTTCCCGATGTATTTAACATATATTGTGAAATACATTCTGTAATAAACAGTATTTTGGAATGTATTTAAAATGTATTAAATATTTCACATAGATAGACATGCTTTTTTTCTAAAAATACATTTTAAACGTCCCCCCCCCCCCCCATATAGGACCAGTTTTGAACCCCCTTGTCCTCCATGCTTTTTTCCTCTCCAGGTCCACCAGTACATAAAGAGACTGCTCTGCCTGTAGGTAAAATACATTTCATTAAACACCCTGCTGCAGTGAGCAGCAGTTTTCCTCTTGCCTGCTCCTCTCTTGGAGAATTTGTCAATCTTGACATGCTGATGCTCTGTGGCAGGCCTGTCATTTCAAATCACCCAACCTTGAATTAGGGCGCCGGTTCACTCACTGAGGGCAAATGTAAGACACGCAACCACCCATGCAAGTACACACCTACACTCTTCACACACTCTTCACACACATTCCTAGAGGACAGGTGGAAAGTACAGCAATAATAAAAAAAATGTCCCTGAAGCATCAGTGACCCAAAGAGGCAACTTGAGAAATGTAACATATAAACACCGTATGCAGATTTCATATGTTTGATGAGGTAGCAACACACAGTAGTAAATGGCATGAGGAAAAAAAGCTATTAATCTTCTTTGTATTGGCCTTTGGGACCAGCCCCTCCCACCAAACACACACACGCACGCACATACGCACGCCAAACACACACACACACACACACACGCAGAATTCTGTACAGAATTGATCTAAGCTTTTTCCTTTGGGCTTCACTGATGAATGTCAACTAAAGAATATAGCAAAGCATGTGTCTGCAATCCTGAGAAAGAATATATTCCTTTTACTTTCTGCTAGTGAGATTGGGTTGCTGGGATAAGGTAACGCAATTACCAGGACGTGATCCACTCCTATTCATGATGTCATGACTGTCCACGAGAATCCAAATAGGTCAGATCAGATTTGCAATGAATAACTTCAATCAGACCCCCTCTCACCCGCGGGGGGGAGGGGGTAGATTAGTGGGGATTAACAACTCACGTCCTGAAGATTCAGATCTCCCTCTCCAATATTCACCAAAGGAATGTCCTTTGTTTCAAGAGACGTTTCCCGCTGAAACTCTAACACGTTCAAAAGCAAATACTGGAACAATATTTCTATGTGGGGAATGGTCAGAGACGATCTACAGAACACTAATGTCATTTTGTTTCTTATTTTGTGATGTCATTAAAAATGCTATAAAGGAAATAATGTATTTTGGAAAGTATACCCACTACATGTATGAAGTGTCCATCCTATGTGTTGTGCATCTAACATGAAAAATGATTTAAAAAAATGTGTTAACCTGTCTGGGCTAGGGGGCAGTATTTTCACGGCCGGATGAAAAACGTACCCAATTTAAACAGGTTACTACTCTGGCCCAGAAACTAGAATATGCATATTATTAATAGATGTGGATGGACAACACTCTGAAGTTTCTAAAACTGTTTGAATGGTGTCTGTGAGTATAACAGAACTCATATGGCAGGCAAAAACCTGAGAAAAAGTCAACCAGGTAGTGGAGGATCTGAGAATTGTAGTTCTTCTTTCTAGTCCCTTTCGAAACTACAGTATCTGTGGGGTTACGTTGCACTTCCTAAGGCTTCCATTGGCTGTCAAAAGCCTTCAAAAAGTTGTTTCAGCCTTCTCCTGTTACTGGGCAGATAATAGGAGCTCAGTTACTGAGTGGACTGCCTGTGGACAAAGGGATTGGATATGCTCGGTCACACGAGCGCCGTTCCTTCTTTTTCTCCTTGAATGAATACGCTATTGTCCGGTTGGAATATTATTGCAATTTTACGTTAAAAATACCATAAAGATTGATTTTAAACAGTGTTTGACATGCTTCTAAGTACGATAATTGAACATTTTGACTTTTCGTCTCTGGTACCGCGTTTGCGTGTTATGCCTTTGGATAGTGCTCTGAACGCACGAACAAAACGGAGGTATTTGGACATAAATATGTATTATTTCGAACAAAAACAACATTTCTTGTGGAAGTAGCAGTCCTGGGAGTGCATTCTGACGAAGGTCAGCAAAGGTAAGAGAATATTTCTAATACTAATTCTGAGTTTAGGTTGCCCTGAACTTGGCGGGTGTCTGTATGGCTCTCTGTGATGGCTGAGTTATGTACTCAGAATATTGAAAAAAACTGTGCTTTCTCCGTAAAGCTATTTTAAAATCTGACAAAGCGGTTGCATCCAGGAGTAGTCTATCTATAATTCTTTAAATAATTGTTATATATTTTGTCAATGTTTATGATGAGTATTTTTGTAAATTGATGTGCACATTCACCGACAGTTTTGGTGGGAATACATTTTCTGAACATCACGCGCCAATGTAAAAGGCTGTTTTTGTATATAAATATGAACTTTATCGAACAAAACATACATGTATTGTGTAACATAATGTCCTAGGAGTGTCATCTGATGAAGATCGTCAAAGGTTAGTGCTTCATTTAGCTGTGTTTTGGGTTTTATTGACACATGTCCTTGCTTGGAAAATGGCTGTGTGACTATTTTTGTCTATGTACTCTCCTAACATAATCTAATGTTTTGCTTTCGCTGTAAAGCCTTTTTGAAATCGGACAATGTGGTTACATCAAGGAGAAGTGTATCTTTAAAATGGTGTAAAATAGTTGTATGTTTGAGAAAGTTGAATTATGACATTTTGTTGTTTTTGAATTTGCCGCCCTGATATTTCACTGGCAGGTGGGACGCTAGCGCAGGTCCATAGATGTTAAGAGGGATGTGATTTGAAAAACTATAAGAGATAATTCTTTTACATAACTTTGTACAAGTGACAAGTCATGCCCCCTAGGAAGGTCAGAGAGCGTATCAGCCTGACGGAACCGCCCCTTTCGAACAAACTGTATAAATGATGAGTCAAGAAATTAACATAGCAGACCACAAAACCGTCAGCTGCAGCTGCATGTTTAAAGTGGTTTGAACTGTAAATCTCAACACGAGGTAGAGATTATAAACTCACCTCCGGACAATCACTGGTACTGCTGATTAGCTGTCCTAAGTATCTTCAAAAGCAAATTTAAATAGGACCATCCTGCACTCTGCTCAAACCATAGATACGGCTGGCTAGCCTATCTTCAAAGAAGCATCTTCAAGAGCGAATGGAAGGAGAAGAAACTCTGTAGTTCTGTTCAGGCCTACACGCCAAGTCACTGGATACTGGACAACTACAGAGAAGAACAACAGTAGAAGACTTGTTGGTGTCACACCCTGATCTGTTTCACCTGTCTTTGTGCTTGTCTCCACCCCTCCAGGTGTCACCCATCTTCCCCATTTCCCCCAGTGCATTTATACCTGTGTTCTCTGTTTGTCTGTTGCCAGTTCATCTTGTCTCGTCAAGCCTACCAGCGTGTTTTTTCCGTGCTCCTGGTTTTCCTAGTCTCTGTTTTCGAGCACTCCCGGTTCCAACCTTTTCTGCCTGCCCTGACACTGAGCCCGTCTGCCTGACCATTCAGCCTGCCCTGACCTCGAGCCTGCCTGCCACCCTGTACCTTTCGGACTCTGACCTGGTTAATGAACTTCTGCCTGTCCACGACCTGCCTATTGCCTGCCCCTTGTATTTTAATAAATATCAGAGACTCGAACCATCTGCCTTCTGTGTCTGCATCTGGGTCTTGCCCTGTGTCGTTATAGTTGGAACCCTTTTGAACAATCAGAGCCTTACAAGCATCCCACGGAAAGGCCCAACTCCCTTTCCAAGGCGGCCCTGTCGACTGAGAGAGATCCACGCGGACTCAGACATTTCACGTAAATACATTCATGATTTCTTACTCAAAGCAGGCTGCGGTTCGTGTAGTATATGGTTACTGTAGGTGAGAGTAGTTTCTAAATGTACCAACGTTAAGTGTCTCTCTCCCTCTCTGTCTCGCCCTGCCCTCTTCATCTCTTTTGTAACAAGCAGCCATATTGTTATCAGTCCTCTAGGGACCTGTTTTGAATGTATTAAGGGTGTATGTTTATCCTGTGTTACCATTTAATTAGCTAGTAAATAAATTATTAAACCAATTTGTGTAGTACTGAATAATAAGTAAGGTTCGGGTTTTTGCAGATGCAAGGAGGTTACGACTGTTCAGAATGATTATATGATATGAGGTTATGATTAATAAGTTGACTGTTTTTAGATGTGATGGGTAAATGCCTTTGATAGTTTAATTCGGGAGATGGTAACTCTTTAAAGAACCACTCTCATGGTGCCCCAGATCCTAATGAGTTAATTGTTACATGATTAATTTAATCGGGTAACAATTAAACATAGTTTGTTGATTAGATAAATAACAGTCCTCAGATTAATGTTAATGTCAAGTCACGACAATGAATGAAACCTGAGAAGCTTATGCTGCTCAGTGTTAAATCTATTTCCAAGATTTTGACGCAAAAGTTATGCTTCCAGTGTTGCAGGTAAGAAAAATGACAACCCAGACAACCCAACCCATGAAAACCCAGCGTAGCTTCTATGCAAGCCTTAATTTGATCCAGCTGTCTTGTCTACCTTGAATTATTCTAGTGTGTAGAACAAGTTTTAGAATCCCACACCAAATAAAATGTTCTCCTTTCTTCTGGGCAGACTTTGGGAATGTGACAAGAACGTGGAGCGTTATCGAACCAATAGACTGAGTTATTCATGGTATTGATCCTATTTGTGAGTGCTCACCAAGCCAGTGCTCTCCAGTAATCTTGCCGAAGCCGTTGCGGTATGCGTCCCATGCTCGGAAGAAGTTCACTGCGCCATCCTCTCTGCGCTGAATGACCTGGGAGGATAAACAGAAAAAGAAAAACACCCCATATTATTACCATGGCAACATTTTGGTATATTGTTTTGTGATCCTAAGTGCCCAAATGCAACCTAATCCAGGGCAGTATTCATTAGTACACACCATAGCGTTGTGCAACAGAAAACGAAAATGACCGTTTCTTATTGGACAAGCTCAAGTAGTCTCTCCCTGTTTCAGTCTGTTTTCTTCTGTTTGGTACCTTGTGAATATGACCCTGAATAATTGGTTTTCGCCAGCCCCATTTGGTGAAAATGACATTGACCCATTTGGTGCTGCTTTAAATGATGTGCAGTTTATAAAGGCTTCATGAAGCCTTCATGAACAGAACATAAATGTGTCACAAATAATCTATAACCATATGTCATGCTCTATAAAAGGGTTCATAAAATAACCACCCATGTCAAATGTGACATAACCCACTTGCACACTCTTGGCATATGTGTTATATTATTATTATTCTACAATGTAGAAAATAGTAAAAATAAAGATAAACCCTTGAATGAGTAGGTTTGTCCAAACTTTTGACTGGCACTGTATCTCATGATAATGACATAACAAAAGTTGTTTTGATGATTGACAGTATGGCTGAGGCAGCCGAGCCCACGGTGGATCAGCACATATGTTTTTATTGATTGCTACACTAAGGGATAGTACATTTCATGCTAACATTATGCTTTAATTTGTGTTTGGAACTCATTATCAGTTTATAAGTTAGAATGTTAGTAAGCTAACTGTCCCTTACATTGAGCTAAGAAATCTTGGCACATCTAAGCCCTCGCGGGGCATTTAAGCCCTGAACGATGCCTGACAGGAGGACCTGTTTCCCAGACTGTTTGCAACTGCCAAGACCACAACCAATCTCATGAAAGCAACAAGGTAACTAACTTGGCTAGTCTTGCGAGTCAGCCTGCTAACTAGCTAGTTATCTAGGTTGTCTTGTTAGCTAGCTTGTTATGTATGCTGTTTGTTAGCTTACATAACTGATATGTGTATACAATAATTGCAGATTAGCAGTCAGTGCATTACGTACAGTGCATTGGGAAAGTATTCAGACCACTTAACTTTTTCCACATTTTATTACGTTACAGCCTTATTCTAAAATGGATTAAATAAAAAAAATCCTGTTCAATCTACACACATTACCCCATGAAGACTAAGCAAAAACAGGTTTGTTCGTTTTGTTTTGCCAATTTCCAAAAAAAATAGAAAACCTAAATATCTTATTTATGCCATGAGACTCCAAATTGAGCTCATGCACATCTTATTTCCATTGATAATCCTTGAGATGTTTCTACAACTTGATTGGATCCACCTGTGTTAAATTCAATTGATTGGACATGATTTGGAAAGGCACACACCTGTCTATATAAGGTCACGCATGTCAGAGTAAAACCAAGCCATGGCGTCAAAGGAATTGTCCGTAGCGGTCCGAGACAGGATTGTGTTGAGGCACAGATCTGGGGAAGGGTACCAAACATTTCTGCAGCATTGAAGGTCCCCAAGAACACAGTGGCCTCCATAATTCTTAAATGGAAGAAGTTTGGAACAACCAAGACTCTTCCTAGAGCTGGCCGCCCGGCCAAGCTGAGCAATCGGGGGAGAAGGGCCTTGGTCAGGGTGACCAAGAACCCGATGGTCACTCCGACAGAGCTCTGAATATCCTTGAGTGGCTCAGCCAAAGCCCGGACTTGAACCCAATCGAACATCTCTGGAGAGACCTGAAAACATCTGTGTAGCAACGCTCCCAATCCAACCTGACAGAGGATCTGCAGAGAAGAATGGGAGAACCTCCCCAAAGAGAGGTGTGCCAAGCTAATAGCTTCATACAAAGTACTGAGTAAAGGGTCTGAATACTTATGTAAATGTCATATTTCAGTTTTTTTCTGAAATCCTGGTTTTGCTTTGTCATTATGAGGTATTGTGTGTAGATTGATGGAAAAAAAACAATTTAATCTATTTTAGAATAAGGCTGTAATGTAACAAAATGTGGAAAAAGTCAATACTTTCTGAATGCACTGTATATGATCAAGACTGCCAGGAATAGAGCGCACCCAGACTGGATCATATGCATAATGCACTGACTGCTAATCTGCCTGCAAGGAGCCTTACCTATGAAACAGCCAGCAAGGCAGCATCCCGATTTATCAGCCTCTGAGTATGAAATTGAATCTGATCATCCTGTCAAGAATGGAGCTCACCCACCGTAAATGTACATTTTATCCACAAAACATGAAGTGTCCCTTTATAATTATACTCAAATCAAACCACAAATCAAATCAAATTTTATTTGTCACATGTGCCGAATACAACAGATGTAGACCTTAAAGTGAAATTCTTACTTAATCAACAGTGCAGTTTAAGAAATAGAGATAAGAAAATATTTACAAAATGAACTAAAGTAAAAAGTAACACAATAAAATGACATAACAATAACGAGGATATATTGGATATAATGTAAATAGTGGGGGTGGCCATTTGATTAATTGTTCAGCAGTCTTACAGCTTGGGAGTAGAAGCTGTTAAGGAGCCTTCTGGACCTAGACCTGGCGCTCCGGTACCGCTTGCCGTGCGGCAGCAGAGAGAACAGTCTATGACTTGGGTAACTGGAGTCTTTGACAATTTTTTGGGCCTTCCTCTGACACCGCCAAGTATATAGGTCGGATGGAAGGAAGCATGAAACCAGTGGTGTACTGGGCCGTATGCAGTACCCTCTGTAGCGCCTTACGGTCAGATGCCGAGCAGCTGCCATACCATGCGGTGATGCAACTGGTCAGAATTCTCTCTACGGTGTAATTGTAGAACTTTTTGAGGATCTACCTCAGGCCAGGAATTCCTCGATACTTCTTTAATATTAGACAGTTATTGACAAATAGACACACACCACCGCCCTTCGTCTAACAAGACGTAGCTGCTCTGTCCTGCCGATGCATGGAAAACCCAGCCAGCTCTATCTTATCCGTATCGATGTTCAGCCACGACTAGGTGAAACATAAGATATTACAGTTTTTAATGTTCTGTTGGTAGGATAGTCTCGACCATAGATCATCCAGTTTGTTTTCCAGTGATTGCACGTTGGCCAATAGAACAGATGGTACTGGCGATTTACTCCCTTGCCTCTGTATCTCTGCCTTTTCTTCACGCAAATGACGGGGATTTGTGGTTGGCCTCCAGAAAGCAGTATATCCTTCGAGTCTTTACAGAATTTTTTTCTTCTCCAGTTCGAGGTGAGTAACCGCTGTTCTGATGTCCAGAAGCTCTTTTCGGTCATAAGAGACAGTAGCAGCAACTTTATGTACAAAATAAGTTAAACAATGCGAAAAATAAATAAAAAATAGCACAGTTGGTTAGGAGCCCATAAAACGGCAGCTATCCCCTCCGACGCCATTGTATAGACTGATACAACATATGAGTTATGTAAGCTAACAACCAGCTAGCTCACAAGACTAGCCAAGTAAGCTGCGTTGTTCCTTGCATGCGATTGGCTGTGGTCTTAGGGGCGGCAATGCCCTGCATAGCGATCAACGCAGCCACAGGGTACCTTTATGAAGTGGTTATTGTGCATCTGAACAAATTAATGGATGATGCGTGGTACTTTTGATTATAATGTGATCATGAGATAAATAAGTTGTGGTCTCGGCATAAAGAGGGAATTTTTATATTTATTCATAAATCCTCTCTTGACATCCATACTTAATAAAGGCTTCATAAATCAAAGTAATCTGATGCTTCACAAAGCATTTATAACCTTGTCATGTATATTGGTAGAGCATTGCAATGCCAGGAAAGTGGGTTCGAATCCCGAGACCAGGTATACGTAAAAATGTATGCACGCATGACTGTAAGTCACTTTGGATAGAAGCGTCTTCTAAATTGTAATGTCTTTAAAAGCAAGTCAAAATGAGGTTCAGTAGTGTGTGTGGCCTCCACGTGCCTGTATGACCTCCCTACAATGCCTGGGCATGCTCCTGATGAGGTGGCGGATGGTCTCCTGAGGGATCTCCTCCCAGACCTGGACTAAAGCATCCGCCAAATCCTTGACAGTCTGTGGTGCAACGTAGCGTTGGTGGATGGAGCGAGACATGATGTCTCAGATGTGCTCATTTGGATTCAGGTCTGGGGAACGGGCGGGCCAGTCCATAGCATCAATGCCTTCCTCTTGCAGGAACTGCTGACACACTCCAGCCACATGAGGTCTAGCATTGTCTTGCGTTAGGAGGAACCCAGGGCCAACCGCACCAGCATATGGTCTCACAAAGGGTCTGAGGATCTCATCTCGGTACCTAATGGCAGTCAGGCTACCTCTGGCGAGCACATGGAGGGCTGTGCGGCCCCCCAAAGAAATGCCACCCCACACCATGACTGACCCACCGCCAAACCGGTCATGCTGGAGGATGTTGCAGGCAGCAGAATGTTCTCCACGGCGTCTCCAGACTCTGTCATGTCTGTCACGTGCCCAGTGTGAACCTGCATTCATCTGTGAAGAGCACAGGGCGCCAGTGGCGAATTTGCCAATCTTGGTGTTCTCTGGCAAATGCCAAACGTCCTGCACGGTGTTGGGCTGTAAGCACAACCCCCACCTGTGGACATCGGGCCCTCATACCACCCTCATGGAGTCTGTTTCTGACCGTTTGAGCAGACACATGCACATTTGTGGCCTGCTGGAGGTCATTTTGCAGGGCTCTGGCAGTGCTTCTCCTGCTCCTCCTTGCACAAAGGCGGAGGTAGCGGTCCTGCTGCTGGGTTGTTGCCCTCCTACGGCCTCCTCCACGTCTCCTGATGTACTGGCCTGTCTCCTGGTAGTGCCTCCATGCTCTGGACACTACGCTGACAGACACAGCAAACCTTCTTGCCACAGCTCGCATTGATGTGCCATCCTGGATGAGCTGCACTACCTGAGCCACTTGTGTGGGTTGTAGACTCCGTCTCATGCTACCACTAGAATGAAAGCACTGCCAGCATTCAAAAGTGACCAAAACATCAACCAGGAAGCATAGGAACTGAGAAGGGGTCTGTGGTCCCCACCTGCAGAACCACTCCTTTATTGGGGGTGTCTTGCTAATTGCCTATAATTTCCACCTGTTGTCTATTCCATTTGCACAACAGCATGTGAAATTTATTGTCAATCAGTGTTGCTTCCTAAGTGGACAGTTTGATTTCACAGAAGTGTGATTGACTTGGAGTTACATTGTGTTGTTTAAGTGTTCCCTTTATTTTTTTGAGCAGTGTATTACAGTGGGGGGAAAAGTATTTGATCCCCTGCTGATTTTGTACATTTGCCCACTGACAAATAAATTATCAGTCTATAATTTTAATGGTAGGTTTATTTGAACTGTGAGAGACAGAATAACAACAAATATATCGAGAAAAACGCACGTCAAAAATGTTATAAATTGATTTGCATTTTAATGAGGGAAATAAGTATTTGACCCCCTCTCAATCAGAAAGATTTCTGTCTCCCAGGTGTCTTTTATACAGGTAACGAGTTGAGATTAGGAGCACACTCTTAAAGGGTGTGCTTCTAACCGCAGCTTGTTATCTGACCACAGCCAGGAACAGCAGGTTACCTGCAAGAAACCACAAAGGAGCACACGCTTAACCTGTTTAGGATAGGGGGCAGTATTTTCACGTCCGGATAAAAAAACGTGCCCGATTTAATTTGGTTATTACTCCTGCCCAGAAACTATAATATGCATATAATTGTTTGATTTGGATAGAAAACACCCTAAAGTTTCTAAAACTGTTTGAATGGTGTCTGTGAGTATAACGGAACTCATATGGCAGGCCAAAACCTGAAAAGATTGCATACAAGAAGCGCCCTCTCTGATCATTTCTTGGCCTTCTATAGCCTCTTTATGGAAAATACAGGTCGCAGTGGTGGGTAGTATATGGGGCTTTGGTGACAAAACGGATGGCACTGTGATAGACTGCATCCAGTTTATTGAGTAGGGTATTGGAGGCTATTTTGTAAATTACGTCGCTGAAGTCGAGGATCGGTAGGATGGTCAGTTTTACGAGGGTATGTTTGGCAGCATGAGTGAAGGATGCTTTGGAATGCTTTGGATGCAAAATAGGAAGCCAATTCTAGATTTAACTTTGGATTGGAGATGTTTGATGTGAGTCTGGAAGGAGAGCTTACAGTCTAACCAGACACCTAGGTATTTGTAGTTGTCCACATATTCTAAGTAAGAACTGTCCAGAGTTGTGATGCTGGACGGGCGGAAAGGTACGGGCAGCGATCGGTTGAAGAGCATGTATTTAGTTTTACTTGTATTTAAGAGCAGTTGGAGGCCATTGAAGGAGAGTTGTACGGCATTGAAGCTCGTCTGGAGGGTTGTTAACACAGTGTCCAAAGAAGGGCCAGAAGTATACAGAATGGTGTCGTCTGCATAGAGGTGGATCAGAGACTCACCAGCAGCAAGAGTTGGCCCAATAATTGAACCCTGTGGCACCCCCATAGAGATTACCAGAGGCTCGGACAACAGGCCATCCGATTTGACACATTGAACTCTATCAGAGAAGTAGTTGGTGAACCAGGCGAGGCAATCATTTGAGAAACCAAGGCTATTGAGTCTGCCGATGAGGATGTGGTGATTGACAGAGTCGAAAGCCTTGGCCAGGTCAATGAATACGGCAGCACAGTATTGTTTTTTATCGATGGCGGTTACGATATCGTTTAGGACCTTGAGCGTGGCTGAGGTGCACCCATGACCAGCTCTGAAGCCAGATTGCATAGCGGAGAAGGTGCAGTGGGATTCGAAATGGTCGGTAATCTGTTTTTTGACTTGGCTTTCGAAGACCTTAGAAAGGTAGGGTTGGATAGATATAGGTCTGTAGCAGTTTGGGCCAAGAGTGTCCCCTCCTTTGAAGAGGGGGATGACAGCAGCTGCTTTCCAATCTTTTGGAATCTCAGACGACACGAAAGAAAGGTTGAACAGGCTAGTAATAGGGGTTGCAACAATTTCAGCAGATCATTTTGCTGCCTAATTATTTAAATTTTTTCCTAAATTCAATCTGCGCCAAAACTTTGGCAACAATAATATGTATTGCTGCTAGTGTATCACAACCAGCCATGATTGAGTCCCATACTGTAGGGCGGCGCACAATTGGCCTAGCATCATCCGGGTTTTGCCAGGTAAGGTCGTCATTGTAAATAAGATTTTGTTGCTGCCTAGTTAAATAAAGGTTAAATGTAAACAATTTTAAAATAAAAATAGCGGCAAACAGTTCGCCAGAGGTTTTCTTTCTGGCAGACAATTCTCTCAAAATTCTATTTGAATCTGTGGCAGAACTGTGGCAGCAACATTGCCACTAGTGGCAAACAGTTTACAAGCCGTTTCAGGTGAACACGTGAGTTTCAAGACCAGTAATTGTTGATGACCAATCAAGGGGAATAGACACATCTGAAAAATCTAGCTTGCTATAGTACCTACCAAAAGTGTTAATTAAACTTCATTATAAACTTTAAAATTGTGTTAGCTAAATGATGCCAAGTTAGCAATGTCATGTTCTATGGGATGGAGTGAAAAATATTTTGTTGATATCAGTTTCAATCTGTCAGCGCCACTGACTGACTGGCAAGCTATCATATTTTTGCACAATTCATGTGATAGGTAGCTAGCTAACTATTTATTTGTGAATATGTTACTGTCTTTTAATACCAATACGCTAGTGTCAGTAGTATGTTAGCTAGCACAACAGCTAAGGTAGCAATAATATGAGTTGATTTCACATCAAAGCAAAACTTTGATGTGAAAGGATAACCTTTTCCTACCTGTGGTGTTGGAAGAGGCTTCATTGGGAGGAGGCTGCATCAACATATGTTTGTGGTGCACTCACTCATAACACTTTTTGTTGTTGTAATAAATGAGTATTGTCTACAAGATTGACAAGGTAAGTAAGTGCATGTATTTTTGCATGCATAGCTTTGAGATGTAAATTACACTCTTAAAAAATGTTGGATTTTTTGGATGATTCAATTGCTGGGTTGCAGGCATATGGTCAATAGTTGGGTTGTTTTCTGTAAATACAGCAAGGTTGGGTTGTTGCTGCTGGGTTATAAAGGTCGGGCTATGTATATTTGACCAAGACAGTAGGTTAATTATCCTGCTACCAGCTTGTGAAGTCCACCAGAATACTTGCAAGTATACTTGTAAGGAAAATGGCTAACATTATTTCAACTGTGAAAATGGTAAGTAACAAACTTTATGAATTTGATGGACATTCAGGTTAAATAGGTTGTCCTATCATAATTAGGTGCTAGCTAACGTTAGCTTGAGCCTTAGCTAACTAGATAACAACCATTAGCTAGCTAGCCATTTCTGTACTAATATCTTTGACTGTGGTAACGTTAGCTAACCTTATCCTCGCAACCATGTTCGCGACGCTAGTTTATTGAAGTATTGTTGCGTAATATAACTAAATGTAAAAAATGTTGACGATGTTTGGCTAGCTAGCTAGCTAGCAAACTATTTCAGCATCTGTAAGGGTACTTAGCTAGCTTAGTCTGACACTTCTGGACTGTCTCAGACATTATTTCCCTCGTTAGCTAACATTAGCTAAATTAGCTGGCTAGATAAGTTAGAAAAGCTACATTTTACTTATTCTCTATCTGGGTTAATTAACCTGTTAGGGCTAGGGGGCAGTATTGACACGGCTGGATAAAAAACATACCCGATTTAATCTGGTTACCACTCCTACCCAGTAACTAGAATATGCATATACTTATTACATATGGATAGAAAACACCCTACATTTTCTAAAACTGTTTGAATGGTGTCTGTGAGTATAACAGAACTCAAATGGCAGGTCAAAACCTGAGAGATTCCTTTACAGGAAGTGGCCTGTCTGACCATTTCTTGAACTTCTTTTCCATCTCTATCATTTACTAAGGATCTCTGCTCTAACGTGACACTTCCCACGTCGTCCATAGGCGCTCAGAGCCCGGGAAAAAACAGAATGTCGTCATTCCAGCCCCAGGCTGAAACACATTATCGCCTTTCTCAAGTGGCCGATCAAGGGACACTGGGTTTATGCGCGTGACCCGACCGCCCCCGCCTTTGGGATTTTTTCCTCTGTTTGCCGAAAAGGAGATTCCCTGTCGGAATATTATCGCTTTTCTACGAGAAAAATGGCGTAAAAATTGATTTTAAACAGCGGTTGACATGCTTCGAAGTACGGTAATGGAATATTTAGAATTTTATTGTCACGAATTGCGCCATGCGCGCGACACTTCTTTACTATTTCGGATAGTGTCTGGAACGCACGAACAAAACGCCGCTATTCGGATATAACGATGGATTATTTTGGACCAAACCAACATTTGTTATTGAAGTAGCAGTCCTGGGTGTGCATTCTGACGAAGACAACAAAAGGTAATCAAACTTTTATAATAGTAAAT
This sequence comes from Salmo salar, assembly GCF_965601325.2. Taxonomy (NCBI): domain Eukaryota; kingdom Metazoa; phylum Chordata; class Actinopteri; order Salmoniformes; family Salmonidae; genus Salmo; species Salmo salar. The sequence goes on along the minus strand of NC_138310.1, from coordinate 12,675,345 downwards.
ATGATTATGGTGAGTGCTAAACTTGCCGGGTGTCTAAATAGCGAGCCCGTGATGCCTGGGCTATGTACTTAGAATATTGCAAAATGTGCTTTCACCAAAAAGCTATTTTAAAATCGGACATATCGAGTGCATAGAGGAGGTCTGTATCTATAATTCTTAAAATAATTGTTATGCTTTTTGTGAACGTTTATCGTGAGTAATTTAGTAAAATGTTAGCGAATTCCCCGGAAGTTTGCGGGGGGTATGCTAGTTCTGAACGTCACATGCTAATGTAAAAAGCTGGTTTTTGATATAAATATGAGCTTGATTGAACAAAACATGCATGTATTGTATAACATAATGTCCTAGGGTTGTCATCTGATGAAGATCATCAAAGGTGAGTGCTGCATTTAGCTGTCTTCTGGGTTTTGGTGACATTATATGCTAGCTTGAAAAATGGGTGTCTGATTATTTCTGGCGTGGTACTCTGCTGACATAATCTAATGTTTTGCTTTCGTTGTAAAGCCTTTTTGAAATCGGACAGTGTGGTTAGATTAACGAGAGTCTTGTCTTTAACCTGTTAGGGCTAGGGGGCAGTATTTGCACGGCTGGATAAAAAAAATGTACCCGATTTAATCTGGTTACTAATCCTACCCAGTAACTAGAATATGCATAGAAGAACACTCTAAAGTTTCTAAAACTGTTTGAATGGTGTCTGTGAGTATAACAGAACTCATTTGGCAGGCAAAACCCTGAGACATTTTCTGACAGGAAGTGGATACCTGATGTGTTGTATTACCTTTAAACCTATGCCATTGAAAAACACAGGGGCTGAGGAATATTTTGGCACTTCCTATTGCTTCCACTAGATGTCACCAGCCTTTACAAAGTATTTTGAGTCTTCTGGAGGGAGATCTGACCGAACAAGAGCCATGGAACGATGATGGCCCATTAGACACCTGGCGCGCGAGTTCATGTTGGGTACCCTCGTTCCAATACGGTATAAAAGAGAATGCATTCGTCCACCTTGAATATTATTCATGTTCTGGTTAAAAAAGGCCCTAATGATTTATGCTATACAACGTTTGACATGTTTGAACGAACGGAAATATATTTTTTCCCCTCGTTCATGACGAGAAGTCCGGCTGGCTTAGATCATGTGCTAACAAGACGGAGATTTTTGGACATAAATGATGAGCTTTTTTGAACAAAACTACATTCGTTATGGACCTGTGATACCTGGAAGTGACATCTGATGAAGAGAATCAAAGGTAATGGATTATTTACATAGTATTTTCGATTTTAGATCTCCCCAACATGACGTCTAGTCTGTATCGCAACGCGTATTTTTCTGGGCGCAGTGCTCAGATTATTGCAAAGTGTGATTTCCCAGTAAGGTTATTTTTAAATCTGGCAAGTTGATTGCGTTCAAGAGATGTAAATCTATAATTCTTTAAATGACAATATAATATTTTACCAATGTTTTCTAATTTTAATTATTTAATTTGTGGTGGTGACTTGACTGCCGGTTATTGGAGGGAAACGATTTCCAAAACATCAATGCCATAGTAAAACGCTGTTTTTGGATATAAATATGAACTTGATAGAACTAAAAATGCATGCATTGTCTAACATAATGTCCTAGGAGTGTCATCTGATGGAGATTGTAAAAGGTTAGTGCATCATTTTAGCTGGTTTTATGGTTTTGGTGACCCTGTCTTTGAATTGACAAAACATTACACACAACTCTTGTAAATGTACTGTCCTAACATACTCTAAATTTATGCTTTCGCCGTAAAACCTTTTTGAAATCGTAAAACGTGCTTAGATTAAGGAGATGTTTATCTTTCAAAGGGTGTAAAATAGTTGTATGTTTGAAAAATTTGAATTTTGACATTTATTTGGATTCAAATTTGCCGCTCTTGAAATGCACCTGCTGTTGATGGAGTGCACCACGGGTCTAGCCCATAGAGGTTAAATAGCTGTAAAATAGTCATATGTTTGAGAAATTGAAGTAATAGGATTTTTAAGGTTTTGAAAATCGCGCCACAGGCTGCCAGTGGCTGTTACGTAGGTGGGACGCTCTAGCCCATAGAGGTTAACCAAGATATTCTGCAGGGTTATCTCATGCTTGCATGGTAATTGATTGAGCTAACCTGTTGGGGCTAGGGGGCAGTATTTGCACGGCAGGATAAAAAACATACCCGATTTAAACTGCTTACTACTCTTGCCCAGAAACGAGAATATGCATAATGGTAGATTTGTATAGAAAACACTCTAAAGTTTCTAAAACTGTTTGAATGGTGTCTGTGAGTATAACAGAACTCATATGGCAGGCCAAAACCTGAGAAGATTCCATACAGGAAGTGCCCTGTCTGACAATTTATTGTCCTTCTGTAGCCTCTCTATCAAAAATACAGCATCTGTGCTGTAACGTGACATTTTGTAAGGCTTCCATTGGCTCTCAGAAGGCGCCAGAAAGCGTAATGAGATGTCTGCAGTCTCTGGGCAAAGAACAGCAGCAGAGTTTGTTACTGGCCTGCCTGGGGACAGTGACACTGGAGATGCACATTCATGTGAATTCTCCATTTTGTTCTTTCAGTCTTTGAATGAATACAACGTCGCCCGGTTGGAATATTATCGCTATTTTACGAGAAAAATCGCCTAAAAATTGATTTTAAACAGCGTTTGACATGCTTCGAAGTACGGTAATGGAATATTTTGAAATTTGTTGTCACGAAATGCGCTCGCGCGTCACCCTTTGGATTGTGACCTGAACGCACGAACAAAACGGAGCTATTTCAATATAACTATGGATTATTTGGAACCAAATCAACATTTGTTGTTGAAGTAGAAGTCCTGGGAGTGCATTCTGATGAAGAACAGCAAAGGTAATCCAATTTTTCTTATAGTAAATGGTGAGGGTCAAACTTGGTGGGTGTCAAATTAGCTAGCCGTGATGGCTGGGCTATCTACTCAGAATATTGCAGAATGTGCTTTCGCCGAAAAGCTATTTTAAAATCTGACACCGCGATTGCATAAAGGAGTTCTGTATCTATAATTCTTAAAATAATTGTTATGTATTTTGTGAACGTTTTATGCTGAGTAATTAAGTAAATTCACCAGAAGTTTGCGGTGTGTATGCTAGTTGCTAGTTCTGAACATCACATGCTAATGTAAAAAGCTGTTTTTTGATATATATATGAACTTGATTGAACAAAACATGCGTGTATTATATAACATAATGTCCTAGGAGTGTAATCTGATGAAGATCATCAAAGGTTAGTGCTGCATTTAGCTGTGTTTTTGGTTTTTGTGACATATATGCTTGCTTGAAAAATGGCTGTGTGGTTATTTCTGGCTATGTACTCTCCTAACATAATCTAATGTTTTGCTTTCGCTGTAAAGCCTTTTTGAAATCGGACATTGTGGTTAGATTAACGAGAGTCTTATCTTTCAAATGGTGTAAAATAGTTCTATGTTTGAGAACTTTGAATTATGACATTTTGTGATTTTAAATTTGGCGCTCTGATGTGTCACTGGCTGTTGAATAGTGCGGGACGATTTCATCCCACCTACCCTAGAGAGGTTAACTTAGCTAGCATTACTGTACTGTTTTTCCACAGTTTCTGACAGTAGCTAGCTAACGTTAGAGTTACCTTACCTAGCTATGTTTCTAATATTTCTTTATTTCTGTTCTTAAATGCAGAGGTCAAGGCCAAAGTTTGGGAGTAAGTAAAACTGAGAAATTCCTTTTTGAGAGTGGGGACAGAGCTTTGGGGGGGGAGAAAACACAGATTTTCATTGACCCTCTGTAAAACAGCATCTACGTCTTCCACATTGTCGATAACCAATAGTACAACCTTAATGGAACCATGCAGCCACCTTGGGAATAGATGCATTACATGCACAGCTACCTTAGATAGTCTGGCCTTAATTTTACCATACTAGCTTTATCCGTCATTTGCACAGATATTCTGTCACAGTAACAAATCTGACACACAACACACACATCACATGCTGGGAGAAGCTCAAAGTGCCTTGCTCAAGAGCACAACAGCAGTATGTAGTATACAGAGATATTGTAGCTAGTAACCCTCTGCAGATTTCCCCGCAGGCAAATCAGGGGTTCAAATATCGGTCTGCCTTTTTAACCTCGAAACTACTGCCGTCCCTATTCATTATGCTCTTTCCTCACTCCCTTGCCTTTGTTCAACCATTTTACCTGGCCTATCAACCCTTCCTTGAAAATATTTAACTTAGAAATCTGGGTGAAACTATCCCTTAAAGGCTCCCACCTAGCTGTTAAGCCTAGCTGTTAAGAGTGTTGGGCCAGTAACTGATAGGTTGCTGGTTCAAATCCCCAAGCCAGCAAGGTGGAAAAATCAGCCTTTCTGACTTTGAGCAAGGTGGTTAACCCCAACAACAACTCTTCCTCAGGTGCCGAAGACGTGGATATTGATTAAGGCAGTCCCCCCGCACCTCTCTGATTCAAAGGTTTATTGCATTCAGTTGTGCACCTGATTCGGTACCCCCTTTTGCACCGGAAGAGATGGATCAGGAAACACTCTTGTTTTTGGACGACTCGACTATATCCTGAGGTTAAAGAAGAACATAACAGCCTTACACGCAGAGAGTATTCTGTAAAATGTCATCTTTTGATACACGAAGGGAGGTCCTAGGGACACACACATGAATACATAGCACTGTGGACACACCAAATGACACATCAAGCTTGAGAAGTAGCCGTGTCTTGCCAGGTACATGTTTAAAGATTTGTTGTGCATTTTGAAAACTGATTGTTAAAAGGAATTTATAATTCATTGAATACTTTCTGCTCACAACACAGTCAGATGTGAGAGGGCAGCCCAGATGACCAAGTTGCTGAACAACCTCTGGCCGGCAAACCAGGTTGCGGAGTACATGAAGGACACCACGGTCCAGAGGGCTCAATGGACCAGACTCCGTGTCTGCATGGTGTTTTTTTTTTTTTTTTACAAAAACATTAGACTTCAATTTGATTCTGTTTGCTGTGATTAACTAGCCTGACTGACGCGACCCACGTGACTCACAGCGCAGGGAGAGCTGTGACCACACTGGACTGGATAGGAGGCTGTTTGTTAATGCAATATTTGCTAATAAATTGTGCTTAGGGGTTTGAGTGGTTCTCTCAAACGTGTTTTTTCTTCCTTAGGGTTGAAACCTCTCATTATTTGTATTTGAAAATACAACCATTGTAACAGAAACGGGGCGACGTTCAGGGGCTGTGTGTGTTTGAGTGAGAAAGACACAGAGGAGAGCCAACCAGTAAAAGCACAGCCCCCTTCATTATTGACACATTGTGCCGACAACATCAAAAAGCCACTCCAGACTCTGAAGTCAGGAGGACTTCAATAGTTAGGTGTTAGCCAGACTAGTGATTAACTGCAATGGAAAATTAATTGTCTGGCTACAACATAACACAATATGGGGCAGAGTCTCACAAGAATTAGAAACCTCATTGGTTGTGGATACAGTGGGAATGTGTGAATTTGAGCAAGTGTGATGTCATTAATGTTTGTGGATATGTACGTAAAGGTTAAGTTGTCTGTTGATTTTGTCAATGTATGTTTTTGTTGACAAAAAAAGTAAAATAAAATATTACAAAAAAAAGTAATTGTCTGCTTCATTGTGTTGGCTCTTGGGGACTGCTCACAGGTATTTACGGTCATTAGTGTCACGCCCTGATCTGTTTCACCTGTCCTTGTGCTTGTCTCTACCCCCTTTCCAGGTGTCGCCCATTCTCCCCACTTATCCTCTGGGTATTTATACCTGTGTTTTCTGTCTGTGCCAGTTCATCTTGTTTGTCAAGCTTACCAGCATTTGTCCTGTTAGCGCCTGTCTTTTCCCAGCCTCTTTTTCTCATCCGCCTGGTGTTTGACCTTTGCCAGTCCTGACCCTGTACGTGCGCCTGTCCCTGAGCCTGCCTGCCGTCCTGTACCTTTGCTCCTACTCTGGATTATCTTCCCCTGCCTGCCTTGACCTGTTGTTTGGCTGCCCCTGTTACAATAAACATTGTTACTTCACACAGCCTGCACTTGGGTCTTACCTTGATACCTGATAATTAGTGGAGTGGCATTGGAGCAAGGTACTCTACTTGGGGCACAGGGTGTGTGCAGTTCAAATCCTATCATGTGTTTATCAACTTTCCCACTGTGCCCCAACATGGGAATTTCTACAGACCATGGTTTTATCATCTGCCAGAAACAGAATCACTCACAGTAAGATTTTTTTTTTTTCACTGAGCAATAGTGGATAAGTATCTGCTCATTTATGTAGTGTGAGAAGTGACAGGAGGATGCTAAAATGCTCTTATGGCACTATTTATAGCTTATAAACTGACTTTTTTATGCATTTGGGCCTGCTTTTTGCCTATAGTACATTGCTCGTTTGCCTTTAGCTCAACTACAGAAGCGCGTTCTGGTACGCTTTCATTATATCGCAACAATTTATTTTAAATACAAATGTTACATGTTAGGGATTGTGAAAAGTGCTTTATGAATGAAATAGTTAGGCAGGTAGCCTTAGGCAGGTAGCAGGTATTTTCTTCATTACCATGCAGATTTCAAGATAAGATGTATTTGATTTAGACATTGAAAACATGTTGTTTAGTATATTTACTACATTTAGTATGTTTAATTTTTTTCTCTGTGAAGTAAATTCATTTAGTTGTGATTTGGTTTATGTAGATACATTTCAGTGTAACACACAGTAACCCAAAACTTGATAAATTTGCATATTCATACTGAGTTAGCAGCAAACAGACTATTCGCCAGCTTCAGTTTGCCCCAAAAATGATTTGCATTAGAAAATATGAGCTTGCTGCAAATTTTTGGCCATCAGTAGAATGTTCTCCACAAGTTTCCCAGTATTGTTTGCTAGAAGTTCACAAGTTGCTGTGAAAATATGAGCTTGCCGCAAATTGTGGGAAACCTTAGGCCAACTGTTTTACAGTAAGGGTTTCCAGGTTTCGGATTTTACAATTTTTTTGAACTTTTGAGTTCTGGGAAAGACCTAAGAGTGTAGTTGCCCTTTAATTCAGTGCTCATGACCTGCACTATTTGGTTAGCGGTGTTTCTGTAGCTCAGTAAGCGCACATATGATGAGTTTGCAAATCAAATGCCCACTTGTGGCACCACAGGACAGTGAAAAAACTAGTAAATTCACCTTTATTGATTGTAATTTAAATTAGTTTGTAGTAGTAAAGTGAGTTAGATTACAGACATACCTCAATCATTATTTCAAATAATTTTGGTGACTTCACTGCAATAGTTAAAGGTTAAATATATATATATATATATTTTAATTGATAGCTAGCTAGCTAATGAAATGCAGCTAGCTAGTAGGCTCAGCTAAATACAAATCCCCCTAGAAACAGCCACGTCTCAGTCACATCATGAGATGTAAATGAAAGAGGAATATAATAAATCAAATCGAATGGAGTTTCCCATATACTCATTTTGATTATTTCCGGTGAAACACAGATATGCCCTTATCCAAATGCTGTGATGAAGGCATTTCCTAACAGAACTGCTAACTTTATTTGTTGTTACTTTTAAGATTTAACCAACATGCAGAACCTCCAGCAGGTAGAGAGGCAAGAACCCTTCGTCCGCCAGGTCAGGATCAAGCTACACTAGTCACAGCCCTGTGTAATGTTCAATGTAATTGCATTGCTGGACTTTTTTGAACAAATAAAAGGAAATGTATGGTTTATTAAACACGTTTTAGCTGTTAGTGAATTCCCTAGGTTTTAATACATTTGTGTTAACATCATTTAGCTGTATGTATGTGTCATGAATCACCAAAGCTGTCTGACTTCATAGTAAGTACTGTGTCATATAATACAGGGCATTTATTCATGTGTTATGAATGAGCAAAGGGGTCTGACTTTAAAGTAAGTACAGGCCTCATCCAATATAGAGTCTTATGGATGTGTTATGAATGACCGAAGATGTCCCACTTCAAACTATTACAGGACACTACATAAAGTGTAATTAAATAGGTTATTAAGGTTCTGCTGATTTATGAAGGACAACCACAGAGTCATAATTCCAGCTAATCCCTGCCCATTTCCACAATTTATCAGTGGTGTAAAGTAGGGATGCACGATATATCGGAAATTGGCTGATATTAGCTAAGAATGCCAACATTGGTATTGGCCCGATGTCTGTCTAGTTTAACGCCGACGTGAAAAACCAATGTCAGAGCTGACGTGGATGCCTATATAACGTAGGTACATGACGTAATGATGCCACGTAAAGTTTTGCGCTACACGTGCAACACAGCATTCCTAACCTAGCCCACAATGTCTGCTGTGTGGATCGAGCAGTCAATAAGTTGCGCAGTCATTTGAAAGAGTAAGAAAATCTCAGCGAGACAACTCAAAGGCGAAATCCATTAACGCCAAGATAATGGAATTCATTGCCCTTGACAATCAACCATTCTTTGTCGTGGGTGATGTTAGCTTTTGCGACTGCTCGAGCATCAATACACACTAACGTTAACAAGTGCGCTATTGTTCCAATGTTGCCCTACCGGAGTTACACAGTAATAGCGTCACTGCTATTAGTTTCACGACATATTATGGAAGGCCGTTTGGGTCTTTGCGTGTCAAAAAAGATACACGTCAAATAACACTATTTGACGCGTCAAGTAACACAGTTCTATTATAGAATGTTGTGTGTTCTGAATTTGCATGTGCAAGCCAAGCGCCACCACTACTATCAGTAGCATTGTCAAAGCTGTACAAAATCTGCAAACAAGCAAATACAGACCACGAACGATGTGTTTACAATACCGCGTTGGTAATAGCATTATTTGTTTGACCGCAACTTCTGGGGTAGCTAGATAGCTTTAGCTTGGTAGTTAGAATGCACCAATACAACCAGCCTGAAAACAATGACCAGAAGAAACTTTTCACTATTCTTAGCAATGATTTAGGAGCTAACCAGCTACTTAACCCTGTTGCCCAAAGCTAACGTTATAAGCAGCCAACTAGCTTCATCTGGCTAGTGTGGCTTGAGCTGACCGGGTTATGTGTTGTGAAGTTAGGCACAATAGTGGAATTTGCGGTTTGCCTTCAAAATAAAAGTACCTCTTTGAAAGTGATGCAGAAGGTTACAATTGTTGGAATCATGCCATATTTAGACTAGATAATGTTAAACAAGGTTGGAATGTGAAACAATGAAATTATGTATCAGTCTACTCGGTGACACCCACAGAACACAACTGTGAAGAGTTTACGCAAATATTAGCATTGTTGCTCTTATCGCGGGACTGTGACTGTGTGAAATCACCTCCCAGTCAGCCTATTGTGTGTATTGACATTCATATTGCACTGTACAGCTTTACTTAAGGATTGGGGATCAATGAAATGGGGTGACAGTCTACTCGATACCTAATATATTTTTTTCCCAACGTTCTCAGAGTTATCAGACTCCAAAACATCCACGCAGTATTATTTTTCCTCGGGAATAGTGTTCAATACACATAGGTTGACAATAAATGTGGCTCAATTTAAAGTTGTTTCAGAGTCCCGCAATGAGAGCTACGATACTAATGTTTTCTGGGTGTCACTGAGTAGACTGATACACAATGTCACTGATCCACAATCCATAGGTAAGGCTGTACAGTGAAATAAGTATGCCCTCAATGAAATTCGAAAGTATAATACATCCAATCCAGTGTGATTTCAACAGATTTGGCTTTTGTTGATTCTATATAACAACATTCCAACCTCGTTTAGCATGATCTGTTAAATTATGGCATAATTCTATTAATTGTAATCATTTCCCATCACTGTCAATTACATACTTTTATTTTGAAGGCTAACTGCAACGTCCACTATTATGGCTAATCCTTATTGTGGCTACCTTCACATAGATGGATCCGACCACCATTAATCAAATAAGAACTGTCTTATAAATTAGCGTTATTTTAGATGACACCTAGGTATATAGTTAGCTAGCTAACTATAGCTACTGAAACAGATTATGTCCTTTTGCTATGTTTTTGGGGAAGAACATTGTTTGTATCCATGAGCTAGCTAGCTTTTTTTTATGACCAGCACTGTAGGTGCACGAGACAACTTTCCCAGCATCATAGCATATGAATCATTGTGATAGTGTAATCAATGTTTAATAACGCGTTAAGTTATTATGTGACGTGCAGTCATATTCAGGTCCTAATTGGTCAATAAGCTTATTTGACACGTCAAATAGGGTTATATGACATGTAAAGACCCAAATGGCTTTCCATAGAAATCCTGGTTGAGAATGAAACGACTGAACAAATGAACAATGAAACAGCACAGCAAGTAAGTGAAAGAAATAGGTTTTTGTATGCTTTATTGGTAATGGGGACATACGTAAATGCCAACAAAATAACTTTTTGGTCAGTGTGGTGTGTGTGTGTGTGTAACCTTTATTTAACTAGGCAAGTCAGTTAAGAACAAATTCTTATTTACAATGACGGCCTACCTGGGCCAATTGTGCGCCGGATGTGATACAGCCTGGATTCGAACCAGGGACTGTAGTGACGCCTCTTGCACTGAGATGCAGTGCCTTAGACCACTGCATCCATGTGTGTGTGTTAATTTTAAATATAGGTTATCGTTATACTTTTTGTTTTGGCAAGGAAAATATCGGTATCGGCCAAAATGTTTATATCGGTGCATCACTGGTGTAAAGTACTTAAGTAAAAATACTTTAAAATACTACTTAAGTTGTTTTTTGGGGTATCTGTACTTTACTATTTATATTTTTGACAACTTTTACTTTAACTCCACTACATCCCTAAAGAAAATAATGTTCTTTCTACTCCATACATTTTCCCTGATACCCAAAAGTACTCGTTACATTTTGAATGTTTAGCAGGACAGGAAAATTGTCCAATTCATGCATTTAAAAGAGAAAATCCCTGGTAATCCATATTGAATCTGATCTGGCAGACTCACTAAACACATGATTTGTTTGTAAATTATGTCTGAGTGTTAAATTAAAAAACCAAGTGTATCGTGAAAGTGCTTATTATAGTATATCTGGTTTGCTTATTATAAGGAATTTGAAATGATTTACACTTTTACTATTGATGATTAAATGTACTTTTCATACTTAAGAATATTTAAAACCAAATACTTTTACTCAAGTAGTATTTTACTGGGTGACTTTCACTTTTACTTGAGTAATTTTCTATTAAGGCATCTTTACTTTTACTCAACTATGGCAATTGGGTACTTTTTCCATCACTGCAATTTGTCTTCTTAAAATGGTATTTAAAACCTAACCCTAACTAATGAAGGTCAAGTTTGATGCGTTGGTCCACCAGAAGTTTCTCACATTTGGGCGGATGTGTCTGGGAACGAGATTAGGTGTAATGTGACTAACATGACTTCCCTTTAGAGCATGTGCCATTGTTCAGCACAACATGTCACCCTTTTTAATCTCTAAAGGATCGACCCCTTTTTTTCAATTTTCGCCTAAAATGACATACCCAAATCCATCTGCCTGTAGCTCAGGCCCTGAAGCAATGATATGCATTTTCTTGGTACCATTTGAAAGGAAACACTTTGAAGTTTGTGGAAATGTGAAGAATGTAGGAGAATATAACACATTAGATCTGTTAAAAGATAATACAAAGAAAAAAACAACCGTTATTTTGTATTTTTTTGTACAATCAGCTTTGAAATGCAATTTTCTGGCAATTTTCAAGTGCAATTTTCTGGCCACTAGATGGCAGCAGTGTATGTGCAAAGTTTTAGACTGATCCAATGAACCATTGCACTTCTGTTCAAAATTTCGTATCAAGACTGCCCAAATGTGCCTAATTTGTTTATTAATAACTTTTCATGTTCAAAACTGTGCACTCTCCTCAAACAATAGCATGGTATTCTTTCACTGTAATAGCTACTGTAAATTGGACAGTGCAGTTAGATTAACAAGAATTTAAGCTTTCTGCCAATATCGTCTATGTTCTGGGAAATGTTCTTGTTACTTACAACCTCATGCTAATCGCATTAGCCTATGTTAGCTCAACATTCCCGCAGGGGACCCTCCGATCCTGAAGAAGATAAAGCACATAATTATATCATATTTGACATGGGTGAATGTCACACAGTTATGACACATTTACAAACCCTTTATAAAGCATGACACAGTTATAGATGTTATGTAACACTTATGTATTGCTTATGAAGGCTTTATGAAGTCATTATAAGCTGAATGTCATTTAAAGCGGGACTGAACAGTCCATATCATGTCAACATATCCTTCTCCTAAATGCCTAAAACACTGTGCTCGATTTGCATTAGAAACAAGACCAAAAAGCCATCTGTCACTATTTTCACATCACCCTTCAATTAATTTCGCTATCTTAAAAATGCTGAATGCTACGAAAACCAATAGCTAACATAAAACAATGCTCTTTCCCCTGAGAGGTTGGGCTGTCTTTGGTATGCAGATGTCCTTTTGAAATCAAGAGAGTACAAAAATGTAAACATTCAAACAGCATAAAATTGGGAGGCAGGGTGATGTGAATGGCTTCAATAGCTCCAAAAAGTCTATGTAAACTGTGTGGCCCCCAGGAGGGCTGCTAGGATGCTGATGCATGGCTGGAATTAGAAGTGAGCTTCAGACACTAATTGACTTCTGATCCCTTTATAGAAGATTAATCAGCCAGGCACTGGATCAATGGCCGATGAAAATGCCAGCGGAGGCGAGAGCCACCATCAATGTAAATGAGCCAAGGCCCAGTGCCCCTCTCTCTCTCTCACACATGTTCCACACTGCCAAGCCAAGTTTCCACAGCCAGGAGAGAGGCCCTATTCCCAAATGGACTGAAAAACAAATACATTGTGACAGAGGAACCATCTATGTGAAATTCAATTATGATAGTGATACAGTTCAGGTGTTATTCCTCAGAGAGTTTGGCCAAATGCCCTCTTAGCATTCTCATCTCTAGCCCAGTCATCTGTGATCCATTGGAGAAGCTCAATTAATCAATGTTACTAAAGGTGAGGCTCTTTCAAAGCATGTGTAGCCTAATGACTGACCGCACATCTACTCCTCTCACTTCGAGTCAATGTCATTTGATCTGCTTACAAAATTATGTGGACACCCCTTCAAATGAGTGGATTTGGCTATTTCAGACACACCCGTTGCTGACAGGTGTATAAATTCGAGGACACAGCCATCCACTCTCCATAGATAACATTGGCAGTAGAATGGCCGTACTGAAGAGCTCAGTGACTTTGAACGTGGCACCGTCATAGGATGCCACCATTCCAACAAGTAATTTAGTGAAATTTCCGACCTGCTAGAACTTCCCCGGTCAACTGTAAGTGCTGTTATTGTGAAGTGGAAACGTCTAGGAGCAACAACGGCTCAGCTGTGAAGTGGTAGGCCACACAAGCTCACAGAACGGGATCACTGAGTGCTGAAGCGCGTAGCATGTAAAAATCGTCTGTCCTCGGTTGCAACACTCACTATTGAGTTACAAACTGCCTCTGGAAGCAACATCAGTACAATAACTGTTCATCAAATGCTTCATGAAATGGGTTTCCATGTCCAAGCAGCCGCACACAAGCCTAAGATCACCATGTGCAATGCCAAGCGTCAGCTGGAGTGGAGTAAAGCTCGCCGCCATTGGACTCTGGAGCGATGAATCACACTTCACCATCTGGAGGTCTGACTGACAAATCTGGGTTTGGCGGATGACAGGAAAATGGTACCTGCCACAATGCATAGTGCCAGCTGTAACGTTTGGTGGAGGAGGAATAATGGTCTGAGGCTGTTTTTCATGGTTTGGGCTAGGTTTCTTAGTTCCAATGAAGGGAAATCTTAACACTACACCATACAATGACATTCTAGACCATTCTGTGCTTCCAACTTTGTGGCAACATTTTGGGGAAGGCCCTTTCCTATTTCAGCATGACAATGTGCACAAAGCGAGGTCCATACAGAAATGGTTTGTTGAAATCGCTGTGGAAGAACTTTACTGGCCTGCACAGAGCCCTGACCTCAAACCAATCTAACACCTTTGGGATGAATTGGAACACCGACTGCGATCCAGGCCTAATCACCCAACCTCAGTGCCCGACCTCAGTAATGCTCTTGTGGCTGAATGGAAGCAATTCCCTGCAGCAATGTTCCAACATCTAGTGTAAAGCCTTCCCAGAAGAGTGGAGGCTGTTATAGCAGCAAAGGGGGGACCAACTCCATATTAATGCCCATGATTTTGAATTAGATGTTCAACGAGCAGGTGTCAATATACTTTTGGTCATGCAGTGTATTTTGAAGTGAGCTGATCTGTGAAGACACTGTAATTCTCTCAATAAAACATGCCAACATTCTGGGCAGGTGCTTTGGGCAACATTCAAAATTAATGTGTTGAGGCTTTACTGAGAATAAATATGTTCACTCCTCCTATCCCCGCTCCAACCCACCACACAACCAAAGAGATTTTAATTATTCACTCTAATTTGTGGAAATGTTCAATGAGCCACCTCTCGATGATTAATCTGCCGAAATCACCACAGCACCTTGTGTATATGCCAGTTGATTAAAATAAAAGGCATATTCTCATGTTTCAATAAATATTTGATGAGCTGGGCTATGACTATTCCCATTAGCGGGCCTGATGCTGGCTTTAATTTAAGGGGTATTTAGATGGTGTAAAGCAACTGGGCTCGCATAACAGGCTGGCTGACACAGTCCTGGGTGTTGGGAGAGATGGTAAATTGGGGGATGATTGATGGGTATAGCTAGGAGGCACTTGTAATAACGTTGCAGTGAAATGCGCTGACTCGAAAGCCCCATATGCTGGGTACACACAAAAAAGAAATATGTTATTGTGGCATAAAATCCAAAGAGGCGGGAGAACCGCTTGCTCTCACTCATCCTGTGATGTGTCTGTCTGTTGTGCCTTGCAATACAGAGTGAGTCGCGAAAGAAACGTGACCTATTCCAATGAATCTTTTTACCAGCCCCCAATACAGAGCAGTCATTTAGTCATTCACAGTGAAGCACCACGCTAGACCACAACATTCCACAGAAAACGCTATGACACACTTGTCTGACTGGCACAGCATTGGAAGAGGAATGGACTTGTGTACACATCCCATAACATGGCATTAGTCCACATAATCACTTGAATAATGCATCCTGTGTGTGTGGGAAGAGCTTAATGATTCCATCGCCGGAAGTCCCTCTCTAAATCTGTCTGGTGTACTTGGGTGGTCTACTCTGCTCAGAATGTGTTGAACTCCAGACTCCCACAGCTTAGCTCTTCATCAACAGCATGTTGGGATGGCCTAGTAGTCCCATCATCCCAGCAAACAGTGAACGTTCCAACAACGTTCCAATGGGGGTCCTACATGGTTTGCAGCTAATGACAACATCCCATGACATCATTTAATGAACATTAGAAGAAGGATATGCCACATTTGTGTCGAGAATGTATTAACTGAATGTTAATGGGGAAAACATTATAGCCATGTCATGGGAATCTCCATGGGAGCCTCAAAAGTTCTGGAAAAACGTACCATATTAATGTTCTCAAAACATCTCTACTAATGTTCTGGGTATACATGCTGTAGGTAACTAGAAATGATTTTCTGGGATGGCGCATGGCAACAATGGAGGAGCTGGATACAGTACAATGGAAGAGCTGGCTACTCCTAATCACTTTTGTATTTGGGAGGAGGCGAGAGGGATAGAAGACATTAAAAGGGATCTGAGAATGATGGTGAATATTTAAATACTTTTAAATCTTTGTTGATTTTTTTTACAGGAGTTCCTGATTAACCACTTAAGGAATATGTTTAATTTAACTTTGGGGGAAAAACACTGCATTCATTTTAATAATCAACCAAGAAATTGAAAATCACATCAGATTTTTTGTTCTGTCATTCTGTAACGGTCGTCGTATGGAGTAGACCAAGGCGCAGCGGGTTGAGTGCTCATTTTAATGTTTTATTTTAATAAACTTGAACATTTAACAAAAATAACAAAACGAACGACAGCTAAACAGTTTTGCAGGCTAAACACAGCAGTGCAAAAACAACTTCCCACAAAAGACAGGTGAAAAAAGGGCTACCTAAGTATGACTCCCAATCAGCAACAACGATGTACAGCTGTTCCTGATTGAGAGCCATACCAGGCCAACAAAGAAATATACAACATAGAAAAACCATAGAAATACAAACCATAGAACAATACCCCAAAACCCCGGAACACATAAAGCAAACACCCCTCTTACATAATTATATATCCCAACAAACCCCGAACCACATAAAACAAACACCTCCTGCCACGTCCTGACCAAACTACAATAACAAATAACCCCTTTACTGGTCAAGACGTGACACATTCTTTTAATATGCCTCTAAATGTCATAATTCTCGTTGGCACAGTTCGTATCTCGGCACTCAGAATGATCATCAAATGTTAGTTTCATATTACCCTAATGGACCAGTGTGAGACATTAGATAGTCTGTGGCTTGTATTTCTGTGGTGTGTGCATGGTGTGTTGGAGGGCTGTGCTCATACTTCTCAAACAAAGCCACGCAGTGCAAAGACACAAGGACCTGTTCATGTCATTGGACGATTCACCGAAAGACTCTCAGAGCAGTCAAGACTGGCAGAGTAGAATAGCATGCCAATCTGCTGGCTTGGAAAATGAGAGGCCTTTCCAGTGCCAACAAACATGCCCTATCCTTGTCAATCTGGTAGGGAATATTAGCAGCGTGGAGAGGACTTGATAATGTACTGTACTCCCCCAGAGCTGTCAATTAACTGAGACGGTGAACTTAGCCGTTCTCCGTGAGCCGCTGCACCGACCTAGATGACTGCTAATACTACGACTGCTACTACAACTACTGCTACAATGCCTAATACAAAAAAAACGAATGTTACTACAACTACTGCAACTGTAACGGAGGTCAGTGTTCTGCTAACAACTTAGCTTCCTCCACTGTCCGAACCAGTGATCCTCTGCTTTGCAACACACGTGACCACCCTCCTTGACAACATGCCAACTTTTTTAGCCACCCAAAAGATACAGATTGCATGGCTACATCAGTGTCATTTCGAGCTAGCTGTGGAGAGAGTTTATGGCAACGTTCTAAACTCCGTTACACTACGACGGCTACTGCTACGACGACGACAGTGACACCTACTACAACTACGATGATGTCTATGACGATGACCACTACTACAACTATTGCTACTCACAATAGTAAAAATATAAACAGCTCCACAAGTACACTATTTGTAATGTTTTTCCCTCAGAGCCATGCAGGAAAACAACCCAATGTCACTCATAACGTACACTCGTGTTATAACACCCATGAGATGAACAGTCCTACACGAGAGTGATGGAAGAAAATAAATAACCCTACTGGTTACTTATTACTCATCCAAAGGTCCATATAGGGATGAAGGAGGGGAACAGCATCTTTTCAGAGCTCCTGTTGTCTTTAGATCACATTGGCAGTACAAATTGCTCTTCCCTACAGTATTCTGCTCAACTGAAATTACCCAGCTCCATCACAAGGCTCCATACAGGGCTGTTAATGAGCACAAAAGACAGATGGGATACAGTGTCTCCGTAAACCGCTTTCCAATGGTACAGCACCATTCAAGTCCAAAGGCATTTCCACTGACATCAGTCATTTATGCACGATTGCTGCACCTCCTCCTTGTGTGTCATGACCCCTGCTTTTTCTCTGGCTGACCGACACCAGCTTTCAAAGCCACAGAGCTGGAGTGCATCATTTCTTCCAACTGTATATTGTCTCAAATAGATCACACTGCAAAAGATACTTTACAATGCTCTATACAGAATTGATCAATACAAGTAAGCATAAGGTACATCAGTTATGACCACATAGAAATGCCCATGTTAGATTACACGGTGTCCCAAACACCAGACATACAATAGAGAATGAAGAATATGTACCCATAACTAGACAGAATATTCCATGCCTAAAAGCTACAGTACATCATTTCAAGAGCTGTGTCTTTATACTGTACATGAGAAAGACAATCTAGTATTGTCTGAAGATGCAAATAGCAGATTATTCTCTGATCTGCCTGAGGCCTACCTACAAAATCCATTTAAGTGTACAATAGGACTCCTCTGGCACAGGTCTCAATCTAGTAAAGAATCATCTTTGCCCTGCTGATAAGCATTAAACTATTAACTGAATGTGTTTTGGATTATGGAGCCATACTGTCAAAGCAATGCTAACAAGCCAAATGCAATGATGGCGATCTGTGAAGCACTGCTCTACTTACCTTTGCCAATAAAGCCCTTGATATCCTTCTTTTATTACTAATCAACTACTTAGTACGCTCCAATAAGCCGTAAGGGGTTCCGTTTTTTTAGTTGGACACAGAGGGAGCATGGCTGAGGTGGCTGTCACAAGCCGATTGAGGTAAACTTAGAGCTTTAGCTTTTGATTGGCTGTTTGATGGTAGTGTAATCAACAGCGGGATCTCTTTCAAGTCTGACTCGTGTTGACATAATCACAGTTGTTCAAGAGCTTTGAATCTCAACTCAAATGATGTGCCAACATCCATTTGGAGTATGTATCCGGCTTAGGTGGCAAAAGCTTTAGATGAAATAGGGAATGAGTGACACTGAATAAATGACAGTGAAGAGGGCTAAAAAAAAGGGTGGTACTACTTGGAATTTTCCAAAAAGAAATGCACATTTTCATTTGAAAATGTTTTAAAACATTTTCCATTGCATGCCCTAAAGAACACAACCCTTTTCTGTCTTCCATTCTACCCAACAAAGGTACTGATATACTTACAGTGCATTCGGAAAGTATTCAGACCCTTTGACTTTTTCCCCAAAAATGTATGTTACAGCCTTATTCTAAAATGGATTAAATAAAACATTTTCTCCATAAATCTACACACGATATCCCATAATGACAAAGTGAAAACAGGGTTTTAGAAATTATATTATAATAAACAGAAACACCTTATTTACATAAGTCATCCTTGATATGTTTCTACAAATTGATTGGAGTCCACCTGTGGTAAATTCTATTGATTGGACATGGTTTGGAAATGCACACATCTGTCTATATAAAGTCCCACAGTTGACAGTGCATGTCAGAGCTAAAACCAAGCCATGAGGTGGAAGGAATTGTCCGTAAAGCTCTGAGACAGGATTGTGTCGAGGCACAGATCTGGGGAAGGGTACCAAAAAATGTCTGCAGAATTGAAGGTCCCCAAGAACACAGTCGGCTCCATCATCCTTAAATGGAAGAAGTTTGGAACCCCCAAGACTCTTCTTAGAGCCGGCCGTCCGGCCAAACTGAGCAATTGGGGGAGAAGGGCTTGGTCATGGAGGTGACCAAGAACCCGATGGTCACTCTGACAGAGCTCTAAAGCTCCTCTGTGGAGATGGCAATACCTTCCAGAAGGACAACCATCTCTGCAGCACTCCACCAATCAGACCTTTATGGTAGAGTGGCCAGATGGAAGAGACTTCTCTGTAGAAAGCACATGACAGCCTGCTTGGAGATTGCCAAAAGGCATCTAAAGGACTCAGACCATGAGAAACAAGATTCTCTGGTCTGATGAAACCAAGATTGAACGCTTTGGCCTGAATGCCAAGCGTCAGGTCTGGAGGAAGCCTGGCACCATCCCTACGGTGAAGCATGGTGGTGCCAGCATCATGCTGTGGAGATGTTTTTCAGAGGCAGTGACTGACTGGGAGACTAGTCAGGATCGAGGGAAAGATGAATGGAGCAAAGTACAGAGAGATCCTTTATAAAAACCTGCTCCAGAGTGCTCAGGACCTCAGGCTGGGGCAAGGTTCACCTTCCAACAGGACAATGACCCTAAGCACACAGCCAAGACAATGCAGGAGTTGCTTTGTGACAAGTCTCTGAACGTCCTTGAGTGGCTCAGCCAGAGCCCCGGCTTGAACCCAATCGACCATCTCTGGAGAGACCTGAAAATAACTGTGCAGAAATGCTCCCTATCCAACCTGACAGAGCATGAGAGGATCTGCAGAGAAGAATGGGAGAAATTCCCCAAATGTAGGTGTGCCAAGCTTGTGGCATCATACCCAAGAAGACTTGAGGCTGTAATCACTACCAACGGTGCTTCAACAAAGTATTGTCTATCACAGGCTTTACCTAGCAAAAACTTATAGATGACCTAGAGCCAGTGGGTTTGGTGACGAATATGAAGCGAGGGCCAGCCAACGAGAGCATACAGGTCGCAGTGGTGGGTGGTATATGGGGCTTTGGTGGCAACATGATGGCACTGTGATAGACTACATCCAATTTGCTGAGTAGAGTGTTGGAGGCTATTTTGTAAATGACATCGCCAAAGTCAAGGATCGGTAGGATAGTCAGTTTTACGGGGGTATGTTTAGCAGCATGAGTGAAAGATGTGCTGGAGATGGCTGTTTAACAGTCAGTGGAGTAGTATAGAATACAAGTGGTGTGGTGGCTGTGCTTCAGCAAAGTGGCAAAGTTGCCCCTGTCCGGGGCTATTGTCGGACAGGGCCACAGTGTCCCCTGACCCACCCCTGTCTCAGCCTTCAGTATCTATGCTGCAATAGTCTATGTGCCGGGGGGATAGGGTCAGTCTGTTATATCTGGTGTAATTCTCCTGTCTTATCTGGTGTCCTGTGTGAATTTAATTATGCTCCCTCTAATTCTTTCTCTCTCCCTCCCCTCCCGGAGGACCTGAGCCCTAGAATCATGCCTCAGGACTACCAGGCCTGATGACTCCTGGCTGTCCCCAGTCTACCTGGTCGTGTTGCTGCTCAAGTTTCAACTGTTCTGACCACGGCTATGGAACCCTGACCTGTTCACCGGACGTGCTACCCTGTCCTGGACCTGCTGTTTTCGACTCTCTCTCTCTACCGCGCCTGCTGTCTCGACCTCTGAATGCTCGGCTATGAAAAGCTAACTGACATTTTCTCTTGAGGTACTGACCTGTTGCACCCTCTACAACCACTGTGATTATTATTTGACCCTGGTGGTCATCTATGAACGTTTGAACATCTTGAAGAACATTCTGGCCTTAATGGCCATGTACTCTTATAATCTCCACCCGGCACAGCCAGAAGAGGACTGGCCACCCCTCGGAGCCAGGTTCCTCTCTAGGTTTCTTCCTAGGTTCCTGCCTTTCTAGGGAGTTTTTCCTAGCCACCGTGCTTCTACATCAGCATTGCTTGATGTTTGTGGTTTTAGGCTGGGTTTCTGTTTAGCACTTTGTGACATCTGCTGATGTAAAAAGGGCTTCATGAATACATTTGATTTGATTTGATAGCAAAGGGTCTGAATACTTATGTAAATAAGGTATTTCTGTTTTTTATTTTTTATAAATTACCAACAATGTATAAAAACCTGTTTTTGCTTTTTCTGTATGGGGTATTGTGTGTAAATTGTTGAGGAAAACAATGATTGTAATACATTTTAGAATAAAGCTGTAACTTAACAAAATTTGGAAAAAGTCAAGGGATCTGAATACTTTCCGAATACACTGATCCAACAATACTCTCCAAACAACTGTCACTTCACCCCTCTAATGTCTGCAAAGCCAATCTCGCCTCATCTGGAGTAATTCAGAACATGCTACTAGAGATAATACACTTTGAATTGCACCAGCAGTCTGTGCACCAGGGTGGAGAATTCACTCATCTATATCACATTCGAATTGACTTTGTCTTATAGATACTGTGTGTGCAGATCCACTGCCCCTCCACATCCCCCATAGACCCCCTACATTTATCCTCATCTCAGTAACAAGTTCAATTGCCTGCTAAGATCATATTTAACCAATTCAGACAGGAACTGTGGAAATTTACTGCTCAAATATTGTGGATGAAAATTACATTGGATTTCCAATTCCAGGCGTGCCGAATGATCAAACTCATTAAGAATTAATAGGATCTACAGTGAGCTCCAAAAGTACTGAGACGGTGACAGTGTTATTGTTGTTTTGGCTCTGTACTCAAGCACTTTTAAAGGATACAATGACTATGGGGTTAAAATGCAAACTATCAGGATTAATTTGAGGGTATTTTCATCCAACGGTGAACCGTTTAGAAACTACAGCACTTTTTGTACATAGTCCCCTCATTTTAGGGGACCAAAAGTATTGGGACAAATTCACTTATGTGTATTAAAGTAGTAAAAAGTTTAGTATTTGGTCCCATATTCGTAACACGCAATAATTACATCAAGCTTGTGACTCTACAAACTTGTTGCATGCATTTGCTGTTTGTGGCTGTGTTTTAGATTATTTTATGCCCAATAGAAATGGATGGTAAATAATGTGTGTCATTTTGGAGTAAATAAGAATTTATTGCAAATAAGAATAGAATATGTTTCTAAACACTTCTACATTAATGTGGATGCTACCATGATTAGGGATAGTCCTTAATGAATCGTGAATAATGATGAGTGAGTTAAGTTTCAGACGCATTATATCATACCTCCAAGACATGCTAACCTCTCACCATTACAATAACAGACAAGGTCTGTATTTTTGGGAGGTATGATATTGATGCCTCTATAACGTTCTCACTCATCATTATTCACAATTCATTCAGGATAAGCCGTAGTCATAGTAGCATGATTTTGTTTGGATCAAAAAAGTTGATATCTCGTCTGTGCACAGTATTTGCTGTGCAGGGGCGATATCGCATGTCAATAGTGAAACATTGTTTCCGAGGTCGGACAGGCAGACAAATCAGCTTTATACAAACCATCACTGTTGGAAATAAAATGCTAGGCTAGAAGCAAAGGGAAGTAATGTGTTAATAAATGCCTTATTTGCGAAAATTGGTTGCGTGGCAGAGATAGAATATTTGTTGCATGTGTGTTTGTCTTTAATCCCAGGGCTTTGGAATACAAGTGTGAATCCTATCCCAGGGCTAAAGTTTAGCCCAGGGTTAACATATGCTTGTGTGAACACAGGATAAGCTAGCCTAGTGGCCAGTTTCAGCTTGGGGCTAATTGATAGCCAGGGTCTAATAACAATGCAGCGTGAAAAGGGCTATTGCATAATTTAAAATCCATAGTGCTGAATAAATGTTGCAAATTCACTGAAATAAAATGTAAAAATCCAGAGAGTAGAGAAGATTTTGAATTGTATAACTAATTTCATGCAATTCTACAAATTTTGCCATGGGCGGAGGGAAATATTTGCAGTTTTTAATATGATACATGTATCTGAGTGAGAGTGACTAACAAAATCAATGGGGGTCCCCCGGTCGGTAATTCAAAGTTTTTTTAATATACATGGACACTTCAGGAACTGAAGAATTCAAGGACACTTGAAAAAGTAGTATGTTCATCAAAAATACATCTAACCTCGAAAAATAAAACAAAACTCCTGCACTACTGAAAATGTCTTCAATTCGCTGTACTGGATTCCAAAGATAAATATTTCAGCAAACCTTCTTGCACCATGATGAATAATGAATAAACCCTTCATTTTAACTCTCTTCCTTCTAGCAAATAAAATAAAATGAAAAAATGTCTAGTTTTGCTACGAACCATATATGAACCATATATGGATTAAATGTGCTTTTTATTAATATCTTTCCTCACTGAGAACTGCATTACAATTCCAACCCATCTGTAATCATGGTAAATCATGACTCTCTGCAGGATCAATGGTTAAGCCACTTCCTTTAAGTATGCAGGGTTCAGTTGTTTTAAAACAACTTTAATCTCAAGGTAGCATCTTTTTTTCAGAATCTAAAAGAGCCACTCCAAGAATCGTTAGTTTCTCTAGACCTTTAGTAGTCATGTAAAATTCAAACCGCAGCAATGAAAAAGGGGGAACATATGCCACGGAGTTGCCCCTCTGGTATTAATGTTACTTCTTCATCTTTCATCACCTTTTAAAGTCTGCCATCAGAAATAAGACCACTTTCTCGCCAACGTCGTGTCCCAAGCTATGAGAGGCAGAAAAATACAGCAATTATTGAAAAAGTGGAGAGGACTGCAGAACTGCGGGGGCTCAGCTTGGAAAGACGCTATAATAGAAAAGAACGTGTCAAACATTATAGGGTCAAATTGAATCTGGATTGCTATATTTTATTCCCATGCTCTGTCGTTCCAGAGACAGTGAGGACCTGTGTGCTGGTGCAATCCCCCCAGTTGATTACAGACAGAAAATGATTCCTGGATGACTGGTTCCCAGTCAGACCATCTCCCTGAGAGGCTGGTTTCATTTACATTCTCTTTAAAATGAAAAAAAAAAGTCTAACATATCAAAAGCATTTTTGTATCAAAAGCACTAGCACTACTACAACTCTGCCGTTTACAACTGCAACTGGGCCTTGGCCTATATCAAACTGAATAAAAGCAAATGGCATACTATCATTATTGTCTACCACTACAGTACTACAACCACCACTACGGATGATGGTTATAATTTGATAATAATAAAGCCTGTTCTGTGTAAGATATTTCAGGATGCTGGGCCTCCGAGGTCTTGACCTTTGACCTCTCTCCTCCAGTGCATGAAGAGTCCTGATTGAGACACTCCCTCATAGGCACATCAGTGCACTAGAGTGTCATAACCCA
Source organism: Salmo salar (assembly GCF_965601325.2). Lineage (NCBI taxonomy): Eukaryota > Metazoa > Chordata > Actinopteri > Salmoniformes > Salmonidae > Salmo > Salmo salar. The sequence continues at coordinate 12,650,750 of NC_138310.1, read as the reverse complement.
CCGGTCTATTGAGTGCTGGGCGCCAGTGGGGAGAGGCAACCCTGTCACATTGAAGCTGACCCAAGAGTGAAATGGGCGAAGAGTGAATGTCAAGGTTGTCAAAACACACTAATTACGTTCCCAATGTAAATAGGGTAGATCTGGAATTGTTAACCTCTCTACTGCCACTAGGGTTCGAGCAACCTTCAAAGACAAGCTGCTACAGTCATCACAGTGGGAGTGGAAAAACGTGAGGAGTCCAGATTAACACCCTAGAGTCAATTAATGTACCGGCGGGTCAATGTAAGTAACCAAATAAAAAAATCCCCATCAAAATCCGTCAGTTTAAGCTAGAGATATCTATTTTTGTTGCATTGGATGCGTCTCAATCCACTGCATCCGCTGACGTCGCACTTCTGCATCTGCGGTGAAAGGTGGCAGAGCGAGAGCGGTGTTTGTCAGACCATGAAACATCCGGAAAAATCGTCTTCTCATGAAAATGTCAGTAGCATCTGAATGTCTTTTTGGCCATTTATGAATGTGTTATTCAATGCTAAATGATCCATAGTATGATCATTTTAAAACAATTCCATATGTTTAGAACCCCCTTCCCCAACGTCTTAGACATTTAAGAATTAAAACACTGTCCCAATCAGGTTAGATGCCCAGTATTTCACAGCATCTCATCTAAAAGAAGGCCTGGTTATGGGGCTTCCATCAGTCGGTCAGTTTATTGGCCTCTCCTTCACCCCCACAGCTGATGGTAAGCCAACATGACTGACTGGTCCGTTGTGACAGAGCTCTTTAAAAGAAAAGGACGAGAAAAAAAAACTATCTACGTGTCTAAGTGTATTTTTTTTTTTTTTACTGAACAAATTTCAATTTAAAACAGAGTGAACTGAGTGACATCTGTCAACTCACTCTGGCTAGTCTCGTTCACTTTTGCATTGACAATGAAAAGACCTTCATCCATGCATCCATGCATTCCATTATGTGTCATATTCACGGATCCCTCTGGAACTTTCATTGCGCACACCTGGCCCCTAATCCCACTGATTGTATGTGTATATATGTGCCCTTTGTTCACCATGGTGGGGTGGATTATTGTTACAATGTCCGTTGGTGCGTGTGAGTACCTGTGCTGTGTGTTTTGGCTTGCGTGCCCTTGTGGATTGCGCAGATGATTACGGGTCTCGTCCCATGTGTTAATCATTGTGTGCGTGTGTTATTCATTCGAGGTACTCCTCGCTCTTTTGTTTTGGGTTTCTACCCTGTGTTTTGTTACATGTTGTTTGGTCTTCGTCCCCATGCCTTTACACGGCACGCCGTAATTTGGGCTTAATAAAAAACCTTATTAAGCATTCCTGCGCCTGTCTCCCGAATCATTTATACCAGAGTGAAAATATGATATTATCTGGCTTTCACACGCAATTAGCTCTCACAGTCTCACATCAGAATTAGCTGTTCATCCATGTATGCCAAACATCAAATTTAGAAGTGGTTAAGGTTAAGTTTAAGCGTTAACTATGAATTTTAAAAGTCAGGGTTAGGTTTAGGCATTAACTCCGCATGGTTAAGGTAATGGTTAAGGTTTGGGATAGGCTTAAAACAAAAAACGTTTTATTGCTGGACTTGAACCTGCAAACTTTGAGTATCACAGGCTGATGCTGATGCTTATGTCCATCTGCTATTTCCATCCACAGTTCCTTAGCAAAACAGAAACCTACTTGAAGGTAACGGTGCTCACTGTTGTCCCTAGTGGCTGGTTTCCACGTTGTCAGACATGGATGGACGTCGAATACTGACTTGTATCATGGGTGACCTGGCTGTTCACACAAGGCTATCAGGCAAATACTATGGTAAACCAAATGGAAGAAAAGATTATACAGAGAGAGAGAGAGAGAAAGAGAGCGGAGAGAGAGTGAGGGAGAGAGTGAGACGCTGCATGTCTGAGTGTGAAGCAGCAGCCCTCCTGTATGTCAGGACAGCAGAGCTCCCAGATCTTCAGCTGTGCAGAGAGAGACAAGGAGTCTGCATCCTCATCTGAAAACTGCTGGAGGCCAGCAATGATGAATAAGGTCGCTGTGACTATTAATTCCTATTAAAAGCTCCATTCTTTGCCTTCCATCGCCCACTGCTGAGATGTGGTCAAGTAAAAAATGTCTCTGAATTATCAGAAACTAATACTCTCATCTGTGGGAAGCAGCTTGGTCTGTAATCACTGGGTACTATTTGTCTCTTTTAAGATTTTGGTAATCATTGGATCATTGGACTTTGGTCTGGGAATGTGTCTCCAAGTACTCCTCTGTTAAACCAAGCTGACACCAAGCTAAGGACAGATGACTCTAGAGCCCTGAAAACCTCAACAAGTCACAGAGGAAATGCTGCACTGTCACTATCTCAGCTATTGCCAACCGCATGGTGGAAGTTATGAATATCACACTCTTTTCAGTTTAAAAGGCCATTTCACCACAGCTTCTCTCAGCACAAGCCATCTGGGGGTTTCTGCAGACATTGAGTGTGACTGCAGCCAAGGAAATAAATGGAACTTATTCAAACTCCACAAATGGGATAGGGCTTCCACTTTACTGATAAAGTATATGAGTGGCCATTTTAAAGGCAAATGATGTCCCACTGGTGAGCATCGACAAATAATGCTAATATGACGGACTAAAGATGGTGGTGCAGAATGCCTCATGAGAAATCTCAATATTCAATATCTCTAAAACTGACTAAATAGTAACCCTACACTGATCTATTTACATGTGGGCAATAACAATCAAGCTGGATAATAACCCCCAAAAACATATAAGACTAGAGAAGTTTATTGATAAATATTAGTGTCCATTTCTCGTGTTTCTTGGCCCAAGCAAGTCTCTTCTTATTATTGGTGACCTTTGGTAGTGGTTTCTTTGCAGCAATTTGACCATGAAGGCCTGATTCACGCTGTCTCCTCTGAACAGTTGATGTTGAGATGTGTCTGTTACTTGCACTCTGTGAAGCATTTATTTGGCCTGCAATTTCTGAGGCTGGTAAATCTAATGAACTTATCCTCTGCAGCCTCTGCAGCAGTGGTCACTCTGGGTCTTCCTTTCTTGTGAAAGTCCCCATGAGAGCCAGTTTCATTATAGCGCTTGATGGATTTTTGACTCTATTTGAAGAAACTTTCAGACCTTCATGTCTTAAAGTAATAATGGACTGTTGTTTCTCTTTGCTTATTTGAGCTGTTCTTGCCATAATATGGACTTGGTCTTTTACCAAATAGGGCTATCTTCTGTATACCACCCCTACCTTGTCACAACACAACTGATTGGCTCAAATGCATTAAGAAGGAAAGAATTTCCACAAATTAACTTTTAACAAGGCACACCTGTAATGCATTCCAGGTGACTATCTTATGAAGCTGGTTGAGAGAATGCAAAGAGTATGCAGAGCTGTCATCAAGGCAAAGGGTGGCTACTTTGAAGAATCTCAAATATAAAATATATTTTGATTCGTTTAACACTTTTTTGGTTACTACATGATTCCATATGTGTTATTTCATAGTTTTGATGTATTCACTATTACTCTACAATGTAGAAAATAGTAAAAATTCATAAAAACCTTTGAATGAATAGGTGTGTCCAAAGTTTTGACTGGTACTGTGTATATATACTACCGTTCAAAAGTTTGGGGTTGCTTAGAAATTTCCTTGTTTTTGAAAGAAAAGCACATTTTTTGTCCATTAAAATAACATCAAATTGACCGGAAATACAGTGTAGACATCGTTAATGTTGTAAATGTCTATTGTAGCTGGAATTGTTTTTTTTTAATGGAATATCTACATAGGCGTACAGAGGCCCATTATCAGCAACCATCACTCCTGTGTTCCAATGGCACATTGTGTTAGCCTATCCAAGTTTATAATTTTAAATGGATAATTGATCATTAGAAAACACTGTATTTCTGATCAATTTGATGTTACTTTAATCGACCAAAAAAATAAATGTTTCTTTCTTAAACAAAGACATTTCTAAGTGACCCTAAACTTTTGAACGGTATTGTATTTACTTAGCCCAAAAATATATGGGGGATTGGAAATGATGCAGACAATTACATTGATGGAAGCCACAATCTCTCTGCAATATTAAAGCTGATCTACCCCCTAAAACATAAATAAATAAATCCTCATGCAGGATTTTTGTTTAGATATGACAGCATGACATGAGGTAAAGTATAATGGTCTGTGCTTGAGGTTGGTCTAGTGATCAACACTGCTGCCTCCAGACAAAACATGGCCAGCTGAGGTTCTAATCTTCATTGTGCCAGTTGCTTTGCTGCCCTCCCACTCTACCTATTCCACTATCAGTTCAATGCTTTCTAAATAAAGCAAGACTAACAATGCTCTGTCTACACAACAGTCTAAAAGAACATGAAATGCTAGAGAGGAAGGAAAGCTAAAAAGCCGCAGGATATTACCTTCTAGGCACTTGAAAAGTTAATGGGCTTTGTATTTGAAACACATTGTGATTCTTATGAAAAAAAGAGAAAGAGGTACTTTTAAGTGATCCCTCATGCTCAGAATAATTGGCTTTTTTAGCAATGAAGTATTGGAGGACACTTTAGGAATAGTGATGTGAAAAGTAACACAAATTCATTTCTCCAAACATACCCTGAAAGTTAGACTTAGAACTTTTCTGATAGTGTGCTATTGAAGCTCCTATGTGTTTGATGAATGAGTGAGTGAGTAAAAGGCCATGCTTTTAACTGCTCTGTGATTAAATTAAAAAGAAACAAACATTGGTTTGATGCATGCATCTGTCTGTCTGTCCATATGTTTTGTGGATGTACTGTATATAGTACATTGGTTGTCAAGTACTGGTATCATACCTAAACATGATTGTTTCTCCTACACAGCAGGGCGTGACACAGGTTGACACACAGAAGAGACACTCACCGTCCATCCTCCTCCATCCGTTGTCATGTCACAGAAGACCTGGAACCCAGCAGGGTAGTGTGTGGGAAAGACAGAGTAGATCCCATCCTCCCGCTGGCCACTGGTGAAGATATCACTGCAGTCCCGAGGTCTAGAGCCTAGTGAGATCAGAAACTTGATTAACTTTTAAATCCTAGAATTTCTCATAGAAATTATTCAATTAAACCAGCGAGCTCCATCAATTTCTTCTCTTAATAATCTGTCCTATCTCTGAATCAACCTAGACAGCTTCACTACACCCTGTCAAAATCCTGTCTGTACCTTACAGAAACGCCATGTTTGTACAAAAATGACTTGGGATGTCAGAGTATGCAAACAGTTTAAACCTATTTCAATATGAAGCTATGCTTTTTTTTCCTCTAGTGCAATTGTGAACAATAGCCATGTCAGACATAAAATACATCTAAGATATGGTTCACTGCAGCTCAAGGGATCAACAATTGTCCGACAGCTGACATGGGGTAGTTAAGAGATGTCCATGCACTAATTTACTATTTCTCCTTCCACCAGCCACTATCCATAGGCCTACCATTGGAGCAGCCTTTGGGCCGAGTACTACGGACAGGTGCTCTCTGGAGGTCTGCCTTCAGCTTGCTCTTCAGGTTCCCCGTCTCCTTCTGCATGGAGTTGAGTGTATCACTCACGGAGTTCACCACCTTCACCATGTTGATCTGGCTCTCGGACAGCAGCTGGAAACAAACACACAAACAGCCCATTGAAGGCCACTCTGTAGTTGGAAAAACAACTAAACAGCAACCTGCTATGAAGCTGCCGGATGGGGCTGGAGAAATTACTGACAGAGCTAGGATGAAATGTCCTAACAGTAACTGTTTTGAACAATGTATTTGGATGTAATGCATAGATAGGAGTACTTGTACAGTATGTACCTGACACATGAAATTCGTTTTTCTAAAGGATTTCCTTTGACTAAAATAATCTCCAGTTGAAGAGGGCATGCAGACACCTCCCATTCTCTCAAATATTAGACATCAGGGATCATGCGATACCACTGCAGGCTCTCTGACTCTAAACACACGAGGCCATGTGATTACGTTTCCCTCGGTAGACATGGCATTAACAGTAAACCCTACACCAGTCGTTCCTAAACTTCTTATAATCCCGTACCCCTTCAAACATTCAACCTCCAGCTGCGTAACCCCTCTAGCACCAGGGTCAGCACACTCTCAAATATTGTTTTTTTTTGCCATAATTGTAAGCCTGCCACAAACACACACTCTACTATACATTTATTAAACATAAGAATGAGTGTGAGTTTTTGTCAGAACCCGGCTCAAGTGACAAAGAACTGTTATAGGACCAGGTCACAAATAATAATAATAATCAATAATTTTGCTCTTTATTTAGCCATCTTACATATAAAACCTCATTTGTTCATTGAAAATTGTGAATAACTCACCGCAGGTTAATGAGAATGGTGTGCTTGAACGGATGCACATAACTCTGCAATGTTGGCTTGTATTGGAGAGAATCTCAGTCTTAAATCATTTTCCACACACAGTCTGTACCTGTATTTAGTTTTCATGCTAATGAGGGCCGAGAATCACCTCTCACATAGGTACGTGGTGTCTTAACGGTACGATTTGCCAAGGCAGGATGTTCTGAGCGCAGCCCAATCCAGAAATCTGGCAGTAGCTAATTAAATTACATTTTTAAAGGACCGCTTGTTGCAATTTTGATGATGCTCTCTTGTTCAGATATCGGTAAATGGACTGGAGGCAGGGCATGAAAGGGATAACAAATCCAGTTGTTTGTGTCATCCGTTTCAGGAAAGACCTGTGTAATTGCGCACCCAACTCACTCAGGTGATTTGCTATATCACATTTGACATTGAGTTCATTTGAGTTGAGCTTGAGTTCATTTGCACGCAAAAACCATAAGCCTCAATTTTGTCCTGCACACTGAATATAGTTGCGGAGAGTCCCTGTAATCCTAGATTCAGATCATTCAGGCGAGAAAAAACATCACCCAGATAGGCCAGTCGTGTGAGGAACTCGTCATCATGCAAGTGGTCAGACAAGTGAAAACTATGGTTAGTAAAGAGAACTTTAAGCTCGTCTCTCAATTCAAATAAATGTGTCAATACTTTGCCCCTTGATAACCAGCACACTTCTATATGTTGTAAAAGCGTTACTGTACATGGTCGCTGCCTTTGCTTTAACAAAATGAACCATTTTCACTGTAGTGTCCAAAACGTCTTTCAAGCTATCAGGCATTCCCTTGGCAGCAAGAGCCTCTCGGGGGATGCTGCAGTGTACCCAACACATCTTGACCACCAAAGTCCATTTGATGTCACAAAGCTGTCCAGTATTTATTTTTAAATCCTCTCCTGTTGTCCTGTTCCAGTGGTTTGCAGAAGAAGATGTCTTCCTTAATTGACCCCTCATAAACGTAACGGATATATACCAGGAGCTGTGCCAGGCCTGCAACGTCTGTTGACTCATCCAGCTGTCACGCATAGAATTCACTGGCTTGTATGCGAAACAGTAATTGTTTCAAACCATCTCCTGCCATGTCACTGATGCGTCGTGAAACGGTGTTGTTTGATAAATGCATTATCTGTAAAGTTTTTTTTGCCTTTTCCCCCAGCATTGTCCCAGCCATATTTATTTCACCTTTATTTAACCAGGTAGGCAAGTTGAGAACAAGTTCTCATTTACAATTGCGACCTGGCCAAGATAAAGCAAAGCAGTTCGACACATACAAACAACACAGAGTTACACGTGGAGTAAAACAAACATACAGTCAATAATACAGTAGAAATATAAGTCTATATACAATGTGAGCAAATAAGGTGAGATAAGGGCGGTAGAGGCAAAAAAGGCCATGGTGGCAAAGTAAATACAATATAGCAAGTAAAACACTGGAATGGTAGATTTGCAGTGGAAGAAAGTGCAAAGTAGAAATAATGGGGTGCAAAGGAGCAAAATAAACAAATACAGTAGGGGAAGAGGTAGTTGTGTCAGCGGTAGCAGGAAGTCCTTATTTTTTATTTTTTTTTAGATGTAAGAGGTTAAGAATTATAGATACAGAACTCCTTTATGCAATCGCGGTGTCAGATTTTAAAATAGCTTTTCGGTGAAAGCACATTTTGCAATATTCTGAGTAGATAGCTCGCCATCACGGGCTAGCTATTTTGACACCCACCAAGTTTGGTACTCACCAAACTCAGATTTACTATAAGAAAAATTTGATTACCTTTGCTGTTCTTCGTCAGAATGCACTCCCAGGACTTCTACTTACATTTTTTTTACATTTTACATTTTAGTCATTTAGCAGACGCTCTTATCCAGAGCGACTTACAAATTGGTGCATTCACCTATAATATCCAGTGGAACAACCACTTTACAATAGTGCATCTAAATCTTTTAAGGGGGGGGTTAGAAGGATTACTTTATCCTATCCCAGGTATTCCTTGAAGAGGTGGGGTTTCAGGTGTCTCCGGAAGGTGGTGATTGACTCCGCTGTCCTGGCGTCGTGAGGGAGCTTGTTCCACCATTGGGGTGCCAGAGCAGCGAACAGTTTTGACTGGGCTGAGCGGGAACTGTGCTTCCTCAGAGGTAGGGAGGCGAGCAGGCCAGAGGTGGATGAACGGAGTGCCCTTGTTTGGGTGTAGGGCCTGATCAGAGCCTGAAGGTACGGAGGTGCCGTTCCCCTCACAGCTCCGTAGGCAAGCACCATGGTCTTGTAGCGGATAAAAAACGTACCCAATTTAATCTGGTTATTACTCCTGCCCAGAAACTAGAAAATGCATATAATTAGTAGATTTGGATAGAAAACACCCTAAAGTTTCTAAAACTGTTTGAATGGTGTCTGTGAGTATAACAGAACTCATATGGCAGGCCAAAACCTGAGAAGATTCTATATGGGAAGTGCCCTGTCTGACCATGTTCTTGGCCTTCTGTAGCCTCTTTATCGAAAATGCAGGATCTCTGCTCTAACGTGACATTTTCTAAGGCTCCCATATGCTCTCAGAAGGCGCCAGAATGTGGAATGATAACTCTGCAGTCTCTTGGCGAAAAACAGTAGAGCTTTTGGAGAGTGGTCCTTCTGAGAACAATGACACTGGCGCGCGCATGCATGTGAAGACTCTATTTTCTTATTTTAATGTTTGAACGGATACAACGTCTCCCGGTTGGAATATTATCGCTATTTTACGAGAAAAATCGCATAAAAATAGATTTTAAACAGCGTTTGACATGCTTCGAAGTACGGTAATGGAATATTTAGAAATCTTTTGTCACGAAATGCGCCGTGCGCACGACCTTTATTTACCATTGGGATAGTGTCTGGGACGCACGAACAAAACGTCGCTGTTGGAACATAACTATGGATTATTTTGGACCAAACCTACATTTGTTATTGAAGTAGAAGTCCTGGGAGTGCATTCTGACGAAGAACAGGAAAGGTAAGACCATTTTTCTTATAGTAAATCTGATATTGGTGAGTGCTAAACCTGCTGGGTGTCTAAATAGCTAGCCCTGTGATGCCGGGCTATGTACTTAGAATATTGCAAAATGTGCTTTCACCGAAAAGCTATTTTAAAATCGGACATATCGAGTGCATAGAGGAGTAATGTATCTATAATTCTTAAAATAATTGTTATGCTTTTTGTTAACGTTTATCTAGAGTAATTTAGTAAATTCGCCGGAAGTTTGCGGGGGGTATGCTAGTTCTGAACGTCACATGCTAATGTAAAAAGCTGTTTTTTGATATAAATATGAACTTGATTTAACAAAGCATGCATGTATTGTATAACATAATGTCCTAGGTGTGTCATCTGATGAAGATCATCAAAGGTTAGTGCTGCATTTAGCTGTCTCCTGGGTTTTTGTGACATTATATGCTAGCTTGAAAAATGGGTGTCTGATTATTTCTGGCTTGGTACTCTGCTGACATAATCTAATGTTTTGCTTTCGTTGTAAAGCCTTTTTGAAATCGGACAGTGTGGTTAGATTAACGAGAGTCTTGTCTTTAAATAGCTGTAAAATAGTCATATGTTTGAGAAATTGAAGTAATAGGATTTTTAAGGTATTTGAAAATCGCGCCACAGGCTTCAACTGGCTGTTAAGTAGGTGGGACGAATTCGTCCCGCCTAGCCCATAGAGGTTAAAATGGTGTAAAATAGTCATTTGTTTGAGAAATTGAAGTAATAGCATTTCTAAGGTATTTGAATAACGCGCCACAGGATTCCACTGGCTGTTACGTAGGTGGGACGTAATAAACGACCGATAACAGTCCCGTCAGGTACACAAGACTAAACGGAAACCAACTACCCACAAACCCCAAAGGGAAACAGGCTGCCTAAGTATGGCTTCCAATCAGAGACAACGAAAGACACCTGCCTCTGATTGGAAACCATACCCGGCCAAAACATGGAAAACAAAACATAGAAATAGAATACTAGAAAAACCCCAAATACATACAAATCAAACCCCCCTGCCACGCCCTGACCATACTACTATGGTAAATGACCTCTTTCACTGGTCAGGACATGACAGTACCCCCCCCCCCAACCCCAAACAGAAAGGGAGGGAAGGGAGGGTGATAAACGTCTATGGTGGCTCATGCGCTACACCCAGACCCTTCCTCTGCCTCCGATCCTCTAGCAATGGACGTGGCTCCGGATCAGGGTGTAACCCCCGTTCCGCCCGCAGATCCCTCCACTTCTGTAACCCTGGCCTGTGGATCATTATTGGAGGAATCGGACTGTAGATCCTTACCGGAAGCTCTGTGCTGCAGACCGCCGCTGGAGGATCTGGGCTGCAGGTTGCCGCTGGAGGCTCTGGGCTGCAGGCCGCCGCTGAAGGCTCTGGGCTGTAGGCCGCCGCTGAAGGCTCTGGGCTGCAGGCCGCCGCTGAAGGCTCTGGGCTGCAGACCGCCGCGGAAGGCTCCGGGCTGCAGACTGCCGCGGAAGGCTCCGGGCTGAGGGGCGTCGCCGGAGGCCCCGGGCCGAGGGACGTCGCCGGAGGCTCCGGGCTGAGGAGCGTTGCCGGAGGCTCCGGGCTGGGGACCTTCGCTGCAGGCTCCGTGCCATGGATCATCACTACTGGTTCAGCGCCATGGATCATCACTGGAGGCTTTGTGCCATGGATCATCACTGGAGGCTCCGGACTGGAGAGCGTCTCTGTAGGTTCCGGGCTGGGGACCTTCGCTGCAGGCTCCGTGCCATGGATCATCACTGGAGGCTCCGCGCCATGGATCATCACTGGAGGCTCCGGGCCATGGATTATCACTGGAGGCTTCGTGCCATGGATCATCCCTACAGGCTCCGGGCCATGGATCATCACTGGAGGCTTCGTGCCATGGATTATTGCTGGAGGCTTCGGACCATTGATCATTTACATTTACATTTAAGTCATTTAGCAGACGCTCTTATCCAGAGCGACTTACAAATTGGTGCATTCACCTTATGATATCCAGTGGAACAACCACTTTACAATAGTGCATCTAAATCTTTTAAGGGGGGGGGGGGGGGTTAGAAGGACTACTTTATCCTATCCTAGGTATTCCTTAAAGAGGTGGGGTTTCAGGTGTCTCCGGAAGGTGGTGATTGACTCCGCTGTCCTGGCATCATCACTGGAGGCTTCCTACTGGGAGCTGGAACCAGTCTCACCAGACTGGGGAGACGCACTGAGGACCGCGTGCTCAAAGCAGGCACCGGTCGTACTGGGCTATGGAGGCGTACTGGAGGAAGAGTGCGAGAAGCAGGCACAGGACATACTGGGCTATGGTGGCGCACTGGAGGGAGAGTGCGCAGAGCAGGCACAGGGTACACTGGGCCTTGGAGGCGCACTGGATGTCTGGCGCTTAGGGCTGGCACAACCCGTCCTGGCTCGATGTTGATTATAGCCCGGCAAGGGTGGAGCGCTGGTACAGGACAAACTGGGCTGTGCTGGTGAATGGGGGGTACCGTGCGTAGAGCAGGTGCAGGATAACCTGTGACGAAGACACGCACTGGAGACCAGATATGTTGAACCAGTGCACTTCTCCCTGGCTGCCGGCCAACTCCAGCTCGGCAACGGTGAGGAGCTTGCACCGAGCGCACCGGGCTGTGAGTGCGCATGGGCGACACCGTGTGCACCACCGCATAACACGGTGCTTCTACCGTCACTCGCTCCCCACGGTAAGCACGGGGAGTTGGCTCTGGTCTTAACCTCGCCTTCGCCAATCTACCCGTGTGCCCCCCGAAAACATTTTTTTTACCGCTGCCTCTTGGCCTAGCCGTTCCTCCCAGTATCGTCGTTCCGCCTTCACTGCCTCTATCTCCCACTGCGGACGGCGATACTCCCAGGGCTTGTCCAGGGTCCTGCCCCATCTAAGATCTCCTCCCAGGTCCACTCCTCTGACCCATACTGCTTGGTCCTGCTCTTCCTCCTCGAGAATGCACGCTGATTGGTCCGTTGGTGGTGGGTAGTTCTGTCACAGGGGTCGTGGAAAGGAGACCAAGGCGCAGCGTGTAAAGTGCTCATTCTTTTTCTTTGACACCCATTTTTCAAGCTAGCATATAATGTCACAAAAAACAAAACCACAGCTAAATGCAGCACTAACCTTTGATGATCTTCATCAGATGACACTCCTAGGACATTATGTTATACAATACATGCATGTTTTGTTCAATCAAGTTCAATCAAGTTCATATTTATATCAAAAACCAGCTTTTTACATTAGCATGTGACGTTCAGAACTAGCATTCCCACCGAACACTTCCGGTGAATTTACTAAATTACTCACGATAAACGTTCACAAAAAACATAACAATTATTTTAAGAATTATAGATACAGAACTCCTTTATGCAATCGCGGTGTCAGATTTTAAAATAGCTTTTCGGTGAAAGCACATTTTGCAATATTCTGAGTAGATAGCTCGCCATCACGGGCTAGCAATTTTGACACCCACCAAGTTTGGTACTCACCAAACTCAGATTTACTATAAGAAAAATTGGATTACCTTTGCTGTTCTTCGTCAGAATGCACTCCCAGGACTTCTACTTCAATAACAAATGTTGGTTTGGTTCCAAATAATCCATAGTTATATCCAAATAGCGGCATTTTGTTGTGCGTTCAAGACACTATCCGAAGGGTAACGAAGGGTGACGCGCCCGGCGCGTTTCGTGACAAAAAAAAAGCAAAATATTCCATTACCGTACTTCGAAGCATGTCAAACGCTGTTTAAAATCAATTTTTATGCGATTTTTCTCGTAAAAAAGCGATAATATTCCGACCGGGAGTCGTTGTTTTCGTTCAAAGACTGAAAATGTAAACATGGACTCTTCTCGTGCACACGCGCGCCAGTCTCAGATCGACCACTTACCAAATGCGCTACTGTTTTTCAGCCATGGCCTGCAAAGTCATCATTCAACGTTCTGGCGCCTTCTGAGAGCCTATGGGAGTGTTAGAAAATGTCACGTTACAGCAGAGATCCCCTGTTTTGGATAGAGATAACAAAGAAGGCCAAGAAATGGTCAGAGAGGGCGCTTCCTGTTTGGAATCTTCTCAGGTTTTGGCCTGCCAAATGAGTTCTGTTATACTCACAGACACCATTCAAACAGTTTTAGAAACTTTGGAGTGTTTTCTATCCAAAGCTAATAATTATATGGATATTCTAGTTTCTGGGCAGGAGTAATAATCAGATTAAATCGGGTACGTTTTTTATCCGGCCGTGAAAATACTGCCCCCTATCCATAAAAAGTCCCATCAGGTACACAAGACTAAACGGAAACCAACTACCCACAAACCCCAAAGGAAAACAGGCTGCCTAAGTATGGCTTCCAATCAGAGACAACGAAAGACACCTGGCTCTGATTGGAAACCATACCCGGCCATAACATGGAAAACAAAACATAGAAATAGAATACTAGAAAAACCCACATAGAAACAGAAAACCCAAAATACATACAAAACAAACCCCCCTGCAACGCCCTGACCATAGTACTATGGCAAATGACCTCTTTCACTGGTCAGGACGTGACAACATGTTAAATGAGCAACGAGGTGGAAAAGAACTCTGGACCACCTATACTCCACACACAGAGATGCATACAAAGCTCTCCTTCGCCCTCCATTTGGCAAATCTGATTCATGCCTACAAGCAAAATTTAAAGCTGGAAACACCAGTGACTAGATCAATAAAAAAGTGGTCAGAGGAAGCAAATGCTAAGCTACAGGACTGTTCTGCTAGCACAGACTGTAATATGTTCCGGGATTCGTCCGATGGCATTGAGGAGTACACCACATCAGTCATTGGCTTCATCAATAAGTGCATCTATGAAGTCCTCTCCACAGTGACCGTACGTACATATCCCAACCAGAAACCATGGATTACAGGGGATATCCACACTGAGCTAAAGGCTGGAGCTGCCGCTTTCAAGGAGCGGGACTCCAACCCGGAAGCTTATAAGAAATCCCACTATGCCCTCCGACGAACCATCAAACAGGCAAAGCATCAATACAGGACTAAGATTGAGACGCACTACACTGGCTCTGACACTCGTCGGATGTGGCAGGACCTGCAAACCATTACAGACTACGAAGGGAAGCACAGCCAAGAGCTGTCAAGTGACACGAACCTCCCGGACAAGCGAAACTACTTCTATGCTCGCTTCGAGGCAAATAACACTGAAACATGCATGCAGCTGTACCGGATGACTGTGTGATCACGCTCTCCGCAGCCGATGTGAGTAAGATCTTTAGACAGGTCAACATTCACAAGGCCGCAGGTCCAGACGGATTACCAGGACGTGTACTGCAAGCGAGCTCTGACCAACATGTATAAAGTAACTTGCCTAAATTACTACTGACCCATAGCACTCACGTCTGTAGCCATGAAGTGCTTTGAAAGGCTGGTCATGGCTCACATCATCCCAGAAACCTTAGACCAACTCCAATTTCCATACCACCCCAACAGATCCACAGATGATGCAGTCTCTAATGCACTCCACACTGCCCTTTCCCACCTGGACAGAAGGAACACCTATGTGAGAATGCTATTCATTGACTACAGTTCAGCGTTCAACACCACAGTGCCCTCAAAGCTCATCAATAAACTCAGGACCCTGGGAATAGAAACACCTCCTTCTGCAACTGGATCCTGGACTTCCTGACGGGCCGCCCCAGGTGGTAAGGGTAGGTAACAACACATCTGCCACCCTAATCCTCAACACAGGTGCCCCTCAGGGGTGCGTGCTCAGCCCCCTCCTGTACTCCCTGTTCACTCATGACTGCACGGCCAGGCACGACTCCAACGCCATCATTAAATTTGACGATGACACAACAATGGTAGATCACTGACAACATCGAGATAGCCTATAGGGAGGAGGTCAGAGACCTGGCCGTGTGGTGCCAGGACCACAACCTCTCCCTCAATGTGATCAAGACAAAAGAGATGATTGTGGACTACAGGAAAAAGAGGACCGAGCACGCCCACATTCTCATCGACGGGGCTGCAGTGGAGCAGGTTGAGAGCTTCAAGTTCCTTGGTGTCCACATCACCAAAAAACTAACATGGTCCAAGCACACCATGACAGTCGTGAAGCGGGCACGACAAAACCTATTCCCCCTCAGGAGACTAAAAAGATTTGGCATGGGTCCTCAGATCCTCAAAAGGTTCTACAGCTGCACCATCGAGAGCATGCTGACTGGTTGCATCACTGCCTGGTATGGCAACTGCTCGGCCTTTGACCACAAGGCACTACAGAGGGTAGTGTGAACGGCCCAGTACATCACTGGGGCCAAGCTTCCTGCCATCCAGGACCTCTATACCAGGTGGTGTCAGAGGAAGGCCCTAAAAAGACTCCAGCTACCCTAGTCATAGACTGTTCTCTCTGCTACCACACGACAGCGGTACCGGAAAGCCGAGTTTAGGTCCAAGAGGCTTCTAAACAGCTTCTACCCCCAAGCCATAAGACTCCTGAATCTAGTCAAATGGCTACCCAGACTATTCACATCCCCCCCCCCCTCCCCTCACCACTGCCACTCTCTGTTGTCTTCAATGCATAGTCACTTTAATTAACTCTACCTACATGTACATACTACCTCAACTAACCGGTGCCCCCGCACATTGATTCTGTACTGGCACCCCCCTGTATATATTATTGTTTTTTTACTGCTCCTCTTTAGTTACTTGTTACTTTTATCTCTTATCCGTATTTTTTTAAACTGCACTGTTGGTTAGGGGCTTGTAAGTAAGCATTTCACTGTAAGGTCTACATCTTTTGTATTCGGCAAATGTGACTAATACAATTTGATTTGAGTAATAGATTATTGGCAACTATGTCAAGAAAATTGCATAGCCTAGTCTTAAGGAGGACTTCCACTTGTGTTAAATAGGAACTCTGCAAATACTCTTGTTCTCATATAGTACATGTACTGAGGCACCTGTGATGCACTGATTTCATTCTTATGTGCCTGTGATGCACTGATTTAATTTGGCTGCACTGTGATGCACCATTTTCATTTTAATGCGGGTGTGATGCACTGTTTTCACAGTGATGGGCACCTCGGTACATGCACTATATGTGATGCACTGTTTTCATTCTGATGCGCCTGTGATGCACTGTTTTCATTTTAATGTGCCTGTGATGCACCGTTATCACTGTGATGCGCCGGTGATGCACCTTTAACATTTTAATAGGCCTGTGATGCACTGTTTTCACTTTGGCCTAAATAAATTAAACAAAGCAGAGTCACTACTCTTGTAAGGAATCATTTATTGCTCCTGTTTAAGTCACCTACAACTTGCAGGTTTGATTTATGAGTGGGAGAGAACCAGACAAAATTGTTATTTCCTAGTGTGAATATTTAGCACTTTCTGGTGTCAATTCAGCTCCAGGATGCATTCTCTAGAGTTGATCCTCAACATTGTAAGGTGTTGCTGCTCAATTCTGAGGGTGTTGAAAAAAACACTCCCATGGGTCATTTGAACAACGTCCGAGGTGTTATATTGTAACACTCCAAGTGTTTCAATAAGAACTCTACCAAAGTGTTAAATTAACACTGTGTGGCCCTCTATAAACACTGGATGAGTGTTGAAAAAACACTTCCATGAGTCATTTGAAAAAAACCTGAAGTCATATCTTAACACTCAAGAGTGTTTCACTATTAACACTACAAAAGTCTTAAATTAACACAGAGTGGACCTACAGTACCTGTCAAAAGTTTGGACACAGCTATTCATTCAAGGGTTTTTCTTTATTTTGTACAATTTTCTATATTGTAGAATAATAGTGAAGACATAAAAACTATGAAAGAACACATATGGAATCATATAGTAACCAAGAAAGTATAAAACAAATCAATGTATTTTATATTCTTCAAAGTAGCCACCCTTTGCCATGATGACAGCTTTGCACACATTTGGCATTCTCTCAACCAGCTTCACCTGGAATGCTTTTCCAACAGTCTTGAAGGAGTTCCCACATATGCTGAGCACTTGTTGGCTGCTTTTTCTTCACTCTGTGGTCCAAATCATCTCAAATGGGTTGAGGTCGGGTGATTGTGGAGGCCAAGTCATCTGATGCAGCACTCCATCACTCTCCTTTTTGGTCAAATAGCCCTTACACAGTCTGGAGGTGTGTTGGGTCATTGTCCTGTTGAAAAACAAATGATAGTCCCACTAAGCGCAAACCAGATGGGATGATGTATCGCTGCAGAATTCTGTGGTAGCCATGCAGGTAAAGTGTGCCTTGAATTCGAAATAAATCACTGACAGAGTCACGAGCAAAGCACCCCAACACCATCACACCTCCTCCTCCATGCATCATGATGGGAACCACTCTGCATCTCACACCTACTCCCTGTGGCTCAGTTGGAAGAGCATGGTGTTTGCAACGCCAGGGTTGTGGGTTCGATTCCCACGGGGGGCCAGTACAACAAAACAAAATGCATGAAATTGAATGTATGCATTCACTACTTAAAGTTGCTATGGATAAGAGTGTCTGCAAAATGACTGAAATGTAAATGTAAAATCTCACAAAGACACTGTGGTTTGAACCAAAAATCTCAAATTTGGACTCATCAGATCAAAGGACAGATTTCCGGGTTAGTGTTTGGCTGGGGTAGGCAGTCACTGTAAATAAGAATTTGTTCTTAACTGACTTGCCTAGTTAAATAAAAAAACTTTTGGGTTCTTTGCAGCAATTCGACCATGAAGGCCTGATTAACACAGTCTCCTCTGAACAGTTAATGTTGAGATTTGTCTCTTATTCTGATGAACTTATCCTCTGCAGTAGACATAACTCTGGGTCTTCCTTTCCTGTGGCGGTCCTCGTAGCGCTTGATGGATTTTGCGGCTGCACTCAGACATTTTCTGCATTGACTGACCTTGATGTGTTAAAGTAATGATGGACTGTCATTTCTCTTTGCTTATTTGAGCTGTTCTTGCCATAATACGGACTTGGTCTTTTACCAAATAGGGCTATGCTCTGTATACCCACTCTACCTTGTCACAAGACAACTGATTGGCTCAAACGCATTAAGAAGCAAAGAAATGCACCTGAGCTCAATTTCGAGTCTCATAGCAAAGGGTCTGAATACTTATGTAAATAAGGTATTTCTGATAAAAACCTGTTTTCGATTTTTGCATTATGTGGAATTGGGTGTAGATTGATGAGGGAAAAAAATTATTTCATACATTTTAGAATAAGGCTGTAACATAACATAATGTAGAAAAAGAGAAACGGTCTGAATACCTTCCGATTGCACCGTAATCCAGTTTGTGTCATGCTAATTTAGCTTTTTGCTACCAGTGGAAACAATATTGAAGATGACGAAGACAAAATGTAAAATCCTTAAAAGTTGTTATGAGAAACCTGCACTGCTGTGTCAACATAGCTCCGAATTTATTATCGGATGTATTAGGTTACGTAATCTGACTTTTTGAATATAATGTTAATAATATGTTAGAGAAAGACCCCACTGAATGATTCAGAACATGAATAATCACTTTTGTCTTGGTAAAATGTATTTCATAACATAAGGAAGTGAAAATTTGTCACCAAAGCACAATTTCACCCATTCTAGGAGGAGTGGGTGGACACCCTGCAGAATGAGGATGTTTGAGTAAGTCTACAGCATGGGTGGGCAATAATTTCATCTCAAGAGCGACATCGGCATTTCATTTTCCGGACCGATTTGTTGATCAAAAGCAATTTGCTGAGCAAAGTTATTTGAAAAGATATAGGCCTATTATAATGTAGACATAATTTCTACCTAGTTGTAGACCTTTAATAGTGGCCTGGAGTGTTTTTTAACCCAAAATAATAATTTCCCAAATGTAATTTAATTTAGTTTAATTATAACAATATTTTTTTTACTCAAACCTCAGTGGGTTTGGAATGACTGGGCCAAAAAGCCAAAAGGAGAAGGAGAACGGTGAGCAGCAGCAGCATCAAACCACAGAGGCCACCCCCAAGCCCAGCAGCGATGATGCTGCTGAGCTCCAGCTAGCTCTGCATGCAAAACATACCCACCCTTCCACAAGCGTCGCCAGGATAATGGCTCCACAGCCCCCTCCACCTCCGACTGTTCCTGACGATCTTGGAACAGAGGAGCCAGCCCAGGTTAGCCTAGAAATCTACCCTAGCCAAGGTTTTCTGTCCAAAAACATTCATTTTATAGCAACTGGTTCATAGGAAGAGAGTGACTGGCATACTCATTTACTACAGATTAGAGCACTGCACGGGAATAAAATTAAGCCCGAGCCCTACCTATGCACGTATCGTTCTGGTCCTACCCTACCCAGGCCCGATTGCTTTTGCCAAATTTAAGGCCCAGCCCTGCCGAAACCCAAAATCAGAAAGAACTTCCTCCTTGTCTGTCACTTAATCACTCTGCTTGAGCTGCTCTGTCAGATATATTGGAGATAGGAATCCTATTGGGAAATGAATGGAGGACCATATAGCGCCCCACCCAGCAGACTGTCGACCACTAGCGTTCACGTTGTCATGCTGTTGCTAAGCTAATCATCACCCAATCTCCTCTCAAAGTCTCTAACTCCCTGATCTGTTTCACCTGTCCTTGTGCTTGTCTCCATCCCCTCCAGGTGTCGCCCATCTTCCCCACTTATCCTCTGGGTATTTATACCTGAGTTTTCTGTCTGTCGGTGCCAGTTCGTCTTGTTTGTTCAAGCCTACCAGTGGTTTGTGTCTCAGCTCCTGCTTTTTCCAGTCTCTCTTTTCTCGCCCTCCTGGTTTTGACCCTTGCCTGTCCTGACTTCAAGCCCGCCTGCCTGACTATTTTTGTTTCCCATGTTGAAAATTCTGTGTTAATGCTAATGCAGACAAGGCCTTCACCCAAGCTGGGTATTCTAACTGTAAGTATGCTATTGATAGTACTAAAGGATTCACTAGGCACGCATCAAGCAAAGAGCATTTGAAATGCACTGCATTGTGGAAAGAAAAACAAGTTTGAAGTGCTATGGGAACATTAGCGTCAACACTGGCAAGAAATTGCATGTATTTGTCGGAGCTTGTGGACATCATTGAGTTCCTTGTTTCAAACCAGTAACCACTGAGGGGGACATATGACATGATAGAGTCAAGAGGGGAGGGTGGCCATGGACCTTTTTTTGTCTATGATGGAATATACTCTCAGAAAAGCGAACGAACTTGCCAAGATGTTGAGCACCATACCCCACAATACCACATACTGTACAAGTCACACGATATTTAAAATGAAATCATAGTTGGGCATCCAAAGCTACACGCGAGAGCTCATTTTCCACTTTGACAAACGTGTTCAGTCAGCACAGAAGAAGCATGCTACACCCGAGGAAAGCTCAACTAATCCAACTGGCATTTGAGGGGGATCTTACAAAAAGATTTCGGGGAGAATGGAATGATCGATTACTCAGAAACAATCTAGCTGGTTAGTTTTTAATCAAAATCTTAGTGGTATAGCCAATGGCATCATTCAGCAAAAATCTAGGATATGGAATGGCAAAATGACTTCCATGTGTGTAGGGCTCTGTCCATAGTGCTGATGTAGCGCAGCGGAGATTTCGAACCAACCTGTCAAAAGCACTCAATGGTGTTGGCATTTCTACTTTTGTTTATTGTGGCATAAACAGAATTCAATATAATTCCAATGCAATAACCAAAATGATGCCCCTGGGTATAGCTACATATCGGTTTGTTTCATCATACATATAGTTAACTTCTATTATGGTTTTTGTAGTGGTTAATGGAACAGTGCATATTGGTTATGTGTTTATGGTAGGCTGGCATTGCTTAATTGATTAAGTGGGTCAAATTTGATCCACATAAGTGTATTGTGACATATCACAACGTGTTGCTGTGCTCATGAGCAATACAGTTTTCCATGCTTGAAGCAGGCCTATTGGCCTATTTGTTTTGCAAGACAGCTGTGCATGGCTGCATCTCACTGTAGTAGGATGTTTTTGTTATTTGGATCTCCATTCATCTTTTGTTTACTGTGTTTGTTTACTGTTAATGTAACTAGCCTAAATATAGATTGTGTCATGCCTCTATCAATCTGATATTTTGCTTACTAGTCCTCTTTGATACCACTGTTTTGTTCTTTTCACATTCACAGTTGTCGATATTCTAAGCCAAACTGCTATTCAGTATTTTTGTTTGCATATATGAATAACTAGCTAGTACTTTCCACATTTAGTTTGCATTATTTTGATAAGACAGCTGTATGTACAGCTGCATTGACACAGGCCGTTTGTAATAGGTGAATTACCCTATCTATTACTAAAATGGTCTCGCTTTAGTGTGTATGGCGCTGTCCATTGTGCTGATACAGCGCAGTGGAGATTGGTGCGAAATCTGTAGCCTACCTGTGATTTATAAAGCACTCAATCAATAGTCTCGGCATTTGAACTTTATGTTTATTGTGGTATAACGTGATATAAGCGGAATTTACTATAATTCCAATGCAAGAACCCCCCAAAATTGTGCCCCCTCACTGATTTCAACTGCCTCCTTAGTCACTTTATCCTGGAGCCGGGTCTTTTGCCCACGCCTGGTCTAGAGTAAGGTGACATCGTCAAAGATGGTGGATAAATGAAGAGTTCACTCAGGCCATTTACCATTGAAAAAAAAGTTATCTTCCGGTCTCCTTATTAACTGGGCATTTCCCATAGACACCAATGCAATAGCATCTGGGTCTCGTCTACTTAGTACCTTGAATTTCATTGACCAAGAAACCCCCCCCCCCCACAAAAAAAAACAGCGCGTGAGTTGTCTCGCTTCCTCCTCCGTCTCTGACATACGAACTCTTTAGAGACCCACAATGCCTCGGGTTTGACATTGATGACAGCGCACTTCATGTACACATGGTGAAAACATGATCACTCTCGGCTCTCTGCATAGATTCCCTCTCCCAAACACCCCCCACCTTCCCCTCCCTAACATGCTTCTATAGCAATGGCACTTGCCTGTCAATCACCAGTGGGCCTCAAACCACAACGCTGGTATGAAAAATACATGCTATTAGGAGTTTTCTCCGCTCATCTCCTCTAATCTGCTGAAGCCCTCTCTCTCTCACAGTAGTGGGTCAAGTTTGATATACTGTACTTTGCGAACAATAATATACAGAATGGAAGACTACGAGCAGAGATTCCACAGTATCTGTAGTTCCAGAAATAATGTTGTTTTGTAAATTTGTGCCACGATACATTTTGTCACTGTGGAAATGCTCTAGGATATTATTTGTTTGAACTCTCAGCTTGTAAAAAGTGATGTAGGCCTACAATTCTCATTAAAACATATTTGCCCTAGAACAAAATAACAATAAATATGACAAGGGGGCGCCAAATATAAAAATTACATTGTGCTCTGAGCTTCAGTTATCATCCCTTTTGCAGGTTTTTTATAAGTGAAAACACATCCAGAGGTCTCTCCATTAAAATCAATAACTAAATTATCCCACCTCTCTTCTTTCCTCCGAAACGTTTTTCTTATCTCCCTCTGGGTACTATTATCAACACTGTCAAATGGCTCCACAGAAAGCACTGCCTGGAAAACACAATGACACTCCTCACTTTTACCTGCTACCTTGTCTGAAGGAGAAGGCCTTGGATCTCCTCTCTAAAGGTACATTTCGCCTGACAGTGTTCCTACAGCTTAGACTCTGTGTCTCCGACACTCACTGTGTGAATGTGACTGTGCTGCAGAGTTTGGCTGGCTGTCAGTGAGCAGATGCCACTTGGAGACGGGAGGGGGAGAAGTGCCAACCAGTGTTAATTTAACGGCTAGGGTGACAGATGAGTCAAGATGAGTCGAACATTCTTCTTGATTCCGATGACTTTGCGAGGGAAGACATGTTTGTTTCTGTGACAGAGGCTATAATCACCACAGCCCTGATGGAATGTAGCACTGTAGCAACAGACCGGGTATCTATTGCCTGTAGTGATCATTCTAATGAGGTCACGTTGATAATGAAGTGGCAGTAGGCATCAGGGCTCTTGCAGGACTTTAAATTCAGTGGGAATCAAGGTAGTTAACAGCACCACCCCCTCTCCTTTTGGAATCCCAATCCCTTTCATATTTATTTAAGACAGTCTAGTAGAAAGGAGATAGCGAGACAGATATAGGGGTGCAGTCAGATGGGAACGGCTCAAACATGTTTAGAACCCTTGTGTGATATGGTCTGTAGTTGACAGAGCTACCACCTTTTAAATGTTTTTTTATTTATTTAACTCGGCAAGTCAGTTAAGAACAAATTCTTATTTACAATGATGGCCTACCAGGGAACAGTGGGTTAACTGCCTTGTTCAGGAGCAGAACGACAGATTTTTACCTTGTCAGCTTGGGGATTTGATCCAGCAACCTTTCGGTTATAGGCCCAACACCTGCTGCCCACTAGACCAGACTGACACCATCTACTTCTACCACAATTGTCTAAAAATCTACTTTCAAAGCCCTTATATCTCACACTCTCCTTATGACATACTTAGCTGTTATAATTCCCCCTGATACAGGATATAAAAAAACAGTAGGTTAGGAAAGTAGATGTCTTTTTTCATTTTGTTCTATAGTTGAATCCAATATTACAGAAGTTGAGCGAGTTGGCAAAAAGTTAGAGGTATGAGAGGAGATACAAAAAAAAAAAGTGCTCCTCTGGCAGACCTTGATAGCTTTGACAACTGGGCTATGGATTATGGTTTTCGTCTGCATCTTGACATATAGTTAAGTACTCGGATGAAATTTAGGCTCTAGTTACTGTTGAATGGATCTTGAAAATGTGTTGCTTTGTATTGTGCAGTTCTCCTTCTGCTGCTACACACTATTAAAATACAAAGACTCAACACCATTATTGTGCAGTAAAACCATGAAAAGTAGTGCACCTAAGCCAAGATCTGGTGTTTTAATGTAAACCCAATGTAGGTGTTACGACACACTGAATGTATTTCAAAACAGAATGGAAGTACTCTGAAACACCAAAGTGGTACTTGAATCTGTATAATTGAGTTTTTAAGAGTGTTGTGAAAACACTTTTTGGTGTTTCAGTGCATGTAAAGGCTAGTATTAAAACACAAAAATAATGCTTTTGCAGACTGTCTCTCATACAATCAAATGGTTTTAAACTGCAAATGGATTATCACATAAATATTGATTGATGATTTTCATGATGACACTGGGAATTGATTACTTTCCCTAGTGTAGACTTTGGCACTAATTATAGGCTTGGTCATAAAGTAAATCTCGTTTAAAATGGAGTTTGGAACATCAGTGCATCACAACGGGTAAATAAAGGTTGGGTTTTGATTTGACGATGTCCATTTGCCCACGAACATGGGGCAGCTGCGGTGATGACTCTCTATTCAATAGCATAGACAGTGAGACAGATCTGCCTAGCAGCTCCGACTTTGTTTACATAAGTCAACATGTCACACACTTTTTTAACTTGAGAAATAGTGCACCAAACACCTTAGTTAGGATGTAAAATTACGCAACTAAAACATCCTCTGCAAAATTAATTACAGATTCCTTGAGGTATCATAGATTAATTCTGGAGATTCTTTTAGAGAGTAAAATAGGCTTCCACATCTACAGTGTCTCATGGGGGACAAACATCATTAACCAAATGCAGAACCACACCTACAAGACTCTAATAAGTACGTGTCACGACTTTCGCCGAAGTCGTTCCCTCTCCTTGTTCAGGCGGCGGTCGACGTAACCGGCCTTCTAGCCACCGCCAATCCACTTTTCATTTTCCATTTGTTTTGTCTTTGTTTTACACACCTGATTTCAATCCCACAATTATTGGTTCATTATTTAACCCTCTGTTCCCCCATGTTTTTTTGTGAGTGATTGTTTGTTGTATTTTCAGTCTGTCATGGTGTGTATGTGTGTGTGTGTGTGTGTGTGTGTGTGTGTGTGTGTATTTGTTACTTTGTTTATTTGACATTTTGAGTAAAAGTACTTTGATTACTCATATCTGCAGTCCTGCGCCTGACTCTCTACACCAGCTACACCTAGGACCCATTACAACATGCATGCATACTGTACTTATTAGTTATAATACCCTGCAAAGGAGAAGAGTGTAGGTCAAAGGCTTTGGCTGCAGTGCCTAAGTTGACTTTGCACAAAGTGGTATGGGGATTTGAACCAGTAATTAGTAGATTTTTTAACATGTCTTGAGTTTGTAAAGATATAGTTTAGATACTTTAAACACCTTTTCAGGACAAGTTCCCAGTTGATGTACCAAAAGCACTTCTCTACTACTAAGTATTCATATTTTACACAGAGATCAGGATTCCATTCATCAGAGTAGAATGACATTTTGAAGGGCCATTTGTTGTATCAATACCTTAAAATTCCACAGTAAAAATGTCTGATTCGGTTATACGTTATAGATACAAGTGTGTAGTTGCTTAGTGAAAAGGTTTCAAGATGCAACCTGTTTTTGCAGCCTTGTCTGCTTAGTGCAGTCAGGTTTTGTCTCATAGGGGATTTGTGGCAGGAAATCTGACATTTTAAAGGACTGTATTTTTAGAGTGCATTAGTCCACAGCCAAATCATTGTGCATGCACACTGTACTTATTAAAGTTACAATACCCTGCAAAGTCTAGATTGTAGGTCAATGCCTTTGGCTGCAGTGCCAAAGTTGACTTTGAATAAAGTTGTATGGCGATTTGGACCAGTAATTACACTGAACAAAAATATAAACGAAACATGTAGTGTTGATCCCATGTTTCATGAGCTGAAATAAAAGATCCCAGAAATGTTCCATTTGTACAAAAAACATATATCTCTCAAATCTTTAGCACACATTTGATTACAGCCCTGTTAGTAAGCATTTCTCCTTTGCCAAGATAATCCATCCACCTGACAGATGTGGCATATCAAAAAGCATGATCATTACACAGGTGCACCTTGTGCTGGGGACAATAAAACACCACTCTAAAAAGCTCCCTCTGACCATTTTACTCACCCTGGTAGAGTTGGTTAGTGTTGCTGATGGCAACAATTTAATTATGCTTTTCTTGCCAACGTTCATTGACACCAGCCATACTCAATGGATGTTGAACGTTTGTAAATGTGTCAGTTATTCTGCGCTCTGGCACACTCAGATGAGAGTACTCTGAAATCAGAGTAGTTAGCCAGAGCGAATTTACCAGCTACGTCTATCAACATCTGTTGCAGTGACATCATTAACATTTTATTGAAATGGATACTTGCATAGTGGAGTCTTTTGTTATTAAGACATGTAGCTAGCTAGCTAAACAATTAACCATAATCCCAACTCATGACTGTACTACCCTGCATGAATCTAATATTACTACACAGATCATAAATGTAACGTTAGCTAGCAAGCCAGCCAGCTAATAGTAAACTTTAACTTGAAATGAAAACAACTTTCTGACATATGTAGAAATGTGTAATTTCAGAAAATGTAGCTAGCTAGACTATCTTAAGTGTATACATGGATGGATGCTTCTCCCTCTGTCACGGATGCCATGGTTGCCCTTAGTTTGAAGATGTAATCCGGATTTCAAAACTCGGTCCTCCAGAAAGTGGAGAGCAACACTTATGCAGTTCTACTACGCAATATATATTTTTAAAAGCTGCGTTAGACAGGATTACCTACACATACTGACCAGCTCAAATAGACAGAAGAATGCTACATGGCAGACCAATCCGAACTCATCTCTCGGCATGTCCAGCCCACGGTTAGCGGGAAGGTTGTTGTGTTTACGCATTTACAGATGGCAAAGAAGTTTGTTATTAAGGCACATGAAAGTTACAGAAGGCATTTCTGCCAAAAAAGTATAGTTTACTCATATTTTCCTGAAATGAGTCAGAAATGTTCAGTTTTGTCACACAACACAATGCCAAAGATGTCTCAAGTTTTGAAGGAGCGTGCAATTGATATGCGGACTTCAGGAATGTCTACCAGAGCTGTTGCCAGATAACTGAATGTACATTTTTCTACCATAAGCCGCCTTCAAGGTAGTTTTAGAGAATTTGGCAGTACGTCCAACCAGCCTCACAACCACGGA
This sequence comes from Salmo salar, assembly GCF_965601325.2. Classification (NCBI taxonomy): domain Eukaryota; kingdom Metazoa; phylum Chordata; class Actinopteri; order Salmoniformes; family Salmonidae; genus Salmo; species Salmo salar. The sequence continues at coordinate 12,623,307 of NC_138310.1, read as the reverse complement.
CCACGTGTATGGCGTTGTGTGGGTGAGCAGTTTTCTGGTGTTATAGTTGTGAACAGAGTGCCCCATGGTGGAGGTGGGGTTATGGTATGGGCAGGCATAAGCTACGGACAATGAACACAACTGCATTTTATCGATGGCAATTTGAATGCACAGAGATACCGTGACGAGATTCTGAGGCCCATTGTCATGCCTTTCATCTGTCACCATTACCTTATGTTTCAGTATGATAATGCACAGATCTGCACGTAATTCCTGGCCTGTATACATACCAGCCATTTCACCAATTGCGCATGTTTGGGATGCTCTTGATCGAGGTGTAAGACAGCATGTTCCAGTTCCCGCCAATATCCAGCAACTTCGCACAGCCATTGAAGAGGAGTAGGACAACATTCCACAGGCCACAATCAACACCCTGATCAACTCTATGTGACGCTTATAAGAAATCCCGCTATGCTCTCACATGAATCATCAAACAGGCAAAGCGTCAATACAGGACTAAGATTCAATCCTACTACACCGGCTCCGATGCTCGTCGGATGTGGCAGGGCTTGCAAACTATTACGGACTAGAAAGGGAGACCCAGCCGTGAGCTGTCCAGAGACGTGATCCTACCAGATGAGCTAAATTACTTTTATGCTCGCTTAGAGGCAAGCAACACTAAAGCATGCATGAGAGCACCAGCTGTTCCGGATGACTGTGTGATCATGCTCTCCATAGCCGATATGAGCAAGACCTTTAAACAGGTCAACATTCACAAGGCTGCGGGGCCAGATGGACTACCAGGATGTGCACTCAAACATCAGAGGGATGCACAATTATGCAATACACTGGGATTTTCCCCCAAAATATTGACGGAAATGTATTTTACTTGGAGATAATGAGAACAATCAGATTACCAGCTACCTAGTTGATAGCCCTCAAAAACAAAAACATTTATATTATTCTCTCCTATTTCAGATATCGCTATCAGATAGGGCCTCTCTGCAACTTCTAATGTAGTTAGATATAAATCTGGCATTTTACAGTATGAAATAAACACTTTTTCTAGCATTGAAAAGGCGAATAATGTTCACATAATCAAAAATTGTTAAATGGATGTCACGCCCTGACCTTAGAGATCCTTATTATTATTCTCTTTGTTTGGTTAGGTCAGGGTGTGACATCCATTTAACAATTTTTGGCCAAAAACAAAGAAATAGAAATACTTTCCCACCTGAGTCACGCCCTGACCTTAGAGATCCTTATTATTATTCTCTTTGTTTGGTTAGGTCAGGGTGTGACTCAGGTGGGAAAGTATTTCTATTTCTTTGTTTTTGGCCGAGTGTGGTTCCCAATAGTTGTCTCTGATTGGGGATCATATATAAGTTGTTATTTTCCTTTTGGGTTTTGTGGGATCTTGTTTTCTGTTTAGTGTCCGGCCGACGCTGTCGCTTCGTTCGCCGGAGGAGTGCTTTGTGAATAAAAGAATCATGAACACTTTCCACGCTGCGCTTTGGTCTATTCTACCTACCACCAACGAGAGCCGTTACAATGGATTTATTTTTACATCCAGAGAGATAAATTAACAGAGGCCCTACAATACAAAGAGATTTTAAGAAAACACAGACCTTATGTCACGGCTGTCGTAGTAATGAGCGGACCAAAGTGCAGCGTGTGTGTCGTTCCACATTTTATTTACACTGTGAAACTATGCAATACATAAATAAACTGAATGACAAAAACAACAAACCGTAACACAGAGGTGAAACATACACTACTCAAAATGAATCTCCCACAAACCCAGGTGGGACAAACACCCAGTTAAATATGACCTCCAATTATAGCCAACGATGACCAGCTGCCTCTAATTGGAGATCATCTCAAACAAAGCCCAACATAGAAATACAAAAACTAGAACAACCCAACATAGAAAAACTCAACTAGAAAAAAAACCTGTCACGCCCTGACCTACTCTACCATAGAAAATAACAACTTACTATGGTCAGGACGTGACATAATAGTATAGGCCTAATAGTACAAGCGGTGACTCTGCAGTTATCTATTGGCTTGCAAGGTGACAAAGTAACATTTTATTGTCTAAAGGTTTTCACTCTAACATTTGAGAAAACGTGTAACAATTTAATATCTGATAGTCCATAACTGAGGTAATATGATAATGTATGCCTGTAAGTAGAAAAGTCACGAACCAGCTAGACCAGGATAATTTAGTTACCAAGCTGTCTACCAGCCTGAGCTTCCAAAGGTCATTACCGATAGCTAGCTATCATTATACGGGTTAGGCTTAAGGCTTAAAGTTAAGATACATTACTTCTTGCAATCAACTGCCAGCAGGCATACTATTTTCTATGAATCATAGATGTCACAAATAAAAAAATATGTAGATATTTAGCTATGTACGTAGTTAGCTAGCTAAGCTAACACTTACTATAGCTAGATAATAATATGGGGATCATGCATTTTTCTGGTAAAATAGCAATCATGTAGCAGCCCTCTCTTCTGCTTGGCTGACTAGCTAGCTACGCTTCATATCTAATCACTAGCCAGTTTGTTTTAGCTTGGTCTAGCGCATACCTAATGACTAATAATTGTCATTATGAGTATTTTATTTTGTAAAGTTAGTCATGAAAACATTTACATCAAAATACGAGAGCTAAATCAAATAGGCTAACTCCACTTTCAGCCACCATGCCAAAATTCACAATTTGCTCGCTCCTATTAATGAAGCATTGGTGTCAGGCGTTACTATGGAAATTGAAGATGGCACAACCCATACACCTCTAATAAACGTAGTTCAAGATCAAAATACTAAAAATAGAGTTTGTTACAAGCACATGTTTAGTATTAGTGGATTGAATACATCTCTTTGCTCAGCTTAACTTCCTGAAGTGCTTCCATTCCCCTTTAATATTGTGAAAAAAGTGGAGATTGTCCCATCTTTCAGAATTCCACGTGGTATATTTGCATAGCTTAATCACATAATCATTTTGCCTATTGATATGTTTATTAATTGTATATTCTTATGACAATTTATTAATATTAAAGTATTTGATAACCTAATTATGCATTCACGTACTATCATTGTTATTTGCATACATACATACAACCGTTATCCACTGACTGGCCAATCCTAACCAAACCCAATCAAGACAAGAATCACAGATTAATGCCAACTACTGTCAACTGTCAATAATATCATCACTCAACTGTACTGTGATTCAATACACAGTACAGTTGAGTGATGTAGCCTTGGAAATAAGGTTCATGAAATCAATAACTTGCTAACATCAGATAACATTCATATATTAGCCATTTCTGAGACTCAATTGGTGAATTCAGTTGATGATACATCAGTATCAATACAAGGATATGACATTCATACAAGAGACAGAAATGCTTATGGGGGAGGTGTTGTTGTATATACTCAGAGCCATATCCCTGTAATACTTAGACGATCTTATGTCAAGTGTTATTGAAGTGTTGTGGCTGCAGGTTCACTTGGCACATCTAAAGCCGTTTCTTTTGGGGTGTTGCTGTAGACCACCAAGTGCTAATAGTCAGTATCTAAATAATGTGTGAAATGCTTGATAGTGTTTGTGATGTAAACAGAGAGGTCTACTTTCTTGGGGACCTGAATATTGACTGGTTTTCATCAAGCTGTCCGCTCAAGAGGAAACTTCTTACTGTAACCAGTGCCTGTAATCTGGTTCAGGTTATTAATCAACCTACCAGGGTGTTTACAAACACTACAGGAACAAGATCATCCACATGTATCGATAACATTTTTACTAATGCTGGAGAACTTTGTTATAAAGCTACAGTTGAAGTTCCTAGTAAAAATTCCCTGTCTTAGGTCAGTTAGGATCACCACTTTATTTTAAGAATGTGAAATGTCAGAATAATAGTAGAGAGAATGATTTATTTCAGCTTTTATTTCTTTCATCACATTCCCAGTGGGTCAGCAGTTTACATACACTCAATTAGTATTTGGTAGCATTGCCTTGAAATTGTTTAACTTGGGTCAAACGTTTCGAGTAGCCTTCCACAAGCTTACCATAATAAGTTGGGTGAATTTTGGCCCATTCCTCCTGACAGAGCTGGTGTAACTGAGTCAGGTTTGTAGGTCTCCTTGCTCGCACACACTTTTTCAGTTCTGCCCAGAAATGTTTTATAGGATTGAGGTCAGGACTTTGTTGTCCTTAGGCCATTTTGCCTCAACTTTGGAAGTATGCTTGGGGTCATTGTTCATTTGGAAGACCCATTTGCGACCAAGCTTTAACTTCCTGACTGATATCTTGAGATGTTGTTTCAATATATCCATATCATTTTCCATCCTCATGAAGCCATCTATTTTGTGAAGTGCACCAGTCCCTCCTGCAGCAAACACCCCCACGCTTCACTGTTGGGATGGCGTTCTTCGGCTTGCAAGCCTCCCCCTTTTTCCTCCAAACATAATGATGGTCATTATGGCCAAACAGTTCTATTTTTGTTTCATTAGACCAGAGGACATTTCTCCAAAAAGTACCATCTTTGTCCCCATGTGCAGTTGCAAACCGTAGTCTGGCCTTTTTATGGCGGTTTTGGAGCAATGGCTTCTTCCTTGCTGAGCAGCCTTTCAGGTTATGTCTATATAGGACTCGTTTTACTGTGGATATAGATACTTTTGTATCTGTTTCCTCCAGCATCTTCACAAGGTCCTTTGCTGTTCTGGGAATAATTTGCACTTTTCACACCAAAGTACGTTCGTCTCTAGGAGACAGCACACATCACCTTCCTGAGCGGTATGATGGCTGCGTGGTCCCATGGTGTTTATACTTGCGTACTATTGTTTGTACAGATGAACGTGGTACCTTCAGGCGTTTGGAAATTGCTCCCAAGGATGAACCAGACTTGTGGAGGTCTCCATTTTATTTTCTGAGGTCTTGGCTGATTTATTTAGATTTTACCATGATGTCAAGCAAAGAGGCACTGAGTTTGAAGGTAGGCCTTGAAATACATCCACAGGTACACCTCCAATTGACTCAATAATGTCAATTAGCCTATCAGACGCTTCTAAAGCCATGACATCATTTTCTGGAATTTTCCAAGCTGTTTAAAGGCACAGTCAACTTAATGTATGGAAACTTCTGACCCACTGGAATTGTGATACAGTGAGTTATAAGTGAAATAATCCGTCTGTAAAAAATTGCTGGAAAAATGACTTGTGTCATGCACAAAGTAGATGTACTAACCAACTTGCCAAAACTATAGTTTGTTAACAAGAAATGTGTGGAGTGGTTTTAATTAATGACTCCAACCTAAGTGTATGTAAACTTCCGACTTCAACTATATATTATTATTATTATACCTTTATTTCAACAAGGAACACAGACTGAGACTAAGGTCTCTTTTACAGCTGGGCCCTGCGTATACATGTTTACACATACAGTTTAGGTACAATGATTAAGAAACTACACAAGACAAACAAAACGATCACAGATGACACAAAAAAATACAGCAACAGGTTACATTTACACATAGGTTATTCCCCGAACAGCACAAGAACTCTCATTACCCGAAACAGTTACAAACAATACAAAAATTAAAATCCTCAAATATTTAAAATTGGCAAAGGGGACAAGAGTCTCAAGTTTAAGTTTAGTCTGCAGGCTATTCCATAGGCAAGGAGCGTAACAGGAAAAGGCAGCCACACCCAACTCTGTGGAAATTGCATGGGCCTCAAGTGTAACCGATGCTTGAGACCTGATTCTAATATTGATGAGTGATGATAAATAAGAAGGTAACTTATTCAGAAGTGCTTTATATACAAACACGAGAGCATGTTGTTCTCATCTCACGGACAGCGAAGTCCAACCCACATTTTGATATAAAACACAGTGGTGAGTTCTGTAACTAGCACCCGTAATAAACCTAAGTGCGCAATGATAAGTAGCATCCAGCGATTTAAGTGTTGATGCCGTAGCATGCATGTAAATAATATCCCCATAATCTATAACAGACATAAAAGTAGCTTGCACAATTTGTCTTCTATTTGTAGAGGACAAACATGTCCTGTTTCTATAGAGGAAGCCAAGCTTGATTTTTAGCAGTTTACAAAGTTCGTCAATATGCATTTTAAAAGACAGTTTATCATCCAACCATATCCCTAAGTATTTATATGCAGAGACCTGATTAATTCGAGAACCATCTAAGCTCGTAAGTGTATTTTCAACCAACTTTTTGAACCTATTAAAAATCACAAAATGTGCTTTCTTTGCATTTAAAACAAGTTTCAGGTGTATAAAAGACCCTTGTAATATCTTAAAATCTGTCTCCAATAATGATAATGCTTGGTCAGCCGTTGAAGCGATAGAGTACATGACATTGTCATCAGCATATAAATTAATTTGACACTTTCTTTTCTCATCACCGATATTGTTTATGTAGAGAGTGAACAGTAATGGACCAAGTATAGAACCTTGTGGTACCCCTTTAACCAACTCCAATGGCTCCGACTGGATGCCGTCGACTCTAACAGCCTGACTTCTATCCTTTAGATAGTCATGAAACCAACGACAGGCATCCAATCCCAGTCCTATTAACGACAGCTTACCCAAAAGTATTGCATGGTCTACATGCATGGTGAAAAGCTTTCGATAAATCTATGAACAAGGTGGCACAGTACTTTTTATTAACTAGGGCATTAGTAATATAATTTACAACACGTACAGTGGCCGTAATAGTACTGTGTTTAGGTCTGAAGCCAGATTGATTACTAGAAAGAGTATTGTTAAAAAAGATTGTAGTTGCCTATTCACCAATGACTCTAGAATTTTAGCCAAACAGGAGAGCTTAGAGATGGGCCGATAATTATCCAATCCACTACCATCACCTCCCTTGAAGAGTGGTAAAACTAAAGCTGTTTTCCAAGATTTAGAAATCTTTCCTATGACAAATGTTTGATTAAAGATATGCATCACTACACCAGCAATAATAGGTGCCGCACACTTGAGTAAATATGGATCGAGATTGTCAGCGCCTAATGATTTTTTAGAATCTAAAGCAGATAAGACCTCATCTTCTGTGACTTTTTGAAAATTAAAAACCGGCTTACTGTTTTCCACATCAGCTGAAGGCCGAGGGACTGAAACAATAGACCGGTCAGGATCATGTTGGCCATTTTTTCTTTCTAAAAGAAAACCAGCAGAAATAAAATGCTTATTAAAAACATCACAAATTTCAGTTCGGTCACTGATGATCCCAGATTCCGATGTAATTTGCTTCGGCAGGGAAGTCAAGGAGTTTCCTCGTTTAAGTGAGTTAACAGTTTTCCAGAATTTAGCGGGATCACCAGCAGACTCTGTCATAGCATCAAGAAAATACCTAGATTTTGCCTTCTTTATTCCTCCGGTCCATTTATTTCTCAATTGCCTAAAAAGCAGCCAATTAGCTGTTTCACCAGTTTTCCTCGCCAAGACCCATGCTTGATTCTTCTGCAGAAAAAGGATTTTCAAATCACAGGAGAACCAAGGATTATTTCATTTTTTTACCCTAAGTCGCTTTAACGGGGTGTGTTTATCAGCCATGAAGGTAAAAATTGATGAAAAGAAAGAACGCTAAAACTGGGTCCATTATGCAGTTTACGGATAAAAGCTTGGAATAATAAAGGTCATGGAAAAAGGCTTGCTCTGAGAAGTGTTTATAGTTTCTCTTTAGAATTATACGGGGGTCAGGTTTTTTTAGCCTATTATCTCTGATACATGCAATAGGGCAGTGGTCACTGATGTCACTAGCTATATATTTGTGAGGTGTATTTGTTAAGATCAGGTCTATTAATGTAGATTTTTTTGGGGTCTTTTGGATTAGGACGGGTCGGTATAGTTATTAGTTGAGTAAGATTTAGTTCGTTACAAATGTCTTTTAATTTAAACGATGCCGGCATCACCCAATCCAGATTGAGATCTCCGATAATCAATAATTCAGAGTTTGCATAATTAGACTAACTCAAACAATTTGCATAGAGCAGATACCGGAGCTGAGGGTGGGCGATAAACTCCCGCTAGCGTTAATAGTGCATTATGACCAAGGACCACATTTAGAACTAAGCATTCATACCGTTTCAGAACAGAAGTTGAAATGGACAGTGACATCTAGGTTGCATTTAACATATATGGCAATACCTCCACCTCTACCCACTCTGTCTGCTCTGTAGACATTATACCCAGCTAACAGAACATCTGAGTCTGGAACAGAGACACAGAGCCAGGATTCAGATATAATCATTATGTCAGCATGTAGCAGTATTTCAATCAAATCTAGCTTTTGGATCAAGCTTATAGCATTCAAATGAATAATTCCTAGGCCACTATTTCGAGAGCTCATATCAGATGGAGCATTCAAGGTAATATTAGATGAGTGACGCGTCCTTGTGTAACTACTGACAGGCCTGAGTTGGATGGAGATGAGATTACTTCTAACAATACCCCTCTGCCTGTGCAAGGAAGTGGCAACACGGTACATTGACAGTAGTGTAACGATAACATAAAGTCCATTACAAGTTTCATCCATGTTAGCAGCACCTGTAGAGCTATTTAAAGCTATGGGGGGAGCAGTGAGTATAGTCTGATGAGGAATCAACCAATTCCGAGTACCAACCCCCATGGTTATTGTAGTAACTTGACAAGGAATGCCCACACGCATTTCGATATTACTTTCCTTTACTTTCAACCCAAACCTAAAGGTGTATTGCCAGGTACAAATATAACAGAACTATATAGCCCACTCAACCGGTGGTAGAATCACATTGCACAGATCTAACTCTTGGTGATGACATCATCAAAGGGGAAAGGTCACGGTTAATGCCAATAATAACCATGTAATTATTTATATAGTGTCCACACTATAACACTTCTCCCCCCTCAATTTAAATCCCCCCTGTAAGGAAAACATAAGGTTAACAAGTAAACCACATCAGTGTTTTCTTCTCTTTACTACACCACACTGTAGAACTTCTGCTGGTGTTACCGCAAATGTAACCAAAACAACAACAATAAAATGACAGTCCTTATTTCTTTTCAACTAGGTCTGCTGCTCCAAACAAACACTAACACCATGAGTCTCTCAGTCTCAACTACAGAGTTAGTCTTTCAGGAGGCTTGTGACTACGCTGTGATCTGCGCAGTACTCCTGGTGTGCTACGAGACACAGGTAAGGCGTGTCCCAGTGGAGCTGGGTCTGAGGGCACAGGAGCGGGTTGGGTGTTTGTGAGAGAATGTCCATCACCCTCTGCTGGAACCACTGAATGCCCCTGTTCCTCAGATGCTGTTTCCTGTGGGATTTCAACTTGTATACTACCATCCACAGCTGTTCCGTCTGAAAACATGGTCTTGTCTTTGTCATAGCGCAGGCGGAGATGGTCCTGGTGTCTGCGCATGACTCGACCATCAGTCAGTTTGACTACAAAGGAGACGGGACCACTCTGACTCAGAATGATACCTGGCAACCAGCGTTGGCTGCTTGTGAAGTTGCGGATGTAGACAGTGTCATTGGGTTTTAACTGTCTCTCCCTTGCGTGGTGGTCATGTCTCTCTTTTTGTTTCTCCTGCTTCCGTTCCACTCGTGCTCTGATGTTCGGACGCAGTAGATCCAGGTGAGCTTTTGGCTTTCTGCCCATTAACATCACCGCTGGAGCCTGTCCTGTTGTTGTTTGTGGCGTGATGCGGTACTGGAACAAGAACCGAGAGAGCTTAGTTGTGATGGTTCCCCCAGTCATCCTTTTGAGCCCCTCTTTCAGTGTCTGCACAGCCCGCTCCGCAAAGCCGTTTGAGGCCGGGTGAAACGGGGCGCTGCGGACATGGCGGATCCCGTTTCTCCGCATGAATTCTTGGAACAAGTCACAGGTAAACGTTGTTGCGTTGTCGGACACCAGAGAGTCCGGCAGACCATGGGTTGAAAACACCTGCCAAAGCTTTTCGATGGTTGTGGTCGCTGTGATGTTGCTCATGATGTGCGCCTCCAGCCACTTGGAGTGTGCGTCCACCATGACAAGGAACATGTGACCCATGAAAGGGCCTGCAAAATCTATATTCAGCCTGGACCATGGGCGGTCAGGCCACTCCCACAGATGTAGTGGCGCGGGCGGTGCCATCTTCTGGTTGATCTGGCACTCAGAACATGATTTAACTTTGTCTTCTACCTCCTGATCCATGTTAGGCCACCAGAAGTAAGATCTGGCTAAACTTTTCATCCGGGAGGCACCCGGGTGAGCCTCATGGACCTCATCCATGACTTGTGCACGGCCAGGGGGTGGAACAACCACTCTGGACCCCCAGAGTATGGAGCCATCCTGCACACTAAGCTCAGTTTTGCGCTTTGCATAAGGTCTTAGTCCATCATCCTCTATGACAGGAGGCCAACCCTGCATCAGGAATCTTTTCACTTGGGACAGGATAGGATCCCGGTCTGTCCACTGTTTGATCTGTTTGGCATTCACAGGTGAGTTTGACAATCTCTCCATTAGGAAAAGTCTCGGGAGGCACCACAGTTGTGGCAGGCATCTCTGGTAGCGGGAGATGGCTGAGTGCGTCTGCATTTGCATTGTCGTTCCCCGCTCTATACACTATCATGTACTGGTAAGCTGACAGTGTCAGGGCCCAGTGCTGTAACCTTGCTGAAGCCATGGGCTGAATGCATCTTGATTCACTAAAAAGGCTCATCAGTGGTTTGTGGTCAGTGCATATGGTGAAATGACGACCGTAGAGGTACTGATGGAAGCGTTTCACAGCAAAGACTATGGCCAGACCTTCCTTGTCTAACTGTGAATAACCCTTCTCAGCACTCGTCAGCGTACGTGATGCGAATCCAATGGGTCTCTCTGACCCGTCCTCCATCTGATGAGAGAGTACTGCCCCGACGCCATAGGGTGAGGCGTCACATGACAGGATGATCTCTTTGTCTTGGTCAAAATGAACCAGAAGTTGTGCTGATTGTAGTAGTGCTTTCACTTCCTTGAAAGCTTTCTCTTGTGCTGGCCCCCACTTCCATTTACAGTCTTTGTGGAGCAACTGATAAAGTGGAGCCAACACTGTTGACAGCTCCGGGAGGAACTTACCATAGTAGTTCACCATGCCCAGGAACGACCTGAGCTCTGACCCATTCTTGGGGTTTGGAGCATCCTTGATTGCCCTGACTTTGTCCTCCACAGGACACAGACCCTGCGCTGTGATCTTGTGACCTAGGTATGTCACACTCTGTGCTTGGAATGTGCACTTGCTACGCTTCAGGCGCAGCCCTGCCTCAGAGAATCTCTTTTAACACCTGGTCCAGATGGTGGAGGTGCTCCTCCTCCGTCTCCCCTGTAACAAGGATGTTATCCAGGTACACTGCTACATGAGGGATCCCCTGCAGCAGATTGTCCATTGTCCTCTGGAAAATGGCTGGGCTGGACACCACTCCGAAAACCAAGCGGTTGTACCTGAACAAGCCTTTGTGCGTGTTCACTGTGACATACTCTTTGAGTCCTCGTCCAGGAGGAGCTGTTGGTAGGCGTGACTCATGTCAAGCTTTGAGAACGTCTTGCCTCCTGCCAGTGTCGCGAACAAGTCCTCCACCCGTGGCAGCGGGTAAGCGTCTAGCTTAGAGGCCCTGTTGATGGTGAGTTTGTAGTCCCCACATATACGCACCGTGCCGTCACTTTTCAGAACGGGAACGATAGGAGCTGCCCAGCGGGAGAACTGAACGGGAGTAATGACGTTTGCTTCCTGCAGCCACCCCAACTCATCTTACACTTTCTTTTTCATGGCGTAAGGCACTGTCCTGGGCTTGAAAAAGCGAGGCTCGGCCTGAGGATCCACAAACAGCTTAACTGCAGTGCCCTGCAGTGTGCCCAGTTAATCTTTGAAAATCTCTGGGTACTTTTGAATGACATCCTCAGTCACTCGGGTGTGTTTTATCTCACCCCAGCTCAGTTGTATTTTGTTTAGCCAGTCACGCCCTAGTAAACTAGGCCCATTCCCTTTCACCACCAGGAGCCGTGCTCTCGCTTCCTGGCTGTTGTATGCAATGTCCACCTCTAGAGCCCCCAGCAATGGTATGGTCTCCCCGGTGTACGTACGCAGTCTGATCCCTGCCGGTGTGAGGGCAGAAACCTGTCTTGAGCCCCATTTTTATTTGTAGGTCTCCTCACTTATGACAGTGGCAGAGGCCCCCGTGTCAACCTCCATCCTCATCTGCTTTCCATCTACCTCCACTGTAGCATAGATAGGCTCTGCGCGCGGCTCCCTCACATTATACATGTTGTAGGAACAATGCTCTTCCTCCTCCTCTGTGCTCTCTAGGTGGTGCGCTGCTGACTGAGGCTTTGGTGCTGTGAACTTGCCCAGCCCAGTCTGCCCACCCTCTGGCTTGCTCCTAGGACCCCTGCATTTTTTTGCTAAATGTCCCTTTTTGTTGCAATTGTGACAGACAGTCTCCATGAACTTACAGTTGTTACCATAATGTGTCCCTCCACATCTGAAACATTCCACTGCTTTTCCCCTTTTTCCTGCCACCTCTTTTGTCACCTGATGCACTGCACAACTTTCACTGTTGGCCTTTTGAATATTTTTGACATTACTAGCGGCCATCTCCATCCCTTGAGATAGTTCCAATGCTCTCTTGAAAGTCAGTGTGGCTTCCCCCAGCAACCGGCGCTGTATGCTATCCTCATTAATGCCACAGACTAATCTGTCATGGAGCATGTCCTCTAACATAGCCCCAAACTCACAATGTTCAGAGAGTTCACGTAATTCAGCAACAAAGTTAGCAACAGACTGACCTGTTTTCCGAAAATGGCAGTTAAACTTGAACCTCTGGACAATCACTGACGGCTTTGGATTGTGGTGAGTCTGAACGAGAGCAACTAGATCCCCAAAAGGAATTTCTCCCGGTCTCCGTGGTGTAGCCAAATTCCTCATTAGCTTGTAGGTTTTAGCCCCACACACACTCAAGAGAATAGAGCGCTGTTTAGCCTCATCTATGATTCCATTTGCCAAGAAAAAGTGTCCCAACCTTTCCACATATTCCGTCCAGTCCTCGTTCTCTTCCACAAACTCAGTGATAGTCCCAAACATTGCCATTATAACGCCAACTTGTCCTAGATCCTCGTTAGCGATTTTCACTTGCTGCTGATTGTCCCCGTCGGCGTTTCCGTCCAGCGGCACCTGCTCTCCGTCACTCATTAAGCTAGCTAGCTAACTGACTACCTCCACTGTTTCTTAGCTAGCTAGCACCTCGCCCTGTACAAGTTGATAAAGTTTTATCCTCGTCGCCAAAAAGGTGTAGTAACTTGACAAGGAATGCCCACACGCATTTCGATATTACTTTCCTTTACTTTCAACCCAAACCTAAAGGTGTATTGCCAGGTACAAACGGTACAAATATAACAGAACTATATAGCCCACTCAACCGGTGGTAGAATCACATTGCACAGATCTGACTCTTGGTGATGACATCATCAAAGGGGAAAGGTCACGGTTAATGCCAATAATAACCATGTAATTATTTATTGTCAATTCTCATATTCCCTGTATGAGGATATAGTGAGAGCCAGGTTTGAGGAGAGAATGCTTGTACCATACCTATTCAGATGTAATCCATCCCGGAGAAATACATTTGGTCGATATCGAAAACCTGTAAAATTGTCCACATATTTTATCCGTACCCATTTTCCCCATTGAGACCGTGTCTGTGCCTCGAACTCGGTTGGGCAAAATTAAAAATGGCGGTGTTCGCTTTAGCAATCTCACTAGTATAAAGACCTCCTCCATTCCTGCCATTATTGAAAGAGATTGTGATACCTCACATCTCAAAATTGGGTTACTTAATGTTAGATCCCTCACTTCCAAGGCAGTTATAGTCAATGAACTAATCACTGATCATAATCTTGATGTGATTGGCCTGACTGAAACATGGCTTAAGCCTGATGAATTTACTGTGTTAAATGAGGCCTCACCCCCTGGTTACACTAGTGACCATACCCCCCGTGCATCCGGCAAAGGCGGAGGTGTTGCTAACATTTACGATAGCAAATTTCAATTTACAAAAAAAAACAATGACGTTTTCGTCTTTTGAGCTTCTAGTCATGAAATCTATGCAGCCTACTCACTCACTTTTTATAGCTACTGTTTACAGGCCTCCTGGGCCATATGCAGTGTTCCTCACTTAGTTCCCTGAATTCCTATCGGATCTTGTAGTCATAGCAGATAATATTCTATTTTTTGGTGACTTTAACATTCACATGGAAAAGTCCACAGACCCACTCCAAAAGGCTTTCGGAGCCATCATCGACTCAGTGGGTTTTGTCCAACATGTCTCTGGACCTACTCACTGCCACAGTCATACTCTGGACCTAGTTTTGTCCCACGGAATAAATGTTGTGGATCGTAATGTTTTTCCTCATAATCCTGGATTATCGGACCACCATTTTATTGCGTTTGCAATCGCAACAAATAATCTGCTCAGACCCCAACCAAGGAGCATTAAAAGTCGTGCTATAAATTCTCAGACAACCCAAAGATTCCTTGATGCCCTTCCAGACTCCCTCTGCCTACACAAGGACGTCAGAGGACAAAAATCAGTTAACCACCTAACTGAGGAACTCAATTTAACCTTGCGCAATACCCTAGATGCAGTTGCACCCCTAAAAATTAAAAACATCTGTCATAAGAAACTAGCTCCCTGGTATACAGAAAATACACGAGCTCTGAAGCAAGCTTCCAGAAAATTGGAACGGAAATGGCGCCACACCAAACTGGAAGTCTTCCGACTAGCTTGGAAAGACAGTACCGTGCAGTATCGAAGAGCCCTCACTGCTGCTCGATCATCCTATTTTTCCAACTTAATTGAGGAAAATAAGAACAATCCAAAATTTCTTTTTGATACTGTCGCAAAGCTAACTAAAAAGCAGCCTTCGCAAATGGAGGATGGCTTTCACTTCAGCAGTAATACATTTATGAACTTCTTTGAGGAAAAGATCATGATCATTAGAAAGCAAATTACGGACTCCTCTTTAAATCTGGGTATTCCTCCAAAGCTCCATTGTCCTGAGTCTACACAACTCTGCCAGGACCTAGAATCAAGGGAGATACTAAAGTGTTTTAGTACTATATCTCTTGACACAATGATGAAAATAATCATGGCCTCCAAACCCTCAAGCTGCATACTGGACCCTATTCCAACTAAACTACTGAAAGAGCTGCTTCCTGTGCTTGGCCCTCCTATGTTGAACATAATAAACGGCTCTCTATCCACCGGATGTGTACCAAGCTCACTAAAAGTGGCAGTAATAAAGCCTCTCTTGAAAAAGCCGAATCTTGACCCAGAAATTATAAAAAAAACTATCGGCCTATATCGAATCTTCCATTCCTCTCAACAATTTTAGAAAACGCTGTTGCACAGCAACTCACTGACTTCCTGAAGACAAACAATGTACGCGAAACGCTTCAGTCTGGTTTTAGACCCCATCATAGCACTGAGACTGCACTTGTGAAGGTGGTAAATTACCTTTTAATGACGTCAGACCGAGGCTCTGCATCTGTCCTCGTGCTCCTAGATCTTAGTGCCGCTTTTGATACCATCGATCACCACATTCTTTTGGAGAGATTGGAAACCCAAATTGGTCTACATGGACAAGTTCTGGCCTGGTTTAAATCTTATCTGTCGGAAAGATATCAGTTTGTCTCTGTGAATGGTTTGTCCTCTGACAAATCAATTGTAAATGTCGGTGTTCCTCAAGGTTCCGTTTTAGGACCACTATTGTTTTCACTATATATTTTACCTCTTGGGGATGTCATTCGAAAACATAATGTTAAATTTCACTGCTATGCGGACGACACACAGCTGTACATTTCAATGAAACATGGTGAAGCCTGTGTTTCAGACATAAAGAAGTGGATCGCTGCAAACTTTCTACTTTTAAACTCGGACAAAACAGAGATGCTTGTTCTAGGTCCCAAGAAACAAAGAGATCTTCTGTTGAATCTGACAATTAATCTGGATGGTTGTACAGTCGTCTCAAATAAAACTGTGAAGGACCTCGGCGTTACTCTGGACCCTGATCTCTCTTTTGAAGAACATATCAAGACTGTTTCAAGGACAGCTTTTTTCCATCTACGTAACATTGCAAAAATCAGAAACTTTCTGCCCAAAAATGACGCAGAAAAATTCATCCATGCTTTTGTTACTTCTAGGCTGGACTACTGCAATGCTCTACTTTCCGGCTACCCGGATAAAGCACTAAACAAACTTCAGTTAGTGCTAAATACGGCTGCTAGAATCCTGACTAGAACCAAAAAATTTGATCATATTACTCCAGTGCTAGCCTCCCTACACTGGCTTCCTGTTAAGGCAAGGGCTGATTTCAAGGTTTTACTGCTAACCTACAAAGCATTACATGGGCTTGCTCCAACCTATTTTTCCGATTTGGTCCTAGAATTTCTAAGCAAATGGCTGGAGGTAGGGCTTTCTCCTATAGAGCTCCATTTTTATGGAATGGTCTGCCTACCAATGTGAGAGACGCAGACTCAGTCTCAACCTTTAAGTCTTTACTGAAGACTTATCTCTTCAGTAGGTCCTATGATTAAGTATAGTCTGGCCCAGGAGTGTGAAGGTGAACGGAAAGGCTGGAGCAACGAACCGCCCTTGCTGTCTCTGCCTTGCCGGTTCCCCTCTTTCCACTGGGATTCTCTGCCTCTAACCCTTTTACAGGGGCTGAGTCACTGGCTTACTGGTGTTCTTCCATGCCGTCCATGGGAGGGGTGCGTCACTTGAGTGGGTTGAGTCACTGACGTGGTCTTCCTGTCTGGGTTGGCGCCCCCCCCCTTGGGTTGTGCCATGGCGGAGATCGTTGTGGGCTATACATCCCTCTAGTGGTGTAGGGGCTGTGCTTTGGCAAAGTGGGTGGGGTTATATCCTGCCTGTTTGGCCCTGTCCGGGGGTATCATCGGATGGGGCCACAGTGTCTTCTGATCCCTCCTGTCTCAGCCTCCAGTATTTATGCTGCAGTAGTTTGTGTGTCGGGGGGCTAGGGTCAGTCTGTTACATCTGGAGTATTTCTCTTGTCTTATCCGGTGTCCTGTGTGAATTTAAATATGCTCCCTCTAATTCTCTCTTTCTCTCTCTCTTTCTGTCTTTCTCTCGGAGGACCTGAGCCCTAGGACCATGCCTCAGGACTACCTGGTATGATGACTCCTTGCTGTCCCCAGTCCACCTGGCCGTGCTGCTGCTCCAGTTTCAACTGTTCTGCCTATGGAACCCTGACCTGTTCACTGGGCGTGCTTGTTGCACCCTCGACAACTACTATGATTATTATTATTTGACCATGCTGGTCATTTATGAACATTTTAACATCTTGACCATGTTCTGTTATAATATCCACCCTGCACAGCAGAAGAGGACTGGCCACCCCTCATAGCCTGGTTCCTCTCTAGGTTTTTGGCCTTTCTAGGGAGTTTTTCCTAGGGAGTTTTTCCTAGCCACCGTGCTTCTTTCACATGCATTGCTTGCTGTTTGGGGTTTTAGGCTGGGTTTCTGTACAGCACTTTGAGATATCAGCTGATGTACGAAGGGCTATATAAATAAATTTGATTTGATTTGATTTGGATGCAGTGATCACAATATAGTGGCTATATCCAGGAAAGCCAAAGTTCCAACAGCTGGGCCTAAAATAGTGTATAAGAGATCATACAAAAGATTTTGCTGTGACTCTTATGTGGATGATGTTAAAAATATTTGTTGGTCTGATGTGATTAATGAGGAGCGTCCAGATGCTGCACTTGATGAATTTATGAAATTGCTTTTTCCAATTATTGATAAACAGGATCCATGGATTGATGAGGAATTGAACAACTGTATGCTTGAAAGAGATGGGGCAAAAGGCTACACATCTGACTGGCTTCCTTACTGCAAATTGAGAAATGATGTGACGAAACTCAACAAAAAGAAGAAAAAACTGTATTATGAAGCCAAGATCAATGATATAAAGAATGACGAAAAAAACCTTTGGAGTACTTTAAATGAAATTATGGGCAGAAAGACAAATTCAACTCCATCTTTCATCGAATCAGATGGATTATTCATCACAAAACCATTTGATGTTGCCAATTATTTTTATGATTATTTCATTGGCAAAGTGTGCAAATTTATGCAGTAAATGCCCACGACAAACATTGAGCAATTATATACATGCATAAAAAAACTAATAATGAAAGGAAAGCAGTGCAAGTTAGAATTTTGTTCCGTTAGTGTGGGAGAGGTGGAAAAATTATTGTTAACGGTCAATAATGATAAACCTCCTGGCATTGCAACTTAGATGGAAAGCTACTGAGGATGGTAGCTGACTCTATAGCCACTCTATCTGACATATTTTTCATCTGAGCCTAGAGGAAAGTCTTTGTCCTCAGGCCTGGAGGGAAACCAAAGTAATTCTGCGACCCAAGAGTGGTAAAGTGGCCTTCACTGCTTCTAACAGAAGACCTACTGTATAAGCTGCTGCCAGCTCTTAACAAACTCTTGGAAAAAATTGTGTTTGACCAAATACAATGCTATTTCTCTGTAAATAAATTAACAACAGACTTTCAGCATGCTTATAGAGAAGGGCACTCAACATGTACTGCACAGACACAAATGACTGATGATTGGTTGAAAGAAATTGATAATAAGATTGTGGGAGCAGTACTGTTAGATTTCAATGCAGCCTTTGATATTATTGACCATAACCTGTTGTTGAAGAAACTTAAGTGCTATGGCTTTGCAACCTCTGCCATATCGTGGATTCAGAGCTATCTATCTAATATAACTCAAAGGGTTTTCTTTAATGGAAGCTTCTCTAATGTCAAACATGCAAAGTGTGGTGTTCCGCAGGGCAGCTCTCTAGGCACTCTACTCTTTTCTATTTTTACCAATGACCTGCCACTAGCATTAAACAAAGCATGTGTCTTCATGTATGCTGATGATTCAACCATATACGCATCAGCAACCACAGCTAATGAAGTCACTGAAACCCTTAACAAAGAGTTGCAGTCTGTTTTGGAATGGGTGGCCAGTAATAAACTGGTCCTGAACATCTCTAAAACTAAGACCATTGTATTTGGTACAAATAATTCCTTAAGCGCTAGACCTCAGCTGAATCTGGTAATGAATGGTGTGGCTGTTGAATAAGTTGAGGAGACTTAATTACTTGGCATTACCTTAGATTGTAAACTGTCATGGTCTAAACATATAGATTCAATGGTTGTAAAGATGGGGAGTGGTCTAGCCGTAATAAAGAGACGCTCTTTTTTGACACCACACTCCAAAAAGCAAGTTCTGCAGGCTCTAGTTTTGTCTCACCTTGATTATTGTGCAGTCATGTGGTCCAGTGCTGCAAGGAAAGACCTAGTTAAGCTGCAGCTGGCCCAGAACAGAGCGGCACATTTTGCTAAATGCCCTTTTTGCATGGAACTTCTTTCCATCTCATATTGCTCAAATAAACAGCAATCCTGGTTTCAAAAAACAGATAAAGCAACACCTCGCACACAACGCCTCTCCCCTATTTGACCTAGATAGTTTGTGTATGCATTGATATGTAGGCTGTGTGTGCCTTTTTAAAAATGTATGTAGTTCTGTCCTTGAGCTGTTCTTGTCATTCTGTATTATTTGTCATTTTTTGTGCGGACCCCAGGAAGAGTAGCTGCTGCTTTTGCAATAGCTAATGGGGATCCTAATAAAATAACAAAATCTGAACAACCTTCCATGCCATGTACCATCATTTGACTATAAAGACTCAGGTCAGAACATTAGCATAATTAATGACTGGTGCGCATTGAGCCCCGGGCTGAAGTTTTCTACACGTTTTTCAGTCATTGCATGTATTTTTTTCCATGAATGTGAAATACAATACCATATTTCTGTTGATTTTGGAGAATATTAATATGGTAAATACCTTTATCAACATAAAAATGTGAAAGCCCTGTTAATGTTTGGTTATTTGATAATTTGCACAATTTAATTATTATCCTGAACAAACCTATTAATTTGTTTCTTCACAAAACTATATTTTCTTGTGTCCTTTGTTTGAGCATAATACTGTACATTTGACCTTTTAGAATTACAAATGAGGAGTTTATAAACACCATATAAGAGCAGGAAATATACAATAAGAGGGACCTCCATTTACAGTATTGGAAAACTCCAGAAGAAGGGATCTACAGTGCTTTGCAAAAGTATTCATCCCCTTGGCGTTTTTACTATTTTGTTGCATTATAATCTGTAATTTAAATGGACTTTAATTTGTATTTCATGTAATGGACATACACAAAATAGTCCAAATTGGTGAAATGAAAAAAGAAAAGTGGTGCGTGCATATGTATTCACCCCCTTTGCTATGAAGCCCCTAAATAAGACTTCAGAAGTCACATAATTAGATAGCACACAGGTGGACTTTATTTAACTAAGTGTCACATGATCTGTCACATGATCTCTGTATGTGTATATATATATATATACCTGTTCTGAAAGGCCCCAGTGTCTGCAACACCTCTAAGCAAGGGGCACCACCAAGCAAGCGACACCATGAAGACCAAGGAGCTTTCCAAACAGGTCAGGGACAACGTTGTGGAGAAGTACAGATCAGGGTTGGATTGGTTTAGCCACGGAAAAATACATAAGGTCTGAGATAATGGATGGACTGGACATTTTGGCAGGCGCTATCAACAAATCAGTTGGAAAAAGTTGTGATGGGCTACTTTGTGCACAAGCCACGGTCAGTCTGCACCGGAGTGACTTGACACAATGCTGGACAAACAAAATGTGGCTACAAACAAAATGTAGATAAATGGTTCCAGTCAATATAGCATTTCTTTCACATGACCCATCAATTTAAACAAGTGTGTCTGTGTAAGTGTCATCTAATAAGTATCTGGACACTTTCTGTTTCTTTATATTTCTACTGTGCAAATATGCAAGTAACCATTTCACTATACCGTTTACAACTTCTGTATCCTGTGCATGTGACAAATGTATATTTTATATCGTGTGTGTTTACCAGAGATGGTAGTGTGAAGAAAAACATGACCTGCACCAAAGTCAGATTTGGATATAGGCCAAGGACTAGATAAAGTGTATTTTTACCTCGAGTCTTTCCTTATTGTTTATTTTACCAGGTAAGTTGACTGAGAACACATTCTCATTTACAGCAACAACCTGGGGAATAGTTACAGGGGAGAGGAGGGGGATGAATGAGCCAATTGTAAGCTGGGGATGATTAGGTGACAGTGATGGTATGAGGGACAGCTTGGGAATTTAGCCAGGACACCAGGGTTAACACCCCTACTCTTACAATAAGTGCCATGGGATCTTTAATGACCTCAGAGTCAGTACACACGTTTAATGTCCCATCCGAAAGATGGCACCCTACACAGGGCAGTGTCGCCTCCACGGCCCAGTATATCCTGTGCCTGCCCCACGTCCCCAGCCTCCAGTGAGTCTATCCAGCCTGGTACGTCCTGTGCCTGCTCCTCGCACTTGCCCTGAGGTGCGTGTCACCAGTCTGGCGCCACCTGTGCCACCCCCACGCATTAGGCCTCCAGTGTGCCTGCCCAGTCCAGGGTGTCCTGTTCATGCTCCCCGCACTCGCCCTGAGGTGTGTGTTACTAGTCTGGCGTCACCTGTGCCAGCCCCACGCATCAGGCCTCCAGTGCGCATTCCCAGTCCAGAGCTTCCGGCGACAGTTCTGCAGCCAGGAACCTCCTGAGACGGCTTGCAGCCCGGAACCTCCTGAGACGGCCTGCAGCCCGGAACCTCCGGCGGCGGCCTGCAGCCCGGAACCTCTGGCGGCGGCCTGCAGACCGGAACCTCCGGCGGCGGCCTGCAGCCCGGAGTCTTCGGCGATGATCTACAGTCCGGTTCCTCCGATGACGATCCACGGTCCGGTGGTACTGAAGCAGAGGGATCAGCGGGCGGAGCAGGGGTTACGTGTATTTATGTATTGCATAGTTTCACAGTATAAATAAAATGTGGCATGACACACACGCTGCACTTTGGTCCTCTTCTCCTTTCGACAGCCGTGACAACAGTTATTTTAAAAGCATGGGAACTTGTTAATAATGTTTAAATTTCGGGGCATTTTTTTCCAGTCCCTCAAACGTATTCCAGTGTCTGCCTGATAGAAAATCCAGTGTGTGTGCTTGTATGCAACCTGCCCCTCCACCTCGGAAGCATAATCCAGTAGCCAAATGATGTTAGAGTGATTAAGAAATTAGGGAGAGATTTTTAATTAGAGAAGAATGGATAAACCTTTTCAATGCTTGTTAAGAATAATATAGTTATCAGGTTTCACATTGGATTTATTAATTACAAAAAAGGTAAGACGTGTTTTTATTTTAATTCTGGTGTCGCTCTGCACACACCAGCTTGTTAGCTATCTAGCTTGTCCAACGTTAAGCCAACTTTCTGAAGTTCAGACATTCAAAGTTAATTCATAGAAGTCACTCCTCCGTAGGTATAATTCTGTGGGCCTTTTTCAGATGATCCATGTCATAACAACAAGATGCCCTGCGCTCCAAACAACCTCCTACGCTCTCTCCCCACCCACAAAATTTCTGTTTCATCTTGCGCCATACAATCGTATGTCGAATGCATGTAAATAACTTTCCCGCTAATTTAATGTTGAGCTAAATGTAAAGAAAAATAATTTCAGGTTTAAAAAGGAGTGATTAAAACCATTACTTTTTGGGGATTTGAACCAGTTCACAACTTTATTTTGCTGGGCAGAAAAGAAAAGAAAAAAACAGTACGAAATACAAAGTATATATCGGCCTTAATGGAGAGCAACTACTCCAATGCGTTCTGCCTTCAACAAAAATAAAATCTCTCGCACAGTTAGTTTTGCATACAAAGTCTTGCATAGTGAGTTTTGTTTTGGTATGTTATATTGAAAGAGGCTAACATTGTGTTGATACGAGCACACTTCCCACAGCAGAGCAAAACAGCCGATAGTGTTAACTCAAGGGAAAAACTCTTGAAAGTTGAGTGAAGTTCAATCTCGTGCTTCTCTGCTGGGGCTGATATTTCTTCTGCTTGGAAGTCCGAGGGGAGCTGCACACCCGCACACGAGCGCAGCTCTGCCCAGAGTGGGTGCAAAGGCACTTTGGTAATGACATTTCACTTCCTTTTGTTGTAAAATACATTTTATCAAGACAAATATGATTATTCATGTTCTGAATCGTTCGGTGTGGTCATTCTCTACCATATAATTAACATTTATATCCAAAAAGTTGGCTTTCATAACCTTATACAGCTGATAGTAAGCACCGAGCACTGTTGACATAGCACTGCAGACTTGTCAGGATTTTAACTTTTGATCTTCATCTCAAAGTTTTTTTCTGTATGCCGCAAAAAGCTAAACTAGCCAGACACGAACTGAGCATATACTAAATATGAAAACTTGGCTTTTACAACATTTTGTTACGTTACAGCCTTTATTCTAAAATGTATTCAATAAAAGTTTTTCCTCATCAATCTACACAAAATACCCTAAAATGTCAAAGTGAAAACAGTTCTCATTTTTGCAAATGTATAAAATAAAAAAAAATGAATTACATAAGTATTCAGACACTTTGCTATGAGACTTGAAATTGAGCTCAGGTGCATCCTGTTTCCACTGACCATCTGTCACAGTATCCACAGAAAATGGTGCCCCTCCTCGGCCGGGCGGAGCTCGGCGGTCGTCGTCGCCGGTCTACTAGCTGCCACCGATCTATGTTCTGTGTTCGTTGTGTTTTGTCTGTTTAAGTCCGCACCTGTTTCCGTTTCTGTAATTAGTAGGGGGGGTATTTAGTTTGTTCCTTGTGGTTTGTGTTTTGTGCGGGATTGTTTATTCGTCAGCGGGCAGGTCTGTGAACGTTTTGTGTTTTTTGCACATTTTTCCCCAGCGGATTCTCGCAAGAGGAATGTTATATTTGCCGGGCTGCGCCCCGTGCGTATCTTTGTTTTCTCTGGGTTAACTGTGTTCCCGTGTGGTCTCTGGGCACACCCTATGCCCTTTTGTTATGCCGAGTGGTTTTATCGGTGAAATAAATATACCGTTCTTCGGCACAACTGGACTACGTCTCCTGCGTTTGACTCTGCCTTTTCCTCCTGCCTTACGGAATCGTGACACCATCCTTGATGTTTCTACAACTTGATTGGAGTTCACCTGTGGTAAAAATCAATTGATTGTACATGATTTGGAAAGGCACACACCTGTCAATATAAGGTCCCACTGTTGACAGTGCATGTCAGAGCAAAAACCAAGCTATGAGGTTGGAGGAATTGTCCATAGAGCTCCAAGACAGGATTGTGTCTGTCGAGGCACATATCTGGGGAAGGGTACCCAAAAAATGTCTGCAGCATTGAAGGGCCATAAAGAACACAATCGGCTCCATCATTCTTAAATGGAAGAAGTTTGGAACCACCAAGACCCTTCCTAGTGCTGGCCGCCTGGCCAAACTGAGCAATCTGGGGAGAAGGAACTTGGTCAGGGAGGTGACCAAGAATCCAATGGTCATTCAGACAGAGCTCCAGAATTCCTCTGTGGAGATGGGAGAACCTTCCAGAAGGACAACCATCTCTGCAGCACTCCACCAAATCAGGCCTTTATGGTAGAGTGCCAGACAGAAGCCACTCCTCAGTAAAAGGCACATGACAGCCCGCGTTGAGGTTTCCAAAAGGCACCTGAAGACTCTCAGACCATGAGAAACAAGATTCTCTGGTCTGATGAAACCAAGATTGAAACCTTCGGACTAATTGCCAAGCATCATGTCTGGAGGAAACCTGGCAAAATCCCTACAGTGAAGCATGGTGGTGGTAGCATCATGCTGTGGGGATGTTTTTTAGTGGCAAGGACTGGAAGACTAGTCAGGATTTAGGGAAAGATTATCGGAGAAAAGTACAGAGAGATCTTTGATGAAAACCTGCTCCAGAGTGCTCAGGACCTCAGACTGGGTAGAAGGTTCCCCTTCCAACAGTACAAGGACCCTAAGCACACAACCAAGACAATGCAGGAGTGGCTACGGAGGCAAGTCTCTGAATGTCCTTGAGTGGCCCAGCCACAGCCTGGACTTGAACCCAATTGAACATCTCTGGATAGACGTTAAAATGGCTGTGCAGTGAGGCTCCTCATCCAAAACTCCCCAAATACAGGTTTGCCAAGCTTGTAGCGTGTTATCCAAGAACATTCAAGGCTGTAATTGCTGCCAAAGGTGCTTCAACAAAGTGCTGAGTAAAGGGTCTGAATACTTATGTAAATGTAATTTCAGTTTTTTGTTATAAATACATTTGCAAAAAAAAAAGTTTTTGCTTTGTCATTGTGGGGTATTTGTGTATGAGGGGGAAAAAACAATTTAATACATTTTAGAATATGGCTGTAACATAACAAAATGTTGAAAAGGTTGAAGGGGTCTGAATACATTCTGAATGCACTGTATATTCAAATAACTATTGCCATATATTGATCTGTGCCATTCACTTTGAACTGGACTGTGTTTATAGCATTAGCAGTCGCGAGTACATGCACTTGTTTTGATATCAAAGTTAGAGCTGCGTGTAGCCACCTGTGCACATTTGTTCATATTCTTTGCTAGTTAGTGAGTTATTAGCCAACTTATAGCTCATTTCTAGTCAACAATGGGGGAGTGGTTACTTCCTAAAAGAGCACAAAATGTGTGCCTTTCTCAGTCAGGTAAAGAGCTTTTTTTTATCAAATTTTATGCGCCGAATACAACAGGTTTAGAACTTACCGTGAAATGCTTACTTACAAGCCCTTAACCAACAATGCAGTTTTAAGAAAATATTTACTAAATAAGGTTAGTCGAGGTAATACGGCTTTATTTAAAAAAAATGTTTTACTTTATTTAACTAGGCAAGTCAGTTAAGAACAAATTCTTACTTACAATGACGGCCTACCCCGGCCAAACCTTCCCCTAACACGGACGATGCTGGGCCAATTGTTTGCCGCCCTATGGGACTCCCGATCACGGCCAGTTGTGATACAACCCGGGATCGGACAAGAGTCTGTAATGACGCCTCTAGCACTGAGATGCAGTGCCTTAGACCGCTGCGCCTCTCTGGAGCCCTTAAAGGAGCAGTGTTGTATTTTGACAGTCTTGAATAAGCGAAGTAGCCAATAGGCAAAGGGTAGCATAATTTGTATTTTTCTCTCTAATAATGGTATGGGAATAATAATACATTTTATTTATGTCAAGCTATGCATGTTTATTTTCAGAAGTCTCATGGAATGTAGGCCTACATTGAACACCACACATTTGCTGCTACTGACAGAGCAGTTATTTCCATGTTAAAACATTATGGGATACATGTTTCTACATTGTTTTTGATGGTAGGCAACTCTGGTAGGCCAACATTATGATAAAATAGCCACAGAGAGCTGTAGATGAAAAACACTAATAAGTAAAGAAACCTATAAACTCCCACTTAAAACTCAGCAGACCTGAAATTTGCCCAGTGCGTAAAAAAATTTAGGGAACATTGGTGGACACCCTAGTATATGTTAAGGTAAATGTGTACAGAGTGTTATTGTCTCCCTGGTCCAGGACTAATCAGATGACTTTAAAAAAAAAGATCCACAACATCACCCCTGCCCAGACCTACCTGGTCGTATCACTCTCTGCCACATGGCCTCAAACTGCACCATTTTGTTTCTTTCCGTTGTCCACACACTTTCAACGTTTAGATAATAAAGCATTTAACCTTTCCATTGTGTTAACGATTGTTTGAAGTATATGTTTTTTCAAGATGATTGACGAGAAAAGTATCGTCCAACCCGTCGGGTATCTCACTGCACCCTCATATGCCATGTCTTGAAATATGCAAATAGACGGATTAGAAGTACATTTACATTGTAATATTTCTTAATGGTGGTGCCAATGGAACCAGACCCAGGTCAATTGTAGTGAAATGACTCAGGTTCAAGGATTAGCTTGCAGTCCTTGAAAAAGCCAGACGCCTTAAAGGGTCCTTCATCTTCAACAATGAGGATTTCTCAGATTCAGTCCGTCAAAGAAGAAAGGAACTAATACCAGCTATGAAGGCTGCAAGAGAACGAGATGACGTAGCATATCTGAGGTATGACAAACTGATTGTTCACCCTCCCTCCCAAAGAGTTAGGAGGAGCGACAGACAAGTAATTCCAGCCCCCCCACACACACACACTGAATGAGTATCTCTCTAACAGATTCCAACTGCTGATTCATGTCTGGACATATAGTGTAAATCTACCAAAGAAAGGTCTGTTAATTGCTCACTTGAATATATGCAGTTTCATGAAATATGCTGTCGAGTGCAGTCAAACAATATTCATGTATTGGCAATATAAGAGACTCACTTGGACTCTTCATTTGAGGATGCTAAGATCTCTATACATGGATACAATTTGTTCAGGAGGGACAGAAATAGATATGGGGGTGGAGTTGCAGTTTACATCCAGAGTCATATTCCAGCAAAACAAATATGGACTTAATGTTGAATGGATTAGAGGTGCTATGGGTACAGGTGCATTGACCACATTTGAATCCTATACTAGTTGGTTGCTGCTATAGGCCACCTAGTGCTGATGTGAAATATCTTGATGTAATTTGCGAAATGTTGGATAAGGAATCTGATGAAAATAGGGAAATACATTTTGGGGGAGATATGAATATAGATTTTTTGAACACCAACTGTCCAATGAGAAAGAAACGTATTTACGCTGCCAATGTACAGAACCTGACCCAAGTTATGACATTACCAACCAGAACTTTCACTAATAGGTCCGGTATCACATCATCAACTTGTATCGATCACATTTTTACAAACATGGCTGAACATTGTTCTAAAGCTGTATCAGTGGCACTAGGTTGCAGTGATCATAAATTGGTTGCACTCAGTAGGAAAACTAAAATACTAAAGGCTGGCCCTAAGACAATCTACCGAAGGTCCTACAGAGGGTTCAATCAGGACTCATTTGTGGTTGAGATTAATAATGTACAATGTTTAGAAGTGTGTAGTAAGGATGATCCTGAAATGTCACTAAATTTGTTTATGAAATTATTTATGAGTATAGCTGATAAGCATGCCCCTTTAAGAAAATGCACTGTGAGGTCAAACGGTGCCCCATGGATTGATGATAAAATGAGAAATTTTATGATTCAACGTTATGATGCCAAAAAAGTAGCAGATAAATCTGGCACTCTGATTTGATAGGCAAAGTTATTGTAAATTAAGTAATCTTGTGACCAAGTTAAACAAAGGAAAGAAGAAGGGATTCTATCAGCACAAAATTGATGAAGTAACGGGTGATGGGGAAAAACTACTTTAATGAATATTTTACAGGTAAAGTGGACAAGTTGAGGAATGCTATGATTCCAACTGATGGCTCAATGTCATATAACCCTATAAAAGATTGTATCATGAAGGAGAGGCAATGGATGTTTGAATTTCATCAAGTAGAAAGGGAAGAGGTAGAAAGGATGCTGTTGTCTCTTTCAGATGACAAGTCACGTGGTACAGATAATGTTGACACCAAATTGCTTAGAGTTACTAACTTTTGGACTTTATAGCGTTCCCTGAAGGCATGGATTACTGGGTCATTGTTAGTTTTACACTTAAGACATGACTCTGCTATTGTGCTGTAGAATCTGTACATTTTGTCTCTTGTGTAATAAATTCTATACCGTGCTTTGCAAAAGTATTCATCCCCCTTGGAGTTTTTCCTATTTTGTTGCATTACAACCTGTAATTTAAATTGATTTTTAATTTGGATTTCATGTAATAGACATACACAAAATAGTCCATATTGGTGAAGTGAAATGAAAAAAAAAATGGGAAAGTGATGTATTCACCCCCTTTTGCTATGAAGCCCCTAAATAAAATCTGGTGAAAACCAATTACCTTCAGAAGTCAAATAATTAGTTAAATAAAGTCCACCTGTGTGCAATCTAAGTGTCACATGATCTGTCACATGATCTCAGTATATATACATTTGTTCTGAAAGGCCCCAGATTCTGCAACACTACTAAGCAAGGGAAACCACCAAGCAAGCGGCACCATGAAGACCAAGGAGCTCTCCAAACAGGTCAGGGACAAAGTTGTGGAGAAGTAAAGATCAGGGTTGGGTTATAAAAAAATATCTAAATCTTTGAACATCCCACGGAGCACCATTAAATCAATTTTTTTTAAATGGAAAGAATATGGCACCACAACAAACCTGCCAAGGGAAGGCTGCCCACCAAAACTCATGGACCAGGCAAGGAGGGCATTAATCAGAGAGGCAACAAAGAGACCAAAGATAATCCTGAAGGAGCTGCAAAGCTCCACAGCGGAGATTGGAGTATCTGTCCATAGCCGTGCACGCCGTACACTCCACAGAGCTGGGCTTTATGGAAGAGTGGCCAGAAAAAAAGCCATTGCTTAAAGAAAAAAATAAGCAAACACGTTTGGTGTTCGCCAAAAGGCATGTGGGAGACTCCCCAAACATATGTAAGCAGGTACTCTGGTCAAATGAGACTAAAATTGTGCTTTTTGGCCATCAAGGAAAGCGCTACGTCTAGCACAAATCCAACACCTCTCATCACCCCAAGAACACCATCATGCTGTGGGCATGTTTTTCATCGGCAGGGACTGGGAAACTGGTCAGAATTGAAGGAACGATGGATGGCACTAAATACAGGGAAATTCTTGAGGGAAACCTGTTTCAGTCTCCAGAGATTTGAGACTGGGAGGGGGGGTTCACCTTCCAGCAGGACAATGACCCTGAGCATTCTGCTAAAGCAACACTCAAGTGGTTTAAGGGGAAACATTTAAATGTCTTATAATGGCCTAGTCAAAGCCCAGACCTCAATCCAATTGAGAATGTGGTATGACTTAAAGATTGCTGTACACCAGCTGAACCCATCCTACTTGAAATGGATGGAGCAGTTTTGCCTTGAAGAATGGGCAAAAAATCCCTGTGGCTAGACGTATCAAGCTTATAGAGACATACCCCAAGAGACTTGCAGCTGTAATTCCTGTAAAAGGTGGCTCTACAAAGTATTGACTTTGGGGTGGTGAATAATTATGCACGCTCAAGTTCTGTTTATTTTGGTCTCATTTCTTTTTTTTTCACAAAAAAATATTTTGCATCTCAGTGGTAGGCATGTTGTGTAAATCAAATGATACAACCCCCCCAAAAATCTATTTTAATTCCAGGTTGTAAGGCAACAAAATAGTAAAAATACTTTTGCAAGCCACTGTACATTAGTTTATACCGGATAAAGCGTACATTTTCTGTTAACTGTAATTTCGTTAGCATGTTCTAACATTCCGTCCGTCTAATAAGTTTACAATGGTGTATTTTGTTTCAGTGTGGGGGCCTTCGACAAATGTTTACACAGGTACTTGAGAAGGAACTTCACTGTGAGGCTGTCAGTGGACTATTGAAGATTATGTGAAAACAACTAATTTCATTCTTACCACGCTCAGAATTGATCTAATGAGTGACTTTGAATTAAGTGCTGAATGGAAAAAAACAACTGTTCAAGTCAAAAGAGCTGAACCGACAATACCTTTCGACCTCTATTAAGAGTTGGAGAACATGAGGCTTGTGATCTGAACCAACTTTCCTAAACACAGGAACACTTTTCTTATAGGTTAATCTAGTCTGGTGGAGCTAGATTATAGTAGGTAGCATGAGAAGGACAGGAGATCAACCTTCATGTTATTATTCAAACCAGAAATCTTCATACGCTATACACTGAGTAAACCAAACATTAGGAATACCTCTCGCACTCAGAACAGCCTCAATTCATCGGGGCATGGACTCCACAAGGTGTCCAAAGGGATGCTGGCCCATGTTGACTCCAATGCTTCCCACAGCTGTGTCAAGTTGGCTCAATGTCCATTGTGTGGTGGACCATTCTTGATACACACGGGAAACTGTTGAGCGTGAAAAACCTAGCAGCATTGCAGTTCTTGACACAAAACAGTGCGCCTGGCACCTACTACCATACTTCATTCAAAAGCACTTAAATATTTTATCTTGCCCATTCACCCTCTGAATGGCACACATACAATCCATGTCTCAATTCTCAAGGCTTAAAGATCATTCTACAACCTGTCTCCTCCCTTTCATCTACATTTACTTGAAGTGGATTTAACAAATGAGATCAATAAGGGATCATAGCTTTCACCTGGATTCACCGGGTCACTCTGCCATGGAAAGAGCAGGCGTTAATGTTTTGTATACTCAGTGTATATGGGCTTCATCAGTTTATGCAGCAGTAGAGCCAAGCATTAAATAGTAGGCATAGTTATCAGAAGGTTTACCAAGAAGGTTGGTGGCCTGAAATTCAGATGGAGAATAGTGCAGTTATGCCCTTGAGCACAGCAATTAACCTGGCTTACTCCAGTACAGAACATACTCAGCTAGGAAAAAAATGGGATAGTTGTGGAAGTCGCTTTGGATAAAATACACTAAGAAAAGAAACCATTAAACTCCCACTTTCACTGGGTCAGTGGTGGAATGGGGCTTTGGGGCCTATGGAGCCTTTAGGGATAGCATCTAACCTGGATAAGACGGCCTTGCTCCGTCTGCAGAGTGTTGAGCTCTTGTCCCAGGTTCCCCTGGCCTCGCCTCAGAGATTCATACTCCAATTTCAGCTGGCTGGCGTGGCCCGATAGCTTGGCCACCTCCTCAGCCAGCTTCACCAGCAGGACACGGTCCTGGCCCTTCACTGACTTCAGGTCCGTGTCATGGTCGGTCAGCGAGTGGAGCAGCGACGTTTGCACGGCCTCTAGCCGCATGAAGTTGTTGTTGTAGTCGGGGCAGTTGGGGTCGATGAAGATGTTGATGCGCGAACCATCGCCCCGTTCGACCGTCACCAGGGCGTTGCCCTCGTCGTGGTTGGTGGAGATGAGTGGGGGGCCGTCGTTGGTGCCGGGGGGTGGAGCTTGATAGTGGTTCATGAGTAGGATGGTACCCGTTGCCATGATGGCCAGGAGGACGGCCAAGAAGAACAGAATGGTGCACAGGAAGTAGCTACAGCCCATCCTCTGGGGAGACAGGTGAGAGACACAGAGAGGAGAGAATAGCATGAGATTAGGACCGACTTTACACAAACAATTTATACAGGTTTTATAGAACATTCATAAAGGCTTCATAAGCACTACATAGATGCTTCACAAATCATTTATAAGCAAAGTCATACTACACTGAACAAAAAAGATAAACGCAACATGCAACAATTTCAAAGATTTTACTGAGTTACAGTTCATGTAAGGAATTCAGTCAATTTAAATAAATACATTTGGCCTTAATCTATGGATTTCACATGACTGATAATACAGATATACATCTGTTGGTCACAGATATCTTAAAGAAAAAGGTAAAGGCTTGGACAAGAAAACCAGTCAGTATTTGGTGTGACCACCATTTGCCTCATGCAGCGCAACATCTCGTCCGCATAGAGTTGATCAGGCTGTTGACTATGGCCTGTGGAATGTTGTACCTCTCCTCTTCAATGGCTGTGTGAAGATGCTGGATATAGGCGGGGACTAGAGAAGCTGTCGCACACGTCAATCCAGAGCATCCCAAACATGCTCAATGGGTGACATACATTGCATTCGGAAAGTATTTAGACCCCTTTATACTTTTTCCACATTTTGTTACGTTACAGGCTTATTCTAAAAATGCTAACATTTTCCTCATCAATCTACACACAATGACCAAATGAAAACAGGTTTTAGATTTTTTTAACAAAGGTTTTCAGACCCTTTGCTATGAGACTCGAAATTGAACTCAGGTTTATCCTGTTCCCATTGATCATCCTTGAGATGTTTCTACAATTTGATTGGAGTCCACCCGTGGTAAATTCAAATGATTGGACAGCACACACCTGTCTATATAAGGTCTGTCAGTTGACAGTGCATGTCAGAGCAAAAACCAAGCCATGAGGTCAAAGGAATTGTCCGTAGCGCTCCGAGACAGGATGTGTCGAGGCACAGATCTGAGGAAGGGTACCAAAAAATGTCTGCAGCATTGAAGGTCCCCAAGAACACAGTGGCCTCCATCATTCTTAAGTGGAAGAAGTTTGGAACCACCAAGACTCTTCCTAGAGCTGGCTGCCTGGTCAAACTGAGCAATCGGGTAGAAGGACCTTTGTCAGGGAGGTGACCAAGAACCTGATGGTCACTCTGACAGAGCTCCAGAGTTCCTCTGTGGAGATGAGACAACCTTCCAGAAGGACAACCATCTCTGTAGCACTCTACCAATCAGGCCTTTACGGTAGAGTGGCCAGACAGAAACCACTCCTCAGTAAAAGGCACATAACAGCCCGCTTGGAGTTTGCCAAACGGCAATGAAAGGACTCAGACCATGAGAAACAAGATTCTCTGGTCAGATGAAACCAAGATTGAACGCTTTGGCCTGAATGCCAAGCGTCATGTCTGGAGGAAACTTGGCACCATCCCTACGGTGAAACAACGTGGTGGCAGCATCATGCTGTGGAGATGTTTTTCAGTGGCAGGAACTGGGAGACTAGTCAGGATTGAGGGAGAGATGAAGGGAGCAAAGTACAGAGAGAGATCCTTGATGAAAACCTGCGCCAGAATACTCAGGACCTCAGACTGGGGCGAAGGTTCACCTTCCAACAGGACAACGACCCTAAGCACACAGTCAAGACAATGCAGGATTGGCTTCGGGACAAGTCTCTGAATGTCCATGAGTGGGCCAGCCAGAGCCCGGACTTGAACCTGATCGAACATCTCTAGAGAGACCTGAAAATAAATGTGCAGCGACACCTCCCATCCAACCTGACAGAGCTTGAGAGGATCTTCAGAGAAGAGTTGGAGAAACTCCCCAAATACAGGTGTGCCAAGCTTGTAGCATCATACCCATCATACTCAAGGCTGTAATTGCTGCCAAAGGTGTTTAAACTAAATATTGAAAATAAGGTCTAAATACTTATGTCATATTTCCATTTTTTATCTTTAATAAATCTGCACAAATTTCTAAAAACCTGTTTTTGCTTTGCCATTATGGGGTATGGTATGTAGATGAATGATGGGAAAAAACGATTTAATCAATTTTAGAATAAGGCTGTAACGTAACAAATTGTGGAAAAGGTCAAGGGGTCCGAGACGGTTTCTCACAGTTTGTGCAGAAATTCTTTGGTTGTGCAAACCCACAGTTTCATCAGCTGTCCAGGTAGCTGGTCTCAGATGATCCTGCAGGTGAAGAAGCTAGATGTGGTGGTCCTGGGCTTGCGTGATTACACGTGGTCTGCAGTTGAGGCCTGTTGGACGTACTGCCAAATACTCTAAAACTACATTGGAGGCAGCTTATGGTAATATAGAGAAATAAGCAAAATCTTTGGCAGCAGCTCTGGTAGACATTCCTGCAGTCAGCATGCCAACGCAACATGTAAAGTGCTGCTTCCATGTTTCATGAGCTGAAATAAAAGATCCCAGAAATGTTCCATATGCACAAGAAGCTTATTTCTCTCAGATTTTGTGCACACATATGTTTACATCCCTGTTAGTTTTTCTTTTGCCGAATACATCATCCACCTGACAGGTGTGGCATATCAAGAAGCTGATTAAACAGCATGATAATTACACAGGTGCACCTTGTGCTGGGGACAATAAAAGACCATTCTAAAATGTGCACAATGCCACAGATGGGAGGGTGCAATTTGCATGCGGACTACAGAAATATCCACCAGAGCATTTCTCATCAACAATCTGCCTCCTACGTTGTTTTGGATAATTTGGCAGTATGCTCAACTGGCCTCACAACCGCAGACCACGTGTATGGCGTTGTGTGGGCACAGATATACCATAATGAGATCCTGAGGACCATTGTCGTGCCATTGATCCGCTGCCATCACCTCATTTTTTTCAGAGTGATAATG
This sequence comes from Salmo salar, assembly GCF_965601325.2. Classification (NCBI taxonomy): domain Eukaryota; kingdom Metazoa; phylum Chordata; class Actinopteri; order Salmoniformes; family Salmonidae; genus Salmo; species Salmo salar. The sequence goes on along the minus strand of NC_138310.1, from coordinate 12,588,397 downwards.
CACGGCCCCAAGTCGCAAGGATCTCTAGACAATTCCTGGAAGCTGAAAAGGTCTCAGTTCTTCCATGGCCTGCATACTCACCAGACATGTCACCCATTGAGCACGTTTGGGATGCTCTGGTTCGATGTGTACGACAGTGTGTTCCAGTTCCCACCAATATCCAGCAGCTTCACACAGCTATTGAAGATGAGTGGGACAACATTCCACAGGCCACAATCAACAGCCTGATAAACTCTATTTGAAGGACGTGTCGCGTTACAGGAGGCAAATGGTGGTCACACCAGATACTGACTGGTTTTCTGATCTACGCCCCTACCTTTTTTTAAGGTATCTGTGACCAACAGCTGCATATCTGTATTTCTAGTCATGTGAAATCCATAGATCAGCACATAATTAAATTATTTAAATGACTGATTTCCTTATATGAACTATAACTCAGTAAAATATTTGAAATTGTTGCATGTTGCGCTTATACTTTTGTTCAGTGTGTACCCTTATAAAGGGTTTAGGACTGCATCCAGAATGGATCACATTAGTGTAGGTATAGTAACTAAAGCAAAATAGACTGTTAGGCTGAATCCTAAAATTAGATATTTGTGTAACTCAAACTTGTGCATACATTCCATTTACATCAACATCAAAATAAAAATCGATATCTTGAAATACTGTACATAATTTCCCTTTCAACTTGTGAATAAATCATTGATTGAGATGGGGAAAAAACTATTTAGGATCCAACCTCACCTCAACGAATCAAATTCTTACCCATCTACTCATAGCAAACCACTCTCACCACTAGACAAATTATTCAGTCCACTTCAGTCTATCTCACAATCCTTAAACACAGACAATTCTAAAATTGTTAAATATCCAAAACATACTAACGACATCCATTGTCGTAGAATATAACCTAAATGGGAACTACAGTAGGCTTTGCAATATTTCACTTCTGACTGCTTTGGGCTGACAAGGGGTTTGGAAAACCAACTCCTCTCCGAATCTGCATTTTGTGTTTCTCCTCTTTTGCATTATGGTGCTGAGGTAAGCATCCCTGCAGGGGAGGAAAGTAGAGTGGGACAGGAAATAAACAGGGTCTTGGCTTGCAGCTCAATCGTCTGTGCATTGGCTAGGCGTCTCCACATAACAGCTCTCTCAACTGTGGGAGAACTAGTGTTTGTTTGTTTGAGTGAGTGTGCATTTGTGTGCATGTGTATCTGCATGCATGAACTACTATACCATTGCACTTCAGACAGTTAGCTATAATAACAAATTAAGTGATTGACACAGGAGGGGCAAAAACTAGGCCTCAGGCACCCTGTCACTGCCACATTGAAGTTCTTGCTTTGTAGCATTTTTTTATTATAGGCATTCAGTTATTTTTTGTTGTTTTTCAAATGCCACTCCAATTTGTTTCTACTTGTGTGATCCCAGAGTAATGTTTTCATGCCTTTTCCTTGTCTCTTTTCTTACAAATGGCACATACTGATAGCATGGTCATAATGTCAGCTTCCTCCTGCAGTATATATTGCATCCTGGTACTGTATGTACTCTAAAGTTATCCATTGGACACAATTTGGAATAAGATGGTTATAAACAGTTCTTTGTGATTGTAGAGAAGCCAAATTACAACCAGGTAAAGATGCTAGTCATGACGAAATTAAGACAGTCTGGGAAAGAGAACCAGATTGCAACAAGTTAAGGATGTGTTTTTCTGGTCTGTAAGAATATGTTTAAAAAAGTCATTTTATCAGTATACAACCTGACCGTCACAAAACGTGAACATGACATAACAAAATACATCAGTAATACATAATTGCAATAGTTTATTATATATATTTGTTTAGTTTTTTACATTTGCGGGGGCACAGTGTCATAGAGGATATGAGAAGGATACAGCCAGTCATTGATTTAGTGCCACAACTGCAGTGGAGCATTCAGCCTGTTAAAACTAGGCCCAGCCTAGCCCATCCACAGTCTGGAGCTACTCCCTATCCCCCACAGCATTCTATGCAGGCATTGTCATATTTATTTTAAAGATAATTAATGTGCACAAAGGATTCCAGCCTACTGCGCCATGCTGCACAAGATAAATATGTTACACCAAAGCAACAATGTCGCTTGTCTGCAAGAATTATTAGCCTTTATTGTAGAGATGAGAACCCTCTGAACACATCTAGCCGAGGAAGAGCAGAGAATACTGGGGCTCCACACTTTTCCTGTGAGCCGCAAACATTCTGCTGCTTACCCTTTGTAACGCAATACCATAGCAGCCACATAGAGCTGCGTGTGTGCTTGTGTGTATCACTATTTGAAAGCCAGGCAAGTAGTCACCGCTCATATCCCATTCTACCGTCGTGCCCTTGAATCTGACATAAGACAACTCAAAAGCAGACATTCATATCTTGGCATCTATGCCACCTCTGGCCCTGTTAGCCACTTGGGTTGGGATTGGATAAGCACACTCTGCTGAGCAGAGACAATATTTGAGAACTTTTGCAGCAGAGAGAGAGAAAAGCTCACTGGGAGTACATGCCTGGGCTGCACCAGCAGGGAGCTGTCGAACAGAATGAGAAAACCTTGTTCCTCTCCTCTCCTCTACTGTCCGCCACTTTTCCTTTCCTTTACCTCTCCCCATCTCTCCTTCCCCTCTCGTTTCCTCCTCTCCTCTAACTCCTGTTTCACCTGGTGCTGTCAGACAAGGCCAAGACAGGCAGTGACATTGAACACCTCAGGACTAGGGGAGTTCACTGCTGGTGAGTCAAACAGCAGAAAGGGGGTGACAGAACTACTGACTGCTTCTTTTGACTGTGAAAGGTGAAGTGTCAAGTAATCACAATGGAATTGAGCTTAACCTAAAGGGAAGGGACATTTTGAGGTGGACTTGTTTTTACATTAAACAAATGTACGCCTCGGATGAGTCTTAGAAATAAGGGCAGATGAGCATACAGCGACTAATGGAAATATCACAACTGTTATAAGATTGTCACATATGTACAGTACCAGTAAAAGGTTTGGACACACCTACTCATTCAAGGGTTTTTCTTTATTTTTACTATTTTTTCTAAATAGAATAATAGTGAAGGCATCAAAACTATGAAATAACACATATGGAATCATGTAGTAATCAAAAGTGTTTAACAAATCAAAATAGATTTTGGATTTTAGATTCTTCAAAGTAACCACACTTTGCCATGATGACAGCTTTGCACACTCTTGGCATTCTCTCAACCACCTTCATGAGGAATGCTTTTCCAACAGTCTTGAAGGAGTTCCCACATATGCTGAGCACTTGTGGCTGCTTTTCCTTCACTCTGCGGTCCAACTCATCCCAAACTATCTCAATTGGGTTGAGGTTGGGTGATTGTGGAGGCCAGGTCATCTGATGCAGAACTCCATCACTTTACCTCGTCAAATAGCACTTACACAGCCTGGAGGTGTGCTTTGGGTCATTGTCCTGTTGAAAAACAAATGATAGTCCCACTTGTAGGGCTTCAGAGTGGTGCAGCGGTATAATGCACTGCATTGTAGTGCTAGAGACGTCCCTACAGACCCTGGTTGGTTCCCAGGCTGTGTCACAACCGGGAGTCCCATAGGCGGTGCACAATTGGCCCAGCGTCGTCCAGGTTAGGGGAGGGTTTGGCTGGGTGGGTAGGCCGTCAATGTAAATAAGAATTTCCCTAGTTAAAGGTAAAAAATAAAATAAAAATGCAAACCAGATGGGATGGTGTATCGCTGCAGAATGCTGTGATAGCCATGCTGGTTAAGTGTGCTTTGAATTCTAAATAAATCACTGACAATATCACCAGCAAAGCACCCCCACATCATCACACCTCCTTATCCATGCTTCACGGTGCGAACCACACATGTTTAGATCATCCGTTCACTTACTCTGCGTGTCACAAAGACATAGCAGGTTTGAACCAAAAATATCAAATTTGGACTCATCAGTCCAAAGGACAGATTTCCACTGGTCTAATGTCCATTGCTCATGTTTCTTGGCCCAAGCAAGTCTCTCCTTCTTTTTGGTGTCCTTTAGTAGTGGTTTCTTTGCAGCAATTTGACTATGAAGGCCTGATGCACGCAGTCTCCTCTGAACAGTTGATGTTGAGATGTGACTATTACTTGAACTCTGTGAAGCATTTATTTGGGCTGCAATCTGAGGTGCAGTTAACTCTAATGAACTTATCCTCTGCAGCAGAGGTAACTCTGGGTCTTCATTTCCTGTGGTGGCACTCATGAGAGCACGTTTCATCATAGTGATTAATGGTTTTTGCGACTGAACTTAAAGAAACTTTGAAAGTTCTTAAAATTTTCCGGATTGACCAACCATCATGTCTTTGCTTATTTGAGCTGTTCTTGCCATAATATGGACTTGGTATTTTGCCAAATAGGGCTATCTTCTGTATTCCACCCCTACCTTGTCACAACAAAACTGATTGGCTCAAATGCATTAAGAAGGAAAGAAATTCCCCAAATTAACAAGGCACACCTGTTAATTGAAATGCATTCCAGTTGACTAACTAATGAAGCTGGTTGAGAGAATGCCAAGACTGTGCATAGCTTTATCAAGGCAAAGTGTGGCTACTTTGAAGAATCTCAAATATAAAATATTTTGATTTGTTTAACACTTTTTTGGTTACTACATGATTCCATATGTGTTATTTCATAGTTTTGATGTCTTCACTATTATTCTACAATGTAGAAAATAGCAAAAATAAAGAAAAACCCTTGAATGAGTAGGTGGGTCCAAACTTTTAACTGGTACTGTATATGATCATTAGTATGGGAGCTTTCCCAAGTGAAAGAGGTCCATTCCAGGCATGATTATTGTACAAGGCCAGTATATGCTTGTACTACATAACGCTAATCGGTGCTATTTGGGAGGCTATCAGGCTATTAATTGTCAGGCGGTGGTTGAATAGCTCCCTGATCACAGCTTACCCTGAAACACTATACACACAATAATCCACTTGAGCAGAAAACCTTGGATCTGAGCTGTTCTAAGATGTGGCCCTTACTCAAACAGAGGAAGCTTGTCCTCGAATTGACTATAACTGCGCAACAGTTTTCTATGTGGAGGGAGACAGAAGGGAAGCTAGGGTGCGTTTAAAATGGTCAAAGCTAGTATACATTACATTTACATTACATTACATTTAAGTCATTTAGCAGACGCTCTTATCCAGAGCGACTTACAAAATGGTGCATTCACCTTATGATATCCAGTGGAACAACCACTTTACAATAGTGCATCTAAATCTTTTAAGGGGGGGGGGGGGGGGGTTAGAAGGATTACTTTATCCTATCCTAGGTATTCCTTAAAGAGGTGGGGTTTCAGGTGTCTCCGGAAGGTGGTGATTGACTCCGCTGTCCTGGCGTCGTGAGGGAGCTTGTTCCACCATTGGGGTGCCAGAGCAGTGAACAGTTTTGACTGGGCTGAGCGGGAACTGTGCTTCCTCAGAGGTAGGGGGGCCAGCAGGCCAGTGGTGGATGAACGCAGTGCCCTTGTTTGGGTGTAGGGCCTGATCAGAGCCTGAAGGTATGGAGGTGCCGTTCCCTTCACAGCTCCGTAGGCAATCACCATGGTCTTGTAGCGGATGCGAGCTTCAACTGGAAGCCAGTGGAGAGAGCGGAGGAGCGGGGTGACGTGAGAGAACTTGGGAAGGTTGAACACCAGACGGGCTGCGGCGTTCTGGATGAGTTGTAGGGGTTTAATGGCACAGGCAGGGAGCCCAGCCAACAGCGAGTTGCAGTAATCCAGACGGGAGATGACAAGTGCCTGGATTAGGACCTGCGCCGCTTCCTGTGTGAGGCAGGGTCGTACTCTGCGAATGTTGTAGAGCATGAACCTACAGGATCGGGTCACCGCCTTGATGTTAGTGGAGAACGACAGGGTGTTGTCCAGGATCACGCCAAGGTTCTTAGCACTCTGGGAGGAGGACACAAGGGAGTTGTCAACCGTGATGGCGAGATCATGGAACGGGCAGTCCTTCCCCGGGAGGAAGAGCAGCTCCGTCTTGCCGAGGTTCAGCTTGAGCTGGTGATCCGTCATCCACACTGATATGTCTGACAGACATGCAGAGATGCGATTCGCCGCCTGGTTATCAGAAGGGGGAAAGGAGAAGATTAATTGTGTGTCGTCTGCATAGCAATGATAGGAGAGACCATGTGAGGATATGACAGAGCCAAGTGACTTGGTGTATAGCGAGAATAGGAGAGGGCCTAGAACAGAGCCCTGGGGGACACCAGTGGTGAGAGCACATGGTGCGAAGACAGATTCTCGCCACGCCACCTGGTAGGAGCGACCTGTCAGGTAGGACGCAATCCAAGCGTGGGCCGCGCCGGAGATGCCCAACTCGGAGAGGGTGGAGAGGAGGATCTGATGGTTCACAGTATCAAAGGCAGCAGATAGGTCTAGAAGGATGAGAGCAGAGGAGAGAGAGTTAGCTTTAGCAGTGCGGAGAGCCTCCGTGACACAGAGAAGAGCAGTCTCAGTTGAATGCCCAGTCTTGAAACCTGACTGATTAGGATCAAGAAGGTCATTCTGAGAGAGATAGCAGGAGAGCTGGCCAAGGACGGCACGTTCAAGAGTTTTGGAGAGAAAAGAAAGAAGGGATACTGGTCTGTAGTTGTTGACATCGGAGGGATCGAGTGTAGGTTTTTTCAGAAGGGGTGCAACTCTCGCTCTCTTGAAGACGGAAGGGACGTAGCCAGCGGTCAAGGATGAGTTGATGAGCGAGGTGAGGAAGGGGAGAAGGTCTCCGGAAATGGTCTGGAGAAGAGAGGAGGGGATAGGGTCAAGTGGGCAGGTTGTTGGGCGGCCGGCCGTCACAAGACGCGAGATTTCATCTGGAGAGAGAGGGGAGAAAGAGGTCAAAGCACAGGGTAGGGCAGTGTGAGCAGGACCAGCGGTGTCGTTTGACTTAGCAAACGAGGATCGGATATCGTCAACCTTCTTTTCAAAATGGTTGACAAAGTCATCCGCAGAGAGGGAGGAGGGGGGGGAGGGGGAGGAGGATTCAGGAGGGAGGAGAAGGTAGCAAAGAGCTTCCTAGGGTTAGAGGCAGATGCTTGGAATTTAGAGTGGTAGAAAGTGGCTTTAGCAGCAGAGACAGAAGAGGAGAATGTAGAGAGGAGTGAGTGAAAGGATGCCAGGTCCGCAGGGAGGCGAGTTTTCCTCCATTTCCGCTCGGCTGCCCGGAGCCTTGTTCTGTGAGCTCGTAGTGAGTCGTCGAGCCACGGAGCAGGAGGGGAGGACCGAGCCGGCCTGGAGGATACGGGACAGAGAAAATCAAAGGATGCAGAAAGGGAGGAGAGGAGGGTTGAGGAGGCAGAATCAGGAGATAGGTTGGAGAAGGTTTGAGCAGAGGGAAGAGATGATAGGATGGAAGAGGAGAGAGTAGCGGGAGAGAGAGAGCGAAGGTTGGGACGGCGCAATACCATCCGAGTAGGGGCAGAGTGAGAAGTGTTGGATGAGAGCAAGAGGGAAAAGGATACAAGGTAGTGGTCGGAGATTTGGAGGGGAGTTGCAATGAGATTAGTGGAAGAACAGCATCTAGTAAAGATGAGGTCAAGCGTATTGCCTGCCATGTGAGTAGGGGGGGAAGGTGAGAGGGTGAGGTCAAAAGAGGAGAGGAGTGGAAAGAAGGAGGCAGAGAGGAGTCACCCAGAACTGTGAGAGGTGAGCCATCCTCAGGAAAGGAACTTATCAAGGCGTCAAGCTCATTGATGAACTCTCCAAGGGAACCTGGAGGGCGATAAATGATAAGGATGTTAAGCTTGAAAGGGCTGGTAACTGTGACAGCATGGAATTGAAATGAGGAGATAGACAGATGGGTCAGGGGAGAAAGAGAGAATGTCCACTTGGGAGAGAATACAATATAGTAAATAGAGTGCCACTTGAAACACATACCCTATGAAGAAGAAGGCAGAGGGGAAGCTAGCTCAGATCTCTGTACCATTAAAAAGTAGAGGGATAAGTCATGAAGTTCTCTCATCTGACCCTCTGGTATGACTTGAGCAGGGGTGTTGGCCTAAACGGTGTACCTGTGCTGTGGATACAGGGAGTGCATGCAGGCTCCAGGATACGTGTCTCATGCTAAAAGCCTGTCACCTAATTAAAAACCTTGACCCTCCTGCTGGCTGGGAATAATGAGGCTGACGCTGCAGCGATTTCATTTAATTACAGTACATGACAAAAAGGCCTGGTTCGTGCATTACACACACACACACACACACACACACACACCAGAGGAGCAGTATTTTTATCACTGCAGTCGGTATCTACTTAGCTCATCCTTAATGTATTTTTTTTAAATGGGGAACATTTACCAAGTGGATTTATATAAAAAAATCATGCAGGAAATGTAACTGCTCCTCCTCAGTGCCAACCCCTAACTGGCCTGCTGTCCTGAGGCTTTACTGGGGATGGAAGACAATGAGAACTCTCCGTGTTCTAGAAGGTCAGTGCAGATGTCAAGACTGTTTGGTCTTCCACTTGGGGATGGGAAAAGACCATGGGTCCTAGTTCAGTCTTTGGTCAGACAGTCAGTCACATAATGTATACCCCTACCTGTGTTGTTTTTGCCTCATATTTGGATATCATGTGTGATGTTAAAGCAAACTTCTTGACATTCAAAGTGACCCCTTCTAATGTTGTTACCACACACACAGTGGATTCAATCTGACAGGCATCTGCAAACAGCAACTGGCACAAGGTGCCAGAAATAAGGGGTGAAATAGCTCACCTTCAAGACAAACACGGAATGCTTTCAAGCATACTCAAGAGGGAGTTGGTGCCGTTTCGCCACTGGCATGCTATGATTGTCATCCATGCATAAAGTGTCAATGGTAAATATTGCCTCCGGATGGGTCTATTCAAATCAAATGTTATTGGTCACATGCATCGTAAACATGTGAAATGTGAAAGTGAAATGCTTTCTTATGGGTCCTTTTCCAACAATGCAGAGTTAAAATAGAGTTAAATATATAAATAGTGGGAAGAGGAATAAATACACAGTGATTGCTTTGTTTACCAGAGTACACTGCTGAGAGCCCATTTAGCACATGGTCATCCAAACCCATAAGCCAGACTTATGAAGTAAATGGCAAGCTTTTGGGGTAGGGGAGGCTGCACGGAAAAAAATAAGAATCTTTTGACTTTTGGACACCACAGCCATGGGAGAATAATCCCTGAAAGCCATAAGAGTTGGCCCAAATCAAGAGGAGGATGTCTCATAGTGTACTCTAACATAATTCTTTGGGACAGCACCAATCCATACAAATAAGTCTGTAATAAGGAAACCAGATACTGCGGCGTACCCTTGAGCTTTAAAATGGCTTGAGGCATATTTCCTACTGGGTTCCTACTTCGATGTGGCAAAGCTGCACATCTATAGTGCAACACTGGGCTATACCGTATATCGATAGCTGGCTACAAAGAACTTTGTTGAAAAACTCCCTAACCTAATTATGTTATTGTACAGAAATACCCAATGTGTCTTGGTGACATGGACTCCTTTGTCTTTTTAAACAGTCCAGCATATCTAATGAAATGGCCAGAGGGGACTCTTTGTGCTCCGGAATCAGCAGTCAACTTACTCCTCTGCAGTTGGGTGATTAAGACTCTGTCTTGTGTGTTTGTTCATCTGATCCTTTAGCCAAGAGTGGATAACACACAGGCCACCCTGCTGCTCTGTGTCAACATTCATTGAATTTCCTCACTGATATCTGTACCTTTTCCTCACACCACAGTGAGAGCCTATTTAGGACAATAATGAGCGATTAGATCCATTCAGTGGTAGGGAGGCTGTGTCTAATTGAGAAACTGATGGTGAGTGCAACGGTCATGGCTGTATATCAGCAAAAATTAGGGAGAAAGCTCAAATCTAATTGTCGTTAAGCTGAACTGTACTGATCTTGGACAATGTTAAGATAATGGTTGGCCGGATGCATATTCATCAGGTGAGCAGAGGAACGATGGGGTAATGTACAGTAAGCAGTAGCTATGATGCAAAGCCATTCAAATGAAAAAATGAATAGAGGGAAACCCCTTTTTTTTTACCTCATATCAGGAAGAAGTTATGAGCTTCTATGTTGGGAAGAACGAAAGCGCAATTCCACTGGTCTGCAACCACTGTTCTGTTTGTCAATTCAGCTGAGCATTCTGGTAGAAACTAAGGATGACGGCTCTTTTTGGACAGACTGCAAGTGATTTTTGTTGTTGTTGTGATAGTTTAAAGGTAGAATACAATACATACCCCCTTAACTGATGCAGAAAAACAGACACGTCTCATTTTAACCAGAGACCACAACTGCTGACCACACTACATGTATGGTTGGAACCATTTCGTTGTGCAATTTTTTTTTACCTTGTATTAACTGTACATGCGGAAATGATAAGCATGCTTAATAATCATGGTTTGTTTTCTTTGTGATTAAATTAAACAAGCACACCTATCCTTTGGGATGAGGAAGTTACTTCAAATAAGTGCTAGATTGAATCCATTAATATCATAGTGTCATAATGAATACCAGGTAAACGCCTGCAGAAATAGGACTGTATCGGTACTTTGTATACATTTGGGTGTGGTGTGTGTGTGTGTGCAATGTGCCTAAACGTAGGTGTGCTTACTCTGCCTGAAAGTCGGTATGTTTTTGCCTCTGTTCCTTTGTCCTCCTCCGCCTGAAGTCTACAGCCAGTTCCTGTGCAGACTGACCTGGTCTCTAGCTGCAGTGACAATAGCATCCATTGTCTAGGCAGGTCGCTCTTTCAGAGGACTACAATGACAGGCAGCCATGTGTGGACAGCGATTTGTCTTGCAGGCTGGAGCCGGGCTCCGGAGCACTTTTCCACAGGCCTGATAGGGCACAATATATCTTCCATCTGCTGTAGAGCTCTTATAGAGGAGGGTTTGCTGTACAACCCGGCCTTGTACTACCACACTCCAACGCATCAGAGGTACAAGTCTGACATCAAACAGACTTCCAATCCTTATAATGCCTACATCCACCCTAGCTGATACAGTGGCTTGCGAAAGAATTCACCCCATTGGCATTTTTCCTATTTAGTTGCCTTACAACCTGGAATTAAAATAGATTTTTATGTGGGGTTGTATCATTTGATTTACACAACTTGCCTACCACTTTGAAGATGCAAAATATTTGTTCTTGTGAAACAAGAATGAGTCATCACCCCACGGAAGTCAATACATTGTAGTGCCACCTTTTGCTGGAATTACAACTGCAAGTCTCTCGGGGTATGTCTCTATAAACTTGGCACATCTTTCCACTAGGATTTTTGCCCATTCTTCAAGGCAACACTGCTCCAGCTCCTTCAAGTTGGATGGGTTCCGCTGGTGTACAGCAATCTTTAAGTCATACCACAGATTCTCAATTGGATTGAGGTCTGGGCTTTGACTAGGCCATTCCAAGACATTTAAATGTTTCCCCTTAAACCACTTGAGCGTTGCTTTAGCAGTATGCTTAGGGTCATTGTCCTGCTGGAAGGTGAACCTCTGTCCCAGTCTCAAATCTCTGGAAGACTAAAACAGATTCCCCTCAAGAATTTCCCTGTACATTTACATTTACGTCATTTAGCAGACGCTCTTATCGAGAGCGACTTACAAATTGGTGCATTCACCTTATGATATCCAGTGGAACAACCACTTTACAATAGTACATCTATATCTTTTTTTTGGCGGGGGGGGGGGGGGGGGGGGTGTGAGGGGGGGTTAGAAGGATTACTTTATCCTATCCCAGGTATTCCTTAAAGAGGTGGGGTTTCAGGTGTCTCCGGAAGGTGGTGATTGACTCCGCTGTCCTGGCGTCGTGAGGGAGCTTGTTCCACCATTGGGGTGCCAGAGCAGCGAACAGTTTTGACTGGGCTGAGCGGGAACTGTGCTTCCGCAGAGGTAGGGAGGCGAGCAGGCCAGAGGTGGATGAACGCAGTGCCCTTCTTTGGGTGTAGGGACTGGTCAGAGCCTGAAGGTACGGAGGTGCCGTTCCCCTCACAGCTCCGTAGGCAAGCACTATGGTCTTGTAGCAGATGCGAGCTTCAACTGGAAGCCAGTGGAGTGTGCGGAGGAGCGGGGTGACGTGAGAGAACTTGGGAAGATTGAACACCAGACGGGCTGCGGCGTTCTGGAAGAGTTGTAGGGATTTAATGGCACAGGCAGGGAGCCCCGCCAGCAGCGAGTTGCAATAATCCAGACGGGAGATGACAAGTGCCTGGATTAGGACCTGCGCCGCTTCCTGTGTAAGGCAGGGTCGTACTCTGCGAATTTTGTAGAGCATGAACCTACAGGATCGGGTCACCGCCTTGATCTTAGCGGAGAACGACAGGGTGTTGTCCAGGGTCACGCCAAGGCTCTTAGCACTCTGGGAGGAGGACACAATGGAGTTGTCAACCGTGATGGCGAGATCATGGAACGGGCAGTCCTTCCCCAGGAGGAAGAGCAGCTCCGTCTTGCCGAGGTTCAGCTTGAGGTGGTGATCCGTCATCTATACTGATATGTCTGCCAGACATGCAGAGATGCGATTCGCCACCTGGTTATCAGACGGGGGAAAGGAGAAGATGAATTGTGTGTCGTCTGCATAGCAATGATAGGAGAGACCATGTGAGGATATGACAGAGCCAAGTGACTTGGTGTATAGCGAGAATAGGAGAGGGCCTAGAACTGAGCCCTGGGGGACACCAGTGGTGAGAGCACATGGTGCGGAAACTGATTCTCGCCACACCACCTGGTAGGAGCAACCTGTCATGTAGGACGCAATCCAAGAGTGAGCCGCGCCGGAGATGCCCAACTCGGAGAGGGTGGGAGAGGAGGATCTGATGGTTCACAGTATCAAAGGCAGCAGATAGGTCTAGAAGGATGAGAGCAGAGGAGAGAGAGTTAGCTTTAGCAGTGCGGAGAGCCTCCGTGACACAGAGAAAAGCAGTCTCAGTTGAATGACCAGTCTTGAAACCTGACTGATTTGGATCAAGAAGGTCATTCTGAGAGAGATAGCAAGAGAGCTGGCCAAGGACGGCACGCTCAAGAGTTTTGGAGAGAAAAGAAAGTAGTTGTTGACATCAGAGGGATTGAGTGTAGGTTTTTTGAGAAGGGGTGCAACTCTTGCTCTCTTGAAGACGGAAGGGACGTAGCCAGCGGTCAAGGATGAGTTGATGAGCGAGGTGAGGTAGGGGAGAAGGTCTCCGGAAATGGTCTGGAGAAGGGAGGAGGGGATAGGGTCAAGCGGGCAGGTTTGTTGGGCGGCCGGCCATCACAAGTCGCAAGATTTCATCTGGAGAGAGGGGAGAAAGAGGTCAAAGCATAGGGTAGGGCAACGTGAGCAGGACCAGCGGTGTCGTTTGACTTAACAAACAAGGATCGAATGTCATCAACCAAAATGGTTGACAAAGTCATCCGCAGAGAGGGAGGAGGGTGGGGGAAGGGGAGAAGGATTCAGAAGGTGGCAAAGAGCTTCCTAGGGTTAGGAAGGGTTAGAGGCAGATGCTTGGAATTTAGAGTGGTAGAAATTGGCTTTAGCAGCAGAAACAGAGGAAGAAAATGTAGAGAGGAGGGAGTGAAAAGATGCCAGGTCCGCAGGGAGGCTAGTTTTCCTCCATTTCCGCTTGGCTGCCCGGAGCCCTGTTCTGTGAGCTCGCAATGACTCGTCAAGCCACGGAGCAGGAGGGGAGGAACGAGCCAGCTGGGAGGATAGAGGACATAGAGAGTCAAAGGATGCAGAAAGAGAGGAGAGGAGGGTTGAGGAAGCAGAATCAGGAGATGGAGAGGGAAGAGATGATAGGATGGAAGAGGAGAGAGTAGCAGGAGAGAGAGAGCGAAGGTTGTGACGGCGCAATACCATCTGAGTAGGGGCAGAGTGAGTAGTGTTGGAGGAGAGCGAGAGGGAAAAGGATACAAGGTAGTGGTCGGAGACTTGGAGGGGAGTTGCAGTGAGATTAGTAGAAGAACAGCATCTAGTAAAGATGAGGTAAAGCGTATTGCCTGCCTTGTGAGTAGGGGGGGACGGTGAGAGGGTGAGGTCAAAAGAGGAGAGGAGTGGAAAGAAGGAGGCAGAGAGAAATGAGTCAAAGGTAGACGTAGGGAGGTTAAAGTCACCCAGAACTGTGAGAGGTGAGCCATCCTCAGTAAAGGAACGTATCAAGGCGTCAAGCTCATTGATGAACTCTCCAAGGGAACCTGGAGGGCGATAAATGATAAGGATGTTAAGCTTGAATGGGCTAGTGACTGTGACAGCATGGAATTCAAATGAGGAGATAGACAGATGGGTCAGGGGAGAAAGAGAGAATGTCCACTTGGGAGAGATGAGGATTCCAGTGCCACCACCCCGCTGACCAGATGCTCTCGGGGTATGCGAGAACATGTGGTCAGACGAGAAGAGAGCAGTAGGAGTAGCAGTGTTTTCTGTGGTAATCCATGTTTCCGTCAGCGCCAAGAAGTCGAGGGACTGGAGGGTAGCATAGGCTGAGATGAACTCTGCCTTGTTGGCCACAGACCGGCAGTTCCAGAGGCTGCCGGAGACCTGGAACTCTACTTGGGTCGTGCGCGCTGGGACCACCACGTTTGAGTGGCAGCGACCATGCGGTGTGAGGCGTTTGTGTGGCCTGTGCAAAGAGGAGAGAACAGGGATAGACAGACACATAGTTGACAGGCTACAGGAGAGGCTACGCTAATGCAAAGGAGATTGGAATGAAAATTAACTAAACAACTGGGGAAGCGAGAGCCCAGGGCCTCCCTCACTAACCATTCACTGAAACACTCATAACTTTTCCAACTTCCACTTTAGAAATATAATTGATGTAAACTACAGTGGTTCAATGTTTCCAGAAATAGGCTCAAACTTAGTTTATTCAGCTAGATAAGTTGGAACAGTATTCTTCCGTGAAACCCACCCACTGCCCCGTGTCCTATGACGCCGTAGCTAACTAGCATGCTAGCATCCAATAACACACGGTTAGCACCAATACTTGGTTACAACAAACTACCAATGGATCATTCGTGTCTAGTTCCTTTCATAACGCAGAAGTGATTAAACGTTGACTAGCTAACACAAAGTCAGTCCTGCTAGCTACACAAGTGGACTACACGTCTCGAAAGTTCAGAAAGTTAAGCTTACGTTGCAAAAATCTTATTGACTAAAAATGATACAGTACTGCTAGAGTTGGTTAGCTAGCAATGGCTGTGTTTACCTTTATCTTACCTTTATCTTTGATACAAAGACAACTATGTAGCTAGCTAACATTACAGTAATCAAAACGTTCCGTTGTAATGTATTTCGTTTCCACAGTACTGCTAGCTGTATTTAGCGCCATCCATCATTCCTTAAATTCTGACCAGTTTCCCAGTCCCTACCGATGAAAAACATCCGCACAGCATGATGCTGTCACCACCATGCTTCACTGTGAGGATGGTGTTCTCGGGGGGATGAGAGTTGTTGGGTTTGCGCCAGACATAGCGTTTTCCTTGACGGCCAAAAAGCTCAATTTTAGTCTCATCTGACCAGAGTACCTTCTTCTATATGTTTGGGGAGTCTCCCACATGCCTTTTGGCGAACACCAAACGGGTTTCCTTATTTTTCTCTTTAAGCAATAGCTATTTTCTGTCCACTCTTCCGTAAAGCCCAGCTCTGTGGAGTGTACGGCTTAAAGTGGTCCTATGGACAGATACACCAATCTCCGTTGTGGCGCTTTGCAGCTCTTTCAGGGTTATCTCTAATTAATGCCCTCCTTGCCTGGTCCGTGAGTTTTGGTGGGCGGCCCTCTCTTGGCAGGTTTGTTGTGGTGCCATATTCTTTCCATTTTTTAATAATGGATTTAATGGTGCTCCGTTGGGTGCTCAAAGTTTCAGATATTTTTTTATAACCCAACCCTGATCTCCACAACTTTGTCCCTGACCTGTTTGGAGAGCTCCTTGGTCTTCATGGTGCCCCTTGCTTAGTGGTGTTGCAGACTCTGGGACCTTTCAGAACAGGTGTATATAAACTGAGATCATATGACAGATCATGTAACACTTAAATAAAGTCCACATGTGGACTTTATTTAACAAATTTGATGACTTCTGAAGGTAATTGATTGCACCAGATCTTATTTAGGGGCTACATAGCAAAGGGGGTGAATACATATGCACGCACCACTTTTCTTTTTCTTCTTTTTTTGAATTTCTTTAAACAATTTGTTTTTAATTTCACTTCACCAATTTGGACTATTTTGTGTATGTCCATTACATGAAATCCAAATTAAAAATCAATTTAAATTACAGGTTGTAATGCAACAAAATTGGTAAAACACCAAGGGGAATGAATACTTTTGTCAAGGCACTGTACTAAGGTGTGTTGGGCACCAGGTATACACACACAGCCTCTCCTGTGCTGAAGATAAAAAGATGTACATAGCTGTACACTGACATGCATAAGGGAGTGAAAAAACAAATAACTGCCACTGAGGGGTGGTGCTTGTGCTGTTTTCAAAGTTATTACATTAAACAGAAAAAAGTTGCTATCAGTCTTAAAAATCAATGTTAAAATATAATATGAATTACTGAATCACGAGGTGGTAAATTCTATTTCAAAGGTCACATTGAAATCAGTGGTGGAGAGCAGATACATCTCAGGGGAGAATTATCAATTTGGGGCCATGTTGCCATAAGATCAAATGAATACCAACCACTAGGTAGAAAATATACATTAAAAGCGTGTTATAAATTCAATGTGTTGTTGTTATTTATCTCCTTATCGCTCACCTTGACCCAGCCCTGCCTGCAACTACAACGATAAATTAACAGTAAACTCTCATTTAAGTGGAAAGCAAATGGAAAAGTTTTATCATTGGAGGGAAGGAAAGGAAAAGTTTCAGCCACTGGTGGTAATCACAGTAATTCAGTCTGTTCAGTTAGGGGCTCACAGCAACTCTATAGGTCAGAATGAATCAGAACAGAATGCATTAGCTGGGCAACACAGACAATGCATAGCAATGTGTTGTTTAGAAACGTACATGTTGGCAGAAGGTCGACATCAGCCATACCAAATGCAAAGGAGTGAAGTCTAGAATACAGAGACCCCACGAAACAAATCTTTGGAGTTTTAAGAAACACATGATCTACTACTGTCTGTTGGAATGATCTCATCGAAAGGCTAATTGGACATTTCCGGCATTCTCCTAATGTGTTTGCAGCTTTCCCCATGACAGTTATTTATGATCAACACATACAGACTTCAGTGCAATAACAGTCAACTACAGTTTTATGGTATGAGAATGGGTGGCAGGTAGCCTAACCGTTAAGAGTGTTGGGCCAGTCACTGAAAGGTTGCTGGTTTGAATCCCCGAGCTGACGAGGTGAAAAATCGGTCCTTGAGCGGGTCAATGAACCCTATAATTGAAAAAGTGTCTGCTAAATTACTAAAATGTAAATTTCGTTGTTCCATATCGCTAGTTTCAAGGTATCAGCAATGCCATGTACTCTCATTTCATGGCGCCGGAGGGGATGGCTGCCCACGACATGAATAACATACAGCTGGCGGGTTTTATGCTATTTCGGCAGGATAGAACAGTGGCCTCTGGTAAGACAAGGGGTGGTGGTCTATGTATATTTGTAAACAACAGCTGGTGCACGAAATCTAAGGAAGTCTCAAGGTTTTGCTCGCCTGAGGTAGAGTATTTCATGATAAGCTGAAGACCACAATATTTACCAAGAGAGTTTATCTGTATTTTTTGTATCTGTCTATATACCACCACAAACCGATGCTGGCACTAAGACCATACTCAATGAACTGTATACGGCCATAAGCAAACAGGTAAACGCTCATCCCGAGATGGCGCTCTCTGGCGGATGAATCAGAATTAGTTGGGTAACAGATAATTAAGATGTCTTATCTGCATAATATGCTTATGTGATATACATGCTATTAGAATGTATGACTTTGGTGTTGGCAGTTGTCCTCCTTCCCTCAGCTGGGGCTCAGTCACTTGGGGCCCAGAGAGGTCTTTTACATGTCTCTGGTGCTATGCAGAATATCAGAAAGGGAAGAGAACAGGATGGAACATTGTCTTCATATGTGAATGTGTCTTTACCTATTCTTAAACCATGGCGTGATTAATGGGGAACCCATTACTTGTCTCCACAATGTCTGTGCGCAAGTCACTCCCTCCTTTGGCATTGGGGGGAGGTGTATGGCAGTGTATGGAACCATTGTATGTCCTCTCTGATGTTGCACTTATCCTGGGATTGTGTATGCCCTATAGACTCACTCCCCTCAGTGAGCTTGTCCAGGAGAGGGGTCAATAAGGGGTTTTACTTGAGATGGGAGTATCTAGAGTTGACAATTGAGTTATGCCATTGGATGAGTTGGTGGTTTTGTGCTATGAAGTACCAGGAACGAGATTAGAACCTCATCTTAGGGACCAAACTGAACGATAATTTATAGCGAATGCTATCTGGCTACGGGATACTCCTTTATCATTATAAAGTCTTCCTTTGTGAACTGTTCCTAATATCTATGGTTTATTATGTCGACTAGGGGGGTGGATCTTTGCTATAAAAGATCTTTGTACTTTTGTGTTGTCACTCTCAATGGTTCATTAGAAATAGGGAATCGTTGAAAGTCAGTGCTATTGCAAAGCTCTTATTATTAAAGATGTAGTTTAAGTATAACTCTGACTGGTGTGTGAAGTTTGTCTCTCTCCTCATTTGGTAATACAGAAATTAACCACCACAGCTCCTAGTGGCCGGGGACTTTAATGCAGGGAAACTTACATTTGTTTGACCTATTTTCTACCTGCATGTTAAGTGTGCAACCAGAGGAAAAAATAACTCTAGAACACCTTTACTCCACACGCAGACAAGGCTCTCCCTCCATTTGGAAAATCTGACAATAATTCTATCCTGCTTACAAGCAAAACCTAAAACAGGAAGTACCAATGACTCGCTCAATACAGAAGTGGTCAGATGCTATGCTACAGGACTGTTTTGCTGGCACAGAATGGAATATGTTCTGGGATTCATCCAATGGCATTGAGGAGTATACCATCTCAGTCACCGGCTTCATCAATGACGTCGTCCTCACAGTAACTGTAGGTACACATCCCAACCAGAGACCATGGATTACAGGCAACATCTGCAAAGAGACAAAAGCTAGAGCTGAAGGTTTCAAGGAGAGGGACACTAATCAGGACGCTTATGAGAAATCCTGGTATGCCCTCAGACGAACCATCAAAAAGGCAAAGCGTCAATACAGGACTTGGATTGAATCCTACTACACTTGCTCTGACACTCGTCGGATGTGGCAGGGCTTACAAACTATTACGGACAACAAAGGGAAACCCAGCCGCGAGCTTCCCAGTGTCGTGAGCCTACCAGACGAGCTAAATTCCTTTTTTGCTCACTTCAAGGCAAGCAACACTGAAGCATGCATGAGAGCACCAGCTGCTCTGGACGACTGTGTAGCCGATGTAAGCAAGACCTTTAACAGGACAACAGTCACAAGGTAGCGGGGACAGACGTATTACCAGGACGTGTACTCCGAGCCCGCGCGGACCAACTGTCTTCACTGATATTTTCAACCTTTCCCAGATCGAGTCAGTAATACCTACATGTCTCAAGTGAAGGTAACCTACCAAAATGACTACCGCCCCGTAGCATTCACGTCGGTAGCCATGAAGTGCTGTGAGAGGGTGGTCATGACACATATCAACACCATCATCCTGGAAGCACTAGACCCACTGCAATTTGCATACAGCCCCAACAAATCCACAGATGACGCAATCTCAATCTAACTCAACACTGCCCTTTCCCACCTGGACAAAATTAACACCTATGTCCCATGTGGCTCAGTTGGTAGAGCATGGTGTTTGCAACGCCAGGGTTGTGGGTTCGATTCCCACGGGGGACCAGTATGGGAAATATGAAATGTATGCATTCACTACTGTAAGTCGCTCTGGATAAGAGCGTCTGCTAAATGACTAAAATGTAATGTATGTGAAAATGCTGTTCATTGACTACAGCTCAGTGTTCAACACCCTCAAAGCTAAGGACCCTGAGACTAAACACCTCCCTCTGCAACTGGATCCTGGACTTCATGACAGGCTGCCCCCCAGGTGGTAAGGGTAGGCAAGAACACATCTGCCACTCTGATCCTCAACACTGGGGCCCCTCAGGGGTGTGTGCATAGTCCCCTCCTTTACTCCCTGCTCACCCACGACTGCATGGCCAAGCACAACTCTAACACCATCATTAAGTTTGCTGAAGACACAACAGTGGTAGGCCTGATCACTGACAATGATGAGGCAGCCTATAGGGAGGAAGTCAGAGACCTGGCAGTGTGGTGCCAGGACAACAACCTCTCCCTCAATGTGAGCAAGACAAAGGAGCTGATCGTGGACTAGAGGAAAAGGAGGTCCGAACAGGCATCAACAGGGCTGTAGTGGAGCGGGTCGAGAGTTTCAAGTTCCTTGGTGTCCACATCACCAACAAACTATCATGGTCCAAACACATCAAGACAGTCATGAAGAGGGTGCGACAACACCTTTTCCTCCTCAGGAGACTGAAAAGATTTGGCCAGATCCTCAAAAAGTTCTACAGCTGCACAGAGCATCCTGACTGGTTGCATCACCTCCTGGTATGGCAACTGCTCGGCATCTGACTGTAAGGTGCCACAGAGGGTAATTCGTACGGCCCAGTACATCACTGGGGCTAAGCATTCTGCCATCCAGGACTTATAGGCGGTGTCAGAGGAAAATTGTCAAAGACTATAGACACCCAAGTCATAGACTGTTCTCTCTGCTACCGCATGGCAAGCGGTATCGGAGTGCCAAGTCTAGGTCCAAAAGGCTCCTTAACAGCTTCTACCCCCAAGCCATAAGATTGCTGAACAATTAATCAAAATGGCCACCCGAACTATTAACATTGACACCCCCCCCACCCCCTTTGTTTTTACACTGCTGCTATTCACTGTTTAATATCTATGTATAGTCACTTTACCCCTAACTACATTAACAAATTACCTCAACTAACCTGTACCCCAGCACATTGACTCAGTACCGGTACCCCATGTATATAGCCTCATTATTGTTATTTTATTGTGTTCCTTCTTATTTCTTTTTTACTTTATTTAGAAAAATATTTTCTTAACTATTTCTTGAATTGCATTATTGGTTAAGGGCTTGTAAGTAAGCATTTCACGGTAAGGTCTACACCTATTGTATTCGGCGCATGTGACAAATACATTTCAAACTCTGGTGTTTTGGAAAAAACAATGCAGGTGATTTCTGTATCATATTCATTATTTCTAATCAACATGCATCCCACAGGGCACAGATGTCAATTCCATGTTGGTTCAACATAATTTCATTGACATGCCTTGGAAACAAAGCTGATTCAACCAGTGTGTGCCCAGTGGGATGGAAGCCAAATGGCTACACTGCTCTGCTTGGGAGGCACATTGGAACTGGGATGACTTGAGGCTGGTCTGACAGATTGACATGGCTGGTTAGAGTTCTAAGATGTACTGTAAAGCCTGATTAGATTGTCCATAATGGATTATGGGGCTTGACAGTCTTTCAGTCTATGATCTGATGTGACAGATGCCAAGTCCACTCAAAAGTCATCAACAGCATTAATGTCTCTCTACTACACTGTAATTTCCTCTCATTTTAACGGCTTGTGTGCTTGAGCGTGCGTGCGTGTGCATGTTGCTACTGCATCTCTCTGGGAAGATGCACTCGCTCCTTTCGTTGTTCGCTAGTCGGCTACTGGAGGAGGTCAAAGTCATGTGCAACTCCTCTGGGTGGCTTACACCAGGGTGATCCCTGGCGTCTGGGGTGTCAGTGATAACAGGACTTTAAAAGCCCTCAGGGTTCGCTTAGAGTAATGGCCAGATTTTGTATATACTGCTTTGTAAACAAAGGTAAAAATGTAATGTGAAAAAAATGGGAGGGGGAGAAGAGAAAGAAGGAAAAAAGTATACGACTGAATTTGCATCCTATAGCACAAACTCAAAAAAGTTCTGGGACACTGTAAAGTCCATGGAGAATAAGAGCACCTCCTCCCAGCTGCCCACTGCACTGAGGCTAGGAAACACTGTCACCACCGAAAAATCCACTATAATTGAGAATTTCAATAAGAGGGGTGTTTGTTTAGAGTGTTTTCGGGGTTTGTTGGGCTATGTTCGTTCTAGTATGTCTATTTCTATGTGGTGTTTATTGGGTTGACCTTCAATTGGAAGCAGCTGCTCCTCCTTGCTTCTAATTGAAGGTCCTATTTAGAGGGGTGTTTTTTCTATAGGATTTGTGGGTAGTTGTTTCCTGTTTTGTGTTTGTGCACCTGACGGGACTGTTTAGTGTCGTTTGTTGTTTTTGTATACGTGTTTCTTTTGTTTTCCTTCTTGAATAAAATAAGAAGATGAGTTTACACGTTCCCGCTGCGTTTTGGTCCAATCCCTACGACACCCGTGACAATAGCTGATGTTCTTAAAGAACTGCAAAACCTGGACCCCTACAACTCAGCCGAGCCGACAATCTGGACCCTCTCTTTTTAAAATTATCTGCTGAAATTGTTGCAACCCCTATTACTAGCCTGTTCAACCTCTATTTCGTTTCGTCTGAGATTCCCAAAGATTGGATAGCTACCGCGGTCATCCCCCTCTTCAAAAGGGGGGACACTCTAGACCCAAATTGCTAGAGACCTATATCTATCCTACCCTGCCTTTCTAAGGTCTTCGAAAGCCAAGTCAACAAACAAATTACCGACCATTTCGAATTCCACCGTACCTTCTACGCTATGCAATCTGGTTTCAGAGCTGGTCATGGGTGCACCTCAGCCACGCTCAAGGTCCTAAACGATATCATAACCGCAATCGATAAGAGACATTACTGTGCAGCCGTATTCATCGACCTGCCCAAGGCTTTCGACTCTGTCAATCAACACATTCTTATTGGCAGACTCAACAGCCTTGGTTTCTCAAATGTTTGCCTTGCCTGGTTCACCAACTACTTCTCTGATAGAGTTCAGTGTGTCAAATCGGAGGGCCTGTTGTCCGGACCTCTGGCAGTCTCGATGGGGGTGCCACAAGGTTCAATTCTCGGGCCGACTCTCTGTATACTTCAATGATGTCGCTCTCGCTGCTGGTGATTCTCTGATCCACTTCTATGCAGACGACACCATTTTGTATACTTCTGGCCCTTCTTTGGACACTGTGTTAACTAACCTCCAGATGAGCTTCAATGCCATACAACTCTCCTTCCGTGGCCTCCAACTGCTCTTAAATCCAAGTAAAACTAAGTGCATGCTCTTCAATCAATCACTGCCCTCACCTGCCCGCCCGTCCAGCATCACTAATCTGGACGGTTCTGACTTGTGTGGACAACTACAAATACCTAGGTGTCTGGCTAGACTGTAAACTCTCCTTCCAGACTCACATTAAGCATCTCCAATCCAAAATTTAATCTAGAATCGGCTTCCTATTTCGCAACAAAGCATCCTTCACTCATGCTGCCAAACATACCCTCGTAAAACTGACCATCCTACCAATCCTCGACTTCGGCGATGTCATCTGTAAAATAGCCTCCAACACTCTACTCAACAAATTGATGCAGTCTATCATAGTGCCATCCGTTTTGTCACCAAAGCCCCATATATTACCCACCACTGCAACCTGTACGCTCTCGTTGGCTGGCCATCGCTTGATACTCGTCGCCAAACCCACTGGCTCCAGGTCATCTACAAGTCTCTGCTAGGTAAAGCCCCGCCTTATCTCAGCTCACTGGTCACCATAGCAGCACCCATCCGTAGCACGCGCTCCAGCAGGTATATCTCACTGGTCACCCCCAAAGCCAATTCCTCCTTTGGCCGCCTTTCCTTCCAGTTCTCTGCTGGCAATGACTGGAATGAACTGCAAAAATCAATGAAGCTGGAGTCCCATATCTCCCTCATTAGCTTTTTTAAGCACCAGCTGTCAGAGCAGCTCACAAATCTACCATTCCAGTGTCTAATTGCTATATTGTAATTACTTCGCCACCATGGCCTTTTTATTGCCTTACCTCCCTTATCTTACCTCATTTGCACTCACTGTATAAAGATTTGTATTTTTTCTACTGTATTATTGACTGTATGTTTGTTTATTCCATGTGTAACTCTGTGTTGTTGTATGTGTCGAACTGCTGTGCTTTATCTTGGCCAGGTCGCAGTTGTAAATGAGAACTTGTTCTCAACTAGCCTACCTGGTTAAATAAAGGTTCAATATTTTTTTTAAGTAAAAATAGATACAATTTCAAAAATTCACATTGGTAGCAAAAACTTGAGGTAGCAAAACATTTTCTGTTGCCAGCGAGCATGGCAACAGAACATATACAACGAACAACTGGTTTGCGTCCATAAATATCGAACAAACGACTGGGTCGCGTCTCTAGCAACCAAAAGATGAATGATATTTTAAAAATGGAAATATCAAGAAATATTTATTTCTACCGGTAAATGTGTGCTTTACTGTTGTTTTATTTTTGCAACTGTGGTATAAGCTGGATAAACGCCTCCGTTCTGTACATTACCCTCGTCCCGCTGCATTGTCCATTATTTTCCCTTACTTAAATACTTATTATTATTAATCAGCTTGCACACCACACACACACCCATGGGCCAATGAATGAACAATGAAGTTGAGCAAGCAAGACTTATGTGTGAATAATGTGACAAAGGTGATTTTACAGCCCAGAAAATAATGACAAAAACAATATGCCTGTTTTAAAATCAGTGGGGCAAAAAATAATTTTTCTGTCTGACCACCAGCTCCCGGCCGCTGCATGAAAAATGCCCACTACTATGATGAACCCCTGATAACTGGGACTTAAAAAAACACAAGGCAGAGGCAATTTTTGTAGAAATATGTTTTGATTTATTCACACTTTCAGACGTTGACACATTCAATTGTTCAACAAGGCATGTGAACGTGTCAACGCCTAAGAAAAAAATTATTATAACTATGTTTTTCAATATTGAAAATATTATGCTGCTCACTGACGTTTTGCTGTGTTCAATCATGTCATTGAAAACCACAGGCGAAATGCAAAATGTCTTATCCTATATTCCAAGAAAGAAGATCATATACTGTAGAAGCGATGATGATCAACAAATTTACCACAGATGGACAAATGGCTGCTGCCATCAAACAGTTCATGTGCTAGTCGGAACTAGGACTCCTAGTTCCAACTTGCTTACAGGTTGAACGCAGCAGGTGTATAACTACATCCACTTGACATTTCAAAGTATCCTATCTCTGATTAGCACGTGAAGTAGGGCTGGGCGATATGGCCAAAATATCATATCACAATATTTTTTGATGGTATTTGACCTTTTTAAATAATAAAAGTTCTAAATGTGTTTTATGAGTGGTACATGACCTTAAGTTGGAAATCCACAGGATAGTTGGAATCATGGAAATATAATGAATATTCTAATTCTATAGTTAGAATAAAATAGTGGGCACTTTGAATACAGTGTTGGTTGACATGACAACAATGAAAAAGCCTGGGAGGAGTTATTGTGACAGGGTAGGAACAAAAGTGTTGGTAAGTGTTTGTTAGGGGACCCTATAATCTTTCGCTACATTAAATGTTTTCTCTTACACCAAATGACGAAAAGTATGTGGACATCTGCTCGTCGAACATCTCATTCCAAAATCATGGGCATTAAGGAGTTGGTCCCCCCCACTGTTATAACAGTGTCCATTCTTCTGGAAAGGCTTTCCACTGGATGTGGGGACTTGCTTCCATTCCAGTCGGGGTTCCAATTCACCCCAAAGGTGTTCTATGGGGTTGAGGTCAGGGCTCTGTGCAGGCCTGTCAAGTTCTTCCACACCAATCTCGACAAACTATTTCTGTATGGACCACGCTTTGTGCACGGGGGAATTGTCATGCTGAAACAGGAAAGGGCCTTCCCCACACTGTTGAATAACAGCATTTACAGTTGACCAGGGCAGCTCTAGCAGGGAATACATTTGACGAACTGGAAAGGTGGCATCCTATGACGGCGCCACGTTGAAAGTCACTGAGCTCTTCAGTAAGGCCATTCTACTGCTAATGTTTGTCTATGGAGATTGAATAGTTGTGTGCTCAATTTTATACACCTGTCAGCAACGGTTGTGGCTGAAATAGCCAAATCCACTAATTTGAAGGCGTGGCCACATACTTTTGTACATATAGTGTAGCTACTTCATGTAGTTAACATTCATACGTCGCCTATTCGTCTTTAATTTAGAAGATACTGTCGCACAAACAACATGCTGATTTAGGCCTACACCACTGGTATCAGGCTATATAGCTAGCTAAGTTTTCTCTGACTCAGTACATTTATTAGCGAGCTAACTAGCCATTTGTATTAGCGGCTAACACGATTTACCCACAACTTGCTAAAACAAAATATCTGTTTGCAGATGTAAGTAACAAACTAATAGTGTAATAGAACACTTGTGGATTTATATTAAGAAGCAAAGTGGAAACAGCATCATTGTCATCAACATTGTTGCATGTGCTGCATTGACCATGCAGACTGAATTCAAGTGTCTCATGGTCGAGCAACAACAAATGCGCTCCTTGAGTGACGGGGGCGGGGCTAGGTCTGTGTGGAAAGCAGCATGGAGAGAGAGAGAGAGAGGGAGCAGAGACGGATGACTAAAATAGTATAAGAGTAAACTATAAAAATGGACGTTACACACAGTGTATCACATTTAACATTGAAATACCGTTATAGAAGGTAAAGTAAAAACCACAACTGGTTTGTGCATCGATACTGGTATATAGTACGTGGTAATATTATTAAAAGGTAGCAATATGCCATCATAAACATGCTGTTTACAGCTGTGAGACCAACAACATAAACAGCAGAAAAGGAGACAATTGATAGCATCACGCTAAAGGAGGGAAACACAGTTATCAGGCGTGTGTGTTTGTTAGTGCTGAGCAATTAACCGATTGACTAACTGGTTCAATTATTTGAATTCCATTAGGTTTTTTCCTGTGAGCTCAATGCAAATTTTCTCACTGCAGTTCTTCTAGAGATAAATCAGATCAAGCCCGAACTGTGCGATGTAGTAGGGATTTGTAGTTTCCAAAATGCCAATATTCTATATAGTTTAGCGCAGAAAACGGTAATTAATGGTAATTAACTGCAATGACCATAATTAATTTTGCTCCTACTTTACCGGGGACAGAGAGAAGAGAGAAGAATGCCCTATCGAGAGGGATGGAGCAGTTGCTTCGCGAGGTATCTCTATCTGAAAGTACATTATCTAAGTGAATGATAGTTGATATTCAGCAGTCATTTTTATTTTTCACCTTTATTTAACTAGGTAAGTCCGTTAATAAGAACAAATTCTTATTCAAAATGACGGCCTACTCCGGCCAAACCCTCCCCTAACCCGGACGACGCTGGGCCAATTGTGAGCCGCCCTATGGGACTCCCGATCACGACCGGCTTTGATAGAGCCCAGGATCGAACACGGGTCTGTAATGACACCTTTATCACTGCGATGCAGTGCCTTAGACTGCTGCACCACTCTGGAGCACAAAAGTACATGTCATTTACTTTGATTAACTACTAAAATATTGATTTTGGAATTAAATAATTTAATGTAATCAAATAAAACAAAATGTAATATACACAACTTAGATATTTTATTAAAGTAAGGTGAATAAATGATGGTTAATAAGTGATGTTACAGCACTCAACTCACATAGTGCATTTAATGCAAACCAAAATTGAAAACCGTGATTATTCTGTAATAATCAGACCGAAACTGAACCGACCTCAAAAAGCACTAATTGCTCAGCACTAGTGTGTGTGTGTGTGTGTGTGAGTGTGTGTGTGTGTGTGTGGCATGTGAGTGTGTTCTCCCTGGTCTGCAGTCAATGTACCATCAAGGCCACATCTTAATTTTACATACAGGGTTTGGCTGGGATTAGGGTGAGGTATCAGAAACCAGCTCAGTCAGGTGCCAACACTCCAAGCCCAGAAGAGAGACAAGCAAGACATAATAAATAAGGGAATTGTATATATCTGCTTCGGTAAATCTGTTCAGCATTGCCACTGCTTATTTTACAGTAAAATGTATGGGAATATGAACCCAGTAGAAAACAAACCAATTATCAATAACAATATTACCAATTAACAATACGTTGCAGAGCATTCGATTTGGTTGCCGGGGGGCAAGGAGACCCCAGTTCCACTAAAACCATTAACAAGTATGTGCTGTTTTCAAGGGATTGTTAAATAAATGTTTGGTTTTTAACTATTTGGTTTTAATATTCTCACCTATTGAAGAGCATAGTCAGAATTATACACATCAGATTATTCCACATTTAGCTCTATCATCAGTTATTAAACAGCAAGTAACTGTATGCTTTTCGCGAGCAGTAAACATCAATTTATCAAGTATTTGTAGATACTTAAGGGTAGCCTATATTTGGCATGTTTAAGCAAACAATATGTCATTTCGCTTGCTTTAACGGAGATTAGACTTTCGGAAAGAGCAAAACATCGGCAGTCGGACTATAGATGGCAATCAAATCAAACAATATTTGGATATAGCCATCTAGTTTATCCCCTGAAAGTTAGCTTGTTAACTAGCCATATTGGCGTGATCTGTATTAGCTAGCTAGCCAATTTTCCGTGGTCCACAAATCAATGTAGCCTATCATGTCTGTCAGCAGCAATCGTGATTAAACACTCTTAAAAACAAAGTTTAAAAGGGGATAATGTTAGATAACTTTGCTAGGTAGGCCTATGTTGGTTGGAGAAAAAAGTTAACACGCTATGTTTAGCCAACAGTACAAAGTTTTTACTGGTAGCTTGCAAAGTAAACATCAGCTAACATCAGAAAATACGTCTTTCTGTTGATTAACATTTACATTTACATTTAAGTCATTTAGCAGACGCTCTTATCCAGAGCGACTTACAAATTGGTGCATTCACCTTATAATATCCAGTGAAACAACCACTTTACAATAGTGCATCTAAATCTTTTAAGGGGGGGGGGGTAGAAGGATTACTTTATCCTATCCCAGGTATTATAAAATGATTATTTAGCTGTGGCCTCTGCTTGACAGGCAGAGGCCACAAAGGATGGGAAATTAACCTAAACTACTCATACTTCAGGTCAGGTTTAGTTCACTTTCACTTTATAGCACTCAAATATCCAATTAATGGTGGCCAATATTGAGAGCTATAGGCTCACGTATCTGAAATGACATGATAAATTGATGTTTACTGATAATAAAAAAGCATGCAGTTAGGCTTACTTGCTGTATACTGTATCTCTGATGATAGAGCTAAATGTGTGCAATTGTTTTGCATGGAATGATCTGACATTTTTAGTTCTGACTATGCTCTTCAAGAGGTGATGATATTACAACCAAAAAGTTAACATTTATTTAACAATCCATTGAAAGCCGCACGCAGTTGTCAATGGTCTCCTTGCCTGCCAGCAATCAAATCAAACGCTCTGCACCTTATTGTGACATTTTATTGATAACGACCTATATGTACACTCTTAGAAAAAAGGGTTCCAAAAGGGTTCTTTGGCTGTCCCCATAGCGGAACCCTTTTTGGTTCCAGGTTCTATCTGGAACCAAAAAAAGGTTATTCAAAGGGTTATCATATGAGGACAGCTAAAGAATCCTTTTATGTTCTAGATAGCACCTTTTTTCTAAGGGTGTGTAGTAGGGTGGATTGACATCTTCTGCTATTTCCAAAGATTGGTGTTGAGTTATTCACAGTCCAGAACATCACTACACCAACAAACAAAATGCACTGTATGTAAATGTCTGCAGTATTTCTAACAACCATTTGGTTTAGTTTTTAGAGTCAACTTATGGAGTAAAATTCTATCTTGGCCTCGTGAGGCTGATATCTATATATCTATAAAGAATATCTAGTTAACAGAAGAAAAGAAAGAGAAAATCAGGACAGAAGAAAAAGGATATCAAAGTGAAACAGTTCTCTAAAGACACAGGAGACAATAATACAAGAAACAACACTTCTGTAGCTTGTCAACTATGTGTCTGTCTATCCCTGTTCTCTCCTCTCTGCACAGGCCATACAAACGCTTCACACCGCGTGGCCGTTGCCACTCTAACCTGGTGGTCCCAGCGCGCACGACCCACGTGGAGTTCCAGGTCTCCGGCAGCCTCTGGAACTGCCGGTCTGCAGCCAACAAGGCTGAGTTCATCTCAGCCTATGCTACCCTCCAGTCCCTAGACTTCCTGGCGCTGACGGAAACATGGATTACCACAGATAACACTGCTACTCCTACTGCTCTCTCTTCGTCTGCCCACGTGTTCTCGCATACCCCTAGAGCATCGAGCCAGCGGGGTGGTGGCACTGGAATCCTCATCTCTCCCAAGTGGACATTCTCGCTTTCTCCCCTGACCCATCTGTCTATCTCCTCATTTGAATTCCATGCTGTCACAGTTACCAGCCCTTTCAAGCTTAACATCCTTATCATTTATCGCCCTCCAGGTTCCCTTGGTGAGTTCATCAATGAGCTTGACGCCTTGATAAGTTCCTTTCCTGAGGATGGCTCACCTCTCACAGTTCTGGGTGACTTTAACCTCCCCACGTCTACCTTTGACTCATTCCTCTCTGCCTCCTTCTTTCCACTCCTCTCCTCTTTTGACCTCACCCTCTCACCTTCCCCCCCTACTCACAAGGCAGGCAATACGCTTGACCTCATCTTTACTAGATGCTGTTCTTCCACTAATCTCATTGCAACTAACTCCCCTCCAAATCTCCGACCACTACCTTGTATCCTTTTCCCTCTTGCTCTCATCCAACACTTCTCACTCTGCCCCTACTCGGATGGTATTGCGCCGTCCCAACCTTCGCTCTCTCTCTCCCGCTACTCTCTCCTCTTCCATCCTATCATCTCTTCCCTCTGCTCAAACCTTCTCCAACCTATCTCCTGATTCTGCCTCCTCAACCCTCCTCTCCTCCCTTTCTGCATCCTTTGATTTTCTCTGTCCCCTATCCTCCAGGCCGGCTCGGTCCTCCCCTCCTGCTCCGTGGCTCGACGACTCACTACGAGCTCACAGAACAAGGCTCCGGGCAGCCGAGCGGAAATGGAGGAAAACTCGCCTCCCTGCGGACCTGGCATCCTTTCACTCACTCCTCTCTACATTCTCCTCTTCTGTCTCTGCTGCTAAAGCCACTTTCTACCACTCTAAATTCCAAGCATCTGCCTCTAACCCTAGGAAGCTCTTTGCTACCTTCTCCTCCCTCCTGAATCCTCCTCCCCCCCCCCTCCTCCCTCTCTGCGGATGACTTCGTCAACCATTTTGAAAAGAATGTTGACGATATCCGATCCTCGTTTGCTAAGTCAAACGACACCGCTGGTCCTGCTCACACTGCCCTACCCTGTGCTTTGACCTCTTTCTCCCCTCTCTCTCCAGATGAAATCTCGCGTCTTGTGACGGCCGGCCGCCCAACAACCTGCCCACTTGACCCTATCCCCTCCTCTCTTCTCCAGACCATTTCCGGAGACCTTCTCCCCTTCCTCACCTCGCTCATCAACTCATCCTTGACCGCTGGCTACGTCCCTTCCGTCTTCAAGAGAGCGAGAGTTGCACCCCTTCTGAAAAAACCTACACTCGATCCCTCCGATGTCAACAACTACAGACCAGTATCCCTTCTTTCTTTTCTCTCCAAAACTCTTGAACGTGCCGTCCTTGGCCAGCTCTCCTGCTATCTCTCTCAGAATGACCTTCTTGATCCTAATCAGTCAGGTTTCAAGACTGGGCATTCAACTGAGACTGCTCTTCTCTGTGTCACGGAGGCTCTCCGCACTGCTAAAGCTAACTCTCTCTCCTCTGCTCTCATCCTTCTAGACCTATCTGCTGCCTTTGATACTGTGAACCATCAGATCCTCCTCTCCACCCTCTCCGAGTTGGGCATCTCCGGCGCGGCCCACGCTTGGATTGCATCCTACCTGACTGGTCGCTCCTACCAGGTGGCGTGGCGAGAATCTGTCTCCGCACCATGCGCTCTCACCACTGGTGTCCCCCAGGGCTCTGTTCTAGGCCCTCTCCTATTCTCGCTATACACCAAGTCACTTGGCTCTGTCATATCCTCACATGGTCTCTCCTATCATTGCTATGCAGACGACACACAATTAATCTTCTCCTTTTCCCCCTTCTGATAACCAGGCGGCGAATCGCATCTCTGCATGTCTGTCAGACATATCAGTGTGGATGACGGATCACCAGCTCAAGCTGAACCTCGGCAAGACGGAGCTGCTCTTCCTCCCGGGGAAGGACTGCCCCTTCCATGATCTCGCCATCACGGTTGACAACTCCCTTGTGTCCTCCTCCCAGAGTGCTAAGAACCTTGGCGTGATCCTGGACAACACCCTGTCGTTCTCCACTAACATCAAGGCGGTGACCCGATCCTGTAGGTTCATGCTCTACAACATTCGCAGAGTACGACCCTGCCTCACACAGGAAGCGGCGCAGGTCCTAATCCAGGCACTTGTCATCTCCCGTCTGGATTACTGCAACTCGCTGTTGGCTGGGCTCCCTGCCTGTGCCATTAAACCCCTACAACTCATCCAGAACGCCGCAGCCCGTCTGGTGCTCAACCTTCCCAAGTTCTCTCACGTCACCCCGCTCCTCCGCTCTCTCCACTGGCTTCCAGTTGAAGCTCGCATCCGCTACAAGACCATGGTGATTGCCTACGGAGCTGTGAAGGGAACGGCACCTCCATACCTACAGGCTCTGATCAGGCCCTACACCCAAACAAGGGCACTGCGTTCATCCACCACTGGCCTGCTGGCCCCCCTACCTCTGAGGAAGCACAGTTCCCGCTCAGCCCAGTCAAAACTGTTCGCTGCTCTGGCACCCCAATGGTGGAACAAGCTCCCTCACGACGCCAGGACAGCGGAGTCAATCACCACCTTCCGGAGACACCTGAAACCCCACCTCTTTAAGGAATACCTAGGATAGGATAAAGTAATCCTTCTAACCCTCCCCCCCCCCCTTAAAAGATTTAGATGCACTATTGTAAAGTGGTTGTTCCACTGGATATCATAAGGTGAATGCACCATTTTGTAAGTCGCTCTGGATAAGAGCGTCTGCTAAATGACTTAAATGTAAATGTAAATGTAAATGTAAATATCTTCCATTCAAGAATCTATCTTCTATTGATTTTAGTCCAACATACGGAGTGCAGGTGGAACTATCCACAAGTACAAAAGCTTCACTAACCTTGACCATACACACTAAATGCATGGTCAATAACTTTTCAGATTAATTTTCTGATTCATGTATATTATATAAAGGTGTTGAAGAAGATCTGTCCACAAGATATAACTAATTTGATGGCTAACAATATGTGAAACCTACTGAAGCATTCCAAAAGTTCTCATACTGTACCCTTACAAAAATGAATGTGTTGCTGCAAACTAAATATTGTGCCACAAAATGTTGCCAGAGTTTGCAAACATTTACCACTAGTGGTGAATCTACGGCAAACAGTTCACCAGAAGCCGTTTCTGGTGAACACGAGATCCAAGACCAGTAACCTGTGGATGACCAATCAAGGGGATTAAAAACATCCGTTTTTACATATCTAGCTAGTTACAATACCTACCAAAGTTGTCTGGTGAGTATCTAACGTATTAATTAAACTTCCTCATAAACAAAAACCTTTTATTAGGTAAACGATGCCTTGTTAGCAATGTCATGTTTTATGGGATAGAGTGAAACACATTTTGTTGATCCCAGTTTAAATCTGTCAGCGCCACTGACTGGCTAGCATTTAGCTAGCTAACGTTAGCTATACTATTTTTGCACAATTCATGTGATAGGTAGCTATCTATCTGACTAATGATTTGCCTAAACACATTTTTATGTGAATACGTTGCTGTCTTTTAATACTTATATGCATTTTGGGCTCCCGAGTGGCACAGCATTCTAAGGCACTGCATCTCAGTGCTAGAGGTGTCACTACAGACCCTGGCTCGATTCCAGGCTGTATCACAACGCCCTATGGGATTGGGAGTCCTATAGGGCGGCACACAATTGGATCGGGTTTGGCCGGGGTAGGCCGTCATTGTAAATAAGATTTTTTTTCTTAACTGACTAGCCAGGTTAAATAAATAAAATAAAATAAATATGTTAGCATGATAGCTAGCACAACAACTAAGGTAGCTAGCAAGTAACAATATGAGTTGATTTGACATCATTTTGCATCAAACTTAATTTTGCAGATGGGTAACCTTCCCCTACCCGTGGTGTTGTAAGAGGCTGCATTGGGAGAAGGATGCATCAACACCCTGGAATTAACCCAGCCAGTGGGTTAATTCGCCTGCCACAAGTGCGTGAAGTCCACCAGAATACTAGCAATTATTATAGTTCTAGTATGACTGACCAATGAGTGAAAAATGGCTTAAGTTATTTTGACAGACTAAGGGTGTTTTGGTTGACTGAAAACCGTGAAAACTGTAAGTAACAAATGTTACGAAATATGAATTTTATGGCAATTCTGGTTAAATAGGTTGTCCTATCATAATTAGGTAGCTAGCTAGCCAATTTCTCTGCCAATATCTCTGGCTGTGGTAACATTAGCTAGCTAGCTAATGTTAGACTCGCAACCATGATCACGATGCTAGCTTACTGAAATGTTGTTGCGGAATATAAATAAATGTACATTTTTATTCTTATTCTCCATCTGGTTTAATTTAACCAAGCTATTTGGCAGGCTTATCTCATGCTTGCATGGTAATTGATTGAGTTAGCTAGAGTCACTGTACTGGTTTTCAATGGTTTCTGTAGCTGGACTTGTGAAGTTGAGGATGGATGAAAATTCTGTTAGCTAGCTAACGTTAGAGTTTACCCTAACTCTTAGCTAGCTAGTTATGTTTCTAACATTTTCTTATTTCTATACTTGAATGAGTAAAACCTGGCCTCTTTGAATGAGTGGAACCTGACCTCTTTGATTCCAAAGTTTGAGGGTAAGTAAAACTGAGAAATTCCTTTTTGAGAGTGGGGACAGAGCTTTGGGGGGAAAACATTGATTGTCATTGACCCTGTGTACAACAGCATCTACGTCTTCGACATTGTCATCGATAACCAATAATTCAACCTTAATGGAAACCTGAAAGACTTAACTTCACCAGAGTCAGAGTCTCAGATTTAGAACAATGCAGCCACTTTGGACTAGATACATTAGATGCAAAGCTACCATAGATAGTCTGGCCTTTATTTTACCATACTTGCTTTATTGGTCATTTACATAGATATTCTGACACACAACACACACATCACAGTCTGGGAGCAGCTCACGGGCACATAGTAGTAAAGTGACTTGTTCAAGGGCACAAAAGCAGTAGGTAGTATACAGAGATATTGCAGCTAGTAACCCTCTGGCTGACTGTTCACTCCCTGTAGGCAGCTTGGTGTTTGGAAAATTGGCCTAACTTTCTGACCTCGAATCTACTGCCGACCCTATTCATTTTGCTCTTTCTTCACTCCCTTGCCATTGTTCAACCATTTGACCTGACTTATCAACTCTTCCCCCTGTAGGCAGCTTGGTGTTTGGAAAGTACAGTATTTAATTTAGAAATGTGGGTGGAACGATCCCTTAAAATCTCCTCAGCGGTTAAGCCTAGCGGTTAAAAAGTGTTAGGCCAGCAAGGTGGAAAAATCTGCCGTTCTGCCCTTGAGCAAAGCAGTTAACCCCCAACAACATCTGCTTCCTGGGCACCGAAGACGTCGATTAAGGCTTCCCCCCGCACCTCTCTGATTCAGAGAGGTTGGATTAAATGCGAAAGACGCATTTCTGTTTAATGCATTCAGTTGTGCAACTGATTAGCTACCCCCTTTCCCTTTTACCCTCTCTTTTTCAGCGGAAGAGATGAACCAGGAAATGCTCTTGCTTTTGGACAACTTGATTATAGCTTGAAGTTAAAGAACATAAAAGCCTTACACGCAGATAGTATTCTGTAAACACTACCTTTTTTATGCACGAGGGGAGGTCGTGTATTTTGAATTTTAGGACCCCTTTAGGTACAAAAAGAATATTAAAAGATTATTTAATTTGGCCTTTACTACCGTAGGCCAGAGAAATGCAATGCATAGAACATTCATAATTGGCAAAAAATACAAGTAAAAAAAATACATCATAAGAAACAAGGTTTTGAAGTGTCTGTTCTATATGTGGGAGATATCTATTTTTTTTACACATATTTAATCCCTTTTTTTGGCTAGGCACAAAACTACCTTCAAACTTAGAATACTTTTCAAACTGGTACTGGTTACCTTCAGACAAGCCCCGTGATACTTGTAAGGGGTCATAGAGCAAAACAGACTACCTCGTGAAAGTCTCCCCTTTCAAAAATAGTTTCTAGGTCAAACCGTTTGGCAGCTACAGTCTCATGGTCTGACAAAGACCGCTTTAGCACAGCCACCATTCACCGCAGATGCAGAAGTGCAACATCGGTGAATAGGGTGGATTGAGACGCATCCAATGCACAAAATGTTGATTATTTCACCCACCGGTGCATCAGAATATAAGGGGTTAATGCGATATTCGGTAATAAATTGCAATGTTGGTGTGTGTGTGTGTGTGTGTGTGTGTGTGTACAATTGAAGTCGGAAGATTACATACACTTAGGTTGGAGACATTAAAACTCGTTCTTCAACCACGCCACAAATTTCTTGCTAACAAACTATAGTTTTGGCAAGTCGGTTAGGACATCTACTTTGTGCATGACACAAGTCATTTTTCCAACAATTGTTTACAGACAGATTATTTCACTGTATCACAATACAGTGGGTCAGAGGTTTACATACACTAAGTTGACTGTGCATTTAAACAGCTTGGAAAATTCCAGAAAATTATGTCATGGCTAATTGACATCATTTGAGTCAATAGGGTGTACCTGTGGATGTATTTCAAGGCCTACCTTCAAACTCAGTGCCTCTTTGCTTGACATCATGGGAAAATCAAAAGAAATCAGCCAAGACCTCAAAAAAAAAATGTAGACCTCCACAAGTCTGGTTCATCCTTGGGAGCAATTTCCAAATGCCTGAAGGTACCATGTTCATCTGTACAAACAATAGTATGCAAGTATAAACACCATGGGACCACGCAGCCATCAAACTGCTCAGTAAGGAGACGCGTTCTGTCTCCTAGAGATTAATGTACTTTGGTGCGAAAAGTGCAAATCAATCCCAGAAGTCCTATATCGACATAACCTGAATGGCCGCTCAGCAAGGAAGAAGCCACTGCTCCAAAACCACCATCAAAAAGCCAGACTACGGTTTGCAACTGCACATGGGGACAAAGATGGTACTTTTTGGAGACATGTCCTCTGGTCTGATGAAACAAAAATAAAACTGTTTGGCCATAATGACCATCGTTATGTTTGGAGGAAAAAGGGGGATGCTTGCAAGCCGAAGAACACCATCCCATTCGTGAAGCGTGGGGGTGCTTTGCTGCAGGAGGGACTGGTGTACTTCACAAAATAGATGGCAAATTATGTGGTTTATTGAAGCAACATCTCAAGACATCAGTCAGGAAGTGAAAGCTTGGTCGCAAATGGGTCTTCCAAATGGACAATGACTCCAAGCATACTTCCAAAGTTGTGTCAAAATGGCTTAAGAACAACAAAGTCAAGGTATTGGAGTGGCCATCACCAAGCCCTGACCTCAATCATAGGATTAAATGTCAGGAATTGTGAAAAACTGAGTTTAAATGTATTTGACTAAGGTGTATGTAAACCTTCGACTTCAACTGTGTGTATACATATATATATATACACACACACCACACACACACACACACACACACACACACACACACACACACAAATCAAAATATATTTCATATTTTCTATTCTTCAAAGTAGCCACCCTTTGCCTTGATGACAGCTTTGCCCACTCTTGGCCTTCTCTCAACCAGCTTCATGAGGAATGCTTTTCCAACAGTCTTGAAGGAGTTCCCACATATGCTGAGCACTTGTTGGCTGCTTTCATTGACTTTGCAGACAAACCCATCCCAAACCATCTCAAATGGGTTGAGGTCGGGTGATTGTGGAGACCAGGTAATCTGATGCAGCATTCCATCACTCTCCTTATTGGTCAAATAGCCCTTACACAGCCTGGAGGTGTGTGGGGTCATTGTCCTGTTGAAAAAACAAATTATAGTCCCACTAAGAGCAAACCAGATGGGGTGGTGTATCGCTGCAGAATGGTGTGGTATCCATGCTGTTTAAGTATGCCTTGAATTGTAAATAAATCACAGACAGCGTCACCAGCAAAGCACCCCCACACCATCACACCTCCCCCTCCATGCTTCACGGTGGGACCACACATGTGGATATCATCCGTTCACCTACTCTGCGTCTCACAAAGACACAGAGATTGGAACCAAAAAAATTCAAATTTGGACTCATCAGACCAAAAGACAGATTTCCACCTGTCTAATGCCCATTGCTCGTGTTTTGACCCAACCAAGTCACTTCTTCTTATTGGTGTCCTAAAGCAGTGGTTTCTTTGCAGCAATTCGACCATGAAGGCCTGATTCACCTAGTCTCCTCTGAACAGTTGATGTTGAGATGTGTCTGTTACTTGAACTCTGGAGGTGCAATCTGAGGTGCAGTCAATTGCCGATTTCTGAGGCTAGTAACTCTAATGAACATATCTTCTGCAGCAGTTAACTCTGGGTCTTCCTGAGGGGGTCCTCATGCTAGCCAGTTTCATCATAGCGCTTGATGGTTTTTGCGACTGCACTTGAAGAAACTTTAACATTTCTTGAAATTGACTGACCTTAAAGTAATGATGGACCGTCGTCATCTTTGCTTATTTGAGCTGTTTTTGCCATAATATGGACTTGGCCTTTTAATAGGGCTATCTTCTGGATAGGACCCGTACCTTGTCACAAGACAACTGATTGGCTCAAACGCATTAATAAATAAATCAATTCCACAAAAACATTTTTAACAAGGCACATCTGTTAATTGAATGCATTCCAGGTGACTATCTCATGAAGCTGGTTGAGAGAATGCCAAGCGTGTGCAAAGCTTTCATCAAGGCAAAGGGTGGCTACTTTGAAGAATCTCAAATATATTTAGATTTGTTTTTCAACTTTTTTTGGTTACTACATGATTCCATTTGTGTTATTTTATAGTTTTGATGTCTACAATGTAGAAAATAGTACAAATAAAGAAAAACCCTGGAATGAGTAGTTTTATCCAAACTTGAGTGGTACAGTGTATATCAACTCTGCAAAAAAAGAAACATCCCTTTTTCAGGACCCTGTCTTTCAAAGATAATACCTAAAAATCCAAATAACTTCACAGATCTTCATTGTAAAGGGTTAAAACACTGTTTCCCATGCTTGTTCAATGAACCATAAACAATTAATGAACATGCACCTGTGGAACGGTCGTTAAGACACTAACAGCTTACAGACGGTAGGCAATTAAGATCACAGTTATGGAAACTTAGGACACTAAAGAGGCCTTTCTACTGACTCTGAAAAACACAAAAAGAAAGATGCCCAGGGTCCCTGCTCATCTGCATGAACGTGCCTTAGGCATGCTGGAAGGTGGCATGAGGAGACTGCAGATGTGGCAAGGGCAATAAATTGCAATGTCTGTACTGTGAGACGCCTAAGACAGCTCTACAAGGAGACAGGTTGGACAGCTGATCATCCTCGCAATGGCAGACCACGTGTAACAACACCTGCACAGGATCGGTACATCTGAACATCACACCTGCGGGACAGGTACAGGAGGGCAACAACAACTGCCTGAGTTACACCAGGAACGCACAATCCCTCCATCAGTACTCAGACTGTCTGCAATAGGCTGAGAGAGGCTGGACTGAGGGCATGTAGGCCTGTTGTAAGGCAGGTCCTCAACAGACATCAGTGGCAACAACTTCACCTATGGGCACAAACCCACCGTCTGGACCAGACAGGACTGGCCTAAAAAGTGTTCTTCACTGACGAGTCGCGGTTTTGTCTCACCGGGGGTGATGGTCGGTATCGCGTTTATCGTTGAAGGAATGATCGTTACACCGAGGCCTGTACTCTGAAGCGGGATTGATTTGGAGGTGGAGGGTCCATCATGGTCTGGGGTGGTGTGTCACAGCATCATTGGACTGAGCTTGTTGTCATTGCAGGAAATCTCAACGCTGTGCGTTACAGGGAAGACATCATCCTCCCTCATGTGGTACCCTTCTTGCAGCCTCATCCTGACATGACCCTCCAGCATGACAATGCCACCAGCCATACTGTTCATTCTGTGCAGGTGCCTTGGTGGAAGAGTGGGGTAACATCTCACATCAAGAACTGGCAAATCTGGTGCAGTCCATGAGGAGGAGATGCACTGCAGTACTTAATGCAGCTGATGGCCACACCAGATACTGATTGTTACTTTTGACCCCTCCTTTGTTCAGTGACACCTTATTCCATTTCTGTTAGTCACATGTCTGTGGAACTTGTTTAGTTTATGTCTCAATTGTTGAATCTTGTTATGTTCATACAAATATTTACACCTTAAGTTTGCTAAAAAATAAACGCAGTTGACAGTGAGGACGTTTCTTTTTTTGATGCGTTTTTAAATACACTATGATAATCAAGCCTATCTTATGAAATCATATCTTGTGAAATAATACATATTTAGACAATAGGACTTTGTTTCAATGTGCTATTAAAATGTTTGGTATATTCCTGTACACTCTCTGATGTGATGTAGGTTCTGAAATGCAGGCAATGTAAATTAATTCAACATTGTATCGCGATTGTGTGTGTGTAGGAAAGGGAGGGGTGGGATGGTAGAGAAGGCAAAAATAGGCAAGCAAAATTTAAATTAGGATGATACTGAAAATAACCCGAGGATTACATAAATTACCCAGTTTCTGGGTTAATCACCCAACCCAATGTGCTGGGTTTATGTCACAACCCAACATACTGGGTTGTTTAAACCCAGCAATAAAGTCTAATTTACTCAGCAGTTGGATCAAGTGCTCAACCCAAGGCGCTGGGTTAGAAGCTCAACCCAAACCCCCTGGTTTGAATTAACCCAATGTTGTGTTTGGCCAATATTGACCAAGCACTGGTTTGTTGAAATTACCCAAATGGTGTCATTTTTAACACAGCATTTTTTTAGTAACAATAACTCATATTGGAGAAATAATTTGAATTGCTATATTAGACATAATTCAATTACTCCCTTTTAAGATACTAAAATATAAATAGTTTTCAGTAAATGTTTACCAAAAGTTTCCCAGAATTGTTTGCCAGAAGTTCACAAGTTGCCGCAAATTTACAGCAACAGTTTGCCACAAAACGAATTTGCATGTCAATATATTATCTTGCCGCAAATTAGCCAATGGTTTGCCAGAAGCCTGCTTTTTTTACGTAAGGGTAGATAGGCCTTCAATACTTGATCACAGCAAACAGTGACGAATTGAGGCAGACACTATAAAACAGAACGGTAATCTCATCTCCATCTCAACCAAAGCTTCCAGTCAGTTGTTTACAAACATTCTTTACAAGTATTTGAGTTTTACATAAATCCTTGAAGCAATCAACCACACACTGATGATGAACATAGTTATGGGTTATAGTTGTGGAGCTGTTGATAGCAAATTTGTAACCAAGTCACAGGAGCAAGGCGATCAGGCGATCCTGTTTTACTTCGAGATTTAAAACATTCAATGGTATTGAATGTGGTCGTCTGTTCATCTTAACAGTATTTCAAGTATTATATGTTTCTAACAAGAAGACATATTGTATGGGCAATACAGAGGTGGTAGCACAGATGGATGAGAATGCCCTACCACTCCTTGGCTGCACATTGTGGTTTGTCAGGAAGAGGTTCTTCCCCGCCTAACCAGTCCAAAGTCCCCCTGGACTACACCAAGCCTTATTCCAACCTCTTTCACAGGTACACTACCTATTGGGCCAGGGCCATCTGTTTCTCCAAGTTACACTCAGCAGAAAAAGCATGTGCCACCAAGAGCAAGGGATCACCAAACACATCCATCATTATGTGCATTTCCCAGCGTGTGTGTTAGTGTTCTACCTCTGTATACTTCTCCTTCTTTCCACTAGATGAGTGCTGGTAGCTGTGTTGGTGCCACAGGGACTTCAGTCTCTCCTGTACGGGAGGATGTTTTATTGCTAATCATTTATTGTGGACAGATTCTGCATCCTAGCCAAAGAATCTGTCTGGACTGAATGGAATGAGTAGGATAACACACAGCAGTAGTTCCGGTTATTTGGACAAATCACAGTTTGGCAGACGTTCGTATCTTTTGAATTTCATAAGGGGGGGGGGGGGGGGACATTCAGCCCATAGACTTTCCCATACCTTGCAAAGAGAGAGGGTGAAGCTCCTCGTTCCGGTTTCACTCCTCATTCTAGCATCTCTTAAAACTCCAATGCAGCCATTTTTATCTCGGTGTCAAATCATTTCTGGGTAACAATGAAGTA
This sequence comes from Salmo salar, assembly GCF_965601325.2. Classification (NCBI taxonomy): domain Eukaryota; kingdom Metazoa; phylum Chordata; class Actinopteri; order Salmoniformes; family Salmonidae; genus Salmo; species Salmo salar. Next base: position 12,545,918 of record NC_138310.1, on the reverse strand, counting down.
CCTTATTGTGATTGTCGCTCAAACAGAAAGGGGAACTAACAAAGAGTCACTGACAAATGTTCATTCTTTAAGGATAAAATAATTGTTAAAAGCCTGGGCAAAACACTCGCTGGCATGAATGATCAGCTCCCGAAATAAATTACAGAACGGCACAAAGTTCTGCGCCCACTCTTCAAAGTGAATAGACCCAATGGGAAACTCGTAGCTCTCGTAGTCGATAAACTGTACATTAATAACCAACTGTTCCGAGACACCAAGACTAATCCATGCTATTATAAATAATACAAAGTTCCCATAGAGGAGTCGAATAATGGAACACCCAATACTATCCATTGTAGGGATTGTAATAAAAAACTGGAAAACAACAAAATACAAAAATTGATAAAGAAATAAACTACATACACTATACCATTCAAGATAGGGAATGTTGTAAACAAATTAGTATTCAACTTTCTATTTATAAATAGATAAGACAGCATTAGAAGAAAGGATAATTGTTGAAATAATACATCTTCAAATATAAGGAACTGGAATACAAAGTACTCAAAAGCCCGAAATTAGGTAGGAATCAACATGGTAGAGATAAAAACACAGCAAACAGAGGACATAGAAGGCACAGTATGTGGGTATGTGCAGGTGTATATGTGGTTGTGATGGAAGATGGGGTATGTGTTTTTGTGATTGGAAAAGTGTGGTGAATTAAGTGAGTGAAAAAAGGAAAATTGTTGTAAATGCCAGAGCCCATGTGTGTCTGCGAGCAGTTGTGACAGAGTTTTCAATTTTGTGCAGATATGCGATATACATTTTTAAATAAACTACAAATATAGTCTATTTATTGTCCTATCATGATGGAACGGTTCCCAACCCTATACCATAGACACCCACCTGAGCGACCCACACACTAAGGAAAAGTCCTTATCTGTTTTATAGGCCTACTGCAAGTAGCCTGTACACAGCCAAGACAGAAAAATAAATGCGGTCAGAGACCCACTAAAGCAGCAGCACCCCCTCAAGAGTCTGAGCCTGCCTGGCAGGGTTGGTCCAACAAAGCCAAAGCCTGGTGGGTGAGCATAATATACAAGGAATTTCTCAAAGCTGCTAATGAGAACCTTGACGACTTTGTACCTACTGTAGCTGGTGGGAATTCCACCCAGGTAGTGGCAGTGCTGGCAACACTAGCTGCAGTAACCCACGGGGAGGGGGACACACTCAGACATTCAGAGAAGGGGCAAATTATTGTGGCTCTGGCGGTACAAAATAATCACAAGGTCTGACTGCTCAGCGATGCTTGGGAAAATGGTCACAAAGGGGGACCAGAGTGGCTGTGTTTCAGGGGAAAGGAGTGTATCTGAGCTCCATCAGGTAGGACTTGACATTTATTAAGCAAATCTCCCCATTCTTGCTGAATTTTGCATGCCTACTCAAACAGCTACAACTGTATTTGCATTCGCAAGTCTTCTCTTGAGTTGGACTTGGGGATGGAACAACTGTTGAACATCTGAGCTTCTGGTTGTTTGTGGGGGAAGGGAGAGTGTGGGTATGTACCCCACATCTGTTGCTAAGGGGTAATGATGTTAAGGACAGTACAGGATGACTAACAATAATTGTTCCCCAAAATAATAATTGCTTGCCAAAATGTTAACAGTTTTGAATGCCAGTCCTGGTTATAGGTATCCATCCTTCATGTGAAATGCTTACATTATTATGGATTTTATTGGTTAATTGTGGACATAAATTAAGATGTGCAAGATAATGTTATATACAGTACCAGTCATAAGTTTAGACACACCTACCAATTCAAGAGTTTTTCTTTATTTTGACTATTTTCTACATTGTAGAATAGTAGTGAAGACATTAAAACTATTAAATAACACATATGGAGTCATGTAGTAACCAACAAGGTGTTAAACAAATCAAAATATGTTTTATATTTGAGATTCTTCAAAGTAGCTACCCTTTGCCTTTATGACAGCTTTGCACACTCTTGGCATTATCTCAACCATTACACAGGTGCACCTTGTGATGGGGACAATAAAAGGCCACTAAATGTGCAGTTTTGTCAAATGGCACAATGCCACAGATGTCTCAAGTTTTGTGGAAGCGTGTAATTGGCAAGCTGACTGCAGGAATCTCCATCAGAGCTGTTGACAGAGCATTTAATGTTAATTGCTGTACCATAACCCTCCTCCAACATAATTTTAGAGAATTTGGCAATACGTCCAACCGGCCTCACAACCGCAGACCACGTGTAACCATGGCAGCCCAGGACCTCCACATCTGGCTTCTTCACCTGTGGGATCGTCTGAGACCAGCCACCGGGACAGTATTTCTGTCTGTAATAAAGCCCTTTCATGGGGAGAAACTGGCAATGGCCCACTCACTGAGGAAACAGGCCCACCCATGGCTACACCCCTGCCCATTAATGTGAAATCCATAGATTAGGGCCTAATTTATTTAAATTGACACATTTTGTTTTATGAACTGTAACTCAGGAAAATCATAGTAATTGTTGTATTTATAATTTTGTTCAGCATTTTATTGTCCCCAGCAGAAGGTGCACAGACATGTCAATGTATAGTAATGTTCTTAAAATTGTATAACTGCCTTAATTTTGCCAGACACCAGGAAGAGTAGCTACTACCTTGGCAGCAGCTAATGGGGATCCATAATAAATAAAAATACCTGCGTAATGATCATGCTGTTCAGTCAGCTTCTTGATATGCCTCAATTGTCATGTGGATGGATTATTTTGGCAATGGAGAAATGCTCACTAACAGGGATGTAAACATAAATAAGCTTTTTGTGAGTATGGGACATTTCTGGGATCTTTTATTTTAGCTCATGAAACATGGGACCAACACTTTAAATGTTTATATTTTTTTGTCCAGTATAAATGCCTCAAATATTAAAATTTTGGAGAATCTCTTATACAATGGGTTAAAGTTATGTATAGTAACCATAGATGTAAAATTGTAAATAATGGCTACTTCTCAGAAAGTATCAAACTGTTAAGAGGAGTAAAACAAGGTTGTCAATTATCGGCATATTTATTTATTATGGCCATCGAAATGTTATCTATTAAAATCAGATCCAACAATAATATCAAGGGGATAGAAATCCAGGGCTTAAAAACAAAGGTGTCATTGTATGCTGATGACTCATGTTTTCTTTTAAATCCACAATTTGGATCCCTCCATAGCCTCAAAGGATCTAGATAATTTTTCTACCTCTCTGGATTACAACCAAATTATGACTATATTATGTATTGGATCACAAAAAAATACAACTTTTACAATACTGTGTAGTTTACCAATAAAATGGTCTGACGGTGAAGTGGGCATAGTCAGTATTCATAACCTATATTCATATCCTGAAATTTGGCCAAAAGATTAATGAAACGAATTACATAAAAATTGTTCATCTTATTTATATTGTAGGTAAAGAATCCAAGCAGTACATCTCTCCACAATAGTGTAAAATCTTCATAAATGCGTTCAATTATGTCTTGCCACAGTTTCCCTACATGAATACAATGCCAAAAAAGATGCAACACCGTTTCTGGATGGTCATTACAGAAGGTACAATTAGTTTGTTTTTCTTAAACTTCTTCATATAGTGGTTGGCAGGATAATATTTATGAATATTTTTAAAGGAAACATCCTTTATTTTGTTAACAAGTAGGTATGTGTGTGGCAACATCCATACTTTTTTCCAACAGATATTATCAATAAAACCGTTCCAATAAGGCATGACAAAGTATAGATACAACATCCTGCTGAAACAAGGTTCGTATCGCTGTGTTGTTGAATGGACCAAAAGAGAAACAAATCTTTCCTACTGATGAGTCAACAGGGTTAATGGAAGGTAGGTTCCGAGGGTCAGGTCTTGACATGTTCCTGAATAATAAAGCAACACCTGAGGGAATGGCATCTAAAACAATTGCAAAATATTTAGGTGTTACAGGGATCTTGTAAAGTGATAAGAATTCATTATAACTAAGTAAAAAACTCTCTGCATTTACAAGTTGGCTCACCAATAGGATATTATTTTCGGAACCAACATTCTAAAAACAAAGAGGTATTTTTATACAATATATCTCGATTATTCCATATATAATATCTGTGTGGAGAAAATTATGCTTATAAATTAAGGACCATGACAAGAAAACCTGCCGATGAAAATTAGAGAGTTTCACTGGAACTTTGTCTATTATAATTGCAAACCAACATGAAGTTAAGGCCACCAAAAGTAGAGAAGACATGATGAGGAATAAAATTCCACATAGAAGTGGGTCTTAGGAATTGTTTTATCCAATTGATCTTAAAAGTATTATTTAAGGTAGTAACTCCAGAAAATTCAGCCCACCATACTCATAAGTGTTCATTACAACAGTTTTCCTAATGTAATGGGTACGGTTTCTACACAGAAAGTTGAAAAGCATCTGGTCTATCGCCTTCCTTATTTTACCGTCAAGATATAAAGATGGAGTGCCATATGTTAGCCTAGAGATAGCTTCAGCCTTAGTTATTAGGACTCTTCCTTTTAAAGATAAGTCACTCTGTAGCCATTGATTTAGATGTGTTTAATAAGAGGGTTGAAATGTAGTAAGCCTAGACTTACCTTAGTAATGGTTATGCCTAAATATGTAAGTTCTTTCACTGGAATTTTACATTTAAAAAAACAAACATTTTTAGTCATTTAGCAGACGCTCTTATCCAGAGCGACTTACAGTAGTGAATGCATACATTTCATTTCATTTCATACATTTTTTTTCTATGCTGGCCCCCCGTGGGAATGGAACCCACAACCCTGGCGTTGCAAACACCATGCTCTACCAACTGAGCTACAGGGAAGGCATACCATAATATGAAGGTGTCACACAATCTTTGACGGCCATGATTTCACATTTATTAATGTTAAGATATAGACCAGATGCTTTGGAAAAGGATTGTATTATATTGATCGATATGGGAATTTGGTTAGCGTCTTTCAGAAAAAGTGTTGTATCATCAGCCAGCTGGCTTATAATAATTTCTTTACCAGCTATGGAAATACCTTGTACAGGACTATTATTGTAAGAAGTTGGGTGATTAATAAAAACAGATACGGAGAGATAGGACAACCTTGCCTAATTCCTCTCTTAAACTCAAATCTAGGTGAGGTGCCATGTTTCAGTTTGATAGAGCTGTTACCATTTGTATAGAGAGTCTTACAGAAAAAAATCCCAAAAGCCAAATTTCTCAAGGGAGTGGAAGAGGAACTGATGCTCTACTGTGTCAAATGCTTTATAAAAAAATCAAAAGATAATATGAAGCTATCCTCGGTTATTAGGTCTGAGTAGTCAAGTATGTCTAATACTAGTCTGATATTGTTAGAAATGTCTGTTCCTCATAAAGCCAGACTGTGTTTCAACAATGATTGCATCCAGGACTTCTTTCATTATTTTTGCAAGTAGTAAGGCTAATATCTTATAGTCATTATTAATAACCTCTTTGAGCTAGGGGGCAGTATTTTCACGTCTGGATGAAAAACGTGCCCAAAGTAAACTGCCTGTTTCTCAGGCCCAGAAGCTAGGATATGCATATAATTGGTAGATTTAGACAGAAAACTCTAAAGTTTCTAAAACTGTTAAAATCATGTCTGTGAGTATAACAGAACTTATTTGGCAGGCGAAACCCCGAAGACAAATCATCCAGAAATATTTTTTGGGGAGATCACTGTTTTCAATTGGTTTTCTATGGGTAACTAGATTCATGAGGCACCTGGTTGCAGTTCCTATGGCTTCCACTAGATATCAACCAATTTCTAAAGACTGTTGATGTCTTTCCTTTGAGAAATTTAGAAGTAGCCCTTTCCTTTCTGAGTGTCAAGCTAAGTGTACTTTTTTGTTTGGTGCGTGCGACCTGGAACTCGCTCCACTTTCATTTTATCCGCTATTGAACACAGTATATTCTGTCTTAAATTTTATCAATTATTTACCTTTTAAAATACCTAAAGTTGGATTAGGAAAGTTGTTTGGATCAAGTTTACAGGTAACTTATTAGATACATTGTAGTCATGTTGGGCGAGTTGGAACCAGTGTATTTTCTGAATCAAATGCGCCAAATAAATTGACATTTTGGGGATATAACGAAGGAATTTATCGAACAAAAGGACCATTTGTGATGTTTCTGGGACATATTGGAGTGCCAACAGAAGAAGATCTTCAAAGGTAAGGTATGAATTATATCGTTATTTCTGACTTTCGTGTCGCACCTCCCTGGTTGAAAAATGTTTGTCATGCGGGGTGCTGTTCTCAGATAATCGCATGGTTTGCTTTCACCGTAAAGCCTTTTTGAAATCTGACACTGCGGCTGGATTAACAAGAAGTTAATCTTTAAACCGATGTATAACACTTGTATGATTTATGAATTCTTATGAGTATTTCTGTTTTTGAATTTGGCGCACTGCAATTTCACTGGGTGTTGTCAAATCAATCCCGCTATCGGGATTGGCGCGCGAAGAGATCCATAAGAAGTTTTAAGAAGACAAATTATTTGTAAAATTCTGACGTAATTCCATCAAGACTTGGGGATTTATTGTTCTTTAGATGTTTGATAGACTATAATCTCCAACTTTGATGGGTTCATCTCACTGTTTAGATTCTGTATCACTGATAGAGTGAACATTATCAAAAAACATATCTGTGGATTCCTGCGAGTACGTAGAGCTATATAATTTCCTGTAAAAATTGCTACAGTATTTAGCGATTCATTTTGGTCATCTGTAATAACACCATCAATGTTTAAGTTATGGATAGTGTTATTTGTGAAATTTTTTCCTAGATCTAATAATGGCTCATTCTGCTTTTAATCTATATACTGTATATTATCCAGATTATTTTGTAACTCAATCAGTTCCATCTTCTCCTCCCCAGAGAGACCAGTTGGGGACCTCTGAGAAAGGGAAGTTATCTTAATTCCTCCTCAGCAAGATAACTACCCTACTTTATAAGGTATTTGGACACGTCAAATTTAAAGAGCTCCCAGTTCTTGCAATAAGATTTTTCTTCACAAGCCCTCTCCCAAAAGTGTGAGAGCAGATCTTTAATCTCAAACTTAACTATATTATTATTTAATAACGAGCTATTTAGCTTCCAGTAGGATGCTCTACCAAGGTTAAATTGGCATCAGCAGAAATTGAGTGCTAATCGTGAAAAATCTGTTTGAAATTGTTTAGCAAATAAAAATAAGGCTTTGCACTTCACATTGTTTCGTAACCTCCTAGCATTAAGAGGAACTATAGACAAATACAAATCAACAAAGATAATATAAAAGCATAAACTGTAGGATGAGTCAAAAACATTGGAGCAGTGAATGTAATTCAATTGTGTCCCCTCACTTGCATTGATGCATTGAGCGAATTCAGATGATAAACAATATCTGCTAGGTAGGCAACCTGCGCAAGCTATTCCTCACAATCCAGATGTTCGGCCAGAAGTGACTTGTTTTCTGAAAGAAACGCAGCAATCTACGCTCGAAGTTCATAAAAATGATCTAACACTTTACCCCTGCATGATAAAGCACCTGCTGGTGCTCGCTACCCATATCCCTGCAGAAGGCCTGGAAACACCTGCTTTTCGTGGAACTCTTTATGATATAATGAACACATCCTGGAGAGTGGTGTGGAGCTCAGGCACCATGTCCTTCGCTGCCAATGCCTCCCTGTGTAGGAAGCAGTGATTCCACGTCTCACTTGGGATCATGGCAGCTGCCTCATCAGTGGTCACACCGATGTACCCATCCCATGCCAGTCCCACGGAGCCCAGGTACATATCCATTGTGTTAAAGACAGTCTCTGCAGTGGTGGTGGTGGGCAAATCAGCACTAACTGCTACAACGCTAACATGTTGATGTTTTAGGGTGGCAGGTAGCCTAGTGGTTAGAGCGTCAGACCATTAACTGAAAGGTTGTTAGATCGAATCCCTGAGCTGACAAGGTAAAAATCTGTCATTCTTCCCGTGAACAAGGCAGTTAACCTGCTGTTCCTATGCCATCATTGTAAATAAGAATTTGTTCTTAAATGACTTGCCTAGTTAAATAAATACAAATAAAAAAAGACGTGTCTGACATAGACCATTAGAATTGCATGGCTAGCCACATCTGTGGATTCATCAAGCTGCAGTGTGTAATGGCCATTTGTACTGATGCGCTCTGATGTCTGGTGCATTATGTCCTCAGACATGTCCTGGATTATTATCCTCATGGATTGGATATGGGTATGGTTTTAAGTTTGTTGGCGTGTGACTCTACCAAGATTTCAGTGCACATATCAATTGCAGCAGGGAGTATGAGATCCTCTGCGCTGGTGTGGGATTTTTTGCATTTGGCAATGTGCTGGGCGACAAGGTATGATGCACAAAGTGCCTTTTCTTGCACCGTGCATTCACGTTTTTCAATGAATCTTGTGAGGCCTTCAGATATTGACATTTTCTTTTTTTTAAGTCAGCTGTCTTATCTTTGTGGCTTGGATCCTTGGTGTCCAGATGCCTTTTCATTTTGGAGGGTTTCATGCAATCATTAGGTAACAGCTCATTGCATAGGATGCAATGCATTCCACACTCACCCTGCTTGTCTTATGTAAAACCATATTTGATGCAGTCGTGGTAGTATTTTCTCTTCTTGACAAGGACCGGGTTGTCTGCCTTGTTGTTGACATTGGAAGCAGCAGTAGATGAAGAGGGAACTGCACTTTTTTTAAACTTGTTGCAGATTTTACTCTGACAGCTTGCCTACATGAGTTAAAAGACAGCTAACTACCCACATGTGCAATGCCTGCAGAACACATCTGCATAGTTAGCTGTCAATCAAGCTAGCTGTCAGAAGAAGATCTGTATTATCTGATTGGATGTGTCACATTTAAAACAAAACAATGTTGCAGAATGACATTTTTATTCGATCAGTGTGTGTGCGTGTGTGTGTGTCGAGAAATATGTAATTTCATTGGATCAGTGTGTTTGTTGGGCGAGAATGATATTGTATTGGTCAGCGACATGCTGACCAGACCAGACACGGTGCGTGCGCAAGAGTTGCAAAATAAATTTACACATACAATTACTGTTATTCAATCATTGCACCCACACTGCTCGCGCACCTCAGCGAGCATCCGGGTGGCCAGGCACTAAAATAGAAATTGGTTGCATTTGTGATGCTCAACGCGCTGCAAGTCCGGCCTCTCCCATCTCATTGGTTTTTAGAAACATATACCCATGTGCCATCTCCACATAGGTTTTTAGGAGCCACGTGGGTGATTGAAAGATGAAGGTCCACACTCCGGTAGGTTGTAGTAATGCTGCAAAGTTGGTTGGCAACCACCATATAAAGTCCAAAATAAAAAGAAGAAGCCTGAAGGAAGGAGGAGAGATGACGAGAAACAAAAATCGTTTTATCTGTGGATTAATTGTCAGAGTTGAGGACCTTTTGCATTTCAGGAAAATTCCAACCCAATGTTTATATCCCAGGACAAATGAGCTAGCAACAGCAAGCTAGCTAGCTAAATTGCCATACATGTTTAATGCTTTTCGACCTGTCCCCAAATTAATATAATTGGTTCAGAGTTTGTTTTGATATTTCAACCTGCGTGTCCTGATTGTGTCTGGTGTGGGGATACAAAATCAAAATTCGTGCGAGTGGTTTGAAAGCATGTAAGCAGTGCAGCGCATGCATGCATGTGTGAACCGGTCAAGTTATGTAACGTCAGCAACAACAAGCGGTGCAGCGCATGCTACAGGTAACGTTATGTAAAGTCAGCAACAATAAGCGGTGCAGTGCATACAAGCCTGTGTGTGTAGCGGTAACATTATGTAAATTCAGCAACAATAAGCTGTGCGGTGTTTGACTTTCAAAATAATGTTATATACACTCCTCAAAAAAATAAAGGGAACACTAAAATAACCCATCCTAGATCTGAATGAATGAAATAATCTTATTAAAAACTTTTTTCTTTACATAGTTGAATGTGCTGACAAAATCACACAAAAATAATCAATGGAAATCCAATTTATCAACCCACGGAGGTCTGGATTTGGAGTCACACTCAAAATTAAAGTGGAAAACCACACTACAGGCTGATACAACTTTGATGTAATTGCGGTGACCCGATCCTGTAGGTTCATGCTCTACAACATTCGCAGAGTACGACCCTGCCTCACACAGGAAGCAGCGCAGGTCCTAATCCAGGCACTTGTCATCTCCCGTCTGGATTAATGCAACTCGCTGTTGGCTGGGCACCCTGCCTGTGCCATTAAACCCCTAAACTCATCCAGAACGCCGCAGCCCGTCTGGTGTTCAACCTTCCCAAGTTCTCTCACGTCACCCCGCTCTCTCCACTGGCTTCCAGTTGAAGCTCGCATCCGCTACAAGACCATGGTGATTGCCTACGGAGCTGTGAAGGGAACAGCACCTCCATACCTTCAGGCTCTGATCAGGCCCTACACCCAAACAAGGGCACTGCATTCATCCACCTCTGGCCTGCTGGCCCCCCTACCTCTGAGGAAGCACAGTTCCCGCTCAGCCCAGTCAAAACTGTTCGCTGCTCTGGCACCCCAATGGTGGAACAAGCTCCCTCACGACGCCAGGACAGCGGAGTCAATCACCACCTTCCGGAGACACCTGAAACCCCACCTCTTTAAGGAATACCTAGGATAGGATAAAGTAATCCTTCTAACCCCCCCCCCCCCCCCTTAAAAGATTTAGAAGCACTATTGTAAAGTGGTTGTTCCACTGGATATCATAAGGTGAATGCACCAATTTGTAAGTCGCTCTGGATAAGAGCGTCTGCTAAATGACTTAAATGTAAATGTAATGTCCTTAAAACAAGTCAAAATGAGGCTCAGTAGTGTGTGTGGCCTCCACGTGCCTGTATGACCTCTCTACAACACCTGGGCATGCTCCTGATGAGGTGGCGGATGGTCTCCTGAGGGATCTCCTCCCAGACCTGGACTAAAGCATCCGCCAACTCCTGGACAGTCTGTGGTGCAACGTGGCGTTGGTGGATGGAGCGAGACATGATGTCCCAGATGTGCTCAATTGGATTCAGGTCTGGGGAACGGGCGGGCCAGTCCATAGCATCAATGCCTTCCTCTTGCAGGAACTGCTGACACACTCCAGCCACATGAGGTCTAGCATTGTCTTGCATTAGGAGGAACCCAGGGCCAACCGCACCAGCATATGGTCTCACAAGGGGTCTGAGGATCTCATCTCGGTACCTAATGGCAGTCAGACTACCTCTGGCGAGCACATGGAGGGCTGTGCGGCCCCCCAAAGAAATGCCACCCCACACCATGACTGACCCACCACCAAATCGGTCATGCTGGAGGATGTTGCAGGCAGCAGAACGTTCTCCACGGCGTCTCCAGACTCTGTCACGTCTGTCACATGTGCTCAGTGTGAACCTGCTTTCATCTGTGAAGAGCACAGGGCGCCAGTGGCGAATTTGCCAATCTAGGTGTTCTCTGGCAAATGCCAAACGTCCTGCACGGTGTTGGGCTGTAAGCACAACCCCCACCTGTGGACGTCGGGCCCTCATACCACCCTCATGGAGTCTGTTTCTGACCGTTTGAGCAGACACATGCACATTTGTGGCCTGCTGGAGGTCATTTTGCAGGGCTCTGGCAGTGCTCCTCCTGCTCCTCCTTGCACAAAGGCGGAGGTAGCGGTCCTGCTGCTGGGTTGTTGCCCTCCTACGGCCTCCTCCACGTCTTCTGATGTACTGGCCTGTCTCCTGGTAGCGCCTCCATGCTCTGGACACTACGCTGACAAACACAGCAAACCTTCTTGCCACAGCTCGCATTGATGTGCCATCCTGGATGAGCTGCACTACCTGAGCTACTTGTGTGGGTTGTAGACTCCGTCTCATGCTACCACTAGAGTGAAAGCACCGCCAGCATTCAAAAGTGACCAAAACATCAGCCAGGAAGCATAGGAACTGAGAAGTGGTCTGTGGTCACCACCTGCAGAACCACTCCTTTATTGGGGGTGTCTTGCTAATTGCCTATAATTTCCACCTGTTGTCTATTCCATTTGCACAACAGTATGTGAAATTTATTGTCAATCAGTGTTGCTTCCTAAGTGGACAGTTTGATTTCACAGAAGTGTGATTGACTTGGAGTTACATTGTGTTGTTTAAGTGTTCCCTTTATTTTTTTCATCAATATATATATTTATTTATTTGCACAAGTCACGCGACCTGTTAAAATCCTACCACGACCCCCATGGGGGGAATCACTGCTCTAGGGTTCTTTCTGATAACCCATCAGGTTCCTCTACTCTGGGTTCCTTACAAACGACAGGATTTGGCACGACCTTCCCTCCAGTCAAATTGTTTCCAAAAATGAATGAGACCCCCTTCACTGGTAGGCTAGGCCTCACTCTGACGACAACGGAACCAAAAATAAGATCAGACTAGCGCTCCACATATTCAAAGGAACTTCCATGCAACCCATCTACATGCCTTGTACTAACACACTGTAACCAGTTGCTGAAGTGTCAGACATAGGCATTGTTGTTAGGAGTTTAGTTGTCCTTTGTTTTGTTTGTTAGTTTTCTTGCATTGTTGTTTGCTGTTTTCTTCTGTCTTTTTATTTTTTTAGTTAATTATCTTGGTTGTTGGTGCATTGGGGGGGTTTGTCACGTCCTTACCATAGAAAGCTTTTATTTTCTATGGTAGAGTAGGTCAGGGCGTGACGTCTAGTTTATGTTTTTCTATGTGGGGTTATAGTTTCTGTATTTCTATGTTGTTGTTTTTTGGGATGATCTCCAATTAGAGGCAGCTGGTCATCGTTGTCTCTAATTGGGGATCATATTTAAGTTGTTGTTTTTCCGACTAGGTTTTGTGGGAGATTATTTTGAGGTAGTGTATGTTTCACCTCTTCGTCATGGTTTGTTATTTTGTTTAGTAGTTTATTTGTATGTCTTGCATAGTTTCACAGTTATAATAAAATGTGGAACGATACACATGCTGCGCCTTGGTCTCCTTCATCATACGACAAACGTGACAGGGTTCTTGGGGGTGGGGAATGAAATTAATTGTATTTTTTTTTTCTTGGGGGGACTGTGGGAGGGGTCTCGAATGGTTGAGGGACAGCTATTGGGGAACTGTGGGGGGGATCTTGGAGGGTTCGGGTTCACGTTTTTTGGCCTGGCGGGAGATCTGTCAACGTGCCATTGAGCAGGGAATTGACCCTGGATGCTTCTGTGTGTCGCTCTGAATGGGAGTTTGTTGGATGACTGGTATGGTGTAGTTGTTGAGCGGCTTCACTGCAAGTATATTGTATGTTTCGGATATTTAATAAAATAAATAACAAAAATAAAAAGTGTCAGACATAGGTAAAACACCCTCCAAAATTAAGGAATGGGCTGCCCCAGTGTCACGCAGTATTTTCATTGGCTGCTTAACAGCATCGCCATTCAAAAGGTCCATACACATCTGAACCAAAATCTTGATCAACTGGAGTGCTCCAACAAGAAAAAACAACCTTTTCTCCCTCTAATTTTTCTGTTTCAACTTTCTCATGGCAGTAATGACAAACTGGCGGATACGATCTTTATCTATATCTGTGGGCACAGCTCAAGCTGTAATTTGTTTTTCATGCTCAAAATAGTTTTTGCTCCAACTTTGCCTTTAGTTCAAACTCCCTTAGTTGCACTTTATGGGATGTACTCTACCCGTAGCACCCTTTTCATCAGCCTATCTCTGAGAGGATTTCCTTCTCTACCAAAACAGTACCGATCAACTCTTCGGCTACGGCTTTTGGATTGCCAGATGCCACTGATGTCATAATGACTTGCAATGACTGTCACGACTCCTACCAAAGGTAGCTCCCCTTCCTGCTCGGGTGGTGCTCGGCGGTCGTTGTCACCAGCCTACTAGCTGCCACTGATTCCCTTTTTTCCCCCTTTCTGTTTATTGGTTTCACCTGTTTTGTGTTAGGCTGATTAGTCGGGTTATTTTAGCCAGTAGGCCCGCATGCTCTGTGTGCGGGATTGTTTGTGTGTTGCTACTGTAAACACTTGTGTCGGTCATGGGTTTTCTCCAGACTGTTTCAGTCCCCAGTGTTTGGGGCATTTTGTTTTGTGTGAGCCCTGTATTTTCGTGGGGTGGCTTATGTTCGCCGTGTGTGCAATTAAAGCACTACCCTGTACTCTCTGCTTCCTGCGCCTGACTTCGCACCCACTACACCCAGAGCCTTACAATGACAAGCAAATTCACCTTTGTACAATTATCTAGCATCTCCCACAAATGCTTCCAACTCTATGGCTTTAATTTTATGAGCCTGTGCCTTTCTAGCAACTTTCAAAATTATTCCACCAATCTTATAACCCCTCAAGGTGGATGTCTGTGACAAACTACCACAAAAGCTTATTTTGAACATTCAAATATCTGGGCAGAGCAGAGCTTCAGAGTAGGTGACTTGAGCGACTACCATACTCATAGGGAACAATATCCTGGATGTGCACCCATTTTGTTACGTTCCCCAGCAAGAAAACCAAACATTGTCACTCAAACAGAGAGGGGAAATAACAAAGAGTCACTGACAACAACCAAAACAAAACAGGTGGGGTTTTAGGAGGGGTTCTGAAAGACAGTTAGGAGTGGTTCTGGGGTGACCACTGAAAGTTGACCAGCAACAACAACTGGAACCTAAAAAAGACACACACAATGAGCACCCACTAAAATTGAGCAAGAAGAGGCAAACAAAAGAAAACCCACATCAAACTTAGACAGGAAGCAAACCGAAAAGGTGGAACAAAATGAAATCAGATAAAGGATACTTTGTTGAGATATTTATTTAAATAGGAACAACAACTACATTTGTTTACCCTCCATATCTCTCAAGACAATTAGAGCACTGGACCAGACACTCTTAAATAGCACCTGGGCCAACACAGGTGAAACACTAATGAGATGGCAACCAGCACAGTTGTAACACATACTGACTAACGAGGTGACACCAATCGGTGCGCCCTACACGAGAATGTGCTATACGTGCTAAAGTCCAACCTCAAAACATAAATGTAAAAGCCAAAACCTGTAACAGGAGAGTAAAACTGAAGATTTGCTGTTATTGGCAGAGAAGTTTGGAACTCTTTCTTATTGGTCTATTAACTAATTTACTGCATGGTGATGTCACCATGGAAGGCCAAAACTCCATCCCACCAAAACAGGCTGAAATTACAGGCAGTCTTTTCAAACAGCTCTTACACTAAAAGGGAATTATCATAATTTTCACAATTATTCCAACCTCTTAGTGTGGAAATATATATAAAACACAGAACAATCACGTTTCTGACTGCACTGGGCCTGTAATTGCTTCTCATAAAGGGGAATTGTGATTTTTTTACAACCAATGTTCAGTGTAAATTCCGAACTTTATATTCCATTTTGTTGCGATTACCGCTCCGTCCATTCTAACAGCAGGCTGGCTGCACGGAGAATGGAACAGCTGGATAGGGGAAACAGTTTGAGTTGCACAAAATTATATATAACGTTGAGGTTAAAGTTCAGAATGATACAATTTTATGTGTACAACATCTAAAGACATGCATCACTTTACTGGGAGCATTTCAGTTTCTAAAAGGACATGTGTGTGTTTTTGGAGCAATTCTTTTTTCAGAGCCCCTGTACTGCTGAACGAGGAAGTGAATTGCTGGTTGGGGAAAATAAAAGTGAAATCGCAAAAAAAGCGTCTGGCCCTTTCCATAACATGCCACTTATACAATTATTATTATTTTTTTTAAATGCATGAAATGAAATGTATGCATTCACTACTGTAAGTCACTCTGGATAAGAGCGTCTGCTAAATGACTAAAATGTAAAATGCAAATGTATATCAAAAATAGCGATTTGGTTTAAAAAAGGCTAACTTCACCTTTAACATGTATGGACCCATAACTTATTCGGGCAGCAGACCAATTATGCAAGACTTTCGTTCTAGGTTAATTGAGATTATATTGAGAAACACCAGTCAAAGCAGCCAATGAATTCCTAACTGGTTTCAATGAAAGGATGATTCATAAATTAATTTGTATTGTGCTGCATGAGTGAAGGACAAAATCAAGATTTGGGTTTGGTCAGTTGAAATACTTAACGAAGCAGTCATTAAACAGTGTTGATGATGCAACTGTAACAGACATGTCATTGATAGCTGGTCCAAATGGGAGCAATGAAGCGATGTCAGAAACTCATTGGGCTTACATGCAGACAGCTCCCTCCCTCCCTCCCTCCCTCCCTCCCTCCCTCCCTCCCTCCCTCCCTGTCTGTCTGTCTGTCTGTCTGTCTGTCTGTCTGTCTGTCTGTCTGTCTGTCTGTCTGTGTGTGAACTTGTGTGTGTGTGTGAAGTTTACATCATACTCATTATGATAATGAGAGAAAAACATGCATGGTGGTTGTCCACCTGTGATAAGCAGCTGCTGAGGTTCTGATCCCCTGGTTCACCTGTGGCCAGAAATACAGGCTTTCAACTGAACAAAAAGCAGAAAAACACAGGTTTCCTACAGAAGTATATTAGTAACAAGACCCTTAATGCTGTTCTCTAGTAAACAGCCAGAAGAGAGTATCATGCCAAAAAACAGTATAATCTCAGACACCAACCTACATAAAAAAAATACTATTCGACAAACTTAGCCTAGTATGCATGCCATTTCACAATGCCAAATACTCCACTGAGATGTTTAACTAGCATAGAAGTGCCCTCACTCATTTGCACTGAGTGTTATACAGTTAATATGTGAGATAAGACATTGCTTCAACATCAGTTTCCTCCACTTTACAGTAATGCCCTTTTTTTTCTTTCTTTCTTTTTTACCTTGATAGACATGTATACAAAAATATAATTAAAAAAAAACACATTTGCAGCTGGACAGCTGAAAGGCTAATGTTCCTATAGATGCACAAATTGTAAGTGGACCGACAATGAATGAAAAATATATATATATAAAAAAAACAGGATTTAGCTCATTTCTGTTTCTACAGGATCATTCGGACATCGGAAATCCTCATCTACTCAAGCGATTCAATAACAATTTATGGATTTACCAGTACATTATATACTATTATAATTAAATGTGTATAATTCACATCATATTGGCATAATTTAAGTCAAAACAATGAATAAATAGAGGCACATTTAGCGCTCACAAATAAATGTCTATTCGTTTTCTATGTGTAATTACGTGCTATAGTTTTGCATTATTATGAGCCACACTATATTTTATGAAATACTTTATGGTGCCTGCAGGCTTTACACCTGGGGTTTTTGTTTTTGAGCAGAGCTAATCAATTAATGAGTCTGTGCAGCATGCAATGCCTACCTGAGATTTATGCTGTTGTCCATCTTCGAGTTCTGACACACTGTTCATGATTGTCCATCGATCATTGACCATTCTCTGAAAATCTTAAAATCCGAGATTTGACATCATTGGTAAAGGAAGAGTGTAATCCACAGACCAGGGTCTATGCGTGTTTGAAATACTCCAACAAGAAAGGAAAAAAGGTTCACACACACAAAACTAGGCGACTTCACTGCACAGATCTCTACAATTTTAACGGAGGTCCAGATCATGGGAATCTAGTACTACAAACATGTTGAAATCATACATACATGTAGGACCCCTTGCAAAGAATAGTTGCTTTGAATTTCCACAATTGTGAAATTGCTACAACGTTCCTTGTTGTTACAGTGTAAAAAAATGCACGTGCACTTTGGCAGTGCGCGTTTGATGCGTTGCAGATTTTCCGTTCCTAAAGAAACAAAATTCACCCTTCGTTAACCAGAATCTAGAATAAAACCTCTTCTATTTAATTTGTTCTCAGACTCAAAATGTTGCCCAGTGTCCTGTCAAGGTTTTACGCGTGGGCTATGTCCTTGTTAAAATGTGAGAGAGCTCGGGTAAAATATTCACCCGCCTCGGTTTACGTTAATAAGCATGAAGCAACTCTCGGATAGGATTCAAGGCGCAGTCTTTCAGATTAGAAGCATATTGCACTTGGCAAAACGTGAAATCCAAGCCTCAGCGCGAGTGCCTCCGTCAGTGATTCCATTCCCTGTGCAAGTGTGTGCGCGTGTGTGTGTGTGTGAGAGAGAGACAGTGTGTGTGCCACTATGTTACATGAATGCCTGTACCGGCTTTACGTACCCATTTCAGAGATGAGGATGCAGGTCATTAATTTAGTCGTTTAACATTTCGACAGAAGGATAGCTTGTTGCTTTCTTCTTCATGTGATGGAAGTTACAGACATTCAACATTGCCCTTATATCATTGAACTTCTATCATTTGCCAGCAGCATACCTCCCTGCATCCCACTGCTGGCTTGCCTCTGAAGTTAAACAGGGTTGGTCCTGAATGGGAGACCAGATGCTGCTGGAAGTGGTGTTGGAGGGCAAGTAGGAGGCACTCTTTTCTCTGGTCTGAAAAATGAATAAAAATCGCAATGCCCCAGGGCAATGATTGAAATCAAATCAAATTTTATTTGTCACATGCGCCAAATACAACAGGTGTTGACCTTACAGTGAAATGCTTACTTACAAGCCCTTATCCAACAATGCAGTTAAGAAAAATAAGTGTTAAGTAAAAAATAAAAGTAACAAATAATTTTACAGCAGCAGCAAAAATAACAATAGCAATATGTACATGTAGGTAATGTTAAAGTGACTGCATAGACAATAAACAGAGAGTAGCTGCAGCGTAAAAGAGGGGTCTGGGTAGCCCTTTGATTAGCTGTTCAGGAGTCTTATGGCTTGGGGGTAGAAGATGTTAAGAAGCCTTTTGGACCTAGACTTGGCGCTCCGGTACCGCTTGCCATGCAGTAGCAGAGAGAACAGCCTATGACTAGGGAGGCTGGAGTCTTTGACCATTTTTAGGGCCTTCCTCTGACACCGCCTGGCATAGAGGTCCTGGATGGCAGGAAGCTTGGCCCCAGTGATGTACTGGGCCATACGCACTACCTTCTGTAGTGCCTTGCGGTCAGAGGCCGAGCAGTTGCCATACCAGGCAGTGATGCAACCAGTTAGGATGCTCTCGATGGTGCAGCTGTAGAACCTTTTGAGGATCTGAGGACCCATGCCAATTTTTTTCAGTCTCCTGAGGGGGAATAGGTTTTGTCGTGCCTGCTTCACGACTGTCTTAGTGTGTTTAGACCATGTTAGTTTGTTAGTGATGTGGGCACCAAGGAACTTGAAGCTCTCAATCTGCTCCAGTACAGCCCCATCAATGAGAATGGGGGTGTGCTCGCTCCTCCTTTTCCTGTAGTCCACAATAATATCCTTTGTCTTGATCACATTGCGGGATAGGTTGTTGTCCTGGCACCACATGGCCAGGTCTCTGACCTCCTCCCTATAGGCTGTCTCATCTTTGTCAGTGATAAGTTCTACCACTGTTGTCATCGGCAAACTTGATGATGGTGTTGGAGTCATGCCTGGCCATGCAGTCATGAGTAAACAGGGAGTACAGGAGGGGACTGAGCACTCACCCCTGACGGGCCCCCGTGTTGAGGATCAGCGTGGCAAATGTGTTGTTACCTACCCTTACCTCTTGGAGGTGGCCCGTCAGGAAGTCCAGGATCCAGTTGCAGAGGGAGGTGTTTAGTACCAGGGTCCTTAGCTTAGTGATGAGCTTTGAGGGCACTATGGTTTTGAACGCTGAGCTGTAGTCAATGAATAGCATTCTCACATAGGTGTTCCATTTGTCCAGGTGAGAAAGGGCAGTGTTGAGTGCAATAGAGACTGCATCCTCTGTGGATCTGTTGGAGAGGTTTGCAAATTGAAGTGGGTCTAGGGTTTCTTTCAAAGCACTTCATGGCTACAGACGTGAGTGCTACGGGTCGGTAGTCATTTAGGCAGGTTACCTTAGTGTTCTTGGGCACAGGGACTATGGTGATCTGCTTGAAACATGTTGGTATTACAGACTCAGTCAGGGACAGGTTGAAAATGTCAGTGAAGACACTTGCCAGTTGGTCAGCGCATGTCTCTGAGTACACGTCCTGGTAATCCGTTTTTGGACGTTGACCTGTTTAAATGTCTTACTCACATCGGCAACGGAGAGTGTGATCACACAGTCGTCCGGAACAGCTAATGCTCTCATGCATGTTTCAGTGTTTTTTGCCTAGAAGCGAGCATAGAAGTAATTTAGATCGTCTGGTAGGCTAGGGTCACTGGGCAGCTCGAGGCTGTGCTTCCCTTTGTAGTCTGTAATCTTCTGCAAATTCTGCCACATCCAACGAGCGTCGGAGCCGGTGTAGTGCGATTCGATCTTAGTCCTGTATTGACGCTTTGCCTGCTTGATGGTTCGTCAGAGGGCATAACAGGATTTGTTATAAGCTTCCGGGTTAGAGTCCCGCTCCATGAAAGCGGCAGCTCTACCCTTTAGCTCAGTGCAGATATTGCCTGTAATCCATTGGTTTCTGGTTGGGGTATGTACGTATGGTCACTGTGGGGACGACTTCATCGATGCACCTATTGAGAAAGCCAGTGACTGACGTGGTGTACTCCTCAATGTCATCGGAGGAATCCCGGAACATATTCCAGTCTGTGCTAGCGAAAGAGTCCTGTAGCTTAGCATCTGCTTCATCTGACCACTTTCTTATTGACCAAGTCACTGGTGCGTCCTGCTTTAGTTTTTGCTTGTAAGCAGGAATCAGGAGGATGGAATTATGGTCAGATTTGCCAAGTGGAGGGCGAGGGAGAGCTTTGTACGTGTCTCTGTGTGTCGAGTAAAGATGGTCTAGAGTTTGTTTCCCTCTGCTTACACATTTAATATGCTGGTAGAATGTAGGTAAAACAAATGTAAGTTTCCCTGCATTAAAGTCCCCAGCCACTAGGAGCGCCGCCTCTGGATGAGCGTTTTCCTGTTTGCTTATGGGCGTATACAGCTCATTGAGTGCAGTCTTAGTGCCAGCATCGGTTTGTGATGGTAAATAGATAGCTATGAAGAATATAGATGAAAACTCTCTTGGTAAGTAGTGTGGTCTACAGCTTATCATGAGATACTCTACCACAGGCGAGCAAAACCTTGAGACTTCCTTGGATTTCATGCACCAGCTGTTGTTTACAAATATACATAGACCATTGTCTTACCAGAGTGTGCTGTTATATCCTGCAGAAAAAGCGTAAAACCTGCGAGCTGTATGTTATTCATGTCGTCGTTCAGCCACGACTCGGTGAAACATAAGATATATTACAGTTTTGAATGTCCCTTTGGTAGGATAATCTTGATTGTAGGCCATCGATTTTATTTTCCAATGATTGCAAGTTGGGCAATAGAACGGATGGCAGTGGGGGTTGACTCGCTCGCCTACGAATTCTCAGAAGGCAGCCCGACCTCCACCCCCTTTTTTTCTGTTCCTGAGAAAGCAGTATATCCTTTGTGTCGGACTCGTTAAAGGAAAAAGCTTCTTCCAGTTTGAGGTGAGTAATTTCTGTTCTGATGTCCAGAAGTTATTTTCGGTCATAAGAGATGGTTGCTCAATATTATGTACAAAATAAGTTAAAAAAGAAGTTACAAACAATGCAAAAAAATGACCAAAGTAGCACAGTTGTTTAGGAGCACGTAAAACGTCAGCCATCCTCTCCGGCGCCATCCTCTCCGGCGCCATCTGCCATTGCCCTGTGTATAGTGTGCAAAGCTGTCATCAAGGCAAAGGGTGGCTACTTTGAAGAATATAAAATCTGAAATATATTTTGATTTGCTTAACACTTTTTTGGTTACTACCTGATTCCATATGTGTCATTTCATACTTTTGATGTCTTCACTATTATGCTACAATTTCTAAAAAAGAAAAACCCTTTAGTAAAGAAAAATAAAAACTTGAATGAGTAGGTGTGTCCAAACCTTTGACTGGTCTATTACGTCCTCCACCGGCACCCAGCATCTCTCCTCTGGGCCGTACCCCTCCCAATCCACGAGCTACTGAAGGCCCCTCACCCGACGCCTTGAGTCCAGTATGGACCGAACTGCATACGCCGGGGCCCCCTCGATGTCCAGAGGGGGTGGAAGGACCTCCCACACCTCAGCTTCTTGAAGCAGACCAGCCACCACCGGCCTGAGGAGAGACACATGAAACGAGGTATTAATACGGTAATAAGGGGGGAGGTGTAACCTATAACACACCTCGTTTATTCTCCTCAGGACTTTAAATGGCCCCACAAACCGTGGACCCAGCTTCCGGCAGGGCAGGCGGAGGGGCAGGTTTCGGGTCGAGAGCCAGACCTGGTCCCCCGGTGCGAACACAGGGGCCTCACTGCGGTGGCGGTCAGCGCTTGCCTTCTGCCGCCCTTCGGCCCGTTTAAGGTACCCGTGGGCGGCCTCCCAGGTCTCCCTCGAGCACCTCACCCATTCGTCCACCACCAGAGCCTCGGTCTGACTCTGATGCCACGGGACCAGGACCGGCTGATAACCCAACATGCACTGGAAGGACGATAGGTTTGTAGAGGAGTGGCGGAGTGAGTTCTGGGCCATGTCTGCCGATGGGATGAACTTCGCCCACTCCCCGGGCCGGTCCTGGCAATACGACCGCAGAAACCTACCCACATCCTGGTTCACTCTCTCCACCTGCCCATTACTCTCAGGGTGAAAACCCGAGGTAAGGCTGACCGAGAACCCCAGACGTTCCATGAATGCCTTCCAAACCCTGGACGTGAACTGGGGACCCAGATTAGAAACTATGTCCTCAGGCACTCCATTGTGCCGGAAGACGTGTGTAAACCGTAGGGGCCGTAGGGAGACCAGGCAAAGGAAGGAGACGACAGGACTTAGAAAACCGATTCACAATGACCAGGATCGTGGTGTTGCCCTGTGATGGAGGCAGATGAGTCAGGAAGTCCACAGACAGGTGTGACCAAGGCCGCTGTGGAATGGGAAGGGGTTGTAACTTCCCTCTGGGCAGGTGCCTAAGAGTCTTGCACTGAGCGCACACCGAGCAGGAGGACACATTAGCCCTCACGTCCTTGGCCAAAGTGCACCACCAGTACATCCTACTAAGACATCGCACCATCCTACCGATGCCCGGATGACCAGAGGAGGGTGACGTGTGAGCCCACCAGATCAACCTGTCGCGAACCTCAAGTGGAACGTACACCCGTCCAGCTGGATACTGTGGTGGAGTAGGCTCTAAACCCGACACCCGCTCGATGTCCGCGTCCACCTCCCATACCACCTCCGTATCATACAGTCGGGACAGTGCGTCTCCCTTAGTGTTCTGGGAACCCGGTCTATACGATATAGTGAAACTAAATCGAGTGAAAAACATAGCCCACCTTGCCTGGTGAGGGTTCAGTCTCCTCGCCTCCCGGATGTACTCCAGATTACGGTGGTCAGTCCAGATGAGGAAAGGGTATTGAGCCCCCTTAAACCATTGTCTCCACACCTTCAGAGCTCTGACAACAGCCAACAACTCCCGATCCCCCACGTCATAGTTTGGCTCCGCAGGGCTGAGCTTCCTCGAAAAGAAAGCGCAGGGGCGGAGTTTCGGTGGCGTACCCGAGCGCTGTGAGAGCACGGCTCCAATCCCAGCCTCGGACGCGTCCACCCCCACTATGAATGCCAAAGAGGGATCTGGAGCCTTCAGGCGACCAAAAGCTCTGTCCGCCTCAGCCGACCACTGCAGACGCACCGGTCCCCCCTTCAGCAGTGAAGTAATGGGAGCAGCCACCTGCCAAAAACCCCGGAGAAACCTCCGGTAGTAGTTGGCAAACCCTAAGAACCGCTGCACCTCCTTTACCGTGGTTGGAGTCGGCCAATTACGCACAGCTGTAATGCGGTCACACTCCATCACCAACCCTGATGTGGAAATGCGATATCCTAGGAAGAAAACGGCCAGTTTGAAGAACAAGCATTTCTCAGCCTTGACGTACAGGTCATGCTCCAACAGTCGCCCAAGTACCTTGCGCCCCAGAGACACATGCGCGGCGCGTGTAGCGGAATATACCAGAATGTCATTGATATAAATCACCACTCGCTGCCCATACAGGTCCCTGAGAATCTCGCCTACAAAGGATTGGAAGACTGCAGGAGCATTCTTCAACCCGTACGGCATGACGAGGTACTCATAATGGCCGGATGTGGTACTAAACGCTGTCTTCCACTCATCTCCCTCCCGGATACACACCAAGTTATACACGCTCCTGAGATCCAGTTTTGTGAAGAAGCGTGCCCCGTGAAATGACTCAATCGCTGTGGCGATGAGAGGTAGCGGGTAACTGTACCCCACCGTGATGGAATTTAGACCTCTATAGTCAATGCACGGATGCAGACCTCCCTCCTTCTTCTTCTTCACAAAAAAGAAACTTGAGGAGGCAGGTGACGTTTGGGGGCCGAATGTACCCCTGCCCCAGAGATTCAGAGACATATGTCTCCATAGCCACCGTCTCCTCCTGTGACGGGATACACGTGACTCCTGAAGTGTAGCGTCTACCAGGAGATTTATCGCACAATCCGCTCGTCGATGAGGTGGTAATTGGGTCGCCTTCTTTTTACAGAAGATTCTGAAAGAATACGCACGGTGGAGATTTGGTCTGGACTCTCCACCGTCGTTGCACCGATGGAAACTCCTACACACCTGCCTGAGCACTCCTCTGACCACCCCTTTAGAGCCCTCTGTTGCCACGAAATCTTGGGGTTGTGACAGGCCAACCAGGGAATCCCCAGCACCACCGGAAACGCAGGAGAATCAATGAGGAAGAGACTAATTCTCTCCTCATGACCCCCCTGCATAACCATGCCCCGTGGAGCCGTGGCCTCCCTGACTAGCCCTGACCCTAATGGTCGACTATCTAAAGCGTGCCCTGGGAAGGGTTTATCAATCCGAACAAGGGGGAACCCTAAACTATGCGCAAAACCGCGGTCAATAAAATTCCCCGCTGCGCCTGAATCTACTAGCGCCTTATGCCGGGAAAACTCAGGAAAGGAAATCAACACATACATGTGACCAACAGCGGACTCAGGGTGCCGACTCACCTGGGGTGTCTGAACAGTGTTCGGCCTGCCGTCTCGACTCCCTGAAGATCCCCTCCAGCACCGGTCAGCAGTGTGCCCTCTACGACCACAGCTGGTACAGGAAAGGGCTCCTCCTCCGGTCACCCTCGCTGCAGCCACTCCTAGCTCCATGGGCGTTGGAGTGGGGGGGCTGGGGGATGAAACTGACAGGGCCCGATCCGGACGTCCGCGGGTAGCCAGCAAGTTGTCCAGCCGAATGGACATGTCCAACCTGTTGGGGATAGGGGGCAGTATTTGCACGGCCGGATAAAAAACATACCCGATTTAATGGCAAGTCCACAAAAAAAAGGACAGGTACAATACCAAACCCCAAAAAATGCCCACGACACAAGAGAACACGGTACTCAAGGAAGGAGGAAAAACAATGCTCCTAAACTTATACACACTCAGTATAAACGTGAATAAACCTGAGGCACAACCTCAACGAGCAACATAACATGAATAATCTCGCACAAACCTAAGCAGGCTGTCACATGCATCGAAAGGGGCAGACCAAGGCGCAGCGTGTTGAGTGCTCATCTTCTTTATTTAACGTATAAAGTGAACACTTAAACAAAAATTAACAAATTGACACACGACAGTTCCGTAAGGTAACATTGACTATACGAAAAACAACCACCCACAAACCCAAAGGAAAAAACAGGCTGCCTAAGTATGGCTTCCAATCAGAGACAACGAAAGACACCTGCCTCTGATTGGAAACCATACTCGGCCACACATAGAAAATGAAAACTAGAACAAATCCCCATGAAACAAACCAACCCCAAAACACACAAAAACAACACCCCCTGCCACGCCCTGACCATACTACAATGACAAATGACCCCTTTTCCTGGTCAGGACGTGACACAGGCAACAGGGGAAATTATACACACAAAAATGAAAGCAAATGAACCCAGGTGTTAAAGAACCAAAGACAAAACAAACGGAAAAGGAAAAATGGATCGGTGATGGCTAGTAGGCCGGCGACGCCGACCGCCGAGCACCGCCCGCACAGGGAGAGGAACCACCTTCGGTGGAAGTCGTGACAATTTTTCACTCAACTTTGAACCTAAATCCAGTGGCATGGTGAGTTTTTTTTTTCACCATCTCATTTTCGAAAGGGTCCTATAAACAGTACATGTCTTCTGTAAATGTAGGAGTTTGTACTATAACCTTGAATATGTTGGTCCTCATGTCTAAGAAAAGGTGTTGAATTTGAGCAAAATCATGTACAACGCAGTGCCTCAAATCCTTCTCAAGAAACCAATCAATTCATCCTGTTCATTCTATGTCATTCAAAAACCAACCATGAAATGAAGCCTGTCCGATTTCCGAGGTATAGTTGAAAAGTAGCCTACAATGTGGATTCACAAGCAGTGCCATAATGAATATCCTTGTTGAATCTGTGCAGAGGAAGTGTGTATGTGTGAGGGCGTGACCTGCTCTGGCCATACCAATCATGTGAAGACCCTTCATGCACGGAGGGGTGGAAGCCTGTAATCATCTGGCAGAGTGAGCAGGACTGTCAGAGGCAGCCGTCTAACTTGTAAAGTGGCCCTTAAAATGGAGGAAAAATACTATCTTAAGTTAAAGCACCAATAAATAACTGCATGAAGAATAGGAGTATATGAGACACATCCCCGAAAAGAGAAAATGTAGATAAATTGGAAAGGAAACTTTCTATTGTTGGGACTGGAGGCTGACGTGAATAGTTTTTAGATGGAAAGTAAGTAGTTGTTGGCCCAATCCTTTATTTTCTGAATGGAGTTTTAAGTCTGAAAATTTGAAAGACAACTCTGAGTCATTGAGTCAGTCAGCCAATCAACTAATATATACTGAACAAAAATACGAACGCAACATGCAACAATTTCAAAGATTTTCCTGAGTTATAGTTCATATAAGGGAATTAAATTGGCCCTAATCTATGAATTTCATATTAGTAGGAATACAGATATGCATCTGTTGGTCACAGATCACTTTTTTTTATAAAGGTAGGGGTGTGGATCAGAAAACCAGTCAGCATCTTGTGTGACCACCATTTGCCTCATGCAGCGTGACACATCTCCTTCGCATAGAGTTGATCAGACTGTTCATTGTGGCCTGTGGAATGTTGTCCCACTCCTCTTAAATGGCTGTGCGAAGTTGCTGGATATTGGCGAGAACTGGAATACGCTGTCGTACACGTCGATCCAGAGCATCCCAAACTTGCACAGTGGCTGGAAAGTCTGTTGAGTATGCAGGGCATGGAAGAATTGGGACATTTTCAGCTTCCAGGAATTGTGTACAGATCCTTGCAACATGGGGCCGTGCATTGTCATGCTGAAACATGAGGTGATGGCGGCTGATAAATGGCACGACAATGGGCCTCAGGATCTCATCACGGTGTCTTTGTGCATTCAAGTTGCCATCGATAAAATGCAATTGTGTTCATTGTCCGTAGCTTATGCCTGCCCATACCATAACCCCACTGCCACCATGGGGCATGCTGTTCACAACGTTGACATCAGCAAACTGCTCACCCATACAACGCCATACACGTGTTCTGCGGTTGTGAGGCAGGTTGGGCGTACTGCTAAATTCTCTAAAACGACGTTGGAGAGGCGGCTTATGGTAGAGAAATTAACATTAAATGATATGGCAACAGCTCAGGTGGACATTTCTGCAGTCAGTGTGTCAATTGCACGCTCCCTTAAAACTTGAGACATCTGTGCTTTGTGTTGTGTGACAAAACTGCACATTTTAAGGGCTTTTTGTCCCCAGCACAAGGTGCACCTCTGTAATAATCATGCTGTTTAGTCAGCTTCTTGATATGCCACACCTGACAGGTGGCTGGATTATCTTGACAAAGGAGAAATGCTCATTTACAGGGATGTAAACAAATTTGTGCAAAACATTTTAGGAAAATGGTTAGAAACACAGTCCATTAACCAGAGGGTTGCTGGTATCAGAATCTCTGGTGCCACCTACTGCCATTGTGCCCTTGAGCCAGGCACTTTAACCCCTCAAATTTCAGTTACAATGGACAATAAAGTTGTATTTTAGATAAAGTATTATAAATAATCTCAGGATATCCTTATAACATTGTCATAGCATTATAAAGTAGCTTCATTTTGACCAAACCCTCTTGAAGTGTGGTACTGATATCTATTGGCAAGCAATATTCTTATTTTGTGAAATGGAAGGCCTTTGCTGATCCAACTTAGAGCATATTCAGAAACCCCACAGTGATAACACTGAAACACCAAAGCACTGTAACCTGACTTTACCAAATTGGCATGTCCACGTTAGAAAAGACTCAACAACAGTGAAGATGAGAGAGACGGACGCTTTCAACGTGAAATGCACTGATCGATTGCCAAAGTGTACTGATGTCACAGGAAATAAGACAACCTGGCTTCATGAAGGTAAGATCATCATGGTCCTCTTAGGGTTCTCTCACATAGCAACTGGTAGATTAAATGGTGTATCAGCAATCGTTAGCGGTCCATCATCGAGTCAGC
The DNA here is from genome assembly GCF_965601325.2 of Salmo salar. Lineage (NCBI taxonomy): Eukaryota > Metazoa > Chordata > Actinopteri > Salmoniformes > Salmonidae > Salmo > Salmo salar. The sequence goes on along the minus strand of NC_138310.1, from coordinate 12,517,411 downwards.
AGACAAGACAAGATATTCTCTTTGGACTCTATTCTCTTTGATCAGATTGATGCTATCAATCTGCAGTATAGTGCTGATAAGGGAACACAATTAACAGATGAAAGAGCAGAAATGAAAATAGGGTGAGTCTTTGTTTCACACAATGTATAATGAGAACCCACAGGAGTTCCTTGATATGAACGACCAGACAAAAGAGGAACCAGTCAATTTGGTTGAATCAGTAGTGAAAGATAAGTTCTGATACTTTTCTAAAATAAACGAATGGATAGATTTACACGAGCTATGAAAATAGCCACGTGTTGACTTGTGACACCCCAAAAACACACATAAATACATTTCACATTGAATGAGTGCCCTTCAAGAGGGATACATTAATTGTATTCTTTCATTAATAATACTATTTTGAATTTCCTCAGTCTCTCAGTACCTTTTGAAGTCAAATGAACAAATATTACACAAGCATAATACTAAACAGCATAATACTACACAAGCATTTGCAGAGGGGGTTGAGAAAGGGGGTCTAAAGTGTAGGTGACAAGTGAGTAGAGAGACAGAACTCTAGTGAGGGCAGGTAGGTGAGGGAAACACTGTGAAGCATTCCTCAGACCTGACCGCAGACCTGACCACAGACCTGACCGCACTGACGTACAGTAGCCTCCTTGGGCATCTATTTTTGCTGCAACACCTCAGTGGCTCCATAAATAGGCAATTATTTCAAGAGGCAGATACTGCCAAGGATTTGCATTGACAGCTGCATTGTGTTTAGCCAATATTAATAATAAAATAGCGTCCGTCTCCACAATCAGTGGGATGGATGGGATGGCGCTGAAGAACATGGTTGACGTTTTACATTCTCCAAACCAATTGTGCAATTTAGTTATTTCTTGGCGTTTTGTGTAACTTATTTTTTTACTTATTGTGTACATAATGTTGCTGCTACCGTCTCTTATGACCGAAAAGTACTTCTGGACATCAGAAAAGCGATTACCGTAATTTCCGGACTATTGAGCGCACCTGAATATAAGCCGCACCCACTGAATTATAAAAAAAGTATTATTTTGAACATAAATAAGCCGCACATGTCTATAAGCCGCAGGTGCCTACCGGTACATTGAAACAAATTAACTTTACACAGGCTTTAACGAAACACGGCTTGTAACAAAAATAAATAGGCTTTAACGAAACACGGCTTGTAACAAAAATAAATACCGGTAGGCTTTAACGAAACACGGCTTGTAACAAAAAATTAAAAATTTGCAGTAAACAGTAGCCTACCAAGAAAGTCATTGCTCTAGACCAAGCTCCCGTGCAGCAGCTCTATTTCCTTTTCCAACAGCCAGATCAATCGCCTTCAACTTGAAAGATGCATCATATGCATTTCTCCGTGTCTTTGCCATGATGAGGGTGACAAAATGACTACCGTAATCAGAATGATGGGAAGTTTGAGCGCGCTCGATTTAATCTAAACAGTAAACAAAAAAGTTGTTTGACCTTAACCCGTTCGGCAATTTCATTGGTCTAATGAAAGCTTTATGCCGCCGAAAAACTGAGCACGTCACAGAATGTTTTAAAAAATATATATATATTTGAAAGCGGGGAAAATCCATATATTAGCCGCGAGATTCAAAGCGTGGGAAAAAAGTAACGGCTTATAGTCCGGAAATTACCTTACTCACCACGGACTGGAGGAAAACTTCTTCCTTTAACGAGTCCGATGAGAAGGATATCCTGCTTTCACTGGAACAGGCCCAGATCCACGCCTTTTGCGTGAAAAGACGCCGGAAAAAGGGGAGCAGATCAGGGATCCTACTGAGAAGCCGGAGGCGAGTGAGTAAACTCCCAATGCTTTCCATTCTCTTTGCTAACGTGCAATCGTTAGAAAATAAAATTGATGACCTACTATTAACATTATCCTACCAACGGGACATTAAAAACTGTGACATTTTATGTTTCACCGAGACGTGGCTGAACGAAGAAACAAACAATATAGAGCTGGTGGGATTTTCTATGCACCGACAGAACAGAGACGCTACCTCTGATAACACAAGGGGTGGGGGTGTGTGTCTTTTTGTCAAAAATAGCTGGTGCGTGACGTCTAATATTAAAGAAGTCTCGAGGTATTGCTCGCCTGAGGTAGTGTACCTTATGATAAGTTGTCAACCAAACTATCTACCAAGAGAGTTCTCATCTGTATTATTCGTAGCCGTCTATTTACCACCACAAAGCGAAGCTAGCACTAAGACTGCTCTCAACCAACTCTATAAGGCCATAAGCAAAGAAGAAAATACTTACCCAGAAGCGGTTCCTGGGACCTAGTGGCCAGGGACTTTAATGCAGGCAAACTTAAATCAGTTTTACCAAACTTTTACCAGCATGTCACATGTGCAACCAGAGAAAAAAAATCCTAGACCACCTTTACTCCACACACAGAGATGCATACAAAGCTCTCCCCCGCCCTCCATTTGGCAAATCTGACCACAACTATATCCTCCTGATTCCTGCTTACAAGCAAAAAAAAAGCAGGAAGTACCAGTGACTCGCTCAATACGGAAGTGGTCAGATGACGCGGATGCTACACTACAGGACTGTTTTGCTAGCACAGACTGGAATATGTTCCAGGATTCATCCAATGGCATTAACTTCTTTGGGATAGGTGGCAGTATTTTCACAGCCGGATAAAAAACGTACCCGATTTAATCTGGTTACTACTCCTGCCCAGAAACTAGAATATGCATATAATTAGTAGATTTGGATAGAAAACACTCTAAAGTTTCTAAAACTGTTTGAATGGTGTCGGTGAGTATAACAGAACTCATATGGCAGGCCAAAACCTGAGAAAATTCCATACAGGAAGTGCCCTGTCTGACAATTTGTTGTCCTTCTGTTGCATCTCTATCGAAAATACAGCATCTGTGCTGTAACGTGACATTTTCTAAGGCTTCCATTGGCTCTCTAAAGCCGCCAGAAAGTGGAATGGGGTGTCTGCTGTCTCTGGGCGAAGAACAGCAGCAGAATTTGTAAGTGGTCAGCCTGGGGACAGTGACACTGGAGATGCGCGGTCACGAGACTACTCCATTTTTTTCTTTCAGCCTTTGAATGAATACAGCGTTGCCAAGTTGGAATATTATCGCTATTTTACAAGAAAAATAGCATAAAAATTGATTTTAAACAGCGTTTGACATGCTTCGAAGTACAGTAATGGAATATTTTCAAATTATTTGTCACAAAACGCGCTCACGCGTCACCCTTTGGATAGTGACCTGAACGCACGAACAAAACAGAGCTATTTGAATATAACTATGGATTATTTGTAACCAAAACAACATTTGTTGTTGAAGTAGAAGTCCTGGGAGTGCATTCTGACGAAGAACAGCAAAGGTAATCCAATTTTTCTAATAGTCGTTCTGAGTTTAGTGAGCCCCAAACTTGGTGGGTGTCAAAAATAGCTAGCCGTGATGGCCGAGCTATGTACTCAGAATATTGCAAAATGTGCTTTCGTCGAAAAGCTATTTTAAAATCTGACACCGCGATTGCATAAAGGAGTTCTGTATTTGTGAACGTTTATCATGAGTAATTTAGTAAATTCACCGGAAATTTTCGGTGGGTATGCTAGTTCTGAACATCACATGCTAATGTAAAAAGCTGGTTTTTGATATAAATATGAACTTGATTGAACAAAACATGCATGTATTGTATAACATGATGTCCTAGGAGTGTCATCTGATGAAGATCATCAAAGGTTAGTGCTGCATTTAGCTGTGGTTTGGGTTTATGTGACATATATGCTTGCTTGGAACATGGCTGTGTGACTATTTGTGTCTATGTACTCTCCTAACATAATCTAAAGTTTTGCTTTCGCTGTAAAGCCTTTTTGAAATTGGACAATGTGGTTAGATTAACGAGAGTTATCTTTAAAATGGTGTAAAATAGTTGATTGTTTGAGAAAATTGAATTGTGGTATTTTAGTTGGTTTTGTATTTTGCGCCGTGCGATGCCATTGGCTGTTGGCTAGGGGTTCCGCTAGCGGAACGTCTGTCCTCAACAGGTTAAGGAATACACCACCTCAGTCATTGGCTTCATCAATAAATACATCGATGACGTCGACCCCACATATCCCAACCAGAAGCCATGGATTACAGGCAACATCTGCATCGAGCTAAAGGCTAGAGCTGCCGCTTCAAGGAGCGGGAGACTAATCCGGACACTTATAAGAAATCCCGCTATGCCCTCAGACGAACCATCAAACAAGCAAAGCGTCAATACAGGATTAAGATTGAATCCTACTACACCGGCACTGATGCTCATCGGATGTGTCAGGGCTTGAAAACTATAATGGACTACAAAGGGAAACCCAGACGCGAGCTGCCCAGTGACGCGAGCCTACCAGATGAGCTAAATGCCTTTTATGCTCGCTTTGAGGCAAGCGACACTGAAGCATGCACGAGAGCACCAGCTTTTCTGGATGACTGTGTGATAATACTCTCGGTAGCCGATGTGAACGAAACCTTTAAACAGGTCAACATTCACAAAGCCGCTGGGCCAGACGGATTACCAGGACGTGTACTCAAAGCATATGCGGACCAACTGTCAAGTGTCTTCACTGACATTTTCAATGTTTCAAGCAGACCACCTGTGCCCAAGGAAGCGAAGGTAACCTGCCTAAATGATTACCACCCAGTGGCACTCACGTTGGTAGCCATGAAGTGCTTTGAAAGGCTGGTCATGGCTCACATCAACAGCATCCACCTGGACATCCTAGACCCACTCCAATTCACATACCGCCCCAACAGACGCAATCGCACTCCACACCACCCTTTCTCACCTGGACAAAAGGAACACCTATATGAGAATGCTGTTCATCGACTACATCTCAGCGTTCAACACCATAGTGCCCACAAAGCTCATCACGCAGCTAAGGACCCTGGGACTAAACAGCTCCCTCTGCATCTGGATCCTGGACTTCCTGACGGGCCGCCCCCAGGTGGTAAGAGTAGGCAGCAACACTTCTTAACACTGGGGCCCCTCAGGGGTGTGTGCTTAGTCCCCTCCTGTATTCCCTGTTCAACCACGACTGCGTGGCCAAACACAACTCCAACACCATCACAAAGTTTGCTGACGACACAACAGTGGTTGGCCTGATCACGGACACCGATGAGATGGCCTATAGGGAGGAGGTCAGAGAACTGGCAGTGTGGTGCCAGGACAACAATTTGCTACAATGTAAAGTAGTGAGTGTACAGCTTGTATAACAGTGTAAATTTGCTGTCCCCTCAAAATAACACAACACACAGCCATTAATGTCTAAACCGCTGGCAACAAAAGTGAGTACACCCCTAAGTGAAAATGTCCAATTTGGGCCTAATTAGCCATTTTCCCTCCCCGGTGTCATGTGACTCGTTAGTGTTACAAGGTCTCAGGTGTGAATGGGGAGCAGGTGTGTTAAATTTGGTGTCATCACTCTCACACTCCCTCATACTGACTGGTCACTGGAAGTTCAACATGGCACCTCATGGCAAAGAACTCTCTGAGGATCTGAAAAAAATAATTGTTGCTCTACATAAAGATGGCCTGGGCTATAAGAAGATTGCCAAGACCCTGAAACTGAGCTGTAGCACGGTGGCCAAGACCATAGAGCGGTTTAACAGGACAGGTTCCACTCAGAACAGGCCTCGCCATGGTCGACCAAAGAAGTTGAGTGCACGTGCTCAGCGTCATATCCAGAGGTTGTCTTTGGGAAATAGACGTAGAGTGCTGCCAGCATTGCTGCAGAGGTTGAAGGGGTGGGGGGTCAGCCTGTCAGTGCTCAGACCATACGCCGCACACTGCATCAAATTGGTCTGCATGGCTGCCGTCCCAGAAGGAAGCCTCTTCTAAAGATGATGCACAAGAAAGCCCGCAAAAAGTTTGCTGAAGACAAGCAGACTGAGGACATGGATTACTGGAACCATGTCCTGTGGTCTGATGAGACCAAGATAAACTTATTTGGTTCAGATGGTGTCAAGCGTGTGTGGCGGCAACCAGGTGAGGAGTACAAAGACAAGTGTGTCTTGCCTACAGTCAAGCATTGTGGTGGGAGTGTCATGGTCTGGGGCTGCATGAGTGCTGCCGGCACTGGGGAGCTACAGTTCATTGAGGGAACCATGAATGCCAACATGTACTGTGACATACTGAAGCAGAGCATGATCCCCCTCCCTTCGGAGACTGGGCCGCAGGGCAGTATTCCAACATGATAACGACCCCAAACACACCTCCAAGACGACCACTGCCTTGCTAAAGAAGCTGAGGGTAAAGGTGATGGACTGGCCAAGCATGTCTCCAGACCTAAACCCTATTGAGCATCTGTGGGGCATCCTCAAATGGAAGGTGGAGGAGTGCAAGGTCTCTAACATCCACCAGCTCCATGATGTTGTCATGGAGGAGTGGAAGAGGACTCCAGTGGGAACCTGTGAAGCTCTGGTGAACTCCATGCCCAAGAGGGTTAAGTCAGTGCTGGAAAATGATGGTGGCCACACAAAATATTGACACTTTGGGCCCAATTTGAACATTTTCACTTAGGGGTGTACTCACTTTTGTTGCCAGCGTTTTAGACATTAATGGCTGTGTGTTGTGTTATTTTGAGGGGACAGCAAATGTACACTGTTATACAAGCTGCACACTCACTACTTTACATTGTAGCAAAGTGTCATTTCTTCAGTGTTGTCACATGAAAAGGTATACTGAAATATTTACAAAAATGTGAGGGGTGTACTCACTTTTGTGTATATGCAAGTTACATAATAACTGCAATGTGATCAATATACTTGGACTGGAATAAATTGGTTTGTACCACCCACATCTTTCATCATAAAAGACAGAGCAAACAGTATAACCAAACATGATCAAGGAGATGCATTTGCTAAAAGGCTTCTTGATGTTTAGTTTTATTTGTGATACAAATGTTCTATTTCTATCTGCAGTAAGTGGACACAGATGTCTCAGCTTTTTTTGGTTTCCAATTCTGAACTTGCAACCGACTCATTATATGCTGCCTAATAAATCAGACTGTGATACCAATTATTGGTATACAGTCTGAAACAAAGCACTGCAAAAACTAGGAAAGTTACAAGCTAGAACGTTGAATAAAACTACAAGTGAATTTACTCTACTGGTTGTCTGTGCAGTTGTTCCTTTAGTGGGTTTAAATTTGAGAAAAACTACAGGAAAGTATTATTTATCTGACGTTTTAGACTGCTGCTCCTGCCGTTGAAATTTTTATCACCTGCCACATGTGCAATACCATGTAAACACCTGCAAGACTTCGGTTAGTATGCCTGCACGTGCCTTAGGTTACAAGAAAACAAATCTTGATTGCCACACAGAGACCCGTGCTTTGAAATCGGTTCAATAATACTTTCATGTGGAAAAACCCCAGGGACAATCCGCAGAGTAGGGTCAAATATAATTTTATTCAACATTCATGACAGACAAGGAATGTTTATTTTTTTTAACGTAATTGCGCGTGGCTATTCTGTAACATTACACATCATAGTCACAGTGAGATTACATTACAGTTTACCTAAACCCTTCAATGGATTCTTCAAGGTTAATTCTGAAATCCATCTATATAACACAAGACACTGTGATAACCTTCACCCTCTCCACTGCCGCACCTCACATAGTAAATTCTCTATTAGATGTAGAGGTACTATACTCTAGAATTCTTAACTTCAAATTGCCAAAACATCATCATCCCTGAATAACTTTAAGCTAAGACTGGGGGTCAGCCTGATGAACCAAACTACTCAGTAATCTCCTCCATATAGTCTCACACACTCACTTGCAGACACATCATTTAAACAAAACAAACATATATTTTTTTTGTGATTACTGATCATCATTTGAGTCAATTGGAGGTGTACCTGTGGATGCATTTCAAGGCCTACCTTCACACTCAGTGCCTCTTTGCTTGACATCATGGAAAAATCAAAAGAAATCAGCCAAGACCTCAGAAAAAAATTGTAGGCCTCCACAAGTCTGGTTCATCTTTGGGATAAATTTCCAAACACCTGAAGGTACCACGTTCATCTGTACAAACAATAGTACGCGAGTATAAACACCATGGGACCACACAGCCGTCATACCGCTCAGGAAGGAGACGTGTTCTGTCTCCTAGAGATGAACGTACTTTGGTGTGAAAAGTGTGAATCAATCCCAGAACAACAGCAAAGGACCTTGTGAAGATGCTGAAGGAAACAGGTACAAAAGTATCTACATCCACAGTAAAAATGAGTCCTATATTGACATAACCTGAAAGGCCGCTCAGCAAGGAAGAAGCGACTGCTCCAAAACCGCCATAAAAAGCCAGACTACGGTTTGCAACTGCACATGGGGACAAAAGATTGTACTTTTTGGAGAAATGTCCTCTGGTCTAATGAAACAAAATTAGAACTGTTTGGCCATAATGACCATTGTTATGTTTGGAGGAAAAAGGGGGAGGCTTGCAAGCCGAAGAACACCATCCCAACCATGAAGCACAGGGGTGGCAGCATCATGTTGTGGGGGTGCTTTGCTGCAGGAGGGACTAGTGTGGATATATTGAAACAACATCTCAAGACATCAATCAGGAAGTTAAAGCTTGGTCGCAAATGGGTCTTCCAAATGGACAATGACCCCAAGCATACTTCCAAAGTTGTGTCAAAATGGCTTAAGGACAACAAAGTCAAGGTATTTGAGTGGCCATCACAAAGCCCTGACCTCAATCCTATAGAACATTTGTGGGCAGAACTGAAAATGCTTGTGCGAGCAAGGAGGCCTACAAACCTGACTCAGTTACACCAGCTCTGTCAGGAGGAATGGGCCAAAATTCACCCAACTTATTGTGGGAAGCTTGTGGAAGGCTACCCATGTAAGGGGTGCGTACTGGCGGCAGAGAAGTCAGATGCAGGAGAGCAAAAACTGTGTTTCCAACGGCACAGTTTAATAATAAAAACCTACCGGAAAACAGAACAATCAATAAATAGGTATTAAACCCAACGCACACCAGACGTAACGTGCACAAGCACTTACAATAAACAATACCGGACAAGGACATGGGGGGAACAGAGGGGTAAATACACTTGTAATTGATGGAATTGGAACCAGGTGTGTGGGAAGACAAGACAAAACAAATGGAAAATTAAAGGTGGATCGGCGATGGCTAGAAGACCGGTAACGTTGACCGCCAAACGTCGCCAGAATAAGGAAAGGGACCGACTTCGGAGGAAGTTGTGACAGTACCCCCCCTTTTATGGGTGGCTCCAGCAGCGCATCGACACCGGCCTCGGGGACGACCCGGAGGGCGAGGCGCAGGGCGATCCAGACGAAGACGGTGGAACTCCCTCAGCATTAAAGGGTCCAACGTGTCCTCGACCGGAACCCAGCACCTTTCCTCTGGACCGTACCCCTCCCACTCCATGAGATACTGAAGGCCCCTTGCCCGATGCCTCGAATCCAGTATGGGGCAAACGGAGTATGCCGGGGCCCCATCTATGTCCAGAGGGGGTGGAGGAACCTCCCGCACCTCAGACTCCGGGAGCGGGCCATCCACCACCGGCCTGAGGAGAGACACATGGAATGAGGGGTTAATACGGTAATCGGGGGTTAATACGGTAATCGGGGGGAAGCTGTATCCTATAACAAACCTCGTTCACACTCCTCAGGACTTTAAATGGCCCCACAAACCGTGGACCCAGCTTCCGGCAGGGCAGGCGGAGGGGCAGGTTTCGGGTCGAGAGCGAACACCGGGGCTTCATTGCGGTGGCGGTCTGCGTTCTCCTTTTGGCGCAGCACAGCCAGCTGAAGGTGAACACGGACAGCTTCCCATGTCTCCTCCGCGCGCCTGAACCAGTCGTCCACCGCAGGAGCTTCGGTCTGACTCTGATGCCAAGGCGCCAGAACCGGCTGGTATCCCAGTACGCACTGTAAGGGAGAGAGGTTAGTGGAGGAGTGGCGAAATGAGTTCTGTGCCATCTCGGCCCAGGGCATGAACGCCGTCCACTCTCCCGGCCGATCCTGGCAATAGGACTGCAGAAACCTGCCCACATCCTGGTTTACTCTCTCCACCTGCCCATTACTCTCGGGGTGAAACCCTGAAGTAAGGCTGATCGAGACCCCCAGGCATTCCATGAACGCCTTCCAGACCCTAGACGTGAATTGGGGACCTCTATCAGACACTATATCCTCAGGCACCCCGTGGTGCCGGAAGACATGCGTAAACAAGGCCTCCGCATTCTGTAGGGCCGTAGGGAGACTGGGCAGAGGGAGGAGACGACAGGACTTCGAGAACCGATCCACAATGACCAGGAACGCGGTGTTACCCTGTGAGGGGGGAGATCGGTTACAAAATCCACCGACAGGTGCGACCAAGGCCATTGGGGAACGGGTAAGGGGTGTAGCTTCCCTCTGGGCAGGTGCCTAGGAGCCTTACACTGGGCGCACACTGAGCAGGAGGAAACATAAACCCTCACATCCTTAGCCAAGGTAGGCCCCAGTACCTCCCGCTCAAACCTCCTCCGGTCTCCCTGCGCACCGCCCCTCCCAGCTCCATGGGTATCGGAGAGGGGGTGCGGGGGGATGGAACCAACAGACCCCGAACCTGAATGTCCGCGGGCAGCCAGCAAGTTATCCAGCCAGATGGACAGGTCCACATGCTGGTCAAACGTGAGGGTGGTGTCTCTGCAGGCCAACTCCCGACGGACGTCCTCGCGCAGACCAGCTATAATGGTCAATCAGGGCCCTGTCGTTCCATCCCGCGCCGGCAGCCAGGGTCCGAAACTCCAGGGCGAACTCCTGGTTGCTCCTCGTCCCCTGCCTCAGATGGAATAGGCGTTCACCCGACACTCTACCCTCAGGAGGGTGGTCGAAGACTGCCCGGAAGCGGCGGGTGAACTCCTCAAACTGGTCCAACGCCGCATCTCCCTCTCTCCACACGGCATTGGCCCACTCCAGGGCTTTCCCGGTGAGGCACGAGACGAGGGCGGACACACTCTCACGGCCCTAAGGAGCCGGGTGGACGGCTGCCAGGTATAAGTCCAGCTGCAAGAGGAATCCCTGGCAGTTCACAGCTGTCCCATTGTATTCCTGGGGAAGGGAGAGACGAATCCCACTGGGACCAGGAGAAGGAGGGGCGCATAGTGGAGACCCCGGCTGTGCTGGTGGAGGCGCTGGGAGAACTCCCTGTCTCTCCCAGCGGTCCATTGTCTGGACAACGTGGTCCATGGTGGTGCCAAGATGGTGGAGCATTGCTGCGTTCTCCCGGACGTGCTCCTCCACCCCTATACCCGGGGTACCTGCTCCTGCTGACTCCATAAGTTTGGGTCCGGTATTCTGTAAGGGGTGCATACTGGCGACAGAGAAGTCAGACGCAGCAGAGCAAAAACTGTGTTTCCAACGGCGCAGTTTAATAATAAAAACCCACCGGAAAACAGAACAATCAATAAATGGGTACAAAACCCGACGCACACCAGACATAACGTGCACAAGCACTTACAATATACAATACCAGACAAGGACATGGGGGGGGGGACAGAGGGTTAAATACACAACATGTAATTGATGGAATTGGAACCAGGTGTGTGGGAAGACAAGACAAAACAAATGGAAAATGAAAGGTGGCTCGGCGATGGCTAGAAGACCGGTGACGTCGACCGCCGAACATCGCCCGAACAAGGAGAGGGACCGACTTTGGAGGAAGTCGTGACAACCCAAAACGTTTGACCCAAGTTAAACAATTTAAAAGAAATGCTACCAAATACTAATTGAGTGTATGTAAACTTCTGACCCACTGGGAATGTGATGAAAAAAATAAAAGCTGAAATAAATCATTCTCTCTACTATTATTCTGGCATTTCACATTCTTAAAATAAAGTGGTGATCCAAACTGGCCTAAGACAGGGAATTTTTACTAGGATTAAATGTCAGGAATTGTGAAAAACTGAGTTTAAATGTATTTGGCTAAGGTTTACGTAAACTTCCGACTTCAACTGTACATTTAAACTCAGTTTTTCACAATTCCTGACATTTAATCCTAGTAAAAACGGACATGAAAGGCCTGCTTCCCCATACATATAAATGTATATGTAAACTCTTTCTTGAACTGCATCGTTGGTTAAGGGCTTGTAAGTAAGCATTTCACGGTAAGGTCTACACCTGTTGGCGCATGTGACAACTACAATTTGATTTGATATATATATATATATAAATTATTGTTTTTTGCACAAAAGAAAACAAGTGACAGACAATATTAGAGAGAAAAAAATTGTAATAATATATATATGTATTTAAAAAAAATTGTGTGCACGTGTGGTTGGAAGCCCAAGGGCTTATATGAATTGTGAAAAACTGAGTTTAAATGTATTTGGCTAAGGTTTACGTAAACTTCCGACTTCAACTGTACATTTAAACTCAGTTTTTCACAATTCCTGACATTTAATCCTAGTAAAAATTCCCTGTCTTAGGCCAGTTTGGATCACCACTTTATCCAACGTGTGGTTGGAAGCCCAAGGGCTTATATGAATTGTGGAAAACTGAGTTTAAATGTATTTGGCTAAGGTTTACGTAAACTTCCGACTTCAACTGTACATTTAAACTCAGTTTTTCACAATTCATATAAGCCCTTGGGCTTCCAACCACACGTGCACACAATTTTTTTTAAATACATATATATATTATTACAATTTTTTTCTCTCTAATATTGTCTGTCACTTGTTTTCTTTTGTGCAAAAAACAATAATTTATATATATATATATATCAAATCAAATTGTAGTTGTCACATGCGCCAACAGGTGTAGACCTTACCGTGAAATGCTTACTTACAAGCCCTTAACCAACGATGCAGTTCAAGAAAGAGTTTACATATACATTTATATGTATGGGGAAGCAGGCCTTTCATGTCCGTTCCAGTGTAATTTATTCAAACAGTGACATTTTACTACTCCATGTGGGTAAAGAACAATGGAGGCTGGTGGGAGGAGATATAGGAGGACGGGCTCATTGTAATGGCTGGAATGGAGTTAATGGAAAGGAATAAAAAATGTGGTTTCCATATGTTTGATACCATTCCATTGATTCTATTACAGCCATTACAGTAAGCTCGTCTTCCTACAGCTCCTCCCATCTTCTCATCTGGTTCAAGAACAACTTCATCTCACTGCCAAATGCTCACAAATGCTCATGTATGATTTGCAACAGCCTGAGAAACACTAATTTTCCAAATTACAAAACTACAGACATTTGTCATACATGCAAGCTTGACAGGTTAGGTTCAGGCATGCTAATGAGTGGTTCGGTTTAACTAAAATCTAGAGTATCTACAGTGATTGGGCAATAGATATATACTAAAAGGAAGATGAGTGTCTTTTTTTCCATAATTATTTACACACAGAAGGGGTTAGCACATGATTTGTCTCCCACAGATGGAGATGAAAAGGTCTTGGAAGCAAAAGACTGTGACAATTAGATATAGAAAGTAGGGAGAAGAGAACAAGCAAAAGGGATGCTTTGGAGGCATAGAAAGTTGACATAGGATTAGTAGTAGAAAGAAATGTTGTGATTTTGATTTGATTGCTTTGGTGCCTTGATATTGTTTACATTTCTTTGCGGGGCCCCATAAATGCCAGCATGTATCAAGACAGTGGGTGTTCACTCAAGTAGATTACTGCTGAATGTTTCCTTGAAGCCTCATTATGCGATATGTAATGTATTAACAGCATTGATTATGATTGGCAACGGTGAATGAAACCACTCATAACCTCTTCAACTTTGACCCGAGAAAGGCACACATATTTATTCAAAATAAATGAGTAAGCAAGGGCTTGGCAGATCCAGTGGATCTGTTTTGGAGTATGTGTCCTTGAATCCGCTGCACATTGACAAAATACAATTAATGTTGGCTAGGTGGCTCAGGAGACTGCTGCCAATGAGAGAGTGGGAGTGTTCCAAAAGCACAAATACTACTCCGGCAAAGGATTACCACATTTTTTGTTACATTGAGTCATCAAAGAGCAATCTTGGAAAGGAAAAGATTAAAAAAAAAAAAATGCAAATCTTATCTTTCCCAAATATACATTTGTTAATCAAAATAACCAATTCAAAAACCGATGGGGATGAATTTTCCATTGGATGGACCTAGCTGGAGCCCAAAGGTAGTGGTCTAGGGGAGTGGACTGAGCCACTGAGAAACAGATGGAGGCACCAGATGGAATCAGTGTATTGACTGGACATTCAATGGGAGGGTCAGCTATTGGTGATACTGCTGTACCTAACGGCGATCACTTTCAGAGAAAGAGAGAGAATCAGGGAGTATTACAACAGTGGAAGCAGCAGCATCTCTTGTGAAAGGTTTTGTCATCTCAAAATAACCTACAGACACGACCTTAATGGTTCCCCAGGCTGTCTATACCTCTCCAATGGCTCTGGGGTACAGACAGAAAAGAGTCATGTTTTCTGGAGCTGGATCAGAAGAATAGACACAAAATAATCCAATAGACCATAGTTTTATTAAGTGCCACCAGCAGCAAGCTGCAATGCCTCTTTGCTAATTCAGGTCCACATTTGTTCCCTCACCTCTCATATACAGTAGTGGGAATTCAACCATCCCTATCAGTTATGAAGACATGCTATAGAATCCCCCTGAATAAAAGGCAATCATTCAATAAACTCGAAATAGGAAGCGAGAGCACGGACATCAAAATGCAAAATGCAGATTTGGTTGAGATGGGAATACTTGAGAGTAAATAAGCAGCTAAATTGAGTGGGAGTTGATTTATCCACAAGTGATGACATGCCACTCAATCACACAGGCTCACTCTGCTGCTGCGGCTGCTCTTCTTCGTGGAGCAAGGCAATTCCCATTGTGACATTTCACTGGGCACAGAGCCCTGTGTAATGGCATGTTTATGATGAAAGCTGGGGGGTGACATGTTTGGTCCCACCATTTATGTACAAGATATGAAGCAATTAATTCCTCCCTCAAAATAACAACTGGTGTCATGAAACAGCCTCCTAATCAAGGCATAAAGATAGGTTCCAAACGGAGGAAAGCTTCCTTACCGTAGGTCAGAATGCTAATACAACACAGGAGTGATGAGCAGATTCTGAAGCCACAGCTCTGAGCATATTGTAAACATAGTACACGCAGGCTTTCTCTGTTCAGTTTGAATAAAGGATGGTCATGAAGGGAACACCACCAGTCATGCATTTTGTTGCATTATGCATTATGTTCTTCATAGCACATTTCAGGATTGTACAGTATCCCTATGCATAACTGTTCTACACTATTATAAAAACACAATTCAACTGTGCATAAAGATGTGATGGTTTAAAGGTCTCTCTCACAGTCTCCATATGCTCAGCTTTATTTGATAGACCACTTGGTTCTGCGTTGGAAATCAGAAACACTCTGGTCTGGAGCATAAAGTTTGGGGTAAAAATGTGTAGAGAAGTGAGTCAGAGGACATGCAGTGAGGTTATTTTACCATTAGTTTTCAGTTCATTACTGAAAGTCAATGCATATTCAACACATCCTGCACATTCAACCAGAGCTGAACCCTGCTGAGCTGTACTGTGTCGGCTTGGTTATCTACCATAGTTGCTGGAACTGTACATGTGAAAAGAAAATACTGAGTAGTCAGAGTACAGTTCCGGTCAGCACGACAGTCTGAAAGTTGTTTAATGGTAATCTCAATTACAAAGGTATACTGTAGCAGGTGTCACGTGTGATACACACATGTTCCAAAAACCTCAATGCAATACAGTAAGTATAGTTGAGTAGGAGTATGAATAGGAGATGGTGGGTACCCTACTTGATTAAGCTCATTTCAGAAGCAAGGCTGCTTATAAAACCGTCTTGTTCAGAAGACTGAAATCTGTTCATGTATTTCTGCCAGTCATGCAGAGAGCAGTGGAAGGTTGCTAGGATCTGTGGGCCTCTTCTATTGCTGCCATTGAGAAGTGAAACAATGCAACTGCAAATGGAATTTCTAGAGCCTATCTCAGAATATTCAGGCCCGATTGGAGACGCTTCAAGACTCCCGCTGTAGGCTGATGAGACAGTACTGAATGTGGCGACATCAGACAATCAACCGCATGGAGTCCCCTGCGGTCAGTCAGCCAAGAGTGTGTGTGTGTGTGTGTGTGTGTGTGTGTGTGTGTGTGTGTGTGGTGTGAGAGAGGTAGGGAGGGGCGGGGCGGGGCGGGGGGGGGGGGGGGGGCTTAGCTCGGAACACACAAATTCATGACAGGCAGTCTTATACAGTCTCCCTGCACCTTTCCTTGTGGTACATCGAAACTGGTCCATTAGCGCCAACATAGCCCTCAGGGCCGTTTGACCAAAAGGGTACCTTGTGAAACTCCCTGTCTCAGAATGATCATAAAAGTGCATTATGAGGGGAAGTTTAGTTTCCCATGGGGTTTGAAAGGAAAAGGCATAATCAATATTTTCATTATTGTGACAACTTTCTCATTAGGGATATATAAATGACTGCACAAATTGGAGAACTGAGTAGAATACAAGTTTTAGTATTTCTCATTCCACTTTTTGACCACCGCTGAATTAAAGCCACAAAGACACTTTGGAGACAATAACCTTTCAGGTTTAGTTCTGTCAAGCACTTCTAACCACCACCTAGGCTTAAGCTCAGCAGACTAACAGGCTTGTAATGCGAAGAAGACTTGGGTTTGAACCCTGCTCAGTCACATGGGCCTTCACATCTTCTCCACTCTGACTCTCAACTGTGGATTGCACGAATGAAAGTAGAGAGTATGGTGAAAGTATACAGACGATACAACATCTGACACAGAACAAACATTAAGAAATGTCTTCATCTTTGCACTCAGGATATACTGTTTCTTTCTGGTCAAAGTGGAATTCCTGAAATAAAAATTCTAACACACCATAGTGGTTTTGTCTAGACATATCAATACTTAATAACAGAAAATGCAATCTGTCTTTTAGTGAATTTTTCTTTTCATTTTATTTATTTGCTCACTAGAGTGCTGACCAGACAACCGCTAGGTTTGTTCTAGAAGCCACTTTACCTTCTGTTTGTATCTTTGCGGAGGGGAGCAGCTGTGGTCTCTCTCATAGCCTTGACGGGTACAGCGATGTGCTAAGAGTGTTGTTGGAAATTGGGAAGTAGCAGCTCCAATGGGCTGGGAGATGGATGAAGTATGGATGAATGTACCTTTTATTGGTAGTCATTCATCAAAAGCTACATACAAAGCTCTACCATGTCTCCTAAATTACAAATGTATTAAATAATTTTATACTGTATGTTCTCATTTTAATTGATCCTTTTACTCCTTTTATTCAGAATAATCAGAATTATGGCAATTATGTGGCAAATCTTCTATTAATACAGCGATTTAAAGAACAGCTGCTTATTAAGAACTGTAATGGCAATGGATTTCCTGATGGAAGTTGACTAATACGTTCTTATTACTGGCTTAAAAATACTTGTAAACAATTCTAACCTAATCCAGATTTCCTTCTATTCTTAAAGCAGACACAGGTTTTAGGTCAGGATATTGCAGGGGGCTGTCATCCTGTCACCATGCTATTAACTATGAGAGGTAATGTTATCCATAACAAACAGTACATGACCATGCCGGCCATAGGTGAAGGATGGGGCTATAGGCTCAGATACAAACACTTCACAGAGTTGTTTTCCCCCATTGATCTATTAATCACACAATTATAAGTGACATGCATGCTGTTAATAATTAACCTTGGCTGTCATAACGGCCCCCAGATAATCAGGAACACCAACACTCTACTGTACATGAAGTTGAACAATTATTCAGGAGAGGAAAATTAAAGTCGAAAATATTGTTTTGTTGATCAAACACGTTTGAAAAACAACTTGTAGGACTATACGGAACAAACATCTATAATAAACCATCACAAAAAAAGTACAAATTGTTACCACATATTTTCTTCATAAATACCACGAGACAGATCTACAAAGAAAAGCATTCTGGCAACAACCATATGAATCCTGCTCTTTTCTCACTGGCACCTACACTTATCTTACATTGAAATCCTGGACATTAAGTGAGTGAGATCATACGGGGCAGAGAGAAAAAGAGAGAGGGAGAGAGAGAGATGAGAGAGAGAAACAGTACCACAGTAAAGTGAAAGAGGGAAACATAATGGATTCAGGTAGAGCGTTCTTTGGAGAGGAATGGCTGAACAAAACCTGGGGTGACAAAGGCCAAATTAATGGAGGGAAGATTGGTGGCAAAAGGAAAAGACAAGAGGGTACGGGTAATTAAAGTCCCAGGCAGCCACGGTGGACACCTGCTGTTCCTTCCCAGAGGTCCATTTTGTTACGCCGTTTCCACTTTGATCCCACTGCAGCTCCAGTAAACGTGACTGCCAGATGACACATATTACAGGTGGCAGGAGCGCATCTGAATGAGACAGCCCAGGGGAGAGGACAAGTGAGGAGCTCGCTCCAGGAACAGGGTTTGCTATCCTTCCCAAGCTGATGTGAAATGAAGCGTTGCCATGGGGCTAAGATAGAGCTGCCTCCAAGCAGCAGTTTATTACAGTTTGCAAACAGTCATAAGCTGTACTCATTTCACTGCCTTCTGTGTACTGTAGCTGCATCATACGGGTAATCGATTTGAGTTCTGACGCGATGCAATCTGGTTCTCAATCCCAACATTGTGTTTAGGGAATAATCTCACAGTGTTTGTGTGGGAGAAGAAACTCAGGCGCTGGTGACAATCAAATGTGAAACATACATGTAGTTCTATGGTGGTATGGAGGAAGTGGCACAGACAGGGGTTAAGTGACCTTTCTGAATGTGTGATTGGAAAGGCCTGTCTGTTCAGCATTAATCATGGAGATGGCTGCAGATTAATTAATTTGGAGACATGGGGTTGTATTAGGAAGAGGAAAATCCCGGCATAAACCCACATCTTTGATCACATCTCCTCAACCTAAAACTCGAACCTGATCTGATCCTATCCTTGCTGGCCCAGTTCAGCTAACTCCTCGAAATGACACTGTCCCTGTGCTTCCAGACCTGTTTTATATGTGAAGATGTTGGACCTGGGGCTCTGGCCAAGCCAGCTGGACAGGTCAGCCTGGACAGAACTAGTTCGATTTTTTTACGACTTGGACTGTGTGTTGGAGATGGCCGTGTGTCTGGGGCCGTGTTGTGCTGTGCAGCTGCCATGGTAATTCTCTGGAGCTGGGAAGCTAGCCTGGCAACCGAGAAGAACCTTTAACCTTGCTGGCGCTTCTTAGAAAGGCCTACCGATTATGACTTGGTAATCTGTAGTGAGGAATAACCAGTGACAGAGGCCTTTCCAGGCTAAAACCCAGCAGAGTGTGAGGATAGGTGGGATACTCCGCCAGTGGCCACAAAGCACCCCGAGATATGAAAGTGATCTGGAAGGCTGAAATAGGGGATATACAGTGCCTTGCGAAAGTATTCGGCCCCCTTGAACTTTTTGACCTTTTGCCACATTTCAGGCTTCAAACATAAAGATATAAAACTGTAATTTTTTTGTGAAGAATCAACAACAAGTGGGACACAATTATGAAGTGGAACGAAATTTATTGGATATTTCAAACTTTTTTAACAAATAAAAAACTGAAAAATTGGCCGTGCAAAACCTTAGACAAATACAGTATTTACACGGCCGGATAAAAAACGTACCCGATTTAATCTGGTTATTACTACTGCCCAGAAACTAGAATATGCATATAATTATTGGCTTTGGATAGAAAACACCCTAAAGTTTCTAAAACTGTTTGAATGGTGTCTGTGAGTATAACAGAACTAATATGGCAGGCAAAAACCTGAGAAGATTCTGTACAGGAAGTGCCCTCTCTGACCATTCCTTGGGCTTCTTGACTCTTTTTATTGAAAACTTAGGATCTTTGCTGTAACGTGACACTTCCTATGGCTCCCATAAGCTCTCAGAACCCGGGAAAAAGCTGAATGACGTCGAGGCAGCCCCTGGCTGAAAAACATTAGCGCCTTTGGTAAGTGGTCTACCAGAGGACAATGAGACTGAGGCGCGTGCACGAGGCGACCCCATGTTTTTATTTTCTCTCTCTTTGTACTAAAACACAGATTCCCGGTCGGAAAATTATCGCTTTTTTACGAGAAAAATGGCATAAAAATTGATTTTAAACAGCGGTTGACATGCTTCGAAGTACGGTAATGGAATATTTAGAATTTTTTTGTCACGAAACGCGTCGGGCGCGTCACCCTTCTTTACACTTCGGATAGTGTCTTGATCGCACGAACAAAACAGAGGATATTTGAACATAACTATGGATTATTTTGAACCAAACCAACATTTGTTATTGAAGTAGAAGTCCTGGGAGTGCATTCTGACGAAGAACAGCAAAGGTAATAACATTTTTCTTATAGTAAATCTGACTTTGGTGAGGGCTAAACTTGGTGGGTGTCTTTATAGCTAGCCCTGTGATGCCGGGCTATCTACTTAGAATATTGCAAAATGTGCTTTCACCAAAAAGCTATTTTAAAATTGGACATAGCGAGTGCATAGAGGAGTTCTGTATCTATAATTCTTAAAATAATTGTTATGTTTTTTGTGAACGTTTATCGTGAGTAATTTAGTCAATTCACCGGAAGTTTGCGGGGGGTATGCTAGTTCTGAACGTCACATGCTAATGTAAAAAGCTGGTTTTTGATATAAATATGAACTTGATTGAACAAAACATGCATGTATTGTATAACATAATGTCCTAGGCGTGTTATCTGATGAAGATCATCAAAGGTTAGTGCTGCATTTAGCTGTGGTTTGGGTTTATGTGACATTATATGCTAGCTTGAAAAATGGGTGTCTGATTATTTCTGGCTGGGTACTCTGCTGACATAATCTAATGTTTTGCTTTCGTTGTAAAGCCTTTTTGAAATCGGACAGTGTGGTTAGATTAACGAGAGTCTTGTCTTTAAAATGGTGTAAAATAGTCATATGTTTGAGAAATTGAAGTAATAGCATTTCTAAGGTATTTGAATAATGCGCCACGGGATTCCACTGGCTGTTACGTAGGTGGGACGATTTCGTCCCGCCTTCCCTAGAGAGGTTAAACTCAGTTTTTCACAATTCCTGACATTTAATCCAAAAAAAAATTCCCTGTTTTAGGTCAGTTAGGATCACCACTTTATTTTAAGAATGTGAAATGTCAGAATAATAGTAGAGAGAAGGGTTTATTTCAGATTTTACTTCTTTCATCACATTCCCAGTGGGTCAGACATTTATATACACTCAATTAGTATTTGGTAGCATTGCCTTCAAATTGTTTAACTTGGGTCAAACGTTTCGGGTAGCCTTCCACAAGCTTCCCACAATAAGTTGGGTGAATTTTGGCCCATTCCTCCTGACAGAGCTGGTGTAACTGGTTTGTAGGTGTCCTTGCTCGCACACGCTTTTTCAGTTCTGCCCACAAATGTTCTATAGGATTGAGGTCAGGTCTTTGTGATGGCCACTCCAATACCTTGAGTTTGTTGTCCTTAAGCCATTTTGCCACAACTTTGGAAGAATGCTTGGGGTCATTGTCCATTTGGAAGACCCATTTGCGACCAAGCTTTAACTTCTTCGGGCTAGGGGGCAGTATTCGGAAGTTTGGATGAATGAGGTGCCCAAAGTAAACTGCCTGTTACTCAGGCCCAGAAGCTAGGATATGCATATAATTGGTAGTATTGGATAGAAAACACTCTAAAGTTTTCCAAACTGTTAAAATAATGTCTGTGAGTATAATCAGCTCACCTCTGATTACAATGGCTTGGAATGGGAATATTAAAGGAAGTCCTCCCAGATTGCAGTTCCTAGGGCTTTCACTAGATGTCAACAGTCTTTAGAAAGAGTTTCAGGCTTGTTTTTTGAAAAATTGGCTAGAATTTGTAGTTTTTCTAAGTGGCTCCCATTTTGGCTGTAGTGTTTGTAGCGCGTTCCGGTGAGTGCGCGTACTTCGTTATTTATCTCCGGTAATGGTCTCCGGTATTCTCCGTCTTAAATTGGATCTTTTATTTACATAATAGAGTACCTGATTATTGATTAGGAATGTTGTTTGACTTGTTTGGAAGAAGTTTATTGGTAACTTACGGTATTCATTTTGTATGCATTTTGAACGAGGGAAACCGGTGGATTACTGAGTCAAGTGCGCCATTGAAACGTACTTTTTGGGGAAATAAAGAAGAACTTTATCGAACAAAAGGACCATTTGTTATGTAGCTGGGACCCTTGTGATTGCAACCAGATGAAGATCTTCAAAGGTAAGTAATTTATTTTATTGCTATTTCTGACTTTCGTGATGCATCTGCTTGGTTGGAAAATGTATGTAATGCTTTTGTGTGCGGGGCGCTGTTCTCAGATAATCGCATGGTGTGCTTTTGCCGTAAAGCCTTTTTGAAATCTGACAAAGCAGCTGGATAAACAAGAAGTTAAGCTTTTAAATGATGTATGACGTTTGTATTTCCATGAATGTTTAATACACTGCTCAAAAAATAAAGGGAAAACTAAAATAACACATCCTAGATCTGAATGAATGAAAAAATCGTATTAAATACTTTTTTCTTTACATAGTTGAATGTGCTGACAACAAAATCACACAAAAATAATCAATGGAAATCCAATTTATCAACACATGGAGGTCTGGATTTGGAGTCACACAAATTAAAGTGGAAAATCACACTACAAGCTGATCCAAGTTTGATGTAATGTCCTTAAAACAAGTCAAAATGAGGCTCAGTAGTGTGTGTGGCCTCCACGTGCCTATATGACCTCCCTACAACGCCTGGGCATGCTCCTGATGAGGTGGCGGATGGTCTCCTGAGGGATCTCCTCCCAGACCTGGACTAAAGCATCCGCCAACTCCTGGACAGTCTGTGGTGCAACGTGGCGTTGGTGGATGGAGCGAGACATGATGTCCCAGAATACTCAATTGGATTTAGGTCTGGGGAACGGGCGGGCCACTCCATAGCATCAATGCCTTCCTCTTGCAGAAACTGCTGACACACTCCAGCCACATGAGGTCTAGCATTGTCTTGCATTAGCAGGAACCCAGGGCCAACCGCACCAGCATATGGTCTCACAAGGGGTCTGAGGATCTCATCTCGGTACCTAATGGCAGTCAGGCTACCTCTGGCGAGCACATGGAGGGCTGTGCGGCCCCGCAAAGAAATGCCACCCCACACCATGACTGACCCACCGCCAAACCGGTCATGCTGAAGGATGTTGCAGGCAGCAGAACGTTCTCCACGGCATCTCCAGACTCTGTCACGTCTGTCACATGTGCTGAGTGTGAACCTGCTTTCATCTGTGAAGAGCACTGGGCGCCAGTGGCGAATTTGCCAATCTAGGTGTTCTCTGGCAAATGCCAAACATCCTGCACGGTGTTGGGCTGTAAGCACAACCCCCACCTGTGGACGTCGGGCCCTCACACCACCCTCATGGAGTCTGTTTCTGACCGTTTGAGCAGACACATGCACATTTGTGGCCTGCTGGAGGTCATTTTGCAGGGCTCTGGCAGTGCTCCTCCTGCTCCTCCTTGCACAAAGGCGGAGGTAGCGGTCCTGCTGCTGGGTTGTTGCCCTCCTACGGTCTCCTCCACGTCTCCTGATGTACTGGCCTGTCTCCTGGTAGCGCCTCCATGCTCTGGACACTACGCTGACAAACACAGCAAACCTTCTTCACAAGCTCGCATTGATGTGCCATCCTGGATGAGCTGCACTACCTGAGCCACTTGTGTGGGTTGTAGACTCCATCTCATGCTACCACTAGAGTGAAAGCACCGCCAGCATTCAAAAGTGACCAAAACATCAGCCAGGAAGCATAGGAACTGAGAAGTGGTCTGTGGTCACCATCTGCAGAACCACTCCTTTATTGGGGGTGTCTTGCTAATTGCCTATAATTTCCACCTGTTGTCTATTCCATTTGCACAACAGCATGTGACATTTATTGTCAATCAGTGTTGCTTCCTAAGTGGACAGTTTGATTTCACAGAAATGTGATTGACTTGGAGTTACATTGTGTTGTTTAAGTGTTCCCTTTATTTTTTTGAGCAGTGTATTATGATTTCTGTAATTTGAATTTGGCGCTCTGCAATTTCACCGGATGTTGTCGAGGTGGGACGCTAGCGTCCCAATGATCCGTAAGAATTAACTTCCTGACTGATGTCTTGAGATGTTGCTTCAATATATCCACAAAATTTCCCTTCCTCATGATGCCATCTTTTTTTGTGATGTGCACCAGTCCCTCCTGCAGCAAAGCACCCCCACAACATGATGTTGCCACCCCCGTGCTTCTCTATACCCAATTATTTGGGATAATAGGTGACTGTACAGAATGCCACCTTTTATTGGAGGGTGTTCAGACATATGAGAAATATAAGCACTTTAACGAGCTAATCCCCCACATTTGAACTTGTCATAAGTATTTGGATAATGTTTACTTATAGTGTACCAAAGTCATCAGATGTTTAGTATTTGGTCCCATATTGCTAACACTCAATGACTACATACATCAAGCTTGTGACTCTACCAACTCGTTGGATGCATTTACCGTTTTTTGGGGTTGTGTTTTGGGTCATGTTTTGCCCAAAACAAACTGAATGGTGAATGATGACTGGAGTAATTTCCTTTCTAAGTGAGTAGTTAAGATGTTTCTGAACACTTCTAAATCAATCCTGATATTGCCATTACTAACAAAAATTATGAATGAATCATGAATAATGATGATTGAGAAAGTTAGAGGTTACAACATGCTATCCTCTTACTATTAACAATAATGTAGGAGATTAGCATTTTTGGGGGAGTGTGATCTTTGTCCCTCTGTAACTTTCTCGCTCATCATCATTCACAATTAATTAATGATTATCCATAATCAAGGTAGCATCCACATTGATGCAGAGGTGTTCACAAACATCTGACTTACAAATAAAGTGTCTCCAAAATGATACAATACATTATTCATTATTCACTTTCAATTCGACAAAACATAATCCGAAACACGACCACAATACCATCAAATAAATGTGACATTCTGTACTGTCACCTCATATGAAACATTTGATGTCAAATCCAAAATGCTGGAGTAAAGTGCCAAATTCAACATTTTAGCAGCAGTATCCAAATACATATGAAGGGGAGTGTAGATAATAGATACTGTAATCCCTTACAGAGTGCCAGTTGATTTCTCATTCATAGATAAATAAATATTGCACTTTTTCATAGTGTTATTAGCCATCTGAATGCCATCTGATGTTGCC
This sequence comes from Salmo salar, assembly GCF_965601325.2. Classification (NCBI taxonomy): domain Eukaryota; kingdom Metazoa; phylum Chordata; class Actinopteri; order Salmoniformes; family Salmonidae; genus Salmo; species Salmo salar. The sequence goes on along the minus strand of NC_138310.1, from coordinate 12,492,140 downwards.
AGGCAGGATAAGCAAGCTGAGAGGATTACAGACCTACATGAAATCAGAGAGCGCATTGACACCAACGACAGGCGGCATCCTCCAACAGCTTTTAACTTGAGGAATTTAAGGTAAGGATAAATTCTCAAAAGTGTTGCGGAAATAATCTTATGTAGAATGTGCATCTGTACAGTGTTTATGTGTATCTAGTTGTGCATTTAATTGGTGAATTTAACATGAACTTCAAAAGCATTGACACAACACAAGGTGCCACAGGTAACCGGGTTGAAGTTAGGGTACCATTAAACATGAATTTAAGGTGTCCAAGTCTTTTTGGGATGTTCAGGTGGTAGATTGATTGGGATTGCTTTGTGCTACAGCCGTTCATTTGATTTGGGTTTGTATTTATTAAGGATCCCCATTAGCTGCCAAGGCAACAGCTACTCTTCCTGGGGTCCAAACAAGATTAAGGCAATTACATTACATTTCTACAATACAAAATGTATAATACCACAATACAACAATATTACAGAATTAAAATGTACATGTGTGTAGAGCGCGTGTGTTAAATGATGACCAGTGTCCATGTTAAATGCGTGCATGTTGATTTTGTCTATCCCCACCAGACCCATTCATGACACGTAAGTTAAAAAAGCAAAACCAACTGTGAACTAACTATATTCATTTCGGGACAGGTCAAAACATTCATGGACATTTAACTAGCTTGCTGTTGCTAGCTAATTTGTCCTGGAAAAAAAAACATTGGGTTGATATTTCACCTGAAATGCTTATGGTCCTTTTTTTAGCTGGATCTTTGTAGAATTTTGACACATGTTGAGTCATACAAAAATGTGTGTTCTCTACTCCGAAAATTAATCCACAGATCTGAAGGGGAAACCTACTTAGTTTTTAGTTTGTTTTCTTTGATAAATCTTCCCTTGGTCATCTTTCTTCTTCTTCTGTGGATTTTATACGGCGGTTGGTAACCAAATTTAAGGTGCATCACCGCCACCAACTGGACAGGAGTGTGGACCTCATTCATCTTTCAATCACCCACTTGGGTACATGCTCAGAAAAACCAATGAGTAGATAGGAGAGGCAGCATACAAAATAGAACCAAGTTATCGAATAACATTACCTTTGCCAATTTTTGCGGTGCAATGTGGGCTGTCTGGTCAGCATGTTAGCGTGTGTGTGCACCTGTGTGCCTCTTCACAGTTCGTGTTGGTCCATAAGTTGTTTTTTCTGTTGTTTTTTTTATCCGATATTACTGTTTACTTGAGTTACTTGATGTGGAATACTGTGTGTTTCCCAGAGATTTGTTCTGGACTTGGGGACTGTGAAGAGAGGGGTCTCGTGGGGTATGCATGGATATCTGAGCTGTGTGCTAGTCATTTGAACAGACAGCTCGATGCTTTCCACATATCAATACCTCTCACAAAGACAAATAGTGATGCAGTCAATCTCTCCTCTACTTTGATCCAGGAGACATTGACATGCATGTTATTGATGTTAGCTCTCTGTGTACATTTAAGGGCCAGCTGGGCAGCTTTGTTCTGGGCCAATTATAATTTGCCTATGTCATTTGCCACTTGACCATATGTCCAGGTGCGATAAAACTAGAGCCTGTAGGACTTGTCTTCTTGGAATCCAAAAAAGCAGAGCAGCACTTGATTACGGACAGACCTCTCCCCATGTTAGCTATCATTGCTAGATTGAATCCCCGAGCTGACAAGGTAAAAATATGTCGTTCTGCCCCTGAACAAGGCAGCTAACCTACTGTTCCTAGGCCGTCATTGTAAATAAGAAATTGTTCTTAATTAGGCCTAGGCCCCTTTTTTCTCAAATTCCGCCTGAATGACGTGCCCAAAGTAAACTGTCTGTTGCTCAGGCCCTGAAGCCAAGATATGCATATAATTGGTACCATTGGAAATAAAACACTTTGAAGTTTGTAGAAATGTTAAGATAATGTAGGAGAATATAAGACAATAGATATGGTAGGAGAAAATCCAAAGAAAAACTTTTTTTTCTTTTTTTTTTGTTGAGAGCCCATGCTCTTACAATGGAAAGTATAGGGGCATACTGAATTCTAGCTCCCAGGATGCAATTCCTATGGCTTCCACAGGGTGTCAGCAGTCTATGTTCAAGGTTTCAGGCTTATAACTTCCAAAACGAATAAGAAATATCAGTTTTAGTACAGGGACACAGTCTTGGAAATGTGTGTATGCACGCGTGATGAAGACAGAATGCACCTGCTAAAATCGGTTCCTATTGAACATACTTCTTTCCATAAGAAATATTATAGTTTGATTACATTTTAGGGTATCTGAGGATTAAATAGAAACGTATTTTGAGTTGTTGAAACAAAGTTTAGGGGTAGATTGTCGGATTATTTTCTCTGCATGTTGAACGAGCGGATTACTCAAATCGATGGCGCAATTAATTTCATTAAAAAAAATATTTTGATGTGGGGCGCCGTCCTCAAACAATCACATGGCATGCTTTCGCTGTAATGGCTACTGTAAATCAGACAGTGCAGTTAGATTAACAAGAATTTAAGCTTTCAACCGGTATAAGACACTTATATGTACCTAAATGTTTAATATCCATAATTCTTTTGATTATTTATTTGAATTGTGCGCCCTTCAGTTTCACTGGAAGTTGTCCCGCTAGCGGGACGCCTAGCCCTAAGAAGTTTAACATTTTTAACTGACTTGCCTAGTTAAATAAATTAAGTAAAACATCAGTGGAGTAAAGTACAAATACTTGAAAGTACTACTTATGTAGTTTTTGTGGTATCTGCACTTCACTTTACTATTTATATTTTTTGTTTACTTAAACATTTACTTCACTGCATTTCTAAAGAAAATAATGCACTTTTTACTCCATACATTTTCCCTGACACCCAAAAGTACTTGTTCTATTTTGAATGCTTTGCAGGACAGGAAAATGGTCCAATTCACTCACTTATCAAGAGAACATCCCTGGCCATCCCTACTGCCTCTGATTTGGAGGACTCACTAAACACAAATGCTTCATTTGTAAATTATGTCTAAGTGTTGGCGTGTGCACTTCGGTATCCGTAAATTGACTTGATCGTGCCGTCTGGTTTGCTTAATATAAGGATTTTTAAATGATTTATACTTTTACTTTTGCTTTTGATACTTAAGTATATTTAAAAACAAATACTTTTACACTTTTATGTAAGAAGTATTTTACTGAGTGGCTTTCATTTTTACTTGAGTCATTTTCCATTAAAGTATCTTTACTTTTACTCAAGTATGACAGTTGGGTACTTTTTCCACCACTGCAGCACACATGGACATACAGGCTTTACTCAGTGCCAGTGGCAGGTCATTAGTGAAAATATAAAAAAGTAAGGGGCCTGTCCCGGGGTATATAGTGCATTCAGAAATTATTCAGACCTGTTGACTTTTTCCACATTTTGTTACGTTACAGCCTTACTCTAAAATTGATTAAATACATTTATCCTTCTTCAATCTACACACAATACCCCATAATGACAAAGCGAAGACCGTTTATTAGAAATAGAGGTTCCCCTTCCAACAGGACAACGACCCTAACTGTATAGCCAAGACAAAGCATGAGTGGCTTCGGGACAAGACTCTGAATGTCCTTGAGTGGCCCAGCCAGAGCCTGGACTTGAACCCGATCTAACATCTCTGGAGAGACCTGAAAATAGCTGTGCAGCGACACTCTCCATCCAACCTGACAGAGCTTAAGAGGATCTGCAAAGGAGAATGGGAGAAACTCCACAAAAACATGCGCCAAGCTTATAGCATCATACCCAAGAAGAATCAAGGCTGTTATCACTGCCAATGGTGCTTCAACAAAGTACTGCGTGAAGGGTCTGAATATTTATGCAAATAGGTTATATAATTTATTTTGTATTTTTCTTGCACATTTTTTTTTTAAACTGTTTTTGCTTTGTCATTATGGGGTATTGTGTGTAGATTGATGACAATTTTTTATATAATCAATTTTAGATACAGGCTGTAAGGTAACAAAATGTGGAAAAAGTCAAGGGTTCTGAATACTTTCCGAATGCACTGTCCCCGATTACCTGGACTATATTGGAGATGCTTCCATAAAAGAACACTCTCTGTGTTCTGTAAACAGGTAACTCTCCATCCACAATATAGCAGAGGATGTAAAGACATAACACAATTTTTGTATGTCAACATGTGTGTGTCAACATCTACTTAACTATTATAATACCTTGTCTGAAGGTATTTGTAATACTTGTGCCATCACTTGGTGTACAATCATACTGTAAGAACCCTTGAATGCATGGACTTCATGTGATTACAGTAGCTTTACTGAATAATCTACACAACTCTACAAATGACTACAAGTATAGCATGCCAGAACACTGAAAGGACTGGGCAGAATTTAAATATAGCAACCTAAACAACGTAGAATGTATCCCCTCTAGAGAGTTTTGCATTGGACTTTCTCATATGTCATCCGGGCCAATTTCATCATCTTAAATTTGACAATAACTTTATCAGTGACTGTATTGGAGGGGGAGTGTTTTGTCCTTTACTATACAATCGGCAATTAGTTCCGGGAGGTGTGCTCTTCACCTTTGCATGGCAATTAGCAATTAGTATTAGTACTTCAGTCTCCCTTGTTTCTCAGCATCAGCTGTAAGTGGCGGTCTCATCGCAAAACTAAGACCGTCGCCAAAACAAAGACAGTTCTGCCGAGTTGTTGTGTGGAGTTATTTGAAGGAAAGAGAGGAAGGGTCCACACCACTCTCTCACTTGAGTATCTTACCTAGTTATTTTCAGATGATCTAATTTTGATCTTTTGTAGCTTTGGCAATTGTGTGTGTGTTTTCTATACTTGATTGACCCTCTCCCTGTATGTTTTACAAACGCTCCCCACACCTTGGCTGCAGCCCTTCTAATTTAGTGTACTCTGAGCGCACATCACATGTGGAATTCCTGGTCTCTGACAGCATTTGGAATTGCCGATCTATGGTCAAGAATGCTAAGTTCATCTCAGCCTATGCTGCCCTTCAAGTCCCTTGACTTTTTAGCCCTGACGGATCACCTTAGAGACAACTGCTACTGCAGCTGCCCTCTCTTCATCTGACTAAGTTTTCTCTATATATCTTTCACCCCCTCCCTCTCTGCGGGCAACTTTGTCAACCACTTTATTAAAAAGGTTTGACGACATCCAATTCTCATTCACTCAGCCTATTGAGTCCACTGGTCCCACTCACACATAACTACCCTACGCCTTGACTTCTTTCTTCCCTCTCTCTCCAGATTAAATCCTGCGACTAGTGAGGTCCGGCTGCCCGACAACCTGCCCGCTCGACCCCATCCCCTCATCCCTTCTCAAGATCATCTCTGGAGGCCTTCTCACATTCATCACGCCCCTCCTCAAGAAACCAAACACTCGACTCCTCCTCAACTACAGGCCGGTATCCATTCAATTTCTTTCTTTCAAAAATATGCGGTCTCTGACCAACTCTCTCGCTATGTCTCTCAGAATGATCTTCTTGACCCTAACCAGTCAGGCTTCAAGACGGGTCACTCAACCAAGACCGCTCTTCTCAGTGTCACAGAGGCTCTCTACACTCAAAGCTGCCACTCTCTCCTCTGTTCTCATCCTCCTAGATCTATTCGCTGCCTTTGACACCGTGAACCATCAGATCTTCCTCTCCAGCCTCTCAGGGCTGGGCGTCTCAGGCTCTGCACACGCTTGGATTGCATCCTATCTGGCAGGCCACTGCTACCAGGTGATGTGGAGAGGATCTGTGTTTGTACCACATACTCTCACTACTGATGTCCCCTAGGGCTCAGTTCTAGGCCCTCTCCTCTTCTCTCTATTCATCAAGTCACTCGGCTCCGTCATATCGTCACAAGGCCTCTCCTATTATTGCTATGCGGATGACACTACTTTTCTCCTTACCCCTTCTGACACCCAGGTAGCGACATGCGTCTCCGCATGCCTGGCAGATATCTCAGGTTGGATGTCCACCCACAACCTTAAACTCAACCTCGACAAGACAGAGCTGCTCTTCCTCCCAGGGAAGGCCTGCCTGCTCTAAGACTTTTCCATCATGATTGACAACTCCATGGTGTCTCCCTCCCAGAGTGCAAAGAACCTTTGCATGACCCTGGACAACACCCTGTCATTCTCTGCAAACATCAAAGCAGTGACTCAACATTTGTTTGGTAAAAACAGTAGGATAAATACACATGTAGGTGGAGTCCATTCTCCCATTTTCTTTTAAGAGCTTTGTCACAATGGACCACTCAGGGGTTATGGAGTATGCAGTGTTACTTAAAAATAACATTAGAATAGAAAATGGTGGCTAGTATCTATTGTACCTCACACAGGATGCCAAAGAGGTCCTAATCCAGGCACTTGTCATGTCCTGTCTAGACTACTGCAACTCGCTGATGGCTAGGCTCCCCGCTTGTGCCATCAAACCCCTGCAACTTATCCAGAATGCTACAGCTCGTCTGGTGTTTAACCTCCTCAAGTTCTTCCATGTCACCCTGCTCCTCCGCACACTCCACTGGCTTCCAGTCGAAGTTCACATCCACTATAAGACCATGATATCGCCTACGGAGCAGCAAAAGGAATTACCGCTACCTACCTTCAGGCTATGCTCAAACCCTACACCCCAACCCGAGCCCTCCGTTCTGCCATCGCTGGTCTCTTGGTCTTCCCGTTCTCTTGGTCCCGTTCAGCCCTTTACAAGCTCTTCTCTGTCCTGGCATCCCAATGGAATGGTGGAAACAGCTTCCCCCTAGGAAGCGAGGACAGCAGAGTCCCATTCCATATTCTGAAAACATCTGAACCCCCCCCCCCAAAAAAAAATGTATTTTGTGAACTAACACCCACACTAGACTTCCCTCCCCCTTACAAGCTCTGAATTTGCTGATAGCTACTTTATTGAGGGAAAAAAATCACTTACTATGACTGTGATATTTGCTTGTTCCATCTAGCTATCTTCAGATGAATGCACTAACTGTATGTCGCTCTGGATAAGAGCGTCTGCTAAATTACTAAAATGTAAATGTACATCTGTGTTTTAGTCGTTTTAAACCACTAAAATACATTGAACATAAGTACAAAACTAAAATTGATTCTGAAATCAGTTCATGGACTATAAGATATTATGTCGTACCACACACAAAAGCCTGGAGGGTCTGGAGGTCAAACCCAGGTCACATACTGTAACAGTTTGGAAAACATTTTGAAAAAAGGCAAAAGGCTGAAAATAATGGGTCGAGGGCTTTTCAGGAAACATAATTGAATCTGTCACCTTTGGCTTCAAACGTCCTTCAACATTTCTTTATTAATCCCAGCTGCCCCTGGCTCATCCCAACACAGCAGTGAGTACTGTTTCTCCAAAATTGACATCAGCACTTTCCTCCTCACTGTCTCGTGGACTAAGAACTACTGTATATCTCTCAGTTTCACCCAAGTGCTTGTGAGGGAGGATGTGACAGAACTCTAATCTCAATCTCTCACTTTCCCCAGCACAATAATAGATTGTGAATCGGCCCCCCAGATCGCTGTCAGATGATCCCCCTCTAAGCGTGCCTGCTGACAAGCTCTTGATAACCAACAACTGCATTGGAGTCGAAGTCTATTTCTTTTACAGGTCACAAGGCCAATTGCAGTGGGGATATAAAAACAAAAGCAGACATCGTTATCTCCCAACCTCCAAAATGTATGTAATTTGATCTCCTGTTGCAGGAGAACTTTCTGCAATACAGAAAATGTAAAACTTGTAGTGTATTTTGAGGTTTAAAAAAGCTTCTGAAGTTTAATTTCCATTTTGAAATGTCCACGAATTATAATCCCCATTTCCTGTTGCTGTAGGATTATTTTCCTGCTGTAGCCAACTGGCTCAAATTAAGATCCTACACCTGTAGACCTACTGAGCATGTGCTGTCACATTTTAACAGCATTAGAAGGCATTTGACACCATTAAAAGGCACTGGTGCACTAGCCTATCATACCCATCATGGGCACTTTCAGAGATGTGGTTTCCTACTTCACACATGCTAAGTACAGCCTAACAGTAGTCTCTTCAAGAAATGTGAATGAGACAGAATATGAGGTGAGCAGCCATTTGTTAATTTGACAAAAAGGACAAAGTTGAAATCGCACTGTGGATGTATTAGACTTCATAATTGCATTGGAGGCATACTTATATTTCACTGTACAGCCGTACCTATGGATTGTGGATCAAGGAAATGGGTATCAGACTATTCAGTCATAACCACAGAACACAATTGTGAAGCGTTTACACAAATATTAGAGTCGTAGCTCTAATTGCAGGACTTTGTGTTAAATAACCTCATTATTCAGCCTCTTGTGCATATTGAACATTCATATTGCAATGTACATCCTTACATATGGGCCCATGATATTGGGTAGCAGGCTACTCAGCGATACCCAGAGAACACACCTGTGAAGAGTTTAGATACATAGTGTTATAGCTCTTTTTGCAGGACTTTGACTGTGGGAGTTCACCTCCCCAGTCTATCGTGCATATTGGACATTTTATATTGCAAATATACAGGCTTACCTATGGATCTTGGGTCTATGAAATGGGGTGACACCCAGAGAACACATCTGTGAAGAGTGTACACAAATAATAGCATTGTAGCTCTTATTGCAGGATTTTGACACAACTGTGAAATTAGCCACATTAGCTCACCAGTCAACCTACAATGTGTATTGAACATTCATATTGTAATATACAGTCTTACCCCATCTTATGGACCCAAGATCCCATCTACCAGCCCAATCAGTGACACCCACAGAACACAACTGAAGAGCGTACACAAATATTAGCATTGTAGCTCTTACTGGAGGAATTCACCTCACTATTCAGCCTATTGACTGGTGAGCTAATGTGGCTCATTTTACAGTAGTGTCAGTGTTGAAGTGTTTGAAATGGGCTAACCAGTCTGCGCAGAATAGTACGGTAATAATAGTTTTATTATTACTGCATCAGGCTATAAAACTGCTACAGCATGTTGATCCCTGCAATGCCAGGATTAATGCAATTCATCCATTACGCACAGTTCCCTCTCAAGCGCTCCTTATCAAGGATGCTTTCAAATCAATATTTTTTGTTTTGCCTTACCAAATTATTTCGGTTGTACGGAAGTCCAGAGAGGACATATAAATAAAACAAATAATGTGTATGTTATGTCGATCACAACTGATTGTTGATGCTGCGAACAACATGCTTTTATTAGCCTACCAGATTCAACTACAAAAAGAGTTGTGGCAGGTAGCCTAGTGGTTAGAGTGTTGGGCAAGTAACTGAAAAGTTGACAGATCAAATCCCTTAGCTGACAAGGTAAAAATGCATAATTCTGCCCCTGAACAAGGCAGTTAACCCACTGTTCCTTGGCTGACATTGTAAATAAGAATTTGTTCTTAACCGACTTGCCTAGTTAAAAGAATAGTGTTCTGGCATTCAAAAGCAGTCCTGCTTTAGGCTATCAAAGAATTGTCAATTAATAATCATAGAAATGGAATCAGTGAATTAATGGCTGCAGCAACCATTACATGGCCTAACAAGCAGCATAACAAATTAGAGCTTTCTTTTTACTAAGTGGTTCAAACGAGATACTAAGGGGTTCCAATGAGATACTATCTCGCTTGAGCGACTAAGTAAGTTGTTCAAACAAGAATTTCATGGCTTTTGTAATGAAGTCATTAAGACCAGGGACAAACCCGTTTTAATTTTCTTTTAAATAATTTAGCGGATGCTCTTATGCAGATCGACTTACTCTTTGAAAAGGTAGAGTTGCATATATTTTTAGAAGATGGGCAGGGACTCTGCTGTCCTAGATTAAGGGGAAACTGGATCCACCATTGGTGTGCCAGAGACAGAGAAGGGCCTTGATTGGACTGAGCGAGAGCTGCCCTCCCGTAAGGGTGGGAGGACCAAGAGACCAGAGACACATACTCGGGTCTAGGTGTAGGATTTGAGCATGGATTGAAGGTAGGCAGGTGCAGGTCCTCGAGGATGCAAGCTTCGACTAGTGGATGTGAGCTTCGACTGAAAGCTAGTGGAGTGTGCGGGGGAGATGGGTGAACTTGAGAAGGTTGAACATGTTCTGGATAGGTTGCAGGGGTTTGATGGCACAAACGGGGAGCCCGGCCAACAGCGAGTTGATGTAGTCCAGACGGGAGATGACAAGTGCCTGGATTAGGACCTGCATCACTTTCTGTGTGAGGTAGGGTTGTACTGTACAACTGCTGTAGAGCATGAACCTGCAGGAGTGAGTCACTGTTTTGATGCAGAGAATGACAGGGTGTTGTCCAGGGTCACGCCAAGGTTCTTTGCCCTCTGGGAGGGGGGGGACACCGTGCAGTTGTCAACTGTGATGGAGAGGTCTTGGCGCGAGCAGGCCTTCTCGTGGAGGAAGGTTGAGCTTGAGGTGGTGGGCCAAAATCCCAACGGGAGGTTGAAGTCAACCAGTACGAATCATCAGGAAATGAACTTATCAAGGTGTCAAGCTCATTGAGGATCTAAGTGCACCTGGTGGGCGACAGTTGACAATGTTAAGCATGTGTGGATAAGTGACAGTGACAGCATATAATTCAAGTGAGGAGATGGACAGGTGAGTGAGGGAGAAAAGAGAAAATCTCCACTTAGGAGAAATTAAATGAGTAGAAATGAGTAGCCCACCGCCATGACCATCAGATGCTCTCAGACATTGAGAAAACAGAGTCAGATGAAGAGAGAGTAGCAGTGCTCTCTGGGGTGAGCCATATCTTTGTCAGGGCCAAAAAGTCTAGGAACTGAAGGGCATGATAAACTTAGATGAACTCTGCATTCTTGACCACAGATCGGCAGTTCCAAACACTGCCGGAGACCAGGAATTCCACATGGGTTATGCGTGCAGGGTTCACTAAATTAGAAGGGTTGCAGCCAAGGGGTGGGGAGAGTCTGTAAAGTCTACAGGGAGAGGAGTGAACAGGTATAGAAAACACATACATGACAAAGCTACAAAAGAGCAAAATTAGATAATCTGAAAATAACTAGGTAAGACACTCAAGTGAGTGGTGTGGAGCCTTCTCTTTCATTCCTCGAATAACTCTGCAGAACAACTAGGTAGAACCGTCTTTGTTTCGCAGATGAAACCGCCGCTGACACTACCACAACTTACATGGCTGGCGCTGAGTGTCATGCTTACTCCTGCTCCCACCCTCTGGCGCTCGACGTCGCTGATCTACTGACCACCGGTCCTGTCAACCCACATTGCGCACATCTGGCAACCATCATTGCACACACCTGCTCCCCATCATTACGCACACCTGGACTTCATCACCACCCTGATTACTCTCCCTTCATATAGCCCTCTGTGGCCTCAGTCATCAGGCAGTATTGGTTTTGGTTACATTCAGTACATTTCTCCTGTTTTGTATTTTCTTCATGTTTATTATTTAACTCACCTTGTGGACCTGCTTTATGACTTACTGCATATACGTTAGACTGAGAAAACAGAGGAGACTGAAGTACTAACACTAATTGCCTAGCAGAGGGGAAGAGCACACCTCCTGGTACTAATTGCGGATTGCCTAGGAGAGGAGAAACCACTCCCCCTGCAATTCAGCCACTGATTACGAAAACAACATCAGTCACAAATTGCCCTGCCCCTTACTCCTGGTTGATGTGTTAACAATCAGCTGCAAGTTATGATCACTCAGCAGTTCACACACCAGGCAGACTACTGGAAAGACAGAGCACTTAAAGTAGATGACCGTAGCTAACAAAAGGACAGCACTAGACAATGACAGTTCAAGTAAAAAATGTGAGATATCAGGAGTCCTCTGGCTATAGATAAATAAATTGGTCAAAGGCTACCCTTCTCTCACCATGTGTTCTTACAGACGCACCCATTGTGTTGCCACCCCCCCATCCCTTAACAGTTTCTTGAGTTATTTTTCATTGTGTCGAAACCTCGGATGGTAATGCAATGGGGGAAGGGTAGCCGGCCAATAGGCTTTCCAAACGGCCTACCAAGAAACCACCCCGGCCTTCCAAAACGGCCATCCAGGCTAACCAAGCGGCACCCAGGCCAGAGTATGTGAGCAGAGTTTCTAACTGCTCTGCTAAAAAACGCTCCTCGCTCAAAGAAAAAAAAAACTTAGCTCCAAATGATCTCTGTTCATTAAATTCATAATTTAACCAACACCCATCTATTTTTGTGACTACCTGGACCTACCATTTGGTTTTGAAGCATTGAAACCAAACCATATGATTTGAATGAAAATTATTTAAATAAACAACAGGAAGATGTGACTGTAAGAAGTGCTCATTATTTCAAATAGGCTACATGTCATATTAAACATCAAATAAACACTCAATACTGTAGGTCAGGAGCAAGACAGGGAGCCTAATTATTAAATTATTTAGGCTATATTATTTAAATTATTGCAAGGCTATACTCACAAAGAAATAAATTGTGAAGCATTTGTGAGCGTGACACACTAGGCTGGCAGGGACATTAAATCATTATAGTCTATAAATTGCACATATAGGATGTAAGTTACTTAGAATTAAATAGAAATTGCCTCATTAGGCTCCATCTACAGTGCCTTTGAATTTATTTTAATAAACATGAGTTTGGCCAGAGTCTCTGGCTTCATGCTCTTCATGCTCTCTCTCTCGATGGTGCCTGGAGAGCAGGCCAGCAGTGGAGAATACCCTCTCAGCACTTGCAGACCACTGGGAATGCTAAATACCATTCGGTTCACTCTTGACAGGTTGGGCAGGGATGCATTTTTTTTTTTTCTGTAGGTAGGCTTGACGTATTTTAGGTAAAATAACCCTATCAAAATGGAAATATCCCTGAAAGAGGTAATATGCCAGGCCTATTGGGCCAAAATCAATGATGGCCTATTGTATATATAATAGAACGAAAATGAACAAAACCTTTAAGAGACCTGATATTTGTTAGAAATACTTTCCTATAATGACACACTTAGCTAGCTACCCACCTAGTTCCTTTCTGTAAGCATGTGCATGTACACCATCATGCTTTCAGGATATGTGTCTTTTCAGATTCCGCAATGATTCTTTAGTTGTGGACACTACATCACCGCACTCACTCTCTTGCTCTTGGTCATCCCCATCTTTGTAAGTCACCTTGGTTTTTCATTTGTGTGTTTTATCAGTTTCTTTATGAAAATATTTACAGTAGCATACCACATGACAATAGCTAAAGCAAGGGGCTACAGCAGCACACAAGTATACTACAAATGCATGCTGGCCTGGCATGCCCTGAACTCGCAAATTGAGTACTACTGGAGCAAAATTGAAGACGCTCCAGCCTTTGGTAAACTCGCTCCATGCTCCAGTCAAATTGGGCACGCTACACTCCTTGCTCTGCTCCAGCTTCGCTCACATACTATGACCCAGGCCAACTAAGCGGCCATCCAGGCCTCAACCCAGGCCACACAGGCCTCAATCCATGCCTCAACCCGAACCCAGGCCATCCAGGCCTCAATGCAGGCTATCCAGGCCCTAACCCAGGCCATCTAGGCTGCAACCCGAACCCAGGCCATCCAGGCCTCAACCAAAGCTATTCAGGGCCCAACCAAGGCCAGCAAAGCGGTCAATCCAGCCCCTTCCAGAGCGGCTAACCCTACCCACAGGCCCCCTACACTCTCCAGGCTGGCAGTTACCGTCATCAGGCTCCATCCCACCAACAGGCCAAGCCCTACCAGGCCTCCACTCAGTATCTGGCCCAGCCTACCAGTATCCGGCTCAGCCCAACCAATCCCCAGCTCAGCACTACCAGGCCCCGGCTCAGCTTCCAGTCCAGCGTTGCCAGGCCCATATCAGCTACCAGTTCAGCCTTATCAGGGCCCAGCTCAGCCCTACCAGCCTCTGGCTCAGCCATACTAGCCTCCAGCCCAGTCCCTGGCTCAGCCCTACTAGTTCTTGGCTCAGCCTTACCAGTCCCCAGCCCAGTCCTACCATTCACCGGTCCAACCCTACCAAGCCCCTGCTCAGAAATCGGCCCAGCCCTACCAAGTTACCATTTACATTTTACATTTTAGTCATTTAGCAGACGCTCTTATCCAGAGCGACTTACAGTAGTGAATGCATACATTTCATACAATTTCATACATTTTTTTTTTTTGCTGGCCCCCCGTGGGAATCGAACCCACAACCCTGGCGTTGCAAACACCATGCTCTACCAACTGAGCTACAGGGAAGGCAGCTACCTCTAACCTGCTAGCTACCCTCAGCCCCAACCTGCCAGCTACTCTCAGCAGAGGCCACCAAGCCTCAAGTCATGTGAGACCCATGCCCCCCTTACACTCCCCTTCCAGGTTAAAACTCAATATAACAAGTCTCAAATATAAGGAACATTTCTATAGATTTCAGCTGTTTCAAAAACATTGTTCTGCTATTATTTTTACTGTAGGTGTGTTGGACTCAACGAGACAATTCTGTTTACACTGCCCCGCTTGGAGGGGGGGAAATTTCAGGCGAATGTCATGCACTACCTCCGGAGGTAGTGGTCGAGACCTGAGAAATTCACAGCTTTACATTACAGTAATAAGACTATTCTCAGTTTTTTTTTTCGATACCTTGTGAGTTTCTCAATTCGTCAAAGTGAAAAGAGCCGTAGCCTTAACCGGTCAGAGTACACTGCCTGGAGATTCACATGAATACACTCAGTAGGTTCCTGCTGGGTCAGGACAAGGCGAGGCTGAGTTTGGCGAATACATCAAAACGACTGTCTCTTTCTATCGCTCTCTCTATCAAAGAGATGCCAATGTTAGTTAAGGAGCAGTTTTGTACAGACTGGAAACAGTCACTTGTGATAAAAGGCTATGCACTCCAACACGTTCTCCATAGTTCTCCCCCAATAAGAGCATTGTTGACATTGAGCTGTCATATCTATGCAAGGCAGAAACTACCCACATGCAGGTTGGTTGATCCCACAGTACCTCCCTTTAAAAATATCACGGTAAAAGAAGTGATGAGGACTCTGCATCATCCACTGTATTTCTGTCACCACAATGTCGGCCGATCACAAAGAATGAGTGTCTATTTTTAAGAGACAAAGGGAAACCCTAAAACATAACATTTTATGCCCCTGGGCTACAATTACACTCAGATGTAGTCCTACTTAGCAGCCCTCGAGAGGGGGAGAATTTAGATGTCACACAGCCAGACGACTGCCGCATCATGATAATGAGGAGGTCAAGGATTTCAGAGCAATAAACATTTGGCCTTGATTGCCAGAGAGAGAGCAGAGAAAATCTGGGTGAAAATATGTCAATGCAACCAGGTTGAAGTCTGGTTGAAATAACATAATTCCAAGCAGGTTCAAATCAGAATCAAATCAAATGTTATTAGTCACATGCACCGAATACAACAGGTGTAGACCTTACAGTAAAATGCTGACTTATGAGCCCCTAACCGACAGAGCAGTTTCAAAAAATACGGATAAGAATAAGAGATAAAAATAACAAGTAATTAAAGAGCAGCAGTAAAAAATAACAATATATACAGGGGGTGCCGATACAGTCAATGTGCGGGGGCACCGGTTAGTTGAGGTAGTATGTACATGTAGGTAGAGTTAATTAAAGTGACTATGCATAGATGACAACAGAGAGTGGCAGTGGTATGGAGAGGGGGGGGGGGGGCAATGTGAATAGCCTGGGTAGCCATTTGACTAGGTGTTCAGGAGTCTTATGGCTTGGGGGTAGAAGCTGTTTAGAAGTCTCTTGGACCTAGACTTGGCTCTACAGTACCCCTTGCCGTGTGGTAGCAGAGAGAACAGTCTAATACTAGGGTGGCTGGAGTCTTTTTAGGGCCTTCCTCTGACACAGCCTGGTATAGAGGTTGACATCTGTGTAGTGTAGTTTCTTCTTCTTTTTATTCCGTTTAGTCACATGATTTTTCAATTTACAGTACGTTTGCCAATTGGTTGCGCAGCCAGACTTATTTGCAATTCCTTTTGCCTCATCCCTCAATAATGAGGCAAAAAATGTTTAAATTCCTAATCAATCTACGGGGATTTAACAGTTTTTACAGTGATTTACTTAATGGGTGCATGCTTATTAGTAACTGGGATAAGCAATTTCATAAATGTGTCAGTGCAACGTCTGTTTGCTCCTCATTACACAACACGGACCAACACATATTCTTTACATCAACAACATAGGAATCACTACAAAACTTATTGTATGACCTCTCATTCACTATATTAGGCCCAGTCTTTGGAACTTTGGTTTTCCTAGTTATGGCTACTATACTGTGATCACTACATCAGATGGATCTAGATACTGCTTTCAAGCACATTTCTGCAGCATTAGTAAAGATGTGATCAATACATGTTGATAATTTCATTCATGTGCTGTATGTAACTACCCTGGTAGGTTGACTGATAACCTGAACCAGGTTGCAGGCACTGGTAACAGTTTGAAGATTTTTGTTGAGTGGGCAGCTTGATGAGAGCCAGTCAATATGTAAATCACCCAGAAAATATACCTCTCATACATTATCAAGCATTTCATTTACATTTACATTTACGTCATTTAGCAGACGCTCTTATCCAGAGCGACTTACAAATTGGTGCATTCACCTTATGATATCCAGTGGAACAACCACTTTACAATAGTACATCTATATCTTTATTTATTTTTTTTTATTTTTTTGGGGGGGGGGGTTAGAAGGATTACTATATCCTATCCCAGGTATTCCTTAAAGAGGTGGGGTTTCAGGTGTCTACGGAAGGTGGTGATTGACTCCGCTGTCCAGGCGTCCTGAGGGAGCTTGTTCCACCATTGGGGTGCCAGAGCAGCAAACAGTTTTGACTGGGCTGAGCGGGAACTGTGCTTCCACAGAGGTAGGGGCCAGAGGTGGATGAACACAGTGCCCTTGTTTGGGTGTAGGGCCTGATCAGAGCCTGAAGGTACGAAGGTGCCGTTCTCCTCACAGCTCCGTAGGCAAGCACCGTGTTATCCAGATACTGTTAGCACTTGGTGGTCTATAGCAGCTTCCTCTAAGAATGTGCTTTAGGTGAGGCAGATGAACCTGTAGCCATATTACCTCCACAGTATTTAACATGAGATCCTCTCTAATCTTTACAGGAATGTGGTTCTGAATATAAACAGCAACACCTCCACCACTGGCATTTATGTATTTTCTGTAAATGTTATAAACTTGTATTGCTACCACTGTCTCATCAAAGGTATTATCTAAGTGAGCTTCAGAGAGAGTCAGACTATGAATGTCATATGTTACTAGCGAATTATTGATTTCATTAACATTGTTTCAGGATTGGTGGGTCCCCTGCGGGACGGTTGAGCTAATGTAGCCTAATGCGATTAACATATGGTTGTAAGTAACAAGAACGTTTCCCAGGACATAGACATATCTGATATTGGCAGAAAGCTTAAATTCTTGTTAATCTAACTGCACTGTCCAATTTACAGTAGCTATTACAGAGAAAGAATACCATGCTATTGTTTGAGGAGAGTGCACAGTTTTGAACATGAAAAGTTATTAATAAACAAATTAGGCACATTTGGGCAGTCCTGATACAACATTTTGAACAAAAATGCAATGGTTCATTGGCTTACACTAAAACTTTGCAAATACACATATATACACTGCTCAAAAAAATAAAGGGAACACTTAAACAACTTAATGTAACTCCAAGTCAATCACACTTCTGTGAAATCAAACTGTCCACTTAGGAAGCAAAACTGATTGACAATAAATTTCACATGCTGTTGTGCAAATGGAATAGACAACAGGTGGAAATTATAGGCAATTAGCAAGACACCCCCAATAAAGGAGTGGTTCTGCAGGTGGTGACCACAGACCA
Organism: Salmo salar; assembly: GCF_965601325.2. Taxonomy (NCBI): domain Eukaryota; kingdom Metazoa; phylum Chordata; class Actinopteri; order Salmoniformes; family Salmonidae; genus Salmo; species Salmo salar. Next base: position 12,474,279 of record NC_138310.1, on the reverse strand, counting down.
CTTCTCAGTTCCTATGCTTCCTGGCTGATGTTTTGGTCACTTTTGAATGCTGGCGATGCTTTCACTCTAGTGGTAGCATGAGACAGAGTCTACAACCCACACAAGTGGCTCAGGTAGTGCTGCTCATCCAGGATGGCAAATCAATGCGAGCTGTGGCAAGAAGGTTTGCTGTGTCTGTCAGCGTAGTGTCCAGAGCATGGAGGAACTACCAGGAGACAGGCCAGTACATCAGGAGACGTGGAGGAGACCGTAGGAGGGCAACAACCCAGCAGCAGGACCGCTACCTCCGCCTTTGTGCAAGGAGGAGCAGGAGGAGCACTGCTAGAGCCCTGCAAAATGACCTCCAGCAGGCCACAAATGTGCATGTGTCTGCTCAAACGGTCGGAAACAGACTCCATGAGGGTGGTATGAGGGCCAGACGTCCACAGGTGGGGGTTGTGCTTACAGCCCAACACCGTGCAGGACATTTGGCATTTGCCAGAGAACACCAAGATTGGCAAATTCGCCACTGGCGCCCAGTGCTCTTCACAGATGAAAGCAGGTTCACACTGAGCACGTGACAGACGTGACAGAGTCTGGAGATGCCGTGGAGAACGTTCTGCTGCCTGCAACATCCTCCAGCATGACCGGTTTGGCGGTGGGTCAGTCATGGTGTGGGGTGGCATTTCTTTGGGGGGCCGCACAGCCCTCCATGTGCTCGCCAGAGGTAGCCTGACTGCCATTAGGTACCGAGATGAGATCCTCAGACCCCTTGTGAGACCATATGCTGGTGCGGTTGGCCCTGGGTTCCTCCTAAGTCAAGACAATGCTAGACCTCATGTGGCTGGAGTGTGTCAGCAGTTCCTGCAAGAGGAAGGCATTGATGATATGGACTGGCCCGCCCGTTCCCCAGACCTGAATCCAATTGAGCACATCTGGGACATCATGTCTCGCTCCATCCACCAACGCCACGTTGCACCACAGACTGTCCAGGAGTTGGCGGATGCTTTTGTCCAGATCTGGGAGGAGATCCCTCAGGAGACCATCCGCCACCTCATCAGGAGCATGCCCGGGCGTTGTAGGGAGGTCATACAAGCACGTGGAGGCCACACACACTACTGAGCCTCATTTTGACTTGTTTTAAGGACATTACATCAAAGTTGGATTCGCCTGTAGTGTGGTTTTCCATTTTAAATTTGAGTGTGACTCCAAATCCAGACCTCCATGGGTTGATAAATTAGATTTCCATTGATTATTTTTGTGTGATTTTGTTGTCAGCACATTCAACTATGTAAAGAAAAAAGTATTTAATAAGATTATTTCATTCATTCAGATCTAGGATGTGTTATTTTAGTGTTCCCTTTATTTTTTTGAGCAGTGTATTATGGCCCTCGCTTCATACTCGTCGCCAAACCCACTGGCTCCAGGTCATCTACAAGACCCTGCTAGGTAAAGTCCCGCCTTATCTCAGCTCGCTGGTCACCATAGCTGCACCCACCCGTAGCACGCGTTCCAGCAGGTATATCTCACTTGTCACCACACAAGCCAATTCCTCCTTTGGCCGCCTCTCCTTCCAGTTCTCTGCTGCCAATGACTGGAACGAACTACAAAAATCTCTGAAACTGGAAACACTTATCTCCCTCACTAGCTTTAAGCACCAGCTGTCAGAGCAGCTCACAGATCACTGCACCCGTGCATAGCCCATCTATAAATAGCCCAAACATCTACCTCTTCCCCTACTATATTTATTTATTTTACTCCTTTGCACCCCATTATTTCTACTTTGCACACTCATCTACTGTCAAATCTACCATTCCAGTGTTTTAATTGCTATATAGTATTTACTTTGCCACCATGGCCTATTTATTGCCTTTACCTCCCTTATCTCATCTCATTTGCTCACATTGTATATAGACTTATTTTCTACTGTATTATTGACTGTATGTTTGTTTTACTCCATGTGTAACTCTATGTTGTTATATGTGTCGAACTGCTTTGACTTATCTTGGCCAGGTCGCAGTTGTAAATGAGAACTTGTTCTCAACTTGCCTACCTGGTTAAATAAAGGTTAAATAAAAATAAATACACTGACACCATCTAGTGGCCAATATCTAAATTGCACTTGGGCTGGAATAATACATTATGGCCGTTCTCTTGCATTTCATAGATGGTACAAAAAAGAAATGTTTTTTTTCTTTGTATTATCTTTTACCAGATCTAATGTGTTATATTCTCCCACAAACTTCAAAGTGTTAAACTTTCAAATGGTACCAAGAAAATGCAGATCCTTGCTTCAGGGCCTGCGCTACAGGCAGTTAGATTCGGGTATGTCATTTTAGGCAAAAATTGGGAAAAAAAGGCCGATCCTTAAGAGGTTTTAAGATATGTTATCGGGCTATTTTGAGCATTTTTCCGGGATGCTTGCTTGTTTTCATTGCTTTACTGGGAAGCTTAGCAGAAGTATATGTTCTCATGTTATTTATGATAGTTCAGGGTGAGCTGCACAATGTGGACATCGTGGCCATATCTTTTCGTTTATGCATGTCAAAATATCACCGTTTGTGTTTAAATAAGAAATAAAGCCATGACAAAATGCAGACAGTGAAGACAGCCCTCCAGCTGTGATGAAGAGGATCTCATTTCCCTGCGACATACAGAAATGGCTAAGCAGCGTACCTCAAGTACTCTTTTAGTGCTTCTTATCTACTGGCAGATGTCATTGAACCAGCCTCATGTTCTGAACATTATAAGTAAATAGTACACAACGGGGCAGGGACAGACAGAGAAAGATGGGGAGTAGGGTTAGGGGAGATAGTGAGGGAGAGAGAGATGGTGGGAGAGAGAAAGTGAGTGTTAAGCGAAGCGACACCAGGGAACCCAAGAGCAGACTCAGATGAGGAAACAGGGATGAATTAACCAAAATATGTGTTACACAGAGGGACATGAAGTGCAGGTCTGGGGAAGCTTGGATGAGTTGCAGAAAAAACAGATGTGGAGACTGAGGTTGGAGTTGGCTGAGTAGAACAGGGTAAACAGATCCTGAGGGGAATCCAAGGTAGTGATGGTGAGTAAAATCCAGAGCAAGGTAGTTGGGTGGTGAGATGTGGAACAGAGACAGAGCGGTAACTGCAATGAGAGGATAAATGGTGTCCGGCGGGGAAACAGGCACAACAGAGTAACATGATCTTGCGTAATCATAAATGGCTAGAATAATAACTGACTGAGCAGAGACTACAGTCTGGCAGAGTGGAAGTGGCAGGACTGAGCATTTGTAGAGGTCTTGATTATGGAACGAGTTGCAGCTGGAAGGGATTTGCTCTGACTCCAGCACACCTGTCTCCAACCACACAATCACACAGAGAGGGAGAGAGAGTGGCCTAGCCAGTCTCCAGACCTTAATCCCATAGAAAATCTGTGGAGGGAGATTAAGGTTCGAGTTGCCAAACATCAGCCTCAAAACCTTAATGACTTGGAGAAGATCTGCAAAGAGGAGTGGGACAAAATCCCTCCTGAGATGTGTGCAAACCTGGTGGCCAACTACAAGAAACGTCTGACCTCTGTGATTGCCCACAAAGGTTTTGCCACCAAGTACTAAGTCATGTTTTGCAGAGGGGTCAAATACTTATTTCCCACATTAAAATGCAAATCAATTTATAACATTTTTGACATGCGGTTTTCTGGATTTTTATGTTGTTATTCTGTCTCGCACTGTTCAAATAAACCAACCACTAAAATTATAGACTGATAATAAAAATTTCAGTGGGCAAACGTACAAAATCAGCAGGGGATCAAATACTTTTTTCCCTCACTGTAGCTTCAGGCTATTCGGTGTGCAAGAGTGGGAAATTGTGGGGACCTGGCAGGGAAAACATCTAATCACAGGTAAGACATTTAACTCGTTTAGTATAGTCCGTTTGTTACTCCACTCACTACTTGTAGCTTTATAGTCCATTTGTTTGTGTTGTTGGTCTTCACTAGCTTATTGTTATGGTTGGTACATGTAGCACTCACATGACTACATTTTTTACATTTACATTTTAGTCATTTAGCAGACGCTCTTATCCAGAGCGACTTACAAATTGGTGCATTCACCCATAATATCCATAATATCCAGTAATATCCAGTGGAACACGTTAGCACTGTCATGAAAAGGGGCATGAGGGAAGCCCTACAATATTACGTTTTTCTAAGTAGTGAGAATGCTTGGGAGCAGGCAATGTTGAAAAGTAATCTTTAGAACTTTTACTTTTGTTAAATGTACACTGAACAAAAATATTAACTAAACATGCAACAATTCAAAGATTTTACTGAGTTACAGTTCAAATAAGGAAATCAGTCAATTTAAATAAATAAATTAGGCACTAATCTATGGATTTCACATGACTGGGAATAAAGATATTCATCTGTTGGTCACAGATACCTTAAAAAAAGGGGTTGGGTGCGTGGATCAGAAAAGTAGTCAGTATCTGATGTGACCACCATTTGCTTCATGCAGCGTAAAATGTTTCCTTCTCATAGAGATGATCAGGCTGATTGTGGCCTGTGGAATATTGTCCCACTCCAATTCAATGGATGTATGAAGTTGCTGGACATTGGCAAGAACTGGAACACGCTGTCATACATGTTAATCCAGAGCATCCCAAACATGCTCAATGGTTGACATATCTGGTGAGTATGCAGGCCATGGAAGAACTGAGACATGTTCAGCTTCCAGGAATTGTGTACAGATTCTTACAAGATTGGCATTATCATGCTGAAACATGATGTGATGGCAGCGGATGAACGGCACGACAGTGGGCCACAGTATCTCTGTGCATTCAAATTGCCATCAATAAAATGAAGTTGTGTTCATTGTCCATAGCTTATGCCTGCCCATACCATAACCCCACCGCCACCATGGGGCACTCTGTTCACAACTTAAATCTCCACAAACCGCTCGCCCACATGACGTCATACAGGCTGACTGCTATCTGCCCGGGACAGTTGAAAAGTCATCCGTAAAGAGCACACTCATCCATCGTGCCAGTAGCCATTGAAGGTGAGGATTTGGCCACTGAAGTCGGTTACAACGCAGAACTGCAGTCAGGTCAAGACCATGGTGAGGACGACGAGCACGCAGATGATCTTCCCTGAGTCGGTTTCTTCTTCAGTTGTCCAAACCCACAGTTTCATTGGCTGTACGGATGGCTGGATTTGGAGGTCCTGGGCTGTCTTACACGTGGTCTGCGTTTGTAAGGCCGGTTGGACGTACTGCCAAACTCTCTAAAATGACATTGCAGGCAGCTAATGGTAGAGAAATTAACATTCAATTCTCTGACAACAGCTCTGGTGTACATCCCTGCAGTCAGCATGCCAAATGCAAGCTTTCTCAAAACTTGAGACATCTGTGGCATTGTGTTGTGTGACAAAACTGCACATTTTAGAGTGGCCTTTTATTGTCCCCAGCACATGGTACACCTGTGTAATGATCATGCTGTTTAATCATCTTCTTGATATGCCACACCTGTCAGGTGGATGGAATATCTTGGGACAAGAGAAATTAACAGGGATGTAAACATAATTACGCACAATATTTGAGAGAAATAAGCTTTTTGTGTGTATGGAACATTTCTGATATACTTTATTTCAGCTCATGAAACATGGGACCAACATTTTACATGTTGTGTTCATATTTTTGCTCAAAATTGTATTTGAAAAAGGTGACTTTTTTGCTGTGAGCCAATTGGGTAACCAAGTTAACCATGGGTTATTTTCGGCACAGGCAGGTGGTGCTGCATAGTTCTATTTAATTGCGATTGGGACTATTGTACATTTTTGGGGCAATATTACCGAGCAACGGAGTAGGGTCTACAATATCTACAGTCCGCGTGTACTACATGCCGCGCCCACTACATGCTACGCATCACTTACTACATGCCGTGCCCACTGCCTTTGAGGCTGCTAGCTAGCTAGAACATCAGCACACAGTGTCCTTCTCCCCCGTCTGCCATGCACTGCTTTTCCGTAGTTATTTTAACGTTACGGCGAGGGTAAAAACTACCCGATAGTGCCATGCGAGTTCAGTTGGCTACACTTGCTAGCTACTTCCCTCGTCGTAACGTTAACAGAACTGCGGGAACATAGTGTTTGGCAGCCAGGGGCAAAGGTGTCCCCTAGCTAGCTGTCGGCCTACTTCTTCTTCTGTGGGGTTTTTCGGCGGTTGGCATATTGGTGCATTACCGCCACCTACTGTGCTGGAGTGTGGGCCAGAGACAGCGCTAGCAGCTTCAATGCCAGTGGGTGTGGCATGTAGTAAGGGAAGACCCCCATGAAATGGACAAAAATTAATGGGAACATATTGGCACCGTACGAAACATATACACGATGTACAATACCACTCATTTGGATGCAGTTTCATTCAAAACATATTGCAAATGTCATATGGAAAATGCCAAGTGTCACACTGCAAAAATCCAATAGATGGCGAGCGCGCTCCACCATAAATTTTCTTATTGCAAATTTAACACAAGTCAAGACCCAAGAGTAAAATTATGAAAAAACGTATCACCCCCTTAAAAAAGTGCTTTCTGGACCGTTTTTTGGAAATTCTTTCGATTTTTTTTGTGTGAATTACACATGTATAAGAACTGTATGAACATACTTTTGTCATATTTTATTGACGTAATTTTTCTTTTTTTTGCTTGTCCATAAGACATATGTTTTGTCCATTTGCAATATGATTTCATAGGAAGTCAAAAGTCACTTTTTTGTCTTTTTTTTGCCAAATGCCATAAGATATGTCCAATTATTTGGGGGTCAATTATACATGTATGAAAGTGCCAAATCACAGCAAAAATCCAATAGATGGCGAGCACGCTCCACCATGAATTTTCTTATTGCAAATTTAACACAAGTCAAGACCCAAGAGTAAAATTATGAAAAAACGTATCACCCCCTTAAAAAAGTGCTTTCTGGACTGTTTTTTGAAATTCTTTTGATTTTTTGGTGAATTACACATGTATAAGAACTGTATGAATTTCAGAGCAGGCCCATAATTCACAGCGCCTTCTGTTTAAAGCATAATAAAAAGATAAAACACGTAGTTACAGTCTAGGTGTGGGTCCAGTTCTGACATTATGTGTAGGCCTAGCTGAGGCGACCCCGAATCCCAAGTTTCGGCTCGATAAGTCATTCGGTGCCCGAGCAACGACCTTAATTGGTGCAGAAAATCCACTTTTTCTGGGCGTTGCTACGGGGTCCTTGAATGAGCTATCGGACAGAAACGTTAGAGGCCATCTCTACGGGCCAAGGCAGTTTCAATGTGACTCTGGGACTTTTCTAAATGTCATCATTTTCGTAATGGTCAAAATGAATTGACGTCATTTCAAATGTACGAGGCTGTTTCTCAGTCTGAGAACCTTCTAGAGCCACATACCTCACCGTGCACTATCGACTTGAGCTCTAGAACAGGTTTCTAAAGTTTCAGAGCTCTAGGTCTGACGGTTCTTTGATAGTTCAAACGAAGGTAACTATTGCAGGCTCTGTATGTCTCTAAGTCCCACACTGTGTCACTCCGTCCTAGCTGTGTGTGTGTGTGTGTGAGTTTTTCTTGGAAATCTGATGGGATTTACAGTTTGATTTACAGTTCATGAGGGTTGCCTAGTCACACATATTAAGTTGTGGAAAGATCTGACCTTTTTAACCGTTCGAAACAGCCTCTATGACACCATTTTAAGGCACTTCTGGTTGACACAGGAAGCTTAAAGTGAACACATATCCTCCTTGGGTTAGGCTCTTTTAGAATATTGAGTTTTAAGTCTTTACATTAAGAACTGACTTATTTACAGAGGGTTGAATGAGTGTGTGTTATTTCAGAAAATCCCAGAAAATCCCAGAAATCTCACAGAGCTCCGAAACCAGCCTTAACGGATTCATCTGAACACGCTGCAACTGGATCTGTAACTTTTAAAAAAAAATAACCTCATTTTTTTGAACATCACCAATTGTACATTGTACGATTTCTCTGAAATTACGATAGATAAATGTATGGTTCTTTTTTTCCTGACACCGTAGGTTCAAGTACTTTGATCAAATTAGCGCTCTATTTTCGTTTTTGACCTTTAATCCCAGAAAAATGGCCTTAACTCAAAAAGTGTTGAGGCCTCGGCTCCACCTTGTTCGGGGCCAACTGCCCATTCTGCTAAACCTATGCTCACCAATTTTCGTCTTCGAAGTCTTTTCCGTTTATGAGAAAAAGCCACGTCATGAATCGTGATGTTTTGTACATTTGCAATATGATTCCATTCGCCCTCTGCTGGTATTTTCTGGGACAGGTGAAAAATGACCAAAATTTGAAAATGTTATAAAACGGAAACCGAATATCCGAGAGACTTTGTTCGATGACTTCCCGGAAGATCCGGCCCCGTTGCATGGCCCGCCGCCATCCGCGAATTTTACAAACATACATTTGCAATATGGAGTTTGTCATCAATCATACAGAAAATGCCAAAATGTTCCCTTCATGTATGTAACCGCAGATAGACATTATTGGAGCAGTGTTGCCGGCAATGGTTACTGCAACATTTTGCCATTGAAAATGAGCAACCTTTTATTATCTGGGGAGTTTTGATCAGCAGTGCCACCTAGTCGGCAATGTTTTGAAATCCTCCAATCAGAGCACAGATATTTGTCATGTGATCAGTCTGCCATTTTAAAATATTTTGGAAAACATGGGGACCATTTTTGAGCTACAGAAACAGAACTCTGCAAACCCAGCAGACCTGCTCAAAATGTAATAGGTTTATAAATTGTGTGTGATGTATGTTTAACAGTTTTTTTGTATACAGCATTTGCTAACATAGGTAGGCCTACCTATATGCCATGGGTTGTATGTGTAGACCTACCTATGTTAGCACATGTATACAAAAAAACTGTTTAACTTACATCTAGACGTTCCGCTAGCGGAACACCTGCTCCAATATCCAATGACGGGCCTGGCGCGAATTACAAATTCCTCAAAAATCCCAAAACTTCCATTTTTCAAACATATGACTATTTTACACCATTTTAACCTCTATGGGCTAGGTGGGACGCAAGCGTCCCACCCGTGGTGCACTCCATCAACAGCAGGTGCATTTCAAGAGCGGCAAATTTGAATCCAAATAAATGTCAAAATTCACATTTTTCAAACATACAACTATTTTACACCCTTTGAAAGATAAACATCTCCTTAATCTAAGCACGTTTTACGATTTCAAAAAGGTTTTACGGCGAAAGCATAAATTTAGAGTATGTTAGGACAGTACATTTACAAGAGTTGTGTGTAATGTTGTGCCAATTCAAAGACAGGCGTCACCAAAACCATAAAATCAGCTAAAATGATGCACTAACCTTTTACAATCTCCAACAGATGACACTCCTAGGACATTGTGTTAGACAATGCATGCATTTTTAGTTCTATCAAGTTCATATTTATATCCAAAAACAGCGTTTTACTGTGGCGTTGATGTTCAGGAAATTGTTTCCCTCCAATAACCGGCATTCAAGTCAGCACCACAAATTAATTAAATAATTAAAATTAGAAAACATTGGTAAAATATTATATTGTCATTTAAAGAATTATAGATTTACATCTCTTGAACGCAATCAACTTGCCAGATTTAAAAATAACCTTACTGGGAAATCACACTTTGCAATAATCTGAGCACTGCGCCCAGAAAAATACGCGTTGCGATACAGACTAGCCGCCATGTTGGGGAGATCTAAAATCGAAAATACTATGTAAATAATCCATTACCTTTGATTCTCTTCATCAGATGTCACTTCCAGGTATCACAGGTCCATAACGAATGTAGTTTTGTTCAAAAAAGCTCATCATTTATGTCCAAAAATCTCCGTCTTGTTAGCACATGATCTAAGCCCGCCGGACTTCACTTCATGAACGAGGGGAAAAAATATATTTACGTTCGTTCAAACATGTCAAACGTTGTATAGCATAAATCATTAGGGCCTTTTTTAACCAGAACATGAATAATATTCAAGGTGGACGAATGCATTCTCTTTTATAACGTATTGGAACGAGGGTACCCAACATGAACTCGCGCGCCAGGTGTCTAATGGGACATCATCGTTCCATGGCTCTTGTTCGGTCAGATCTCCCTCCAGAAGACTCAAAACACTTTGTAAAGGCTGGTGACATCTAGTGGAAGCAATAGGAAGTGCCAAAATATTCCTCAGCCCCTGTGTTTTTCAATGGCATAGGTTTAAAGGTAATACAACACATCAGATATCCACTTCCTGTCAGAATCTGTCTCAGGGTTTTGCCTGCCAAATGAGTTCTGTTATACTCACAGACACCATTCAAACAGTTTTAGAAACTTTAGGGTGTTTTCTATCCATATATAGTAAGTATATGCATATTCTAGTTACTGGGTAGGATTAGTAACCAGATTAAATCGGGTACATTTTTTTATCCAGCCGTGCAAATACTGCCCCCTAGCCCTAACAGGTTAAAGACAAGACTCTCCTTTATCTAACCACACTGTCCGATTTCAAAAGGCTTTACAGCGAAAGCAAAACATTAGATTATGTCAGCAGAGTACCCTGCCAGAAATAATCAGACACCCATTTTTCAAGCTAGCATATAATGTCACAAAAAACAAAACCACAGCTAAATGCAGCACTAACCTTTGATGATCGTCATCAGATGACAAGTCTAGGACATTATGTTATACAATACATGCATGTTTTGTTCAATCAAGTTCATATTTATTTAAGAAAACAGCTTTTTACATTAGCATGTGACGTTCAGAACTAGCATTCCCACCGAACACTTCCGGTGAATTTACTAAATTACTCACGATAAACGTTCACAAAAAACATAACAATTATTTTAAGAATTATAGATACAGAACTCCTTTATGCACTCGCTATGTCCGATTTTAAAATAGCTTTTCGGTGAAAGCACATTTTGCAATATTCTGAGTAGATAGCCCAGCCATCACGGGCTAGCTATTTTGAGACCCACCAAGTTTGACCCTCACCAAACTCCGATTTACTATTAGAAAAGTTTGATTACCTTTCCTGTTCTTCGTCAGAATGCACTCCCAGGACTTCTACTTCAATAACAAATGTTGGTTTGGTTCAAAATAATCCATAGTTATATCCAAATAGCGGCGTTTTGTTCGTGCGTTCAAGACACTATCCAAGGGTGACGAAGGGTTACGCGCCCGACGCGTTTCGTGACAAAACATTTATAAATATTCCATTACCGTACTTCGAAGCATGTCAACCGCTGTTTAAAATCAATTTTTATGCTATTTTTCTCGTAAAAAAGCGATAATATTCCGACCGGAAGTCGTTGTTTACGTTCAAAGACGAAAGAATAAAAACATGGGGTCGCCTCGTGCACGCGTGCGCCAGTCTCTGTACCTTGACCGACCACTATCAAAATGCGCTTATGTTTTTCAGCGATGGCCTGCAAAGCCACGATTCAGCTTTTTGCCGCCTTCTGAGAGCCTATGGGAGCCGTAGGAAGTGTCACGTAACAGCAGAGATCCCTTGTTTTGGATAGAGATGATCAAGAAGGCCAAGAAATGGTCAGACAGGGTACTTCCTGTACAGAATCTTCTCAGGTTTTGGCCTGCCAAATGAGTTCTGTTATACTCACAGACACCATTCAAACAGTTTTAGAAACTTTGGAGTGTTTTCTATCCAAAGCTAATAATTATATGCATATTCTAGTTTCTGGGCAGGAGTAATAATCAGATTAAATCGGGTACGTTTTTTATCCGGCCATGAAAATACTGCCCCCTATCGATAACAGGTTAACATCACACACAATGTATGAACCTATTATAATTGGAGCAGGCCAACTCTGCTGGAGGTCTGCTGGGTGTTCTGGGATCTGTTTCAGCCCAGCAATAACACCCCTGATTCAACTTATCAAAGTCTTTAGCTTCAGTAATAATAGCCTATTTTTTGCCACCCAATTATCTATGGTTGCTAAGACTAAGATGTATAATCTTTACATACTAGTTCTTATTTGTACATTTTGTAGTGATGATTATTTGGAGTGAAGTGTTTAAACTGAAAGTGTCAATGTCGATTAGTTACATATCACAATCCTGCAATAAAGAGTGGAAGGGGTTATGTCTCTAATGTGTCTTTGTTGTATTCTCAAATGAACATTTCCTTTTGGTCTGGTTGTAAGATCTCCAATTCGATTTATTTGATTGTCACCCTGTGTCAGTATATCAGCAGTCTTATTATATCAGCTATCTGAATCAATTTTGCAGCTTATCATATGGCATGCATTGCCAATGCAGCCATATGCCTACAGTATAATGGCATTACCTGCCTCATGGGTATCTGTCACCTGAAGCAGAGAATAGATAAACCCAGACGTTGTTTACATGTTGAGCTATATGTTCTCAATTTAAAATGATACCAGTAGACCATGTATATGAGGCAAACCATATACCAGATGTTGTACATGCCTTTTAAGTGTTGACATATAAAATTGTTTAGTGCTAATCTAACCTTTGTAATTTAGGTACAGTATGAAAATAAGATGACAATTAGGCTACAGGAGATGAGTATTACAGGTAACGTACAGTGAGGTTAACTTTATTGTACTTATTTTAGCAATGTCGCTTGCCAAAAGGTTGCTGTTGTTCTCATAGTAGATAGACCTGGGCTATTCAACTCTTACTCTACAACAGAGGTCACCAACTGGTCAATCTCCAAGAAGGCCAACCCTCGACTGGTCAATCTACCGGCAGGTAGAATGCGCAAAGCTGTCATCAAGGCAAAATGTGGCTACTTTGAAGAATCTCAAAAATATATATATTTTTTATTTGTTTAACTGTATAGGGCCTGTATAGGGCCATAAGTAAACAATACATTGCACATCCAGAGGCAGCGTTCCTAGTGGCTGGTGATTTTAATGCAGGGAACCTGAAATACGTTTTACCTCATTTTTACCAGCATGTCACCAGTACAACTAGAGGCGAAACAATTCTAGATCACATTTAGTCCACACACAGAAACGCATACAAAGCTCTCCCCCGCCCTCCATTTGGCAAATCTGACCGTAACTCTATCCTCCTTATTCCTGCTTATAAGCAAAAACTAAAACAGGAAGTACCAGTGGTGCGCTCAATGCGGAAGTGGTCCAATGAAGTGGATGCTAACCTACAGGATTGTTTCGCTAGCACAGACTGGAATATTTTCTGGGATTCATCCTATAACATTGAGGAGTTTACAACATCAGTCACCGGATTCATTAATAAGTGCATCGACAACGTCATCTGCACAGTGACCGTACGTACATATCCCAACCAGAAACCATGGATTATGGACAACGCTGAGCCAATTGTGCACCGCCCTATGGGACTAGCGTTCACGGCCGGTTGTGATACAGCCCAGGATCGAACCCGGGTCTGTAGTGACGCCTCGGGCACTGCGGTCCAGCTAAAAATCTAAGTAAGACCTTTAAACAGACTAACATTTAGACAGATTACCAGGAGTTCTCAGAGCATGCGCTGACCAGCTGGCAAGTGTCTTCACTGACATTTTCAACCTATCCCTGACCCAGTCTGTAATACCTACATGTTTCAAGAAGACCACCATAGTCCCAGTGCCCAACAACGCTCAGGTAACGTGTCTAAATAACTAGGGCCGGGACGATACCAGTATCGAAATATTCGTTTGTATCGTGGCAAGGAAACAAAAGACAAAACTAATTTAACTTATTTAGGAAAGCAGCCGTAATGTTGAAAACAAACATCATTATTTTGTCATCAAATCAAGTTAAAAAAAAATTATTTGTCACATGCAAAAAACTTCCTTAACCAACAATGCAGTTTTAAGAAAAATACGTGTTAAGTAAAACATTTATGAAATTTATGCTAAAGTAACAAATAATTAAAGAGCAACAGTAAAATAACAATAGCGAGGCTATATACTGGGGGTACCCATACAGAGTCAATGTGTGTGGGCACCGTTTAAACGAGGTAATTTAGGTAATATGTACACTACCGGTCAAAAGTTTTAGAACACCTACTCATTCAAGGTTTTTCTTTATTTGTACTATTTTAGACGTTGTAGAATAATAGTGAAGACATCAAAACTATGAAATAACACATATGGAATCATGTAGTAACCAAAAAAGTGTTAACCTCTCTAGGGTAGGGGGCAGTATTGCACGGCCGGATAAAAAACATACCCGATTTAATCTGGTTATTACTACTGCCCAGAAACTAGAATATGCATATAATTGTTTGATTTGGATAGAAAACACCCTAACGTTTCTAAAACTGTTTGAACGGTGTCTGTGAGTATAACAGAACTCATATGGCAGGCAAAAACCTGAGAAGATTCCTTACAGGAAGTGCCCTCTCTGACCATTTCTTGGCCTTCTACACTCTCTTTATTGAAAACTGAGGATCTCTGCTGTAACGTGACACTTCCTACGGCTCCCATAGGCTCTCAGAAGGCGGCAAAACGTTGAATGATGACTTTGCAGGCCATGGCTGAAAAACAGTAGCGCATTTGGATAGTGGTCGATCAGAGAACAATGAGACTGGGGGCGCGTGCACGAGCCGACACCATGTTTTAATTTTTTCGTCTTTGAACGAAAACAGGGTTTCCCGGTCGGAATATTATCGCTAAAAATTGATTTTAAACAGCGGTTGACATGCTTCGAAGTACGGTAATGGAATATTTAGAATTTGTTGGTCACGAAACGCGTCGGGCGCGTCACCCTTCGGATAGTGTCTTGAACGCACGAACAAAACAGAGGATATTTGAACATAACTATGGATTATTTTGAACCATAGTTAGAGTTAGAGTTCTGCTATTTGAAAGTGGCAGCTCTACCCTGTCATTTGGGCTTTAGTTGTTCCCCTACCAACACATCCTTCATATAGCTTACAACACATGGACCTCTCCTCTCAGTCTGAAATGGATTTAACTGCAGTATAACAGGTCAATAATAGACAATAATCTTATGTTAAATGGTGCATTGATGTCCTAATGATGAATTGATAACACTAATTCCAATGTTGGAGTGAAACATCTGCAGCCAGTAACACATATTCCATAAAGCACAACAGAAAGCCACAATATCTTGTAGAATGGTGCCGGAGGGGATGGCTGACATTTTACGTGCGCCTAACCAACTGTGCTATTTTGGTAGTTTTTTTGCGTTGTTTGTAACTTATTTTTTAACTTATTTTGTACATAATGTTTGTCAGGGAAATTTTAATTGGAAGAAAGAGATTGTAGATTCTTCCAACAACACTACCCTTTTGCTCAGTGAGGATGTTGCTTGTAATCCATGGCTTCTGGTTGAGGTATGTATGTACAGTCATTGTGGGGACAATGTCATCAATGCACTTATTGATGAAACCAGTGACTGATGTGGTTTACTCCTCAATACCATCAGAAGAATCCCGGAACATATTCCAGTCTGTGCTAGCAAAACTGTCCTGTAGCTTAGCATCTGCTTCATCTGACCACTTTTTATTGAGTCACTGGTGCGTCATGCTTTAGTTTTTGCTTGTAAGCCAGAATAGGGAGGATAAAATTATGGTCAGATGGAGGGCGAGGGAGATCTTTGTACGTGTCTCTGTTTGTGGAGTAAAGGTGGTCTAGAGTTTTTTACCCTCTGGTTACACATTTAACATGCTGGTAGAAATTAGTAAAAACGGATTTAAGTTTTTCTGCATTAAAGTCTCCGTCCATTAGGAGCGCCGCCTCTGGATGAGCGTTTTCCTGTTTGCTTATGGCCGTATACAGCTCATTGAGTGCGGTCTTAGTGCCAGCATCGGTTTGTGGTGGTAAATAGACAGCTATGAGTATTATAGATAACTCTCTTGGTAGATAGTGTTGGTCTACAGTTTATCATAAGATACTCAACCTCAGGTGAGCAAAACCTCAAGACTCCGTAGATATCGTGCACCAGCTGTTGTTTACAAATATATTTACACCGCCACCCCTTTTCTTAGCAGAGGCTGCTGTTCTATCCTGCCTATACAGAGTCAGTCACATGTATTTATTTTTCAAGCTATAGTCCACAATATTTTACATACAGCAGGTTTTTGAAGGACCAAAGAATTTGGTCTGCTTTGTGTTTAGTTTTTTTTGCCATGGAAAGTATATTGCAATACCGGTATCTTCGCAGCACTATAAATAGCATTCGCCCCATATCACACATCTGTAGCCATGAAATGCTTTGAAATGCTGGTCATATGGCTCACATTAACCCACTCCAACAAATCCAAAGTTGACGCATTCTCTATCAGATCCTCAAAAAGTTATACAGCTGCTCCATTGAGAGCATCTTGACTGGGTACCGATGCACCAAGTCTGGAACCAACAGAACCCTGAACAGTTTCTTCCCCAAAGCCATACGACTGCGACATAGTTAGTCCAGGTAGCTATTAGTTAACTATTTAACTATCTGCATTGACCCTTTTTGCACTAACAATGTTTTATGAAGCATGTGATGAGTAAAATGTTATTTGATTTGAAGCATAATGAGTCGTGACTGCATAGCTTTAGCTGCAAGTGGTCAGCTTATTACAATTTTACGAAATGTTCCACAAGAGGGAGTAAAATTTGGAGGTCGTTTAGACATAATAGATTTACCTCATCTTATGGATACCCAAAAAGTAGTCTATGGATCCAGAGTCAATCCAAGATTTTAGGATATCTTTCGTTTTGTTGTGGCATTGTTGGGTGCAAAACAATGGGGAAGTAGGACCCCTGTGTAGCATGATCCAAATAACACGCATACATTAGAAAACCACAGATTCTGTCTCCCTCAAAAGTGAAGTATGGCCCAGTTAAATAGGCAAAGGGGGAGTAGATTTGAGCATTCTGGCAGTTTTATTTTTGTAACTGCAGGCATGCTGTTGTTGTGGTTTTAGCCAAGCCCAGAGAGAATACATAGATCCCCCTACATACAGTACATCCCCTAGTGAAAGTGACAGCGAGGGCAGGGGAAGAGAATGTGAGTAAATTACTTCCATAATAGCCATAAGAAAGCTCCATTAGAGGGTATCTGAGGATGCTGGGGGGACTAATAAATGGTGTTGATCTCCATTGTCTATGACCATAATGAGCCCTGAATATTGGCTCAGTGAGAGCGCTGCCAGCCTTTTCTCTCCATAGACTTTCTAATGCAGACAAAGCTTTCTGACAGGGGACAGACGCCCACGCTGTTTTTATATCGGGCCAGAACACTGTCACTTGGGCTTTAGTTGTTCCCCTACCAAAACATCCTTCATATAGCTTACAACACATGGACCTCTCCTCTCAGTCTGAAATGGATTTAACTGCAGTATAACAGGTCAATAATAGACAATAATCTATTATGTTAAATGGTGCATTGATGTCCTAATGATGAATTGATAACACTAATTCCAATGTTGGAGTGAAACATCTGCAGCCAGTAACACATATTCCACAAAGCACAACAGAAAGCCACAATATTGTGTAGAATGGTGCCGGAGGGGATGGCTGACATTTTACGTGCGCCTAACCAACTGTGCTATTTTGGTAGTTTTTTTGCGTTGTTTGCAACTTATTTTTTAACTTATTTTGTACATAATGTTTGTCAGAGAAATTTTAATCGGAAGAAAGAGATTGTAGATTCTTCCAACAACAGAGTTATTATAAGATTTGCAAAAATGAAGCCATCCAGGACCTCTATACCAGACAGTGTCAGAGGAAGGCCCTAAAAATTACCAAAGACTCCAGCCATCCTAGTCATAGACTGTTCTCTCTGCTACCACACGGTAATCGGTACCGGATCACCAAGTCTAGGTCCAAAAGACTTCTTAACAGCTTCTACCCCCAAGCCATAAGACTCCTGAACAGCTAATCAAATGGCTACCCAGACTATTTGCATTGCCCCCCCCACCCTCTTTTACACTGCTGCTACTCTCTGTTTATTATCTATGCATACATGTACATATTACCTCAATTACCTTGACTAACCGGTGCACCCGCACATTGGCTGTCACGTGTGCTCCCTCTCCGGCCTCTAGGTCACCAGGATGCTCGTTATGGAGTACACCTGTCACCATCGTTACGCGCATCTGCACATAATGACACTCACCTGGACTCCATCACCTCCTTGATTACCTGCCCTCCATATGTCACCCCCTTTGGTTTCTTCCCCAGTCGTCATTGTTTCTGTTTCATGTCAGTGCGCTGTTTGTGTTTCTTGTTTTGTTCATTTATTTATTAAATGTATTCACTCCCTGAACTTGCTTCCCGACTCTGAGCGTACATCGTTACAGAATGACGACTCAACAAAGGGAAGCATCAGGGAGTGTTTATTTTAGTTTGTTTTGGTGTATGTATTCACTCCCTGAACTTGCTTCCCGACTGTCAGCGTACATCGTTACATTGACTCTGTACTGGTACCCCCTGTATATAGCCTCAATATTGATATTTTACTACTGCTTTTTAATTATGTGTTACTTTTATTTAATTTTAATTTTATGTACTTACCTATTCTTAAAACGGCATTGTTGGTTAAGGGCTTGTATGTAAGCATTTCACTGTTGTATTCGGCGCATGTGACAAACACAATTTGATTTGAAATTCCACCAATTAACTTTTAACAAGGTAAACCTGTTAATTTTAAATCATTACAGGTGACTACCTCATGAAGCTGGTTGAGAGAATGCCAAGAGTGTGCAAAGCTGGCATCAAGGCAAAGGGTGGCTACTTCGAAGAAGCTCAAATATAAAATATATTTTGATTTGTTTAACACTTTTTTGGTTACTACACAATTCCATGTGTTATTTCATAGTTTGGTGTCTTCACTATTATTCTACAAAGTATAAAATAGTACAAATTAAGAAAAATCCTGGAATGCGTAGGTAGGTGTGTCTTTCGTTTTGACTGGTACTGTATATACACTGCTCCAAAAAATAAAGGGAACACTTAAACAACACAATGTAACTCCAAGTCAATCACACTTCTGTGAAATCAAACTGTCCAGTTAGGAAGCAACACTGATTGACAATAAATTTCACATGCTGTTGTGCAAATGGAATAGACAACAGGTGGAAATTATAGGCAATTAGCAAGACACCCCCAATAAAGGAGTGGTTCTGCAGGTGGGGACCACAGACCACTTCTCAGTTCCTATGCTTCCTGGCTGATGTTTTGGTCACTTTTGAATGCTGGCGGTGCTTTCACTCTAGTGGTAGCATGAGACGGAGTCTACAACCCACACAAGTAGCTCAGGTAGTGCAGCTCATCCAGGATGGCACATCAATGCGAGCTGTGGCAAGAAGGTTTGCTGTGTCTGTCAGCGTAGTGTCCAGAGCATGGAGGCGCTACCAGGAGACAGGCCAGTACATCAGGAGACGTGGAGGAGGCCGTAGGAGGGCAACAACCCAGCAGCAGGACCGCTACCTCCGCCTTTGTGCAAAGAGGAGCAGGAGAAGCACTGCCAGAGCCCTGCAAAATGACCTCCAGCAGGCCACAAATGTGCATGTGTCTGCTCAAACGGTCAGAAACAGACTCCATGAGGGTGGTATGAGGGCCCGACATCCACAGGTGGGGGTTGTGCTTACAGCCCAACACCATGCAGGACGTTTGGCATTTGCCAGAGAACACCAAGATTGGCAAATTCGCCACTGGCGCCCTGTGCTCTTCACAGATGAAAGCAGGTTCACACTGAGCACGTGACAGACGTGACAGAGTCTGGAGACGCCGTGGAGAACGTTCTGCTGCCTGCAACATCCTCCAGCATGACCGGTTTGGCGGTGGGTCAGTCATGGTGTGGGGTGGCATTTCTTTGAGGGGCCGCACAGCCCTCCATGTGCTCGCCAGAGGTAGCTTGACTGCCATTAGGTACCGAGATGAGATCCTCAGACCCCTTGTGAGACCATATGCTGGTTCGGTTGGCCCTGGGTTGCTCCTAATGCAAGACAATGCTAGACCTCATGTGGCTGGAGTGTGTCAGAAGTTCCTGCAAGAGGAAGGCATTGATGCTATGGACTGGCCCGCCCGTTCCCCAGACCTGAATCCAATTGAGCACATCTGGGACATCATGTCTCGCTCCATCCACCAACGCCACGTTGCACCACAGACTGTCCAGGAGTTGGCGGATGCTTTAGTCCAGGTCTGGGAGGAGATCCCTTAGGAGACCATCCGCCACCTCATCAGGAGCATGCCCAGGCGTTGTAGGGAGGTCATACAGGCACGTGGAGGCCACACACACTACTGAGCCTCATTTTGACTTGTTTTAAGGACATTACATCAAAGTTGGATCAGCCTGTAGTGTGGTTTTCCACTTTAATTTTGAGTGTGACTCCAAATCCAGACCTCCATGGGTTGATAAATTGGATTTCCATTGATTATTTTTGTGTGATTTTGTTGTCAGCACAATCAACTATGTAAAGAAAAAAGTATTTAATAAGATTTTTTCTTTCATTCAGATCTAGGATGTGTTGCTTAAGTGTTCCCTTTATTTTTTTGAGCAGTATATTTTTTTTAAAGAATGAAGCTGCCATTTTGTTTTACTGTCATCCAGAGAACAAGCAGCATTCTATGTCTTGAGTGTCTGTGAGAAGTATAGCTCGCAAGTCAATAAGAGCTAATGTGGTTTATGCGTTGAGAATATCCACTGGAGTGCTATCACACTTTCTCATTCACAATCACATGGCATAGACTTTGGCAGCAATGTATCCCCAGGAATCAAACACCTGACAGAGTTGATATCACAGGAGGCTTCTGAAGGGAGGACGGCTCATAATAATGTCTGGAATGGAGTGAATGGAATGGTATTAAACAAATGGAAAACATGTATTTGATGTGTTCGATTCCGTTCCAGCCATTACTATGAGCCCGTCCTCCTCAATTAAGGTGCCACCGGCCACCTGTGGTTGATATATGCGTTTAAACATAGGACAACCTATGTTTTTGCACACAAATCTTTTCCTGGTGTGAAATTAGACACACTGTGCTGATAGCACACAGATCTGCAAGGGGGCAATCAGTTTCTTCAAACTGCACTCCAGTGACTTAATGTTTCACTGTGTGTGTCTTCTTCCGAATGGCATCTGTTCACTCTTTCACTCATTTATTTATAAGCAACAATTCACAAATCACAACCCAAAAAGCATTTGCCAACTGTGACGTCTTTTGGACATCTTTAAAAAGCAGTTCACTACATAGGGAATAGGGTGCCATTTTAGATGTACCCATTGCCCTAGGGTTGTCTTCTCTTTTGTAGACCCCTTGCCTGCTTAATTTGTGTGCTCATTAGCGACAGGAGCACAGTAAATCATTTTCGATACATCTTTCAGAGCCCAGTCACCTTTTCTTTGGGTGACTAGAAAGGACGTGGCCATCCGAGACTAGTGGACATGATGAGCATTGGACATCTGTTGTCAGGACCCTTGGAGCCTCATCTTCAACGTCAACTCGCAGTTATAAAGATTCAAATAACCTCTGTTTCATGATTTTGTGATTATTATAAGCATGGACATCGTCAAGTTCAAGGTAATAGTATTGACTACCAGTTGGTGAGGATGTGTTGTAGAAAGACGGGGCTTTTAGCTCACAACAAAAATGGTCCTATCATGTGATTATACCTTTTACTGTCATTGCACCAGCACCTAAATAGATATGTATTGTAATATATCATTTGGACTATTCATAACAGCAAACATATCTATTAGAATGATGGGCTAATAGAATAACCAGTATTCCTTTCATTCAAATCCAGGCAGAGGTACTCCATTGCTAAGTGCATAACACCATCTAGTGGTTACAAAGAGTTCAAGCCTTGGACCAGCATCAATAAAAATGGCGCATTAGACTATCACACTGTTTCTGAGCAATGATATTGTGCATTTCATTGTAATGGATATTGTTTGATGTTGACCATGAGGTCCAGGGAATTATCAGAGGTATATAATCTTTAGATACTACCAATCAGGAGAGGAAACTTGACTCAACATGACTCCTTCTCCTTGGAACAGAACTAGGATCAGCTTCCCCTCCCCCAATCCTAACCTTAACCATACGTGGGGGAAAATCTAAACTGACCCAAGGTCAGCATCTAGGGGTAACTTCACCTTACTTCAAAAGTTACTAGAGCAGGGGTTGGCAACTTTGTTCCTGGAGTGCAGCAGGCAGGCTACTGCAGGATTTTGTTCCAACTAGGCCCTGCACCTGACCAACTGAGCTAATTCTTCTTCTTCTTCGGCATATGGCGATCGCACAATGTAATGTGCATCCCGCCACCTACTGTGCAGGATGTAAACAGGATTCACAAAAATGGAACAAAATACCCAACCAAAAAACTACCAAACTACCAAAAAGTAAATCAATGAACTAAACGATGATCAAAAATCATGTTTCTGTAAAAAAATGTAATTGATCTGATCCGTACACAGGCTCAAGGGGAACCTGGGAGGGCGAACCTGTAAGTCTTCAAATCCTTAAGTCCCCCAAAAAATTCTGCCGCCGTCTCAATAATGTCCAGTTTCTAAGACTTGTGACGTACAGTTTATCACAGTGGCAATGAACGCCAACAAATCCACCTTTTTAACACACGGTATGTTTTGATTCTCAGCTAACATTTACTACAGGTGGTAGTATCTTCGCAAAGGAGATTTCATTGACCGCTCTCACTTTTGCCACCTAAATCTCCTTCACTCTTACAGTGCACTCCAAGAACTCGGGATCATGATCCTCAGCACAATTGCAACACCAACGTCCTTCTACATACCGTTCTTCAATATACTCTGTCCATCTGCACACACTTGAAACATGGCCAAATCCTTTACAGTTCATGACTCCCCCACTGCAATGGTTTGGGGATGAAAGCTCTTACAACGTATCTTACATAACCAAGCTCACATTTATAGGTATTTGCTTTTCATCAAAAAACAACAGGACTGACAGACTTTCTTATTTTTCTCCATTCACACAGC
The DNA here is from genome assembly GCF_965601325.2 of Salmo salar. NCBI lineage: Eukaryota > Metazoa > Chordata > Actinopteri > Salmoniformes > Salmonidae > Salmo > Salmo salar. Next base: position 12,451,348 of record NC_138310.1, on the reverse strand, counting down.
GGGTCAGATGCCAAGCACCAACCACACCAGGAATTTTCTAAAGGTATTCAACCTGAACATCCGTCGTCACCCCTGAGATGACTCCCTTGACAGGTGCTCTATTCTGAGGCTCACTACAATCTTCCTCTGTTCTTCCGAAATACAATGAATCAAAATAAGACAACTCCTGGTCACTCTGACAGTCTTTTTCAATTCCCAGGCATATCACCATTTGACACCTCAAACGGGTTTCTAACATATGCATTCTTACTCAACAAAAGCATTCCAACAAAAAGTGATTCATTATCATTCATACATGTATCCTCCACTCCAATTTTAGACAAGTTCCAGTTTTCGCTACTACTGTTGTCCATTCAGAACATTCGTCTTCACCAACTTTGCCCAACACGCTGCTTGATTCTACCTCAGTATCCACTTCCGCCATCTTTCCCCGAACAACTGAGCTAATTGATAAGTTCAGTGATGACTTAAATTCAACACATCTGGGACTTAATTTATCAAAGGTCTGTGCACACTAAAAAGACTACCTTGTGCACGCCAGTTTTCCTGCAAAGGTTGGTATTTATACATTTTGAACAATACTGCAAGCAAATATTGTCCTTATGTGGGAAATTGAGGTGTTTGATGCAGGGGAATTATAATAATAGTAGGCTAATAAAATCATTAAAAAGTGGGCCTAATGATAAAACCGATGCATTTGCAGTTGGTATGGAGATCACATAGAAGCATGTAGCCTAATGTGTTCCTTTTACTTACTGTATATATTGCAAGACATGTCTCTCCGTTTCTGACATGGCTGGTTTATTCCTGCTGCACAACAAATATTAGGCTACCATTTATCCATCGCTCATTCAATAGCCAAGCATGCTTGAAATTAAATAGACCTGTAGGCCTATGTAGTTTTATGACAGTGTGGGTAGGCTACAGCATTGCTGTGAGGTAGGAGCATGACATCATAGCCTATTTAATGTCAGAGGGGGTATCCTACTAAGCAAGCTAGATCTACTCAGGGTTTTCTAAAGTTAACCACCTTCAGATAGCTTCACATTCCAGCTCCGGCTTCCTCCATACTGTGGATATTGCTCGTACGCCTGCCGCTAACTCTAGCAGGCATGATCATGTCAACATCGTACTTTCAAAATCTTTGCTAGCAAGGTAGACAAGCAGTCATCATCATGAATCAAGTCGACAATCTATTGGCAAATAATTTTAAACGATTTTCATATGAAGAGAAATTATAGATAAAACGTATCAGTGCTCATTGGATATTAACATTACAAAACAAGTTGGAAATCGCTAATTCAACAATGAGTGGTTTGGATGGAATCAGTGGCTAACTGCAAGTGTTGCAAAGAAATCACTAGCCTGCTATTCAGTGGAGTGGGTGTGTGGTCCTAGTCTGGGTTTAAGGTTCTCTTTTCCAAGCTTAAAAGGATAAACATTCACATGCAACACCATGGTCCAGAAAAGGTTGAATACATTGGCCATGCTGTCAATCCAGCATGACTTATGCCGCATTCAAAAAAACTGGAAACTTGGAACTGGGAAATCTTAGACTTCAGTGAATTCAAGACAACTTGGATCTTGGAAAAAAAACTTGCTCCGACTGGGAAAATACGTTTTGAATGGTCATCCAACTCAGAATTCCAAGTTGGGAACACCATCCTCTTTCTAGAGTTCCAACCTGAAGATCACTGACATCATAATTCAACCGGAGTTTCCTGTTGTCTTGAAAGTACCATAAATCCAGAGAATGCCAGACGTTGATGATAAAGTGTGATGACAAAATGTTTCCACCTTCCTGTTCAAGTGAGCAAAGCACAACAAGGTGAGTCCAAAAATGTATTGTATGCTGCTGCATAAATGATGTAATATGCCAGGGAGATATGTATACTGTAGCTAAGAAAGTAATGCTAAGTGTATGTTGTGTAGTAAGCTGTTAGTAGCCCATGTGCCTCACCCTAGTAATTTGGTCCCTTTCCCACTCATTACTTAGCCTACTGTTCTGACATGGTGGTGCAAATAGCCTATAGCCTGTTTTAGAGCAAAGTCATCATCGAATATTGTAAGAGCTTTCATTGTCTGCTTATATGCCCCTTTTATTAATCCTACGGTTCTGACTTGGTGTAAAGGGAGAATACTTTAAGAACATCCCATGTTCTGAATTCTGTCGCTGTACATTTCAAAAGTGCTGAACAAATAGTTATATTGACCATGTCTGTCTTAGCTCGCTCATTAATGTCTTAATCAAAATTACCGATTGCCTTTTCCGCTCATCAATAAAAATGTGTTCTTAACAGACTTGCCTAGTTAAATAAAGGTTAAATAAAAATATATTTTTAAATAATTTCCTTCTGCAGGTGGTAACCACAGACCACTTCTCAGTTCCTATGCTTCCTGGCTGATGTTTTGGTCACTTTTGAATGCTGGCGGTGCTTTCACTCTGGTGGTAGCATGAGACGGAGTCTACAACCCACACAAGTGGCTCAGGTAGTGCAGCTCATCCAGGATGGCACATCAATGTGAGCTGTGGCAAGAAGGTTTGCTGTGTCTGTCAGCGTAGTGTCCAGAGCATGGAGGCGCTACCAGGAGACAGGCCAGTACATCAGGAGACGTGGGGGAGGCTGTAGGAGGGCAACAACCCAGCTGCAGGACCGCTACCTCCGCCTTTGTGCAAGGAGGAGCAGGAGGAGCACTGCCAGAGCCCTGCAAAATGACCTCCAGCAGGCCACAAATGTGCATGTGTCTGCTCAAACGGTCAGAAACAGACTCCATGAGGGTGGTATGAGGGCCCGACGTCCACAGGTGGGGGTTGTGCTTACAGCCCAACACCGTGCAGGACATTTGGCATTTGCCAGAGAACACCAAGATTGGCAAATTCGCCACTGGCGCCCTGTGCTCTTCACAGATGAAAGAAGGTTCACACATATATTTTTGTGTGATTTTGTTGTCAGCACATTCAACTATGTAAAGAAAAAAGTATTTAATAAGAATATTTCATTCATTCAGATCTAGGATGTGTTATTTTAGTGTTCCCTTTATTTTTTGGAGCAGTGTATTTGAGATTCTTCAAATAGCCATGCCTTACCTTGATGACAGCTTTGCACACTCTTGGCATTCTCTCAACAAGCTTCACCTGGAATGCTTTTCCAACAGTATTGAAGGAGTTCCCATATATGCTGAGCACTTGTTGGCTGCTTTTCCTTCACTCTGCGTCCGACACATCCCAAACCATCTCAATTTGGTTTAGGTCGGGGGATTGTGTTAGCCAAGTCATCTGATGCAGCACACTATCACTCTCCTTCTTGGTAAAATAGCCCTTACACAAGCTGGAGGTGCGTTGGGTCATTGTCCTGTTGAAAAACAGATGATAGTCCCACTAAGCCCAAACCAGATGGGATGACATGTCGCTGCAGAATGCTGTGGTAGCCATGCTGGTTAAGCGTGCCTTGAATTCTAAATAAATCACAGACAGTGTCACCAGAAAAGTACCCCCACACCATAACACCTCCTCCTCCATGCTTTACGGTGGGAAATACACATGCGGAGTGTAATGGCCGTCTTTGAAGAGAGTAGACCAAGGCGCAGCGTGGTTAGTGCTCATCATTAATTTATTAAAGATAGAAAACTTTAAACAAAAAAACAAGAAACTGACAGCCAAACAGTTCTGTCAGGTGCAAAACACTAAACAGAAATTAACTACCCACAAACCCCAAAGGAAAACAGGCTGCCTAAGTATGACTCCCAATCAGTGACAACGATGTCCCTGATTGAGAGCCATACCAGGCCAAAACAATGAAATACAAAGCATAGAAAAAAGGACATAGAATGCCCACCCAAATCACACCCTGACCAAACCTAAATAGAGACATAAAAAAGGCTCTCTCAGGTCAGGGCGTGACCACATCACGGCTTACAAAGACATGACGGTTGGAACCAAAAATCTCCAATTTGGACTCCTGACCAAAGGGCAAATTTTCACCGGTCTAATGTCCATTGGTTGTGTGTCTTGGCCCAAGCAAGTTTCTTCTTCTTATTGGTGTCCTTTAGTATTGGTTTCGTTGTAGCAATTCGACCATGAAGGCCCGATTCACACAGTCTCCTCTGAACAGTTGATGTTGAGATGTGTCTGTTACTTGAACTCTGGGAAGCATTTAATTGGGCTGCAATTTCTGAGGCTGGTAACTCTAATGAACTTCTCCTCTGCAGCAGCGGTAACTCTGGGTCTTCCATTCCTGTGGCAGTTCTCATGAGAGCCAGTTTCATCATAGCGCTTGATGGTTTTTGCAACTGCACTTGAATAAACTTGAAAAGTTCTTGAAATGTTCCATATTGACTGACCTTCATGTCTTAATGTAATGATGGACTGTAGTTTCTCTTTGCTTATTTGAGCTGTTCTTGTCATAATATGGACTTGGTGTTTTACCAAATAGGGCTATCTTCTGTATACCACCCCTACCTTGTCACAACACAACTGATTGGCTCCAACGCAATAAGAAGGAAAGAAATTGGTTGGCAGTGCACACAGTCAGGCAAACATCTAAGCACACCTCCGGTGCCCAGACAGTGTGCTTCAGAATGGAGAGACAGAACTCCAAAACTGAGGGACAAAGACTCAAAACGCCCAATTACATGTGGATATTGTGAATACAAAGTGCATGGCAAGACCACCCAGGTCTTGCCAAAATTGCCCAGCTAAAGGCAAACAGTGTACTAAATGTGGAAAATGGAATCACTTTGCAAAAGAGCTTACCAGAGCTTACCATGAGAAAACAGTAGATGAAATGTCAATCAAAAAGTCAAATGCTGATGAACTGTTTACTGATTCATTGACACAGAAAAGTCAGATATCAGAGACAGAGCAAGCCTATGGTGACATTGAGATAGGAACACAAGGCACAGAGCTAAAGTTCAAACTAGACACTGGTGCACAAGTAAACATTATTCCTACGAATAAGTACCGCAGCTTGATATCTGAGTGCAAGCTACAGCCCACCACGCACAGACTGACTGGTTATGGTGTTGAACAGCTCCCAGTAAAATGCGGATGCACTTTCAAATGCAAATACAAGAAAACTGACATGATGATGGACTTTTACATCGCCGACACTTGAGCAGCTGCAGTGCTAGGTCTTAAAGCATGTTTAGACATGGGCCTCATCAAACTAGTTTTATCAGTGACAGCACCAGTAGAGACAGAGAACGTCTGTTTTTACAGGAATAGGTCTATTCCCAGGAGAATGTGCCATTCACCTTGACCCAGATGCAACCCCTGTGGTCTACCCACCGAGAACAATTCCCCTTGCTCTCCACTCCCGTCTGAAGAAAGAGTTGGAGAGCATGGAGCAATATGACATCGTCACCAAGGTTACAAAACTTGCACAGGCAAGCTCAAAGTATGTCTCAACCCAATAGACTTGAACAAGGCTATCAAACGCCCCCATTATCCCTTACCGATGCTAGATAATATCACAAACAAACTAGCGGGAGCACACTACCTTAGTGTCATGGACGCCAGATCAGGCTACTAGGCTATCAAGATCACAGTGGTTTCAACTAAGCTCACAACATTAAACACACCGTTTGGACGCTACAGGTTTTGTCACCTGCCTTTTGGGATTATCTCAGTCCAAGTCGAGTTTCAGGGAAAGAGCAACGAGACGTATGAAGGCCTTGACGGAGTTGTGACAATTGTGGACAACATCCTTGTCTATTGTTGAACCAAAGAGGAAAACGAAACCTCTGTGCGATGCTGCAAAGGTCCCGCGAGAGAGGAGTATGGCTAAACCCCGAGAAGAGGTCAGCTATCTGGCGTCCATGACACTAAAGTAGTGTGCTCCCGCTAGTTTGTTAGGTCAGATACTTCGGACATCTTCTCACAGCAAATGGAATCAAGCCAGATCCACAGCAGATCTCAGACATAAGGAGATGGAGCCACCAAAGAATCGTGCAGAGCTGGAAACAGTGCTTGCCATGGTCAATTACTTAGCCAAATTTGCACCCAGCTTCTCCAATGCTAACGCACCCTTGCATCAGCTGCTAAAGCAGTCCAGTGAATTCCTCTGGGACAAGCAACACGACATTGCTTTCTAGAAAGTGAAAGACTTGGTCACGAGGTAACCAAGACCAATCCTTGCCTACTACGACCCCAACAAAGAGCTCAGACTCCAAGAGGACACGTTGAAGTATGGACTAGGTGCAGTGCTACTGCAAGAAGGAAAGCCCATCGGCTACACTTCCAAATCTCTCACAGACTGTGAAATCATCTACGCTCAAATTGAAAAGGAGCTGTACGCCATTCTGTTCAGATGTAAGTGCTTCCATCAGTACGTCTATGGACGACAAGTCATTGTGGAATCTCACCACAAGCCCATCTGTCACACCCTGATCTGTTTCAACTGTCTTTGTGATTGTCTCCACCCCCTCCAGGTGTCGCTCATCTTCCCCATTATCCCCTATGTATTTATAACTGTGTTCTCTGTTTGTCTGTTCATCTTGTTTGTTCAAGTCAACCAGCGTTTTGTGTCTCAGCTTCTGATTTTTCCAGTCTCTCTTTTCTTGCCCTCCTGGTTATGACCCTTGCCTGTCCTGACTCCGAGCCCGCCTGCCTGACCACTCTGCCTGCCCCTGACCCTGCCTGCCGACCTGTACCTTTGCCCCCCACTGGATTACCGACCTCTGTCATATCCTGACTCTGAGCCTGCCTGCTGCCTGGTACCATTACCCCACCTCTGGTTTACTGACCCCTGCCTGACTTGACCTGTCTATTGCCTGCCCCTGTTGGAATATTAAACTATTGTTTATTTGATGTGGTCTGCATCTGGCTCTTACCTTCATACCTGATACCATCGAGTCAATTGTGAAGAAAGCGCTAACCGCAGCACTGCCAAGGATACATAGAATGATCCTTCAACTACAAAGATATAACTTCACAATCACTCACCGCCCAGGCAAAGACAGCATTGTCGCAGACACACTCTCCAGGAAGTTTCCTACCTACAAGGACAGCAGCCTCAGTGAAGGCATGGACATGCAGGTGCACACTGTGTACAGCAACTCACCAGTTAGTGACACAAAACTAAAAGAGATCGAAGCAGAAACAGAAAAGGATCCACAACTCACACAGCTGAGGAAAGTCATACAGGATGGATGGCCTGAGGAGAGGAGAACATGCCCACCTCTCTTGAACGACATCCCTCAAACACCAAAGAGCCAAAACCGCTTTTCGTTTTCTACTGCTAGGCTACCTGGCTAAAATACTTGCTCGCTAGCCTAACTACCTTTCATGGGCAATTATACGCCAGGCCAGCTAGTTAACATTAGCATACTATATCTAGTTACATGTTGAACTTCCATCCTCTCAGACCAGGGTCACAATGTATGAATTAATGGTGGCATCAGAATCACCGTTATAATCGTTGGCCAGTACGGAGAATTGAGTAAAACCACAAGTCCAAACCCCTATCACTATCCATGGCTAATTTAGGAAAGGGCAAATTTTAGCTAGCTTGCCAGCCACCGGAGGACAAAAACACAATGAGATGCAACAACTTAATTTTTTCTATCAATAATCACGTTTGGCCTGTGATATGATTGGTCTGAAGCCAAATCCAAACTGGCTTCCCTTGACACTTTTTTTTGGTGCACCAGGACCATTCACTCAGTTTAGCTCAATGCTGATTGGCTATTATTTTATTTATTTTTTATCAAGGGAGGCCAAATGCTCACTGGCTTACCTTGCATTGAATGCTACGGGCGGCAACAATATCCTACTCTTTCTGACCAGACAGTATCAGATAGATACGCTACACATACTGAGAAAGGGTGGCTGTTTCATTCGCTCAGACTTATTCTCCGGTGAGATACATTCAGCCTCCTGCGAATTGAATGACATTTATGAAACACAGTGAGATGAAAGATAAATGATATTGTTTCTTTTTTACTTGGTACATTCTTTGGGAAAGCCTGGCTTCCCTTGGCATCCATGAATAGGCACTACTGCTCATTATGGTGCCATTTGTTTGTGTAGTTGCTCTTGGCTGACATGCCCAAAGTAAACTGCCTGTTGCTCAGGCCCTGAAGCCAGGATATGCATATAATTGGTACCATTGGAAAGAAAACACTGTGAAGTTTGTAGAAATGTTAAAATAATGTAGGAGCCTATAGCACAATAGATATGGTAGCAGAAAATCCAAAGAAAAACCAACCAGATTTTGTTTTTTTTGAGAGACCATGCTCTTACAATTGAAGCATAGGGGCATACTGAATTCTAGCTCCCATGATGCAATTCCTATGGCTTCCACAGGGTGTCAGAAGTCTAAAAGGTTTTAGGCTTGTAACTTTGAAAACGAATAAGAAATATCAGTTTTTGTTCAGGGACACAGTCTTGGAAACTCGTGTTTGACAAGACGCACCTGCTAAAATCGGTTTCCTATTGAACATACTTCTTTCCGTAAGAAATATTATAGTTTGATTACATTTTAGGGTATCTGAGGAGTAAATAGAAACTTATTTTGACTTGTTGAAACAAAGTTTATGGGTAGATTTTCGGATTCGTTTCTCTGCATGTTGAACGAGTGGATTAGACTTTTTGGCATATAAAGAAGGATTTTATCTAACAAAATGACACTACATGTTACAGCTGGGACCCTTTGGATGACAAATCAGAGACAAATCAATATTTTGATGTGGGGCGCCATCCTCAAACAATCGCATGGCATGCTTTCGCTGTAATGGTTAGTGTAAATTGGACAGTGCAGTTAGATAAACAAGAATTTAAGCTTTCAACCGATATAAGACACTTGCATGTACTTAAATGTTTGATAGCCATAATTTTTATAATTATTTATTTGAATTGCGCACCCTCCAGTTTTACCAGAAGTTGTACCACTAGTGGGACGCCTAGCCCTAAGAAGTTCTAAGCACTCACTGACTTGTCTGCTAGCACCATCATGAAAACTGTCATGATGGAAGCCCTACAATATAACCATTTTTCTAAGTAGTGAGAATAATCAGGAGCAGGAAATGTTGAAAAGTAATCTTTAGACATGTACTTTTATTAAATGTAGTTTTGTAATGAACTAAAACAAGCAGACATCAAAAGAATTGCATTTGAAAGAGGTTGAGATTTTGCTGTGAGCCAATGAGGTAACCTAGGTAACCACAGGTTGTTTTCCCCACAGGCGGGCAGTGCCGTGACGTTCTATCTAATCCAACTGGGACTATCCTTACGAAACTCATTGGTGGGGGCTATGTGGATGCGTGGGGGATGAGGGGTTCCCTCTACCAGGGGACACTCCGCCTATTTCTTGGAGACCAATCACTTTTGAGAACTCGAGTGTACAGTAGGCTACTTGCTACTTGACTATTTGCATATAAGTAATGACTTCTGTGAAGATTACCTCTTTTGAACTAAATAATGTCTGCTAAACTTGCTATTATTTATAAAGAAGAGAGATAAGATATTTTATATGTTTCAAACATGTTAGCCATAGGCTTTATTGATGAATAATTACAGAACAATTTGGAAAATCCCCCCAAATTCAGGTCTATTTCATTTTGATGACCAGCAATTATTTATCCATCAGTAATACCACTAAAGTAAAATGCAGTACATAAAACATTAGGAACACCTGCTCTTTCCATGACATAGACTGACCAGGTGAATTAAGGTGAAAGCTTTGATCCCTTATTGATGCCACTTTCAAATCCACTTCAATCAGTGTAGATGAAGGGAAGGAGACGGGTTAAAGAAGGATTTTTAAGCCTTGAGACAATTGAGACATGGATTGTTTATGTGTGCCATTCACAGGGTAAATGGGCAAGACAAAATATTTAAGTGCCTTTGAATGGGGTATGGTAGTAAGTGCCAGGCGCACTGGTTTGAGTATGTCAAGAATTGCAGCGCTGCTAAGGTTTTTTCACGGTCAACAGTTTCCTGTGTGTATCAAGAATGGTCCACCACCCAAAGGACATCCAGCCAACTTGACACAACTGTGGGAGGCATTGGAGTCAACATGGCCCTTTGCCCTTCCAGTCTCCAAAGTGCCCTTTTGGGTGGTGGTATAATTTCCCCCAAAATATATTTTTGGTCATTGTTCGGAATCCACTGTCCCCCATATGGACCCCACTCATGACCGCTTATGCCTTTTTCCCCAGTCTGCCCTGTACGGGGATTGCATGGCTTGAGAGATGAGGTCACCGGTCGAGTGTGTGTAGCTAGCTACTTATCAACAGTACGTGTTTCTAGTTTACATATCAACAGTACTTATTGCCATAACAGCATAACATTAATTAACACTTGATAACACCTTATTTTGCCTACATCATCAATATTCGGTCTGGTTGGCTGATACACACAACAGAGAGCGGCAGAAAGGCATAGAGAGGTAATTCACAACCAGTAAAATAAATTGAGTAAGCGAACTAGCAGGTTTACATCAATCATCAACATCAATGATCAGCTGATAGCCCACCCTCTTTTTTCCGATGTTAATCATGACTTTAGGAGGCATTCTAACTAGTTTACTAACAATTTGTCATAATCAAATCCAATTTTATTTGTCACATGCTTCGTAAACAACAGGTGTAGACCAGTGGAGGCGGCTGAGGGGAGGATTGCTCATAATAATGTCTGGAACAGAGATTACGTAATGGCATCAAACACGTGGAAACCATGTCTTTGATGTATTTGATACCATTCCATGTACTCCGTTCCAGACATTAGCACGAGCTCGTTGTCCACAATTAAGGTGCCACCAACCTCCTGTGGTGTAGACTAACAGTGAAGTGCTTACTTTTCCAACAATGCCGAATTGAAATAAAACATTTAAATAGTGACACGAGGAATAAATACACAGTGAATAACAATGACAAGTAAAAAGTTAATTGAGGTACATTAACTATGTGCATAGTTAATTTTCCCCCAACATCGGACACCGCCTAACTTCGGACACTCTCTAGCGGTTGGAGGATTAAATCATCTCAAGGTCAACATTTAAATGGACAGGAAAATAACGGTACGTTTTGAAACTTAAGACACCCTTCTAGCTAGCTGACCACCGATTTTCATTGCAGTTTATTTTAGTTAAGTTAGGTTTTGAGAGTTTCAAAAAAGTAATATATATATATACACATTTTGTGGGACACGCTGTATATTGTTAAATTCGACTGTGCGACAGACCACTGTCACGTCCTGACCATAGAAAGATGTTATTTTCTAAAGGAGTGGTTCTGCAGGTGGGGACCACAGACCACTTCTCAGTTCCTATGCTTCCTGGCTGATGTTTTGGTCACTTTTGAATGCTGGCGGTGCTTTCACTCTAGTGGTAGCATGAGACGGAGTCTACAACCCACACAAGTGGCTCAGGTAGTGCAGCTCATCCAGTATGGCACATCAATGCGAGCTGTGGCAAGAAGGTTTGCTGTGTCTGTCAGCGTAGTGTCCAGAGCATGGAGGCGCTACCAGGAGACAGGCCAGTACATCAGGAGATGTGGAGGAGGCCGTAGGAGGGCAACAACCCAGCAGCAGGACTGCTACCTCCGCCTTTGTGCAAGGAGGAGCAGGAGAAGCACTGCCAGAGCCCTGCAAAATGACCTCCAGCAGGCCACAAATGTGCATGTGTCTGCTCAAACGGTCTGAAACAGACTCCATGAGGGTGGTATGAGGGCCCGACGTCCACAGGTGGGGGTTGTGCTTACAGCCCAACACCGTGCAGGACGTTTGGCATTTGCCAGAGAACACCAAGATTGGCAAATTCGCCACTGGCGCCCTGTGCTCTTCACAGATGAAAGAAGGTTCACACTGAGCACGTGACAGACGTGACAGAGTCTGGAGATGCCGTGGAGGACGTTCTGCTGCCTGCAACATCCTCCAGCATGACCGGTTTGGCGGTGGGTCAGTCATGGTGTGGGGTGGCATTTCTTTGGGGGGCCACACAGCCTCCATGTGCTCGCCAGAGGTAGTCTGACTGCCATTAGGTACCGAGATGAGATCCTCAGACCCCTTGTGAGACCATATGCTGGTGCGGTTGGCCCTGGGTTCCTCCTAATGCAAGACAATGCTAGACCTCATGTGGCTGGAGTATGTCAGCAGTTCCTGCAAGAGGAAGGCATTGATGCTATGGACTGGCCCGCCGGTTCCCCAGACCTGAATCCAATTGAACACATCTGGGACATCATGTCTCGCTCCATCCACCAACGCCACGTTGCACCACAGACTGTCCAGGAGTTGGCGGATGCTTTAGTCCAGGTCTGGGAGGAGGTCCCTCAGGAGACCATCCGCCACCTCATCAGGAGCATGCCCAGGCGTTGTAGGGAGGTCATACAGGCACGTGGAGGCCACACACTACTGATCCTAATTTTGACTTGTTTTAAGGACATTACATCAAAGTTGGATCAGCCTGTAGTGTGGTTTTCCACTTTAATTTTGAGTGTGACTCCAAATCCAGACCTCCATGGGTTGATAAATTTGGATTTCCATTGATTATTTTTGTGTGATTTAGTTGTCAGCACATTCAACTGTGTAAAGAAAAAAGTATTTAATAAGATTATTTCTTTCATTCAGATCTAGGATGGGTTGTTTAAGTGTTCCCTTTATTTTTTTGAGCAGTATATTTGATCCCCTGCTGATTTTGTACGTTTGCCTACTGACAAAGAAATGATCAGTCTATAATTTTAATGGTAGGTTTATTTGAACAGTGAGAGACAGAATAACAAGAAAAAAATCCAGAAAAACTCATGTCAAAAATGTTATAAATTGATTTGCATTTTAATGAGGGAAATAGGTAGATATCACTATGGTAGATATCACTATGGTAGATATTTGCCTTAGTTGTCTGAATCAAGTTTACAAACTCTCCAGTTTATAAAAGTTTCAAATATTCAACTTCTCAGATGTATTCAGATTGTTTTAAAATGTAGTTCTCCAAATTCAAATGAAATTCTCCAAATTCAAATTCATAACCAGAGACAACATCCTGGTACTATTCAGCCAGGAAAGGCAGAGGAGAACAGATAGAATCAAATGTTCTCTGTGGTAAATAGAAGCTTCTGGCGGTTTCTGAAGCCCATGTGGCATGTTTAATTAATTGTATTCCTATGACTTTGGATCTAGCGTTTGAACCGTTTGTGCTATAACCTATATGGATGTTCCTTCTATTACCCTCCATGATGATCACAGGCCACACAGATGCTTCTGTTTGCCACAGAACGTTGCATTGTTGTGCAGTAGGCCTGATTTTGAACCCAGACAGTTCAATTGGTGCCTTGATCTCTGAGTAGGAGGTCAAAGGGGGGTGAAATGTAACCAAGGTGGTTCGATGAATCATGCTCTTTTGATGAGTAACCTTGCTGTAGACTTGAAGACTTGTGTTATCTTCCTGAACACATCCATATGGGCTTTAGCTAAGTGAGCTAACAGTCTTATTACATTTTACATTACATTTAAGTCATTTAGCAGACGCTCTTATCCAGAGCGACTTACAAAATGGTGCATTCACCTTATGATATCCAGTGGAACAACCACTTTACAATAGTGCATCTAAATATTTTAAGGGGGGGGGGGTTAGAAGGATTACTTTATCCTATCCTAGGTATTCCTTAAAGAGGTGGGGTTTCAGGTGTCTCCGGAAGGTGGTGATTGACTCCGCTGTCCTGGCGTCGTGAGGGAGCTTGTTCCACCATTGGGGTGCCAGAGCAGCGAACAGTTTTGACTGGGCTGAGCGGGAACTGTGCTTCCTCAGAGGTAGGGGGGCCAGCAGGCCAGTGGTGGATGAACGCAGTGCCCTTGTTTGGGTGTAGGGCCTGATCAGAGCCTGAAGGTATGGAGGTGCCGTTCCCTTCACAGCTCCGTAGGCAATCACCATGGTCTTGTAGCGGATGCGAGCTTCAACTGGAAGCCAGTGGAGAGAGCGGAGGAGCGGGGTGACGTGAGAGAACTTGGGAAGGTTGAACACCAGACGGGCTGCGGCGTTCTGGATGAGTTGTAGGGGTTTAATGGCACAGGCAGGGAGCCCAGCCAACAGCGAGTTGCAGTAATCCAGACGGGAGATGACAAGTGCCTGGATTAGGACCTGCGCCGCTTCCTGTGTGAGGCAGGGTCGTACTCTGCGAATGTTGTGGAGCATGAACCTACAGGATCGGGTCACCCCCTTGATGTTAGTGGAGAACGACAGGGTGTTGTCCAGGATCACGCCAAGGTTCTTAGCACTCTGGGAGGAGGACACAAGGGAGTTGTCAACCGTGATGGCGAGATCATGGAACGGGCAGTCCTTCCCCGGGAGGAAGAGCAGCTCCGTCTTGCCGAGGTTCAGCTTGAGCTGGTGATCCGTCATCCACACTGATATGTCTGACAGACATGCAGAGATGCGATTCGCCGCCTGGTTATCAGAAGGGGGAAAGGAGAAGATTAATTGTGTGTCGTCTGCATAGCAATGATAGGAGAGACCATGTGAGGATATGACAGAGCCAAGTGACTTGGTGTATAGCGAGAATAGGAGAGGGCCTAGAACAGAGCCCTGGGGGACACCAGTGGTGAGAGCGCATGGTGCGGAGACAGATTCTCGCCACGCCACCTGGTAGGAGCGACCTGTCAGGTAGGACGCAATCCAAGCGTGGGCCACGCCGGAGATGCCCAACTCGGAGAGGGTGGAGAGGAGGATCTGATGGTTCACAGTATCAAAGGCAGCAGATAGGTCTAGAAGGATGAGAGCAGAGGAGAGAGAGTTAGCTTTAGCAGTGCGGAGAGCCTCCGTGACACAGAGAAGAGCAGTCTCAGTTGAATGCCCAGTCTTGAAACCTGACTGATTAGGATCAAGAAGGTCATTCTGAGAGAGATAGCAGGAGAGCTGGCCAAGGACGGCACGTTCAAGAGTTTTGGAGAGAAAAGAAAGAAGGGATACTGGTCTGTAGTTGTTGACATCGGAGGGATCGAGTGTAGGTTTTTTCAGAAGGGGTGCAACTCTCGCTCTCTTGAAGACGGAAGGGACGTAGCCAGCGGTCAAGGATGAGTTGATGAGCGAGGTGAGGAAGGGGAGAAGGTCTCCGGAAATGGTCTGGAGAAGAGAGGAGGGGATAGGGTCAAGTGGGCAGGTTGTTGGGCGGCCGGCCGTCACAAGACGCGAGATTTCATCTGGAGAGAGAGGGGAGAAAGAGGTCAAAGCACAGGGTAGGGCAGTGTGAGCAGGACCAGCGGTGTCGTTTGACTTAGCAAACGAGGATCGGATATCGTCAACCTTCTTTTCAAAATGGTTGACGAAGTCATCCGCAGAGAGGGAGGAGGGGGGGGAGGGGGAGGAGGATTCAGGAGGGAGGAGAAGGTAGCAAAGAGCTTCCTAGGGTTAGAGTCATGTCTTATGACACGCAGGAGACCCAGTTTGAACCCAGACAGTCACAAGAGCAAGATTAAATAGGTAGTGGAAAAGCTATTCTTAGAAATACGATGACAGGGCTATTGAACTGTATTCTTATGCTGGCCAAATTGCACTTTTTATCACACTCCCTTCTAACGTGTCCTGTCCTGTGTAATCATTATAGAGGGGAATAGAAGCAACGTCCATGTTCCAGAGAGTCTTAGCTTTCAGGAATGGGGTCCTAATAGTTTAAAGCCAAACGGTTCGAACACTTGAGCCAATTTCAAAATAAATTCAACATGCCACATTGGCTTCAGAAACCGCCAGAAGCTTTTTTTTGTTTCCTTCCATCTGTTCTCCTCTACTTTTCCTGGCTGACCAAGTGCCAGGATGTTGCAGAGGCGAAGCCTGGCTCACCCAATCAAGCTGGCTTTAAATATATTTAGAAACATTTCAAATGAAATAAATTCATTTGATGTGTTTGTATTGTCTCCTGACTAATCAGAAATGTTGAAAAATTCAGTCGGAGGTTCGTGAGATCTAATTGGTTATATCGCAATCATATTCGAACCACTACTAATATGTGAGTTTTCCCCACTACAGCGATCAATGGAAAATCGCAGTGTTTCTCATGGAAGTGGTATGGACAGTATTATTGGCTGGAATACAGTTCGACACTATGGAAGGCTAATTTGTTAGAGACAGATATAAGGATCGGAAGCACCTTCACAAGGCATGCTTCAAGCACCAGGCTAGCAAACCCCATTATTTTACACTGGATACATTTGAAGGCTACAGAGCAAGCCATAGCAATCAAAGCCAGGGTAATGTTGTAAATCAACTTAACTGCAAGCTCATAGACTATTCATTTATAGAGAGCAATCGTGATCACGTCAAATGGGTTCTGGAAATGTTTATGCTATGTACTAAACAGGAAATAGCACATTGTGAACATAGGGACAGTAAAGAGGCCCTTAATAAGGGCACCTTTAATTTCTCTTTTAATTCATATCCAAATATGATTTTAAAAACTCTAAATAGGCTGACTGAGCTGAAATCCTGGTTCCAGGAGGTTCAATATGGAATAATGAGACTTTTTTACAGAGTTTTTCACTGGTGGCCCCATGTGATCCCTATCATATCTTTGAGGATTCTGAATTAACCATGTTAATTCAGCAACTGACAGGAAAGTGGGGGGGATGTCAGAAATTCCAATCCCTTATTTACGTTTTGGAGAGCTGCAGCCCTGACATTTAACCCTGACATCAATAGACTACTAAGGGACATCATCACCCTTCCTATGACTTCATGTAGTGTTGAGAGACTCTTCTCCACTACAGGCCGTATCAAAACATCCATCACGTCTTGCATGCTGTCTCCACGTCTCAACAATCCAGCCTTGTTGCACTCTGAAAAGAAACTCAATGACTCTTTGGACTATGACACAAGAAGGTTATGTATGAATACTGTTTATTTATGATTTAGCCTAATGTTTTCATGCCTGCCTAAGTAGGCCAGGTCTATATGTGATTGATTTAAAGTGAGCTACTGTATTTATACCCACCGTGATATTAGGCTATGTACTGTATGATGATTTCATGTTTTTATGCCTGCCTTGGTAGACCAGGTTTAAGTTTGCTGATTCAAGTGAGCTAGTGTATTCATACCCTCCGTGGTATTATTTATAACGATTTCATGTTTTCATGCCTGAATGCCTATACAGGAGTGTTTGCTTATTCAAAGTGAGCCATTCATTTCATACTGTACCTGCCATACAGTTCAAGATATAGGCCAAAAGTTTTTGTACTGTATTGTGTGTGGCTATTTTCATATGGCAGAAAGTGTGCAATTTTGAGCTTAACGAAAACACTTTCCGGGCTTTCTATTCTTCCTTGTGCAATAAGCTGTTTGCACATATTCCAATCCAGTACCAAGCCGGTGTCCGGCCGATGCGCTTACCCACAGTTGCCAGCTTAATAATGTAATTTTGCTTTACAGCAGATGCTGTAATATATTTTACAATATTATTTTACTCGCTGTTGAACATATCACAGCATCCCAGCTGTACATTTACAGGGATGGTGTAATATTTAATTAACAGTAAGAAAAATTGTAATGTGAAATACTCTATTACAGCATCTCTGCAGTCAAGCACAATTACAGTATTAAGCTTGCAACTCCGGTGCCAGGATAATGCTGTAAATGTACAGTGAAATTCTCCACGAAATATAAATGTAAGAAAAACAATACATTTGTACTTAATACATTTATTCAAATTAGTGACAATAGAAGTAATAAGAAGTTAAGACATGTAACCAAATAAGAGCATCATTTCAACACTAATTTAAAAACTATTGTGTGCCTGTGTGTGTGTCTGGTGTAGGGGAGAGAGAGACAAAGAGAGAGAGGGAGATGGAGTTAAAATTGGGATTGGGAAGGGGTTTCAGTGGTGGTAATGATTTGTCAGCTCTTCAAATCTATAGGGCAAGCATAGAAAAAGAAAGAATAGAATAAGTGACAGAGAGCAGCAAGCCTGTTACTCTGTGGGTAAAACGAAAGGTGACAAGGTACATATGATTTCGTATGTGTGTCCTTACCTCACTGCAGGTCTTCATTCAAACTTAGTGAGCTCTTGGAAGAATGGTGCACCCCTCTGAATGGCATGCATACAGTGCATTCGGAAAGAATTCAGAGCCCTTGACTTTTCCCACATTTTTTTACATTACAGCCTTACTCTAAAAGTTATTAAAATGTAAAAAAGAAAAGAAAACATCCCCACAGAATGATGCCGCCACCACCATGCTTCACCATTGGGATGGTGCCAGGTTTCCTCCAGATGTGACGCTTGGCATTCAGGCTATTCAGGTCATTCAGACGCTTGGCATTCAGGACAATCTTGGTTTCATTAGACCAGAGAATCTTGTTTCCTTTAGGTGCCTTTAGGCAAACTCCAAGCGAGCTGTCTTGTGCCTTTAACTGAAGAGTGGCTTCCATCTGGCCACTCCACCATAAAGGCCTGATTGCTGGGGTGCTGCAGAGATGGTTGTCTTTCTGGAAGGTTCTCCCATCTCCACAGATGAACTTTGGAGCTCTGTCAGAGTGACCATTGGGTTCTTGGTCACCTCCCTGACCAAGGCCCTTCTCCACCAAATTGTTCAGTTTGGCCAGACGACCAGATGTAGGAAGAATGTTGGTGTTTCCAAACTTCTTCCATTTAATAATAAAGGAGGCCACTGTGTTCTTGGGGACCTTCAATGCTGCAGACATTTTTTGGTACCCTTCCCCAGATCTGTGCCTCGACACAAACCTGTCGCGGCACTCTACGGACAATTCCTTCAACTTCATGGCTTGGTTTTTGCTCTGACATGCACTGTCAACTGTGGAACCTTATATAGACAGGTGGGTGCCTTTCCAAATCATGTCCAATCAATTGAATTTACCACAGGTGGACGCCAATGAATTTGTAGAAACATATCAAGGATGACCAATAGAAACAGGATGCACCTGAGCTCAATTTCGGAATCTCATAGCAAGGGTCTGAATAATTATGTAATTAAGGTATTTCCATTCTTCATTTTTAATAAATGTTTTCACTTTGTCGTTATGGGGTATTGTGTGTAGATTGATGAGGAAAATTAAATAATTTCATCCATTTTAGAATAAGGCTGTAACGTAACATAATGTGGAAAAAGTCAAAGGTTCTGAATAATTTCTGAATGGTCCGTACACAATCCATGTCTCAAGACTTAAAAATTATTTAACCGGTCTCCTCCCTTTCATCTACACTGATTGAAGTGGATTTAACAAGTGACATCAATAAAGGATCATAGCTTTTACCTGGATTCACCTGGTCAGTCTATTTCATGGAAAGACCAGGTATCCATAATGTTTTGTACACTCAGTCTATACACTCAGTCTAATCTAAATGCAACGTGAAACAATTTCAACGATTTTACTGAGTTACAGTTCATATAGGAAATCAGTCAATTTCAATAAATTCATTCGGCCCTAATCTAGGGATTTTACATGACCGAAAATACAGATGGGCATCTGTTGGTCACAGATACCTTAAATAAAAGTAGGGGCGTGGATCAGAAAACCAGTCAGTATCTGGTGTGACCACCATTTGCCTCATGTAGCGCGACACATCTCCTTAGCATAGAGCTGATCATGCTTTTGACTGTGGCCTGTGGAATGTTGTCCCACTCCTCTTCAATGGCTGTGCGAAGTTTCTGGATATTGGCAGGAACTGGAACACGCTGTCGTACACGTCAATCCAGTGCATCCCAAACATGCTCAATGGGTGACATGCAGACCATGGAAGAACTGAGTATGCAGGCCATGCAGGCCATGGAAGAACTGGGACATTTTCAGCTTCCAGAAATTGTGTACAGATCTGTGCATTATCATGCTGAAAAATGAGGTCATGGAGGCGGATGAATGGCACAGCAATGGGTCTCAGGATCTCATCACGGTCTCTCTGTGCATTCAAATTTCCATCGATAAAATGCAATTGTGGTTGTTGTCCGTAGCTTATGCCTGCCAATACCATAACCGTACAGCCACCATGAGCCACTCTGATGTGGTAGCAATTATATAGGAAAGAGAGACTACAGATTCTTTCAAACAACACTTTATTATAAGGTTTGCAAAAATGGAGAATCAACTATCCACTCAACAGTGCATAGTTGAAAAGCTCAACGAACGGTGTAGGTTTTCAGCTTTTATAGAGAAGCACATAATGTTTGTATACGTGGCAATCAGCAGATAGTGTGTAAAATGCCATTAGTTGTCTGTGCAGATTTAACATAGCACGAGCTTGATAGCCCGAGGGCGATAGCCAGAGGGCTCAACCATCTAACTGCATTCACAACAACAAATAACTTAATGTGCTCCTTTCTGCAAGTTTCCATACATGTGACTTTCTGTAGATAGCATACCCACGGGATGTCACATGCTGCTGTTGCACCCAAACGGACCTTAGCTATATGCACAGTCTTATGACTAAGTCCCACAAAGACAAGTTTGTGTCAGGTTAGAAAAAAACACTAGCATATAACAAGAGACAATTCTTTAAACAGTAAACATTCATGGGATCTTTTATTTCAGCTCATGAAACATGGGACCAACACTTTACATGTTGCGTTTATATTTTTATTCAGTGTAATTTATTAAATCAATTGAGGAACAAATTCAAATAATAGAGCTAGATACACCTACTTCAAACCCTAGCGAACTAATAAAACATTGCTATAGCCTACACAATACCACAGATTATTTTACCAGACTCACAACATTTTCCTGTCACGTCCTGACCAGCAGAGGGTGTAGTTGTGTAGTATTTTGGTCAGGACGTGGCAGAAGATGTCTGTGTATGTTTGTTCTGGGTTGTATGTTTCTATGTTGGTCTGTGTGGCTCCCGATCAGGGACAGCTGGTTATCGTTGTTCCTGATTGGGAGTCATATATTAGGTGTGTGTTTTTCACTTGGGTTTGTGGGTTAGCACTGCTATTATTTTGTATGTATAGCCTGTCGTGAGTTGTTATTGGTTTTCCGTGTTTGCGTCATTCTTTACATTAAAAAGATGAGTATCCACATCCCGCTTGCATTTTGGTCATCCATTCCCAATGACAGCCATTACAGAACAACCCAACAAAACAAGACCAAACAGCGGAAGAAGGAGAAGAGGAGTGCTGTGTATATGGACTATGCTGAGAAAATGGATTTTGACATGGACAATCGTGAGAAGTGGACTTGGGAACAGATTCTGGCCGGAGAGGGCCCGTGGAAGATGGCTGGGGAGGACCGGGAACGCTACTGGGGTACACGACTGGCGAGGAAGCCGGAGATGCACCCCGAATAAAACATTTTGGGGGGGGGGGGGCACACGGGTAGTTTGGCTAGGCCAAGGAAGAGCCATAAGCCAGCTACCCGTGAGTATATGGAGGAGCGTATGGAGTGGAGGGTGTCGTGTTTCGCTGAGGTGCGCACTATCTTGCCCATACGCACGCACAGTCTGGTGCGCGCTATTCCAGCCCCTCGCAGATGCCGTGCTAGAGTGGGCATCCAGCCGGGTAGGAGGATGCCTGCGCAGCGCGTCTGGTCGCCGGTACGTCTCCTAGGACCAGGCTACCCTACTCCCGCTCTACGCACGGCAAGGGTGTAGTTGTGTAGTATTTTGGTCAGGACGTGGCAGAAGATGTCTGTGTGTTTGTTCTGGGTTGTATGTTTCTATGTTGGTCTGTGTGGCTCCCGATCAGGGACAGCTGGTTATCGTTGTTCCTGATTGGGAGTCATATATTAGGTATGTTTTTCACTTGGGTTTGTGGGTTGTTGCGCTAGCACTGCTAGTATTTTGTATGTATAGCCTGTCGTGAGTCGTTATTGTTTATTGTTTTTCCGTGTTTGCTTCATTCTTTACATTAAAAACATGAGTATCCACATCCCGCTTGCATTTTGGTGTCATGTTGACGACAATCGTTACATTTCCTTTATTTCTGTACCACCAGGTTTGCATACTACTGGTAAAGTGAACAGGTTTAGAGAATACTGTAACAAGGTTGTTTAAATTAAACAAATGGTTAGCGGCTATACAGACACTCCTGGCCTGCAAAACTATGATTTATGCAGCTGAGAGCCGAGTGAACCAAATCACAGTGTTGTGACAGCTAAGGAGGTGTTGCCATTCATGCTCTCTCCATTGAGTAGACTATATCACAGTGACATCTAGATGGCTTCCAAATATGAGTTATTTATTGTGTAGGCTGCTATCCTACTTTAAATATAATCCTGGGGTAAAATAATTGACTACACTGCTAGCTACAGTACAGCTGGTGACACTGAGTGTGATAGGCTACAGCTGCCCAGTGTCTACTGCACCTTAGGTCGGCAGGCACCTCAATACATCACCGTGCACTGGTCATTCACATCAGCTTTAGTGGCTCGCGAGTATGGCCTACGACGTGATTTGTCTAAAATACGTCCTGGCGTCAATCTGCAAAACAAATTTGTGCTGGAAACAAGCCATTTTCTCTCTTATGGTGAAAACATAACGTCACGAATCTGCGCTCAGTGTTTTGTCTACGGCACTGCAGGCTGCAATACAGCATATCATCACAATAATTATTAGTTTTTTTTATTTTTTATTTTCTTCTTGGTTGCACAGCAAGACATTTTACGAGCAATTTAAAGCAAACTGAAATGGCTTGTGTCAACTTGTGCTTGCTAGCAAACGTTAGCTAGCTAGCTAGGCTAGCTGCATAAACATGCAGTAATTCAATGTCGCTAGCTTTTGGCCCCCCAAAAAAAAGAAAAGCCAATAAATACAATTGTTGCAAGCCAAATTGACCAGGAGAAAAAACAATGGTAGCCAGGCTTTCAGCGCATTACCAACGACTTTAAAATATGAGCTGGAGATGGTATGCATTTTGAAAAAATACTTAATTGTTTGAACCCTAAATGTTTTTATTCATATTGAGGCATGTTTTACCTTGCTTGAAAATCTGACCATAAAAATGCAGAGGCAATTATTTTATCAAGTTTGGGGAAGCATACAATTTATCTTACCATTTCTACCGATCTGTGTGGCAGTTATGATTTACATGGAACAGTTTCATTTAAATAACATTTTCGTTTCTCAAAGTCATTGTCACGTGGTTAATCGTGAAAATCTTTGATATAAAAGTTAAAATTCAATTCATAGGTGAGCACCAGCCTCTGCCACATGGACACATTGATAGGCCTACACCTTGATCATTGTGGCTAAATAGCCTAAATGAGCAGATGGAACTCAGCGATGGCTAATGCAGCCTTTGGCATAACTTCCATTGCCAACAGTAAAAATACATAAAGCAGACATATAAAAACAGTATTATTCAGCCTGTCTGCCTCCCTTTCTATATGTCTTGGCTAGTGAAGATTAACATTGTATCAATCAACTGGATCCATCCATTGCATCAACTAACCTATTCAGGGCCTCACAGTTTCCCACCCCAGTGAGCTCCGTTTAGACAACTGTTTTTTTTGTGCAAGGGAAAGGTATTTTATAACTTTTCCACTGGATATTGAATCATCAGATCGTGATATTTTGCTCTTTGACACCGAGGCTTGGCCTACTGTGAGACTATCATTTGCAATGGATGTAAAGAAAAAAACGATGACTTTGTTGACTTACTGTGTGAAGTGAAGAAAAAAATTACTGAGAAGCTCAGCTTATTAGTGGTATACGTGGTGAGATAAGACAATCAGAACTCAAACATCCCCAACTGGGCACATAACTACATTTGCACGCAGCAGGCCAGGTAGGCAGGCTACTTCCATGAGTGCATGTTCCCTCAAAATTAACAAGACAGAGAAACCAGACCCATGCTCATTGCTCACATGGATCACTCCAAACAAGAGAATGAAACATTTTACAAAACTCATAAATAATGGTTATGAAATAAACCAAAGCTTGTTTCTCACAAGTGTAGCAGGTTGTGAACTCCACAAACAACGTTTCCATTCCGAAAATGAGAATGGTAAATGACTGTAGGTCTAATTAGTAACACTATGCATTAACAGAAATTAATGTACACAAATAATGGAATTTAATGGTACATTTACTACTGGTGACCTACTGTTTATTTATTTATATATATATTTATACTCCGGACACTAATATTTATATATTTCTTAATTCCATTCTTTAATTTTTTAGATTTGTTTGTATTGTTGTGTGCTGTTTAAGATGAGGGAGGATTATATGTTTTTTTTATGAGCATGGCCTTATTTCTACTAAACATTGGATGACTGTCATTCATATTCCATTCACCCAGCTCAATGTAACATCAATATGTTTAGGCTAGCTACTACTGCTACTACTACTGCTACTACTACTGCTACTACATGATACTCAGTGGTGTGTATTCATGGATGCCAAGGGAAGCCAGGCTTCCCCATTTGTTTTTAAACATATGTCGTGTCTTTGGGCATCATTAAAACCGAATACTTATTTTTATCAAATAACTCTCTGTAATTATTATTACGTGATTAACTGATTAATCGTGTAACTGTAATTAACTAGGTCGGGGCACCAAGGAAAATATTCAGGTTACACAGTTATAATTTTCCTAATATAACTGTCAAATATTATAACATTATATATTATATTATATTATAATATCTGACCGATTATCTTCTGATTAATGACGTATTATTACCTCGCATCAGTCTCATTCCAAACGTCGTAAATTGTTGTTATCTGCACGAACCCAGTCTTCACTAAGTCATCCATACATCAATTGTCTTAAAATCATTTATTTACTAAACTAAGTAATTCACAGAAAACATACAAAACAGTAGGTATCGTTACAAAGTAATGATGAAGGAATGTTCCCTAGTGGGCTAAACCAGCATGGCGGCTTGTTAAACAAAAGAGTAGTGGGGGGTCAGCTGAGAAGACCCTACAGAGTTGATAAATATTAACAATTGATATGCTAACCCTTTGCACATGAACGCTCACTCATTCGGGAACAATTGCAATCAATATATATATTTACGCTCAGTGTGTCGTCAGGATCCTTGTTGGAGAGTTCTATTCTGTTGGAAAGTTTTGTCCGCATTCTCTCTCTCTCGGTTAGAATGGATCTTTCAAAGCGACATTCGTTCATGTTGTTATAGAATGGATGTTTCGACGGACTTCGCGTTCAATGACACCAAATTTCTAGCTGCAGACTAGTAATTAAAACCTGTTGGGGCTAGGGGGCAGTATTTGCACGGCCAGATAAAAAACGTACCCGATTTAAACTGGTTACTACTCTTGCCCAGAAACGAGAATATGCATATAATTAGTAGATTTGGATCTAAAACACTCTAAAGTTTCTAAAACTGTTTGAATGGTGTCTTTTTGAAATTGGACAATGTGATTAGATTAACGAGAGTCTTGTCTTTAAAATGGTGTAAAATAGTCATATGTTTGAGAAATTGAAGTTATAGCATTTTTGAGGTATTTGTATTTCGCGCCGCGCGATTCCACTGGCTGTTGACTAGGGTGGGACGCAAGCGTCT
Organism: Salmo salar; assembly: GCF_965601325.2. Lineage (NCBI taxonomy): Eukaryota > Metazoa > Chordata > Actinopteri > Salmoniformes > Salmonidae > Salmo > Salmo salar. The sequence continues at coordinate 12,425,951 of NC_138310.1, read as the reverse complement.
AGCCTAGCCCATAGAAGTTAATATCAAAGACTTGTTATTATTCTGTCGGTATCTATTGTCTATTGTCTATTGTCTTATAGGTGAATGCACCAATTTGTAAGTCGCTCTGGATAAGAGCGTCTGCTAAATGACTAAAATGTAAAAATGTCTAAAAGTTTAACCACGTGGTATGGTTAAAGTTCAGTTGAGGAATGTATGGTCAAACCTTGGCTCTCTCTCTGAGGTGGTCTAAAGAAAGGAATTCTGGGTGGGGGTTTTATACTGAACATAGAAAAGGCTGTCACATGACACCTTGTCCTGTCTGTGTCCCTGGGGGCGTGCCAATGACTTAGTTAAGCTTTGAACAGAAATACAATTCTCTCACATTAACATCAGTACATAGCATCTCAACATATTCCAAATGGGTTTATCCTTATTCATTACTTGTATACAACCATTTAGATGTAAGTCTCATAACTGAGGCTATTATATAAACATTATTATGGTGATATGGCAATATTGTCTCTCATGAGTTGTCATAAAATTGTATCATGCGGACCAGTTCATAGCTGGATTCTTCACTGATCTTTTATACCTTCTCCAGAACATAAATGTCGTTCGGTTCTCCAATCCTGTGAGGTGGAAGAATCCTTTGTTCTCTATACGAAACCCACTCTGTCTCAAAACTGTGGCCTGTTAGGCAGGACATTCCCTTTGGAATTTACAACCGCCTTCACACAGCTTTGTGTCAGAAGTATAGAGGTCGGGGGATAGTGCATAGAAAACCCAGAGGGCAACGTCATGACACATATAATAATTTATCTTTCGTCTCTCTGTGTTTCTTAATTTCCCTTCAATTCGCAAGAGGCTGAATGTATCACACGTGAGAAAGCATCTGAGCGAGCGAAGCAGCACCTGGTCCAAACGAGTATGACATTGTTGCCACCCGTAGCATTGAAGGCAAGGGAAGCCAGTGAGCATCTGGCGTGCCTTGACAAAAAAAGTATAAAAAATATGCCAATCAGCATTGAGCGAACTGTGAAGGTCCTGGCTCACCAAGAAAAAGTGTCAAGGGGAACCAGCTTGGATTTGGCTTCACTCCTAGCAGCTAGCTAAAAGGGGTACTTAACCCCTGTGCGGCCTCGACATCCAGCGAAAAATCATATCGCCATTAGCATAACAAAATTTAATACTTTTTTTTTGTTCAATTTTTTTTTCTAATTATATCGTTTTATAGATACACCTCTCCTGAATCGAACCATGTTGTCCGATTTCAAAAAGGCTTTACAGCAAAAGCAAAACATTAGATTATGTTAGAGGGGTATATCGTAAAAGTAGCCACATAGCCATTTTCCGACCAACCACATGCATCACAAATAACCAAAAAACAGCTAAATGCAGCACTAACCTTTTACAAACTTCATCAGATGACACTCCTAGGACATCATGTTACACAATACATGCATTCTTTTGTTCGATAAAGTTCATATTTATATATAAAAACAGCATTTTACACCGGCGCGTAACGTTGACTAACTATTTTCCCTCAAATTCATCCGGTGAAACAGTGCTACAATTTACTAAATTACTACTCTAAAACATTTTTAAAATGTAATATTGTCATTCTAAGATTTATAGATGAATATCTCTTGAAAGCACCTGTAATGCCAGATTTAAAAATAACTTTACTGGGTAATCACACTTTGCGATAAAAGGGGATGCGATACTCAGAACAATAGGCTAGCAATAGCAATAGGCTAGCCATCTTGGAACAATCACATCTAGTCTTGAATACTATTGTCAATAATCCCTTACCTTTGATTATCTTCATCCTTAGGCACTTCCAGGAATCCCAGGTCCACAACAAATGTATTTTCGTTCGAAAAAGTTCATCCTTTATGTTCCATTAGCTTGTTGTTGTTAGCGCGTTCTGAAGGCTAAACCAAAAGTTCCAACGTGCGCGGGCCTACTCTTTCAACAAAATGCATTTTTTTCTTATTTAGGTTCGTTCAAACATGTCAAACGTTGTATAACATAAATCTGTAGGGCCTTTTTCATCGAGAGCTCCAATAAGATTCGAGGGGGACGATTGCATTGTGTTTCAAAACGTTTCGAAAGGGGAGGGTAACCAGGGGCGCCGGCGTCATAATGGTGATGGCCCTCTCCGTGTAACCACGTTCCACTGCGTCTCATTCATTCAGTTTTCACAGTAGAAGGCTCAAATCACTTTGTAAAGACTGGGGACATCTAGTGGAAGCAATAGGAAGTGCTCAATGAACCATAGCTCACGGTGTGATTAATAGGCAACGTGATGAAGTTGAGTTCGCAATTCAGAATTCCACTTCCTGTTTCGATCTGTCTCGGGGTTTTGACTGCCATATGAGTTCTGTTATACTCACAGACACCATTCAAACAGTTTTAGAAACTTTAGGGTGTTTTCTATCCACAAGTATTAATTATATGCATATCCTAGCTTCTGAGTTTGAGTAGTAGGCCGTTTAAAATGGGCATGAATTTTTTTCAAAATGTGCTGTGGCGCCCCCTATCCTAGGCGACCGTCAAGAGGTTAATATATTAGCCATGGATGGAGATAGGGATTTACTTAATTCTCCGTACTGCCCAATAATTATAACGGCGATTCTGATCCAACCATTAACCTGTCTGGGAACCTGGGACGTTTGAGATTCGTAGAAGAACAGCATCTAGTAAAGATGAGGTCAAGCGTATTGCCTGCCTTGTGAGTAGGGGGGACGGTGAGAGGGTGAGGTCAAAAGAGGAGAGGAGTGGAAAGAAGGAGGCAGAGAGAAATGAGTCAAAGGTAGACGTAGGGAGGTTAACCTGTCTGGGAAACGTGGGACGTTTGCGTCCCACCCTAGTCAACAGCCAGTGGAATCGCGTCGCGCGAAATACAAATACCTCATAAATGCTATAACTTCAATTTCCCAAACATATGATTATTTTACACCATTTTATAGATACAGCTCTCCTGAATCGAACCACGTTGTCCGATTTCAAAAAGGCTTTACAGCAAAAGCAAAACATTAGATTATGTTAGGAGAGTACCCTGCCAAAAATAATCACACTGCCATTTTCAAAGCAACTAGCATGCATCACAAATACCCAAAACACAGCTAAATGCAGCACTAACCTTTGACAATCTTCATCAGATGACACTCCTAGGACATCATGTTACAGAATACATGCATTTTTTGTTCGATAAAGTTCATATTTATATATAAAAACAGCATTTTACATCGGCGCGTGACGTTCAGAAAATATTTTCCCTCAAATGCTTCCGGTGAATCAGCACTACAATTTACTAAATTACTATTCGAAAACATTGGTCAAATATAATATTGTCATTCAAAGAATTATAGATTAACATCTCGTGAATGCAATTGCCAGATTTAAAAATAACTTTACTGGGAAATCACACTTTGCAAAAAACGAGGTGCTACGCTCAGAAAAATAGGCTAGGCGATACAGGTTAGCGCCATCTTGGAGTCATCTAAAATCAAATATACTATTGTAAATATTCACTTACCTTTGATTATCTTCATCAGAAGGCACTTCCAGGAATCCCAGGTCCACAACAAATGTAGTTTTGTTCGAAAAAGTTAATAATTTATGTCCCAATAGCTCCTTCTTGTTAGCGCGTTCCGAAGGCTACTCATAATGTACGAGGCGCGCGGGACTTGTCATCACGAATGTGCAAAAAATATATATTTACGTTCGTTCAAACATGTCAAACGTTGTATAACATAAATCTTTAGGGCCTTTTTCAATCAGAGCTTCTATAATATTCAAGGCGGACGATTGCATTGTCTTACTAAACGTTTCGGAACGAAAGAGTACCCACGGGCGCCCACATCATAGTAGTAATGGCCCTCCATTAACTAGCTAACATTGCTCATGAATGAAAGTTGGGCTAGCGAAGAAGCATTTTAGCTAGGTAGCCTAGGACAACAAAAAATAAAAGCGTGTACTGGATGACAGACTGATTCATTTCATCAATATGAAAGAGAGGAGGGTGGCTTTGGTATGCCCACACACACACACACACACACACACACACACACACACACACATATAATCAGAACCATGGGCAGCGTGCTACCCTAAAGAGTGCTGCTGAGGCTACTGTAGACCATCATTGCGAAACAGTGTGTTTTAATAAATTATTTGGTGACGTGAATATATTTAGTATAGTTTTACATAAAAAGGATCACTTTTTTAAATGTTTCACCATTTTTGTTTTTATGAAACTCACTGGGGAGGATGGTCCTCCCCTTCCTCCTCTTTTTTGCACTGTTGGAGCTAGCATTTCGCTACACCCGCAATACCATCTGCTAAATAGGTGTCTGCGATGAATAAAATTTGATTTGATGGGGAATTGATAAAAAAGAAATGTCCATGGTTCTGATTTATGTGTGCGTGTGTGTGTGGGCGTACTTGTAGAAAAACGCCAATGCCACCCTCCGCTCTTTCATGTTGATGAAACAAATCAGTTTGTCATACAGTACACGCCATGTACACGTAGTGTTTGCGTAGTGTTCAAGTCATGGTAATGTTTCACGTTACGTGTCAGTTTGCTTGTAAGTTTATTATGAACGATTTTACCATGAATGCCTTAAAAACGTCTATATGTGTTACGCGTCATGTGTTAGTTTAAGTGACTGTTTAGTTTATTATTTCATCTGTACAGGATCGGTGTCCCCCCGCGGGATGGTTGAGCTAACGAAGGCTAATGTGATTAGCATGAGGTTGTAAGTAACAAGAACATTTCCCAGGCCATAGACATATCTGATAATGGCAGAAAGCTTAAATTCTTGTTAATCTAACTGCACTGTCCAATTTACAGTAGCTATTACAGTGAAAGAATACCATGCTATTGTTTGAGGAGAGTGCACAATTATGAACTTGAAAATGTATTAATAAACCATTTAGGCACATTTGGGCAGTCTTGATACAACATTTTGAACAGAAATGCAATGGTAAACTTTCCTTTCAAATGGTATCAAGAACATGCATATCCTTGCTTCAGATTTGGGTATGTCATTTTAGGCGAATTAAAACATTTTTTTAAAAAGGGTCATAACATGAACGCCTTACAAACGTGTACATGACTTAGTAAAAAATATTTTTCATTGCCAGGGCAATCTAATCAATTTAATTTGTCGATTTAGATAAAATAGTCATACAAAAAATGATTAGGCTAGTTGATATCGCAGCCAGCCACCATTACTGTGTAGATATGCCTATTTCTCACATCAATACAGACACAAGGGCTTCTTTGTTGAAGGTACCCTCTATTCAGAAATAAGACGTAGCCTAGGGCTCTAGTGGCACATTCAAAACAACTCAAGAGTCGGCAATCTCTGACTTCTGACTTCAAGACAATTGGGAACCTGGAAAAAGACTGCGATTTTTTTTTTTTTTGGTCATCCAACTCGGAATTCCAATTCAGAAACTCTGCCATCTTTCTCTGACCTGAAAATCACTGATGTCATGATTTGACCTCCTTTTTTCCCCACTTCCCAGATTACCGGATTAACAGACACAATCACTGTCACCATGCAATCCTTAGGCTATACATTTCTGTGGCGATGTCTTATGGTTAAAAGCAGGGTTCGAATTGTGGGGTTATGTGAGGATATAGGCCTAACCCTTGTTATAGAGACAGGCAAAAAGCACATGCTACCCCTTGTTTGTTTAGCCTTAGGAAAAACAACGGTCCAGGTTATATAAAGCGATCTAGGATTATTTCTGCATAGTCTACTAGCCTATCGAAGGTCTTGCTCAGTCTCAACATCACAGGAAAATATGGTTGGTTTATTAAATGCTCCGCAATTAGAACATTATTGGTAGGCTATGCCTGACGCAAAATACCAAAAAGTTTGAATCGGTATGGGTCTATGCATAAATCAAACAATTGAACAGATAAAAACATGTATTATTCAGGAGAATCCCATTGAATCCGCCTATTCATTTCAGTGCAGTTGCATTCTTTCACATAACCTTAGTTTAAGTGGTACCGAAAACACAATTGCCTGTTTTGATCACAGATCATGATGAAGCATGAACATTTCAGCTGTTTGTCATTGATTTAGCCCACAATCACCTACAGATTTGATACATAAAGACCTATATTTAAAGACCTATATTTAATCTGGATTTGACACACAAAAGCCTGACTAGGATCCACCACGTTATATTTGTTACCAATTAGGCTAAATGTATTCCAATTAGTAAGCTTTTGTTTTCCTATAATTTGCATAGGCTAGCCAATGCGATTAATGTCATTTACCATCTTCTGCTTTATCAATAAACAGGCACGGGGTAAAAAAATATAATTTGATGCCCCCCCTACACATTAATGTTACAGGTCACAAAGCCAGCTAATTTCCACTCCATTCATATGCAAATACATTTGATTCATACACTGGCTTGTCTGGCTGGAATGTTTTCATTTTAAACAGGTCTTCCCTTATCTACACTGAAATAATATTATTTCAGTAGTCCTCTATTATGATTTTTTTTAAATCATGGCTCATAATATACCCTTGTGGTTGAAAATATATTTATCGTATGTCCAATGATACAATAATTAATGTTAAACTAACAAATACCATCAAGGGATACAATACAATTTTTAATAATTAACACCTTATGAAACAGCTGTGAAAACCAATCTGGCAATATTTTAGATTTAAATATATAAACGTTGATATTTTTTTGGTACGTATGTCAATTTACTTTCAGATTTTTTTGTGCACTCACATGGCAATCACAGACTGAAATACAGAATTCTGGTGTGTGGAATAGATAGGAGGTGGGTGCTGTGTGGGTGGGAGGTTCCGTCTGTCACTTGTTTTCAACAGGCAGTTAGTCTCAGAAGGGGGACTTGTAGAGGGAGACTGTAAAGTACAGGCGCTGCTGCTCGCTTTGTTCTGAGTGTTTGCAATGCTAGTGTTTTTAGCTAATCTGTGTATCTCACATTATGTGCCCAGTATGATAGTTTTCTTGCTGTTTCTTAGCAGATAATGACAACATGACAATAACAGTAGCTGTTGTAATGAAAAGTTGGAGGGTGGTTGGTAATGGAGGACATCAGGTGGATCCATGTCTGGGTGTTAGGCAGAACCACTAGGTCCTGGAGAACAGGAGCAGAGGAAAGGGAACAGGGTAGGAGACGTAAACAAGCAAACACACTGGTTACAGGATTATCAGGTATGTAAAATACTGTTATTGAATGATTTAATTTAAATGTTTGATTAGACATGCAATAATGTTAATGGCAGACAGAAAAGAAAGGATACCTGTCTGTAATTTTTTATGTCAGTGGGGTTGATGAGGGAGGTAAGGGATGGTCCCTGGAAAAGATAGAGAAATTAGTTGTGAGAGAATCTCCAGGGTGCTGTCATGACCTCTGGAGTCATACAGTACCTACCTGGAAGCAGTGGTTACTTAACGTGACCCAGTGGTTTCGCTTGAGATTGACTATTTGGAGAAACCCCTGGGCCAGTGTTGGTACCGCTGACAGCATGGTGATACCGCCCACCACGAGGAGGCAAATGCAAATAGTTATAATCTAAGATTTTTATATTCACCTTAACTTCTATGGGCTAGGTGGGACGCTAGCGTCCCACCTGCGGGACACAACCAGTGAAATATCAGGGCGGCAAATTCAAAACAACAAAATGTCATAAAACAACTTTCTCAAACATACAACTATTTGAAACTATTTTAAAGATACACTTCTCCTTGATGTAACCACATTGTCCGATTTCAAAAAGGCTTTACAGCGAAAGCAAAACATTAGATTATGTTAGGAGAGTACATAGACAAAAATAATCACACAGCCATTTTCCAAGCAAGGACGTGTCAATAAAACCCAAAACACAGCTAAATGAAGCACTAACCTTTGACGATCTTCATCAAATGACACTCCTAGGACATTATGTTACACAATACATGTATGTTTTGTTCGATAAAGTTCATATTTATATCCAAAAACAGCATTTTACATTGGCGCATGATGTTCAGAAAATGTATTCCCAGCAAAACTTCCGGTGAATGTGCACATCAATTTACAAAAATACTCATCATAAACGTTGACAAAATATATATAGCTCACAGAACAGGGCTCCGGGCAGCCGAGCGGAAATGGAGGAAAACTCGCCTCCCTGCGGACCTGGCATCCTTTCACTCACTCCTCTCTACATTCTCCTCTTCTGTCTCTGCTGCTAAAGCCACTTTCTACCACTCTAAATTCCAAGCATCTGCCTCTAACCCTAGGAAGCTCTTTGCTACCTTCTCCTCCCTCCTGAATCCTCCTCCCCCTCCCCCCCCCCCCTCCTCCCTCTCTGCGGATGACTTCGTCAACCATTTTGAAAAGAAGGTTGACGATATCCGATCCTCGTTTGCTAAGTCAAACGACACCGCTGGTCCTGCTCACACTGCCCTACCCTGTGCTTTGACCTCTTTCTCCCCTCTCTCTCCAGATGAAATCTCGCGTCTTGTGACGGCCGGCCGCCCAACAACCTGCCCACTTGACCCTATCCCCTCCTCTCTTCTCCAGACCATTTCCGGAGACCTTCTCCCCTTCCTCACCTCGCTCATCAACTCATCCTTGACCGCTGGCTACGTCCCTTCCGTCTTCAAGAGAGCGAGAGTTGCACCCCTTCTGAAAAAACCTACACTCGATCCCTCCGATGTCAACAACTACAGACCAGTATCCCTTCTTTCTTTTCTCTCCAAAACTCTTGAACGTGCCGTCCTTGGCCAGCTCTCCTGCTATCTCTCTCAGAATGACCTTCTTGATCCTAATCAGTCAGGTTTCAAGACTGGGCATTCAACTGAGACTGCTCTTCTCTGTGTCACGGAGGCTCTCCGCACTGCTAAAGCTAACTCGCTCTCCTCTGCTCTCATCCTTCTAGACCTATCTGCTGCCTTTGATACTGTGAACCATCAGATCCTCCTCTCCACCCTCTCCGAGTTGGGCATCTCCGGCGCGGCCCACGCTTGGATTGCGTCCTACCTGACAGGTCGCTCCTACCAGGTGGCGTGGCGAGAATCTGTCTCCGCACCATGCGCTCTCACCACTGGTGTCCCCCAGGGCTCTGTTCTAGGCCCTCTCCTATTCTCGCTATACACCAAGTCACTTGGCTCTGTCATATCCTCACATGGTCTCTCCTATCATTGCTATGCAGACGACACACAATTAATCTTCTCCTTTCCCCCTTCTGATAACCAGGCGGCGAATCGCATCTCTGCATGTCTGTCAGACATATCAGTGTGGATGACGGATCACCAGCTCAAGCTGAACCTCGGCAAGACGGAGCTGCTCTTCCTCCCGGGGAAGGACTGCCCGTTCCATGATCTCGCCATCACGGTTGACAACTCCCTTGTGTCCTCCTCCCAGAGTGCTAAGAACCTTGGTGTGATCCTGGACAACACCCTGTCGTTCTCCACTAACATCAAGGGGGTGACCCGATCCTGTAGGTTCATGCTCCACAACATTCGCAGAGTACGACCCTGCCTCACACAGGAAGCGGCGCAGGTCCTAATCCAGGCACTTGTCATCTCCCGTCTGGATTACTGCAACTCGCTGTTGGCTGGGCTCCCTGCCTGTGCCATTAAACCCCTACAACTCATCCAGAACGCCGCAGCCCGTCTGGTGTTCAACCTTCCCAAGTTCTCTCACGTCACCCCGCTCCTCCGCTCTCTCCACTGGCTTCCAGTTGAAGCTCGCATCCGCTACAAGACCATGGTGATTGCCTACGGAGCTGTGAAGGGAACGGCACCTCCATACCTTCAGGCTCTGATCAGGCCCTACACCCAAACAAGGGCACTGCGTTCATCCACCACTGGCCTGCTGGCCCCCCTACCTCTGAGGAAGCACAGTTCCCGCTCAGCCCAGTCAAAACTGTTCGCTGCTCTGGCACCCCAATGGTGGAACAAGCTCCCTCACAACGCCAGGACAGCGGAGTCAATCACCACCTTCCGGAGACACCTGAAACCCCACCTCTTTAAGGAATACCTAGGATAGGATAAAGTAATCCTTCTAACCCCCCCCACCCCCTAAAAATATTTAGAGGCACTATTGTAAAGTGGTTGTTCCACTGGATATCATAAGGTGAATGCACCATTTTGTAAGTCGCTCTGGATAAGAGGCTTAAGGCTGCCGGAGACCTGGAACTCCACGTGGGTCGTGCGCGCTGGGACCACCAGGTTAGAGTGGCAGCGGCCACGCGGTGTGAAGCGTTTGTATGGCCTGTGCAGAGAAGAGAGAACAGGGATAGACAGACACATAGTTGACAAGCTACAGAAGTGTTGTTTCTTGTATTATTGTCTCTTGTGTCTTTAGAGAACTGTTTCACTTTGATATCCTTTTTCTTCTGTCCTGATTTTCTCTTTCTTTTCTTCTGTTAACTAGATATTCTTTGTTGTTCTTCGTTAGCTAGCTAGCTTCTTCCAAAAGAGTCCCTAGCAACTGCTTAGCAACTGGTAAACAATTCAGCTAGCTAAGATAACTACAATTTTATGAAAAATAGTTATTTTTCAAAAGCCTATCTTCTTTGTTTGTTGCTTGTTTTTTCTCCTATTCAGTCTTGCAGTTTTCTTTTGCTTTTTTCCGATGTACTTCACTCTAAAAACCATGTAAATTTCAATATTTGTAGGAGCTCATTTTTCAGCTGCTGCTGCTCAAATTGGAGTTCCGGAACTATACATAAATATACATATAATATGCATTAAACTAGTAACCAGTTTAATTTGGGTACGTTTTTCATCCGGCCGTGAAAATACTGCCCCCTACACCTCAACAGGTTAAACAGATGGTGACCCCAGCTAGGAGCGAAAGAGCACCAAGGTTTCGCCTTCCTTTCGTCATTCTTCCAAGGACAAGTCATTCGCCCAGATGTCAAAGAACTTGGTCCCCTTGATTCTCCTCCGGTGGCTCTCCTTCTGTTCCTCCTGCGCCCTGTCCATGTTAAGTCTCACCTTGATTAATAATAGAAATAAATACAATTCTATTTCATATTATCACAAATACATCTCTTATATATCTCTTGGAAGGCCAGAAAATAAATTATCACAGGACACTAATTTTTACCTGGTCAAAAAACTCCACATCCTTCTCAGTCCATGCCTGAAGGTGGTCCTTGAAGGTGTTCAGATCTGATTTGACAACTTCCACCACATCAGGTGGAGTATCAGTGATCTAAAAGTATGTTATACAAAAATAGCAATAGCAAAGCACTAAGTCAATCACAAATGTTTTATACTACTGTATATGCAATAATTTGATATACAATTGCATTGTTTACCTCAGTAAACAGCTGCGGCTCCCATCCGTACAGCTGACTGGACTGGACGCTGCTGTTGTGTGCAAAGATAATTACCTTCAGATTGTCCTCCCACCAAGTCCCGTTGGTCCGTTCATCCAAACCTGGAGTCAACATACATCTACACATTCACATTATATATAACTCACTGTACTATCAGTGTCAATTCAGGAAAACAATTACTGGAGGCCTATGCAAAACAATGCTACAACCATTACATTATTAACCACCAACACGTAAGCTGACATTGACTAAAACCAACTAGCCTAGAGCTAACTAGCGCTTAGCCAAGCTAAATTTGTTTAGCATCAAGCTAGCAAACTATTAAACACTATTTTTGTACAAATATTAACACTAACACATTTTGTTGTAATATCACAGATTTACATTACCTAAAGTAAACTGATCCTTTGTTCTTAGAAAATAAAACAAATTGGATCTAAAACATTGTTGAAAAAAAGTACAGAAAGTTCGGAGACCATCTTAATCCCTTCTCTTACATGTAAACCATTAGCAACCTAGCCTAACTCCATTACTTATAATGGGGAAATACCAACCAGTGTTTCACTCTATTAAAACTCCCTTCAATTGCCTTCAAACACCACCAAACTCGTGGACTATGTAACTAACCATGTTACCTCAATATTTTGAGTCATATTGCACTTTTGCACATTACATACCTGAATTAATAGGGTAAAATGATGAGACGGAGAAACGTTCGTTTTCAGAAGCGGTCATTCTCCAATATAGAAGAACTCTCCAAGCTCTCCATTGACGTCACAGCTCCCCTTAGCGGCAGTAATCATATACTGTACATACATTAAATGTAAATCCCTGGGAGGCCTAGAAATGGCTCCATAAAATAATAAACAAATTAAACATAAAAAATATGACCATACATACACACACCTTGACATCTCTGATCTGCTTGCCTCAATAAATACATGCTAGAACATTGGTAGCCAGGATTAGCTATTTGTATCTAGTCTCCTAATAAATGCATAACGGTGCAAGTTAGACACGTTATCTTTTGTTTGCATGTTAGCATGCCTTTTTTTGTCGGTCCTGTCAATGTTGAGTGATCACACATGCCTCAGCACACATAGAAGGTTACTTTGCCTGCTAGCAAATGTGTACTAAAAGTGGGGATGTTTCATAGTATTTCTGATTATCTTAATTCCCCACCACCACTGCAATATAGGCCTACACTAAGATAAAAAGGTGTTATGTACAAACTAAAAGGATTCTTCCGCTGTCCCCATAGGAGAACCCTTTTTGGTTCCAGGTAGAACCGCTTCTGTGTCTAGGTAGAACTCTTTTGGGCTCCATTCCACAGAGGGTTCTACATGGAACCAAAAAAGAGTTCTCCTTTGGTGACAGCCAGCGAACCATGTTGGAACCCCTATCTTAAAGAGTGTACTCAACCGTTTAGCTTGTTACGTTTACACCATTTCATTCTGTACCCAAACATCTGCCTGGTATTCAAGGTAACACGCAACATAGCACAACCACCTTTGAAGGTTTTCATCAACATCTGCTCGGACTTAAATAGCAGTGTTCCATGAACCTCCAACCAGGGGTGACTGTAGTATCCTCAAACGGACAAAAAGGAGACGAGTGTACCCCACACTCATTTTAGATCCCAAGGGGTCTTTATTTCAATACTGTATGCTCTCACTTTCTCTCACTATCTCCTTTGCCATCTTCTCATGTCTTTTCTTGGAAATCCATCCATCCACACACACACACACACACACACACACACACACTGCTGTAGCATCTTGTTTACATTTCTCACATTTTAGGCGTCCAGCTTTGGCCTCGGATGGATCATGTTGCAATGAGATGGGCACAGAGGTATGTATGTATGTACAGTCCTTTTCAGCGTAGTGGCAAATTAATTGAACAGGAGAAAAGGATGTGGTTGCTTGTGGAGGGAGAGCAGTGTGGGTAAAGGGGTAGAACAGCTACAGTGTCGCTGATTGGCTGCTCTGGCTCATCACTTCTTGACTGAAAGAAAGATAGATTTAGAAATTAGTTCGACCAGCTGAAAAGCCTTCATTAACATACTCCCAGAGATAGCAAGGTACCCTGACCCTAAACCCTAAACTATAACCCTTAACTTACACTAAACTTAACCATGTTACATTTATACTTGATTGAGGAAGGGACATCCCAAGGATCCCGAATAGCACGGACTCTCTGGGAAAGCCTATGAACTCCTCTATTCAACCGAAAGCCATGGACACAACTTGTATTGGTTGTCTGAAGTAGGCTACTGGGAACTGGTAACAACATGATTGGCTAACAATATTTAGATCTGTGTACAGCGAGATAAGATAACATACCATGCCATGAGGTGTTGAGGGAAAGACTGATTACCTATAGATTGGACATAATATTCTCTAGGCAATTAGCGATAACAGGAAATACACAAGCCTTAGGTTACACTATAGCGCAAGGTGGCTACCTCGGAATGTTGGCTTGCACAGGAAAAACTGTACATTTCTAACATTTATGGTTGAAATTTAATTAATATAAATATAAACTATGCACCTTATAACTTTCCTTAACACACAGGCGTCACACAGACGTCACACAGACGTTAGTAAGGCATTGGTATGATGACATGTTACACTGCGTTGGTATGTCATGTCAATCAGACGTTCAATGGCAGGCGACAGCCACACGGTGGCACGGTTGCCCAGGCTTAATTATAATCTGCTCCCCGTCTGCCCTTTCTCCCCCTGTCTGGTACAGGTACTCCAGCCACACTCCCCCCTCTCTCTAGTGCTTTCGCTCACCTCCAGCACACACGCACATACACACACACACCACAGACTTTGGACAGGTCTGAATGTTTTGTAGGCTAATTACCTTTTACATTCATTCTGTGAGCTTTACTCAGAATTAACTAGCATAGGCCTACTATTTATTTATTTTATCTCAGACTTTTATAGACTACTGGACTTTTATAGCCTACTGGAGAGCTACTGTTTCAAGTAATTTTGTTGTGTTGAATGACTCTTAAACTTACAATGGCTGTATTATTGTTTTCTTGTGCTTTATATGCTATTTGCTCCATGACCTCTGCGCGCGTTGTTGACTATGAACTTGCTCGTTTACCCGACAGTGATACAGATGATGTTTGTTCCCACACTCGCGATTCTGACTCTGTTGCTTACACAGAATCTTGGCTCCCATCCTATTCTAATCTAACCACCTCTCACCAGCTTTTGTATTCATGTTAACCTGATGACATTTCTGTACAATATGATCTTGTTGACTGATGCACATTCAAATGTAATAAAATATCAACACTGCAGAGCTCTCCCTGTCCTCTGATTGTATTACTCCTGATGATATCTGGAAACATGCATGTACACCCTTGCCCATCTACTGTTGCTAGCCCCAATTTTGACTTGTGCTCTGATTTCTGCTTCACAGATTTCTGGTCTTGTAAAAGCCAGGTTTTTTTGCACGTTAACACTACAAGCTTATTACCTAAAATGTATCAATTGAAAGTGTGGGATCACAGCTCCAATCCAGATGGGTTGGTCATTACTGAGATGTGGTTAAGAACGTCTTCTGAACACTGATGTTAACCTTTCTGATCTTCCGAAGGTGATGGAGTGGAAATCTTTATCAAGGAACACATTCAGTGCTCAGTTGTCTCCACCAAGTCTTTCCCCAAACAATTTGATTTTCTGGTTTTAAGCATTCTGCTTTCAGATAGCTCTTTGTTTACTGTTGCTGGGTGTTATCATCCACCATCAGCACCGGCCTGTACCCTACCTGGCCTAAACTTTCTCTTGACCCCTTAGACTAAGTCTGAATGTGTCCTGCTAAGTGACCTAAACTGGGACATGCTTAAACCACCTGACCAAGTCTTAAAACAATGGGACTCCTTAAATCTCTCTTAGATTATTAACAATCCCACAAGCTATGAATCCAAAACACACAGAAAAGGCTACTCTCCTTGATGTTATCCTCACAAACAATCCTGATAGGTATCAGTCTGGGGTTTTATGTAATTACCTTAGTTATCACTGTTTTACAGCCTGTGTTTGTAATGGCTGCTCAGTTAAACGACCTGTCCTGATTTGTCATAGACGCTTGCTAAAAAATAATGAGCAAGCCTTCCTTCATGACCTGGCCTCTTTAAATTGGTATAGAGTCAGCTTGATTCTCTCTTTCGAAGATGCTTGGACCTTCTTTTTTACATTTTCAGTGGTATTGTTAACAAGCATACCCCCATAAAGAAAATTAGAATTAAAAAACAGGTTCAGCCCCTGGTTCGACCGTGATCTGGCAGAGTTACTCCACCTCAAGAACATCATTTGATGAAATGCTCACCACACAAATACTTGTTGTTCATGCAAATTAGAAATATTGCACTCAGGCTATCCGGAAGGTCAAAGTTAGTTACTTTAAGGAGCTGTTCTCTCTCTGTGGGTCTAACCCCAAGAAGTTCTGGAAAATGGTGAAAGACCTGGAGAATAAACCCTCCTCACAGCTGCCCATGTCCCTGATGATGATGTGGTTGTTACTGACAAGGAGCGTATGGCTGAGCTCCTTAATCACCACTTCATTAAGTCAGGATTCTTATTTGACTCAGCCATTTGACTCAAATCATGAAATACAAGTTTAATTAATTAATTCAATTATTACATTTGTGCATTTCAAAGACAAAAATATTCCATTCAAAATGATGGAATTCAAATACAATTTATGTTGGCACTGAAGTCACTTACCTTGAATGTATTTCTATAATTTGCCCTTCAGAAAACAATTCTGGCACTGTACAGTATATGCAGTGGTCGTGTATTCATGGATGCCAAAGGAAGCCAGGCTTTCCCAAATATTTGACCAATAAAAATGATTAAATAATACATTTTTAATCTTACTTTGTTATCACAATTTTCTGTAAATTCTCATGTGGCTGAATCTCACTGGGGAAATCATCAGAGCGAGGGAAACAGCACCCCTCTGTCTCACTATGTGCAGCCCATGTATCTGATGCTGTCTGGACCAAAAGAGTATAACATGTTGCCTTGCGCCATAGCATTTGTTTGATTGACGCCAGCAAGCATTTGGCCTCCCTTGATAAAAAAAAATTATAAAAGAATTAGCCAATCAGCGTTGCACTGAGCTCAACTGTGGGTTGTCCTGGTGCAGAAAAACGCCCTCCAAGGGAGGCCAGTTTGGATTTGTCTTCACACCAATCCAGTCACTTCCTAAGCAAAACATGATTTTCAGAAAACGTGTCTGCTTCAGGTTTGCTTGTGTTGATGTCCTGCAGTAGCTAGATTGCTAAATTGGCCATTTCCTAAGCCATGGATGGGGATGGGGATTTAGACTTGTGGTTTTGATTTAACTCTCTATAAAGGGCAATGATTATGATGGCGATTCTGATCTAACCATAAATTAATGTTGTGCCACTGGCCTGAGATGATTGAAGTTCAATATGTAGCCTAGATGTAACCTTGTAGGCTCACGTTAAAGAGCAAACAACTCAATTATCACAACATTTTTTTGTGATTTTATTTACACACCGCTACTGTGTGTGTGACTGTTTTCCCAGGTGATGTCATACCTGAGTTAGTTTCTGAGAAGATACCAGATGTCTTGAAGCAGATTGAGAGGCCCTTTGAATTAAATAAGAAGTCATTGATTGTGCCTAAAATGCAATTAATGTAGCCTAAGACTGATTTGCAGGTAAATACAAAACAAAAGTTAATTTTGGGGGGGTTCAGATGTAGGCCTACTACACATGTCTGATTATTATTATTGCTTTATTGTATAGTTCAACTCTTTCAAGGTAATTGATCAGCTCAACCTCTGAATGACCTCTCTCTGATCCCACAGGAGATAGTTCAACTGGCCAAACATGCACTCCACAGGGCAACAAGCCTTGAAGAGTCAACATAACAAGCTCAACATAATTCAAAGTGCATGAACTAACAGTGCATGAACTAACATAGTGACAGTAAAAATGTTTTTTTTTCACTTGTTTTATTATCTGTAGTACTGTATAGTAAGCTATTATCAACCAAATTCAGATAAAATTATTACCTTATCTATTCAACAGTTTTATTACATTATGCAAGTGATTCATCACATTATCCAGTTTTATTACATTACTCTATCAAATAAAACCATCACAGTAAGTTATTACAGTCTCCATTGTTATTACGTTGTTATAGTCTACCAGTTGAAGGGCTACAGCATAGATATGTTGGCGTTATCATATGTTTGTTATTTATAATTATGTTCTACTGTATTTAATTATGTCGTCATAAATGTACAAAGCTGCAACTTTTGGAGTGTCTTACTGGAATTGAACCCGTAATAGTTTCACGTGTAAAATGTACTGTTCAAAAACATATCCACCGTTTTGAGTATCACAAAGCCTATCATTTCATTGTCCATCACAGTAAGCGCTCCAGACTCTACCCGTGAGCAGGGGCTCTAGCAGAGATTTCTCTGTGAAGCATGCTGTCATCGGGCTAGGCGGGTGGATGCCCCACATGTAGGAGCAGCAATCAACCCAATATCTGAGGGCAAAACACCGTTTGTTATGACTGAATGCGTCGGTGAAAAGCTACACAAACATTGTGGGATCTTATGACATACGTTGGTACTCAGATATAGGCCTGAATAATAGCATTGGACGCATGCATAGAAATCGTGGATCATTTGGAAGAAATTGCACTGAAACGATGAGTTGCAGATGGGGGACAGAGCTGTGGGTAAGTAGAACCGCGAAAGAACGACCGAGTGATATCGGCGCAAATATATTTGTTAATGAAACCTGTTTTAACTATTGTTTTAATTTGATGGACAACCTTTGATCTGTTCCGATACAAACGACATGTGGATGGCATTGTCTTGCAACAAGGTAGCGATCTTAAAGCTCCTGCTGCCATGATGCTTCTCTGCGCGTGCATGCTGCCTTTATTATCGGAGGCATAGTGGCCGATTTAATACTGGATCGACTGTTGGACTACATTGATTTTACAGTCACGAATTAATATAGCCTACTTTTGTTTTTAACCTCAAGATCTATCCCGCCATACAGCCTACGTTAGAAGCAATAGGCTAGTTGTTTTCAATATCCTACCCTATTAGCCTATTACAATCACTAAGCCATTGCAAATGGGGTCCATACTGTGCACGTACAGCTACATAGCGACTCTAGTAACGTTTAATTTGAAACATTGCCCCCGAGAGCGGTGTTGTAGGCTACGCATTTGGGAATGGGTTTCCTCCGTTGTCTGCCTTAATTCACATTATAGCTGAAATAGCTATTCAAGCTAGAACAATGAATAACAGGGCCAGCAGGTTGAACGGATCCTCATACACTACGTTTTCTCCGCTCACAGAAGGGCCTATTGCAAATATCAGAGCGGGTGACGTCTAAAATAATGCATTAAATATGTGTAGCGTTATGGAATTCGTTTTTGTTTGGAAATGGAAACGAGGCCTATAGTTGAAGAGGATTGTTTTTATGTTATGCCTACAGGTGTGCACAAATAGGCGATGCATTGCAGAGATGCAAACGTAACCCGCCACGACATATGTTAATTTGAGTTCACAACATATACTATTACACCTCACCAACTGAATGTCAATAGTTTTATTATATTCCCAATTTGCCTCCTGTAGTTTCTGTTGTAGGCCTAAATACAATGTGCAGAAGTGTTAGCCCGCTGTTGCAACAAACATACTGTTTCAACAAAGACTGTTGTAGACTCTATCCCTCTCTAATTTAACCATAATAACTCATTTCTATACATTTTTCATAAACATTGCCTCTTGCCTGAAAAATAAATTAGGAAGAAAATACACATCAGAGGTGGTGAAACCTGGTCTAGTTACTGGATGTGAGTTTGGGAATTAAATTGAGGATATGGCTTTGTTTTGATCATGTATTCTTATTTTATTCTTAATCTCTTTTCTTATAGGACCAGTTTGACAACTTGGAAAAGCACACCCACTGGGGCATTGAGTTTGTGGAGAGGTATACAAAGTTTGTTAAAGAGAGATCTGAAATTGAAATCAGCTATGCAAAGCAAATCAGGTAAGGCTGGGAAAACATTATCCTCATATTCACTTCCCACTTTGATATTGTCATGTCTCTCATGGCTGAGGCATTGCAGTATGAGAAGCCTACAGTACTACTAAAACATATGTTTTGTTGATTTCAGTAACTTTGATAAAGGACTACAGAGCCTACATCACCAATGTCATCCAAGTCATGCCACACTCAAAATGATCTCTAGTATCCACATTTTCATATACATTTCAGACATGCATACACCAGGGCAAGAGGGTCCAGTGGTACATGTGTCAGTTGTCTCTCTAGTGTATCACTGTCTTGTTCAGGTGGTTGTTGTAATTAAAGAGAATGCCTTCTCAATAACCCCGGGTTAAACAAAGGTAAAAAATGAAATGTATGAATTTCAGCCCACTTCAAAGCAATCTTCTACATTTGGAGGTGAATGTAGCCAGGCCTACCCAAAGGTGGTAGTTTATGTAGCAAGTAGCAACAAAGTGAAGTAGAATAATACAGACACATACAGGCCTTTAACTACGTGCAACGTGTAAGCCGGGTAGGCAACGCATTACCATGGTTACTAGGTTATCCACAGCAATGACCCACATTCGTTTTCTTCCAATGGTCTTGGGAGCTTCCCACTGTATAATATGGGGGTATTGCCAGACAGTGATAGTCTCTGACAGAGCAGTCCCCGGGGACAGTGGATGAGTTGGATCACTGTCTGCCGTGCACTCACTAAGGAATACACAGCAGCAAATTCCTGCATGCATAATCATCGACCTTGTTTCTGGAGATCATATCAAGAGGTTTTCTGCCTCAGCAATAGTGCTGCGATCAGCTCTGAACTGGATTATTCATTGGGTGTGTTTTGTTCTCCAGCCAGAATCATTGATAATTGTACCATTTTAAGTTGCATATGAAGTGTTTTGTTAAATTGTGGTTTTTCATCACCAACCATAATAGATTTGATTTCTCTACATATGTTAGTTGATAGTACAGTTGATGTAGTATATTGATTAAGGCAACCTTAGACTAAACAAACCAGACTATGGAAAGCACGGATTGGACACTGAATGGAGGAATTAAGCCTTCAAAATTATGCAAAAAGCCCCAAAAGACAAGCAGGTGCTTAAAAAGACTAGAGAAAACAGACAGCTAGGGGCTTGTTAGTCATTTTATTTTCAAAGTGTTAACATGAATCTGGGCGTATGGGATTTGTGCCATGTGCTGTGGTGTCAGGATCCAGATTTGTCATGTGGCTGCAAGCAGACAAAAAGAGGCGGCTGGCGCGGCTGGCAATCTGCCTAGCAACACATCAGAATAGATGGTGTGGATCAGAGCACAGGGAGTGGAGGCTACCAGTGGAGGCTACCAGTCAGAGGGGGAGATTATTTTACCGCTGTGTCATTATTCTAGCCTCAGTTTCTGCTTACGATAGTCCACTCAGAGGATGTATAATTACAAATGTAATATTTATCTTTTTTCTTTCATAAGCGTCATTGTACAGATAGTATGATGGTATTTCAAGGTGAATCTTGCCGTTATGCTTTCATAGTAAGTGTAGGCTCTATCTCCAGTTCATCCTGAGATTTACATTACAGCTAAGGGATGACTTCCTGATACTGCCCCTCTAATGCTGCTCTTTCTTGTCAAATCGCTCTGTTGCTTTTAGGGATGTGTACATATGAGGCCCAGATGCAGAGGTACACAGAGGATTATCCATCAATCAGCTTGTACTTTTGATATCCTGTCGCTGGGCATCCCTTTCCCATGAGTACACAAACATACAATATTTGTGTTTACACATCTCCCTCTGTATTTCTCCACAGTCCCTGATTTACAGTGTACTGTATGTTTTCCACGCCTGTACTGAAATTTGTTCCCATTCCCTAACAGAAACCTCTCTAAAAAATATCAGCCCAAGAAAAACTCAAGAGAGGAAGACGAATACAAGTGAGTGAAATGCATCAAGGATTAATGTTCACAATATCAGGTTGACCGTGTACATTAATGTGGCTATTTTTGTGATGATTGTACAGTCATGTAATTCATTAGCAGATTTACCATCTCCGCTCATTACCGGCTGTTAGTGGGTAAAAATAGCTGTTTTAGATTAACAAGGCTGCATTTTCATGGCTTGCAGCGAAACACTCCATTTCTGCCTGGAGAAAGCTGTGTAGCTAAAGCCAAGTTTTTCCACAAGGATTGTCTTTTCATCAAGACGTTATCCTTCATCATATGTGCAAAGCAGTTGGACAGTTCCAAGACACATGAACAGAGTGACCTTTTGAAAGAAAATTTGAGACTTTTCTTAAGGCAAGGGAGGAAGCCTTTGAAGGAAGTAGTGCTGGATGAGGGCTTTATCTGTGTCTTATTTCCCCTCTTAGTCACGAAATCACAAAAATCAAATTCTATGTATGTCCTATCGTTTAAAGACACTGTCGAAGTGGTCAGTAAATTATATAATTTGAATATTCACGGGAATATTCTCTCTTGATAAAGAAAGAGAACATAATAGTACCTATTAATTATGATAATAAATATGATGCAAACATTCCTTACGATCATCAGTAACAGACGATTTCTCAGGATGCATAGTAATAAAGCTGTTGTTTTTGTAAAATGTAACTAGGCAAGTCAGTTAAGAACAAATTCTTATTTACAATGACAGCCTACCGGGGAAGAGTGGGTTAGCTGCCTTGTTCAGGGGCAGAACGGCAGATCTTTACCTTGTCAGCTCGGGGATTCGATCCAACAACCTTTCGGTTACTGGCCCAACACTCTAACCACTAGGCTACCTGCCATTGTGATTAGAGTAATTAAATGTGAAATAAGTGAGTGTGTTTAAACACGTTTTGTGGTCACCTCTCATCTTGTTACCAGGTATACGTCCTGTCGGGCCTTCCTGATGACCCTGAATGAGCTGAACGACTATGCGGGACAACACGAGGTCATCGCTGAAAATCTCACCACTCATATCATCTGTGAGCTGACACGCTACATCCAGGAGCTGAAAGCAGAGAGGAAATCGGTAAAAAATCCCCTTTCCTGTGCATCGCTCACTTAGACATGAATTGTACTCTCCCAGATCATGCTCATTGGCGGCTCAAAACTATTTTGTGGCTAGACTACGCAGAGATTATTGATATCACATGATCTGAGCCAAACCAGCCAATCCCTGGTCAACCAGTAGCGGCTCGATGCTTCCAAAAAAAAATGTGTACATTTTTTTATCCCCACTCCCAAAAATCAAATCAGCAAATGCAATTGCTGGAAGAGATGCAAATATGTCATTGGTGATTGTCATTGCTCTGTACCACACATCCAGGGATCAAGCTGAGAATCTGTTATGATGTTGCTCACAATTGTATGCCGCCACATCCAATACATCCCGGGTTGGAACTGGGTCAAGTATCCAGGTCAATGGATTGGGAACATGTTAACCCAACTCCCCCCACCAATCCATAGTAGCCTCAACTATGGTGCTACTCATAAGTGGACCAGGTCTCTGTCTGGAGCTGGTGGCTGGAACTAATATGATGGGGGGGTGGAATGTACAACCCCCCCCACACATAGTTTTGTAAGGCGTTGGTTGTGGCCTTTTGTCTGACAGCATGTCTTTGACGATGGCTCAGCTCAGTGCGAAAAGAGTTAATACTTCTTTTATAAAAAATAAAAAATCTGGACTGCCGTTCATGTTGGATTGTTTTTATTTTCTAAAGTGTAGTAAAGGTAGCTTTCATTGATAGCTCACTCCTAGGTATGCTTTTTCATTCATTAAATTCCCAACCAGAACATGGTGTAAGTAAAATGAGGTCATGCAACCAGGCATTGAACATAAGCTTTGTACATCACATTAACACATTCATATTTACTGCTCCTATAATTTTAATTAAACTTAAAACAAAAGCAGAAGTGCCTGTAACGATCGTCTGAAAGAGGGGACCAAGATGCAGCGTGGTAAGTGGTCATAATTTATTATAAATGACGAAACACTTAAACAAAGAAACAAAAACGAAAGCCAACAGTTCTGTCAGGTGAAAAACACAAGACAGAAAACAACTACCCACAAAACCCCAAAGGAAAACAGGCTGCCTAAGGATGGCTCCCAATCAGCGACAACGATGTACAGCTGTCCCTGATTGAGAGCCATACCAGGCCAAAACAAAGAAATACAAAGCATAGAAAAAAGGACATAGAATGCCCACCCAAATCACACCCTGACCAAACCTAAATAGACATATAAAAAGGCTCTCTCAGGTCAGGGCATGACAGTGCCTTTGAGTCTTCATCAGTGAATTCCCTTGAAAGTCGTTTTATACGCTGTGAGCAGCATTGAATCAGTCAAGATTATGCACATCAGCAAGTCACAAGTTAGTTTAGTTTTGGCTCAGTAGTTTACCTTCAATGCAAAGGCTGAGTAGCAGATTTGATGCCTTTTTTTTGTGGATATTGTGTGTTTTGTCTAGCTTTTTCATTCATCATAAGGAGTATCGTAAGAGCTGCCGTAAGAGATTTAGAAGTCTCTTGACTGTCTAGTTATAGATACTAAATTGCTCAGAGTTCAAACCAGAAATGATTCTACTACTGTTTTAAGTGTTTTATTATGTGGTTTTTTTTACTCAGCATTTCCATGATGGCCGCAGAGCTCAGCAACACATTGAGAATTCTTGGAAACAACTGGAATCCGTAAGTGTCCTCCTGATGAGTAGGTTTGAGTAATTGAAGAGATGAACGATATGCGACTGAACCATTCCAACTTGACATGTGAATTGCCTCTCCTCAGAGTAAACGGAGATTTGAGAGAGACTGCAAGGAGGCGGATCGAGCCCAGCAGTACTTTGACAAGATTGATGCTGACATCAATGTGACCAAAGCAGACGTAGAAAAAGTAAGTTATTGACTGACAATGGGTAGCAGTGGGTGCGTGTACGTGGGTGGGTGGGTGGGTGACTCTGTGTGTGTGTGTGTGTGTGTGTGTGTGTGTGTGTGTGTGTGTGTGTGTGTGTGTGTGTGTGTGTGTGTGTGTGTGTGTGTGTGTGTGTGTGTGTGTGTGTGTGTGTGTGTGTGTGTGTGTGTGTGTGTGTGTGTGTGTGTGTGTGTGTAAAAGTGCAGCTACTCTTAGTCACCACTCACCCACTCATTAAGCCATAAGCATGGTTTGCGTGGCAACAGCTTCACTGACAAGAGAGTGCTGTGGCCCTGTTGGAAGTTGGGTTGGAGCCAAATATGAATCACTGCTGGTAGACAGTGGTACAGTGCTTCATGGAGCTCCAGCTATGGACTTTTCTCATTGTTTCCTCTAAATGTAATGCCTCAGATGGTAACCAAGCTGTGTTACTGTACCAGTGTACTGCTGATTCCAAAAACGGTACTATTATTTCAGTATTGATTGCAAAAAACGGTGATATTACTTTGACATGTTTATCAGGTATCCGATCTGTCCAATGTTCTGTAGAAACAAAGATAACTCAATGTACAGTAGTGGCAACATGCAACATCCCTGAGCTCAGGAAGATTGATATCAACATTGCCCTAGCTTTCTGCCAGTCGTGAAAGAACTTCCCTAGAATGTTGTTACTTAGATAAGTTTGGTGTTTTAGACCTTAGAGTTTGATGATTCCTTACCCTGACAGTAGTCTAGAGACTGTAATCCACTGTTTAGAGTTTATTAAACAACCACTACTAACCCAGCTAATTTAAGACACCACTAACCAAAACTCTATGGGACAGATGGGGGGCAAATGTGCAATGTTACAAATATTTGACCAAATCACATTTAAGTAACTTCAAACCAGGACATTGAGTTGATTTCAGTTCATTTGGCTATGATATTTTGACATTGCACTGTTGCCTGTATCTGTACGAAGATGCAAAAAGTTTGCAAACCTCCTCAGGCGCTATTGACTTCACGCTGTGAAATGTACCACCTACTGTACACAAGTCAAGAATCTCATGAAGCTAATATGAAATAAACAAAATCAAATAACCAAACTCTGGTTGTTTTGGACCCCCCCCCCAACAAAAAAATGTGTCAGAAATTAGAAAGTGGCATATCATTTGAAAGCTACAGCCCTTGTCTGTTTGTAAATCAAACTAAAATCTTACTGCCCCCCACCACCCCTCCATAAAGGGCATAAATCATGCGGTATGGTCATATTCATAGAGTATGCAATGTGGGTCAAGTCACCAAAAATGCAAACATGTAATATGCATGGAAAGAATACACCCTGATGGTCATTTTACAGCAGTGAATTTCCTTCTCGATCCACATTACCTTGTTTGCTTCCTCCACATGGGCCATGGATCTACTCGTTTACAGTAGGAAAAGTGAATGGGAAAAGAAGTTAGACATTTCCTCAACTGTCTGTGTCTTATTTAAAATCTCGATAACTTGAAAGCCATGATTGCGAGGGTAATTCTAAGATGTCAGGCTTGAAAAGCCGTTCAGTGATTCTACCCAAACCAGACCAAGAGACGCCTTGTGATCTCCTAATGTTATCTAGTAGATGAACTGGCAATCAGAAAGGGGATTTACACCAGTGGATAGGTAGAGACTTCAGCTTTCTCCTCATACAGTGCATTAGAAAAGTATTCAGATCCCTTGACGTTTTCCACATTTTGTTACCGTAGAGTCTTATTCTAAAATGGATTCAATTGTTTTTTCCCCCTCATCAATCTTCACACAATACCCCATGAAAAAAGTACATTTATAAAAAACCAAAAAAATATCACATTTACATAAGTATTCAGACCCTCTACTCAGTACTTTGTTTAAGCACCTTTGGCAGCGATTACAACCTTGAGTGTTCTTGGGTATGACGCTACAAGCCTGGCACACCTGTATTTGAGGAGTTTCTCCCATTCTTCTCTGCAGATCCTCTCAAGCTCTGTCAGGTTGGATGGGGAGCTTCGCTGCACAGCTATTTTCAGGTCTCTCCAGAGATGTTCGATGGGGTTCAAGTCCGGGCTCTGGCTGGGCCACTCAAGGACATTCAGAGACTTGTCCCAAAGCCACTCCTGCGTTGTCTTGGCTGTGTGCTTAGGGTTGTTGTCCTGTTGGAAGGTGAACTTTTGCCCCAGTCTGAGGTCCTGAGCGCTCCAGAGCAGGTTTTCATCAAGAATCTCTCTGTACTTTGCTCTGTTCATCTTTACCTTGATCCTGACTAGTCTCCCAGTCCCTACCGCTGAAAACCATCCCCACAGCATAATGCTGCCACCACCATGCTTCACTGTAGCGTAGGGGTGGTGCCAGGTTTCCTCCAGACATGACACTTAGCAGTCAGGCCAAAGAGTTCAATCTTGTTTTCATCAGACCAGATAATTGTATTTCTCATGGTCTGAGAGTCCTTTAGGTTCCTTTTGGCAAACTCCAAGGGGGCTGTCATGTGCCTTTTACTGAGGAGTGGCTTCTGTCTGGCCACTCTACCATAAAGGCATGATTGGTGGAGTGCTGCAGTGATGGTTGTCCTTCTGGAAGGTTCACCAATCTCCATAGAGGAACTCTGGAGCTCTGTCAGAGTGACCATCGGGTTCTTGGTCACCTCCCTGACAAAGGCCCTTTTCCCCCGATTGCTCAGTTTGGCCGAGCGGCCAGCTCTAGGAAGAGTCTTGGTCGTTATAGACTTCTTCCATTTAAGAATGATAGATGCCACTGTGTTCTTAGGGACATTCAATGCTGCAGACATTTTTTGTTACCCTTCCCCAGATCTGTGCCTCGACACAATCCTGTCTCAGAATTCTAAGGAGAATTCCTTCAACCTCATGTCTTGTTTTTTTGCTCTGTGCCTTTCCAAATCATGTCCAATCAATTGAATATACCACAGGTGGAGTCCAATCAATATTTTATTTTACCTTTGTTTAACCAGGTAGGCAAGTTGAGAACAAGTTCTCATTTACAACTGCGACCTGGCCAAGATAAAGCAAAGCAGTTTGACACATACAAGAACACAGAGTTACCCATGGAGTAAAACAAACATACAGTCAATAATACAGTACAAAAACAAGTCTATATACAATGTGAGCAAATGAGGTGAGATAAGGGAGGTAAAGGCAATAAAAAGGCCACGGTGGCAAAGTAAATACAATATTGCAATTAAAAACACTGGAATTGTAGGTTTGCAGTAGGTAAATGTGCAAAGTAGAAAGTAGAAATACTGGGGTGCAAGGGAGCAAAATAAATAAAGTAAGGGATGAGGTAATTGTTTGTGCTATTTATAGATGGGCTATGTACAGGTGCAGTGATCTGTGAGCTGCTCTGACAGCTGGTGCTTAAAGCTGGTGAGGGAGATAAGTGTTTCCAGTTTCAGAGATTTTTGTAGTTCGTTCCAGTCATTGGCAGCAGAGAACTGGAAGGAGAGGCGGCCAAAGGAGGAATTGGCCCTGGGGGTGACCAGTGAAATACACCTGCTGGAGCGCGTGCTACGGATGGGTGCTGCTATGGTGACCAGCGAGCTGAGATAAGGCGGGACTTTACCTAGCAGGGTCTTGTAGATGACCTGGACCCAGTGGGTTTGGCGACGAGTATGAAGCGAGGTCCAGCCAACGAGAGCGTACAAGTCGCAGTGGTGGGTAGTATATGGGGCTTTGGTGACAAAACGGATGGCACTGTGATAGACTGCATCCAATTTGTTGAGTAGGGTGTTGGAGGCTATTTTGTAAATGACATCACCGAAGTCGAGGATCGGTAGGATGGTCAGTTTTACGAGGGTATGTTTGGCAGCATGAGTGAAGGATGCTTTGTTGCGAAATAGGAAGCCAATTCTGGATTTAACTTTGGATTGGAGATGTTTGATATGAGTCTGGAAGGAGAGTTTACAGTCTAACCAGACACCTAGGTATTTGTAGTTGTCCACATACAGTATTCTAAGTCAGAACCGTCTAGAGTAGTGATGAACACATGTACACATTGAACTCTATCAGAGAAGTAGTTGGTGAACCAGGCGAGGCAATCATTTGAGAAACCGAGGCTGTTGAGTCTGCTGATGAGGATGCGGTGATTGACAGACTCGGAAGCCTTGGCCAGGTCAATGAATACGGCTGCACAGTATTGTTTCTTATCGATGGCGGTTAAGATATCGTTTAGGACCTTGAGCGTTGCTAAGGTGCACCCATGACCAGCTCTGAAACTAGATTGCATAGTGCAGAAGGTACGGTGGGATTCGAAATGGTCGGTAATCTGTTTGTTAACTTGGCTTTTGAAGACCTTAGAAAGGCAGGGTAGGATAGATATAGGTCTGTAGCAGTTTGGGTCAAGAGTGTCCCCCCCTTTGAAGAGGGGGATGACCGCAGCTGCTTTCCAATCCTTGGGAATCTCAGACAACACGAAAGAGAGTTTGAACAGGCTAGTAATAGGGGTTGCAACAATTTTGGCAGATCATTTTAGAAAGAAAGAGTCCAGATTGTATAGCCCGGCTGATTTGTAGGGGTCCAGATTTTGCAGCTCTTTCAGAACATCAGCTGACTGGATTTGGGAGAAGGAGAAATGGGGAAGGCTTGGACGAGTTGCTGTGGGGGGTGCAGTGCTGTTGACCGGGGTAGGGGTAGCCAGGTGGAAAGCATGGCCAGCCGTAGAAAAATGATTGAAATGATCAATTATAGTAGATTTATCGGTGGTGACAGAGTTTCCTATCCTCAGTGCAGTGGGCAGCTGGGAGGAGGTGCTCTTATTCTCCATGGACTTTACAGTGTCCCAGAACTTTTTTGAGTTTGTGTTGCAGGAAGCAAATTTCTGCTTGAAAAAGCTAGCCTTGGCTTTTCTAACTGCCTGTGTATATTGGTTTCTAACTTCCCTGAAAAGTTGCATATCATGGGGGCTGTTCGATGCTAATGCAGAACGCCACAGGATGTTTTTGTGCTGGTTAAGGGCAGTCAGTTCTGGAGAGAACCAAGGTCTATATCTGTTCCTGGTTTTACATTTCTTGAATGGGGCATGCTTATTTAAGATGGTGAGGAAGGCATTTTTAAAGAATAACCAGGCATCCTCTACTGACAGGATGAGGTCAATATCCTTCCAGGATACCCGGGCCAGGTCAATTAGAAAGACCTGCTCACTGAAGTGTTTCAGGGAGCGTTTGACAGTGATGAGTGGAGGTCGTTTGACCACTGATCCATTACGGATACAGGCAATGAGGCAGTGATCGCTGAGATCTTGGTTGAAAACAGCAGAGGTGTATTTAGAGGGCAAGTTGGTTAGGATGATATCTATGAGGGTGCCCGTGTTTACGGCTTTGGGGTTGTACCTGGTAGGTTCATTGATAATTTGTGTGAGATTGGGGGCAACAAGCTTAGATTGTAGGATGGCCGTGGTGTTAAGCATGTCCCAGTTTAGGTCACCTAGCAGCACGATCTCTGAAGATAGATGGGGGGCAATCAGTTCACATATGGTGTCCAGAGCACAGCTGGGGGCAGAGGGTGGTCTATAGCAGGTGGCAACAGTGAGAGACTTGTTTTTAGAGAGGTGGATTTTTAAAAGTAGAAGTTCAAATTGTTTGGGTACAGACCTGGATAGTAGGACAGAACTCTGCAGGCTATCTCTGCATTAGATTGCAACACCGCCCCCTTTGGCCGTTCTATCTTGTCTGAAAATGTTGTAGTTAGGGATGGAGATTTCAGAGTTTTTGGTGGTCTTCCTAAGCCAGGATTCAGACACGGCTAGGACATGGTAGGATGTGAATACAGTGGAGGTAAACCTAGGCATTGAGTGATGATGAGAGAGATATTGTCTCTAGAAACATAATTGAAACCAGGTGATGTCATCGCATATGTGGGTGGTGGAACTGAAGGTTTGGATAAGGTATATTGAGCAGGGCTAGAGGCTCTACAGTGAAATAAGCCAATAAACACTAACCAGAAAAACAATGGACAAGGCATATTGACATTAACCTCTATGGGCTAGGTGGGACATTAGCGTCCCACTCTATTCAACAGCCAGTGGAATCGCGTGGCGCGAAATACAAATACCTAAAAAATGCAATAATTTCAATATTTCAAACATACGACTATTTTACACCATTTGAAAGATAAGACTCTCGTTAATCTAACCACATTGTCCGATTTCAAAAAGGCTTTACAGCGAAGCAAAACATTAGATTATGTTAGGAGAGTACATAGCCACAAATAACCACAGCCATTTTTCAAGCAAGCATATATGTCACAAATACCCAAAACACAGCTAAATGCAGCACTAACCTTTGATGATCTTCATCAGATGACACTCCTAGGACATTATGTTATACAATACATGCATGTTTTGTTCAATCAAGTTCATATTTATATCAAAAAACAGCTTTTTACATTAGCATGTGATGTTCAGAACTAGCATTCCCACCCAAAACTTCCGGTGAATTTACTAAATTACTCATGATAAACGTTCACAAAATACATAACACTTATTTTAAGAATTATAGATACAGAACTCCTTTATTCAACCGCTATGTCAGATTTTAAAATAGCTTTTCGGCGAAAGCACATTTTGCAATATTCTGAGTACATAGCTCGGCCATCACGGCTAGCTAATTTGACACCTGCCAAGTTTGGGGCAACCTAAACTCAGAATTACTATTAGAAAAATTGGATTACCTTTGCTGTTCTTCGTCAGAATGCACTCCCAGGACTGCTACTTCCACAACAAATGTTGTTTCTGTTCCAAATAATCCATAGTTATGTGCAAATATCCCCGTTTTTTTGGTGCGTTCAGGTCACTATCCAAAGGGTAACGCGCGAGCGCATTTCGAGACAAAGAATTTCAAAATGTTTCTTTACCGTACTTAGAAGCATGTCAAACGCTGTTTAAAATAAATTTTTATGATATTTATCTCGTAAAATAGCGATAATATTTCAACCGGACAATGCTGTATTCATTCAAAAAGGAAGAGAAAAAATGGCGAGGTCTCGTGAACGCGCATTTCCCATCTCATAGCCACCAGGCATTCCACTGACAAACTGTGCTCCTGTTATCTACCCGGAGACAGGAGACGCGTCAATCCGCTTTCTGAACGCTTTAGAGAGCCAATGGAAGCCTTAGAAAGTGCTACATAACCCCACGGGCACTGTAGTTTCGATAGAGAAGGAAAGGGAGAACTACAAAATCGCAGACAGGCCACTTCCTGCTTGTAATTTTCTCAGGTTTATGCCTGCCATATGAGTTATGTTATACTCACAGACACCATTCAAACAGTTTTTGAAACTTCAGAGTGTTTTCTATCCAAATCTACTAATAATATGCATATTCTCATTTCTGGGAAAGAGTAGTAACCAGTTTAAATCGGGTACGTTTTTTATCCGGCCGTGAAAATACTGCCCCTTAGCCCAGACAGGTTAAGGAGAGGCATGCTTAGCCGAGTGATCATAAGGGTCCAGTGAGTAGTGAGGTTGGTTGGGGTCACGGCGATTCAGACAGCTAGCCGGGCCATGGGTAACAAGCTAGCAGAAGATGGAGGACTGTTTTTAGCCACCTCGTGCATTTCCGTCGGTAGATTAGTGGGGTTCCGTGTGGTAGAGGGGACCAATCCAATTGGCAAAATAGTTATAGTTATAGTGGCCCAGAAAAATTGTCCGATCGACCTATTCAGCTAGCAGCCGATATGCTCAAGACAGCTAACGAATAATGGGCCGCAGTTAGCAGATGGGCGTTCAGGTTACGTCACGACGGAGGGGCCAGTTGAATAACTCCCTCGGGCAGATAACGTTGGCAGTCCAGTCGTTAAGGCCTGGTGGGGCCTTATAGAAACATCTCAAGGATAATCAATGGAAACAGGATGCACCTGAGCTCAATTTCGAGTCTCATAGCAAAGGGTCTGAATACTTATGTAAAAGTGATATTTCAGTTTTACATTTTTAATACATTTGCACAAATTTCTAAACCTGTTTTCACTTTGTCATTATGGGGTATTATGTGTAGATTAATGAGGTAACATTTTTAGAATAAGGCTGAAACGTAACAAAATGTGTAAAAATGTGTAAATTCTTTCCGAATGCACTGTAACAATGTTCCTTACAGTTCAAGCCTTTTTGCAGTCCAGTAATTCATTCAGTACATTAAAAAAATCATTTAAAAAAATACTTTCACATAATTAGAACGTCTAAAACCTGTCTGTAGTGCTCTGAAACTAACTCAGTGTTTCTGTTTTCTAACATGTCTTAAAGCGGTGCTCTCTCAAGGTAGGTTTACGAGGTCTGTGAGGATCTGTCTCTGTGTTCAATGTATACCCATAGACATAGCATTGTCTGTTTCACTCGGAGCATCATTTCAAATTAAGATCTCCAAAGATCTTCTAAGGCTTGAAAGGGACACAGTTATTTACATTTACGTCATTTAGCAGACACTCTTATCCAGAGCGACTTACAAATTGGTGCATTCACCTTATGATATCCAGTGGAACAACCACTTTACAATAGTACATCTATATATATTTTTTTTGCGGGGGGGGGGGGGTTAGAAGGATTACTTAATCCTATCCCAGGTATTCCTTAAAGAGGTGGGGTTTCAGGTGTCTCCGGAAGGTGGTGATTGACTCACCACCTTCCGGAGACACCTGAAACCCCACCTCTTTAAGTTATGTTTTATGTTTTGGAATGGGTATTTACAGTAAGAAACTGCTGTGGTCGGTTAGTGTGTACAGGATTTCCAAATGATAATTGAGTGAAGACACATATAAACATATTCATATACAGTACCAGTCAAAAGTTTGGACACAAGGGTTTTTCTTTAATTTTATAAATGTCTACATGTTGTAATAATAGTGAAGACATAAACTATATAATAACACATATGGAATCATGTAGTAACCAAAAAATTGTGAAAAGAATCGAAATATATATTTTATATTTGAGATTCTGCAAAGTAGCCACCCTTAGCCTTGATGACAGCTTTGCACACTCTTGGCATTTTCTCAGCCAACTTCATGAGGTAGTCACCTGGAATGCATTTTTATTAACAGGTGTACCTTGTTAAAAGTTAATTTGAGGAATTTCTTTCCTTCTTAATGAGTTTGAGCCAATCAGTTGGGTTGTGACAAGGTAGCGGTGGTATACAGAAGATAGCCCTATTTGGTAAAAGACCAAGTCCATATTATGGCAAGAACAGCTCAAATAAGCAAAGAGAAATGACAATCCATCATTACTTTAAGACATGAAGGTCAGTCAATCTGAAAAATGTCAAGAACTTTGAAAGTTTCTTCAAGTGCACTCGCAAAAACCATCAAGCGCTATGATGAAACTGGCTCTCATGAGGACAGCCACAGGAAAGGAAGACCCAGAGTTCAAGTAACAGACACATCTCAACATCAACTCTTCAGAGGAGACTACGTGAATCAGGCCTTCATGGTTGTTTCACCAGTAAGAAGAAGATAATTGCTTGGGCCAAGATACACGAGCAATGGACATTAGACCGGTGGAAATCTTTCCTTTGGTCTGATGAGTCCAAATTAGAGAGTTTTGGTTCCAACCGCCGTGTCTTTGTGAGACACAGAGTAGGATAATGGATGATTTCCGGACGTGTGGTTCCGACTGTGAAGCATGGAGGAGGAGGTGTGATGGTGTGTGGATGCTTTGCTGGTGACACTGTCAGTGATTTATTTAGAATTCAAGGCACATTTAACCAGCATGGCTACAACAGCATTCTGCAGCAATACGCCATCCCATCTGGTTTGTGCTTAGTGGGACTATCATTTGTTTTTCAACAGGACAATGGCACAGCACACCTCCATGCTGTTGAAGGGCTATTTGAACAAAGGGGGAGAGTGATAGAGTGCTGCATTAGATGACTTGGCCTCCACAATCAACCAACATCAACCCAGTTGTGATGGTTTGGGATGAGTCGGACCGCAGAGTGATGGAAAAGCAGCCAACAAGTGCTCAGCATATGTGGGAACTCCTTCAAGACTGTTGGAAAAGCATTCCAGGTGAAGCTGGTTGAGAGAATGCCAAGAGTGTGCAAAGCTGTCATCAAGGCTGTCATGATTTCCGCCGAAGTTTTTCATATATCCATTTGTTTTGTCTTGTTCCCTGCACACCAGGTTTTCATTCCCCAATCAATCTACGTGTATTTATTCCTCTGTTCCCCATCATGTCTTTGTGAAAGATTGTTTGTGTTACGTGTTTATTGGTGACGCGCTAGACTGGTTTGTTTTTTCCGTGGTGTTTCACGAAGATGTTTATTGTTAAACATAATTCTTGTGACTGTTTTGAGGTACTTTTGCCTCAATAAAGTGTGTGCCTGTTCACAAATCTCTCAAATCTTTTCAGCAAAGCTCTCCTGCACCTGACTTCGCTACCAGTACGCACACACATGACAAAGGCAAAGGGGGCTACTTTGAAGAAAAAATAAAATATTTATTTGTTTAACACTAACACTTAAACCAAACTCATACCAACAGTCAAGCATAGTGGTGGTAGTATGATGCTTTGGGGATGCTTTCCTGCCTCAGGACCAGGATGACTTGCCATCATTGAAGGAACCATGAATTCTGATCCGTATCAGAGAATTCTAAAGGAGAACGTCAGGCTTCCGTCTGTGAGCTGAAGCACAGCTGGGTCATGCAGCAAGACAATGATCCAAAACACACAAGGAAGTCTACATCAGAATGGCTTAAAAGCAACACATTTTAATTTTTAGAATGGCATTATAGCAGGACCTCAAACAAGCAGTTCATGCTTAAAAACCTTCAAATGTCACTGAGTTAAAGCAGTTCTGCATGGAGGAGTGGGCCAAAATTCCTCCAAAGTGACGTAAGAGACTGATCATGAACTACAGGAAGCATTTGGTTGCAGTCGTTGCAGCTAAAGGTGGTTATTGAGTGTAAGGGGGCAAAAATAGAGAAAATCAGAAAGGGGGCAAATACTTTTTCATGGCACTGTACACAAATAACAAATATAGATACAAATAAAATGCATAATTGCTGAGATTATAATCTCTCGCGGACAGATATATGTAAATATAACTGATACCCTAGAATCTGTCTGGAAGGAGTGGGATGGGTGGGATAACGAGCAGCAGTAGTTCCAGTGTTTGTGTTTTTCATCACAGGTTATTTGCACACATCACGGTTTCACAGGTGTTATCATCTTTGGAATTTCGGAAGAGGAGGGCACATTCGGCCCGTATCTTGCAAAGAGAGAGAGTGGAGCTCTTCATTCCGGTTCCCTTCCTCATTCTAGCATCTCTTCATCTCTTCTCTTAACATGTATGGACCCAGAATTTATTCTAGCAGCTGACCAATTACATGAGATTTTAGTTCAGGGTTAACCGAGATTATTAAGATTGCAACGAATACTGTTAGGCATACAAAATGTTATCCTTCAGTTTTGTTTGTTTACTTTGAGTCTTGTGGTGTTATGAAGACAGTCTTCAACTGTCTGCTGAAACAGCATCTAGATCTTGTCCTGTCAGTGTACAGTGTGTATCAGTGCTCATACTGTTTGTGGGTTATGTGCATGCAAAATGAGCCCTTTTGTGTTTTTCTTTTGTTCTTGTTGTTTGTTATGGTCGATGTTTCCATCATTTTGTCATTGTAAACATTCAATGTGGACTGAGGTGTCGCATTACTTGACACTAACCAATACTTTTGACTTCCCCCACCACCAAAAAATGTTTTTGTTATAGTTTTGTGATGAATCATCCGGATGTTGTTATGCGTGTTAACACGAAATGTGCTTTGTTAGAGTTCTGTTGATCTTTGCAGGGTTTACAGTCCCACTTGTTGGTGTGTGAATCGTTAATCCATCTCTGAACCTCCTCTCTGTATACAGGCCAGACAGCAGGCCCAGTTGAAACACCAAGTGGCAGAGGACAGCAAGAATGAATACCTCACCTACCTGCAGAAGTTTAACAAGGAGCAGAATGAACATTATTATAGCCTTATACCTCACATCTTTCAGGTATTTAACCTCACTCACAGTACTAATTGATTGGTTTTATATACAGTGCCTTCAAAAAGTATTCACACCCCTTTACTTTTCTCACATTTTGTTGTGTTACAGCCTGAATTTAAAATTGATAAAATTTCAATTTTGTGTCACTGATCTACACACAATACCCCATAATGTCAAAGTAGAATTTTTGAAATTCATAAGGAAATTAAAAGCTGAAATGTCTTTAGTCAATAAGTACTCAACCGCTTTGTTATGGCAAGCCTAAATAAGTTCAGGAGTAAAGATTAGCTTAACAAATCACATCATAAGTTGCATGGACTCATTCTGTTTTCAAAAATAGTGGTTAACATGATTTTTGAATGACTACCCCATCTCTGTACCCCACATGTCCAATTATCTGTAAGGTCCCTGAATTGAGTAGTGAAGTTCAAGCACAGATTCAACCACAAAGACCAGGAGGTCTTTTAATGTATCGCAAAAAAGGGTAGCGATTGGTAGATCCTAACTCAGTTGTCAGAGAAGAAGGAAACCGCTCATGGATTTCACCATGAGGACAATTGTGATTTTAAAACAGTTACAGAGTTTAATGGTTGTGATATGAGAACTGAGGATAAAACAGTGTAGTTACGCCGCAATACTAACTTACATGACAGAGTGAAAAGAAGGAAACATGTACAGAATAAAAGTATTCCTAAACGTGCATCCTGTTTGCAACAATGCACTTATGTATACTGCAAAAAAATGTGCTGAATACAAAGTGTTATGTTTGGGCAAATCCGACACAACACAACATTGCCTACCAGTCTTCATATTTTCAAGCATGGTGGGGCTGCATCATGTTATTGGTATGCTTGTCATCAGAAAGGACTAGAGAGATTTTTAGGATAGAAATAAACTGAATACAGCTATAAGCAAAGGCAAAATCCTTGTGGAAAACCTGGTCCAGTCTGTTTTCCAACAGACACTGGGAGACAAATTAACTTTTGAGCAGGACAATAATCTAATACACAAGGCCAAATCTATACTGAAGTTGCATACCAAAACAACATTTAATCTTCCTGAGTGGTCTAGTTTCAGTTTCAACATAAATTGACTTGAACATTTATGGCAAGACTTGAAGATGGCTGTCTAGCAATGATAGACAACCAACTTCACAAGCTTGAAGACATTTTAAAAGAATATTGGCAAATATACACTGAACAAAAATATAAACGTAACATGTAAAGCAGGGATGCACGATACATCAGTAAGCATATCGGAATCGGACGATATTAGCTAAAAATGCCAACATTGGCATCGGCCCATGTCTAGTTTAACGCCGATGTGCAAAACGGATGTCAAAGCTGAGGTGCATATCTATTTATGACGAAAAATATATCCCTACACAGAACAAAAGCAGAATAATACTAAGCATGCCAACAAATGAACAAGTTCAAGTCGAGCAGTCATTTGAAAGACATTTTCAGCGAGACAACTCAAAGGCGAAATCCATTAACGCCAAGATAATGGAATTCAATCAACCATTCTCTGTCGTGGATGATGTTGGCTTTTGCTAACTGGTCGAGCACCTCGAACCCCGGTACACACTACCAAGTAGGCGCTATTTTTCAGATGTTGCTCTACCGGAGATACACAGCATTGTTGAAATGACTTGCTATTAGCTTCACAACTGCGATGTCAGCCACAGTGGGTCGACAAGGATTTCGTACTGAGGAAAGCCGTATTGCATGCTCAAGAATGTGCTGGTTCTCATAGCACTGCTGCCATTTCAATGACATTTGAGAACATGTTTGAAACTTGGAAACATGAACACACTCCTAGCTCTATTCGAACAACTAAGTCGAGAAATAAGCTAATCAACTGCGTCTGCAACAGACGTGATACCCTCTGTCATGGCATTGAAACGCCTGCTCAACCAATCTGCCGACACAGACTGTGGGGTTAAAACTTTCAAAAGTACTCAAGGCTGTGAAGAAGCGATTCGTTGCCATTCTCTCTGAGCCTCTTCACTGTGTCGCCACCATGCTCGATGATAGGTACAAGGACCGCTACTTCGATGCAAACAAGAAACAGGGTTTACGTGAAATGTTACAGATACAGCTGGACAAGATTGAAGCGGACACAGTGACAGTGTGCACCGAGGAAGAGAGGCAGCGGACAGACAGAGCAGAAACTTTACTGCTTGACATGTATGATTAAATCCTGGTTGAGACTGAACAACTGAGCAACAAAACAGCACAGCAATTAAGTGAAAGAAATAGGTTTTGATTATGTTTTACTGGTAATGGGGACATACGTAAATGCCAACAAAATACCTTTTTGGTCAGTGTGTGTGTGTGTGTGTGTGTGTTGCAACTATTTAACTTTACTAGAATGCTTAAAAGGCCGCTAAATATTACAAATATTGGTATTGTTTTTTTGGGGGGGCAAGGAAAATATCAGATATCGATATCGGCCAAAAATGTAATATTGGTGCATCCCTAATGTAAAGTGTTGGTCCCATGTTCCATGAGCTGAAATAAAAGATCCCAGAAATGTTCCATATGCACAAAAAGTGTATTTCTCAAAAAATGTTGTGCACAAATTTGTTTACATCCCTGTTAGTGAGCATTTCTTCTTTGCCAAGATAATCCATCCATCTGACAGGTGTGGCATATCAAGAAGCTGATTAAACAGCAGGATCATTACACAGGTGCACCTTGTGCTGGGGACAATAAAAGGCCACTCTAAAATGTGCAGTTTTGTCATACAACGCAATGCCACAGATGCCTCAAGTTTTGAAGGAGCATGCAATTGGCATGCTGACTGCAGGAATGTCCACCAGAGCTGTTGCCAGCGAATTGAATGTTAATTTCTCTACCATAAGCCACCTCCAACATTGTTTTGGCAGTACGTCCCACTGGCCTCACAACCGCAGACCACGTGTATGGCGTTGTGTGGGCGAGCGGGTTGCTGATGTCAACGCAAGTGCCCCATGGTGGCGGTGGGGTTATGGTATGGGCAGGCATAAACTATGGACAATATTGCATTTTATCGATGGCAATTTGAATGCACAGAGATACCGTGATGAGATCCTGTGAGGCCCATTTTATAGTATCTGTGACCAACAGATGCATATCTTTATTCCCAATCATGTGGAATCCATAGATTAGGGCCTAATGAATTTATTTCAATTGACTGATTTCCTTATATGAACTGTAATTCAGTAAAATCTTTGAAATTGTTGCATGTTGCATTTATATTTTTGTTCAGTATAGTACAATCCAGGTGTGCAAAGCTCTTAGAGACGTACCCAGAAAGACTCACAGCTGTAATCGCAGTCAAAGGTGATTCTATCATGTAATGACTCAGGGGTGTGAATATCTAAATTACATATTTCTGTATTTCATTTTAAATAAATTTGAAATAAAGTTCTAAAAACATGTTTGCACTTTGTCATTATGGGGTATTGTGTGTAGATTAGTGAGAAAAATATATTTAATCAATTTTGAATTCAGGCATTAACACAACAAAATGTGTTATAGGTCCATGGGTATGAATACTTTCTGAAGGCACTGTAGTTATACAGTAGCACTTGCAGGCTCTCAAAGTGCTTCAGGGAGAAAACATTATTCACCAGTACTCACATCCACCCTATTTACAATATAACTGATGTGTATGTGATTAGCAACTCATAATTCTATTCGAAGGTACAGTAATCAAACAATGTTTTCTTTGTTGCAGAAAATACAGGAGATGGAGGAGAAAAGAATCGAGAAAGTGGGAGAGTCTATGAAGACTTACGCAGAGGTCAATCGGAAAGTGTTACCTATTGTTAGCAAATGTTTAGATGGCATGACCAATGCAGCAGCATCCATCGAGCCAACAATGGTGAGTAGCCTAGTGCGTGTGCATAACATGGTTCTTGTTATGTACAGTCATTTTACATAGTGACAAATCTGTTATACATTTTTATGACATTATTTGACTGGATTTCTATACCAAAGTGTGGAGAGAATGTGATTCCAGTCATCCATTGTTCTATTCGCTGAAGCAGTAAAGGGTTAGCAACCCATAGGAGGACATAAATTATTCACACCTTCAAAACGCTTACTTTGGCAGTTTTATTAATGGTCTCCCACTTTCACATTAATGAGAATTGTTGCTATGCAAAGTCGCATACAGGTGTCGTTGGGTGTTTTCACCGATAGTGACAGCGGACTCACCGATAATGACAGTTTTATCCTATATCTCCTAAGGAATCAAGATGTTGGGCATTCATTGACATATGCTTTACTGGTGTTAAAAATAAATGCTTTAGCATGGACTGTATAAAGTGTCTCAGACTAAGAGTGTTGATCTACAATCAGGTCCCCCTGTCTATTGATTATAACTAAGGTAATGCTGATCCTAGATCAGCACTCCTACTCTGAGACGCTTTCTGTGGTGGGTTTCAAGAGCCATGCCTTTGCTATAATTGTGTCTTCCTGCGCTTGAAAGGGGAGTTTAGGTCGATTCCACTTCAGCGGGAGCCGAAAAGATTTTTGGTATCTAAGATTGTTCTGGCAATTCTCACAAGAAGGATGTTTCACATGCTTTTTACGTATGTATCACAAACCATATATATATATTTTTTATCATGATGAGTGGCAGTTTTAGGCCTTTTTTTTTTTACCTAAACACAACTTGATACATGCTCTAACATATGGAGAGGGCATGTATGTCTAGATTCTGAAAATACACATTTTAACATTCATTTATTAAACCTAAAAATATTAATAGGAATATCTCAAAACTACCATTTTTGATTTTTCTTATTTTTACACATATTGTTTGCAACAATATACTCTTCAAAACAGACCATAGCCCTCATTTAGGATTGGACATTGAGCAAATCACCAGCAGAAGGAGTTGAATAAATTAATGTGAACATTTGTATTTCAGAACCTAGACATACTACTTTAAGATCACACTAAAAGGAGTATAATGACACCAAGGTGCTGCCTGTATCATGTACACTTCACAGTCTTACAGGAGGCATGTTTAGGTCTAAAAAGGGCCTAAAATTGCCACTTTCGTCATAATGTTGGTTTGTGATGCAAATGTAAAAAGTATTTCAAGTCCCATGAAGTTTCTATGTGAGAATTGCCAGAACAATCTGAGATACCAAAGCTATTTCCTGCTCCCGCTGGCGTGGAATCGCCCTTTTACATGTCGTAGTTTTGACATTGGCTTTCGAGAGGAATACTTCCACTTTAAAGTGCAAATTATTTTTCTTCTATTTGGTTCAGTTTGGTGCCTTCAAGCTGAAATACATTTGGTGAATATTCATAATATTCCATCTATTATACATGAATGAAATCACTTCCCCCAACAGGATACCAAGCAGGTGGTGGAATCCTTCAAGTCTGGCTTCGAGCCACCTGGCGACGTAGAAGTTGAGGACTATAGTCTGTCTATGAGGCGGACCGTGTCAGAGTCCAGCTATCTGAACTCGCGGGGGGAGGGCAAGCCCAGCCGCAGCAACAGCAGGGGCAAACTATGGCCTTTCAAGAGAAACAAGGTAAGAACAACACCTTCAGTCCACAATACTGCCCTCTACCTACTGTACTGTAATAGCCAGGGCCAAGTTCGGCAGGGCACCGCGTTGTGGAAGGTTCAGACAGAAATACACGTTGTAGATAGAGCACACGTCTCTCTGACATGAAGAATAAGGAATCCTGTCCACTCTCTTCATGACATTTCTATCTGAAATGTTCCACAATGTGAACTGAACGTGGCACAGGTGTCTGCCTAAACTGGAGAGTGTACATCTTTGTAATATGAAATAAATGCTTGTTTGGAAGCACAATTTATCTAAACGTTCAACTCGTGCTGGACACAGTGTTCACTCGTCGTCATACAATAACATGCTCATACTCTGTACATGCTCTTTTAAATCGCTGCTGTCTTAAGTGTTAGTAACCAGATTCTTTCTGTTGTCCTTCGTTTCATTATTATTATTATTTTAAATAATTTGTGTATGTTCATTTTCCTAATTTCTTTATTGTTTTGTTCCATACCGCTCCATGACCCTTACCCATAGCTCATGTCTTTGTTAGCTTCCCCACGCCAACCACCTCCTCCTCCCCCTACCTCCCCATCACCCGGTGCCATGCCCAACGGCCCCCAGTCTCCCCAGCAGCCCAAGGAGCCCCTCTCCCACCGCCTCAATGAGTTCATGACCTCCAAACATAAAATGCAATGTTTAAGGAGTCTGACACGTGGGGTAAGTTGATTTTGTACGGGCAGATTGACTCTTAAGACAATGATGTGGTGACTATGGGCTACTGATAGTGGCTCCTACTTTGGTCATTCCCTTTGAATGGGATCCGTCCGAGCCTACTACCTACAGACAATAATTAGAAAATTGTGTGTATTCTGGCACTGTGTTCTTTTCCAATCTACGATTGGTATGTATTCATTGTGTTCATTGTTTAACTTTTGTTCATACTATAGGTGGATAAAATATAATGCTGCCAATGGTGAATTAACTGTTCAGACTGACATGGCATCTATCTTAATATCCACAACCCTTCATTGCTGCTTGTGCTTGTACAGTTTCATACTTCCGTCTCAAAGTTTCAAACATATGTTGACATTGTGTATTTCTCGTCCCATTGTCTCCCCTCACTTGGAAAGCTTTCTCTCAAGCTGGTAAGCATGACTGTTTTCCTAACTCTTCAGATGGTTGATGACTATATGGTTTTGTAGTGCACACATTACAGGTACAGTCTTGATCACTATAGAGGAAAATTGCTGAAGTGTGTACTTTCAACTGAATACGCTCAGATCTCTTTGTTGATGGTAACAATATGAAGTCAATATAAAGACATTAAAAAACATGTATAAAACAATATAAAGTCACTTCTCCATGGTGTTAGGCTTCTTTAATAGGATTATGTATGTCTGGGTGTTGATTTGTTTGTTTGGTGGTTTGTTTGTTTTCCCATAGGGTTCTGGCCCTGAAGATTGTAGTCACCTGCCTCCTGAACAGAGGAGGAAGAAGCTCCAGGCCAAAATCAATGACATTAACAAGGAGCTACAAAAAGAGGTGGATCAGAGGTAGAGTAAATGTGTGAAAGTCAAATTGTGTTTCTATACGAGAAGTTTTAAACTAACTCTGGTCTATTTAAAAATGGAACAACTCTTCAGTATGAATGCCTGTTCATTCTGAATGTGACAAGCTGTCCATTTTATATTGTAGGGATGCTCTGACTAAAATGAAGGATGTGTACGTAAAGAACCCACACATGGGGGACCCCAACAGTGTGGACCCACGATTAGAGGAGATCGGACAAAATATTGACAAGTTAGAACTGGATTCAAGGAAATATGAAGTAAGTTGAACTGTTACACAAGATTTATGT
Source organism: Salmo salar (assembly GCF_965601325.2). Lineage (NCBI taxonomy): Eukaryota > Metazoa > Chordata > Actinopteri > Salmoniformes > Salmonidae > Salmo > Salmo salar. The sequence continues at coordinate 12,382,302 of NC_138310.1, read as the reverse complement.
CAATGCTGGTTAGATATTTAATGTTTGCCAGAGTATGGTCCAGTGGTAATGCTGCCAACTGCAGGCTCCAGACTAAAATCTGGGTTTGAATCCCTTGGCTGACACTTTCACCGCTGTCTTTCCCATGATCTGTCTCTCTTTCTGATTCCCGATCTCTATCAAAAATATTTCACATCTAGCTAGTTTATGTACAAATCAAGTATTGTTGAGTCGAAACCTTTTGATGTCTGTCCACAGACCTGGCTGCTGGAGGTGGAGACCAGGTTAGCAGAAAAGAGTGACCCACACAGACGACAAAGTGGATTGTACGACTCCAATGCTACTACACCTGTCAACAACAACTGTGCACCTGTCAACCGAGAGAGGTAGAACAAATGTGCACATTACTATAGCTCAGAATCAGTGGACCAGCAAACTGAAAAACCACAACCAAACCTCGCACTAGCTAGCTAACAATGTGTGTCACAACAGAGAACTATATGATTTGACTGAAACTTCTTTGGGGGCTTGTTGCACATGATTTATTATGCTCTAAATAAAACTAACGAGGACTGTCTATTGACTCAATGTATGCTTTTTAACACAGCTTTAAATGTATGGGTTTATGGATTTGACACACGTCTCACCAGGGCCATATAGGCAACCTTTTACAATATGATATTTGGGTTTGCACATACAATATCCATGTAGTTGGTCTATAACTGTTTGTCGTCTTTATGCGGTTAGCCCGGACGGCAGCTACACAGAGGATCATAGCACAGAGCATCACCTCAAATCTCGGAGCACCGACTTTGATGATGACTTTGATGACGAGGACCCACTCCCCACTATCGGAACCTGTAAATCGCTCTACCCTTTCGAAGGTACGCCAATGCCCCCTCTGAAAATAAGTGTTGTTGTTAGATTGGGGTTTGTTGTACTGTTCAGAACATATGTCTCACCTGGTTCAAATAACAGGGAAGGGGCTTCTTCCGTCATGTAGAGTTCATGTACAGTTGGGTTAAAACATTTCCCTGCAGGTAAAAAATAAAATGCTGTAAAGAGGATGTGACTCATTGAGGCATATTCTGAAATTTCACCTATGTATGCCGTTTACATACACTTAGGTTGGAGTCATTAAAACTAGTTTTTCAACCACTCCACAAATTTCTTGTTAACAAACTATAATTTTGGCAAGTCGGTTAGGACATCTACTTTGTGCAAGTAGCAAGTAGATTGTTTACAGACTATTATTAGATTATTTCACTTAGAATTCACTGTGTCACAATTCCAGTGGGTCAGAAGTTCACATACATTAAGTTGACTGTGCCTTTAAACAACTTGGAAAATTCCAGAAAATGATGTCATGGCTTTAGAAGCTTCTGATAGGCTAATTGACATCATTTGAGTCAATTGGAGGTGTACCTGTGGATGTATTTCAAGGCCTACCTTCAAACTCAGTGCCTCTTTGCTTGACATCATGGGAAAATCAAAAGAAATCAGCCAAGACCTCAGAAAAAAAATTGTAGACCTTCACAAGTCTGGTTCATCCTTGGGAGCAATTTCAAAATGCCTGAATGTAGCATGTTCATCTGTACAAACAATAGTACGCAAGTATAAACACCATGGGACCACACAGCTGTCATAACAGTCAGGAAGGAGACGCATTCTGTCTCCTAGAGATGAACGTACTTTGGTGTGAAAAGTGCAACTCAATCCCAGAACAACAGCAAAGGGCCTTGTGAAGATGCTGGAGAAAACAGGTACAAAAGTATCTATATCCACAGTGAAACGAGTCCTATATTGACATAACCTGAAAGTCACTGCTCCAAAATCGCCATGAAAAAGCCAGACTACGGTTTGCAACTGCACATGGGGACAAAGATTGTACTTTTGGGGAAATGTCCTCTGGTCTGATGAAACAAAAATAGAACTGTTTGGCCATAATGACCATCGTTATGTTTGGAGGAAAAAAGGGGAGGCTTGCAAGCCAAAGAACACCATCCCAACCGTGAAGCATGGTGGTGGCAGCATCATGTTGTGGGGGTGCTTTGCTGCAGGAGGGACTGGTGCACTTCACAAAATAGATGGCATCATGAGGAATGGAAAATGATGTGGATATATTGAAGCAACATCTCAAGACATCAGTCAGGAAGTTAAAGCTTGGTCGCAAATGGGTCTTCCAAATGGACAATGACCCCAAGCATACTTCCAAAGTTGTGGCAAAATGGCTTAAGGGCAACAAAGTTAAGGTATTGGAGTGGCCATCACAAAGCCCTGACCTCAAACCTATTTCCATTTTGTGGGCAGAACTGAAAAAGTTTGTGCAAGCAAGGAGGCCTACAAACCTGACTCAGTTACACCAGCTCTGTCAGGAGCAATGGGCCAAAATTCACCCAACTTATTGTGGGAAGCTTGTGGAAGGCTACCCGAAACGTTTGACCCAAGTTAAACAATTTAAAGGCAATGCTACCAATTACTAATTGTGTGTATGTAAACTTCTGACCCACTGGGAATGTGATGAAAGAAATAAAAGCTGAAATAAATCATTCTCTCTACTATTATTCTTACATTTCACATTCTTAAAATAAAGTAGTGATCCGAACTGACCTAAGACAGGGAATTGTTAGTAGTATTAAATGTCATGAATTGTGAAAACAGAGTTTAAATTTATTTGGCTAAGGTGTATGTAAACTTCCGACTTCAACTGTAGGTTATTGTTAATGATTTCAAACAAACTTGGTGCAGCATAGGCTTTTTGTGAACGTAACATTTTAACACACTCAACTGTAAAATAACAATGACTTGGCGTTTTACTTTCCTGTCTCTCCTTCTCAGGTCAGAACGAAGGCACCATCTCCATGGCCGAGGGGGAGCTGCTGTATGTCATCGAGGAGGATAAGGGTGACGGGTGGACGCGGGTGCGTAGGAACGAGGATGAAGAAGGATACGTACCCACATCTTACATCAAGGTCTTTTTCGACACAAATGCCAAAGGTGCTATGACATACATATAATTGTCATTTTATGAGATGGGCAATGGGTGGACAAGCATAAAAAATCTCTTGACATTTCAACCCCCCTGAAGTTTCCGAAATATCCAAGAATCATTTTTGAGACGGAACTCACAGAACAACGGACTGTATTTACATTTGTACTTGTGCTTTTTACCTTCTATCATCTGGCACCCGTTCAAACTAATTTTGGGAAGTCTTTGTTTGTGTGTATGAACAGGTGTGGATGTGTTAAGTTGTCAGAAACCAACTCGACACCACTGTCGATATCAGCTACACCTTGCTTCTAGCTCTAATAGTAATAACCAATGTCAATTTCTTGATTTATTTGACCAACATATATAGATATGTACAGTACGGTTTCTCATATTAGAAAGCATTGCATCTAAACATATCAATTCCTATTTGGAATAGCTATTATTGCATGCCTAAAGACAGACTCATGTTATGCTCTTCCAGCCTCCACTGCGTTGCATGCACAGTACATAGTATATCTGCGCTTGAGCAGCAACCATCATTGCTGTAAGCTTGCGAAGCAGAGAGGCAAACTAAATCAGTTGTTGCATGTGGACATGTTTCAAAGTATCAAAGAGAGGACATGCCTTTTTACACAGTAAAGCAAAAAAGCAATGTGATAGTTGGAAAAGGACACTGCTTGCATGTTGTCTTGATTAGCAATAATACAACAGACTGCTAGTGTATTCTCTTCTACAAGCTGTTGACCCTCCTCCAAAATCTGACAAAGGGGCTTCATTGAAGCGCCTTAACTACTGAATGTCGTGCTAAGTTTACAGTGGTGTTCTCGACAGATAAACAACTAATTTCATTCTGAGATGCTGGTGATGCACCCACCATTCCATCATTGGCATGATATTAATTTATTGTTTTATAATGATCCATCTATCCCTGCTTTATTTGATACTGAGTTGTTCTGCATGCTTGAACCAATTGATAAGACAAATTAAGTCAAATCAGATGAACATAGTATTGTAACCAGGTGATATTTCTGTTTTGAAAATGATTAACACATGTAACCTCAAGTTTTCTGTCTTTAATTTGCCATTGGCGTTCAGAATCATGCTCTCAAGCAGCATAGACTCGACTGTATGCAAACGTAATCTGCCAGGATGATTGTCAGAATGTGAAGGAATGTCATGGAATTACTTTCGCTTGTCTTAATGCATCACCACTAACATGTCTTGTGTGATTTTTGTTTGTTTGTTTGCTTTTTTGTTTGCTTTTTTCTTATTGCAGATTCCTAAAAGTCTTTGGCTCGCACAGGGATGGCAGGGCACAGGTCCTTGCGAAAAGCGCCCTCCTCTTAAAACTGTAGTCAGAGAGACGACAGACTAAAGGAACAAGTTGCAAGGCAGTCCAATTTGCGACCCAGTACAGAAATCCATTGTGGGTTTCTATTGAATGGATCAAAAACAACACACATTGCGGGGCAACCACCATTTCTAGTCATTTTCCTCTTGATTGTTTCTGCAAGCTTGCTTCTTGTTTTTCTAACTGGAGATAAGTATCATGTTGTGGCTGCTTGCTGCTCTACTGTACCTTGCCCCCAGGGGCGGTACTTGTTTCAGGGGAGAGGAGTCTGAGACAGCCTTGTTACACATTGGTGACTATTCTAAACCTGCATTCAATCTATCATCACAACAAACACTACACCGTAGGAAAATACTTATGGAAAATACCGCTACACTTTGGCTGAAAATTCCATTGGTTAATTCCCATGGTGAAGAAAAAAAAGCCATTGTGTCTGCGTCTCGAAAAAGCATGTTCACAGTAATGTCAATCAGACAAAAGAGAAGAAAACAAAGCTCATTATAATGATATGTCTTTCTTGGCACTGGAGCAGTGTTGCTGCTTCTCCAGTTGGCTTCAACACAGTAAATGCCTCACAATTACTGTACACACCCATGTTTGTATTTTGGGGTATATAGATTATATACTGATCACACATAAATTACACTGATTGTTGGCTTGAAACACATCTGCACAAATTTGTTGAGCCCCAATTTTACTTTTGACTTTTAGTTGAAGTGCATTGTGTAATCGTCTGACTGGAGCACTCAGTGCAGGTTTACAGGTTGGCATACAATCTGAACGAAGATCTCACTCCTTTGCTCTCTCCCATTGTCTCGCAATACGCACATGAGTGACAGCTCCTCTCTCTGGCTACACCCCCACACAGGCAGTAGCCATGGTGATTGTCGCAACTCTCTTTCTCCGTCTCTCACCCTTCTCTCTGTTTTCTTTTTCTCTCTTTTTTCTGGCTACTTGTGGTGGAGGTAGCTACTCTTCGGTTGGCGCTGTGTTTCTCTACGCATGCATGCTTGCCCTGTCTTCTTGCCTGTGCCAGTCCTACGGGGGGGGGGGGGGGGGGGTGTATATGTTGTCTCGATCTCTATTACATTAACTCATCATTTGTGGTGTGTTATCTTCTTTCCTTCTGACCCTGTGTTTGTGCCTGTGGTTTTGTGATTTTGTATTTTTTGGGGTATTTTGGGGGGTATTATTCTTTTGTCAATGCATGACCAATTTGCTTTCCCCTTGAATTCTTCATATGTCCATGCTGTTTCTCTTCCGGAGAGACACTGACACATCTCTCTTCTGTTTTTTTTTACGTTTTAAAGCTTCTTTTAACTGAGGTTAATCTGGGAGCGGCTTCTTTACATTAGCTGATTACCAACTCAAACTGACAAATTTAAGTATTTGTATGTCCATTGATAAAGAGATGCAGTACATATTAGCGAACTGAAGTCTCAGTGTATTCTGTAAGTATTTTGTGCTTTGAATTCACTGTGTACTGTTCCTTTGAAAACGTACCTGTATACTGTACATAACTGGCGTGAAAGCAAAGTTTGTTTCTTGACCGTTGACAGTAATGATGTAATTATACTCTGGTGTGTGTGATATGTGATAACTATATGCTAAAGCTTGGAATCATGTCTTCATTTGTCATTTATTTTATAGTAAAATAATGCCTGTTTATTTCTTTTGAGAAGAACAATACCTCTTTGTTATTGTTGGGCTTTGTTTCTCCTGGAAATGTTATCTGAAGTCTAATATACCATGTTGGAGTTTGGAAATAAATTTAAATATGAAGTGGGGAAAAAGGGACGTGTTACTGTAGAAAAGCATACAACAGCTGCAGTAGTGATGTTTTGCTGACATACAGTACACTGAGGTTCTGCAGACTAAATTATGAATTTTACAGATACATACACTACCATCACATCTTTCATTACAACTTGTTCTAACACTTCAGCCCACTAGATGGCATATGTCACAGCAAATTCTTCTGAGTTGCTGGTGCTTTCCTTGAGAGAGAGTGTGTGTGCTCAATTGCATGCTTACGTTCTTGCTTAATTATTTCACCACAAAAATCGAATTTGCTCAACATGCACATCACATACTGTACAGTTAGTACAGTATCTTATGACTGATACACGGATAGTTCTCATGTGTCAATTTTCTTGTTGGATACCCTTTTCACACTATTATGGCTGAACCATACTGTGCTGGCTTGGATATTTAGTTTTCACATTTGTATTTGTTTTATTATGGGTCCCCATTAACTGCTGCCAAGGTAGCAGCTACTCTTCCTTGGGTCCAGCAAAATTAAGGCAGTTATACAGTATACAATTAAAAACATGACATTACATTTCACAACACATTAAGTGTGTGCCCTCAGGCCACTACTCTACCATATATCTACAACACAAAATCCATGTGTACGTGTGTGTGTATGTTATCACATTGGTCAGTAATTAGTTCAGCAGGTGACAACTGCTAGGCCACGATAAAGTTAGGAACTTCTTACATCACTTCCTTCATTTGTTCTCGATTAGATTTTAATGTGTTGGAATGCAATGGGCCTCAGGAATGGCAGCAGAGTAATTCCAAACAATTTTAGTAACTCTCCTGCTTTAGACAGCAGCCCTGGCGTTCTGTTTGTGTGTGAGAATTAGGTTGTTTCTGCACCCCACCCCTTATACATCCTGTGCTACTCCTGCCCCTCCATCTTGTCCATTATTAACTTTTTTAGTATATTTTGGTCCTAAATTACATGGATCATTAATACACTAGACAGCAGACCCTTCTAGAATGCCTGCCTGTTCTACTAATGTACGATCATAAAGACGCAAGGCATGAATGAGCCATTATAACACAAGCTGTGCTATTTGAGCTGTATTTCTCAAGCAGATTCAGCACTAGGGCAAGAATCCCCCTCCTGAACAGTGTGTGTGTGTGTTGACAGTAATTTAGGCATCATAATGTTTGATGAGCTGGGAAATGTGCAGCCAACCCCCATAAACGGTCGTTTCTAGTTCTCCGAAGAGTAACAGGAGCCTTGCCCTTGGGAGCCAGGAATTCCTGTTTGGCTCCCAGTGCTGGAAATCATGTCACTGCTCTGGATTGAGACCCCCACCTCTCTTTATTTGAAAGGGACCATTTACAAACCCTCATACACATCTTTAACAGTGTCTAGAATGAAAAACATCTGAAGATAAAAGTCATGCAAGACGATGTGTTAAAACATTCAGTAGTTCTTGATCCTTAAAATATGTGGGATCCATTTATTTACATTTACAGTCATTTAGCAGACGCTCTTATCCAGAGCGACTTACAAAATGGTTCATTCACCTTATGATATCCAGTGGAACAACCACTTTACAATAGTGCATCTAAATCTTTTATGGGGGGGGGGGGGGGGGGGGGGTTAGAAGGATTACTTTATCCTATCCTAGGTATTCCTTAAAGAGGTGGGGTTTCAGGTGTCTCCGGAAGGTGGTGATTGACTCCGCTGTCCTGGCGTCGTGAGGGAGCTTGTTCCACCATTGGGGTGCCAGAGCAGCGAACAGTTTTGACTGGGCTGAGCGGGAACTGTGCTTCCTCAGAGGTAGGGGGGCCAGCAGGCCAGTGGTGGATGAACGCAGTGCCCTTGTTTGGGTGTAGGGCCTGATCAGAGCCTGAAGGTATGGAGGTGCCGTTCCCTTCACAGCTCCGTAGGCAATCACCATGGTCTTGTAGCGGATGCGAGCTTCAACTGGAAGCCAGTGGAGAGAGCGGAGGAGCGGGGTGACGTGAGAGAACTTGGGAAGGTTGAACACCAGACGGGCTGCGGCGTTCTGGATGAGTTGTAGGGGTTTAATGGCACAGGCAGGGAGCCCAGCCAACAGCGAGTTGCAGTAATCCAGACGGGAGATGACAAGTGCCTGGATTAGGACCTGCGCCGCTTCCTGTGTGAGGCAGGGTCGTACTCTGCGAATGTTGTAGAGCATGAACCTACAGGATCGGGTCACCGCCTTGATGTTAGTGGAGAACGACAGGGTGTTGTCCAGGATCACGCCAAGGTTCTTAGCACTCTGGGAGGAGGACACAAGGGAGTTGTCAACCGTGATGGCGAGATCATGGAACGGGCAGTCCTTCCCCGGGAGGAAGAGCAGCTCCGTCTTGCCGAGGTTCAGCTTGAGCTGGTGATCCGTCATCCACACTGATATGTCTGACAGACATGCAGAGATGCGATTCGCCGCCTGGTTATCAGAAGGGGGAAAGGAGAAGATTAATTGTGTGTCGTCTGCATAGCAATGATAGGAGAGACCATGTGAGGATATGACAGAGCCAAGTGACTTGGTGTATAGCGAGAATAGGAGAGGGCCTAGAACAGAGCCCTGGGGGACACCAGTGGTGAGAGCGCATGGTGCGGAGACAGATTCTCGCCACGCCACCTGGTAGGAGCGACCTGTCAGGTAGGACGCAATCCAAGCGTGGGCCGCGCCGGAGATGCCCAACTCGGAGAGGGTGGAGAGGAGGATCTGATGGTTCACAGTATCAAAGGCAGCAGATAGGTCTAGAAGGATGAGAGCAGAGGAGAGAGAGTTAGCTTTAGCAGTGCGGAGAGCCTCCGTGACACAGAGAAGAGCAGTCTCAGTTGAATGCCCAGTCTTGAAACCTGACTGATTAGGATCAAGAAGGTCATTCTGAGAGAGATAGCAGGAGAGCTGGCCAAGGACGGCACGTTCAAGAGTTTTGGAGAGAAAAGAAAGAAGGGATACTGGTCTGTAGTTGTTGACATCGGAGGGATCGAGTGTAGGTTTTTTCAGAAGGGGTGCAACTCTCGCTCTCTTGAAGACGGAAGGGACGTAGCCAGCGGTCAAGGATGAGTTGATGAGCGAGGTGAGGAAGGGGAGAAGGTCTCCGGAAATGGTCTGGAGAAGAGAGGAGGGGATAGGGTCAAGTGGGCAGGTTGTTGGGCGGCCGGCCGTCACAAGACGCGAGATTTCATCTGGAGAGAGAGGGGAGAAAGAGGTCAAAGCACAGGGTAGGGCAGTGTGAGCAGGACCAGCGGTGTCGTTTGACTTAGCAAACGAGGATCGGATATCGTCAACCTTCTTTTCAAAATGGTTGACGAAGTCATCCGCAGAGAGGGAGGAGGGGGGGGGAGGGGGAGGAGGATTCAGGAGGGAGGAGAAGGTAGCAAAGAGCTTCCTAGGGTTAGAGGCAGATGCTTGGATTTTAGAGTGGTAGAAAGTGGCTTTAGCAGCAGAGACAGAAGAGGAGAATGTAGAGAGGAGTGAGTGAAAGGATGCCAGGTCCGCAGGGAGGCGAGTTTTCCTCCATTTCCGCTCGGCTGCCCGGAGCCTTGTTCTGTGAGCTCGTAGTGAGTCGTCGAGCCACGGAGCAGGAGGGGAGGACCGAGCCGGCCTGGAGGATAGGGGACAGAGAAAATCAAAGGATGCAGAAAGGGAGGAGAGGAGGGTTGAGGAGGCAGAATCAGGAGATAGGTTGGAGAAGGTTTGAGCAGAGGGAAGAGATGATAGGATGGAAGAGGAGAGAGTAGCGGGAGAGAGAGAGCGAAGGTTGGGACGGCGCAATACCATCCGAGTAGGGGCAGAGTGAGAAGTGTTGGATGAGAGCAAGAGGGAAAAGGATACAAGGTAGTGGTCGGAGATTTGGAGGGGAGTTGCAATGAGATTAGTGGAAGAACAGCATCTAGTAAAGATGAGGTGAAGCGTATTGCCTGCCTTGTGAGTAGGGGGGGAAGGTGAGAGGGTGAGGTCAAAAGAGGAGAGGAGTGGAAAGAAGGAGGCAGAGAGGAATGAGTCAAAGGTAGACGTGGGGAGGTTAAAGTCACCCAGAACTGTGAGAGGTGAGCCATCCTCAGGAAAGGAACTTATCAAGGCGTCAAGCTCATTGATGAACTCTCCAAGGGAACCTGGAGGGCGATAATTGATAAGGATGTTAAGCTTGAAAGGGCTGGTAACTGTGACAGCATGGAATTCAAATGAGGAGATAGACAGATGGGTCAGGGGAGAAAGAGAGAATGTCCACTTGGGAGAGATGAGGATTCCAGTGCCACCACCCCACTGGCTCGATGCTCTAGGGGTATGCGAGAAAACGTGGGCAGACGAAGAGAGAGCAGTAGGAGTAGCAGTGTTATCTGTGGTAATCCATGTTTCCGTCAGCGCCAGGAAGTCTAGGGACTGGAGGGTAGCATAGGCTGAGATGAACTCAGCCTTGTTGGCTGCAGACCGGCAGTTCCAGAGGCTGCCGGAGACCTGGAACTCCACGTGGGTCGTGCGCACTGGGACCACCAGGTTAGAGTGGCAGCGGCCACGCGGTGTGAAGCGTTTGTATGGCCTGTGCAGAGAGGAGAGAACAGGGATAGACAGACACATAGTTGACAAGCTACAGAAGTGTTGTTTCTTGTATTATTGTCTCCTGTGTCTTTAGAGAACTGTTTCACTTTGATATCCTTTTTCTTCTGTCCTGATTTTCTCTTTCTTTTCTTCTGTTAACTAGATATTCTTTGTTGTTCTTCGTTAGCTAGCTAGCTTCTATTTATGTTGGACTTTGGTCATTGATGGACTTCAGTTATAGCCTTAACACTGCAGACTTATTTAGACTCCAATGGATTTATGCATTGGAGACGTGTCTCTGTGCATTTAGTAAAAATGACCAAGACCACTCCCACAGACTAGTTGTCATGTTACTAAGGTTACAGACTGAAAAGACCTTGCAAAAACAATGTATCGAACAAATTTGCACAGACTATAAAACCTCTTAGCTCATTATTCAGTCAAATATCGTATTTACTTTTTGGATATCATATGAATCATTTTGTTTTCGTCAAGAAATGATATGAACAGCCTAGTTTGAACCATATAGGACCAATGAGACATTTTTAAATGTGATGACATTGAATCAAAGTGTTAAACTGATTGGATTTGCACAAAGTCATCAACGTAAAGGAATTTCGTCTTATTATCCAGCGTTTAACCTAAATCCAATGACATGCTAGCTTTTTATGCTGATTTCACATTGAATTCACGTTTGTTGACAACTCAAACACACTGAACAAAAATATAAAGACAACATGTAAAGTGTTGGTCCCATGTTTCATGACCTGAAATAAAAGATCCCCTACATGTTCTATACTGTACGCACAAAAACCTTATTCTCTCAAATGTTGTGATTTTTTTACATGAGCATTTCTCCTTTGTTAATCCATCCACCTGACAGGTGTGGCATCTCAAGAAGCTGATTCAACAGCATGATCATTACACAGGTACACCTTGTGCTGGGGACAATAAAAGGCCAGTCTAAAATGTGAATTCTTGTCACTCAACACAATGCCACAGATGTCTCAAATTTTGAGTGAGCATGCAATTGGTATGCTGACTTCAGGAATATCTATCAGAGCTGTTGGCAGAGAATTGACTGTTCATTTCTCTACCATTTGCTGCCTCCAACGTTGTTTTAGAGAATTTGGCAGTGCGTCCAACTGGCCTCACAACCGCAGACCACGTGTATGGCGTTGTGTGGAAGAGCAGTTTGCTGATGTCAACGTTGTGAACAGAGTGCCCCATGATGGCGTTGGGGTTATGGAATGGGTATAAGCTACAGACAACGAACACAATTGCATTTTAGCAACGGGAATTTGAATGCACAGAGATACCGTGACAAGATCCTGAGGCCCATTGTCGTGCCATTCATCTGCCCCCATCCCCTCATGTTTCAGCATGATAATGCACAGCCCCATGTCGCAAAGATCTGTACACAATTTCTGGAAGCTGAAAATGTCCCAGTTCTTCCATAGCCTGCATACTCACCAGACATGTCACCCATTGAGCATGTGTGGGACGTTCTGGACTGACGTGTACGACAGCATGTTCCGGTTCCCGCCAATATCCAGCATCTTCGCACAGCCATTGAAGAGGAGTGGGACAACATTCCACAGGCCACAACCAACACAAGCCAGATCAACTCTATGTGAAGGATATGTGTCCCACTGCATGAGGCAAATGATGGTCACATCAGATACTGACTGGTTTTCTGATCCACGCCACTACCTTTTTTTTGGGGGGGGGGGGGGGGGGGGGGCGTCTGTGACCAACATATGCATATCTGTATTCCCAGTCATGTGAAATCCATAGATCAGGGCCTAATTTATTTATTTTAATTGACAGATTTCCTTTTTGAACTGTAACTCCGTAAAATCATTGAAATTGTGGCATGTTGCGTTTATATTTTTGTTCAGTATAAATGTAAATCAAAACTATATGTTGAAATGATGTCTGTGCTAAGTGGGATGTTTCCACTTTTAATTTGGTGTTTGCACCACTTTTTTCAGCAAGGGATAAACTATTCACCTGGTGCAACGCTTAGTAAATCTGTTCCAGGTGTACAGCTGTAGGATCTTAATTTGACCAGTATTGTAACAGCAAAATAATCCTTCAGCAAAAGGATTTGAATGTTTAGTCCATTCACACTTTTCCGCCAATGTAATGTTGCTTATTCAGTGGTTAGGCTATTAGCTAGCCATAATTAGGCTACGTGAAAAGTGCAATATAGTGAATTTATGTAAATCCTGCGGCGCGGGAAGATTCTTAACAACAACAGAGTGGTCAAATTATGATCCTACACCTGTATCAACAGACCAATGCCACTGGGCGTTGTTGGAATAGACGTTGAATTGATGTCTGTGCCCAGTGAAATGCTTACAATGTGAAACTCATCTAACGGTCAATAGGTTCCAATAAGTCCTCTCCTCAAAATACAAAATTGTGCAACTAGCATACTTGAATTTAAATCTGTAATATTGGTGGAAAATAGCAGGGCAGCATTTCCTGTTTGAGAGGAAGCGGGAAGTGACTGGAGGATGGTGATACTGCACTCTGGGCCCTCAGAACAATACAAAGTCTCCCTCACACAGGAAACGGATCTGCGTCAAAGTGGACCTGACAGAGTTTTATAAAGGCCAACGGCAAAGACCCTAAAGAGGCAGGATAAATCACTGTTTTCAATCCACACACTGACTTATACCCCAGTCTTGAATTAAAAATATCCCTTCGAAACAATGACTGTAACCAGCTAACTATATACTCCCTTCCATATGTATTTGGACAGTAAAGTAAAAATATATATATTTGGCTCTTTTCTCCAGGATTTTGGATTTGAGATCAAATGTTTGATATGATGTGACAGTACAGAATGTCACCTTTTCTTTGAGGGTATTTTTTATACATATCTATTTTACCATTTAGAAATGGAAGCACTTTATGTATCTAGTTAAAAAGGCTTCTGACGTTTGTAATTTCCATTTAGAAATGTTCAACTTGATTTTCCCTTATGAAAAATGCATCAACCCCTACAAAAATGTCCATTAATTGTAATCCACATTTCCTGTTGCTGAAGGATTATTTTCCTGCTGTAGCAAACTGGCTCAAATTAAGATCCTACATATGTATAGAATAATGGTCTAATTTATTTGTTTTTATAAACACAAACAATTGTTTTTACAAATCAAGCTGCTTTATACATGGACACTAGACAGCACGTAGTTCTTTGAAGATGTAATTCATGGAGCATTTTCAGCAGGATGGAGTGTGTTAGCACTTCACAACTATTTTATCAGTTGGAAACACACACAGGAATTCCGGCTTGGGAATGACCATCAAGTTCCTGGCCACTACAGGAAGGTGTGCATAAAAAGCACTTCCAAAGCGGGCAGCCTGTACCATTCAGCGAGGGAACACAAGGGAAGTAAACATTTGTATATATTGATGAAACCAAAATTGGGAGATGGCCTAGATGATAGGCCTAAAGTCAGTCAATTGAGTAGAGGTGATGTGGCAGCTGCAACCACGGAGTCTCAAGACGCTTGGCATTGTGTTCTCTATTCTATGGTAAGTTGGGAGGACAACTTATTATTTAGAATTTTTTTTTTTTTTTCTCCAGGAGAAAACTTCAGTATGCAGTTGTTTGATAATATGCAAATCATGAAGAAGTCGTATGACACGCAAAAGTAACAAAGGATAAAACGGTCATAATCAAACTATTAGTTCTCGGTAGTTTAATTTATCAGATGCTATTTATTATTTGTCAATTGATTAGTTGAAACACCTAAATGTTTCCCCATGAAGCCTAATGATTGAATTATTGGAGCAATAAAAATCGCTAACTTTTTTTTTGCATCACGGTGTGCTGATTTAGCCACCTGATCCTTTGAGGTTAAATGAATAGTTCACTTTAAACTCGCAGGATTAGGCGGCTGGCAAGGCTAGTGTTGACGCACCCAGGATGAGTAGTCGTCTTCAAATTGTTTAATTGACAGCACTAGTTTCAATTATTCAATTCATAACAGGCCAAATTATGTTCATTGTAATATTCTAACGATAGCCTATGAAACCTGAATTTGTTTTTAAATTTGACTAAAGAAATGTTTAATTAGGCATGTCTTGTTGCTGATCAATGATCTAACAAATGCCTTGGTTTATTAGTTTACGCATTGCAAGCTGCCCTCTAGGCCTATGTATTGTTCTGCTATTCAAAATGAGCCCTTGACATCATGTTTGCTACCTTTGGCATCAAGTTGTGTAGGCTAATATCCTATTGTTTCACATAGATGGAAGCTAACCTTACCTCTAACCTCAAACTGGAGTCCTGCAGTATTTCAAAGTGGGATGGGATTGTTGACTCCTCTAAACCAGACGAAACCTTGGATTTCGTCCCACAGAAAAACAGAAGATAAAGAGTATCTGCCTGCTTTACGGTTCATTATTACTTTTGGTACGCGCTAGGCCAGTCTCAAACTCGTACCGTGAGTAATAATGCACTGTGGCTGTCATTGCCAACGAGGGACAGACCACACCACCATGTCTTACTTTCACTGTTCTCCATATTCCTATGCATCTCATTGTGTGATGCATTCATGAAAACAGTGTTTGAAACTCTAAGGCCTTGTGTGGGGAAAGACAGCATTTTAATATAATCCTTTTTCTACTTTCATAAAGAAACAGACTATTCATTTTACTTAAATATTATTGTTGAGTTGTTTACATGAAATGTTGACTTTTCTGTACCTTGTAATAGTGATTGTAAGCAATTGAATAATAAAAATGTCAATATAGATTAGCCAATAGCATTGTAGGCCTTGTGCATCAAGGCTTCAGTTGAAATACCCCAACATTGAGCTTTGTTTGTGATCTGAGCACCACAATAATTGCTTTGCCTTTACACTGATTGGTGACTTCTAAGTAACCCCCCCCCCCACACACACACACACACACACACACACACACACACCAAGGCCTACAATGCTGGTACATTACTTACTGTGATATGTGGTTGTCTCAATATCTTGAAGTAACTGGCCTGTGAAAATTTCACTTTAAAAAGTACATATTCTGGTAACTCATATCCAAATAATGTTGTTGATTCATACTATACTCGTACTTTTGGCCAAAGCATAAATTGGAGTACTAGCACTTCAAAAACCCCACCTCAATCTTGTAGCAAACGGACTGTTTCAAAAATGCTTGTTATTTCCTCATAGAGGATGATGGCCAATCAGCAGTCTAGAGGAGGATGAGCTGGCCAGTCAATGGTCTACTTGAATTCATATTTTGAATGACCAGTATACACCCACACCCTTCTGTTGTTGGGGTATGCCAACACCGTTCCAATGCAGAAAAGCTGCTTTTTAACCTTCTCAATAAAAACAATTTTGAAGGAAAAATATTTTACTCATATCGTAAGTAATTATAGGTCATTTTCCATAGAAATCTGAAAACATTTGTCAGTTGCTTTAAGATGACTGCGTTATTAAGTCACTCTGGAGGATCAGAGCATCTGCTAAATGCCTAAAATGTTATACAGAGCTGCAGAATAAATTCCCTGAGCCTTGTGACTGTTATATTTATTTTGATTGCGTATGTCTATTGTTTTTAATAAACTTTTTCATTTTGTGAAAATAGCCTATAATTGAATAATGTTCAGAAATATTATAGCCACTTCTCCTACTCAGATGTCTATCTATAATAATCATGACAAGTTGACCCCCCCACCCCCAATACACCTTTTTATCACTTACATATGTGTTAGTTGCAACTAGCTAAAACAGTACTCCTTGTTGTGTGCATCGGGACGGGAATCCTTCGTCTCATAATCATGGATTCTGCAAATAATGAGGAAACTCATCCATTAGACTTTTTACCCCTTTTTCGTGATAGTTAGTCTTGGCCCATCGCTGCAACTTCCCTACGGATGCGGGAGAGACGAAGGTCAGGAGCCATGCATCCTCCGAAACACAACCCTGCCAAATCACACTGCTTCTTGACATACTGCTCGCTTAACCCGGAAACCAGCCGCAACAATGTGTCGGAGGAAACACTGTCCAGCTGGCGACCAAAGTCAGTTTGCAGGCGCCCGGCCCGCCACAATGATTTGCTAGAGCGCGATGAGACAAGGACATTTCGGCCGGCCAAACCCTCCCCTAACCCGGACGACGCTGGGCCTATTGTGCACTGCCTCATGGGTCTCCTGGTCACGGCCGACTGTGACACAGCCTGGGATCAAACCCGGGTCTGTAGTGATCATTATGCCTAATTCTATAACACTTATCAATACAGTCAGGTATCATGGCATCAGAATTAATACAGAATTATAATGATATTATCATAAGGTGCCAGATTACATTTAAACAAAGTATTTTTCTGCATATCTAGAGCTGTCTGTATCCTGACCAGTGGTTCTCAATATGCTTCTCTGCATCTCTACTAACATATCGGTAAAAGATTGAAAGGAATCTCTTATTCTGTACATTTAGTAATTACTTGCTTTTCTAAAGTCTATCAACCTTGCCAGTAGACATGCCAGCTAAGCGAGTTAGACAAGCTACTCTAACTTGATTGATAGCCTGAAATGGCTTGGTAGTAGCTAGTTATGGGGTTGGGAGATTTGCAACCTATCTAGCTGGCTAGCTAAAGCCAACTTCATAAAATTGCTAGGTGGCTAGTATTACAGAGAAACAACAAAACATTTTTTATTTATTTATGCGGGAAGGTGTGTGTGTATGTGTGTGTGCAACATTGCCATGGTATGTTTGATTGAATTGTCATTTCTTGGGAGCAACAGCAACAATTCAGTAGCCTGAAACTAGACATTCATAGTAAATAACTTAATATTTCAATAAGATAGCCTTAGTGTTTCCAAATAATGTACCTTTCTTTTAACCATATTGCAAATAAATGTTATACACCCAAAAAATATGTTTGCATTTTGTTTTTGATTATCCCCAAGAGTTGTCTATTTCAGTACAAAGACAAACCACCCATTCACATCAAACCAGATATGGAAGCTAACCGTTCATGAAATAAAGGTGCCATAAACAGCATGACAATCTAAAAAACACACAATGTTTATTTTTCCTTTATTTAACTAGGCAAGTCAGTTAAGAACAAATTATTATTTTCAATGACAGCCTAAGAAGGGACAGAGCTGCCTGTTCAGGGGCAGAGCAACAGATTTGTACCTTGTCAGCTCAGGGATTTGAACTTGCAACCTTTTGGTTACTAGTCCAACGCTCTAACCACTAGGCTACCCTGCCACCCCAACAATGTGGAAAACAACATGTTTATATAGACTGATCTGTCTGAACCTGATTCTGTTTAAATTTCCCTATCCCATTAGGCAACTTTTAATGGCAGTTATCAGATGTTTTCAGAACCCAATCTGAAAAGTGGGATGTTCAGAGATAACAGTTTCAACACATCCATTGAGAAGAGCAAAATCACAAGACCTGAAACCATCCCCATGTTTCAAGACAGGATCAACTTTCATTATGCAAACGACAGTGGGAATGGTCAGAATAGTTGAAACCATTACTCAACCTAGCCTAATTGTTCTTCATTGTTACATTTGTATGCCATCCATTATCTTTGCCTGTTACACACTAGGTCCAATTCCTTTCATTAGTATTAAAACGTCATACAGGACATTGACCTTGATTTATTAGACCCTGCCATGGATGATTGGTTCAATAAAAGCCTTGCCTCAAGATCAATCTTGACCACAAGGTGGTGATCTAACAACAAATTGCTGCGCATGTTGCTGCACACTATATATACAAAAGTATGTGAACACACCTTCAAATTAGTGGAATCGGCTATTTTAGCCACACCCGTTGCTGACAGGTGTATAAAATCAAGAGCACAGCCAGGCAATCTCCATAGACAAACATTGGCATTAGAATGACCTTACTGAAGAGAACAGTGACTTTCAACGGGATGCCACCTTTCCAACAAGTCAGTTTGTTAAATGTCTGCCCTGCTAAAGCTGCCACGGTCAACTGTAAGGGCTGTTATTGTGAAGTGGAAACGTCTAGGAGCAACAACGTCTCAGCCGCGAAGTGGTAGGCCACACAAGCTCACAGAATGGGACAACCTAGTGCTAAAGTGTGTAGCAAGTAAAAATCGTCTGTCCTCGGTTGCAACACTCACTACTGAGTTCTAAACTGCCTCTGGAAGCAACATCAGCACAAGAACTGTTAGTCGGGAGCTTAATGAAATGGGTTCCTATGGCCAAGCAGCCGCAAACAAGCCTAAGATCACTATGCGCAATGTCAAGCGTTGGCTGGAGTGTTGTAAAGCTTGCCTTCATTGGACTCTGGAGCAGTGGAAACATGTTCTCTGGAGTGATGAATCACGCTTCACAATCTGGCAGTCCGACGGACAAATCTGGGTTTGGCGAATGCCACCTGCCCGAATGCATAGTTCCAACTGTAAAGTTTGGTGGAGGAGGAATAATGGTCTGGGGCTGTTTTTCATGGTTCGGGCTATGCCCCTTAGTTCCAGTGAAGGGAAATATTAACGCTACAGCAAACAATGACATTCTAGACGATTCTGTGTTTCCAATTTTTTGGGAAGGGCCTTTCCTGTTTCAGCATGACAATGCCCCCTTGCACAAAGTGAGGTCCATACAGAAATGGTTTGTCAAGATTGGTGTGGAAGAACTTGACTGGCCTGTACAGAGCCCTGACCTCAACCCCATCGAACACCTTTGGGATGAACTGGAACGCCTACTGCGACCCAGGCCTAATCGGCCAACATCAGTGCTCGACCTCACTAATGCGCTTGTGGCTGAATGGAAGCAAGTCCCCGCAGCAATTTTCCAACATCTAGTGGAAAGCCTTCCCAGAAGAGTGGAGGCTGTTATAGCAGCAAAGGGAGGACCAACTCCATATTAATCCCCTTAATTTTGGAATGAGATGTTCGACGAGCAGCTGTCCACATACTTTTGGCCATATAGTTCATGCTTTATTACACTTACATTTTGAAAAGGATAAACATTTATCCAACTCCCAGTACCTTTTAAACAGAAGATTTATATGAGTTTTAGATATTCCATTTAATTTTAAATTGATCCTGCAAATTATATTTAACCGCCTTGGATTGCTCCAGAAAAATGGGTCATGGTAACGCAACTATTAAAATATTGTCTTATGGTGGTTGCTAGGAAACTAGTGAACCCAAGACAAGTATTAGAAGAAGAAAAATCAGTGGCGATTCATCGATGTCGATATTTAGATATTTTCTTTGATGACATGACTTAACTAATGTAGATGGTGTAAGTGTTACAATAAGAGGATAGTAGTGATATGCCCTCCTCACAGGGCTATGTTGAGTGATGTGTACAGCAGAATACAGTAGGTATATCTGTGCGTTAGCTCCTTTGAGTAATGCTTGGACACCCTATACTTTGAATCAATACAGACAGCCTCTATGTGTGAAGCCATAGCCCTCTATTTTCTTGCATTACTTAAAGGTGGGGTTCTCAACCCTTTTCCTTCTGAGGACCACTGAAAGAATCTGGGGACCCCCTACATCACATATTTAAGAGGAAAAAGTGTGCTCAATATTTTTTGTCTACACAATATATCAGTACACTATACAATACAGCTTATCACCAGTGTTGGGGAGGGGTGTACTTCAACTAGTAATTTAACTACATTTTGCAGTAGCTTGGTTGTAGTGAAACTAAATTCAAATATTGGTAGTGTTTTAAGCAATTAAATAGTTTGGTTAGCGCTGTAGCTAACGACTTAAACTACACACTACTTTGTTTTGCAAAAATAAAATAAAATATGGGTGAGGTAGACAATCATTTATTTTTTGGAACTCGACCTTCCTAATTTCACATTCTCTTAACATCTGACTCCAGAGAGATCTGTTGTTGCAATTTGTAATATATGACATTTCAGATTAAGATATGATAATTTATCATGAGGTAGTTTGGATGTAGTGAACTACTTTTTCAAAGTAACTTTAGTGAAGGTAACTATAGTTTTCTTAAATGTAGCTTAAGTGTAGCTGAACTACTTCTAGTGTGAAGTAATTGCTAGCTTGGTAAACTATATTTTCAGAGTAGCTTCCCCAACACTGTATATCACATTGCGTAACCAGAGTGCATGTTTTCATGTCTGCAATAGTCATTACCCTTACAGTGTAAGATCAAGTTTCCAATTGTCATTCCTCCTTAAACCGCACACATAACCTCCTGTTCTCCAATACACAGAAACAGTCAGAGGTATAACAACTGCATGTGTATCCATCAAACGCTTATTTCTGGGCATATTTGACCATCTCAAATCAAACACTTCCCCTGTCTGCTACGGATTATAATTAGGTGTCCAAAAAGCCCTAGCACAGTCACAGACACATTTCCCTCTGTTTTAGAGTATCGCGCTCTCACACTCTCCAGGGAGACTAGACCCATTTTCAACTCAGTAATGACTCTCAGGAATCTGACAGGCTGGGGTTGGCAATGGGGCTGATATTCTGCGATACCCTGGCACTGAATGGAATCCACATTACATCTGGCTGGCTCTGTTAGAGCTATCAGATGTGAATTACACGGCCGTGCGTGGTCTGTTCTTTCTCTCCTTTGTTCTGTCTTTGTAACTTTTGTAGGGACAAAAGGTGATGCTAGGAATTGTGGTTAACAGATGCTTTGGATTGCTTTAGAACTGATTGTCAGGCAAGCATTTGGATTTTATTGTATTTAAAGTCAGTTACTCTATGTACGGTGCAATTGGAAAGTATTCAGACTCCTTGACTTTATCCACATTTTGTTACGTTACAGCCTTATTCTAAAATTGATTCAATAAAAACAATTCCTCATCAATCTACACACAATACCCTATGACAAAATGAAAAAAGTTTTTGTTTAAATTTTTGCAAATGTATTACAAATAAAAAACAGAAATACCTTAATTACATAAATAGTCAGACCGTTTGCTATTAGACTTGAAATTGATCTCAGATGCATCCTGTTTCCATTGATCATCCTTGAGATGTTTCTACAATTTGATTGGAGTCCACCTGTGGTAAATGCAATTTATTGGACGTGATCAGGAAAGGCACACAACTGTCTATATAATGTCCCACAGTTGACAGTGAATGTAAGAGCAAAAACCAAGCCATGAGGTCAAAGGAATTGTCTTCAGAGCTCTGAGACAGGATTGTGTCGAGGCACAGATCTGGGGAAGGGTACCAAAACCTTTCTGCAGCATTGAAGGTCCCAAAGAACACAGTGGCCTCCATTTTTAAATTAAAGAAGTTTGGAACCACCAAGACTCTTCCTAGAGCTGGCCACCCGGCCAAACAGCAATCAAAGGAGAATGGCTTTGGTCAGGGGGGTGACCAAGAACCCTATGGTCACTCTGACAGAGCTCCAGAGTTCAGCTATGTCTGAAGCACTCCAACAAATCAGGCCTTTATGGTAGAGTGGCCAGACGGAAGCCACTCCTCAGTAAAAGGCACGTGACAGCCGAGTTTACCAAAAGGCACCCTCAAACCATGAAAAACAAGATTCTCTGTTCTGATGAAATCAAGATTGAACTCTTCGGCCTGAATGCCAAGCGTCATGTCTGGAGGAAACCAGGTACCATTCCTACAGTGAAGCATGGTGGTGGCAGCATCATGCTGTGGGGATGTTTTTCAGCAGCATAGACTGGGAGACAGTCAGGATCAAGGGAAAGATGAACAGAGCAGAGTACAGAGAGATCCTTGATGAAAACCTACTCCACAGCGCTCAGGACTGGAGCAAAGGTTCACCTTCCAACAGGAAGCACACAGCCAAGACAATGCAGGAGTGGCTTCGGGACAGGTCTCTGAATGTCCTTGAATGGCCCAGCCAGAAACCCATTCTAACATCTCTGGAGAGACCTGAAAATAGCTGTGCAGCGATGCTCCCCATCCAACCTGACAGACCTTGAGAGGATCTGCAGAGAAAAATGGGAGAAACTCCCCAAATACAGGTGCGCCAAGCTTGTAGCGTCATACCCAAGAAGACCCAAGGCTGTAATCACTGGCAAAGGTTCTTCAACGAAGTACTGAGTAAAGGGTCTGAATACTTATGTAAATGTGATATTTCAGTTTTTGTGAAAATGTATTGCTTTGTTATCATGGGGTATTGTGTGCAGATTGATTAGGAGGGGGAAAATTACATTGATTTTAGAATAAGGTTTTAAGGTAACAAAATGAGAAAAAATTCAAGGGGTCTGAATACTTTCCGAATGCACTGTGCATGTACTCCTCTTCCTGGGTGAAGAAGTGTTTCCAAAATCTTCTACTACATGATCATATCGAGCTATGCATTATCGAAACATTTTGAAACATCTTGGTATGTGTGATCCCTATGTGAACACAGTAGGTAAGTGTTCACCACCGGATCATGTTTGTTGACGCCTTATCTGAGGACCTATCTGTATTGGTGATGCATTGAGAGGCATGCATGAGAGCTCTGACAGGTTCCCTAGATTGTCAGTGTCACGACTTCCGCCGAAGTTGGTGCCTCTCCTTGTTTGGGTGACGTTCGGCGGTCGACGTCACCAGCTTTCTAGCTGCCACCGATCTACTTTTCTTTGTCCATGTGTTTTGTCTTGATTGTACACACCTGGTTTCCATGACGTTATAATTCATTCCCTATTTAACCCTCTGGTTCCCACAAGGTTTTGTGCGTGTTCTTTGTTAAGTGTTCGCTCGTTTGTGTAGAGCTGTATTGTATTCCCTGTATGGAA
This sequence comes from Salmo salar, assembly GCF_965601325.2. Taxonomy (NCBI): domain Eukaryota; kingdom Metazoa; phylum Chordata; class Actinopteri; order Salmoniformes; family Salmonidae; genus Salmo; species Salmo salar. Next base: position 12,358,938 of record NC_138310.1, on the reverse strand, counting down.
TTCGTTTTTTGTCTATTTTCGAGTAAAGTACGTTTTTACCCAGTTCTGTGTCCTGCGCCCGACTCCGTCCTACCCGCTGCACACAGACACTTGACAGCCAGACCTGTCTTCTCTAATACTGCTTTAATTTGTCTCTTTGTATTGGGGCTTGTGTAAGTGCATGACAGGTTTTCAGAGCTTGTCTGGATTTCATTGGCCTTACAAAGCATGTTTTGGTGCTCACAGAGCATAGACTAGAGCTTTAAAGGTCAACATTGAAACACAATAGTATTATATATTTTACATTATAAACTGGGTGGTTCGTGCCCTGAATGCTGATAGGCTGAAAGCCGTGGTCCACGGGTATGACAAAACATTTATTTTTACTGTTCTAATTACTTTGGTAAACAGTTTATAATAGCAATAAGGCATCTCGAGGGTTTGTGGTATATGGCCAATATAGTACGGCTAAGGGCTGTATCCAGGCAATCCGCTAAGAACAGCCCTTAGCTGTGGCCATATACCACATCCCCTCGTGCCTTATTTGTTAATTATAAAGGGGAAAACATGCGTGTTCCCATTTTTCACCCCCAAAAATCACCATGAATAACTTAACTGCTAGGCCTATATTCCCATAGAGTGCATTAGGTTTACGGTGTTTTTGCCGACTGTTGTGAAGTAATTGTACTCCATTACATAGTATGGCTCCAAAATGAACTATCACTCAGAAAGAGTGATTATTTACATATAATCTAATGAGTTGTGAGGCTCTTGTGGAGAGTTGGTGAAGTGGGTCAATTGATGTCTGGGCAGCCAAAATAGCCCGAGTTACATTCAGCTGCTAAGACACAGTCACAACAAGGCAAAGCAATGTAAGACAATCCTTGGTTAACACATCTGCTGTAACTTCCATTGTAGAAGCTGCAGGTACAATGATAACATCTAACTAGTTTACAGGAATCTCTTGTCGTGCCCTAAAACCAGGTGCACATGTATCCAGCACCATGGACAGTGCCATATCAGTGTTAACTTTAAGTCAAAAATAGAAAAAGTAGATATGGAAGTGGAGGCAGAAATAGATGTCACCTTTCCAGCATATACTGCTCTTAGATTCTTTGGTATCCCGCTACAACATCAATGGACGGTGGTTGCTGACTATAACCCATTACGGTTCAAGGAGTTTGATTATACTACAGATAAGATGTACCATTTGGACTACAGATGATGCCATTTTATAAACACATCAGTGAAAGTAATGATGCAAGGTTAATTTCCCAAAGAAGCAGCAGGTGAGTTAAATACTGTAGCACGAAAGCATCCAGGCATCTACTCACCTCAGGTTTGATCATAATTTGACATCTTGTTAGCCTTTGTGGCTGACCTGTGAAATCTGTCTGTGTACCCACCACTCAATGAGCTATACGCTCAGCATGGCTTTACTAGAGACTCCTCTGACATCCTTCAACTGTTCCCACCAAGATGGACCGAGTAAAGCACCACACTTTCACAAGTCAGTAAACATTCTACAGCCTAGGTATATTTGATATTTTCAGTGCGTTTATTTGTTTTGTTCTATGGTAGACAAACTTATTTTGTCAGTCAATCTTGTGTAGGCCTACTTTGTGTTTGTGTGTGCGTGTGTGTGCATGGGCATGTGTGTGTTTTCCAATAAAGAAGCAGATGGAGCTGTCAGCTTCTCCTCCATGCACAGTTAATCTCCTGAAAATCTAATCTTGACATTCCACTATAGCTGCTCACTACACCAGTGCTTACCATAGTTTTCATAGATTTAGTTAGGGTTTGGATCTCATCTAGCAGATTCTGTGAAAATGAGGATACAGTATGGCTAACCATTTGGCTTTTCAATTGAGAACTAAAAAGTCCTTAGAGTTAAGATCAGTTGAGCACTGTCCTTACCTGCAAAAGGAGCAGTTGCTATAATTAAGTTATTGCTATTAATTGCCCAAGACTAGATCACTCTGAGAGAACTTTAGTGCTCCTTTAAAGAAAGGAAAACTATACAAGCAATAGGTTAATATTTCAGTGCACTACTATTATAATATTATATATATAAGTATAATAGGCTCATATTCATTCTTGTTATTTTTACATAAAGGTCTAATTTATTGACCTCTGACCCTTTGATATGGATTTAACACATAGAAGATGCAGAATCCAAAATCTGCGCTGGGATGAAACGAAAAATATGGAGTGACTGAAAAAGCCATTACGATATGACATTTATCATTTAGATACAGAAATGCGAAGAGCAGAACTGCGAGCTGCATTGTGCTGGGAAATGTGAGTCAGCCAGACATTCTGTGAGTATGGGAGCTGCAAATGGGATTGGAGTCAGATCAATTCATTTGTATTAATATTTTAATTATTTAAAGAGCAAGGGTTTCGTCAAAGCAGGTTTTTCTGTCCTTTGATCAGAATTTTTTGGCAGAACCTATAGAATGGATTACATGTAACCTGTAAAAATAAACTTACAATTGCCTTTGTGGAGACACGAGTTATATATTGACAACATTATTGTAGTGGTACTGGTTCTGGATCAGTATTTATACAATGTTGGACAGCATAACATGAATGCAACAGAGTAGACTAACAAGGGAAATACATGCCTTGTTCTCATGCCAAACCCTAAGGCTACATAGCTTTGAATAAAACCCATCAAAGCCATAGTACAGAATGTCTCTATCAGCAAATTGCCCCCACTGAGAACCTTATTGCTCATCTTTGTGCTGCGCTTGTCTACTACGTTGTTTGAGGGGAACTCGGTAAGTCTCTTGACGCCCGAGTGTAGAGGCTGGGGATACACATAGCGTACATGCCAGGGTAGTCTCTATGTGCCTGAAGTGTTCTTAGCACTGATTTTCTTGGCCTCAGCTAAAGAAAAATAAGAGCGCACTCCGTGGTATTTGTCTCCTTTCTCTTGAAAGCCTTAAAATATTAATGACTGTGTTTCCTACCTCAAGGCATTGTTTGCCATCTCTCTGTTAATGTACAGGGCTGTGAAAAAGTATTTGCCACCTTTCTAATTTTCTCTACTTTTGCATATTTTTTTAAACGGAATTTTATCAGATCATCAACTGAAACTTAATATTAGATAAAGGAAATCTGAGTGAACAAATAAAACAACAATTACATACTTATTTCATTTATTTCTTAAACAAAGTTATGCAATGCCCCTGTGTGAAAAAGTAATTGCCCACTTACACTCAGTAGCTGGTTGTGCCACCATTAGTTGCAATGACTCCAACCAAATGCTCCAGTAGTTGTTGATGAGTCTCTCACGTCGCTGTGGATGAATTTTGGCCCACTCTTCCATGCAGAACTGTCTTATTATCTCAGCGACATTTGTAGGTTTTCAAGCATGAACTGCTCATTTCAAGTCCTGCTACAACATCTCAGTTGGGATTAGGTCTGGACTTTGACTAGGCCATTCCAAAACTTAAAATTTGTTGCTTTTTAGCCATTTTCATGTAGACTTGACTGTGTGTATTGGATCATTGTCTTGCTGCTTGACCCAGCTGTGCTACAGCTTCAGCTCACAGACGGATGGCCTGACATTCTCCTGTAGAATTCTCTGATACAGAGCAGAATTCATGGTTCCTTCTATTATTAAGGCAAGTCGTCCATGTCCTGAGGCAGCAAAGCATCCCCAAACCATCACACTACTATCACCATGCTTGACCGTTGGTATGAGATTTTTACTGTGGAATGCAGTGTTTGGTTTTCGCCAGGCATAATGGGACCCAGGTCATCTAAAAAGTTATACTTTTGACTCATCTGTCCATAGAACATTCTTCCAAGTGTCTTGATGATCATCCTGGTGCTTCCAGGTGCTTTTTGGCAAACTTGAGTAAACGTTTTGGACGAGATGGTTCCCATTATGTCTGGCGAAAACCAAACACTGCATTCCACAGTAAGAATCTCATATCAACTGTCAAGCATGGTGGTGGTAGTGTAGTGTGATGGTGAAGTATATATATTTTTTTGTTATTTCTAAACTCAGGTTATCTTTATCTAATATTAGGTTTTGGTTGAAGTTCTGATGACATTCAGTATCAAACATATATAAAAATAGAGAAAATCAGAAAAGGAGCATATAACGATAGCTAACACACTTTTGTACATTGCGCTGTTCCGTACATTTGACCTTATTTTAATGCCCAAAAACGTAATACTTCCTGATCAACTGTAATATGAATACCATTGTAAAGCACAATTTCTACTCTTTCCAGCAAAATCAATGACGAGTCCTTCATACTACCCGTCTCTGCATGATTGAAGAAGGCAATGGAGCATTGCTGGGTCTTTTTAAAAATGGCGGGTGGGGAAGCAAAAGCTACTGCGTATTAGTGAAAGGGGGAGATACAGTGGCTTGCGAAAGTATTCACCCCTTTGGTATTTTTTCAATTTTGTTGCCTTACAACCTGGAATTAAAATAGATTTTTTGGGGGGGTTTGTATCATTTGATTGACACAACATACCTACCACTTTGAAGATGCAAAATATTGTGAAACAAACAAGAAATAAGACAAAAGAAAATTGAAAACTTGAGCGTGCATAACTATTCACCCCCCCCCCCCCCCCAAACAAAAAAAGTCAATACTTTGTAGAGCCACCTTTTGCAGCAATTACAGCTGCAAGTGTCTTGGGGTATGTCTCTATAAGCTTGGCACATCTAGCCACTTGGATTTTTGCCCATTCTTCAAAGCAAAACTGCTCCAGCTCCTTCAAGTTGGATAGGTTCCTCTGGTGTACAGCAATCTTTAAGTCATACCACAGATTCTCAATTGGATTGAGGTCTGGGCTTTGACTAGGCCATTCCAAGACATTTAAATGTTTCCCCTTAAACCACTCAAGTGTTGCTTTAGCAATATGCTTAGGGTCATTGTCCTGCTGAAAGTTGAACCTCCGTCCCAGTCTCAAATCTCTTGAAGACTGAAACAGGTTTCCCTCAAGAATTTCCCTGTATTTAGCGCCATCCATCATTCCTTCAATTCTGACCAGTTTCCCAATCCCTGCCGATGAAAACATCCACACAGCATGATCTGTCACCACCATGCTTCACTGTGGAGATGGTGTTCTCGGGGTGATGAGAGGGGTTGGGTTTGTGCCAGACATAGTGTTTTCCTTGATGGCCAAAAAGCTAAATTGTAGTCTCATCTAACCAGAGTACCTTCTTCCATATGTTTGGGGAGTTTCCCACATGCCTTTTGGCGAACACCAAACGTGTTTGCTTATTTTTTTCTTGAAGCAATGGCTTTTTTCTGGCCACTCTTCCGTAAAGCCCAGCTTTGTGGAGTGTACGGCTTAGAGTGGTCTTTTGGACAGATACTCCAATCTCCGCTGTGGAGCTTTGCAACTCCTTCAGGATGATCTCCAATTAGAGCCAGCTGGTCCTCGTTGTATCTAATTGGAGATCATAGTTAAGTAGTTTTTTTTTTCTCCACCTGGGTTGGTGGGAGATTCTGTCACGATTGTCATAGGAATGAGCGGACCACAGTGCAGTGTGTGTGTCGTTCCACATTTTATTTATGCAATACTATGCAATTCATAAATAAACTTGAATGACAAAAAAACAACAAACCATGACGCAGAGGTGAAACAGACACTACTCAAAACAAATCTCCCACAAACCCAGGTGGAAAAAAACCCAACTTAAGTATGATCTCCAATTAGAGACAACGAGGACCAGCTGCCTCTAATTGGAGATCATCCCAAACAAACCCATCATAGAAATACAAAACTAGAACCTGAACATAGAAATACAAAACATAGAAAAACACCCCCTGTCACGCCCTGACCTACTCTACCATAGAAAATAACATCTTACTATGGTCAGGACGTGACAGCACCACTTTTCCGGTTTTAATTTTTGGTAATTTTTTGAAACAAGTATTTTTTTTCATTTCACTTCACCAATTTGGACTATTTTGTGTATGTCCATTACATGAAATTCAAATAAAAATCAATTTAAATTACAGGTTGTAATGCAACAAAATAGGAAAAATGCCAACGGGGGTGAAAACTTTTGCAAGGCACTGCATGTCGTGTAGGGAAACGGCATTTTTACCCAATATATCCAACTTATCACCTCTAAAATGTAAATAAAACACTATGAAGAGTTTATATAGTGTCTCATGACATACCTATGTGAAGGTTTGTGTTGAATTTAAATTGGGTTTTTAGGGTTGCGCTAAATTTATCTTCACAAATAAACTGCGGCTGTCAGGGTTTTCGAGAGCCATGATGGCTAGCAGTGATTACACCATTTTTTTAAAGACCTGGCAACGCTCCATTACCTTCTTAAATCATGTAGAGATGGGCAGTATGACGGTCTCGTAATTGATTTTGCTGGAAAGTGGAGAAATTGTGCTTTACAATGGTATTCATATTACAGTTGACCTGGAAGTATTACGTTTTTGGGGCATTGAAATAAGGTCAAATGTACGGAACAGCGCACTATACTAAAGTGCATTAGCTATCGTTATTTGCCCCTTTTTCACTGCACTGTATTCTGAGTGAACATTGTGGCAAAAGACATAAGATTTTACGATTATATTGTAGTACCTAACCCTTTTCATTGTTTGAAACTTGGAAACTTTGTTGCTATTTTTCTGGCACGTTAGCTCAATGGAAATCCTGGTGGAATGGCCTACCTTATAAAAAGGTGTAAAAACACACTTGAATGGAATAGTGTGAAAATAATCTCAACTGGCAGTTTTTCTAACAATGTTTGATATTACTTAACCCCATATTAGCAGCATAGATAGGTGGCAGAACATACGGTAAAACACTTTATTTGGATACTCCACAGACTATCAGTAACATATTAACTATCTACTAACCATAACCCTAGCCTTAACCTTACCTCTTATCCTAACCCTTATTCTAAACCTAATTCTAACTATAGCCTTAGCAAGCAGTTGCTCATCAACAGATAATGTGTTAATAGTATGACCATCTGTAGATTTCTTTCTTCCTTTTGTACATGTTTCCTTTTTCATCCTATTACTCACCAATGATTCAGAGTGCCAACCAGCACATACCACAGGACTTGAGTCTCTGACATATGGCATTTGAAGCACAGGGACCATCTGGGCCTTAGCCTTTGTATGGCACACTGCCCTGCTCCTCGCCTAGGCGAGGCAAATACTGGATCTCATCCAGAATGTCATCCAAAAGCCCCACCAAATGAGAAAGCATGAGCAGACTTTGGCCAAAACAGAAATACTGCTTGTATCGCCTGTTTGTAACACTCAGTATTCATCACATTTGTATATTTTGGAGGGGATCACATTTTGCATCTGGTCCAACTTGTTACGTCCTGACCCTTGTAAGAGGTCATTACTACTCCATAGTAGAGTGGTCTTGGCGTGACAGGGGGGTGTTTGGGTGTGTTTTTTGGTTTCTGTTTCATTGTGGGGTTTCTAGATTTCTATTTCTATGTTTTCCTTTTCTATACGTTGGCCAGGTATGGTTTCCAATCAGAGGCAGCTGTCTATCGTTGTTTCTGATTGGAAGCCATACTTAGGTAGCCTGTTTTCCATGTGTGGGTGTGGTTTGTTAATTTATGAGTAGTGTTTGCCTGCTCTGCGTTACGGCTTTGTTGTTTTGTTATTTAAAGTGGTTGGTGTATTGCATTTAGTTTCACAATTAATAAAAAGATGTGGAACTACGAACACGCTGTGTTTTGGTCCGATCCTTCAGGAAGCCGTGACACAACTGGGTCCATTCGGTCAGTCCAAGCTGTAATTGTGTATTATGAGATGAGTTGAGCTCCTGAGTCAAACAGCTCAATTGTAAGAGTCCTAAATTCCATCCTCTTCGGTCTAACCATTCTCGCATTATCTACATACCACATTACCACTTTGATGTTGTTTGTGATGCATTCAACCCCCCCCCCCCCACACACACACACATTAGAGAAAGATAAGCTTATCAAACACCTCACTTTCACTGAAAACTCTTTATTCTCCTTCATTTGTCTTACAGTGTAAATATTTGCAAGGTGCAGCACAATTATTGTCCTTGAGCTATTGTAACATCATTACTAAGCTGGCTATTTACCTGATTAGAATATCCCTATATGCATTTTAATAAAGTATTTCCCCAAACTCCTGATAAAGATACAGGACAGATGTTTATCCAATGTTTCAGTGTTTAATTAATGTTTGTTTAATTAGTTCATTTCCATTCATGTTATGATATATTTTGTTCTCTGTCGCTCTTGGGGGTTTCTAAATGGCCTAGTCAATGGAGAGGCAATGGGGAGGTCTAATGAGTTACTGCTGTCTTGTTTCCTGTCGCTGTGCAGACGTGGCCTGCCAAAATGTTGCATAGTCAGAAATACTGCACGACTCCCTGTTGATATGGTCTATAATGTTGAAGATCAAACAGGACTTACACCTAAGGTATAAAACGTCAGCTGTCACTTTTATTGAGCTTCCTAATGCCACTGTAAAGGCCACTGTCATAAAGATTTTACTTTTATCATGCTTTTGTTGTTTACCTGCGTGACCAAAAGCCGGTGGAATTGATAAATGGCAGTGAATGAGGCAATCGTGGCATAGTTTTGCTATTAGTGTGGACTTGAGGAATGAGAGAAAAGATTGCATACTGTAGGCAACAAACATAAAATATGCATTGGGTTGTCTTATTTTAGAAAATGAATGATTTGTATGTGTGACTGCTAATTAAAGATGCATGCCAACATTTAGTGCAGAAAAATACCAACATTTGCAATTCATAAGGATTTGTTACTTCAGTGTCTGAAGTCCCATGTCACTTATTGCATAATGTTTACACATACAAAGAACAAAGAGTTTAAAAGAGAAACGTTCTTTAGATGCCAACTCCATGTTTAGAATCACAAGAGATGTGGTGGCCTACAGAGGTATATTTTCTCTATTGTCACGCATTACATTTGTTACATGTTGCTGCAGGAGCTTTCACAGCTATTAAGAAGATTAAGCACAGGCTTCAGCAGCTCATACAATACTTCTTCTATGAGAATCCTTAGCATCCTGCCTGCGTCGGCATGTCTTTGTAGTCTTAGTGCTTTGACTCACAAGACATCAACAGCGCAGCTCTTTACTGTACTGTACATCATCATCCGAACTTTCTTGAGATTTTCACTCAAACGTAAAAGCCTGAACAGAAGATTGCCTAGGCGTTTCATTCCTCACACTGTGTTGGAAATATAACATCAATGTGACACCAAAGAATTCTGCATAAGACACAATCCCCCCCTGTTTTGCATCACACACACCCTCCAAGCAGTTATAATAATATGTTATGGTCTTTCAGGGAAGCCATGTCATTGACTGTGAATTCCACGGGAATTTGCATGGAGTTCCTTTGTTAGTGGCTAGAGGACTTACTTCTTGTTTTGTTCTTGTCTCTTGGAGCAGGTTTAGCCTCTCCGCATGTCTCGAAGGCTTTGTGCTCCCCCCAACCCCCCCCCCCCCCCCCCCTCAAAGCCAGCACAGGGGGATTTGTGGACGAGGTAAAAATAGACAGAGCAGATGCTCTTTTTTTCTGGAAGCCATTATCAGTAGTATCTGAGGTGTGGCTCTGGAGACTGGCACAGAGATATGCTTTAACACTTTACCACATTGACGAAGAGCAAGGTGATAGCTGAAGGATGACTGAAGTGTTGGAGAAAGTACACACGAGGCAGAATATAGTTAAGAAATAAAAGCAGGAGAACATTTCAACTGAACTAGTGTGCATAACTTAAAATGGAATATTTCAGATTACACATACGGTATATATCCATTTATAAGTTATACGTAAATTGTTAGGAATTTAACATTTCGGATATTATACTTTGAAATTCTGGGTAGATATTCACTCTGTATTACAGACTTATGGTTTGTGCTGACCTCCTTCTCTGGGTAACTCTTTCAAATACACCATAATGTAGAATAGAATATGATATGTCATCTCCAAACAACAGTAACACTTTACTTGAAGGGGATATACTGTACATCAGGCATTGATAACATCTTTGTATTGTATGTCATCTCTATTCATACATACGTAGGGTTGCAGGAGAGCTTTCTTGCAATGCAGGACATTTAAAACTTGTGGTGTATTTTAAGTTAAAAAGGCTTCTGAAGTTTGTAATTTCCACTTTGAAATTTCAGACTTGATTTTCCCTTACGAGAAATGTATCAGCCCCTACAAAAATGTCCATTAATTGTAATCCACATAATAATTAACATTTCCTGTTGCTGAAGGATTCTTTTCCTGCTGTAGCAAACCGGCTCAAATTAAGATCGTACATCTGTAACATCTTTACTGATTATATGAACGCCTAATGTATGTGTTTTTTACACTGTGGGCAACCTGACAATCTGATATGTCGATAGCAGAATCTATTTCAAATTGAATTCTAGAAATTCACAGATGCAAGACTTAATCCTGTTGACAAATATTTTACATTGGATTGGGATTGATTTGAAGCCTAGAGAAGGATGAATGGTTTTCATTTGTATAATCACAAGTGACTAGACTACAGAATACAACGTTGAACGTTTCTGTCTCTGAAGGGAAATACCTTTGTAGGCCTGCTGTGGTTATTGTGAATGCACCATCTGTGCTGATGTAATTACTCAGAACTAAATGACTAGAACACTGTCAATAGGACACTCACAAGGTGTAAGGATATCCCTTTAAAATCCATGTGTAACAGGGGGACCAAATGTTGGGTAGAGGGTACCATATTACTAAGAACATTTCAAAGGAAACATTGATTGATGATTTGTTTCCATCTTAAATATTGTCTCATTGCATTAAACTGTGCATACAACAGATTTACAGGCATAAAAGGGATGTGAGAGATATCTGAGAAAGCAATCAGTCAAAAATCGACTGAGAATCGGATTGATTCTCTCTGTGGGGAAGCGTCAAATTCAAGTGCATCCCACACCACACTCTGCACTAGGTTATTAAAACATAACTGCTACCACAGGATAGGACATGTAGTGGACACAAGCCAGAATATTAGGATGTGGTATAGTACAGCAAATTTAGAATAGCCTGTTGGAGTTCAATCAACATGCAGTAGCAGTACAATGATTATATTCAGAAGGATTATAGCATCACAGTATTCCTCCTAGAGAAAGAGATGATTGCACTGAATTCATGGAGCATCAGGAATAATACTGTACTAACCAAAGTGGGCTACCTCCGTCAAGATAAACATCCTACATCAGATTCTTCATTCCCATATGGTGTGCAACAACTTGGAGCTAGAGATTCTGGTATGTGATGTCTTCTTTTATAGGCCTTGTTGCTTCTGCATTGTTCATCATCATTATTGTCGGAGCGAAACCAATCATTTTCTCAGCATTGGGAGAAGTGTAGAGAGCTAATTAAGTGTGTTGTGTTTTGTGGCTGAAGCTCAGTCAGCAATGTACGGCGCTGTATACAGACCAGCTGTTCCGTGCTGCCAGAGGGAAGAGGTTATTACAGTGTACCTCTGTTGCCATGGAGAGGGAATGGTGGATCCAGATGAGCAACAATAGCGAAATGACTTTGATGTGCTTTCTTTCCTCTCCTTTCATGTTCTGGGTTGTACTGCGTTTTTGTGTCCTATGCTCCATTGACCAAACAGTTGCATACGTCGTTTGGATAATGCAATGAGATTTGAAGCACTTATTTCAAAATCTGTGAGACCAAAGAAATCTGCATTTTACAGATGCATTGCAGAAATTGGTTTGATTGAGGAAAGTCATCTTATTCAGAAGTTTATTTTCTAGGACAAAGAGTCAATTGTAGAACAAAACTCATGTTTATTAATATGAACGTTATTGCAGATACATATGCAAGCTCAACAGAATAAGATGTCACAATTTATCACTTTAAGAAACAGACAGTAGATTTGTGATGTCAAATAAAAAAAAATTGCCAATGGATACTTCACTGGCTCATAGATACATTGTTTGCACATTCTCGTGATCGTTACAGTGTCATTTTTTTTGCCTGACAGAAATATACGAGCTCGTCAAATTCTTTCAATACAATCTACAAAAGACAGGCTATCACAGTAAATATCAATACCAACAATAATAACATACTGTATATCAACCCCAATGACAATAAGAAAGTAAAAAGCCTGCCTCCTAGCAATGCTAAACTAGTCTCCTGTACAACAGCGTCATAATATTGCAAAATACATCCAGAGAAGGGAACCATTTTGGTTGGTAAAAATGCCCATGCAAAAAGAAGATAGAAAAGAGAAAATACACATCACAAAGAAACATTAATGAAACAGGGTGCTTCCAACAGTCTTTGCCTTAACTGTCTGTAGTCTGTGTTCCCAGATATACGGTATTGTCATTGACTTGTGGTTTGACTAGATTCTTTACACTGTGCTCCATTGGGCCTCATTTATCAATCATACTCAGATCCTACAATGTACCAACAGGTGATCCCATGCAAATGAGTGGTTGTGTTGTATTGGTTCCTGAGAGGACGTATTGCGCAGGAAAGACAGAATACTTTGAGGTGTGTTATGAGGTGTCATTACACCTGTTCCAAATAGATATTTTGCTACCAACACATGGGGATACCATTATGGGTTAATATTAATATAATTAAGAAACATGGCTCTGCGTTGTGATGATCACTACAGTAGTCTCCACCTTTAAAAATGCAGGAATCGAGTTACATGGTAAATGGCTGCTTTAACAATCTTTACTATCTGATCCAGTAATTATAATTACTGAATTAATTCACTCAAATACATAAATGTATTGTTATATAGAGCTTTTCCAGATGTTTAGCGCACTTCAGAATGTCAAGGGGAAACGTGACCTCAGCCACCACCAATGAGTAGCACCCACCTGGGGAAAGTGGTCATGATTGTGTGTTGTGTCCCACTGTTTGGTTTAATATAGGTTGATAAACAAGGCCCAGGATTTCATATCCCTTCAGCTTCTAGAGTAATTCAATTCTACACTACGATACAGTAGGCTGCACTATTCCGCTGTGATGAAAGAAGTCAAGAGTGGATAATTCCATAAAAACACAATCATTATAAGACTTTTGAAGTCATCTAAATCAAGAAAGGCATTACCTTTTCGGTACCTGTTCTTACATTCTGTTTCTATACCTTCTACATATTATATATCATGATGTACTTTATTTCTTGTTACTGAGTAACATACAGGATACGTCTCTACTTCCACAGTACTCTACCCTGCACCTTAGAGATTACAGCCCCTATGTACATACAGTCATTGAATACTGGTCACTTTAATAATGTTTACATACGGTTTTACCCACTTCATATGTATATACTGTATTCTAGTCATGGCTCATCCTATATAACTACTGCTGTACACACTTTTTCAGATCATATACTGCCCGTACTATCTTTAGACACCATTATATGTCTATATATTTATAATCCGGTCTCTGACATTGCTCTTTCTCATGTTTCTTAATTTCTTAATGTATTTAAATGTTTCTGGATTATGTGTGTATTTATTTTTTTATTGCTAAGTATTACTACACTGTTGGCGTTACACAGCATTTCCCAAACTCAAGTGTTCTGGACCCCAAGAGGTGCACGTTTTGTTTTTTGCCCTAACACTACACAGCTGATTCAAATGATCAAATCTGATGATTAGTTGATTATTTGAATCAGCTTTGTAGTGCTAGGGCAAAAACCAAAATGTGTACCCCTTGGGGTCCCGAGGACCTAGTTTGGGAAACCCTGAGCTAGAAGCACTTAGTATTTTGCTGCGCCTGCGATTACGTCTGCACATCTGCGTACATTTCCAATAAACTTTGATTTGAGTTACATATCTCCCCTACTTTGTAAAATCTGTGGACCAGACCTGTGTTCAAATTCAGTTGATCTAGCCAAGGTTGATTGAGCTTGCCTGGTGCAATGGAACCAATATAACTGTTGCAAAACTTCAAACCCCGTCCATCTTGCACTCCAAGCAGGCTAAAGCAAATGCTAAAAATATTTGAACGTTATCAAATAGTATTTGAACCCAGGTCTGCCGTAGAATGAGAAGGTCACAGCATGGCTAGCTATCTACTGCTCCTGCTCTGAGCGAATGACGTGGAACAAGGTGACATTGTACAGCACTTGGTGACCATTATTCCACGCGTACAGCGCTCTGTCTTTAGGGTTATAGTCCAGCATGGAGATGTGAGAGTACTTATTCTGGAACGGTATGTCAATGTACTCGTAGGTGGACGAGTTGGTGCTGAAGGCATAGTACACCTTGGTCCCACCGGAGTAGCCATTGGTGACATATAGCGTACCACAGATCATGAAGGCCTCTCCTGCGCTCCTCTTGGGGTGATTGGTGGTCCAGCTCTTGACGATCTGCAGAGTGTTGGGGTTCAGTTTGCTGATGACAATGTTCCCCGCGTTCTGATTGGTGGCATAGACGGCCCAGAGCCCGCCTTCGTCCACCATGAGGTCGATGTCCGAGTGGCCTCCCCAGGAGTAGTGGTACATGTTGTTGTAGCCGGCGTAGTCCAGCTGACGTGACTTGCTGATGACGGAGGTCTTGAAGTCAAACTTGATGATTGTGTGGCTCTGGAACTTGTTGAAGTAGATGGAGCCGTTGTAGACCACCTGACCCGTGCCCGACCACGGGTGGGGGAGGCGGTGAGACGTGAAGTTGTCGGAATTCATAAAGTCGTAGATGGACATGTACTCCCGCACAAATCGGTTGTTGTGGTAGCCATCCATGTACCACACCTGGATAGGAGTACAAGAGCATTAAAGATTTGTCAATCTCAGGTACAGTGTGTTATTGTCAAATGTTCTTCTAAAACCATCCTGTAATATCAAATCATGGAGCGCTTGTGGTCTTTCTGCTGTAACCCTGAGATTAAATTAAGGATATCAAAGGTTTCCCAGACAGACTTTCTCTACAAAGCCAGGGCTTCGACCCTCATCAATCATTGAGAGCCAGTGTGGATGACTCAATTTATCTCTGATCTCTCAGATTTGCAGTGTTGCAGTTCTTGACACAAACTGGTGCGCCTGGCTCCTACTACCATACCCCATTCAAAGGCACTTAAATCTTTTGTCTTGCCCATTCACACTCTGAATGGCACACAATCCATGTCTCAATTGTCTCAAGGCTTAAGAAAATCCTCCATTAAGCTGTCTCCTCCCCTGCACCTACACTGATTGAAATGGCTTTAACAAGTGACATCAATAAGCTATAATAGCTTTCACCTGGATTCATGGAAAGAATGAATGTCAGTGGTATTCCTTAACGAACACAAGAATAAAAGTTCTGCATGATAACGAGTGATATTTTAGTATGTGTAACACATTCAAAAATAAAACAAAACGTTCATCCAATCCTGGGATTCATCTCTTATCAGACATAAGGTATACATAATATCAGACACCAGTTATCCCTAGAATGACTTATCTTACTGCAATGACAACCCAGAGATGTAAATACCTCCCATTGTTGTGGTGCCGGTGAGCTAATCCCAGACAGTGAGGCATGAAAACACATTACTGAAGTTCTAATGGGATCCATTTTGGTGATTTATGCTACATTGCTAGCTAACATCTTACATCTGATATTTTATCTTTCCTGAGGTTCCTCACAATTGAATAATTAACAAAACATGTTTTCGCTGACTTTGTTTTATGTTTATACTGTATAATAAATATGATAGGTATTGCAGAAGCAGACCTACCCTAGTGTCATCCTCAGGTGCCAGGGGGTCAGTCATCCAGGAGCCAAACCTTGATCCAGACGTCTTAATTGTGATTGGATCGCTGATTCCTGTCAGCTTCCCACATGCTGCAAGAGCCAAAGACACAATGCAAGATACTGCATTTATCTCTGTACTATCAATGCTGTTTATAGGTTGGAAAACAGTGTGTGTGTGTGTGCGTGTGTGTGTGTGTGTGTGTGTGTGTGTGTGTGTGTGTGTGTGTGTATAGGTCAGTGACCTTGATGTACCAACTATACTTGATATATAATTATGTTGAAAATTACATTTTCAATATGACTTGTTTATGATGACAAATCCAGCTTTAGTATTGCATTCTAGTGATCAGTTCAGTGATTTCTTCAGGTTTTGACATTAGTGTTTTAGCTGAAGGGCTCTCTAGCAAGAACTGTGTATATACTGTATACATGTGTATGCCAGAATCTGGTCCTCCTGCAATCTATTTCTGTGCCTCAGAATCAACGTTGGCTCACTAACTTTGGGCTTGTTATCTCTGTACAACAGTATCATTTCAATAGCATAGGTAAATGATGACTATGAATAATGGAAACATACTTTTAGGTTTTTACATAAATCACACACTCAATTACTCTCCTCTACAAATGCTATATTAAAAACAGGGACAGTAAGTGCAATATTCCATTTTGAATCAATTCACACTCACACCTCCCCCTCACTTCACATCCAGAAAAAAGTAGCAGCCCCCATTCTTCTTAGATAGTGTTCCGTACTATGTAACTCTTGCTATCTCCCATTGCTATAGTACTTGGAAAGTTAAAGCTGAGCACTTGAAACAAAAATGGATAATCCTCTCATATTGGAGTGAGACATTCTTACATTTCTAGGAATTTGCCAGTACATTAGCTATTCTTCCTCCCTACAGGGTCTATGTATTCCTATTGGTACACTCACCATCCTAACTGTCAATGCTACCAACAGTGCATGTAGCTGGCTTGATAATGGAATCATATAGTTGCGCGAAGGAAACTGACTTCAATGCATGTTGTCTTCCCTCGGTCTCATTCCTTACCAGTGTATTTCTTCTACATTTTACCTCCTAATGTTTTTTTAAACATGCATTTTGTACCATTCATTGATTTGCTCAGCCTTCCATCTACAGATGTAGGATCTTAATTTGATCACCCTGTCTCAGAATAACTTTCCTGCAAAAACATTGTTGTGTATTTGATGTTTAAAAAGGCTTCTGAAGTTTGTAATTTCCAGTTTGTAGTAACCAAATTTCCACTTTGAAGTTTCAGACTTGATATTCCCTTACCAAAAATGTATCAACCCCAACAAAAATGTAAATGAATTGTAATCCATATAATAATTAAAATGTCTTGTTGCTGGAGGATTATTTTACCGCTGTAGCAAGCTGTCTCAAATTAAGATCCTACATCTGTACTTTCAGCCTTTCACTTATTTCTGACATCAATCAAAGAAATATGGTGACAGGTAGGCTTTGTATCTATATTCCTTCCTGTGAACAACCCATGCAACAAGGAGATTACTGAAATAAGTAATCTGTCAGTTGTTATATCCTGTCACTATTTTTAGATGACTACCGCTACAATGGTATGTAGCTTTTAGTCAAGAAGTGGACATAATCTCATTAGCTCATTTCTGGCACACATAACATGATGTGCTAGTGATGTAATTCTGACTAAATTAGATTACATTAGCAAAAAGTAACTCAAATCACCGTTAACAACTCTAAATCCTAACGTGTTTAAATAGTGTCTAACTTGACATACTGTATGAGGACAATCTCTTTTTTCATCAACAATATTGTTAAGCATTGATGCATTGATTTGTGTGTATGAGGTAGTCATTGTGAATTTGTTCGATTACTTGTTAGATATTACTGAACTGTCGGAACTAGAAGCACAAGCATTTCACTACACTCGCATTAACATCTGCTAACCATGTGTATGTGACCAATACCATTTGATTTGATTTGCAGTAGGCATGTAAGTACATGTAGGAGTATGAATAGGAATAGGTGTAGTCA
The DNA here is from genome assembly GCF_965601325.2 of Salmo salar. NCBI lineage: Eukaryota > Metazoa > Chordata > Actinopteri > Salmoniformes > Salmonidae > Salmo > Salmo salar. Next base: position 12,341,192 of record NC_138310.1, on the reverse strand, counting down.
AGGCATCTTTGATTCCCTAACATGAGAGAATAACTGAGTATGTTAAAGTTGATATACTGTAGGGGTAGAACATGTAGGTGTGGTGGATAGATAGAGATCTGCTGGTGTGAGAAGAATAACTACTATAGCTCTGATTGGCACTTTGCACAAGGAAGAAAACGGGGTGTTTCGGTGTTATCTGAGCCTACCTAATTTTTGCATGCACGCACGAAGCCTCTCTTCAAGATTTGACACTCTGTTTTGTAGCTCCTCGTAGTCATAGGTTCCAATCTCCTCCTGGAGTTCATTTAGCACAGACGTCAGATTCTGGATTTCCTCTTTAAACTGCAATACCAATTTTGCATCAGCTTTGTACTCCTCCAACACTGGTATCAATGGTCTAAGTTCCTCCATTTTCGCTTTTATTGCCTGAAAGGTTAAAATAGGCTTGGTTCAGTGTTATGCGAGCAAATGGGTGTGCCACACCTGTCTTGCCCTACTCTGGCTGTCTCCCTATGGTGAGTGCAGAGTGGAACTAACACATTCAACAGTATCATGAGCGGATGTGACATCATCCCAAACATAAGCAGCATGAAACAAGTTCTCGGCACACCAAAAACAATTGGGAAAATATTTTATTTTCACCTTTTAAAATGCAACATCTTAGGCTTACATGCTTTCATGTCACATACAACGTTTTCTCTGTAGTAACCAAGTATGTATATACTAAATTAAACGAGATATGGAATTAGATAAAAATGTAATGAAAATAATAAAAAACGGAACAAAATCTATTAATGGAATGCATCTACAGTAACCTAAGTTACAGTAAGTAGCCTTCCCTGTAGCTCAGTTGGTAGAGCATGGTGTTTGCAACGCCAGGGTTGTGGGTTCGATTCCCACGGGGGGCCAGCACAGGAAAAAAAAATACAATGTATGAAATGTATGCATTCACTACTGTAAGTCGCTCTGGATAAGAGCGTCTGCTAAATGACCAAAAATGTAAATGTAAAAATGTAACATGCAGAAATGCAAAGAGCAGTGAAGGTTGGAGGTGCTATATTTCAAATAGAATGCATGGTGCAAATAGTCATTGGTCAAGTTCAGGGATAGAACACTGGGATTGAACTGCCTCTTCAGTCTCAGCAGCTTTATAATTTCCTAAAGTTAGCCCTGCAAGCAAAAAAATGAGATACTGTTGAGTGTTTAATAATCTAACTCGCTAGCCTATCTAATATACACACACAAAACGTGCAAGGGTCATCAGTCCCAGGGATGTTCATGACAGAACATAGCATAAACATGTGAGGATAGATGGGGAACACGCAAACGCACACACACAAACAAACATAAACGTCATCAGAATAGTTCATGACGTTTATTTTTATTTCCACAGACAAGAATTTAGGTGTAAGGGTTTCATTTACACCAGAGGCTGTATGTATCACGCTTCCCAGAGTAGTAGTGCTGATCTAGGATCAGTTTTGACATTTAGGCCTTTATGAACATTATATAGACAGGAAGGACCTGGTCCTACATCAGCACTTCTACTCCAAGACGCTTGATAAATATGGACCCATAACTCCACTTAGAGGACATGTCTTTGTACAATGTTGTCTATGTAAGAGCAATGTTGACATACCTTATATTGCCTGGCAATGTTCTGCTTGTGGTTCTCCTCCACCTGTTTAAACTTGGTCTCCAGACCTTTCAGCTGGACCTCCATTCTCTCCACGTATTGCAGGTCTCTCTGGGTCCGCTGGTCCAGCACCTGGATAGACTGGGTCATGTTCTGGACCTAACACATAAGAAACAATAAAAAGAATAAAGACAAAGACCTAAATACAGCCCCAAATATACTAGGAATCCTTGTTTTACCTGGGTTTGCATTTAGTGTTTCAGGGTCTTCCCAACAAAAAATGTTGGTGCATTGCACAATTAATTGTAGATATGCTATGGATGATTGACTGCAAAAAGTGTCACTGTAATCTCTAATGTGCCTAGCCAGACATTACAGTGATTCAAGTGCTCAAGAGCAACATACTGTTATGTGGACTTGAAGAGCAAGCGAATCAGAAAGATCTACATCCGGGATAGGGATTGAGAGTTTGCTAACATAGACTACCGGTTATAAGACAATGTCAGATCATACACTACTGTTCAAAAGTTTGGGGTCACTTGGAAATGTCCTTGTTTTTGAAAGAAAAGCAAATTTCTTTGTCCATTAAAATAACATCAAAATGATCAGAAATACTGTGTAGACATTGTTAATGTTGTAAATGACTAGGCCAGCATCCCGGAGTTGCCTCTTCACTGTTGACGTTGAGACTGATGTTTTGCGGGTACTATTTAATTAATCTGCCAGTTGAGGACTTGTGAGGCGTCCGTTTCTCAAACTAGACACTCTAATGTACTTGTCCTCTTGCTCAGTTGTGCACCGGGGCCTCCACTCTTTTTTCTATTCTGGTTAGAGACATTTTGTGCTGTTCTGTGAAGGAAGTAGTACACAGCGTTGTACGAGATCTTCAGATTCTTGGCAATTTCTCGCATGGAATAGCCTTCATTTCTCAGAACAAGAATAGACTGATGAGTTTCAGAAGAAAAGTCTTTGTTTCTGGCCATTTTGAGCCTGTAATCGAACCCACAAATGCTGATGCTCCAGATACTCAACTAGTGGCCAGTTGTCAGCTGTGCTAACATAATTGCATAAGGGTTTTCTAATGATCAATTAGCCTTTTAAAATGATAAACTTGGATTAGCTAACACAACGTGCCATTGGAACACAGGAGCGATGGTTGCTGATAATGGGCCTCGGGAAACCTATGTAGGTATTCTATTAAAAATCTTCAGTTTCCAGCTACATTAGTCATTTACAACATTAACACTGTATTTCTGATCAATTTTATGTTATTTAAATGGCCAAAAAATGTGATTTTCTTTCAAAAACAAGGACAATTCTAAGTGACCCCAAACTTTTGAACGGTAGTGTATAAAATGATAATGATGGGAAATGAATATCGGCAAAATCCTGCAGGGTGAACTGAATTGCTATTCTCAAGGAACCATACAAGTGAGTGACTCCTATCCTCTGTCCATAGGCTGTTACTGCTGAAAAGAAGATGTCATGGTATTAGTGGTGCAACTGGTGAATGATGTTTGTTCTAGTGGAACTCTGATAACAGGAGGTAATGGGTACAGTAGTACGTCATGCTACATGGGTGGTTACTTTTTCTAGCAGCTGCCGGAGCTGTTTGGTCCTGGCGTCCCGCGAGCACATGGTCTGTTGAGGCGCCACCACGGTGCAGACACAGCGGCCCTCTGTGTCCTGGGCTGAGCTGTACACCTGCCATGACTCCTCAGGGTTGGCTGGCAGCACCTACGAGAGAGACACACAGACAGGGAGAGAGATGATAAGACAGACAGACAAGGACGGGGCCAGACAGGGAGAGAGACAGAGATGAATGGAAAAGGGTTATTCGTGTAATGATGGGATGTGACAGTATTTCCATTTCCATACCATACTGTACTGGCTCTGACATGTTTTTTTTCTTCTTCACATTGTCCTTTCCCTCACCGTTGCACCGTTTCAGCAACTGTGGAGAATCGTTTACCAGGCCAGTACAGTCCAGCTCGGTTTGCCTTGGCTTGGCAAGGCTCACCTTAGCTCAGTAGTTTAAGATACACCACATCACTAGTAGCACCACATCACTACTCATTTCTAAAACACATTCGCTTACCAAACAATATAATTACATTTTGGGAGGTTTGGACAAAAATCATGATCTCTGCAGAGAATTTGTGCTAGTTTGAAGCGGAATCATTTCACCACAGGGATTTACATAACCTTGTTCCAAGATGATGGAGTATGATTACGCAAAATGGCATCTGTAGTTTTGAACCTTGCAGTATGCTCCACCCTATTCTTCAACAATCAAACAGATTGTCCACATTCTGAAGACAAAGGGGCTGGCAAAAGGATATAACATCAAATTGAGGGAAACATCTTTGTAAATCTACTCAAATAGCTTTTGCTAGATTGTGATAATATCAAGTCATAATCTAGTACTTGTAATGTTTTAACATGATTTAATCTGTGCCGTTACATTTTCAACCCTCCAATAAAGTCATGAGGTAGAGTCATTCAATTAAACAGTCATTGCCTACTTAGCAACACACATTCAGAGTAATAATTAGATACAGAGGCTGGTTGAAATGTGGATTGGTTTAAGTTTTACCACTACATGAAGCCAGAGCAATATAGATATGAATAGAAATATGGCTCTAGATGTAGCCTGGCAATTAGTGACATGCAGCGTATTATGCTAAGATCCATTATGTATATAATATGCCACATTAGCTGTTAGTATATATAATGGTTATATACTGTTGCTCTTTATATTAAAATACATTAGTCACAGTTTTAGAATTGTTATTATTGTCCATCATTGGACCACATTACCACACTTATTTACAGTATATCAAGTTCATCCATTTAGCAAAGAATATGTGAAAGTTATTGTATGGACTACACTAAGTTTAACAAGAATAGTAACAGAATTATTAGCAGTTTATTATATGTTCATGGATAGGCCTACTCGTTTGGCAATAGTCACTACACTCAATTTTCCTCTCTTTTGATGCACAACCAAGAGCAGCTTTTTTCTTTAAATTAACAACCAACATGATCAATTATAGGCATACTAATACATTTTTCTTTACTCTTTTTATTCGTGCTAATGGCACAAATGTATACTCGCAATTTGTCCTGAGTTGGGTATATGATTCTAATGGTTCCTGAATCAGCTGTCACTCACGCCTGTACTCCGGTCTGCTTTCCCCCCTGACTCTACCAAGAGCTTGTTGGTGTTGAGTCCCACCAAGGTCGGTAGTGTCTGCGACATCCAGTTAGTGATCATAGCCATCGTGCTAAGCACCACTCCAATCTTGAGTAAAGGCACCGACATATCTGCGCTTTCTTCGTATTACCAAAATCTTCATTGTACACATTCCAGTGGAGAACTAACTAGGCAAATAACATTGCCAGTCATTTGATGCAACGGAATGGCTGCAACAGCGGACAGTCTGGGTTTGAACATGTTTGGATGACAGGTGGAGGTTCTGCTCTCTTCAAAGGCGACTGTGATGATGCGGTTGTTTTAAAATGTGAAGCCGTTCTCCTGCAATCACTCTCGAGTTTATAAAATGACGGATTTCAGTCGCCTCTCCCATTCGCTGGATACCCCCGCCCACCCAGCACGGATCGATAAACCGTCAGCTAAAGTCCGCGGTGCCACGCTTTCGAGCTTGCCACAACGAGGCAGCATTATGCACCTTTCCACCTTCTATACCAAATACAAAAGAGTATCTTCATGTACAGGGGAATACTACATGTAAATAACATGACTTCAGACTTTGAAGTCTATGTGTGATATAATCAAGTTAAGCATGAAACCCCACAAAAGCAATTGAGACAAAACGAGCCCAAACGAACCTAAACTAAACGGCATTCTCAGACTGAGTGGTTACTTAATAATAACAGTGGCTGGATGACTCTATGGGGAGAAGAACTGGATGAGTCCAACCACATTGAAACCCATCAGCATCAACTATCCACAAGCGCTATAGAAAGAGTTACCAACCACGTGCAGGGATATCTAGGGACATTCCGCCACCTTGCCGTTGCAAATGATATTGCACGCGCATTTGTAAGATACTGTGTAGCCTAGTAGTGACATAGCCGCCATACCAGCTTCAGGAATGTAAATAAGAATGTCAATGTGTCATGACTATTTGAAAGCACCAAATGCCTTCAACTAATCCAGAGTTTGATGATCAGTGGATTAGTGTAGAACAAAAGCTTGAACACCCTGTTAGTGTCCAAGACTGTCGGAAAAGTAGGTGGCATTGTGGCAGCCAAGGGGAGGCGCTGTGTCACCGTGGAGTGCAAAGCATCTCTGAACCGAGAAACAATTATTTGAAAAGAAAATTGAGATATTAAGAAGAGCATGTTCATGCAGACCAGCATTACAAATGAATACCAGTTATTAATCATAGCTATTAATCATAACAAAAATTCTCCGTTTTAAAAAAAAATTGTTTCCCATTTTAAATAGCAGTTTATTATTGCTGTGTTGGATGATTTTTGTTTGCAGCTTTCTGCCTGTAGGATCAATGTAAAGAGATTAGGCTATTCATGTTACAATTTGGGGTAGAATCTGGTTTATGCAATACTTGTTAAGCTTTCTTATTTAGCCTTTCCACTGACATACTAAACCAATAGGCTACAATTCGGACTAAATGAAACTGCAGTCACATGTTATCAGCGTGTTTAATAGATATTCTCAAAACAGCATTACTCAACTATGTATGTAAAAGTGCCCTACTTCTGTCATTGTGAAATGAATAGTTGACTAATTTGATGATTTTTTGCTCGCTGTCTATAGAATCACTTCTCACTTCTCCAAAATAAGTCTTCAGACATGCGGATATGCATAGTCACACCAAGAACCCCCTGAGTGGGATATGGACTCCGCAATGGGCTGAAAGTTGAACAAGATTTACCCAAAGTCTCAGTTCAAAGTAGGCTCTCCCTGCTAATGCCATGTGATTAACTTTCATTCAGTCGTTTTGCGCGCTGATTTCGACTTCGATTATCTCACACATAATTGGAATTAATATATAATTAGTTAGATGAATTGCATGTGAAACAACAATTTAAATATTTCAATGTAGCCTAGACTATTTAACTGATTGTCTAATTGTTGTTCTAGACAATCAGGAATAGATAGCATACAGTTTGGCTATAGAAATGCCTCGGTGGGTGCGCATAAGCGCTTATCAAATTTTTCGGGGGATGAAATCCCTTTATCGTCTCTATATCATAATATATTTAAATTTCTAAACCTACATCGTCTTTAAATAGATAATCTGTAGGATAATTCACAAATCATGGTTTAAGTATCTTAAATGGGGAGTAAAATGGCGTTTATAAACCTACTTGGGTGAGTTCAGTGCCCATCAAGACGAGGAGGGTGAGACTCAGAAGCTTGCTTGTAGGCTGCATCTCTTGCCTCCGATAGCACCAGATCCAGTACTTTCACATGCAGATTGTCTTTTCCACTAAGGTCTTCTTCCTCTTATACGTGTCGTCTTGCAATCTTCGTTGCAGAGCTGAGCACTAAAATAAAGGTAAATAATAAATCTGGTGAGGTGCCGTCACTGCATGATGTTCAATGCATCTCACTCAGTGCGTTGTGCTGAAGATCCTCTTCCCTATGTCCTCCTTCTGTCAGCCACCTCGCATGCGAAACATGGAAAGAAAAAACATAAAGCTTTCTCAAATCACAACTCCAACAGCCTTTAGTCAAAAGTTGGCTCCGCAAAACAAGCAGAGGGGTCGAGCTAAATCACGACAATGCGGGAAGGAGCTAGCCGTGGTGCTGAAACCGGATGTGACTGGAACTGGAGTGGGAAATTCAATAATTATTTGGTGGGTTTGGCCATTAAAGGGAGATGGGGGCCGGGGCTCATAGAAGAGAGAAGAGAATGGCGCTCATGGTTCGTAACCTGTAGAACTAGCCGACATGACAAAAAATGATATAGAACAAATGAAAGTATTATTATAATGTAGTAGCCAACATAATGATGGGTTCTGGGATCTGCTGAGATATATATAGTAGTAGTTGTAGGCCATAGCAGTATTCCAGTATTGGTGTTTGCTACAGAATACTTCTGAAAATAAGTTAGCATGAAATCATGGCATCCATCAAAAGCATAGGCTACCCCCTTTATTTTGTTTACTATGCTAAAGCTGTGAATACTCACCAAAAGTGGTGTCTTACATGCTTACCTCATATGAACTCTTTGTCGTGTGATCATAGATTCCTAGATTTATGTCTCTAGATTCCTTTTTCCCCCCTGTCCAGGTCTTTAGTTGACATTTCCTCAACTCCCACCTTCCTTGATCTTTTCAGAAATGTCAGAGGGAAACAAGAAAAGAGGGAATGTATGGAAAGCGAGCTGCAGAAAAAAATGGTGGTATAGCCAGAAATGTCATGAAGAAGAGGCAAGTCAAGGAAAGCAGTGTATGGATTTTTGCACCCACCAATTGAAAGTAGGCCTACTGTAATGATAGTGCATATTTATTTGAACTGTTAGCCCTTGTGGCTGGGACCGTGGATTGTCCCGGGCTTGTAGCTGTCTAAATCCCTGCTGTTTGTTGCTTTTATTTAAATGTAAGCTGCCAAGAGCATGGGAACCAGTGGCGGTCGGTGCCGTTTAAGATTAGGGAAGACAATTTTCTTTTTGTGAGCATGGCCATATTTCTATTACAGCATATTGGATGACTGTTATTCATATTACATCCACCCAGTTCAATGTAACATCAATAGGTTTAGGCTACTAAATCATACTAAAATTTTCCCTATACCCATCATGAGGTTGCTACAATCTAGCCTACGAATTAAAGTTTACAACATAGGTGCACAGCTTGAGAGAAATATTTGAGTAATCAAGGTAACAGACACATTCAATAGCGCCTTGCACACTCTTGCCTGCATCTACCTGATCTAGGGTGTAATCATTAGCCAAACTGTTGAAAAACTAAAGTTCCTATTGGACAGATTAAGGTATGTTTATCCTCGTTGCATTCCATTTGCTTTCCATTTAATAAATGTTTTTCAACAGAATTGGTGGAATGAGTACACCCCTGATCACCCGCATACACAGTTCCCTTTCATAGCAGCCACATATAAACAGCATGATCAATTTACTCGTTGTATAATTCCTTCCCGCATCTCCTCTCACCCTTTCCCTTCACTTTTGGGCTTCAGTACACAACACAACAGTGGTCTGTGACCAGGTGAAAAAACCTTTCCTAGCCAAACCTTCATACCATAACTGCTAACTGCTACACACAGCCTACATCGTTGTCACCATATTAACTTACATCATAGTCAACATTGCTACTAGAACTAACACATTAGTAAACCCGCTACAATCATGCAGTACACTGGAACAGTACCTTGCTGTACGCAAGTAGTTTAGCAGTTACACCGGCGGGCCCTGTTGGCAATAAAACCAAAAGATTACCTTGACTTCGAAGAGTTCCAGTGTTGGATAGCCATCTAGCTAACATAGCACCCCTCTCTGTTTGAGCCAGGTGTTTGAGTAGGCTAAACGAGTCAACTGCATTAGCTAGCTAAGTGAAAGTGAAAGTGAAAAAAATACAAAATATAGCTAGCTGTCTCTATCACTCCTCCTTAATTTTTGAAGACATTCATTTGTTCAAAACTGTTCAACTATTCACCACATTTTATGCACTGCATTGCTATCTAGATGTCTCATATGCTTTCAGTACTACATTCATTCTGTGATCTTTTGATTGGGTTGACAACATGTCAGTTCATGCTCCAAGAGCTCTGATAGGTTGGAGGATGTCCTCCAGAAGTTGTCACTGTGTAAGTCTATGGAAGGGCGTGAGAACCATTTGCCTCTTATGGATAAAGCAGTAAATAAACTTCACTTAGTGCTAAACACGGCTGCTAGAATCTTGACTAGAACTTTAAAAAAATGTCATATTAGTGCTAGCCTCTCTACACCAGCATCCTGTTAAGGCTAGGGCTGATTTCAAGGTTTTACTTCTAATCTACACTGCGTGCACAATTATTAGGCAAGTGAGTATTCTGATCTTATCATTATTTCTATTCACATTTTCGAACTCCAAACCATATAAACTTGAATGCTTATTGGATTTAATCATTTTCAGGTGATATGTATTTCTGTAATGAGGGAGGGTGTGGCGAAGGTGAATAACAACTTATATCACCGTGTGCATAATTATTAGGCAGCCTCATTACCTCAGGTAAAATGGGCCAAAAAAGAGATTTAACTGACACTGAAAAGCCCAAAATGTAAAATGCCTTTCAGATGGATGCGACACTCTTTAAATAGATAAACTATTGAGGCGTGACCACCGGACAATCAAACGTTTTGTTGCAAATAGTCAACTGGGGAGCAAAAAACACATTGGGAAGAAAAGGCGCAAATTAACTGCAAAAGACTTGAGAAGAATTAAACATCAAACTACCAGGAACCCATTATCCTCCAGTGCCACCGTATTCCAGAACTGCAACCAACCTGGAGTGTTCAAAAGTACAAGGTGTCAAGTGCTCAGAGACATGGCCAAGGTCAAGAAGACTGAAACAAGACCACCACTGAATAAGATTCACAAGTTGAAGCGTCAAGATTGGGCAAAGAAATACCTGAAGACAGATTTTTCAAAGGTTTTATGGACAGATGAAATGAAAGTGACTCTTGATGGATCAAATGGATGGGCCCGTGGATGGATCAGTAATGGACACAGGGCACCACTTTGAGTCAGGTGCCAGCAAGGTGAAGGAGGGGTACTGGTATGGGCTGCTATCATTGAGGATGAGGTAGTTGGACCCTTTCAGGTTGAAGATGGACTGAAACTCAACTCCCAAACCTACTGCCAGTTTCTGGAAGATTCTTTCGTCAAACAGTGGTACAGGAAGAAGTCCTCAGCATTCTAGAAGGCCATGATCTTTATGTAGGACAATGCTCCATCACATGCATCCAAGTACTCCACTGCTTGGCTAGCAAGCAAGGGCCTCAAAGATGCCTGAATAATGACCTGGCCCCCTTCCTCACCTGACTTAAATCGTATTGAGAACTTGTGGGCCCTTCTCAAACGTGAGATTTACAGTGAGGGAAGACAACACACCTCTTTGAACAGCATTTGGGAGGCTGTGGTTGCTGCTTCAGTGAAAATTGATCGTGAACAGATCAAGAAACTGACAGACTCCATGGATAGAAGGCTCATGGCAGTTATTGAAAGTAAGGGTGGCTATATTGGTCACTGAATATTTTTGAAAGGCCAAAAATGTTATATAATTCTCATTTTGTGTTACTTATCTGTTACACTTACTTTAAAAATTGAGAATCAACAAGTGAGTTGAGAGAAATTATTTTTGTAATTTAGTTGCCTAATAATTCTGCACACTAATAGTTGCCTAATAATTCTGCACACTTATATATTGCCCCGAGAAAGACAAAACTCACTTTTCCTTTGTTAAACATTCAGGTTTGAGGTTCAATAACATTTTGGATTGACTGAGAGCATTGTGTTTGTTCAACAATAAAATGAATCCCGAGGAATACAATTTGCCTAACAATTGTACACGCAGTGTACGGTACAAAATACTTTCTGGAGGACCGAGTTTTGAAATCAGTGGAATTAAAGTATGATAGCTAAGGAGATGGAGAAAACACCTGTCTCCGGATTACATCTTCAAACTAAGGGCAACCATGGCATCCATGAGAGGGTGAAGCATCCATCCATGAGGTATATGGGTAAGATAGTCTAGCTATCCACATTTTACATGCTTCTAATTTTGACAGAAAGTCATTTTCCTTTCAAGTTTTCACTGTGACAACTGTTGATAGATGTAGCTGGTAAATTCACTCTGGATATCTACTCCAATTTCAGAGCACTCTCGTTTGAGTGTTCAAGACAGCAGAATAACTGACAAATTTACCAACGCTCAACACCCGTTGAATATGGCCGGTGTCAGTAAACATTGGCAGAAAAGCGTAAACTGTTGCCAGCAGCAAAGTTGCAGTCACTAATGCTCTGGATAACATAAAAACAGCCTAACCAGCTCTGCTAGGGTGAGTAAAATGGTCAGTGAACTGTTCTCTCATCTGTGTCTGTAAAAAGCTAGCAAGCTAGCCAATTTTAGCCAGTTAGCTTGGGTGTTTGATTGCTGTTGTTAGGACAGAATGCTCGGATCAACCCTTAAAGAGATGGGTGGGGCTAAAGAGAAGAAAGTGTGAATGATGTTGATTGGGTGTAGACAAAGAAGAGCTCTCCAGTAGGTACCAAAACATTCAAAGGCCATTTTCTCAAAGGTGAGGTTACAAGTTTATCAACTTTCAAAGCAGAATTGTTTTCCCATTGTTCCTCGAATGCAGTATTTGATATACAATTTTGTAGCTCTTTATCTAATGTAAAAAACACAATTTCCAAATTTGCCAAATAAGACCGAATCAAGGCAGTCGGTCAAATTTGGTCCTGCCGTACATACCTACATATACGCTACGGTCACAAGACGCAGGCCTCCTTATTGTCCCTAGAATTTCTAAGCAAATGGCTCGAGGCAGGGCTTTTTTATCCTATAGAGCTCCATTGTTATGGAATTTGCAGATTCGGTCTCGACCTTTAAGTCTTTACTGAAGACTCATCTCTTCAGTAGGTCCTATGATTGAGTATAGTCTGGCCCAGGGGTGCGAAGGTGAACGGCTCCCCTCTCTCCACTCAGGGCTGAGTCACTGGCTTACTAGCGCTCCTCCATGACGTCCCTAGGAAGGGTACGTCACTTGAGTGGGTTGAGTCAATGACGTGATCTCCCTGTCCGGTTTTGCACTCCTTTGGGCTTGTGAGGTGGAGGAGATCTTTCTGGGCTATACTCAGCCTTGTCTCAGGGTAGTAAGTTGGTGGTCTGTTGAAATCCCTCTAGTGGTGTGAGGGCTGTGCTCCGGCAAAGTGGGTGGGGTTGTATCCTGCCTGTGTCCGGGTGTATCGTCGAACAGGGCCACAGTGTCCCCCCCCCCCGTCTCAGCCTCCAATATCTATGCTGCAATAGTCTATGTGCCGGGGGGATAGGGTCAGTCTGTTATATCTGGTGTAATTCTCCTGTCTTATCTGGTGTCCTGTGTGAATTTAAATATGCTCCCTTTAATTCTCTCTCCCTCTCTCCCTGAGCCCTAGGACCATGCCTCAGGAATATTTGGCCTGATGACTCCTGGCTGTCCCCAGTCCACCTGGTCGTGCTGCTGCTCTAAGGTAGAGCTCAGAACCCTGACCTGTTCACTGGATGTGCTACCTTGTCCCAAACCTGCTGTTTTCGACTCTCTCTCTCTTTCTCTCTCTCTCTCACACCTGCTGTCTCGACTTCTGAATGCTCGGCTATAAAAAGCCAACTGACATTTACTCCTGAGGTACTGACCTGTTGCTTCCTCTGCAACCACTGTGATTATTACCCTGCTGGTCATCTATGAACTTTTTAACATCTTGAAGAACAATCTGGCCTGGCCATGTACTCTTATAATCTCCACCTGGCACAGCCAGAAGATAACTGGCCACCCCTCAGAACCTGGTTCCTCTATAGGTTTCTTCTTATGTTCCTGCCTTTCTAGGGCTTTGTGATATCTGCTGATGTAAATTGTATTGATTGATGTTATGTATTGAAGTCAATGTACCCAGTGGAGAATGGAAACTATCTGTCCTCTGTCTACACCTTGGTGCTACCACAGAAAGTGCTTTTGGGGCTACTGTAGACCTTCATTGCAAAACAGTGTGAAATGCACTGAGGTGGATGGTCCCCCCCCTACCTCCTCTGAGGAATCTCCACTGATGGGAACATTTCTTACATCCGCTACAACAGGCTCATTGTTCACCCTCTCTCCCAAAAGCCTTGGAAAATTGAAAGAGCCTCAGTAGCTTCAGCCCAAGATCACACATTTACATTTTAGTCATTTAGCAGACACTCTTATCCAGAGCGACTTACAGTAGTGAATACATACATTTCATTTCATGCATTTTTTTGGTTGTTGTACTGGCCGCCCGTGGGAATCGAACCCACAACCCTGGCGTTGCACACACCATGCTGGCGTGGCAAACAGCATGCTCTACCAACTGAGCCACAGGGAAGACACATTCTGTTTTCATATTATGTCCATCTCCGATAAGCTACCAAGGAAAGGCTAAGAATAACGCATATTAATATTTGTAGCCTTAAAAATAAGGTTAAACTGACAGAGTTAGATGTGGATTTTTTAAATGATGTTACTTATATTGACTCACAAGGTGAACCAATAGACTCTAGGGGGGTTAATGTAGCCTTATAAATAAGTTTAATGAAATCAATAACTTGCTAACATCAGATAATGTTCATATACTGGCCATCTCTGAAATTCACTTAGATAATTCCTTTGATGATACAGCAGTAGCAATACTGGGGTATAACATCTACAGAAAAGACAGGAATGGGGAGGTGTTGCTGTATATGTTCAAAGCTTGTAAGGCTTAGAGAGGATTTCATGTCAAATGTTGTTGAAGTGTTGTGGTTGCAAGTTCACCTGACTCATCTAAAGTCTCTTTTTTTAGGGTGCTGCTATAGGCCACCAAGTGCTAACAGTCAGTATTTGGATAATATGTGTGCAATGCTTGATAATGTGTGTGATGTTAAGAGAGAGGTCTATTTTCTGGGTGACCTGAACATTAGCAACTAGGTGTCCTCTCGAGAGGAAGCTTCTGTGACTAATGCCATATTATTTTAAACTCACTTGCTATAGCTTTACATCACCTGCCATCACGTGGTTGTAGAGTTATTTATTCAATAGAACCCAGACAGTGTTCTTCAATGGAAACTTTTCTAACATCAGATATGTACGGTGCGGTGTCCCTCAAGGCAGTTGCCTTGGGCCGTTACGCTTCTCTATTTTTTATAAATGATTTGCCGCTGGCCTTACACAAAACTAGAATCACCATGTATGAGGATGATTCCACACTCTACATGTCAGCACCCAAAGCCAGTGAGATCACTGAAATTCAAAATAAGGAGTTACAGTCAGTATCATAATGGGTGATTAATAATAAACTGGTCTTAAATAAATCTAAAACTAATAGCATTGTATTTGGTTCAAAAAATTATCTAAGACTTAAATCTCAACTGGAGTAGTACATAAAGGATGTGACCAGTGAGCAAGTTGAGAAAGCTAAACTCCTAGGTTTAATTGGATGGTCAATTGTCACGGGCAAGACATATTGACAATGTTGTTGTGAAGCTGGGTGGGGGTATGTCTGTTATTAAAAGGTGTTCTGCATTTTTGACACAATAATAAACTTTACTAGTTCTTCAGGCTCTGGTCTTGTCCACACTTGATTACTGTCCTGTAATATGGTCAGATGCAGCAAACAAAGACCTAGCTAAGCTACACCTGAATCAAAACCGAGCAGCACGCCATGCTCTTAATAACTGCACATACAGAACTAACATCAAAAACATGCATGCTAGTCTTCCTGGTTGAGGCTTGATGAAAGATGAACTGCTTCTCATCTAGTTTTTATGAGAAATATTACTGAGATGAAAATTCCAGATTGTCTGCATAATTAAATAATGTTCAGCTCAGACACCCATACCTGCCTCACAAGACATGTCACCAGGGGTCTCTTCACAGTCCCCAAGTCCAAAACAAATTTAGTGCAATGCACAGTTTTATACAGAGCCATGATCACATTAAAACTTCCTTCCATCTCCAATTACTGAAGCAAACAGCAAAATTACTTTAAAATGTTTTATTACAAACAACTCATGGAATGGCAGGGACTGTGAGGGGACACACACAAACACAAACACACAGACACACTTTAACACATGTACTTTTTTAGTTGTATTGTTTGTATATTGTTTCATTTTACATTTGTGTGAGTTTCCTTGTCTATTAGTGTATTAGTGTTTTGTTGCCTGTTATGTTTTGTGGACCCCAGGAAGAGTAGCTGCTGCTTCTGCAAAAGCTAATGGGGATCCAAATAAACAAATAAAAATTGTTCCTGCTGTGCAGGAAATTCATGCAACAACAGCATGATCAAATTAAGACACGGCATCTGTAATGATATTACTCCATAGTTGTAATATATAATATACTGTATTTGCCATTTAGCAGAAACGTTTATCGAAAGCGACTTACATTCATGCGTGTATACATTTTTACATTTTATGCGTGTATACATACATCTTGCATTGCAAGTGCCATGCTCTACCAACTTAGCCATACAGGACCATAGATGTGAAAAAGAGACAATGTTTGTTATAGTGAATCCATTCAAAAAAACACACTGATATCAACAAGAGTCTTTGAACACTGCCTTGCGTTTGTGTTGATTTGCGTTTGTGTTGACTTAAACCCCAGTGCCATTAAATATACCTTCTATGTGTTAAATGGGGTTTGAATGGATGATATGTATGAAACAAGCAATGGCAAGACAGCTTGTAGAAGATTAAAGACTCTTGCCTCCATGCACAATTACATGTCTGCTATGACTTCTTTAATGAAAAAAAATACCAAGGATCTTTCAAATGCAAATGCCTCTCATAGCAAGACAAAGAAAATGATGAGGGTTTGTTCAGTAAAGGTGATATTTCTTTCTTCCTCTCCCGGCAATTTCCCATTTATGAATACCTTGTTAGGCTCCTATTAGAGTGCATAGTGTGGTTCAGATCTCACACTGGGACCGCTGCCATGTGTTCTCATCTCTCTGTCTGTCTGCCTGCCTGCCCAGACCCGTTTTAATTTAAATTGTATGGAACAAGCTGTGCCTTTTCCCAAAGCCTAGATGGAACCTCAAAGACAAAAGAGAATGTGGATGATGTGGCCCACTTTTTGACACTTTTTCGCCTTTTTGTTCTCTCAGTAATGCTAGAAGTATAGGGACACTCATATAGTGTTTCACTAACCCACGCTACTAGGGACCCTTGAGGCATTGATCATATTTGATCATTTGAAAACCTCGGGAGATGGTCACAGAGTGACCTAGGCTCTCTGATCATTTATTAATGATCTCTGAGTGAAACGTACAGTGGCAATGTAGTGGTTCAGAGGAACCGATATTGATTTATGTTTGCCCTAGAAAAAGAGGGAGTTGTAGGACACTTTAAATTACATACCTTTCAAGGCCACCTGCTGCTTAATATTAATTATATCTACTATCATAGACGTACTAACTTGTACTTGTAACTTATAGTGTGATCTCTCTCTATCCCTCTCTCGCTCTCTCTCACGCTCTCTTTCCTATATTCCTGCAATGTAATAGTTAGAAATTACTATTGCATAATTTCTCTCACTTACCATACTTTTTCCTTTGCTGTGTGAGTGTCAGAACAACAGAAAGCTGTGGTGTTGTTTACACACCAAGCAGTAATTAACAGAATTGCTAAGTGTTGGTAGCTGGCGCTGAACCATACATTTGTTCTCTGATACGTTTCCGCTGAGTGAATTCTGGACAGCTTGGCCAGAGTCAGAACAGTGAGGTGTCCAGCACTGTCTTTGAAGTATGAGCATGCTCAAAACAGCCTCCCATAGGAACATCCAATACAATACCCCACTGTGCTTGCACCTTGTCACAAGTGTGTGTAGGAACAGACCAAGGCGCAGCGTGAATATCGTTTCACATCTTTTATTTGAATGTGAAACTTAGCCAAACAAACAACAAACCATGACGACAGAAGTGCAACATGCACTAACTCAAAATAATCTCCCACAAACACAGGTGGGAAAAACAACTACTTAAATATGATCCCCAATTAGAGACAACGATGACCAGCTGCCTCTAATTGGGAATCATACAAAACCCCCAACATAGAAAAAATAAACTAGATAAACATAATCTAGAATGCCCACCCAAATCACACCCTGACCTACCAAAATAGAGAAATAAAAAGGCTCTTTACGGTCAGTGCGTGACACACCTCCTAGTTCACACACCCTTCCCAATGCCCTGCTTTGAACACCATTTTGACAGTTGTGATTTGTGTACATGCCTTTTTGATTCCGATTTGACCCATGAGATTGCCTGTGTGCCAGCGTCATAAGACAACAATACATATTTACAGTACAGTCTGAACTGTATCTTATTTATATTCTAAGCACGCACAATGTATTTTGGGGCAGATTTTTGTATCTGAAATAGCTCTCCCTCTCATTGGTCAATGTGTGTTGTTGTGAGATGTTACTTCCAAATAACAGCTCACATTTTGTTTTTCCACAAAGTGTGTAGCATGTGGATAATAGCCTTGCCATCTCAGATGAGAAACATCTATTAAAACCTCAGCTGAGCCATTTTAGAGGTTAATTAATGGGGATTGTGCTGCCTGGAAAGCAAAGTTTAAGGGCTGAAAAACAATTAATTGTAATGATTTGAGGATCTTCATGCCATATTGTTTGACACGTCCTAATATCAGCCAATCAATTCTCATGCATACATTTTCCCCTGTTTAATTCAGCCACTGTGTGCAGGTGGAAAAGGCAACTGCGAGGCCAAGAACATCTTAACGGTCCAATGCAATTGTTTTCATCTCAATATCAAATAATTTTTGGTTAACAATTAAGTACCTTACTGTGATTGTTTTAGATTGAAATGGTCAAAAATAAATAAAAATAGCTTCTTCGCCAAGAGCAATTTCTCAAGCAAGAATTTAGCTAGGACTGTCTTGGAGTGGGCTGTGGGGGAAAACTATAGCTGTTATTGACAGCGAGGTATGGAACTCTCTTTCTTATTGGTTGGTCTAATAACTAATTTACCACCTGGTGATCTCACCAGGCAGGCCAAAACTCCATCCCACCAAAACAGGGTGAAATTGCATGCAGGCTTTTCAAACAGCTCTTGTAGTAAAAAGTTATCATAATTTTCACAATTTGACAGTATTCTTCCAACCTTATAGTGTGAGTGCATTCGGAAAGTATTCAGACCCCTCGACTTCTTCCACATTTTGTTACGTTACATACTTATTCTAAAATTGATTAAGTAAAAATGTTTCCTCATCAATCCTCACACAATACCCCGTAATGACAAAGCGAAAATAGGTTGTAAAAAATGTTAGCAAATTTATTTACATTTTTAAACAGAAATACCTTATTTACATAAGTATTCAGACCCTTTGATATGTGACTCGAAATTGAGCTCAGGTGCATCCTGTTTTCATTGATAATCCTTGAGATGTTTCTACAACTTGATTGGGTCCACCTGTGGTAAAATCAATTGACTGGACATTATTTGGAAAGGCACACACCTGTCTATATAAGGTCCCACAGATGAAAGTGCATGTCAGAGCAAAAACCTGTGCCTTTTCCTAAAGCAACACCTTACGCAACAAAGCCTCTCCCGTATTTGACAAAGATAGGTTGTGTATATGTATTGATGTGTAGGCTACGTGCATGTGGTTCTTTCCTTGAGCTGTTCTTGTCTATTAATGTTCTGTATTATGTCATGTTTCATGTTTTGTGTAGAACCCAGGAAGAGTAGCTGCTGCTTTTGCAAAAGCTAATGGGGATCCTAATAAAATACGAAATACAAGGTCCCACAGTTGACAGTGCATGTCAGAGCAAAAACCAAGCCATGAGGTCGAAGGAATTCTGTAGAGTCTGTCAAGCTCCGAGACAAGATTGTGTCAAGGCATGGATCTGGGGAAGGGTACCAAAACGTTTCTGCAGCATTAAAGGTCCACAAGAACACAGTGTCCTCCATCATTCTTAAATGGAAGAAGTTTGGAACCACCAAGACGCTTCCTAGAGCTAGCTGGCCGGCCAAACTGAGCAATCGCGGGAGAAGGGCCTTGGTCAGGGAGGTGATCAAGAACCCGATGGTCACTCTGACAGAGCTCCAGAGTTCCTCTGTGGAGATGGGAGAGCCTTCCAGAACGACAATCATCTCTGCAGCACTCCACCAATCACGCCTTTATGTTAGAGTGGCCAGACAGAAGCCACTCCTCAGTAAAAGGCACATGACAGCCCACTTGGAGTTTGCCAAAAAGGCACCTAAAGGACTCTCCGACCATAAGAAACAAGATTCGCTAGTCTGATGAAACCAAGATTGAACTCTTTGGCCTGAATGCCAAGCATCACAGTTGTAGGAAACCTGGCACCATCCCTATGGTGAAGCATGGTGGTGGCAACATCATGCTGTGGGGATGTTTTTCAGTGGCATGGACTGGGGGACTAGTCAGGAGTGGGGGAAAGATGAACTAAGCAAAGTACAGAGAGATCCTTGATGAAAACCTGCTCCAGAGCACTCAGGACCTCAGACTGGGGAGAAGGTTCACCTTCCAACGGGACAACGACTCTAAGCACACAGCCAAGACAATGCAGGAGTGGTTTCAGGACAAGTCTCTGAATGTCCTTGAGTGGCCCAGCCAGAGCCCGGACTTGAACCCCATCGAACATCTCTGGAGAGACCTGAAAATAGCTTTGCAGCAACGCTCCCTATCCAACTTGACAGAGCTTGAGAGGATCCGCAGAGAAGAATGGGAGAAACTCTCCAAATACAGGTGTGCCAAGCTTGTAGCATCATGCCCAAGAAGACTCAAAGGCTGTAATTGCTGCCAAAGGTGCTTCAACAAAGTACTGAGTAAAGGGTTTGAATACTTATGTAAATGTGATATTTCCTTTTTTTATTTTTAAAATACATTTGCAAAAATCTGTTAATATGGGGTAATGGGGGAAAAACGATTTCATCCGTTTTAGAATAAGGCTGTAACGTAACACACTGTGTTAAGTGGTTAAGTTAAGTGGTCTGAATACTTTCCGAATGCACTGTACACTGAACAAAAATGTAACCGCAACATGAAAATTGTTGGTCACATTTTTCATGAACTGAAATCTTATTTCTCTAAAATGTTGTGCACAAATGTTTTTACATCCCAGTTAGTGAGGATTTCTCTTTTGCCAAGATCACCCATCCACCTGACAGGTGTGGCATATCAAGAAGGTGCACCTTGTACTGGGGACAATAAATTGCCACTCTAAAATGTGCAGTTTTGTCAGACAACACAAGGCCACAGATGTGTCAAATTTTGGCATGCTGACTGCAGGAATGTCCACAAGAGCTGTAGAAAGATAATTGCATGTTCATTTCTCGATCATAAGTCACCTCCAACATCGTTTTCAAGAATTTGGCAGTACGTCCAACCGGCCTCACAACCGCAGACCACATGTATGGCGTTGTGTGGGCGAGCGGTTTGCTGATGTCAACATTGTGAACTGAGTGCCCCATGGTGGTGGCGGGGTTATGGTATGGGCAGGTATAAGCTAAGGACAACAAACACAATTGTATTTTATTGATTGCAAATTGAATACACAGGGATACCGTGACGAGATCCTGAGGCCAATTGCTGTGTCATTCATCCGCCGCCATCAAATCATGTATGATAATGCACGGCCACGTGTCACAAGGATCTGTACACAATTCCTGGAAGCTGAAAATGTCCCAGTTCATTCATGGTCTGCATACTAACCAGACATGTCACCTATTGAGCTGTTTGGAATGCTCTGGATCGACGTGTATGACAGCATGTTCTAGTTCCCGCCAATATCCAACTTCTCACAGCCATTGAAGAGGAGTGGGACAACATTCCACAGGCCACAATAAACATCCTGATCAACTCTATGCGAAGGAGATGTGTTGTGCTGCGTGACGAAAATGGTGGTCATACCAGATACTGACTGGTTTTCTGATCCACGCCCCTAGCTTTTTTTTAAAGGTATTCCCAGTCATGTGAAATCCATAGATTAGGGCCTAATGAATTTATTTCATTGTCTGATTTCCTTAAATGAACTGTAACTCAGTAAAATCTTTTAAATTGTTGCATGTTACGTTACATTTTTTTGTTCAATATATATAAAACACAGAAAAATCACATTTTTGACTGCACTGGGCCTTTAAATTTAATAAATTATACAGCATGTTCGTGTTTCAAAGCTTGGCAGTTTTCACATCTTGGTAATATATCATTCTGCCATGCTGTGGCTTCCCAGCTGTTATAGCCTCGTTTGGCCCACTGCAGATCCTTTTTGACCGGCTGCCTGTCATCCAATCGCTTTCTGATATCTCTAGCTTTAAACTGACTGATTTTGAGGATGTAGTGAGGATGTTTCCAGATGAGCTGAGTATGCTGTGTTCTGACCCATACTGAGTATAACTGGCAGAAACACCCTGGGATACGTTCAGACAGACTCAGTGAACAAGTCCAGCGATTCCTTGGAGTTCTTCTAATCTAGCTCCACATCCTGCCAAACAACAGAGTGAGCAGAGTGAGCACTGATTAGAGTAATGGTTCATTTGAGTTCTGCTACAGTATTGCACTATTTTTTAGCATGATGGTACTACTTTATGAAGTAGAATAAATTGGTTTTGTTCTTTTTCACAAAATCCCCAAAAGGAATGAAATTGAATGATGAACATTGTATAGGTTGTTGAACGAGAACAGAGATCATTTAAACATTTATCAGCCTTCAAGGACTTTCCTGGAGTTCATAGGGTTAAATATAAATTGAATTATTCACACTATCGGTCTCAATGACATGTGGATTAGGGGAAACGATGGCAATTTAAATCAACGATGCGTCCTCCTGGCTGAGCTCACCACTCCTTTCTAGACGATTTGCAGTTTCACTAACTGTAATGGCCAGTACATTATCCAACCGAGAGACCTGAATCAGGAGATATTTGAATAGTTTCCTGAACTATAGCTGTGTCCGGGGGCGGACTGGGACCAAAAATCATCCCTGACATTTCTAACACACCTGCCCATTTTCTTCCTTGAGGTCCCCACACCAGCCCATTATTTTCCTTGAGGCCACCATTATTAACCAGATAATGATAATTTGGGCAAAAGATCCAAAGTTAGACATGTCCACTAGGCTAATAATTGACCAGCCCATCTGGCATTTGACTAAAATGCCAGATGTTCAGTCTGCCTCTGGCTGTGTCCCCATTTCAAAATAATCTTGTTCTAACCTAGCCCAATAATGGACTAAAGGAGCCTAACGTTAATCCTTACAGTCCAAGGAGCTTACATGTTCTGTTTAAAGGGGAATTTGTTCTATCCATGAATCGATTCTCAATTGCGGTACGGTTCTAGATACATAAATACCTCTACTTTTATATGACATCAAAATAATTTCACAAATGCAAAATACACACTTACTGTACACTATTTTAACAGGTTTTAACACAGTTGCAGCCGACAGTATTTTGGTGAGAACAATTTGTGGCGTCTGTCTTCCGTTTACACACAGGTGCTTGGAGATGCAGATAGCGAATTAGCACAGACAGTCAACTCTGTTTTCCGTAAATAAGCGCTGTAACATCGAAATATGGCATAATAAAGCTTAACTTCTTGTTAATCCAGCCACTGTGTCAGATTTCAAAAAGGCTTCACGGCGAAAGCACACCATGCGATTATCTGAGGACAGTGCCCCGCAGACAAACACATGAAAATAATTTTTCAACCAGGCAGGTGCAACACAAAAGTCAGAAATAACAACATAATAAATGCCTTAGCTTTGAAGATCTTCTTTTTGCAATCCCAAATGTCTCAGTGATACACTGAATGGTCGTTTTGTTCGATAAATTCCTTCTTTATATCCCCAAAATGTCCATTTATTTGGCGCGTTTGATTCAGAAATACACCGGTTCCAACTTGCCCAACATGACTACAAAGTATCTAATAGGTTACCTGTAAACTTGGTCCAAACATTTCAAACAACGCTCCTAATCCAACCTCACGTATCCTAAAATGTAAATAATTGATAAAATTTAAGACAGGATAAACAGTTTCCAATACCGAAGAAAAATAACACGGACCGCACTCCTGTTCACCCGCACCAAATTACTGGAGACCTTCTGAGTGACACGTACAAAGAACAGCACTACTTCTTCATTTCTCAAAAGAAAAACATCTAACAATTTCTAAAGACTGTTGACATCTAGTAGACGCCATAGGAACTGCAATCTGGGCCCTTATAAATCAGGATTCCCATAGAAATTATTGGAAAACACAATGACCTCAAAAAAAAAAATCCCTGGATGGATTGTGCTCGGGGTTTTGCCTGACAAATCAGTTCTGTTATACTCATAGACATTATTTTACCAGTTCTAGAAACTGTAGCGTGTTTTCTATCCAATACTACCATGCATATGCATATCCTAGCTTCTGGGCCTGAGTAACAGGCAGTTTACTTTGGGCACGCTTTTCATCCGGACGTGAAAATACCCCCTATCCCGAAGAAGATTTATGTTTCCAAAACCGCACCGCAAGTGATGAGTGTTAATTTTTAGAGCAAGCATCAGGGCTCTTATCAAAACTCTCCTGTTCAGAAGATACTATCTTCAATAGGCGCTAAAGCAGTTAGCGTGTATGAATTGGGTAGTTCTAATCATGCAATGGCCACGGTTTTAATGAACACTTGAATAGATGCAGCATTTTCTCATTCTGAAAAGACACCATTTGCTTTTGTTGAGCCTTGTTAATATCTTCACCCAGAAGTGATGAGCTGCACAATGAATCAAGCAACAGCGTCCATTGAAAATGGGAAGTAAAGGGAAACAAGATTCTTTAATCAACACAGCATGACACACTATTAATTCTAGTCTGGCCTTTGGATTGGCGAGCCTGCTCTTTGAACCTGAGGTGCAAATAAACCCATTTCTTTGGTGATAGTGCAGCGCTCCACACACATATATAAATCAGGAAAGCTTATCATTTATTCAATGGCTTCTGCTGTCTTTTTCTGAATACATTTTCTCTCCGTGATATGTAGGCCTACTGTCTGCTGGCTTGGGGGGGTTGAAGAGTAATATAATAAGGGATCTTAATACCTCAGGACTATTGCTCAGGACTCAAACATCTGTATTGAGTTTTGTTTCAACTGCATACATTGGCCAGACAGTAATCTCTCATGGACAGATTCTGTGGAAAGGGTTCTACATGGAACCCAAAAAGGTTCTACCTGGAACCAAAAAAGGTTCCCCTAAGGGGACAGCCATAGAACCCTTTTAAGTTCTAGATAGCTCCTTTAGTTCTGAGAGTGCACCATATTGCTTATACCTTACAGATCTGCAAACACTGAAGGTTAAGAGACAAGGGAAAGGGATAGGTTGTGATTTATTACTGGTTGTGATAGAAGTGTGAGTGGAGGAAGAGGTGGGGCTTGTCAGAGGAAGTTGTGGTGTGATGTGCCAACCTTCATGTCCTTCATGTCCACCTATATGGTATTAAGTAAGACCTCACTCAGGAGACCATCTGTCTGACTCACCAGCTATCGGACATTTGGGAACAAACATACCTGGCACCCACCTGGGTGCCTACCCACACATACACAGCATGTTCAGTCACAGATAGCATCATCTTGGCCAAGTCCCTCAAAGAGCAACCTTTTGATGTATTCCCATAAGCACTGTCTCTGGATTACACTGCATTATTTAGCCTCAAGCCTGTGTTGTGGACTATTGTTATTTTACGCACTCTCTGAAACATACCAGAAGCATCTCATTACCATGTAACTCCTCTTGTGTTGTGTAGACTGTAGACTGAGAAAGTCATTGTAGTTGGGTTTCCTCCGAGTACCATCCAGGGAGTGGATCAAACAGTTCCTCTGCATACAGGTGGTAGTAGTGGATAGATTGGGAGTGTTCCCCATCTGTCATTGGTCAGACTGCCAATGAGGAGTGTATAACCCCAATGACGAGGTGACATAGTCATGTATGGCTACGGTGGAGGACTATTTGTTGTGTGTGTGTGTGTGTGTGTGTGTGTGTGTGTGTGTGTGTGTGTGTGTGTGTGTGTGTGTGTGTGTGTGTGTGTGTGTGTGTGTGTGTGTGTGTGTGCACGTGATCATGCATGTGCATGCGTGTGTGCCTGTGTAGAGGGAGGAGCAAGATGCTGTTCAGATGAACTCACTGAAAAAGCACAGTGAAGCAGTATTACAGTAACAGTACTAAATCCACAATGTTTACCTACTCTAACCCCTGTTGACATCATGGCTCCTTAAACAAGGTTCCACACTGTAGGGTCTACATTTGATAACAGCCAGAATAGACATGTGCTCAAGGTCGACTGAAACGTAATTCAGTCTTCCTCAAGTGTGGCTCACAGTGAGATCCAGTCTGATTATTACTGTACAGCTACTCCAGCATGCTCTGCTGTAGATTGAGCTGTCACTGTTCTCTGTGTTAATGCTTCCCACTCATTTATTATAAAATACAGCAGGGTTTCCAGACAAGCCAACTGCCAGGGTTCATTAAAATCTACCTGCAAGACCTTCGACTTAATAAATAAGAAATATGAGTAGGCCATATTACCTCCTGCTAACACTTAGGGGTATTTATAGTGTACCGCCATGGCACGTATGTCAGGGTTATTTTCAAAGATGGGGAAAAAATGTGATTAAATATTAATTTAGATCTACTCCCTCTCTGGCCTCTAGGTCATCAGGCTGCTGATTATCCCGCACACCTGTCACCATCGTCAAGCGCACCAGCGCCTCATGACACTCACCTGGACTCCATCACCTCCTTGATTATCTTCCCTATATCTGTCACTCCCCTTGGTTCTTTCCTCAGGTGTTATTGTTTCATGTCGGTGCATTGTTTGTGTTTCGTGTTAAATGTTTAGTTTTATTTATTACAACACTCACTCCCTGTACTTGCTCCCCGACTCTCAGCGTACTCGTTACACTGGCATGATCATCCCAATGGGGGATTGATTCCATAGGTGAGCAATGAAAGTGTGTGTTTTTGTTTTTTAAGAACTATCCAGTGTCTAGTGTTAGGAGGCTGCAGTGTGTGTGTGTGTGTGTGTGTGTGTGTGTGTGTGTGTGTGTGTGTGTGTGTGTGTGTGTGTGTGTGTGTGTGTGTGTGTGTGTGTGTGTGTGTGTGTGTGTGTGTGTGGGGGTGTGTGTCGTGGGGGTGTTGGGTAGTGGGTGTGTTGGGGGGGTTGTTTGTGGGTGGGGGAGGTTGAGTTGTGAAATTGAATCTAATTTACTGTTTCACATTAAAGAACAGAAGTTTGTAAACAATGTATAACCTAAACATGGTTAAAACAAAAATTTGCATATACTCCAGAATGTTATGAAGTGATCAGATGAATTGCAATTAATTGCAAAGTCCCTCTTTGCCATGCAAATGAACTGAATCCCCAAAAAACATTTCCACTGCATTTCAGCCCTGCCACAAAAGGACCAGCTGACATCATGTCAGTGATTCTCTCGTTAACACAGGTGTGAGTGTTGACGAGGACAAGGCTGGAGATCACTCTGTCATGCTGATTGAGTTCGAATAACAGACTGGAAGCTTCAAATGGAGGGTGGTGCTTGGAATCATTGTTCTTCCTCTGGCAATAGTGGTTACCTGTAACGAAACACGTGCCGTCATCATTGCTTTGCACAAAAAGGGCTTCACAGGCAAGGATATTGCTGCCAGTAAGATTGCACCTAAATCAACCATTTATCAGATCATCAAGTACTTCAAGGAGAGCGGTTCAATTGTTGTGATGAAGGCATCAGGGCGCCCAAGAAAGTCCAGCAAGCGCCAGGACCATCTCCTAAAGTTGATTCAGCTGCGGGATCGGGGCACCACCAGTACAGAGCTTGCTCAGGAATGGCAGCAGGGAGGTGTGAGTGCATCTGCATGCACAGTGAGGCAAAGACTTTTGGAGGATGGCCTGGTGTCAAGAAGGGCAGCAAAGAAGCCACTTCTCTCCAGGAAAACAGGGACAGACTCATATTCTGCAAAAGGTACAGGGATTGGAGTGATTTTCTCTGATGAATCCCCTTTCCGATTGTTTGGGGCATCTGGAAAAAAGCTTGTCCGGAGAAGACAAGGTGAGTGCTACCATCAGTCCTGTGTCATGCCAACAGTAAAGCATCCTGAGACCATTCATGTGTGGGGTTGCATCTCAGCCAAGGGAATGGGCTCCCTCACAATTTTGCCTAAGAACACAGCCATGAATGAATAAAGAATCGTACCAACACATCCTCCGAGAGCAACTTCTCCCAACCATCCAGGAACAGTTTGGTGACGAACAATGCCTTTTCCATCATGATGGAGCACCTTGCCATAAGGCAAAAGTGATAACTAAGTGGCTTGGGGAACAAAACATCGATATTTTGGGTCCATGGCCAGGAAACTCCCCAGACCTTAATCCCATTGAGAACGTGTGGTCAATCCTCAAGAGGCGGGTGGACAAACAAAAACTGACAAACTCCAAGCATTAATTATGTAAGAATGGGCTGCCATCAGTCAGGATGTGGCCCAGAGGTTAATTGACAGCATGCCCGGGCGGATTGCAGAGGTCTTGAAAAAGAAGGGTCAACACTGCAAGTATTGAGTCTTTGCATCAACTTCATGTAATTGTCAATAAATGCCTTTGACACTTATGAAATGCTTGTAATTATACTTCAGTATTCCATAGTAACATCTGACAAAAATATCTAAAGACACTGAAGCAGAAAATGTTGTGGAAATTAATATTCGTGTCATTCTCAAAACATTCAACACTTTTGGCCATGACTGTAAATGTAAAATCTAGACCTAAATTGTAATGTACAGTATACTGAGCAAAAATATTAACATGCAACAATTTCAAAGATTATTCTCAACTTTTGGCCACGACTGTACATCGATAGTGTAGTGAATTGATTTGATAGTGGTTGCTTTTCTCCAGCCCCATCCCTCAACTTTTTACAGAAACTGTGGTGTGGAGAACTTTGTTAATGTTTCAATTAAGGATTGCAGCTTTAAACTCCTTTAGAGTAATAGTGATATAAGATGCAATCCACTAGCGAGTGAGTTACTTTTGTGCCATTAAAATCAAGCAAAAACAACATTAGTATTGCACACCAAAATAGTATTATTAAAATCAAAACATAAACCCAAAAGCATTGATAGCAAAACAAAATACTGCAATTCTTTTTATGCCAGTTATTTTCTTTTAACGCAATTAAATACAACGTTACTCTTTCCTGCAATTTTCCCTATCTTTGGTTGTTAACCTGGTCTTTATTTTCAATGCATCTCACTGCTGGTTTTCCTTTGACGCTGATCCTGGTTGGGAGACCAAATGTAGCTGGAAGTGGTGAAAAATAAATGTGTGAAAAAATGTCAGGAGGGAATTTATTTTTTCATGAGGGAGAAGCATGTGAGAAATTCATGTGAAATTTCATACATGTCTGAACCACATGTCTGACCAATGTGAAAATGTCATGTAAAAAAACCCCAGCATAAACGTGATTCTTTTCATCCCCCCCCCCTTCATTGCTAACTAGGGATTACAGCTGTCTTGTTTGAATTAATGGGCAGAACGCTGTCTTCCCGGGCCCTCGACTTAACAGCTAATTTAATTTCTAACAAGGTCCTAGGGATGGCTGATTGCTAACCCTTTTCACTGAAGAAAATTAGTTTTTTTCTCTCTCTGAAGGATTTGGGCTAGAGAGGGAGACAGCTACTCTTCCGTGGTTATTGGGTGTGAAAATACAAAATGTGGATGTTCAACTGTGATCAGCGTAAGGACAGTCTGTTCCTTTCAAACAATTAGAATGTCATCAATAAGGACTGCAAATCCTGTCATTGGGTAAACAAAGCAATCAAAATCAAAATGCCTTCTGATTAGCTGGGTCGTGTTCATTAGTGGACGGGATTGAGAATGTTTTGTGACAAAAGGAAAATGAGCATTCATCATTGCAAATTGGTCCAGATAGTCT
Organism: Salmo salar; assembly: GCF_965601325.2. Lineage (NCBI taxonomy): Eukaryota > Metazoa > Chordata > Actinopteri > Salmoniformes > Salmonidae > Salmo > Salmo salar. The sequence goes on along the minus strand of NC_138310.1, from coordinate 12,311,879 downwards.
CTCCCCTTGTCAGTTTGTTTTCTTCCATTTAGTGACTCAAATTCCACCATGACCACTTGGCCAAAACAGATAAAAGAGCACGATACTGGCAGATCATGTTCTGTATACAAATGGACACTGATTAGTTTTTTCTATTTATATTCCTCGTTGTTTTTCTTGGAGCTCCACCTGTCAAAATGTTAATGGATGGTTTATGTGTCCTTTACCATATTTTGTCTTCTGGCCACTGTAACACCACCTGTTACAGTTCTTTTTTAATTTTCGTACAATTTTCACAAGTATGTGATAATACCTCGAGATGCCGGTGTTTGGAGGATATATTGTCACGGGTGTTAGGCCGGAGATGAATTCGAGGGCCAGCAAACCGTGCCAATATATCCTCCAAACACCGGCTTCGAGGGAATTATCACTTTTATACCACGGGTGACCACCATATTCAAATAATGTTTGACATGTATACAATTAAAAAAAAAAAAAATCATACTATTTCATCCTTCCAAGATATATTCCCGACACAATCGAGAGTTGCTACCCCTACCCAAGCCGGCTGGTCGTTCGTTCTGTTGGTTCAGTTGTCAGAGACGCGACCCAGTTGTTCAGTCTTTTTGTACTGTCTCTATGGACGCGTCCCAGTTGTTCGTTGTAAATGTTCCATTGCCATAGCGGCTCGCAACGTTCTTGTCCCTTGCTTGCTAGCTAGCCAACAACAGCTAATTTACAATCACGTCAAACACTGCAGACAGAATAACAACAGTAGCTGCTGTTATTGCATTTGTTTAATCTGTTTCGAGAGACATTTATTTGGATACATCCATAACAATGAGCTAATGACGCGTGATTTCGCCTGGCATGGAAAATGTGCTCACTTGTCAGGACACTGTTGTTCAGAGGAGCTAGCCAACACAATCCCTTCAAGCTGGAAAGACTGCAAACAAGCAGCCCTTTTTTCGTTTTAACTTTTTTCAATTGACATTTCTTTGACTATATCCATAAAAATGCCAGCTGATTCATGATTTTGACTGGCTGAGAAACGTTGCCTGCCTGTCTGTCTCATCCAGACTCGTTCATTACTATGGGACAGCTGGAGATCGAATTTGAGTATTGAAACCATGTTGCAAATGTTGGCGAGACAGACAGCAAGGTTTATAAAAATATCCGCCGTTGAAAACAAAATGTTAGTCTAAAAGAAATGTGAGATGTCTAGATGCTTTTTATAGTGGAGATCAAGTTTATAAATTGCTTGGCTGGGCTGATGAATAAAGTAAATAGGCATTTTTACGTCAGATTTATCCGGTGGTAACTTTTGGAATAGACACTGTCTGGAATGCGGTTATAACCAATCAGCATTCAATATTAGACCCATCCGTTGTATACATTTTCACAACTCTAAGCACATAAATCAAAACAGATCATCAAAATGGCTTGTATTTCGAAACTCAACACCTGTTCACTGCACCAAATCACTCAATTTGGATAAATATTCAAAGTATCTGCTTTTCAAAATGCAATATTCACCTTTGAAATGATTTTCTTGAAATTTGTTAATACAATTGTCGCTTAAACTACAAAAAAATTTGAAATACTGAACCAAAATGTAGTGCCTAGTTATCGTCTATAGTTTGATAACTGCTGAACACTACATTTCTATATGTTTGCCACAATGTATTACTGTAACCAAATCATATATGGATGAGGCTTTAAATACTATATCATTCTCCATCAGCCAGTGTGGTTCAATAGGACAAAGTGGAAAGTGTCTCTGTGCTACCATTTGGAATTTTAGTGCAGTGTACAATGCAGTGTGACATAACTGGGTTGTATATACAGTTGAAGTCGGAAGTTTAGATACACTTAGGTTGGAGTCATTAAATCTCGTTTTACAACCACACAAATGTCTTGTTAACAAACTATAGTTTTGGCAAGTCAGTTAGGACATCTACTTTGTGCATGACACAAGTAATTTTTCCAACAATTGTTTACAGACAGATTTCACTTATAATTCACTGTATCACTATTCCAGTGGAGCAGAAGTTTACATACACTAAGTTGACAATGCCTTGGAAAATTCCAGAAAATGATGTCATGGTTTAGAAGCTTCTGATAGACTAATTGGAGTCAATTGGAGGTGTACCTGTGGATGTATTTCAAGGCTTACCTTCAAAGTCAGTGCCTCTTTGCTTGACATCATGGGAAAATCAAAAGAAATCAGCCAAGACTGCCACATGTCTAGTTCATCCTTGGGAGCAATTTCCGAATGCCTGAAGGTACCACGTTCATCTGTACAAACAATAGTACGCAAGTAAAGACCATGGGACCACGCAGCCGTCATACCACTCAGGAAGGAGATGCGTTCTGTCTCCTAGAGATGAACGTGCTTTAGTGCGAAAACTGGGAATGTGATGAAATAATAAAAAGATGAAATAAATCACTGTACTATTATTCTGACATTTCACATTCTTAAAATAAAGTGGTGATCCTAACTGACCTAAGACAGGGAATTTCTACTAGGATTAAATGTCAGAAATTGTGAAAAACTGAGTTTAAATTTATTTGGCTAAGGTGTATGTAAACTTCCTACTTCAACTGTATGAATATTTCACTCATCTGGATTTCATTGACACACTAAGTTGATGCATTTTAAGCAGAAAGACAGGCTGTAACGTATACGTTGAGAGTCAGAAAACAAGTGCAGGTGGTGAGTTTAATAATAAATGGAACATCGAACAATAATAAACATGGGTAGCTTATAGACATGAAACAATACTGACTGGGGAAATAAACCTAAGGGAGTGCCAGATATAGGGGAAGTAATGGAGTCCAGGTGTGTCTGACGTGCAGGTGCACGTAATGATTGATGGCAGGTATACGAAAGAAACCAGCTGATGTAGGAGAAGTGGACATGCGGGTAAAACCTTGTTGGAGCACCTCTTGGATTTAATCCTCAATTGCCTGGGTCTCAGCCACAGAACGAGGGTAGATGCGTGGGGGCACAGACCCTGCCAGCAGGTCGATGGCACAGTCCCAGGGGCGATGAGGAGGAAGACAGGTGGTGCAGGTCTTAGAGAATACCTCCCACAGGTCCTGGTATACCTCCGGGATGTTGGGCTGAAGGGCAGCCATAGGACTCTCAACCGATGTGGAACCACAGGGGATCGGGAAGCATGTCCTCCGGCATTCAGGTGATCAGTCTGATTCTCATTCTCGACCATGAGATGGTGAGTTTATGACGTTGAAGCCAAGAGAGACCGAGGATGATCTTGTGAAATGGTGCACTGGCAATGAAGGGGTTGTTCTCCTGGTGAATGGACTCCATGGTGAGGGTGAGTGGTTGGCTGATGGTTCTGTATCCTTATGGCCGACTAGCGAGGGCTTGAACCGGGAAAGGAGAGAGGGTATGAGATAAGAGAGACAAGGGTCTGGTCAAAGTTCCCCGCGGCACCGGAGTCCACTAACGCTATACACACAGTACACGAGGTACAGTCAACTAGTGTTATGGACACCAAAAAGATATTAGCAGAAAGTGATGAAGATGGAATACTCACTCCTGCCCCAGGAGGTGGAAGATCACCTGACTGTCCCTCTGCTCTTGTGGATCCCAGATTGGGAAGTGCTGGACACCGCTGGAGCCCTCCTTGACCACAATACAGACAGAGCCCCAGCTGTCTTCATCTGCGTCGCTCTGCTGCGGGGAGGCGTGTGACCCCTTCCTCCATGGTTCAGGCTCTGATCGAGTGTTCACTGAGGAAGGGAGAGAAGCGATGAGTGTCGACGCTCCCGAAGTAAGTTATCCATACGGATGGCCATCGCAATGAGTGCGTCCAAGGAGAGGTCGTCATCTCGACAGGCCAGTTCCATCTGGACCTCCTCGCACAGACCTCTCCTGAATAGTGTTCAAAGCGCCGGCTCATTCCATCCACTGCATGCTGCTACTGTCCTGAAAGTGAGCACGTACTCGGCAGCCGTCTGGTTCCCCTGCCGTAATTGAAGTAAGCGCTCAACCCCCTCTCTGCCCTCCGGGGGATGATCAAAGATGCACTTGAACAGAGCCATGAACCCCTCATATGAATCTAGGTCCTCTCCCAGACGGCCATGGCCCATTCCAACGCCCACCCAGTCAGCAGAGAAATAACCGGGCCAACCTGGGACCTCTTGGTGGTGGGGGCTCCAATCTGGTGTGTAAAGTAGAGGGAGCACTGAAGTAAGAAGCCACCGTCATATTTATCCAGGAGGGACAAAAGGGCATCGCGGACCTGAGCGGGTTGCTGAATGGGCTGTTGTGCTGGGTCGACTGGTTATAGAGTATCCTCCACTAGTTGATGACAACGCCTCCCGGGCATGTTCGAGATGTCTTCGCACACTGCGAAGAGCCTCCTCCATAACCGTCCCCAGTTGTGCCAGCTGGTCATGGTGTTGATGTACAAGGTATCCCTGCTCGTTGACCGTCTGGGAGATATTCTGTTTTTCCTGTTGCTTCCATTGCTGGAGTCAGTATTTTGTAATGTATATGTTGGGAGTCAGAAAGCAAGTGCAGGTGGTGAGTTTAATAATAAATGTAATATCAAACAATATAATAAAATCAAGTAGTGAAAAGACATGAAACAAACAATACTGACTGGAGAAAGAACCTAAGGGAGTGCCAGATAGGGGAGGTAATAAGTGAAGTAATGGAGGTTAGGTGTGTCTGATGATGTGCAGATGCATGTAATGATTGATGCCAGGTGTGCGTAACGATGGATCCCAGAACCTGTGGTTAGTATGCCTGCGATGTCGAATGCCGGAGGGGAGGAGCGGGAGTAGAAGTGACACAGGTGATACAATTCAAATAGAAAAAGGTGATCGTGTACAATATTGCATGGGCAGAAATGGCATAGAATTATACATTTGCCAACAGCTTTTTAATAACCCTATTTCTGATGATTTGTCCTACGTATGTACTGTATAAGGATAATGAAACTGTAAGAATGACATTTCTCAAAATGCTCACAACCTGCCATTGGATACAAATAAACTCAGCAAAAAAAGAAACGTCCTCTCATTGTCAACTGCGTTTATTTTCAGCAAACTTTACATGTGTAAATATTTGTATGAACATAACAAGATTCAACAACTGAGACATAAACTGAACAAGTTCCACAGACATGTGACTAACAGAAATGGAATAATATGTCGCTGAACAAAGGGGGGGGGGGGGGGGTCATAATCAAAAGTTAGTCAGTATCTGGTGTGGCCACCAGCTGCATTAACTACTGCAGTGCATCTCCTCCTCATGGACTGCATCAGATTTGCCAGTTCTTGCTGTGAGATGTTACCCCACTCTTCCACCTAGGCACCTGCAAGTTCCCAGACATTTCTGGGGGGGAATGGCCCTAGCCCTCACCCTCCGATCCAACAGGTCCCAGATGTGCTCAATGGGATTGAGATCCGGGCTCTTCGCTGGCCATGGCAGAACACTGACATTCCTGTCTTGCAGGAAATCACGCACAGAACGATCAGTATGGCTGGTGGCATTGTCATGCTGGAGGGTCATGTCAGGATAAGCCTGCAGGAAGGGTACCACATGAGGGAGGAGGATGTCTTCCCTGTAATGCACAGTGTTGAGATTGCATGCAATGACAACAAGCTCAGTCCGATGATGCTGTGACACACCGCCCCAGACCACGACAGACCCTCCATCTCCAAATCGATCCAGCTTCAGACTGCAGGCCTCGGTGTAATGCTCATTCCTTGGACGATAAACGTGAATCCGACCATCACCCCTGGTGAGACAAAACCGTGGCTCGTCATTGAAGAGCACTTTTTGAAGTCCTGTCTGGTCCAGCGACGGTGGGTTTGTGCCCATAGGCGACGTTGTTGCCAGTGATGTCTGGTGAGGACCTGCCTTACAACAGGCCTACAAGCCCTCAGTCCAGCCTCTCTCAGCCTATTGCGGACAGTCTGAGCACTGATGGAGGCATTGTGCGTTCCTGGTGTAAATCGGGCAGTTGTTGTTGCCATCCTGTACCTGTACCACAGGTGTGATGTTCGGATGTACCGATCCTGTGCAGGTGTTGTTACACGTGGTCTGCAACTGTGAGGACGATCAGCTGTCCGCCCTGTCTCCCTGTAGCGCTGTCTTAGGCGTCTCACAGTACGGACATTGCAATTTATTGCCCTGGCCACATCTGCAGTCCTCATGCCTCCTTGCAGCATGCCTAAGGCACATTCACGCAGATGAGCAGGGACCATGGGCATCTTTCTTTTGGTGTTTTTCAGAGTAGAAAGGCCTCTTTAGTGTCCTAAGTTTTCATAACTGTTATCTTAATTGCCTACCGTCTGTAAGCTGTTAGTGTCTTAATGACAGGTGCATGTTCATTAATTGTTTATGGTTCATTGAACAAGCATAGGAAACAGTGTTTAAACCCTTTACAATGAAGATCTGTGAAGTTATTTGGATTTTTACAAATTCTTTGAAAGACAGGGTCCTGAAAAAGGGACGTTTCTTTTTTTGCTGAGTTTATATATATACACTGCTCAAAAAAATAAAGGGAACACTTAAACAACACAATGTAACTCCAAGTCAGTCACACTTCTGTGAAATCAAACTGTCCACTTAGGAAGCAACACTGATTGACAATAACTGTCACATACTGTTGTGCAAATGGAATAGACAACAGGTGGAAATTATAGGCAATTAGCAAGACACCCCCAATAAAGGAGTGGTTCTGCAGGTGGGGACCACAGACCACTTCTCAGTTCCTATGCTTCCTGGCTGATGTTTTGGTCACTTTTGAATGCTGGCGGTGCTTTCACTCTAGTGGTAGCATGAGACGGAGTCTACAACCCACACAAGTGGCTCAGGTAGTGCAGCTCATCCAGGATGGCACATCAATGCGAGCTTGTGAAGAAGGTTTGCTGTGTTTGTCAGCGTAGTGTCCAGAGCATGGAGGCGCTACCAGGAGACAGGCCAGTACATCAGGAGACGTGGAGGAGGCCGTAGGAGGGCAACAACCCAGCAGCAGGACCGCTACCTCTGCCTTTGTGCAAGGAAGAGCAGGAGGAGCACTTCCAGAGCCCTGCAAAATGACCTCCAGCAGGCCACAAATGTGCATGTGTCTGCTCAAATGGTCAGAAAACGACTCCATGAGGGTGGTATGAGGGCCCGACATCCACAGGTGGGGGTTGTGCTTACAGCCCAACACCGTGCAGGACATTTGGCATTTGCCAGAGAACACCAAGATTGGCAAATTTGCCACTGGCGCCCTGTGCTCTTCACAGATGAAAGCAGGTTCACACTGAGCACATGTGACAGACGTGACAGAGTCTGGAGACGCCGTGGAGAACGTTCTGCTGCCTGCAACATCCTCCAGCATGACCGGTTTGGCGGTGGGTCAGTCATGGTGTGGGGTGGCATTTCTTTGGGGGGCCGCACAGCCCTCCATGTGCTCGCCAGAGGTAGCCTGACTGCCATTAGGTACCGAGATGAGATCCTCAGACCCCTTGTGAGACCATATGCTGGTGCGGTTGTCCCTGGGTTCCTCCTAATGCAAGACAATGCTAGATCTCATGTGGCTGGAGTGTGTCAGCAGTTCCTGCAAGAGGAAGGCATTGATGCTATGGACTGGCCCGCCCGTTCCCCAGACCTGAATCCAATTGAGCACATCTGGGACATCATGTCTCGCTCCATCCACCAACGCCACGTTGCACCACAGACTGTCCAGGAGTTGGCGGATGCTTTAGTCCAGGTCTGGGAGGAGATCCCTCAGGAGACCATCCGCCACCTCATCAGGAGCATGCCCAGGCGTTGTAGGGAGGTCATACAGGCACGTGGAGGCCACACACACTACTGAGCCTCATTTTTACTTGTTTTAAGGACATTACATCAAAGTTGGATGAGCCTGTAGTGTGGTTTTCCACTTTAATTTTGAGTGTGACTCCAAATCCAGACCTCCATGGGTTGATAAATTGGATTTCCATTGATTATTTTTGTGTGATTTTGTCGTCAGCACATTCAACTATGTAAAGAAAAAAGTATTTAATAAGATTATTTCTTTCATTCAGATCTAGGATGTGTTGTTTAAGTGTTCCCTTTATTTTTTTTAGCAATATATATATATATATATCACACACACACACACACACACACACACTTTTTTAATTGCATAATATAATGAAATACTGTATAGAAAATTATATTTACCATGTACTATTCTTTATATTCAGCAGTTCAAAAAGAAACGTTTTGAAACGTGTATCTTGTATTTTTTACTATTGGATTAAATGGAAGTTAAAATGACTAAATGGTGAGTCTATCATTATCTGATGTATTAGTGACGAAACTATGGTATTTCAAGGAAAATTTAGATTTTGCATGAATGACTCAGGGGTGAAAGATGTGTGAAACTCCAGTGAATGCACAATCAAAGGTTCTGAACTTAAGATAGGGGACATTACAAGTGTTTTCAATTTAGATGTTTGTACTTAGAATTTTGAAAATATACCACTTACATCTGAAAAATGTGCCAAAGTGGTTGAAAACAGCAGTAATGAGACAGAAAACATCAGCGCCTCCACGTCTTTCCTTCTCTTGAGTAAACCATTGAAGGCCTCTGCTTCACTTATTTGAGTAATGATTAATGGTGTGTTGACTGAAATTCATATTGATTAATCAATAGTCCAACTTAGCAGAATAGCCTGTTGAATCACAAATCACATCAGCGTGTGAAATAAATATCTTTATTGCCACTGACCATAACACATTGATTTTAGTCAAGTTTATGAAAATGAAATGCTAGAAAACTTGATTCCTTGGTTGGCTATTGATGTGTGCAGTAGGGTATAACTGTTTACTGCAGGAAAAGTAACATGTCTGTTTCACTTGCTTGAGAAACATTGCAGCGCACCTAATGAATTTTAAAACAAACTCATTCTGTTGCCCTATCCGAGCTGACACAATCAACAGCTCATTGAGCAGCTGCTTCTCTGTATGCTATAGACCTACGCTTTGCGATTGACTTTTGTGTGGATCAATATTTCAGAGGAAAAAACAAATGTGGCAGCAAGAGCCATCATATAAATAATAGCCCTCGTGTTACAGATGGTGAACACACACTCCTGGCATCCAACTGGGCTCCATGCCAGAGATAAGGTGCATTAACATGCATGGCTGACTACAACAGAACGACTCCAGGACCGAGGAGAGGAGGACAACAGAGTAGAGGAGTGGAGATCTGTATGAGGAGACAAGAGGAAAGGAAAGGAGAGTCGATGAGATCTGAAGGAGAGGAGGTGAGAGGAGGATGGAGGAGAATGAGGAGTGGAGGAGAAAAGAGGAGAGAGGAGAAAAGAGGAGAGGAAAAGGAGGATAGAGGTGTGGTAGAGCAGAAGGGAGGAGAGAGGTGTAAGAGAGCAGAGAAGAGGAGAGGAGTTCTGTAGGAGAGGAGAGGAGAGAGCTTCAGGAGAAGGAGTGGCTCAGAGTATAAGTGTTGATCTAACATATTTGCAAAAATGTTGATCTAGTTTATTTGCAAAATCCTTAAAATTGTGCATTCCAAAGATTGGTACAATGTACTATGTAACAATGTATACGGTACCTACACTGTAATTCCGTATGCTTCACTTGCCTCCCTACAATATAAATACATAGGTATTAGAATCTCATATTGTGAAGTCGGTCCATTATTTTTAAAACCACCTCTTTCAAGAGTCTAACTAATGAATATCACAATTTGTGTGATGGAATAGGCCTATTGCACCATAGGCTGCAGGCAAATGAATGCACAACAGAGGCAATCTGGAAAATGTGCAGGTTTGTATGCAGATGATTTGACCTTTGAGTCATCACTTTGCCAAACACAGAAGTGATGAAGTGTGGCGGGTTTCAACGTGGTCTCAGAGCATTTCGTATGATTCTGTATGTAAATCCGAGACACTCCATTTAGTACGATGTGTTAAGTTTTGTATGGTATGTATTAATTTGTGGATCTCCATCATCCATTTCGTATGATATGTTACGAATTACAATTCATATGATACAGTATGTTATGAATTGCAATTTGTACAATATCTTAGGAATGATCAAAAAGTACAACATATTATGAATTTGCAAAACGTATGATATGTTACGAATTCCAATTTGTTGTTGCTAACGTTAGCTAAGTGGCTAGGTGGCTAACGCCAACATTAGTTAAGGTTAGGAGGCAGGTTAAAGGGTTAGGGAAGGGTTAGCTAAAAGGTTTAAGGTTACGGTTAGTGTTAGCTAAAAGGGTTAAGGTTAGGATTGAGAGAAGGGTTAGCTAACATGCTAAGTGTACTGAACAGAAATGTGAGTGTTCATTTATCTAACATAAGCCGCCTACAGCATCATTTGGCAGTACATCCAACCGGCCTCACCACCACATCATGTGTAACCACACCAGCCCAGAACCTCCACATCTGGCTTCTTCACATGTGGGATCGTCTGAGACCAGCCACGCGGACAGCTGATGAAACAGGAGTTTTTCTGTCTGTAATAAAACCCTTTTGTGGAGAAAAAACTCATTCTGATTCGCTTGCCCTGGCTCTCCAGTGGGTGGGCCTATGCCCTCCTAGGCCCACCCATGGCTGCGCACTGCCCAGTCAAGTGAAATCCATAGTTTAGGCCTAATTTATTTCAATTGACTGAATTCCTTAGATTAACAGTAATTCAGTAAAATCGTTGAAATTGTTGCATGTTGCGGGCCGACCCCCTTTTGAAGGTCCTCGGATCAATACAAATTGTAATTTGTAACACATCATCCACAAATTAATACATACCTTACGAAAAGTATAATATCATACTAAATGGAGTGTCTCGGATTTACATACAGAATCATACATAATGCTCTGAGACCACGTTGAAACCCGCCACACTTCATCACTTTTGTGTTTGGCAAAGTGATGACTCAAAGGTCAAATCATCTGCGTATAAACCTGTGCATTTTCCAGATTGCCTCTGAATTCATTTGCCTGCAGCCTATGGTGCAATAGGCCTATTCCATCACACAAATTGAGATATTCATTAGTTAGACTCTTGTAAGAGGTGGTTTTCAAAATAATGGACCAACTTCACAATATGAGATTCTAATACCTATGTATTTATATTGTAGGGAGGCAAGTGAAGCATACGGAATTACAGTGTAGGTACCGTATACAATGTTACATTGTGCATTCCAAAAATTGGTACAATCTTATTAAGGATTTTGCAAATAAACTAGAGAAAAACTTAAGTAACCTTCTGTCTTATGTAACATATAACTTCACAAATCTTACTAATTTGAGTGTTCCAGATTTACGTTTACTATGTTACGTCTTGTCTATGAGACCAATCTGGGGTATAATAACAGTTTTAATGAAACCAACTAATGAGCAGGTCATTCATAGCTTTCCACCATAAATACAATACACAGATAGGTCAGTGCAATAAAATCTGGAGACTATTTGTTGTCCACAGTGTGGATTGTATACAATCAATCTTTTCTCATCGATTGCCCGTTGCTAGTCAATGAAAATACTGCAGCCACAAACATGTTGCCGAATAGCCACACTCACTGAATTTTAACATGTCATGTCTGACCTCTTCCGGACAGTTGATGGTACTGCATCCATTTCTTCTGTATCGTTTCACCACAGAAAGCCCTGGGAAAGGTATTTGCCTGTATGCGCAAATCGTTGGAACGGTCCTCTTACTGCATATTCATTGAGTGTTTGTTATTTCCTTTTCTTTCTTTACTACATTATTTGTTTTTACAGCAAGAGAGCGATACAGTGTGGGCTTTTTACACAATGCAACATGTTTTTTTTTCTTCTGAATAGGCATGGGCAGAATCAGAGACCTTATTGTCTTTGTATTGTGGTTTGTGATGTTTTCCAACGGGATGACTCAGTGATTCTGCTCTCCAATGGATCTGCTTTCCAGAGTTAGAACAAGTCAGGAAAACTAGGCCAACAACTTGTACAGAACCGCTCCCAGCAGGCAGTGTCAGACATTCTCCTTCCTGACAGCACTAGAACAAGGCTCATGACAAAAACCTGACGCAGCGTGTCCTAAAGTATCACAGCTGTTCAACTTAAAAATGTTCACCTGTGTTGGAAAAACACTCAAAAGTATTTTCAACTTTTGAGTGAGTAGATTCTTTCACTATGGGTCTCTCCTTCCCTTGTCCCTGACAGGATCCCTCCCCCTATCCCCATCCCTGTCTCCGTCTCTGTCCTTACCTTGTCCTTGCCACTGTCTCTGTCCTTACCTTGTCCATGTCCCTGTTCCATATCTTTGTATCTGTCTCTATCCCTGCCTCCTCGATATCACACCAAACTGGCACAACAAGCACCAGTCTCAGTTGGGTGCTGGAGCAGCCTGTCCTTCATATCCACACAGGTGCACTGTGCTTCTGTTTCGCAGATAGAGCTCAGTCAGAATGACAGAAGACTTGCCATTTTATTGTTTTTGTGGTCATGGCAAAAGAACAGAATGGATCCCTTAAGGATGCTAACGTTATATTGGATTCTTCCACAGCTGTATGTTCGCACCGCAAAGCCAATTATATGTATATGTAAGGTGATTTTAATGGACTTGAAGTCCCTTCTCTGTTTGCAATAATAATGATAATTATAAATAGATTATATTGAGATGCTTTAATATGCTGTGATGATTTGAGATGCTGTCTTGAATCCATCACATGGTAATTGTATATAAAAAAAATAATAATGTACTTTGTATGCCTCACTGGACTACAGTGGTTCCTCCTTTAAAAGTTGCGAGCTTGCACCGCGGGACTTAGAGGTACCCATCGTCACAGCTTCATTGCTCCAGACCACCACAAAGGGGAGTTAGAGCAGTCATTATGCATTTGGGTCCCAAGGTATTTATTTCACCAATCATATCGAGTGGTTCCAATGGCACTGGAAGAAATGGCAGCAGTTTTACGGGTGCCCAACCAATTGTGCTATTATGTGGGTTTTTTTGCGTTATTTGTAACTTATTTTGTAAATAATGTTTCTGCAACCGTATCTTATGGCAAAAAAAAGAGCTTCTGGATATCAGGACAGCGATCTCTCACCTTGGATTAGACTAAGATTTTTTCTTCAACAAGCAAGACGCACAGTATATTCTCCAAACACCCGACAGGGCCAACATCCCCGTTATTTGCAAGAGGAAGCGACGCAGTTAAAGAGGACAAAGAGTTGGATGACTGGTCAGGACCCGAAAAAGGCGAGTGGGAAAGCTGCCGTTACCGTCAATACTACTCACCAACGTGCAATCATTGGACAATAAACTAGACGAGGTACGATCACGAATATCCTACCAACGGGATATCAAAAACTGTAATATCCTATGTTTCACGGAATCGTGGCTGAATGACGACATGGATATTCAGCTAGCGAGATATACACTGCACCGGCAAGATAGAACACCACACTCCGGTAAGACGAGGGGGGGCAGTCTGTGCATATTTGTAAACAACAGCCGGTGCACAAAAACTAAGGAATTCTCTAGTTTTTGCTCGCCTGAAGTAGAGTATAGTGTGATAAATTGCAGGCCACACTACTTGCCTAGAGAGTTTTTAGCTATACCTTTCGTGGCTGTTTATTTACCACCCCAGACAGATGCTGGCACTAAGACCGCACTCAGTCAGCTGTATAAGGAAATAAACAAACAGGAAACCACTCACCCAGAGGCAGTGCTCCTAGTGGCCGGAGACTTTAATACAGGGAAACTTAAATCAGTTCTACCAAATTTCCATCAACATGTTAAATGTGCAACCAGAGGGAAGAAGATTCTAGATCACCTGTATTCCACACACAGAGACATACAAAGCTCTCCCTCGCCCTCCATTTGGTAAATCCGACCACAACTCTATCCTCCTGATTCCTGCTTACAAGCTAAAATTAAAGCGGGAAGCACCAGTGACTCGGTCTATAAAAATGTGGTCAGATGAAGCAGAGGCTAAACTACAGGACTGTTTTGCTATCACAGACTGGAACATGCTCCGGGATTGTACATACATACCCCAACCAGAAGCCATGGATTACAGGCAACATTCGCACTGAGCTAAAGGGTAGAGCTTCCGCTTTCAAGGTGCGGGACGACTCTAACCCGGAAGCTTACAAGAAATCCTGCTATGCCCTGCGACGAACCATCAAACAGGCCAAACGTCAATACAGGTGTTACGGATACAGGTATCCTGTGTGTATTTGTTTTCTCTCCTTCTGTCCTAGTCACAGGTGGCAGTAATCAGTCGCCAATCAGTAGCCAATCAGTCGCCAATCTGAAGACAAAACTGCTCCTTTTCCCTTACCCAATCATATCCCCTTTCCCTTGGTTTAAAAGAAACCCAATCAGTTGTCTCTGGAGTTCTCTCTTTTGTTTTTGCGCCTACATCTCACATTGTCCGTTATCATGTGAGTATGTATTGCTGTGGTGCATGGCTGTTTGTTTGTTGGTGGGAAAAGGGGATACCAAGCCAAGTCGCCCTTGGGCATACATTACCCGTAGGAAAACTTTGTCTAAGTACCCTAGTTAGAACTGGGAGGACCACCCTTTTATTGGTTAGTTAGCTAGCTGTTCTTGAAGCAGGTAAGACCAGCTTAGGTTTAAAAAAAAATATGTATTAGTTCTTTCCTTGGGTCCAGCTCAGCACCCAACCCCCCCCCCCCCCCCCCAAGAACACAAAGACAACCTGCCTAAATAACTACAGACCCGTAGCACTCACGTCCGTAGCAATGAAGTGCTTTGAAAGGTTGGTAATGGCCCACATCAACACATTTTCCCAGAAACCCTAGACCCACTCCAATTTGCATACCGCTCAAACAGATCCACAGATGATGCAATCTCTATTGCACTCCACACTGCCCTTTCCCATCTGGACAAAGGAACACTTATGTGAGAATGCTATTCATTGACTACAGCTCAGCATTCAACACCATAGTACCCTCAAAGCTCATCACTAAGCTAAGGATCCTGGGACTAAACACCTCCCTCTGCAACTGGATCCTGGACTTCCTGACGGGCCACCCCCAGGTGGTGAGGGTAGGTAACAACACATCTGCCACGCTGATCCTCAACACTGGAGCTCCCCAGGGGTGCGTGCTCAGTCCTCTCCTGTACTCCCTGTTCACCCACGACTGCACGGCCAGGCACGAATCCCTCACCATCATTAAGTTTGCAGACGACACAACAGTGGTAGGCCTGATCACCCACAACGACGAGACAGCCTATAAGGAGGAGATCAGAGACCTGGCTGGGTGGTGCCAGAATAACAACTTATCCCTCAATGTAACCAAGACAAAGGAGATGATTGTGGACTACAGGAAAGGAGGACCGAGCACGCTCCCATTGTCATCGACGGGGCTGTAGTGGAGCAGGTTGAGAGCTTCAAGTTCCTTGGTGTCCACATCAACAACAAACTAGAATGGTCCAAACACACCAAAAAAGTTGTGAAGAGGGCACGAAAAAGCCTATTCCCCCTCAGGAAACTAAAAAGATTTGGCATGGGTCCTCAGATCCTCATAAGGTTCTACAGCTGCAACATTGAGAGTATCCTGACTGGTTGCATCACTGCCTGGTACGGCAATTGCTCGGCCTCTGACCGCAAGGCACTACAGAGGGTAGTGCGTACGGCCCAGTACATCACTGGGGCTAAGCTGCCTGCCATCCAGGGCCTCTACACCAGGCGGTGTCAGAGGAAGGCCCTAAAAATTGTCAAAGACCCCAGCCACCCCAGTCATAGACTGTTCTCTCTACTACCGCATGGCAAGCAGTACCGGAGTGCCAAGTCTAGGACAAAAAGGCTTCTCAACAGTTTTCGCCCCCAAGCCATAAGACTCCTGAACAGGTAATCAAATGGCTACCCAGACTACTTGCATTGTGTGCCCCCAACCCCTCTTTTTACGCTGCTGCTACTCTCTGCTTATCATATATGCATAGTCACTTTAACTATACATTCATGTACATACTACCTCAATTGGGCCGACCAACCAGTGCTCTCACACATTGGCTAACCGGGCTATCTGCATTGTGTCCCGCCACCTGCCAACCCCTCTTGTACTCTACTGCTACTCTGTTCATCATATATGCATAGTCACTTTAACCATATCTACATGTACATACTACCTCAATCAGCCTGACTAAGCTGTGTCTGTATGTAGCCTCGCTACTTATATAGCTTGTCTTTTTAGTGTTTTATTTCTTTACCTACCTATTGTTCACCTAATACCTTTTTGCACTATTGGTTAGAGCCTGTAAGTAAGCATTTCACTGTAAGGTTGTATTCGGCTCACGTGACAAATAAACTTTGATTTGAATTTTGACGTGAGCCACCCTTGCCTGGTGGCGTTTTTCAACAAAGATGGCTGACAAAACATTACGGTGGAACCAAATGGTAAGTTGTTATAACGTCATAACGAGTCAAGCAAAACATTTACAATTGAGAGGAATATGTTAGTTAATGTAGAGACAAATGTTTGTGCATATTTTTTTGTCATAAAGTCAATTAACTTGCTAAACAGCGACTTTCGTAATCTGACTAGCTAACATTAGCCAGCTAGCTAGTGTTAGGAGAATGAATTTGTAATTTGTGTTTTAGGGACTCCTGAGAAAACCAGGATATCGTCTTGTGAAACAGTGGGTGTAAAGAATCTAGCAAGCTAAAGCATTGACTGCAACTTGAATGTACAATTATGTAAGCTTGCCTTGCAATGCAGCTGAAGTAACATTGCTAGCTAGCTATTTACTTGCTTATTGTATAGTGGAGGATAAAAACAACTGTATGCCTATGGATGTGTAGCCGATCTATGTGTAACAGTGTAGGTTCCATCCCTCTCTTCGCCCCAACCTGGGCTCGAACCAGGGACCCTTGCACACATCAACAACTGACACTCACGAAGCATCGTTACCCATCGCGCCACAAAAGCCGCGGCCCTTGCAACGCAAGGCGTCACCGATTGAAACACTATTAGCCATTTCACATCGGTTACATATGGACCCTAAAACGTTAGGTTCTGAACTAATATTCATACGAATCTATGAACTTCAGCTATCATAGTTGTATCAACTTCAAGTCTGAATGGCATTAATGAAGCCTATGGCTAGAGTAGAATATAATAACTGTGTTGTGCCAACGATGCAAGTCCTTCAGTATATACACATGTACTGTAGTTATTACCACGCATGAGATTCCCACATTGTAGCCTGTACATTGAATATATTCACTGATCATGTACTCTTTCTTGGCAAATAAAGGTGTGGTTCAGGTATTTATCTCTGAGACATTCTTTTTCAGTCATATCAAACTCCATTATTTAAATGATGCTGTGTCTGCATGTATGTATTACAATTATACACTTCAGTGTTTACTGCTCCTGGGACATCACTGATTAAACATTGTAACTATGCAATAGACTAGAAACATGATTGCTTTGTAATTCATATAAACAGAAAAATAACTATGCATATCTAACTCCCTTCATCTGAGGACGCAGGATAGTATTTCAATGAGATACTTAATTTCAACCAGTGGAGAATGTGAAACACTTTATTGAAAGAAGTTCATTATCCAGGTGTTACAAATGCATTATAATTGGAATACTATATTATAAATACAAGTTCAATCTGTACTTCAATGCACATATGGTGTGCATTATAAAATGAGAAAGAAAGACGAGGTGGGGAGACAGGTGTAGGGAAAGAGGTAAGAACAGCGGCTTCCTCTCTCACATCAAAACATGCCTGCAGACGAGTGACAGATGATAGAGAGAGCATGATTAAGCCTTGTTTTTTTTTAATTCTAACACAGTCAGTCATCTTAATCAGGAGGTGAAATGCAAAACTGACCTTGGATCATTAACTCTATGACTACTACATCTGTCTGTATTTCAATGTAAAGCATCTCTTTAATAATACTTCCTGTTGACCTGACCAAGTGACATCTCACCTATGATCATGCTGTGCCCTCTGAGTCAGCCAGTTCAAATGTGGGAGGGATTCACCAAAACAGTTGATATAACCTTGAGGATTTAGGGATGAAGTGAAGAAGACTTGCAATAAATTGCAAGTCTTCTATTGTATTCTATTGGTCTCACCTGGTGTCCACACTAAGCGGCTTCAGAGTACTTTATGCTGAAAAACAGACACATGAGGACAAACATTAGAAGATAATGTCAATAGAAGATACTGTATGTGACACAGACACCTATCGGAGTGTACCTGAAACATTTAAATATCGAGGGCTATGTGTCTCACCACTTGGTTATTGCAAGGCTAACCCCCAGGGAAATCATGACTTGGCAGCAACAGATAGTCCAGTGAAAATGGCTGTGTTTGTGGTGTAAATCTGTCACGATTCCCACCGACGGTGGCGCCCCCTCCTGCTCGGGTGGCGCTCGGCGGTCGTCGTCACCGGCCTATTAGCTGCCACCGATTCCCTTTTGCTTTTCCCTTTTTTTATTTTGTGACACCTGTGGTCAATTAGCCATTAGAGGGGCTATTTAGTTTAGCTGGCCCGCTCCTGTTCGTGCGGGATTAATGATTGTTTCTTGTGTGACGGCTTGTGTTCATGTCGACGTTGTTGTACGCCGCATGTATTTTCTCCCCTGTGTGTGGGAACATTTTTTTTTTTTTTGGTGAGTGTATATTAAAAACACCACTACCCTGTGTTCGCTGGTTCCTGCGCCTCATTCCTCCTCCACAATTACCAAGCCGTAACAAAATCTGAAAATTAGCAGCTGACATCTTAAGGGTTTTTTAATTCATGCATGTGAGACAGGTTCCATGTACAACAAGACAGGCAGAGATGGAGAAAAAGAACACAGAACAGTTTAATTACCTCTGGTTATGGATACTTTTGCCAGCAATAAAACTTCCACGGCCTGTTCCTTGGACAGTGAACATCTGGTAATATCTACATTTTCTACCCCTTGATCAGCTCACTCTCTGAAAGTAAAGAAAACAGCGTATTTTTTTTATAGATATGAAAATAATAAAAATGTTCCTGTGAATAACCACACCTTCATACAAACGTGCTACTGTATACATAATTATTGATGCACAACCGAAAATGCTGCCATATCCTGCCAGCACGCCCACAAGCGAGCCACTGAGAATGATGACGTGTGGAAGAGGGAAAGGAAAGAAATGGGAACAGCAATTTATTGCAAGTTGGGGAGGAGGGCTAATAGCTGAACAATTGGCTGTTCAACCTTTACTAAAGAATAGTCTAATAGGTGTGAACCCCCCCCCCCCCCCCCCCCCCCCGTCCTATCACAGATCAGATTTGCCCTAACGACCAAGGGGTAGCTTGCTACGCAACGTAATAAAGTAATGACATTTCATATAAGTTACCTTACATGTTATGTTGGCTGACAATTTGTTAGCTACGCTGTCCATACGAACCACAAAGCATATCATTACAGCAGTATGTACCGGTGTGTTAGCTAGCTACCTTACGTTAGTAGTTATACATCAAACTTGCCAGTATATTAACTATAGGCTATCTAACTACCCAACATTTATTGACTTGATTATTCTCGTCATTCTTAGTTTATCTAAATGGTATAGTCGTTGTGCTTTCTCAATGGACATTCGGGTGCTTTCAAAAATTCGCTCTGTCTATCTATAGGCTGGACAATAGAACGAGTCAAAATTCACTCAAGGCTGAAAAACGGCTTAAGAACGTTGGCTAAACTGGAACACTAGCGCGAGTCCATAGCAAATTAATGGAATCGAAAGTTCGCAGAGCCTGTTTTGACTGGAGTGATGCATAGAATTCTCTTTTTATTTTACCACTACAATCTGTTCGTCGGATGAAACTGGAAAAAAACAACTTGTGTAGAAAGTAAACATCCGCACCTCGATGGTGGCAACTGTGCTTATGTCTGCGTAATGAAAAAGTAGTGAACAAATAAAAACGTATATTTCTGGTTAAGCGATCGCTGACAAACAAGCTCGCTGCCCAGACTTACATAATTACAAAGAGGAGATTCTCCTGATTAAAATGGTGACCTGTTACAGTTCTGCTTCCGTCCCTCTCCTCGCCCCTACATGGGCTCAAACCAGAGACCCTCTGCACACATTGCAAGAGCCACCCTCGAAGCAAAGTCACACCTTGCTCAACAAAAGCCACGGTCCTTTCAGAGCAAGGGGAACTACTTCAAGGCCTCAGAGCGAGTGACGTCACCGATTTGAAACGTTATTAGCGCACACCCCGCCAACTAGCTAGCCATTTCACACCGGTTACACCCGACTTGAAAAAAATCTAAATATACACATTGCGAGATATTTGGTGAAATGGACAGACATACCTATATTTCCCTCATAGGAAACAATGGGAAGACCACAGAGTTTCAATATACTTTTTTTTGTTTACATTTTAACTATAAAACTACGTGAGCACGTCTCATTGCCAACAATAGCGAAGCAGGTGTTGTGACGTTGAACAATAAGCTGGGAATTCAGAAGGATGAGTTGGTGCCACGGTGCTCAATAGAACTAATAGGAGCTGGGTGAAAAATGCACTAAAATAAGGCCTGTTTTTTCGTGATTACTTCAAAACGACGGCAAGCAGCTGGGAAAAAATGTGTTATATTATGAAACTGGGCTCCACGGCAGATGCAATGAACTATTTTTTATCAGTAAAGAACGTTGTTAAAAATGTCATGTGTCCAGCCTACTAAACTCAGCAAAAAAAGGAACGTCCCTTTTTCAAAACCTTGTCTTTCAAAGATAATTCGTAACAATCCAAAGAACTTCACAGATCTTCATTGTAAAGGGTTTAAACACTGTTTCCAATGCTTGTTTAATTAACCATAAACAATTAATGAACATGCACCTGAGGAATGGTCGTTAAGACACTAGCAGCTTACAGACGGTAGGCAATAAAGGTCACAGTTTTGAAAACTTCGGACACTAAAGAGGCTTTCTACTGACTCTGAAAAACACCAAAAGAAAGATGAACAGGGTCCCTGCTCATCTGTGTGAACGTGCCCTAGGCATGCTGCAAGGAGGCTTGAGGACTGCAGATGTGGCCAGGGCACAAATTGCAATGGCTGTACTGTGAGACGCTTAAGACAGCGCTACAGGGAGACAGGACAGACAGCTGATCGTCCTCGCCGTTGCAGACCACGTGTAACATCTGCACAGGATCGGTACATCCGAACATCACACCTGCGGGACAGGTACAGGATGGCAACAACTGCCCGAGTTACACCATGAACGCACAATTCCTCCATCAGCGCTCAGACTGTCCGCAATATGCTGAGAAGGGCTTGTAGGCCTGTTGTAAGGCAGGTCCTCACCAGACATCACCGACAACAACGTCGCCTATGGGCACAAACCCACCGTCACTGGACCAGACAGGACAGGCAAAAAGTGCTCTTCACTGACGAGTCACGGTTTTGTCTCACCAGGGGTGATGGTCGGATTCGTGTTTATCGTCGAAGGAATGAGCGTTACACCGAGGCCTGTACTCTGGAGTGGGATCGATTTGGAAGTGGAGGGTCTGTCATGGTCTGGGGCGGTGTGTAACAGCATCATCGCACTGAGCTTGTTGTCATTGCAGGGAATCTCAACGCTGTGCGTTACAGGGAAAACATCCTCCACCCTCATGTGGTACTCTTCCTGCAGGAAGACCCTCCAGCATGATAATGATAACCCTCCCTCCTTACATGACCCTCCAGCATGATAATGCCACCAGCCATAATGCTCATTCTGTGCGTGATTCCTACAAGAGAGGAATTTCAGTGTTCTGCCATGGCCATTGAAGAGCTCGGATCTCAATCCCATTGAGCACATCTGGGACCTTTTGGATCGGAGGGTGAGGGCTAGGGCCATTCCCCCCAGAAATGTCCGGGTTCTTGCAGGTGCCTTGTACTTAAAACCTCTTACATCTAGACGTTCCGCTAGCGGAACACCTGCTCCAATATCCAATGATAGGCGTGGCGCGAATTACAAATTCCTCAAAAATACAAAAACTTCAATTTTTCAAACATATGACTATTTCACAGCATTTTAAAGACAAGACTCTCCTTTATCTAACCACACTGTCCGATTTCAAAAAGGCTTTACAGCGAAAGCAAAACATTAGATTATGTCTGCAGAGTACCCAGCCAGAAATAATCAGACATCCATTTTTCAAGCTAGCATATAATGTCACAAAAAAACAAAACCACAGCTAAATGCAGCACTAACCTTTGATGATCTTCATCAGATGACAACCCTAGGACATTATGTTATACAATACATGCATGTTTTGTTCAATCAAGTTCATATTTATATCAAAAACCAGCTTTTTACATTAGCATGTGACGTTCAGAACTAGCATTCCCACCGAACACTTCCGGTGAATTTACTAAATTACTCACGATAAACGTTCACAAAAAACATAACAATTATTTTAAGAATTATAGATACAGAACTCCTTTGTGCAATCGAGGTGTCCGATTTTAAAAAAGCTTTTCGGTGAAAGCACATTTTGCAATATTCTGAGTACATAGCCCGGAATCACAGGGCTAGCTATTTAGACACCCACCATGTTTAGCCCTGACCAAACTCCGATTTACTATTAGAAAAGTTTGATTACCTTTGGTGTTCTTCGTCAGAATGCACTCCCAGGACTGCTACTTCAATAACAAATGTTGGTTTGGTTCAAAATAATCCATAGTTATATCCAAATAGCGGCGTTTTGTTTGTGCTTTCAAGACACTATCCGAAGTGTAAATAAGGGTCACGCGCATGATGCATTTCGTGACAAAAAAATTATAAATATTCCATTACCGTACTTCGAAGCATGTCAACCGCTGTTTAAAATCAATTTTTATGCAATTTTTCTCGTAAAAAAGCGATAATATTCTGACCGGGAGCGGTGGTTTTCGTTCAAAGATAAAACATGGAGTCCACTCGTGCACGTGCCTGAGTCTCACAGTACTGTGACCAGCCACTATCAAAACGCGCTACTTTTTTTCAGCCAAAGCCTGCAAAGCCACGATTCAGCTTTTTGCCGCCTTCTGAGAGCCCATGGGAGCCGTAGGAAGTGTCACGTAACAGCAGAGATCCCCTGTAATGGATAGAGATAATCAAGAAGGCCAAGAAATTGTCAGACAGGGCACTTCCTGCATGGAATCTTCTCAGGTTTTGGCCTGCCAAATGAGTTCTGTTATACTCACAGACACCATTCAAACAGTTTTAGAAACTTTGGAGTGGTTTCTATCCAAAGCTAATAATTATATGCATATTCTAGGAGTAAGGAGTAATAATCAGATTAAATCCGGTACGTTTTTTATCCGGACGTGAAAATACTGCCCCCTCATATGGCAGTCAAAACCCCGAGACAGATCGAAACAGGAAGTGGAATTCTGAATTGCGGACTCAACTTCATCACGTTGCCTATTAATCACACCGTGAGCTATGGTTCATTGAGCACTTCCTATTGCTTCCACTAGATGTCCCCAGTCTTTACAAAGTAAAAACTGACAGAATGACACGCTGTGGAACGTGGTCACACAGAGAGGGCCATCACCATTATGACGCCGGCGCCCCTGGCTACCCTCCCCTTTCGAAACGTTTATAAAGACAATGCAATCGTCCCCCTTGAATCTTATTGGAGCTCTGGTTGAAATAGGCCCTAAAGATTTATGTTATACAACGTTTGACATGTTTGAACGAACCTAAATTACAAAAAAATGCATTTTGTTGAAAGAATAGTCCCGCGGCCACGGAGCTTTTGGTGCAGCCTTCAGAACGCGCTAACAACAACAAGCTAATGGAACATAAAGGATGAACTTTTTCGAACTAAAATACATTTGTTGTGGACCTGGGATTCCTGGAAGTGCCTAAGGATGAAGATAATCAAAGGTAAGGGATTATTGACAATAGTATACAAGACTAGATTTGATATGCGATTGTTCCAAGATGGCGCTGACCTGTATTGCTAGCCTATTGTTCTGAGTATCGCATCCCCTTTTTTCGCAAAGTGTGATTACCCAGTAAAGTTATTTTTAAATTTGGCATTACAGGTGCTTTCAAGAGATATTCATCTATAAATCTTAGAATGACAATATTACATTTTAAAAATGTTTTCGAATAGTAATTTAGTAAATTGTAGCGCTGTTTCATCGGATGCATTTGAGGTAAAATAGTTAGTCAACGTTACGCACTGATGTAAAATGCTGTTTTTATATATAAATATGAACTTTATCGAACAAAAGAATGCATGTATTGTCTAACATGATGTCCTAGGTGTGTCATCTGATGAAGATTGTCAAAGGTTAGTGCTGCATTTAGCTGTTTTTTGGTTATTTGTGATGCATGTGGTTGGTCGGAAAATGGCTATGTGGCTACTTTTACGATATACTCCTCTAACATAATCTAATGTTTTGCTTTTGCTGTAAAGCCTTTTTGAAATCGGACAACGTGGTTCGATTCAGGAGAGGTGTATCTATAAAACGATATAATTTGAAAAAAAAAAGTATTACATTTTGTTATGCTAATGGCGATAGGATTTTTCGCTGGATGTGGAGGCCGCACAGGGGTTAAAGAGCAGCAGTAAAATAACATTAGCAAGACTATATACAGGGGATACCGGTACAGAGTCCAAGTGCGGGGTCACCAGTTAGTCAAGGTAATTGAGGTAATATGTACATGTAGGTAGAGTTATTAAAGTGACTATGCATAGATAATAAACTGAGAGTAGCAGCAGCGTAAAAGAAGGCAGGGGGGCAATGCAAATAGTCTGGGTAGCCATTTGATTAGATGTTCAGGAGTCTTATAGATTGGGGGTAGAAGCTGTTTAGAAGGCTCTTGGACCTAGGCTTGTTGCTCCGGTATCGCTTGACGGCGGTTGCAGGGAGAACAGTCTATGACTAGGGTGGCTGGAGTCGTTGACAATTTTTAGGGCATTTCTTTGACACCGCCTGGTATAGAGGTCCTGGATGGCAGGAAGCTTGGCCCCAGTGATGTACTGGGCCGTATGCACTACCCTTTGCAGTGCCTTACCGTCGGAGGCTGAGCAGTTGCCTTACCAGGCAGTGATACAACCAGTCAGGATGCTCTCGATGGTGCAGCTGTAGAACCTATTGAGTATATGAGGACTATTACCAAATATTTTCAGTCTCCTGACAAAAAATATATAGTTTTGTCGTGCCCTCTTCACGACTGTCTTGGTGTGCTTGGAACATGTTAGTTTGTTGGTGATGTGGACACCAAGGAACTTGAAACTCTCAACCTGCTCCACTACAGCCCCGTCGATGAGAATGGGAGCGTGCTTGGTCCTCCTTTCCTGTAGTTCACAATCATCTCCTTTGTCTTGATCAAGTTGAGGGAGAGGTTGTTGTCCTGGCACCATACGGCCAGGTCTCTGACCTCCTCCCTATTGGCTGTCTCGTCATTGTCGGTGATCAGGCCTACCACTGTTGTGTCATCAGCAAACTTAATGATGGTGTTGGAGTCCTGCCTGGCCATGCAGTCATGAGTGAACAGGGAGTACAGGAGGAGACTGAGTACACACCCCTGAGGATCCCCCGTATTGAGGATCAGCATGGCGGATGTGTTGTTACCTACCCTTACCACCTGGGGGCCCGTCTGAAAGTCTAGGATCCAGTTGCAGAGGGAGGTGTTTACTCCCAGGGTCCTTAGCTTAGTGATGAGCTTTGAGGGCACTATGGTGTTGAACGCTAAGCTGTAGTCAATGAATAACATTCTCACATAGGTGTTCCTTTTTTCCAGGTGGAAAAGGGCAGTGAGGAGTGCAATAGAGATTACATCATCTGTAGATATGTTTGGGCAGTATGCAAATTGGAGTGGGTCTAGTGTTTCCGGGATAATGGTGTTGATGTGAGCCATGACCAGCCTTTCAAAGCACTTCATGGCTACAGACGTGACTGCTACGGGTCGGTAGTCATTTAGGGAGGTTACCTTAGTGTTCTTGGGCACAAGGACTATGGTGGTCTGCTTGGCACGTTGGTATTACAGACTCAGACAGGGAGAGGTTGAAAATGTCAGTGAAAACACTTGCCAGTTGGTCAGCGCATGCTCGGAGTACACGTCCTGGTAATCCTTCTGGCCCTGCGGCCTTGTGAATGTTGACCTGTTAAAAGGTCTTACTCACATCGGCTACGGAGAGCATGATCACACAATCGTCCAGAACAGCTGATTCTCTCATGCATGTTTCAGTGTTACTTAACTCGAAGTGAGAATTGAAGTAATTTAGCTCGTCTGGTAGGCATGTGTCACTGGGCAGCTCGCTGCTGTGCTTCCCTTTGTAGTATGTAATAGTTTGCAAGCCCTGCCACATCTGACGATTGTCGGAGCAGGTGTAGTACAATTCAATCTTAGTCCTGTACTGACCATTTACCTGTTTGATGGTTTGTCGGAGGTCATAGCGGGATGTCTTATAAGCGTCCGGGTTAGAGTCCCGCTCCTTGAAAGCGGCAGCTCTACCCTTTAGCTCAGTGCGCTGATGTTGCCTGTAATCCATGGCTTCTGGTTGGGGTATGTACATACAGTCACTGTGGGGAAGACATCATCGATGCACTTATTGATGAAGCCAGTGACTGATGTGGTTTACTCCTCAATGCCATCAGAAGAATCTCGGAACATATTCCAGTCTGTGCTACCAAAACAGTCCTGTAGCTTAGCGTCTGCTTCATCTGACCACTTTTTTATTGACTAAAGCTTCCTGCTTTAGTTTTTGTTTGTAAGCAGGAATCAGGAGGATACAATTATGGTCAGATTTGCCAAATGGAGGGCAAGGGAGAGCTTTGCACGTGTCTCTCTGTGTGGAGTAAAGGTGGTCTAAAGTTTTTTCCCTCTGGTTACACGTTTAACATGCTGGTAGAAATGAGGTAAAACGGATATAAGTTTCCCTGCATTAAAGTCCCTGGCCACTAGGAGCGCCGCCTCTGGATGAGTGTTTTCCTGTTTGCTTATGGGCGTATACAGCTCATTGAGTGCGGTCCTAGTGCTAGCATTGGTTTGTGTTGGTAAATGGACAGCTACAAAGAATATAGATGAAAACTCTCTTGGTAGATAGTGTGGTCTACAGCTTATCATGATATACTCTACCTCAGGCGAGTAAAACCTTGAGACTTACTTAAATATCGTGCACCAGCTGTTGTTTACAAATATACATAGACCTTGTCTTACCAGAGGCTGCTGTTCTATCCTGCCGATACAAGGTGTAACACACCAGCTGTATGTTATTCATGTCGTCGTTTATCCACGACTCGGTGAAACGTAAGATGTTACAGTTTTTAATGTCCGTTGGTTGGATATACGTGCTTATAGTTCGTCCAGTTTATTATCCAGCAATTGTACGTTGGCCAATAGTACCGATGATAAAGGCAGATTTGCCACTCGTCGCCGGATCCTGACAAGGCACCCCGATCTCCTTCCGTGATATCTCCGTACTGTTCTCCTGCGAATGACAGGGATGATGGCCTCGTTGGGTGTCTGGAGTAAATCCCTGTCGTCCAACTTATTTTTTTAAATTATTCGTCCAGTTCAAGGTGAGTTATCGCAGTTCTGATGTCCAGAAGCTCTTTTCGGTCATAAGAGACGGTAGCAGCAACATTATGTACAAAATAAGTTACAAACAATAATATTTTTTTTTGCACGGTTGGTTAAGAGCCCATAAAACGGCAGCCATCCCCTCCAACGCCATTACAAAGATCTCGCTGCAACTTTTGAGCAGTGGTGGAAAAAGTACTCAGTTGTCATACTTGAGTAAAAGTAAAGATACCTTAACCTCTTACATCGAGACGTTCCGCTAGCGGAACACCTGCTCCAATATCCAATGATAGGCGTGGCGCGAATTACAAATTCCTCAAAAATACAAAAACTTCAATTTTTCAAACATATGACTATTTTACAGCATTTTAAAGACAAGACTCTCCTTTATCTAACCACACTGTCCGATTTCAAAAAGGCTTTACAGCGAAAGCAAAACATTAGATTATGTCAGCAGAGTACCAAGCCAGAAATAATCAGACACCCATTTTTCAAGCTAGCATATAATGTCACAAAAACCCAGAAGACAGCTAAATGCAGCACTAACCTTTGATGATCTTCATCAGATGACACACCTAGGACATTATGTTATACAATACATGCATGTTTTGTTCAATCAAGTTCATATTTATATAAAAAAACAGCTTTTTACATTAGCATGTGACGTTCAGAACTAGCATACCCCCCGCAAACTTCCGGGGAATTTGCTAACAATTTACTAAATTACTCACGATAAACGTTCACAAAAAGCATAACAATTATTTTAAGAATTATAGATACAGAACTCCTCTATGCACTCGATATGTCCGATTTTAAAATAGCTTTTTGGTGAAAGCACATTTTGCAATTTTGTAAGTACATAGCCCAGCCATCACGGCTAGCTATTTAGACACCCGGCAAGTTTAGCCTTCACCAAAATCAGATTTACTATTATAAAAGTTTGATTACCTTTTGTTGTCTTCGTCAGAATGCACTCCCAGGACTGCTACTTCAATAACAAATGTTGGTTTGGTCCAAAATAATCCATCGTTATATCCGAATAGCGGCGTTTTGTTCGTGCGTCCCAGACACTATCCGAAATGGTAAATCAGGGTCGCACGCATGGCTTAATTCGTGACAAAAAAATTCTAAATATTCCATTACCGTACTTCGAAGCATGTCAACCGCTGTTTAAAATCAATTTTTATGCAATTTATCTCGTAAAAAAGCGATAATATTCCGACCGGGAATCTCCTTTTCGGCAAACAGAGGAAAAATCACAAAGACGGGGGCAGCCAGGGCACGCGCCTAAGCCCACAGTCCCTTGATCGGCCACTTGAGAAAGGCGATAATGTGTTTCAGCCTGGGGCTGGGATGACGACATTCAGGTTTTTCCCGGGCTCTGAGCACCCATGGAAGACGTAGGAAGTGTCACGTTAGAGCAGAGATCCTTTGTAAAAGATAGAGATGGCAAAGAAGTTCAAGAAATGGTCAGACAGGCCACTTCCTGTAAAGGAATCTCTCAGGTTTTGACCTGCCATTTGAGTTCTGTTATACTCACAGACACCATTCAAACAGTTTTAGAAACTTTGGAGTGTTTTCTATCCAAAGCCAATAATTATATGCATATTCTAGTTACTGGGCAGGGGTAGTAACCAGATTAAATCGGGTACGTTTTTTATCCAGCCGTGAAAATACTGCCCCCTAGCCATAACAGGTTAAACAGCGGTTGACATGCTTCGAAGTACGGTAATGGAATATTTAGAAATTTTTTGTCACGAAATGCATCGTGCTCGTCACCCTTCTTTACCCTTTCGGATAGTGTCTTGAACGCACGAACAAAACGCCGCTGTTTGGATATAACTATGGATTATTTGGGACCAAACCAACATTTGTTATTGAAGTAGAAGTCCTGGGAGTGCATTCTGATGAAGAACAGCAAAGGTAATAACATTTTTCTTATAGTAAATCTGACTTTGGTGAGTGCTAAACTTGCTGGGTGTCTAAATAGCTAGCCCTGTGATGCCGGGCTATCTACTTAGAATATTGCAAAATGTGCTTTTACCGAAAAGCTATTTTAAAATCGGACATATCGAGTGCATAGAGGAGTTCTGTATCTATAATTCTTAAAATAATTGTTATGCTTTTTGTGAACGTTTATCGTGAGTAATTTAGTACATTTTTTGTAAATTCACCGGAAGTTAAAGGGGGGGTATGCCAGTTCTGAACGTCACATGCTAATGTAAAATGCTGTTTTTTGATATAAATATGAACTTGATTGAACAAAACATGCATGTATTGTATAACATAATGTCCTAGGTGTGTCATCTGATGAAGATCATCAAAGGTTAGTGCTGCATTTAGCTGTCATCTGGGTTTTTGTGACATTATATGCTAGCTTGAAAAATGGGTGTCTGATTATTTCTGGCTTGGTACTCTGCTGACATAATGTAATGTTTTGCTTTCGTTGTAAAGCCTTTTTGAAATCGGACAGTGTGGTTAGATTAACGAGAGTCTTGTCTTTAAAATGGTGTGAAATAGTCATATGTTTGAGAAATTGAAGTAATAGCATTTCTAAGTTATTTGAATAACGCGCCACAGGATTCCACTGGCTGTTACGTAGGTGGGACGATTTCGTCCCACTGGCCCTAGAGAAGTTAACACTTGTTACTTTTATTTATAATTATTATTATTTTTACTTAACTTCATTGTTGGCTTGTAAGTAAGCATTTCACTGTAAGGTCTACACCTGTTGTATTCAGCGCATGTAACAAATAAAATGTCATTTGATTTGAGAAGCAGCACCGCTCTGCCAACAGAGCTCTGTGCTTATCCTCATGAGACTCAGCATTTCATTTTTGTCCTCCCTAGTGGACATGAGTTCTTGGTCCGTATCTCTGACGCCATACAAGCCACTGTAGTAAGCACTGTTGTCCCTTTGAGAGGACATTCTGAGCTTTTCAATGATATCACATGTGTGGGGGTGTGAACTTGACAACTTTCAGCTTTCAGCTGTTTTTCAGCTACTGTACCCATTGACGACTGTAATGTAAATGTTTTCATATTTACATCCTAATGACCACTACAGAGGACAATTTTGCACTTACAATAAAAGATAAAGAAAAAATATAATGTTAATGTTTTTTCACACCCCCCAAAATATGTGCATCTCGGGAATGTTTATTGTCGGATGAAATACAACTTTTAGGATATAATATTAATGATATATTAGAGAAAGACCCCACTGAATGATTCACAACATGAAGAATCATATTTGTCTTTCTAAAATTTATTTCATCACATAATAAATTGAAATATCATCCCCAAAGCACATTTTTACCCACTCTGCGCAGAGGGGGTGGACACCCTACTCTCCACCAGAGTATAATGGGAGAGGAGTGCCTCACTCTCACTCCACACAGCTCACAGTTCTGTCTGACCACTGACAAGACATCACCCATTACTCCACACACTGGGCTAATGCATGGATTTGGACTGTACTGTTTTTTAACTCTCCTATTTACACATGGTAAGTACACAAGAAAGTGTATAGAGAGAAAGCGAGACAGAGCGTGTCTTCGTGTTTGTGTATATGAGAGCGTGAGAGCATGTGTTGCTGTGTGTGTGGGCATGTGTATATGAGAGTGTAAGAGGGAAAAGGGATACCTAGTCAGCTGTACAACTGAATGCCAACAACTGAAAAGAGTCTTCTGCATTTAACCCAACCTCTCTGAATCAGTGAGGTTTGGGGGGCTGCCTTAACCGACATCTTCGGTGCCAAGGGAACAGTGGGTTAACTGCCTTGCTCAGGGGCAGAGCAACATATTTTTACCTTGTCAGCTTGGGTATTCGATATAGCAACCTTTCGGTTACTGGCCCAACGCTCTAACCACTAGGCTACCTGCCACCCATGTGTTGCAAGTGTGTCAGTGAGTAACAATGTTGCATTGATCTTAGTATTGATCTTACATGGCAAAGTGTCTATGACTGAACATGGAAAATCATACATTTTTCAAGAATACTACAGTTGGTGTTTGTGACTACAGTATTTTAAACATATCTACACTACATTGCCAAAAGTATGTGGACACCTGCTCGCCGTACATCTAATTCTAAAATATGGGTATTTATATGGAGTTGGTACCCCCTTTGCTGCTATAACAGCCTCCACTCTTCTGGGAAGGCTTTCCGATGTTGGGACATTGCTGCGGAGACTTGCTTCCATTCTGCCACAAGAGCATTAGTGAGGTCGGGCACTGATGTTGGGCGATTAGGCCTGGCTCACAGTTGTGGGGTTGAGGTCAGGGCTCTGTTCAGGCCAGTCAAGTTCTTCCACACCGATCTCAACAAACCATTTCTGTATGGACCTCGCTTTGTGCAAAGGGGCATAGTCATGCTGAAACAGAAAAGGGCCTTCCCCAAACTGTTGCCACAAAGTTGGAAGCACGTAATCGTCGAGAATGTCATTTATGCTGTAGTGTTAACTTCTTTGGGATAGGTGGCAGTATTTTCACGGCCGGATAAAAAACGTACCCGATTTAATC
The DNA here is from genome assembly GCF_965601325.2 of Salmo salar. NCBI lineage: Eukaryota > Metazoa > Chordata > Actinopteri > Salmoniformes > Salmonidae > Salmo > Salmo salar. Next base: position 12,279,869 of record NC_138310.1, on the reverse strand, counting down.
TGGTTACTACTCCTGCCCAGAAACTAGAATATGCATATAATTAGTAGATTTGGATAGAAAACACTCTAAAGTTTCTAAAACTGTTTGGATGGTGTCTGTGAGTATAACAGAACTCATATGGCAGGCCAAAACCTGAGAAGATTCCATACAGGAAGTGCCCTGTCTGACAATTTGTTGTCCTTCTGTTGCATCTCTATCGAAAATACAGCATCCGTGCTGTAACGTGACATTTTCTAAGGCTTCCATTGGCTCTCTAAAGCCGCCAGAAAGTGGAATGGGGTGTCTGCTGTCTCTGGGCGAAGAACAGCAGGACAATTTGTGAGTGGTCAGCCTGGGGACAGTGACACTGGAGATGCGCGCGTCATGAGACTACTCCATTTTTTTCTTTCAGCCTTTGAATGAATACAACGTTGCCCGGTTGGAATATTATTGCTATTTTACGAAAAAATTGCATAAAAATTGATTTTAAACAGCGTTTGACATGCTTCGAAGTATGGTAATGGAATATTTTGAAATATTTTGTCATGAAATGTGCTCGCGCGTCACCCTTCGGATAGTGACCTGAACGCACGAACAAAACGGAGCTATTTGAATATAACTATGGATTATTTGGAACCAAAACAACATTTGCTGTTGAATTAGAAGTCCTGGGAGTGCATTATGATGAAGAACAGCAAAGGTAATCCAATTTTTCTAATAGTAATTCTGAGTTTAGGTTGTCCCAAACTTGGTGGGTGTCAAAATAGCTAGCCATGATGGCCGAGCTATTTACTCAGAATATTGCAAAATGTGCTTTTGCCGAAAATGTATTTTAAAATCTGACACCGCGATTGCATAAAGTAGTTCTGTATCTATAATTCTTAAAATAATTGTTATTTATTTTGTGAACGTTTATCATGAGTAATTTAGTAAATTCACCGGAAGTTTTTGGTGGGTATGCTAGTTCTGAACATCACATGCTAATGTAAAAAGCTGGTTTTTGATATAAATATGAACTTGATTGAACAAAACATTAATGTATTGTATAACATAATGTCCTAGGAGTGTCATCTGATGAAGATCATCAAAGGTTAGTGCTGCATTTAGCTGTGGTTTTGGTTTTTGTGACATATATGTTTGCTTGGAAAATGGCTGTGTGATTATTTTTGGCAGGGTACTCTCCTAACATAATCTAATGTTTTGCTTTCGCCGTAAAGCCTTGTGGTTAGATTAACGAGAGTCTTATCTTTAAAATGGTGTAAAATAGTTGATTGTTTGAGAAAATTGAATTGTGGTATTTTAGTTGGTTTTGTATTTCGCGCCGTGCGATGCCATTGGCTGTTGGCTAGGGGTTCCGCAGGCGGAACGGGGTTCAGCTAGCGGAACGTCTGTCCTCAACAGGTTAAGATTTCCCTTCACTGGAACTAAGGGGCCTAGCCTGAACCATGATAAACAGCCACAGACCAGTATTCTTCCTCCACCACATTTTACAGTTGGCACTATGCATTGGGGCAGGTAGCATCCGCTAAACCCAGATTCGTCCGTCGGACTGCCAGATGGTGAAGCATGATTCATCACTCCAGTTTCCACTGCTCCAGAGTCCAATGGCGGCGGGCTTTACACCACTTCAGCCGACGCTTGGCATTGCGCATGGTGATCTTAGGCTTGTGTGCGGCTGCTCGGCCATGGAAACCCATTTCATGATGAAGCTCCTGATGAAGAGTTATTGTACTGACATTGCTTCCAGAGGCAGTTTGGAACTCGGTAGTGAGTGTTGCAACGCGCTTCAGCACTAGGCAGTCCCATTCTGTGAGCTTGTGTGGACTATCACTTTGCGCCTGAGCCATTATTGCTCTTAGACGTTTCCACTTCACAATAACAACACTTACGGTTGACCGGGGCAGTTCTAGCAGGGCAGAAATTTGATGAATTGACTTGTTGGAAAGGTGGCATCCTATGATGGTGCCATGTTGAAAGCCAATGAGCGCTTCAGTACGGGCCATTCTGCTGCCAATGATTGTCTATGGAGATTGCATGCCTGATTTTATACACCTGTCAGTAACAGGTGTAGCTGAAATAGCCGAATCCACTAATTTGAAGGGGTTTCCACATACTCTTGGCCCTGTATTATATGTCCTATTTTTTATTTTCAGCAATTCTTCCATTTGCCATCCTTTCTCACAGCCATCCTCAGGCTTGCTGAGTTCAAAAACCTTCCACTGAACTTTAAACTGTATGTCATTTGTAACATTTTATTCCAGCCTTAATGTTAATGATATTCTAGTGTGGTGCTTATGTAAACTGTGCCACTGACTCAACTTTAACCTTTGAAAATGGCACCAGGGCAATGTACAGTGGCAAAGGGTTGTTCTAATGTTGTCCTAATGTTCTCTGTGTGTTGTGGAAGGTGAGGCGCTGCAGTGCTATGGCTGTAACATCCTCCAGGGCCAGATGTACGTGGACGTGGGCTGCTCCAGCCCCAAGGTCATCACTTGCTCTCACTCACACAAAGGCTTCAAGCACCGCTTCTGCATTAAGACAGAGAGCAGTGAGTACAGTCCTCCTCACCCTCTCCTTCACCCTCACCCTTGCATGCTTTACCCCACGGTCACTCCTTATCTAAAGCAACTTGTTACGTGAGTGCCAGACCTGGGTTGAAATAGTAGAAGAATGTCTATTTTCTCAGAGGTATTCTCTTACCTAGTGTATGCAAACACATTCTGTAACTGTTCCGTCAATGAATTTAAATTTGAGTCAACGACAATAATAGAGACAGTGATAACCTGATTGCAGTGACAAAGAAAGACCCCAATCTGATTGAGATTGCTCCAGGAAGATCTGGGGTCATGGATAAGTAAGGGGCTGTGATATGATGAGTCATGTGCTGTGTTAGGCAGGGGGAATTTCTGGAAAGATCAAAGTCCCTGGTCTAATCCTGCACAGTCACTCTCATCCCTGTCAAGGCAGCTTCTCACTCATAACATGCTTACAGCATCCCTCCCATCTATCTCTCCTCCTCAGTCCCCAGTCCTCAGCTCAGTGTGTCCCATGCTTGTCTCAAATACCTGTCTTTTTCAAACGTATCTCACTGTCTATGCATCTTTATTATCTCTCTGTGTGTGTGCGTCCAACCCCTGCAGGTGCCATGGGAATCATTCTGACCAGCGGTTGTGCCACGTCTCAGCACTGCCAACAGGAGCTACCCGGGGTGTGGATCCACTGCTGTGTTTCAGACCTTTGCAACAGCACCCCCCACTGGCGCAGAACGTCCTTACACTGGTTGTGCTCTTTGGCTACCCTGCTGTTCATACTGTGGCTGCAAGTATGAGAGAGAATTTTTGAGCAAAGAAACACTGACTAACCCCCACTTCAGCCCTACTGGCCAATCCTGTGGTTGTGTCCTAGACCAAAGCCATTGGAGGAGGATGATCAATAAGAGGAAGGCACCTGCATGGATACGTAGTGCATGAGAATACTATCTTTATGCATTGGCTAGCCTGTGAATATTGTTTTTTTCACTTCCCATGTGCATCATATTCTTTAGGAGGCCACAATAAGATTATGAAGGTAGTTGGTCCATGAAGCGTTTATGTTGCTAATATATTGGTGCCAATAACGTTGTGAGTGTTGATACAGTATATTCAGGAGGGTCATATGTTGGGGTTGTGGGGAGAGACAGAGTGGAACAGAGATTGGGTGATGTTTTGGAGGAATAAATGGCTGTTTCTCTTGGCACAAAATACAGTACATGCTTTCTAATGGCATTGTTCATTTTCATTTACCTATTTGGTCAGATTAAATCAAATCAAGCTTTATTTATACAGCACATTTCTGACATGGAATGCAACGCAATGTGCTTTACAGGAATAATCTAAATAAAAAATGATAATGAAAGCTGAAATATTTACTACACAAACAGAAGTTAAAAAACAAAAGAATGACAAACTGAACTAAAAATCACCCTAAGGAAAATCAAAGCTAAAAATACGTGTTTTAAGATCTTTTAAATATGTCCACAGTTTTGCCGCCCCTCAGGTTCTCCGGCAGGCTTTTCCAGAGGCTGGGAGATAGTCAAAAGGCCAGTGCCTACAAAGGGACCTATTGGGTACATAACTTAAAACCATGTCTGACATATACTGGGGTGCACACATGTGAATTGATTTGAAAACCAATAGAAAACTCACAGGCAGCCAGTGCAGAGATCTTAAAACCGGTGTGATGTGTGCTCTCCATCTGTTCTTGGTCAGTACCCATGCTGCATCATTCTGTGTTCTTCGACAGTGCCTTAGTAACAAAAGTTTATTACTAGTACAGGGGCAGGCAAAATGACAGGTCAAGGGCAGGTAGTAATCCAGATACGTTGCAAAAGGTCCAGAACGGCAGGCAGTCTCAGTGTCAGAGCAGGCAGGGGTCAATACTCCAGTGTGGTGTGGCAAGGTACAGAACAGCATGCAGGCTCAGGGCAGGCAGAATGATCAAAACTGGGAAGAACAAGGGGAAAACCGCTGGTAGGTTTCACGAAACAAAACCAACTGGCAACAGACAAACAGAGAACACAGGTATAAATACACTGGGGATAATGGGGAAGATTGGCCACACCTGGAGGGGGGTGGAGACAAGCACAAAGACAGTTGAAACAATCAGGGTGTGGCACCAATAGCTTTCTTGGGTAGACCAGAAAGGAGTGCGTTACAGTAGTCAAGCCTGCTTGTAAAAAAAAGCATGAAAGAGTCCCTCTGTATCAGCCTGAGAGAGAAACGTCCGCACCTCGGCAATGTTCCTCAGGTGGTGAAAAGTTATTTTGGTCACATTCCTAATGTGCGATTCGAAATATATTTCAGAATCTAAAATAACACCTAGGTTTTTTTATCTGGTGTTTAATGTTTATTGCCGTAAATTAAAACATGCGGCTAGTTTCTGTCTCTGTGCTTTGTATCCAACAGTTAGTACCTCGGCCTTGTCTTGATTTAGCTGGAGGAAGTTGTGAGCCATCGAAGTATTTAAATCACTAATACAGTCTAATACTTTATCTGTAGAGCTAAACTCCTCTGGTGACACAGAAATCCTCTGGTCAGTCAGCCAGGAAGGCCTTTGGGGTCCTATTCTGTATGTCCAGTAGAGGGCAACATCTTCGCCCCCGAGTAGGTTACAGCCGTAGGGTACTCTCTTTACTCCCATGTTAAATTGCCTACTTTACGCGTTAACTCAACAATGGCTGCATCCTTTTTTTAAATTCAATTAACATTTTAGATATGCTTGGTTGGTCATTTTTATCATACTTCTATGTCGTCTTAATCAACAAACTACATTGTACCTAAAAACACTTTCATGCTCGTACATTTTTTTGTATGAAATGTAAATAACAATTATTAGCCAAAGAGTCGATTCCAACAGACTTACTTCAATTAGCTAACTAACCCTGCTTTTAAGGTGCCGAAAAACCTTTTTCATACCATTTTGTTTGAATAATAGTAGGAGAAAAGATCACCGAATTAAGTTTCATAAACTGCCCAAGGACCAGTTTAGATGAACCTTATGGTTTCAGGCACAGGGGAGGTTGGTGGGACCGTAATTGGGGAGGACGGGCTCGTGGTAATGCTTGGAATGGTATCAAATACATCAAACATATAGTTTCCATGTGTTCGATGCCATTCCATTTGCTCCGTTTCAGCAATTATTATGAGCCGTCCTCCCCTAAGCAGCCTCCATTGGTTTCCGGCTATTACGCGATGATGATGGAAAGCTGTGGGCTCCACTTAATCGATACATTTATGTGTGTTCAAGCACCTTATCACCGGTAAGTCGCTTTGCATAAATCTTGCTAGTTAGCTTGTAGAAAGGCCTAGTAAGTTGTATCTGTCCAAATAGAGGGCTTGCAGTTGACGTACGATGCCTCCTGGCGGCCATGTTGGAAGACCACCACAATTATTTCAACAACAACAGCCGAGTGACTACCCCAAACTGCATGATAACAGTCCCTAAAACGAATTTATTCATCGCCACGGTCATTTTTGGCTGCTCTAACAAGGCAGGAAAGACAACAGGAAAAATATGTTTACAGATTCCCCGCAATCATGAAACACCAGTGGTGATACCATTGCAATAAGGCTCAAGAACTATCCGAAAAGCAAAGAAACCTTTTTGCTCTGAACCCAGACTGTTAGTACAGTGTCTGCTATGATCATTTCAACACTGGTAAGTCAAGTCTGATCGACTTCGAGTTTAGTTTAACTGTTATGCTTAACCAGGTGTCAACAACAACACTACAGTAAGTTATCCAAAATTAGCTAGCTAGATATCTTATAGTCTAGCTATTAGCATGTGTCGTGTGAGTTTCATATTTTGGGGAAGCTATTTTTCACCATAAAAATGCACCTTTATAACAAAGGATTGCATGCCTCTGTCATCGCATTTGCAGACTAATGTAAAACTACTATTCCTAATTTGATGAGTAGATTGGATAGTGATAATAAACGCGTACTGTAGTGGCATAGGCTTAAAGGCTATGTCAGAGACGTTTCTTTCCTTTGCACGGGAAAATAACGTGGCCTTTGATAACCATTACTACACTTTATATGACTGGAGTCATTAGCAGAATCCTTTTTAATACGATGGTGGCCTAGGCCTACTCTACTGACACTGACAACAGATCAATAAAAACGACCTTGTCTTGAATGCAACCATGTAATCTAGACCGAAAAGGAGTCCTGGCTAAAAGTGATCCAGCTTTATGAAATTAACATCAAAAGTATTTTATTTTGCATTTGAGCTAACCCTAACTCTTTCCCTAACCTTAACCTAATTCTCCTAACGTACTGCAAACCATACGTGTACATTAGTACGCAGTCATTTGCCTTATGGCGCCCAGAGTGGTTCGCTTGTGGGTGTGCTGGCAGCATATAACAGCACGTTTGACTGTGCATCAAGAATTCAGCATAGCAAGTTTGTATGAAGGTTTGGTTATTAAATGGGTAAATAGTTTAATCCATTCTCCATTTCATGAATTTATTCACAGGTAAATAGTAATACGCTCTAAACTGCTCTGGTGACAAAAAACTTTGCTGCCCTGTTTCCAATTGTTCGCATGGCTGGGAGAACCTATTCAAGTAAGTATATACATTTCGAAAATGTTTAAAAAACGATGCATTATTAGCCAACTAGCTACAGTGCTGTAAGGTTCTGCTTTTTTCTTAGTCAACCTTGTGTTCTTGAACGTAGCCCTGTTTCTTTGTGTTCTGGAACGTAGCCCTGTCTTTCAGTTTTGTTCATTGATTTCACCTGTGTTCGTTTTGACTCTACTAAACCTTTATCTAGCCCGTTTGTGAGAACCAGTTAGCCTTCAGTCCTAGTTTGATTCACCTGCCTGTTTGCCTACCTGTGTATGACCATTGCCTGCCTGTGACCATGATTCCTGCCTTCTGCGAAGGCAAAATTAACACCTGCCACGCTCTGAGTGTGAATCTACACCTTTTTCTCCCTGAGTATTCATTACAAGTGCAGGCTAACTCAAATGACCTGCTAATGTAGCTAGCTAGCTATCTAGCCAACTGTACATACTGTATAGCTAGCTAGCTAAGTGAATTAAATATGAACAGCTACCTAACATCATATTAGCTAGCTATCTTGATGTATTTGTCATTGTAAAAAACAAACTCCAAATGTATTTGTAGGTAGCTAACAGCCATGGAGGAGGGTGAAAGGATATCAGAGTAGGGACTAGGAATAGAGAGTAGGCTATTCTGGATAGGGCAGGTACTTTGTGTAGTTCCAGTCCCTAGAAGTGAGGACAGAGATGATAGTAACATAATATTCAGTGCTGTCTAATTTGAGTATAATGATGTCTGTATCTTGTGTTATTTTCTGTCCTCAGATACAGAGAGCTGTGAAAGCCTGTCTGCAGATGAAGAGGTCCCAATGAAGAGCAGTGGTTCTCAGTCCTGGTCATGGAGCAATACACAGCTAATTCAAATGATCCTCATCAAGCTTCAAGTGGTATTTATGTATTAATTTGTGATGCTATCCTTGATATGAGCCTGCTGTTGTCACATGCTACACATGAACGTGTCTGCACATGCAGCTATCTATCCAAAGTTAACATAATTTGTTATAAGAGATATTATGTTTTAGTAATCCAGAATGACCTGGTGATGTAAAAGTCTAATAATGACATTATCTTCATTATTCCTACAGATACAGTGGGGGGAAAAAGTATTTGATCCCCTGCTGATTTTCTACGTTTGCCCACTGACAAAGAAATGATCAGTCTATAATTTTAATGGTAGGTTTATTTGAACAGTGAGAGACAGAATAACAACAAAAAAATCCAGAAAAACACATGTAAAAAATGTTATAAAATGATCTGCATTTTAATGAGGGAAATAAGTATTTGACCCCCTCTCAATCAGAAAGATTTCTGGCTCCCAGGTGTCTTTTATACAGGTAACAAGCTGAGATTAGGAGCACACTCTAAAAGGGAGTGCTCCTAACCACAGCTTGTTACCTGTAAAAAAGACACCTGTCCACAGAAGCAATCAATCAATCAGATTCCAAACTCTCCACCATAGCCAAGACCAAAGAGCTCTCCAAGGGTGTCAGGGACAAGATTGTAGACCTACACAAGGCTGGAATGGGCTACAAGACCATCGCCAAGCAGTTTGGTGAGAAGGTGACAACATTTGGTGCGATTATTCGCAAATGGAAGAAACACAAAAGAACTGTCAATATCCCTGGGCCTGGGGCTCCATGCAAGATCTCATCTCGTGGTGTTGCAATGATCATGAGAATGGTGAGGAATCAGCCCAGAACTACACGGGAGGATCTTGTCAATGATCTCAAGGCAGCTGGGACCATAGTCACCAAGAAAACAATTGGTAACACACTACGCTGTGAAGGACTGAAATCCTGCAGCGCCCGCAAGGTCCCCCTGCTCAAGAATACATATACATGCCCGTCTAAAGTTTGCCAATGAACATCTGAATGATTCAGAGGACAACTGGTGAAAGTGTTGTGGTCAGATGAGACCAAAATGGAGCTCTTTGGCATCAACTCAACTCACCGTGTTTGGAGGAGGAGGAATGCTGCCTATGACCCCAAGAACACCATCTCCACCGTCAAACATGGAGGTGGAAACATTATGCTTTGGGTGTGTTTTTCTTCTAAGGGGACAGGACAACTTCACCGCATCATTTTACGGGGCCATATACTGTCCACTCTTGGGTGAGAACCTCCTTCCCTCAGCCAGGCCATTGAAAATGGGTTGAGGATGGGTATTCCAGCATGACAATGACCCAAAACACACGGCCAAGGCAACAAAGGAGTGGCTCAAGAAGAAGCACATTAAGGTCCTGGAGTGGCCTAGCCAGTCTCCAGACCTTAATCCCATAGAAAATCTGTGGAGGGAGCTGAAGGTTTCGAGTTGCCAAACGTCAGCCTTCGAAACCTTAATGACTTGGAGAAGATCTGCAAAGAGGAGTGGGACAAAATCCCTCCTGAGATGAGTGCAAACCTGGTGGCCAACTACAAGAAACGTCTGACCTCTGTGATTGCCAACAAGGGTTTTGCCACCAAGTACTAAGTCGTGTTTTGCAGAGGGTTCAAATACTTATTTCCCTCATTAAAATGCAAATCATTTTCTAACATTTTTGACATGCGTTCTTCTGGATTTTTTTGTTGTTATTCTGTCTCTCACTGTTCAAATAAACCTACCATTAAAATTATAGACTGATCATTTCTTTGTAAGTGGGCAAACGTACAAAATCAGGAGGGAATCAAATACTTTTTCCCCCCAGTGTACCTTGCAACTGGAGATTCCTTCAAAACGATTGCCAACAGTTACCGTGTAGAGCACTATACGGTTGGGTGACCAGGGACATCTGGGACTGCCTCGTGGGGGTAATTCAGGCATGTGTGAATGCTACCTGTGTTCTGCACAACTTCATGAGGATGGACATGAGGACCAGGAGGTGACCTGCAGCTTGCTGCCGTGTGCCAGAGGAGAGGTCTGCTGCTCTGCAGGATGTTGCAAGGGTGGGGGCCAACAATGCAGCATGGGAGGCAATCCGTTTGTGGGAGATCTATGCCTCCTACTTCTTTGAAGAGGGTGCTGTTCCCTGGCAACACCATAGACTACACTATGCACAACCAAAGGCTTTTTTAAAGAGCTATCCACATTGCAATAAGAGTATTCTTCCAATAACTTAGCTATGGCAACTGCAGTTATTCAATTCCCAGTTTCTTCTTCTCAGGTGAGGGTGCTGTGTAGGTAAGGGTGATGCCTGTACAAAAACAAAACAGGCTCTTTTAATAGTCACCCATATTGAAAAAATATAAAACAATTAGACACCCTATAACCCACACCTACACACTCGTGTATCAATCTGATTGATGGATTGTGCTGTGCAGTAAGCAGGCTCAGGTGTATAACTGTGGCTCCTTCCACATTCAAAGAATAGGCAAGAGGAACAACCATGGAGAATAGTAAGACACTTCATTATTTATATGTTATAACTACGCTATATACATAATACGGCTATATACACTACATACATTTTCTTTAATGAGTCAGACAAAAAGGTAATACTGCTTTCTCGATGTGTCACGTCCTGGCCAGTATAAGGGTTAATTGTTATTGTAGTTTGGTCAGGACGTGGCAGAGGGTATTCGTTTTATGTGATTCGGGGTGGTGTGTTTGTTGTAGGGGATTTGATTTGTGTATTCCGGGGTTTTTGGGCACTGTTCCTTGTTATGTATGTCTATGATTGATCTAGCTGTTGTATGTCTATGTGTGATCAATTGGGGTTGGGACTCTCAATTGAAGGCAGGTGTTGTCCATTTGCCTTTGATTGAGAGTCCCATATATTAGGGTGTGTTTGTATGTGTCTTTTGTGGGAGATTGTTTGTGTGCACTGCGTTTGTTTGAGCCTGCCACACTGTTGCCGTTGTAAGTACTGTTTATTGTTTTTTTTGTTCAAGTGGATGCTTTACATGTTTTCTTTAATAAACATGAGTGTCCACAATCCCACTGCATTTTGGTCTTTTCCGCAACACGATGAAAACCGTGACAGAATCTCCCACCAAACCAGGACCAAGTAGCGGAAGAATTCTGGCGAGGACTGGGGAACACGACAGGTAAGGGAGACCGAGAGGCACCCCCAATAATTTTTTAGGGGGGGGCACAAGGGCTGTTTGACGGGGCAAGACTGGAGACCCAGGCCAGTGCCCCGTACCCTTGTTAGAGGTAAACAGACTGGACAGGTCCCGTGCTTTGGGGTAGGTGCCATGGTAAGGCCTGGTATTTTCAGGCCAGTAGGCTCAATACCAGCACCCCGCACGTGCCAGGGGAAAGTAGGCATCGAGCCAGCACCGGAGATGCCAACCCTGCGCTTAAGACTGTCAGTGCGCCTCTACGGTCCTCTGTTTCCCGTTACACGCACTAGCCTTGAGGTGCGTGTCTCCGGGCTGGCACGTCCAGTACCAGCCCCACGCACAAGGCATCTAGTGCGTAAACCCAGCCTCGCCAGTCAACAGTCACCAGAGCTGCCCGCCAGTCAACAGTCACCAGAGCTGCCCCCAGTCAACAGTCACCAGAGCTGCCCGCCAGTCAACAGTCACCAGAGCTGCCCGCCAGTCAACAGTCACCAGAGCTGCCCGCCAGTCAACAGTCACCAGAGCTGCCCGCCAGTCAACAGTCACCAGAGCTGCCCGCCAGTCAACAGTCACCAGAGCTGCCCGCCAGTCAACAGTCACCAGAGCTGCCCGCCAGTCAACAGTCACCAGAGCTGCCCGCCAGTCACCAGAGCTGCCCGCCAGTCAACAGTCACCAGAGCTGCCCGCCAGTCAACAGTCACCAGAGCTGCCCGCCAGTCAACAGTCACCAGAGCTGCCCGCCAGTCACCAGAGCCGCCCGCCAGTCGTACGTCAGTCGTACGTCACCAGAGCCGCCCGCCAGTCGTACGTCACCAGAGCCGCCCGCTAGTCAGGAGCCGCCAGAGCCGCCCGCTAGTCAGGAGCCGCCAGAGCCGCCCGCTAGTCAGGAGCCGCCAGAGCCGCCCGCTAGTCAGAAGCCGCCAGAGCGGCCCGCTAGTCAGAAGCCGCCAGAGCGGCCCGACTGCCCGGAACTGCCAGAGCGGCCCGACTGCCCGGGACTGCCAGAGCGGCCCGACTGCCCTCTGGGTCTGCCAGAGCGGCCCGACTGCCCTCCGGGTCTGCCAGAGCGGCCCGACTGCCCTCCGGGTCTGCCAGAGTGGCCCGACTGCCCTCCGGGTCTGCCAGAGTGGCCCGACTGCCCTCCGGGTCTGCCAGAGTGGCCCGACTGCCCTCCGGGTCTGCCAGAGTGGCCCGACTGCCCTCCGGGTCTGCCAGAGTGGCCCGACTGCCCTCCAGGTCTGCCAGAACCGGAGTCACCTCCAGATATAGGTGGGTTGGGGAGGGGGGGTGTAGCACAGTGCCGTCGTTGACGGCAGCCACCCTCCCTTCCCTCCCTTTAGTAGGGGGATTTTTTGTTGTTGTTTGTTTTTTTGTTTTTTTCTTGAGGTGCTTCCGGGGTTAGCACCTTTGGGGGGGGGGGGGGGTACAGTCACGTCCTGGCCAGTATAAGGGTTAATTGTTATTGTAGTTTGGTCAGGACGTGGCAGAGGGTATTCGTTTTATGTGATTCGTGGTGGTGTGTTTGTTGTAGGGGATTTGATTTGTGTATTCCGGGGTTTTTGGGCACTGTTCCTTGTTATGTATCTCTATGATTGATCTAGCTGTTGTATGTCTATGTGTGGTCAATTGGGGTTGGGACTCTCAATTGAAGGCAGGTGTTGTCCATTTGCCTTTGATTGAGAGTCCCATATATTAGGGTGTGTTTGTATGTGTCTTTTGTGGGAGATTGTTTGTGTGCACTGCGTTTGTTTGAGCCTGCCACACTGTTGCCGTTGTAAGTACTGTTTATTGTTTTTTTTGTTCAAGTGGATGCTTTACATGTTTTCTTTAATAAACATGAGTGTCCACAATCCCGCTGCATGTTGGTCTTTTCCGCAACACGATGAAAACCGTGACACGATGACCAGGCCCAAATCACCATCACTCACGTGAAGAAAAGACAGAGAAAACGTGTGTGGAGGTCCGGGTGCCTTGTGAGAATTCGTAGGCGAGTGTGCAAAGCACCACTACCATCAGTACTATTGGCCAAAGCGGTACTTCTAGTAGCCGGGGATTTTAATGCAGGGAAACTTAAATCCATTTTACCAAATTTCTACCAGCATGTCACATGTGCAACCACAGGAAAGAAAACTCTAGACCACCTTTACTCCACACATATAGATGCATACAATGTTCTCCCTCGCACTCCATTTGGCAAATCTGACCATAACTCTATCCTCCTGATTCCTGCTTACAAGCAAACACTAAAGCATGAATTACCAATGACTCGCTCAATACGGAAGTGGTCAGATGATGCGGATGCTACACTACGGGACTGTTTTGCTAGCACAGACTGGAATATGTTCCGGGATTCATCCAATGGCATTGAGGAGTATACCACCTATGTCACTTGCTTTATCAATAAGTGCTTCGACGACGTTGTCCCCACAGTGACTGTACGTACATATCCCAACCAGAAGCCATGGATTACAGGAATTTTCCACACAGAGCTGGCTGGAGTTGGAGTTGCCATTTTCAAGGATCGGGATGCTAATAAGGACATTTATAAGACATCCTGCTATATCCTCAGACGAACCATCAAACAGGCAAAGCATCAATAAGGGACTAAGATTGAATCATACCACACTGGCTCGGACATTCGTCGCATATGGCAGGGCTTGCAAACTATTATGGGCTACAAAAGGAAACCCAGCTGCGAGCTGCCCAGTGATGCGAGCCTACCAGATGAGATAAATGCCTTTTATGCTCACTTCGAGGCAAGCAACACTGAAGCATGCATGAGAGCATCAGCTGTTCCAGACGACTGTGTGATCATGTTCTCCGTAGCCAATGTGAGCAAGACCTTTAACCTCTCCAGGGGGTGTGGGACACTACCGTCCCACCTGGCCAACTTCCAGTGAAATTGCAGAGCGCCAAATTCAAAAATAGAAATACTCATTATAAAAATTCATAAAACATAGAAGTGTTATAAATCAGTTTAAAGATTAACTTCTTGTTAATCCAACCACGGTGTCAGATTTCAAAAAGGCTTTACGGCGAAAGCGTACCATGCGATTATCTGAGAACAGCGCCCAGCAGACAAATCATTACAAACACTTACCAGTCAAGTAGAGGAGTTCCACAAGTCAGAAATAGTGATAAAATGAATCACTTACCTTTGATGATCTTCATATGGTTGCACTCACAAGACTCCCATTTACTCAATAAATGTTGGTTTTGTTCGATAAAGTCCCTCTGTATATCCAAAAACCTCCGTTTTGTTCAGTAATCCACAGGCTCAAAGGCAGTCACAACAGACAGACGAAAAATCCAAAAAGTATCAGTAAAGTTTGTAGAAACATGTCAAATGATGTTTATAATCCTCAGGTTGTTTTTAGTCATAATAATCAATAACATTTCAACCGGACAAAAGCTTCGTCAATATAAAAGGAAAACAAGAAAGGCGTGCTCTCGGTCGTGCGCATGAAAAACCTTTGGGACACTGAATGGTCCACTCATTCAAAGTGGTCTTACTCCCTAATTTTTCAGAATACAAGCCTGAAACAATTTCTAAAGACTGTTGACATCTAGTGGAAGCCATAGGAAGTACAATTTGAGTCCTAAGTCAATGGATACTGTAATGGCATTCAATAGAAAACTACAAAAATTAAAGAATCCCACTTCCTGGATGGATTTTTCTCAGGTTTTCGCCTGCCATATCAGTTTTTGTTATACTCACAGACATTATTTTAACAGTTTTGGAAACCTTAGAGTGCTTTCTATCCAAATCTACCAATTATATGCATATCCTAGCTTCTGGACCTGAGTAGTAGGCAGTTTACTTTATCATGCTTTTCATCTGGAGGAGAAAATAGTGCCCCCTACCCTAATGAAGTTAAACAGGTCAACATTCACAAAGCCGCGGGGCCAGACGGATTACCAGGACGTGTACTCAAAGCAAGCGCAGACCAACTAACAAGTGTCTTCACTGACATTTTCAACCTTTCCCTGACCAAGTCAGTAATACCTACATGTTTAAAGCAGACCACCATAGTCCCTGTGCCCAAGAAAGCGAAGGTTACCTGCCTAAATCATTATCGCCCCATAGCACTCACGTTGGTAGCCATGAAGTGCTTTGAAAGGCTGGTCATGGCTCACATCAGCACCATCATCCCAGAAACCCTAGACTCACTCCAATTCGGATACAGCCCCAACAGATCCACAGATGCAATCTCAATCTCACTCCACACTGCCCTTTTCCACCTGGACAAAAGGAACACCTATGTGAAAATGCTGTTCACCCACAACTGCGTGGACAAGCATGATTCCAACACCATCTGATAGAGCCAAATAGCCAATTTGTATTTGTATACAATAACCAGAGCATTATTAGTTGAAATATTAGTGTGAAGCCATTATTGGAGATGAATACCCCCTTGTGGCCGGTGTGGTGGCTACGTGAGGAGGAAATTTTATTTGAGGGAGGAAGTCAGGCCTACAAGGAGGAGTCTCGGTTAGTTAGAGGAGCAGTATAGTTTTTGGACAGCACTTGCTCGCAATTACTCACATGATGTATTGAATTTACTGCACACAATAGCCTATTTTTATTGCACTTATTATTAGAGGAATTGTAAGGAACATTTTTATTTTCCCAGGAAGTCTACCTTTTTGAAGGAAAATCCCAGTGCACTTACAGAAGATGATCTAACACCTGAACATCACCTGTGGATTTCATAAAGTTATTGCTTTCTCCCCACTGCAAAGGGCCTTAGACTTACCATCAACATTACCAGAGTCCATTTTGAAACCAGCAATAGGAAGAGGTTTTCCCCTACCACCACAAAGGTCCAATCAACTATGGCCTTGTGAACTAAGCCACAGTAACCATGACAACCTAACCACTGTCATGCAAATACAAAATTAGATATCTGATCTGCTCATAGTACAACAAGTACACTTACAGCTAGGGAGATATCAACATTTGAGGGTAATCCTTTGGATTACAAGTCCTTCATGCAGGCATTTGAGCATGGCATAGAAGCCAAGGCAAGTAGCAGGGAGGACAGGCTCTACTACATCGAGCAATTCACTTCCGGTCAGAAGCTGTCTTCATATGGATGCGCGAAGGGGCTTTACTGATGCTAAGAGATTGCTGCAGGAGCACTTTGGCAATGAAATAAAAGTCACCACTGCTTTCATGGAAATGGCTCTGAATTGGAATCCAGTTAAGGCTGATGATGGAAAAGCACTCTATAGTTATGCGTTCTATCTGCGATGCTGTTACAATACTATGCAAGACCTGGAATACATGGAAGAGCTCAACCTTCCCTCTAATTTGAAGCTGATTGTATCCAATCTTCCATACAAACTAAAAGAGAGATGGAGGTTAACAGCATTTGATGTTTTAGAGAGAAGCAAGCACAGAGCCAAATTCTGTGACCTTGTGACTTTCATGGAGAGACAGGCTAAGGTCATGCAAAATTCATTGTTTGGAAGACCATAACAGATTCCAGATGGAGTAAATAAAAGAGCAAAGGAAGCAGCTTTGCTACGTCAGTGGCAGTTGTGGATGACACAGCTGAAAGCCCATCAAGGGAAATGACATCCAAACGGAAAAAGCAAAGCAGCAACGCACCTGAGGCCCCCAAAGGTACAGGACCATGTATGTACTGCGATGCTAAGCATCCTTTGGTTGAGTGTAAGCGAGTCAAAGCACAGTCACATGACACTAAGATTGAGTTCCTGAGAACCAATGGCCTCTGCTTTGATTGTTTGACTAAAGGTTACATGAGCAGAGACTGCAAGAAAAGAATGACCTGCCTTAGCTGTAACGGAAGGCACCCCACCATTCTACATATGGAAAAAGGAAAAGAGAGATCTCCATGTCAGAAGGCAGATCGGTCAGACTTTCAAAGGTCAGAAGGGGGTAGAGTAGCAGCCAAGCAGGAGGAAACATCTGTCAGCAGTGCTCTCGTGTCATTGGGAGGTGGTGAAGGAACAGGGGATGATAGGGAATGCACATTGGCAATAGTACCTGTTCAAGTGAAGGTCCCAAAGGGAACCAAAACCGTGTTCACCTATGCTTTCCTTGATCCTGGTAGCTCAGCGACGTTGTATATGGAGAAATGAATGAGGAAGCTTAATGCTAAAGGTTCGAAGACGGAAATTCTCCTACGGACAATGTGGCAGGAGAAGCCTGTCAAGAGCTATGAGGTATCTGGTTTGGAGGTAGGTAGCGTAGACATCAACACATTTTTCGAACTCCCAAAGGCCTACACATAGAGCAAAATCCTGGTGACAAGAGACAACATCCCCACTCAGAAAGATATCCAAAGGTGTCCTTATCTAAAGGAACTCCAACTGAATGAGATTGACGCTGACATTGAGTTACTGATTGGAGTCAATGCCCCAAAGGTGACAGAACAGTGAAGGAAATGGACCGTATTCTGTAAGGACAGTATTAGGATGTGGTCAATGGTCCACTTAACCCCTGTACTGCTACGGATGAATGCGGACTTCCTACAGTGACTACCAACTGGAGCCAGTTTGGATTTGGCTTCAAACCAATCACGACATCAGAAGCCAAACGTCATTGACAGAAAAAAATTGCTAAATTGTCCCTTTCCTAAATAAGCCATGGGTGGAGATTTGGACTTGTGTTTTTATTTAATTCTCTGTACTAGCCAATGATTATAATGTTGAATCTGATCCAACCATAAACTCATATGTTGTACCCCTGGCCTGAGAGTATGGAAGTTTAACATGATAACTATCTGGCCTGGCGCATCGTTGCCCATGAGAGGTAGTTTTGCTAGTGAACAAGCATTTTGGACGGGTAGCCTAGGACAACAAAATCTAAAAGCTTGTACTGTATGACAGAGTCATAGACCGTTTAGGCAACATGAAAGAGGAAGATGGCATTGGCGTTTCGCTACAAGTAGGGTGAGTCAGCATGTTTTTTCTACTTGCACGCGCGCACAGTACGAATCAGTACCATGGACAGTCACATCATATTTAGCTTACATTGTTAGATTATATTTTAGTTGTCACTGTATTAGACTAAGCACAGGTGACTAGATAATGTTGAAAGGTTGAAGTTGAAATGGTGCTGGAATAGTGGAGGCAGCTCCCAATTTATTTGTGACATGCTGTAACCCTCTGTGGTTCTAAATCAATAGTTGTTTAGTAGTCCGAAAATGTCGGGAAACATTTGAAACTTTGCTTGACCATGTTATAGGTAATGTAACTGTTTGTTACTGCAATATTTTTTGGTGAATTTCACCGGACAGGTGTTGTTCTACGGTCTTGTAATGAAACAAATGTGTGGCTGAATTTATTCTGCCACTGTGTCTTCTTATTGTCTCGGCCTAAGGCCTAAATATCACATTGTTAAGGCATATGAACTAACAGGTTATAGAGCAAACAACGCAATTATCACGACACAAAGATTGTCATATGGCTTTTTTTTCTGGCTTGGCATCCCCGGTGATTTTACCCATGCACTGCTACTGCAGTTGTTTCAAGTTGGCTGGATGTCCTTTAGGTGGTGGACCATTTTTGATACACAAGGGACACTGTTGAGCGTGAAAAACCCAGCAGCGTTTCAGTTCTTGTCACGACTCCCACCGAAGGTGGCGCCCCCTCCTGCTCGGGTGGCGCTCGGCGGTCGTCGTCACCGGCCTACTAGCTGCCACTGATTCCTTTTGTTTTCCCCTTTCTGTTATTGTTGGCACCTGTCCTTAGTTGGGTTGATTAGCGGGGCTATATTAGCCAGTTGGCCCGCCTGCTCTTTGTGCGGGATTGTTTCTCTGTTGGTTGCTTTGTTACGCGCTGTATGTATTTGGCACTAGTGCGTGGTTTTGCGCTCACTGTGTTTTGTTCCCTGTGTTTGGGGCACTTTGATTTTTGTGTGCGCTCAGTTCGCTATTTGGGGTGGCTGGTGTTTTGCTGTGTCGCTCATTAAAAGCTATCACCCGTATCGCTGCTTCCTGCGTCTGATTCCTCCTCCACTACGCCAAAGCCTTACAGTTCTTGACTAATTCAAACCAGTGCACCTGGCAGTGGCGTGTATTCATGGATGCAAAGGGAAGCCAAGCTTCCCCAAAAAATGTAACAATACTTTTATTAATCAATTATTTTTCTTTCGTCTCTCTGTGTTTCAGAATTTTCCATCAATTCGCAAAAGGCTGAATGTATCTCACAGGAGAAAGCATCTGAGCGAGTGAAACAGCATCCCTCTGTCTCTCTACATGTAGGCCATCTATCTGATGCTGTCTGATCCAAACGAATATGACATTGTTGCCGCCCGTAGCACTGAATGCAAGGGAAGCCAGCGAGCATTTGGCGTCCCTTGATAAAAAAAGTATAAAAAATTTGCTAAACTGACCGAACTCAACTGTGAATGTTTTTTTCTTAGATCATTTATTTGATTTTTGTGGTACTTGCTCCGTTCGTAGATTCTGATGAGGAGCTGTTGGATGATAAACACGAACCGGAGAAGCCTCTTATTTAGCAGGTACAGTGGCTTGCAAAAGTATTCACCCCCTTGGTATTTTTCTATTTTGTTGCCTTACAACCTGGAATGAAAATAGATTTTTGGGGGGTTTGTATCATTTCATATACACAACATGCCTACCACTTTGAAGATGCAAAATATGTTTTATTGTGAAACAAACAAGAAATAAGACAAAAAACAGAACTTGGGCGTTCATAACTATTCACCCCCCCCCCCCCCCCCCAAAGTCAATACTTTGTAGAGCCACCATTTGCAGCATTTACAGCTGCAAGTCTCTTGGGGTATGTCTCTATAAGCTTGGCACATCTAGCCACTGGGATCTTTGCCCATTCTTCAAGGCAAAACTGCTCCAGCTCCTTCAAGTTAGATGGGTTCCGCTGGTGTACAACATACCACAGATTCTCAATTGGATTGAGGTCTGGGCTTTGACTCGGCTATTCCAAGACATTTGAATGTTTCCCCTTAAACCACTCAAGTGTTGCTTTAGCAGTATGCTTAGGGTCATTGTCCTGCTGGAACCAGTCTCAAATCTCTTGTTTGTTATTGGTTTTACTCGTCTTTGTATTTTGTATTTTGGATGAAAGTGAAAATTGTAGGCCCTATGATTGATTTCTGGTAATGATAGTATTATATACAAGTTACAATTTGCTTTTTATGTTATTTTAATCAAATTGACATTTGCATATATTGTTAACCCTAGGATGTATATGTCGGGTCTGTCACGTCCTGACCAGCAGAGGGTGTAGTTGTGTAGTATTTTGGTCAGGACATGGCAGAAGATGTCTGTGTACGTTTGTTCTGGGTTGTATGTTTCTATGTTGGTCTGTGTGGCTCCCGATCAGGGACAGCTGGTTATCATTGTTCCTGATTGGGAGTCATATATTAGGTGTGTGTTTTTCACTTGGGTTTGTGGGTTGTTGCGCTAGCACTGCTATTATTTTGTATGTATAGCCTGTTAGCCTGTCGTGAGTCGTTCTTGTTTATTGTTTTCCGTGTTTGCGTTATTCTTTATCATTAAAGATGAGTATCCACATCGCACTTGCATTTTGGTCATCCATTCCCAACGACAGCCGTTACAGGGTCAAAATGATCCGGCCTAATGTTGTTGTTTTTTTGCTGTATTGATCCCCCCCAAGAATGTAATCATCTAATATTCCAGGAATTCCTTAAATAATGCGTCTTTAATGTTCTAACGTCCTAGTTTTGTTTTCTTATTTTTTAAGTAAAAATTGTTTTTGCATCACTACCCCAAGTTTTCATATGTGGGTCAAGTATGACCGGTTTGTATTTCCTGTGGAATTCACTGCATTTCTTTTTGCTACAACAATAAAATCAAAGTAATTAATCAAATATTTATTAAATATCTTGTTTTTAATGTTCATTAATTACCATTTTCATTTCTTCTTTTTAACCTGTTAGTGACCCCTTAACACGTGAATCCTGTTAGCGGGATCGATTTGACAACAGCCAGTGAAATAGCACAGCGCCAAATTAAATTTAAAAAAATCTAATAATTCACATTTCTCAAACATACGACTATTTTACACCATTTTAAAGATACACTTCTCCTTGATGCAACCACATTGTCCGATTTCAAAAAGGCTTTACAACGAAAGCAAAACATTAGATTATGTTAGCACACCACCTAAACAAGAAAAGCCACGCAACCATTTTCCTAGCAAGGAGAGGCATCACAAAAAAACAGAAATACAGCTAAAATTAACCACTAACCTTTGACGATCTTCATCAGATGACACTCCCAGGAGTCAATGTTAGACAATACATGCATGTTTTGTTCGATCAAGTTCATATTTATTTCCAAAAACAGCATTTTACATTGGCACGTGATGTTCAGAAAATGTTTGCCTCCCAAAACTTCCAGTGAATGTGCACATTAATTTACAGAAATACTCATCATAAACGTTGACAAAATATATAACAATTATTTAAAGAATTATAGATATACTACTCCTTAATGCAACCACTGTGTCAGCTTTTAAAATAGCTTTTCGGCAAAAGCACATTTTTCAATATTCTGAGTACATAGCTCAACCATCAAAGCAAGCTATACAGCTACCCGGCAAGTCATGGCATTAATAAAACTCTAAATTAGTGTTATAAATCTTTCCTTACGTTTGCTGATCTTCGGCGGAATGCACTCGCAGGACTCCCACTTCCACAAGAAATGTTAATTTGTTCGATAAAGTCCATCATTTATGTCCAAATACCTCCGTTTTGTTGGCGCGTCCAGAACACTATTCCAAAGGCACGATGCAGGAGCGCAAATAAATACACGAAAAGCTCAAACGTTCCATTACCGTTTGTAGAAACATGTCAAACGATGTTTACAATCAGTCCTTAGGGTGTTTTTAACATAAAAAGTCGATAATATTCCAACCGGACAATAGCGTATTCATTCCAGAAGGAAAAGGAACGGCGCGCTCACGGGCTGGCGCATAACCAAGTCCTTTGTCTTCAGACAGGTCACTGATTGACTGAGCTCCTATTTTCTGCCCAGTAACAGGAGAAGGATGCAAAAAGTTTCTAAAGGCTGTTGACTGCCAATGGAAGCCTTAGGAAGTGCAACGTGATCCCACAGACACTGTAGTTTCGATAGGGATTCAAAAGAAGAACTACAATTCTCAGATTTCCCACTTCCTGGTTGGATTTTTCTCAGGTTTTTGCCTGCCATATGAGTTCTGTTATACTCACAGACATCATTCAAACAGTTTTAGAAACTTCAGAGTATTTTCTATCCAAATCTACTAATAATATGCATATCCTACCTTCTGAGTCTGAGTAGGAGGCAGTTTAATTTGGGCATGTTTTTCATCCAAACGTGAAAATACTGCCCCCTATCCTCAACAGGTTCTCATTGAGTAAAAATTGTTTCATAAGGATAACATTCATAAGAATGCTGCCTGATATACAACCAAAATGGTTTTACAGATGCTGGATGAGGAAGCCATTGGTGCCTCTGACTCAGAATCTGAGGTATGCAATTCAGATGACACAGACTATGTGCCCTGTGGGTGAAGTTGGCGTTGTGGATGCACCTGGTAGTCCAGCTGTCCTAGATGATTCTACAGATGAAAACCAGTCAAATTGACTGAGTAAAAAGGGATCTTACTGGAGTGAACATTACACCCCCCCCCCCCCACTAAAGGCAGGACCAGAAGCCATAACATCTTGAGGAGCCTGCCCAGTGTCTGTGCCAGGGTCAACAGTTGTGTCACCAAAAGTTGCCTGGGAGCTGTTCATTAGTTACAACATCATTGAGGAGGTCCTAAAGTGTACAAATTTAGAAGGATGGAGAATAGAGACAGCAAATGGGACAGAGTGGAGAGAGGTCAACAAAGATGAACTAAAGGCCTTTATTGGTTTAGCCCTCCTCACGGAATGGAGAAAAGGTGTTATGTCTCCACATGGGAGCTATTTTTGGATCCACTGCAGAATCCAATGTTTAAGGCCACCATGCCAAAAGTAAGTGTTTGTTTTGACATAGGCCTACAATTCTACACATGCAAGAACCTTCCGGCCTTCCCTGTAGCTCAGTTGGTAGAGCATGGTGTTTGCAACGCCAGGGTTGTGGGTTTGATTCCCACAGGGGGCCAGCACAGGAAAGAAAAATGTATGAAATTGTATGAAATGTATGCATTCACTACTGTAAGTCGCTCTGGATAAGAGCGTCTGCTAAAATGACTAAAATGTAAATGTAAACCATAAGGTACCATTATGCAATCGTATTGTCTGCCAATCGCTGTGATATTGTTGAAATTGATGGCAAGACACGAACCCACAAATAGAGACAAAAAAATGATAAATAAAACAAGGGATTCATTACATACTCAAGTTGTCATTTACCAGATGCTTTTATCAGGAGCAATTACGGTTAAGTGCCTTCCTCAAGGGTACATTGGCAGATTTGTCGCCTAGTCAGTTTAGGGATTCAAACCAGCGACCTTTCGGTTACTGGCCCAACGCGCTTAACAGCTTATCTACTTGCCACCGATATATATTGTTTCAAGTAGCTACCGTTTCACATTTCATTAGAAAACCAAATAAACATATTAACCACATTTTCCCACCACTATTTAGTCCAGGCTCAACATCTGCGTTGGAAGATGCAGATTTAAGCAAACAGGTTGAAAACAGAGAATAAGGGATCTTATGATCTTATTGTTCCACTTCTGAAGTCATTCAATAAAATACAAATTTCACAACCAAGAATAGATGATCCTATAGTAAAGAAATCAAATGTTTTGATGATTTTAAGTAACCTTTATTTTCTATTATGGTGACATTTTCCTAATCCAAAACAGCACCAACATTTTGCAGAACCATTTCTGTTATAACTTTTCTTTCACAAAGGCAGCGATTATTAAACCCATCCCCATCTGAAAGGACATGGTTACTTTGGGAAACTTAATTATTTTGAGCAGGCTGTGTTACGCAAGAAAAATGTCACTCTTCATACAAGCCGTATCAATGCAAAACAACAACAACAGCATTGTATCAATGTAAAAAAGCACAAATAAATGATTTCCCTCATAGACAAATATACCTGCTCAATAAGCATTCAGAATTTAGTTATTTAAAGCAAAAATAAAAGCTGGATGTTCAGTTATTCATGGTAAATGAATGAAATAATTGAATTAAGATATGAAATACTACATTAGAAAACATGACAAGTTACAAAATATTATATTGGAAAATGATACAGATTTTGTGAAAATAATTTAGCTAGGACATATTTTGCAGGACAACTTTCTTAAAACAGTCTAAAATTAAATCATAATTGATCTACCTGAAAGATTTGCTCTCCTTATTTTTCAGAAAACCTTAACTTAACCTGTATTCAAGTGTCTGCAGTGGGTAAGTCCCAAAGTAAAATGTGATATTCATTTTAATTTTAAGGAGGGAAACACAATACACACCATATACAAATGTGTATGTCCTGCGGTTATTGTAATATCATTATATGACAGTCCATGTTCAGTGATTATGTTGTTAAGAATTGGGAAAATCTAAAAATACGAGTTCAATTGAACGGAAACGGTGATGTACTGAATGACCAGTTGAAAAACGGGAAGGGGTTGGGTAGGGGTTGTGGGCATAATGTAATTGCTTATGGGTTGGGGAATGCTGTCAGCATGGCCATTGACCTTTAAATACATCCCTCATGCATTGCTTCAAGCCACACGTCGCCTTTTGTGACCTGACAAGATTCTGCAGGAGAATACAACAACAACTCTAGCAGAAGTTAGAATAAATCATGTGACCACAAACTTTGCATCAATGACTTGGGGTGCATTGTTCAGAAAAAAAGAGAGTTTGGGACACACTTACTTAAATAAAGTGAGTAAAGAATGACAACAGAGCCTAGAGACATTTCTATGATGATTCTGATGTGTCCTCTATTGAACCTGAAGATAATTATGTTCAGTTGGTGCAGAGACGAAGATGTGAGGTGAAACACTGTCACTTGTGTTTGTGGTTTCTAACTGCTCCTTCAATCTGATGTCACTTCCTGTTGTTGTTGACAAGGGCATGTTCCAATTGTATTATCTACATATCTGTCCTTCCTCCCAAAGTGTGAACTTCCATTCACTGATTTGAAAGAAATATAGTGGCATGTAGCCTAGCGTTTAAGAGCTTACTGGTCCCCACTGGGAATCAAACCCAAAACCAACTGAGCTACACGGGACCATACGACTGTGCTTTGTAAAGTAGCATCAGAGGTTGAATTGGAGATTGTCAGAGCATGTTTACACAATAATCAATAATTCAAAGGCATTGGGAAAATATAGCCTACCAAGACACTCATGTTGAAGATTAGTTTAGGTCGCACTGGAAACTTTTATCTCTCACTGATCAAACAACATAAATTCCACAACCATCGTCACCATTAGCAAGTGTTGATGTGTGAGGAAAACATCCTGCTGCATGTAGTTAACTGTCAATACTGTAGCCGACAAAGTTAATCAGATTGAAATCCGGCTTGGTTTTTTCATATTAAATACCCACTAAAGAGAGCATTCTCTTCTCTTTTTCAATAGAGTAAATTAATAAGGTTCACCAATCAAGGCACCAAGTTCATTTTCACAGTGGAAAGCCTATGTGCATGTTACCACATTTGATCAATAATTACATTGCTTGCTTGTTAATTCAGTGAAGCAATACCGTGCAGGCTATCTAGCTTTTTATTAGTTTGACATTAGTTTTACTCGTCTTTGTATTTCGTTTTTGGGATGAAAGTGAAAGTTGTATCATTAATTTCTGTTAATTTTAGTATTATAGATGTTATTTTTTGTATTTCAATATAATGAAATAAAATGTAACATTTGAACATATTGTTAAAGGGCCTTCATTGGGAAGTGAAGATAAAAAAATACAATTAATTAATGAGACATTTCGGTAGCCCTTTACATTACAGCACAAAATAAATAGGTACTAATATGATAATAACTTGGAAACTGACTTCAATTCTACTGTATTTCATAACCATATTAATTTAGTCGAAGTAAAAAAATTAATTAAACACTCCATCCCTGACTTCATTTAATTTCTGTGTAATTTGAATGTTTCAAGGTAAAAAAGTAGCCTATACATAAACAGAAGTATGAAGAGCTTGTTTTGCAATAGGCCTACAATTCCACAAATGCAAAAACAATAAGCTACCATTATGGAATTGTCTTGTCTGCCCATCACTGTCTAATTCTCAAATTTGATGGCTAGGTCCAAAAGGCTCCTTAACAGCTTCTACCCCAAAGCCATGAGACTGCTGAACAGTTAGGCAAATGGTTACCTGGACTTTCTGCTTTTCACCCCTGCTTACATGTAGGCCTACAGTGTATTAGTACATCAATCAATTGCCTAACCAAACCTACATGTACATATGACCTCAATCACACCAACTACTGCTTATCCCAGTACACTGACTCTGTACAGTAGGCTACTCCTTGTGTGTGTGTATATATATATATACTGCTCAAAAAAATAAAGGGAACACTTAAACAACACATCCTAGATCTGAATGAAATAAATAATCTTATTAAATACTTTTTTCTTTACATAGTTGAATGTGCTGACAACAAAATCACACAAAAATAATCAATGGAAATCCAATTTATCAACCCATGGAGGTCTGGATTTGGAGTCACACTCAAAATTAAAGTGGAAAACCACACTACAGGCTGATCCAACTTTGATGTAATGTCCTTAAAACAAGTCAAAATGAGGCTCAGTAGTGTGTGTGGCCTCCACGTGCCTGTATGACCTCCCTACAACGCCTGGGCATGCTCCTGATGAGGTGGCGGATGGTCTCCTGAGGGATCTCCTCCCAGACCTGGACTAAAGCATCCGCCAACTCCTGGACAGCCTGTGGTGCAACGTGGCGTTGGTGGATGGAGCGAGACATGATGTCCCAGATGTGCTCAATTTTGATTCAGGTCTGGGGAACGGGCGGGCCATTCCATAGCATCAATGCCTTCCTCTAGCAGGAACTGCTGACACACTCCAGCCACATAAGGTCTAGCATTTTCTTGCATTAGGAGGAACCCAGGGCCAACCGCACCAGCGTATGGTCTCACAAGGGGTCTGAGGATCTCATCTCGGTACCTAATGGCAGTCAGGCTACCTCTGGCGAGCACATGGAGGGCTGTGCGGCCCCCCAAAGAAATGCCACCCCACACCATAACTGACCCACCGCCAAACCGGTCATGCTGGAGGATGTTGCCGGCAGCAGAACATTCTCCACGGCGTCTCCAGACTCTGTCACATGTGCTCAGTGTGAACCTGCTTTCATCTGTGAAGAGCACAGGGCGCCAGTGGCGAATTTGCCAATCGTGGTGTTCTCTGGCAAATGCCAAACGTCCTGCACGGTGTTGGGCTGTAAGCACAACCCTCACCTGTGGACGTCGGGCCCTCATATCACCCTCATGGAGTCTGTTTCTGACCATTTGAGCAGACACATGCACATTTGTGGCCTGCTGGAGGTCTTTTGCAGGGCTCTGGCAGTGCTTCTCCTACTCCTCCTTGCACAAAGGCGGAGGTAGCGGTCCTGCTGCTGGGTTGTTGCCCTCCTATGGCCTCCTCCACGTCTCCTGATGTACTGATGTACTGGCCTGTCTCCTGGTAGCGCCTCCATGCTCTGGACACTACGCTGACAGACACAGCAAACCTTCTTACCACAGCCCGCATTGATGTGCCATCCTGGATGAGCTGCACTACCTGAGCCACTTGTGTGGGTTGTAGACTCCGTCTCATGCTACCACTAGAGTGAAAGCACCGTCAGCATTCAAAAGTGACCAAAACATCAGCCAGGAAGCATAGGAACTGAGAAGTGGTCTGTGGTCACCATCTGTAGAACCACTCCTTTATTGGGGGTGTCTTGCTAATTGCCAACAATTTCCACCTGTTGTCTATTCCATTTGCACAACAGCATGTGAAATGTATTGTCAATCAGTGTTGCTTCCTAAGTGGACAGTTTGATTTCACAGAAGTGTGATTGACTTGGAGTTACATTGTGTTGTTTAAGTGTTCCCTTTATTTTTTTGAGCAGTGTATATATCGCCTTTTTATTGTTATTTTGTTGTTTTATTTTATTTCATACCATGTCATTGTTGCATACTTGCACCTGATTGGCTTAAAGGGCATTCTAGAGCGTGCATTATTTCCCTTTATAAACTGGGTGGTTCAAGCCCTGAATGCTGATTGGCTGAAAGCCATGGTATATCAGACCATATACCACAGGTACGACAAAACATGTATTTGTACTGCTCTAATTACATTGGTATCCAGTTTATAATTGCAATAAGGCACCTTGGGTGTTTGTGGTATATTGGCAAAAATGTGTACATTATAGCCATGGTATGAAAAGGATTATGAACTCGGGCTTTATGCGTTCTCCGTTAGCATGGCGTGAAAGATACCTTTCAGGTTATTCATTATTTACCATGGAACCTAGCTATAGCCCCCTCGTTGATTATCCCTTAGGCCTACATGCTGCTATTTTCTTTTTATCTGTTTGTTAATTGTCTTACTTTTTAACTGCATTGTTGGGTAAGGGCTGGAAAATAAGCATTTCACGCTACGGTAAAGTCTACACTTGTTGTATTCGGCGCATGTGACAAATAACATCTGATTTGATTGAATAAAAGAGTGCTGCGCCAGTAACCGAAATGTCACTTATGCATGTCCACGAGCCGACTAGGGGTGCGTTCGTAAATTCACTCTGTGTGCGCACTAGATGTTCGTAAATTCAGAGCGTTATCAGATTGTCCGTTCGTAAATTCAGCGCGTTTCGGAGCGTTCAGACGCTCGAGGAGTAGAGTTGAACCGAGCGTTCTGACCACACAATGGCAGTCAAGCTCCCAAGCTAACTGGGTAACGTTGGCTAGCTTGCTAGCTAGCTACTTCCAGACATGAGAGAACACCTCTCTGACCATTGTACTCGCCCTAGCAGAGCTGGTTAGGCTGTTTTCATGTTATCCTCTGTAACTATGCTGCTGGCAACAATTTAAATACGTTTTTTTGTCGACCTTTACCGACTCCGGCCATATTCAACAGGTGTTGAGCGTTCGTAAATGCATCAGTTTTTCTGCGCTCTGGCACACTCAGACGAGAATGCTCTGAAATCTGAGTAGATAGCCAGAGCGAATTTACGAACACACTCCTAGGTGAAAAATCTATAGATTTGCCCTTGAGCAAGGCACTTAACTCCAATTGCTCCTGTAAGTCGCTCTGGATAAGAGCGTCTGCTTAAATGACTCAAATGCAAATGTCAAAATGAACCCACCAAAAAATGTGACAACCATCATCCTGTGAATAACCAAAACTCATCACACGATCGAGCTGCGGTTATGCAGCTATGTCTTGTTTCCAGTAACTACGTTTCACCTTTCTTTAGAAAACCAAAGAAACATATTAACCACATTTTCGCACTGCTATTGGGTGAGTAGGCTCAACACCTGCTTCGAAACACAAATGGAAGCAAACAGCTTAAAGCCAGAGAAAGAGGGATCTTATGATAGATTAGATAATTTTATAGAAAATAAATACAACGTTGGGGGGGGGGGGGGGGGGGGGGTGTTAAGCAGCCTTTATGTTCTATTATGATGACAGTTTCCTCAACAAAAAAACATCACGGAACAGTACAACATTTACAATAGGCTACTTTGCAGAACCAAGTTTGCTGTAACATTTCTTTCACGCATGCAGCGATTATTAAACCCTTCCCCATCTGAAAGTATTTGGTTATTTTAAGAAACTTTGCACACTGCATAGGCTGTGTTACGCAAGGAAAAACATTGTATCAATGTAAAAAGCACAAATTAATGATTTCACTCATTCGTCTGCTCAATAAGCACTCAGCATTTAGTTCATTAAAAGAAAAATAACATCTGGATTTTCAATTATTCATGGTAAATTAATAAAATAATTAAATTACGATATTAAATACTATGTTCGAAAACGAACTCAAATTTCTTGAAATAAATTGCACTTCATTACACACATGACAAGTTACTAAATATTATTTTGGATAATGATGCATATTTAGAAATAATGAGACTACATATTTAATAAGTTATAGGTCACATTAATATTTTGGAAATATCTTTGTGTAAATCAAAGACGGATTTAGTGAAAATAATGTACGCTGTGACAGATAGGCCTATTGCAGGGCAATTTTCATAAAACTGTCTAAATTTAAATCACAAGGGTCTACATTCAATATTTGCTCTCCTTATTTTTCTGAAAACTTTAACCTTCTTTCAAGTGTCCGCAGCGAGTAGCTCTCACAATCATCAAAAGTTAAATGTGATTGTTCATTTTAAGGAGGGAAACACAATATACACAATTAAAAGTTCTGCAATTCATTTCATAATTGGCAGTTGAAGTTAATGGAAGACATGGAAAGATATGACTCACAATACTTTAGCATCCTAAAATAAAGTAGGACAAAAAAAATAAAAAAGTTCGACCTCAATGGGATGTAAAACCATTGTTATTACCAGCCCCCTACAACTATATCCATACTTGGGGTTTTCCCTTTCAATGAATGTGTCCACTGGTGCTGGGTCTTCTTGTCATGTTCCTGTGGTGCAGCAGGAGAGAGCGAGCCCACAGCACTACTCCATGCTCTTCACTATCATCACTGTGTAAGCCAGAGAGGCCAGGTTCAGATTGCACATGGACTGGAAGGAATCTGGAGAAAATAAAAGTTTATAGGCTGGGATTTTAGCCAGTCATTTTATTTATTGAATACTTTTCTGCAATTTCAACAGTAAAACACTGTAGATTGCAAAGTATAATACCATACATGTATTTTACAGAATTAAGGCTGTAGATTGCGTTGCATTATGAAAAAATACTGTTATTAACTGTAATTGGAAGCCTCCTGTAAAAATGATTCTAACATGCTGTATTTCTTTACAGTAATGGTTTATGCCTACTGTAGATTACAATGATCAGTTTCAGGCACCAACCTCATGCTGTCGAGTAAGACGCATGAAGCTCAGACTATTTTAGTAGGCTAGAAATGCTAGAAATCTTTTTGAAGCTGCTGTGAAGTAGAATAATATTTTCATTAGCTGCTGGGGAGGTACCTATCCAAATAATAAGACATTTCGGGAGCACTTTAAGTATTTTCCATGTCATTGTAATGTTATTACCAAATAAATGGTAATAACATTACAATGACATGGAAAATACTTCTCTTGATAAATGTTCATTTCCTTGCAAAATATATGTTAAAAACAAATTAAACACTCCAACCTTGATTTAATTTAATTTGATTGTTTCAAGGTTTGTTTTGCCATAGATCTATAATTCTACAAATGCAAGAACCATTAACTGCCATTATGGACTCGTCTGCCATCGCTGTCATATTCTTCAATTTGATGGCAAGAGCCGAACCCACAACAAGAGGTAAAAACAGATCAAGGCAAAATGAATCATCCAGCAGCTTTGGATAACCAACGCACCACACACTCGAGCTGTGGTTATGCAGCTAGCTATATCTTGTTTCCAGTAACTACCATTTCACATGTCCTTAGAAAAACCAAAGAAACATATTAACCATATTATCCCACCACTATTAAGTCTAGGCTCAACATCTGCGTCGGGAACATGCACATTGACGCAAACAAGTAGAAAACAGATAATTGGTGAACTTATTGTTCTGCTTCTGATGAGATTCAATTAAATAAAATTTTCCTAAATATGAATAGATGATCTTATAGTAAAGAGATGCAATGTTTTGGGGGTTTTAAGTAACCTTTATTCATAGAAAACAGCACGGAACTGTAAAAAATGTATTTTACAATGATTTACAGAACCATTGTTGTTGCAACATTTTGTTCATAAAGGCAGCGATAATTAAATCCATCCTCATCTAAAATAATATGGTTATTTTGATCAACTTGGTTAATTTGAGCAGGCTGTGTTAGGCAAGGAAAATGTCATGCAAGCTGGATCAATGTAAAAAAACAACAACATTGTATCAATGTAAAAAAGCACATAAATGATTTTCCTCATAGAGGTCTTCAGGTGCTGGGTCCTCTTCCTAGAATCCTGTGGTGCAGCAGGAGAGAGAGCCCACAGCAGTACACCATGCTCTTCACGATCATCACTGTGTAAACCACAGAGGCCAGGTTCAGACTGCACGTTGACTGGAAGGAATCTGGGGAAGAGAAAAGAGTAAGAGCTGGGATTCAATTTGCATGCAGGTTACAGGGATTGCCGTTTAAAAACACATGTTCCTATTAAGCCGACATATGGTACATTTACCATGGATGGCATCTCGGCAAACAAGTGCCTTTAAGGGGCACTTTGCCTATAAACCGTGATCAGATTATCTATCCGATCGCGTTTTGTCGGCTACACTCCACTTAGGAGGTTTTAACAATACGAACAATTTACATGACCTTGGCGAGTGCAACAGGTAAAAAAGTTCCATTCGACTCGCTCTGCCACTGTCACAATTCCTGGTACTCTGGTCCTGGATCTTGGACCCGCTACTCACGCTATCCTCATAAGAAGATATTCGTTTCAGCCCGGGTTAGTTTGTGTTTCACACATGCTTTATAGCGCGGATCAGGGTAGAAAACTAAACGCTCCTGGATCCAGATCATAAGAGGATATGTGAAAGCGCCCTTAATTAAAGGTCATTTTAAATTGAGCAGCCATAAACAGCGTTTATACCGTGAATGCGTTCCTCAGAAGGTGGAATGGCGACAAAGCGCAATCGGATGTAATATCTGTCTAAATCTGTTAATTTATCCAAACACTCATATTTTAATTTTTTCCCTTTTTTTATTTTTGTTTTGAATTGACCCCAACCCTGCATGAAATATACATGAATTTTACCTTCGGTAAACTGCAGAGTCAGTGGCTCCTGCGTGTCATTTCTGAACGGGCAGGTTGGTGGAGTATCTTCAGTTGGTTTATTTGAGAATGAGATGGAAAAATATAATATTAAAGAATATGCTTTCAGAATATTATGTGGGCTACTGTCAGGGATAATTGTTACGCAAATTAAGGTGTTTTGTTTTAACTTGCAAAACTAACTACACAACATTCCTATGCAATGGCCAATTGTGTGTCACATTTTTATGTACTTTCTTTTTAATAGGCCTATGTCATTTTTACATGGTTGAATACATGATAACCTACTCATATAAATATAGTACATACATATTAAATTAATAATGATGTATGACAAACATAATAGGCTTACATACTAATGTAAAACTATTTCAATTACTGGCTTTACCTTTTGGGATGTCAAATTGTTGAGCGCCCCATTCATGCTCCACAGAACAGACGTATTTGTTCCTGTACGTCTTCTCTTTATCAATGATGATCATACTGGTCGTCTGTCCTTCCTCCCTCTGCTCCAGCTGTTCCGTCTCTGCTTTGGACACCTCCATTCTTCCGCCGTTTGCATCCTCAATCTTCCATGAGATCTTGACCAAGTCTGGAAACATGTCTCTAGCCAGACATAGCAGGGTGGTCTTCCCATTCGACTCAGAGTTGGACGCTGGGTACACCGTCACTTTGGGTTTTCGTTGATTGCTGTCTAATGTTCAAGAGAAATAATACGATTTACAGACTTCTTTAAAGGGACATCACACACAAGATTAATCGTGATGTCCCACATTATTTGTTTTATATCCAGCTGTATGTACTATCTATATTCAAGTGAACAATTAATTACATTTTTCTCCTTAACAACTATACTTTATGGAATATATTATTTCAATGTAAATCATAACTTTCAATATCATTTAAAACATAAGACTCTTAATTAAGTAAACGGTTCAACATTTTTGCTCTGTCAAATTACTTTACATTTATATCATTAATTTAACTGAGGGTGTATATCTCTAAGAGTAGGGACATGCAATATTCTGTAAAATGTTCATATGGCTTCCTTGAAAATCAGAATTATCTATTGTACAGACTATTAACAAACTTTCAAAAACTTTTTTCCTAACATGGATTAATCATGAATAGTGCATATTTGCGGAGCAATACTGCAGATGTTTTCAAAATGATTTTGGATAGTGATTAGAGCTATAGATTAAATATGAATTATTAAGGACTACTGCTTTGTTTACCTGTTGAAAATCAGAGGAATGGATATCTTACCTGTCACATAAAGTGTCGTGCCAGAGCCAAATTCGAGCCTTCACAGTGAAAATTCCCTTCTCAAAAAGTAGTCTGCACTGTGAGGATAGCCTGGAGGGGTGGATGTGGGGGATGGGGGGTGGTGGGGGGTTGGTGGGGGTTTTCCTGAGGTAGCTAGTCCCCCCCATCTTTAAATGTAGCATTTTTAATGGTTAATCCAAAATATGTAGATGCTTCTCTGCATATCTAAGCATAACTCTTGAGCTTTAATAATTTTTTTTTTTACAGAACTATTTATTATTATTATTATTTATTTCAACTTTATTTACCAGGTAGGCCTGTTGAGAACAAGTTCTCATTTACAGCTGCGACCTGGCCAAGATAAAGCAAAGCAGTGTGACAAAAACAACAACACAGAGTTACACATGGGATATACAAACATACAGTCAATAACACAATAGAAAAATCTGTGTACAGTGTGTGCAAATGAAGTAAGGAGGTAAGGCAATAAATAGGCCATAGTGGCAAAGAATTTACAATTTCGCAATTAACACTGGAGTGATAGATGTGCAGAGGAGGATGTGCAAGTACAAATACTGGTGTGCAAGAGAGCAGAAAAACCAAAACATATATGGGGATGAGGTAGGTAGTTGGTTGGATGGGCTATTTACAGATGGGCTGTGTACAGCTGCAGCGATCGGTAAGCTGCTCTGACAGATGATGCTTAAAGTTAGTGAGGGAGATATGAGTCTCCAACTTCTGTGATTTTTGCAATTCGTTTCAGTCATTGGCAGCAGAGAACTGGAAGGAAAGGTGGCCAAAGGGGGTGTTGGCTTTGGGGATGACCAGCGAAATATACCTGCTGGAGCAATTGCTACAGGTGGGTGTTGCTATGGATATCAGTGAGCTAAAATAAGGCAGAGCTTTACTTAGCAAAGACTTATAGATGACCTGGAGCAAGTGGATTTGGCGACAAATATGTAGAGACAACCAGCCAACGAGAGCATACAGGTCGCAGTGGTGGGTAGAATATAGGGCTTTGGTGACAAA
This sequence comes from Salmo salar, assembly GCF_965601325.2. Taxonomy (NCBI): domain Eukaryota; kingdom Metazoa; phylum Chordata; class Actinopteri; order Salmoniformes; family Salmonidae; genus Salmo; species Salmo salar. The sequence continues at coordinate 12,244,567 of NC_138310.1, read as the reverse complement.
ACAGATGGCAGGTTGTTTGGAGGTTTGTTAACACAGTGTCGAAAGAAGGGCCAGATGTTTACAGAATGGTGTTGTCTGCGTAGAGGTGGATAAAAGAATCACCCGCAGCAAGAGCACCATCATTGATATACACAGAGAAAAGAGTCGGCCCGAGAATTGAACCCTGTGGCACCCCATAGTGACTGCCAAAGTTCCGGACAACCCTCCGATTTGACACACTGAACTATTTCTGAGGAAAAGTTAGTGAACCAGGCGAGGCAGTCATTAGAGAAACCAAGGTTGTTTAGTCTGCCGATACGAATACGGTGATTGACAGAGTCGAAAGGCCAGGTTGATGAAGACGGCTGCACAGTACTGTCTTTTATCGATGGCGGTTATGATATCATTTAGGACCTTGAGCGTGGCTGAGGTGCAACTGTGACCAGCTCGGAAACCGAATTGCATAGCAGAGAAGGTACGGTGGGATTTGAAATGGTCGGTGATCTGTTTGTTACTTGGCTTTCGAAGACTTTAGAAAGGCAGGGCAGGATGGATATAGGTCTGTAACAGTTTGGGTCTAGAGTGTGTCGTGTCTTTGGCTATGCCAGATTAAGTGATATGACATGCTATTCTATAAAATAATTTCTCTGTAATTAATATTACCTGATTAAGCTAATCAGGTAAATAATTAACTAGAAAGTCGGGGCACCATGAAATAATGTTTATAGAGCTGTTATCTTCCGAATAAACTCATAAAGACCTAGTAATCTTTTACATGAATAGCAGTCAATATTTAATCGTCACCTTGTTTAGTCTCATCTGAAAGTTGTAAATTCTTGGTTATATTCACGAACCCTGGCTAACAAGTTGAATCAGCAATACAAAATGTGGTTTAATTATTTATTTACTAAATACCTAACTAATCACACAGAATTACATATACACAGAATGAATCATACTTTGATGGACACGGTGAACGGAGCCGATTTAGCGGCTGGTTACACAAAGGAAGGGGGGGTATGAGTGAAAGAGTGCGAAGACTAAGGAACAAATGGAGAAGCTATGCTCTCGTAAATGCAGTATCTTATGCATTCTAAATTACCGCCCATTTGAAAAAGGAGAATGCAATAAATATTTACTCTGAGCTGCGCTTCGGTAGATTGGTTGTCGATGGAAGGCCGGTTTGTCCTTTGAAGAATGTCTCTTGGTGAACTGGAGCGTGGTAGAATGGATACTCTGTCCATCCTTTCCTAGCCCACGTTTAGCGGGCGGAGTGGGTAGAACTTCTTTAGTGAATAAGAGTTCAAAAGTTCATACCAAGTTGCCATACTTTAAACTCATGCTATATTCTGGCTGGTATAGTCGAAATTCATCCTTCCGGCATGTAGGCCTTCACATTGAAATTCGATGCCAATTTCATTAGGTTCTTGCTGAGGTTGGCTTAGTTCTGTAGGTGGTCTTTGTCCTTTCAACGTGGGGATGGTAAGTCCTCACGTCCTTGGAACAGGTTATTATCAAATCAAATGACATTTTATTTGTCACATACCCATGGTTAGCAGATATTAATTTGAGTGTAGTGAAATGCTTGTGCTTCTAGTTCCGACCATGCAGTAATATCTAACAAGTAACCCTACCTAACAATTTCACAACAACTACCTTATACACACACAAGTGTAAAGGAATGAATAAGAATATGTACATAAAAATATATGAATGAGTGATGGCCGAACGGCATAGGCAAGATGCAGTAGATGGTATAAAGTACAGTATATACATATGAGATGAGTAATGTAGGGTATGTAAACATTACATAAAGTGGCATTGTTTAAAGTGGCTAGTGATACATTTATTACATACATTTTTCCATTATTAAAGTGGCTAGAGTTGAGTCAGTATGTTGGCAGCAGCCCCTCAATGTTAGTGATGGCTGTTTAACAGTCTGATGGCCTTGAGATAAAAGCTGTTTTTCAGTCTCTCGGTCCCCGCTTTGATGCATCAGTACTGACCTCACATTCTGGATGATAGCGGGGTGAACAGGCAGTGGCTCGGGTGGTTGTTGTCCTTGATGATCTTTTTGGCCTTCCTGTGACATCGGGTGGTGTAGGTGTCATGGAGGGCAGATAGTTTGTCCCCGGTGATGCGTTGTGCAGACCTCACTAACTCACTACCCAGGATGCTCTCGATTGTGCATCTGTAAAAGTTTGTGAGTGTTTTTGGTGACAAGCCAAATTTCTTCAGCCTCCTGAGGTTGAAGAGGCGCTGCTGCGCCTTCTTCACCACGCTGTCTGTGTGGGTGGACCATTTCAGTTTGTCCGTGATGTGTACGCCGAGGAACTTAAAACTTCCCACCTTCTCCACTACTGTCCCATCGATGTGGATAGGGGGCTGCTCCCTCTGCTGTTTCATGAAGTCCACGATCATCTTCTTTGTTTTGTTGACATTGAGTGTGAGGTTATTTTCCAGACACTACACTCTGAGGGCCCTCACCTCCTCCCTGTAGGCCGTCTCGTCGTTGTTGGTAATCAAGCCTACCACTGTAGTGTTGTCTGCAAACTTGATGAATGAGTTGGAGGCGTGCATGCCCACGCAGTCATGGGTGAACAGGGAGTACAGGAGAGGGCTGAGAACGCACCCTTGTGGGGCCCCAGTGTTGAGGATCAGCGGGGGTGGAGATGTTGTTACCTACCCTCACCACCTGGAAGTTCGGGACCAAGTTGCACAGGGCGGGGTCGAGACCCAGGGTCTGGAGCTTAATGACGAGTTTGGAGGGTACTATGGTGTTAAATGCTGAGCTGTAGTCTATGAACAGCATTCTTACATAGGTATTCCTCTTGTCCAGATGGGTTAGGGAAGTGTGCAGTGTGATTGCGATTGCGTCGTCTGTGGACCTATTGGGGCGGTAAGTAAATTGGAGTGGGTCTAGGGTGTCAGGTAGGGTGGAGGTGATATGGCCCTTGACTAGTCTCTCAAAGCACTTCATGATAACGGAAGTGAGTGCTACGGGGCGGTAGTCATTTAGCTCAGTTACCTTAGCTTTCTTGGGAACAGGAACAATAGTGGCCCTCTTGAAGCATGTGGGAACAGCAGACTGGGATAGGGATTGATTGAATATGTCCGTAAACACACCAGCCAACTGGTGTGCGCATGCTCTGAGGACGCAGCTGGAGATGCCGTCTGGGCCTGCAGCCTTGCGAGGGTTTACACGTTAAAATGTTTTACTCACGTTGGCTGCAGTGAGCCCTTTTAACATAGGACCGTCGCCCTAACATCCTCGGAACAGAAAGTTACATTTTTGTCAAGGGGCTTATGTAGGATTGGGAGAGAGGGCCGTGTTTCATAGTTTACAACCACGGTCTGTTCACATAGGCAGGGCCACTGAGTTGGCAGAGTTTACTCTATGACAAACCATTCTCTCATTAATAAGAGGCTAATTACGTTTCATAATTTCACAAATAGTTTCATATTTAAACATTTAAATTGCACAACAATTCCATGTGAATCTGATAACTATAATGTGTAGACTTTCTAAGATACAGTTTATGTCGTCCTATCATCAGTAATCATGTCTCAGACGCCAACTGAACTGACATCATATTCATTAATTCCCAACGCATATTTTCAACTGGTTGGATTTATGTACAAATACCTAAGTTTTGTTCGTGCATACAGATCACTTATCCAAAGGCATAACGCGCGAGCGCAGAACGAGAGACGAAAAGTCAAAATGTTCCATTATCGTACTTAGAAGCATGTCAAACGCTGTTTAAAATCAATCTTTATGGTATTTTTAATGTAAAATTGCGACGATATTCCAACCGGACAATATATTCATTCAAGAAGAAAAAGAAGGAACGGCGTACTCGTGTGACCTCGCATATCCAATCCCTTTGTTCCCAGGCAGACCACTCAGTAACTGAGCTCCTATTATCTGCCCAGTGACAGGAAAATGCTCAAACCATTTTGTGAAGGCTGTTGACAGCCAATGGAAGCCTTAGGAAGTGCACCGTCACCCCACAGACACTGTAACTTCAATAGAGAATCAAAAGAACTACAATTCTCAGAATTTTCACTTCCTGCTTGGATTTTTCTCAGGTTTTTGCCTGCCATATGAGTTCTGTTATACTCACAGACACCATTCAAACAGTTTTAGAAACTTCAGAGTGTTTTCTATCCAAATCTACTAATAATATGCATATTCTTGTTTCTGGGCTAGAGTAGTAACTTGTGTAAATTGGGTACGTTTTTCATCCGGCCGTGCAAATACTGCCCCCTAGCCCAGACATTTTAATATTGACTTGCCTTGCCCAGAAATCACAACACATCTTCCACATTGGTTAATCTGTATTTCACAGTCTTCTTGTTGTCATACCTTAAGAACATAAGTTAAGAAATCCTGGTGTCCTCATTGGTCCAGTCTGCAAACTTGCTTTCATCTTTGATTATGAAGATGCAGTCTCCCTTCAGACACAGCAAGTCTCCATCCTCCTCGAAGATAGTGGTGATGCACAGCTTCCAATCTTGGCCAGATGCTTTTCTCACTCTTTTTGGCCTAGTTTATGCTCTATATCTGGATTACCCAAAACTCATGTCCAGCTTATTTCTATTGATTCAGCAAGTGTTCCTTAACGTTGATTCCGAAAAGCTCAAATAAAAAGCTTTGGCCTTGAAAAATAAACTATAACCTAATTATTAGCTGTTTTCAGGTCAAATGTGCCTGTGGTAAGACAACACTTTTTTTTCTTTTTTTTCTTCAACCTTAGAAAAGAGAACCTGGTGATTGTTGGAACCAAAAAAAGTTTGAGTGAATGGTTTTGTTGTTATTTCCTCTCATATGGGTTCTCTTGAAATGTAACCAGAGGAACAAAAATTGACTGACATCTGTGAATCTCATGTGTTTGAAATGCTTTTGTTGTATTCTCCAATAATAAATAATAGTAATTTGTACAGTGCAACATGACATTTACATCTGAACCTAAATGATCTACATGGAAGCACTCTGTGAGGGATCGGCTTGTGTGTTTTTGTCTTAGCAAGGAGTTAGGCCTAGTAAACTATGACTGTGCTTTTGAAGACTTTGTAATAAATACATTGAATGTGTACTTTGAAGGGGTTAACCACTTCCCGCCCCTGGTCACATATATCCCTGGACTTCTTCAATGGTCTACCCCCGTCTGATGGCAACACGGTTATCCTTACCGTGGTGGACCGATTTTCCAAAGCCGCCCACTTCATCCCTCTCCCCAAGCAATCCTCAGCCAAAGAGACAGCCCAGTTCATGGTGCAGCACGTCTTCCGGATCCATGGTCTTCCGGTGGACGTGGTCTCCGACCGGGGTCCTCTGTTCTCGTCGCATGTTCTGGAAGGCATTCTGCACGCTCATTGGGTCGTCGGCCAGCCTCTTCTTCGGGTCCCACCCCCAGTCTAACGGCCAGTCGTAGCGAGCCAATCAGGACCTGGAGACGACTCTTCGCTACCTGGTCTCCGCCAATCCCACCACCTGGAACCAGCAGCTTGTGTGGGTAGAGTAAGCCTGTAACACTTTCCCTTGCTCAGCCACTGGTCTCTCGCCTTTTGAGTGCTCCCTGGGATATCAGCCCCCGCTCTTCCCGGAGCTAGAGGACGAGGCATACCCTCGGCCTAGATGTCTGTCCGCCGCTGTCGCCATACCTGGAAGAGAGCCCGGTTGGCTCTTCTCAATACCATCTCCAGGTATTGATGACAGGCGGACCGCCACTGGACCCCGGCTCCCCATTACCATCTCGGGCAGAGGGTATGGCTGTCCATTCGGGATCTTCCTTTCCGGGTAGAGTCCCGCAAACTGTCCCCCTGTTTTATCAGCCCATATCCAAGATCCTTAGCCCCTCTGCTGTTCGTCTTCTGTTGCCCCGTACCCTCAGTATACATCCCACTTTTCATGTGTCTAGGATTAAACTTATTTCTCACAACCCTTTGTCTCCTATTTCCAGGCCTACCCTTCTCCCCAGTCTCATCGACAGGCCAACCGGGGTACATTGTGAGGCACCACCTGAAGGTTCAGCCGCGGGGCAGGGTTGACTGGGAGGGTTATGGCCCAGGGGAGAGGTGCTGGGTTCCCCGCTAGGAACATCCTGGACCTAGCCCTCATCGCTGAGCTCCGTTGCTGGCATCCCGATCAACCAGGTATGTGCCCAGGTAGGACGCCAGGTGGTTTCCAGGGGGGAGGGGGGGTACTGTCACACCCTGATCTGTTTCACCTGTCTCTGTGCTTGTCTCCACCCCATCCAGGTGTCACCCATCTTCCCCATTATCCCATGTGTATTTATACCTGTGTTTTCTGTTGCCAGTTCTTCTTGTCTTGTCAGGTCTTACCAGTGTTCATTCATATATTTTTATGTACATATTCTTCATTCCTTTATGCTTGTGTGTATAAGGTAGTTGTTAGGTTAGATTACTCGTTGGTTATTACTGCATTGTCGGAACTAGAAGCACAAGCATTTCGCTACACTCGCATTAAGATCTGCTAACCATGTGTATGTGACAAATAAAATTTGATTTGTTCTTTCCCACCTTCCTCTTTCTCTAATTGTTTCCTAGTTTTTTCCCGTTTCTGACCATTCTGCCTGCCCTGACCCCAAGCCTGCTTGCCGTCCTGTACCTGCTTCACGCTGACCTAATTATGAATCTCTGCCTGCCCGGGCCATGAGCCTGCCTGCCATCCTATACCTGTCTGACTCTGACCACGAACCTCTGCCTGCTCTCAACCTGCCCTTTGCCCGGCCCGTGTTTATAATAAATCATCTGAGAACTGTACTATCTGCCTCCCGTGTCTGCATCTGGGGCATATCCTTAGTTGGGATAACAATGTCTGGTTCCTCTTCGGGATAGGGGGCAGTATTTTCACGGCCGGATGAAAAATGTACCCAAATTAAACTGCTTGCTACTCGGGCCCAGAAGGTAGGATATGCATATTATTAGTAGATTTGGATAGAGAACACTGAAGTTTCTATAACTGTTTGAATGATGTCTGTGAGTATAACAGAACTCATATGGCAGGCAAAAACCTGAGAAAAATCCAACGAGGAAGTGAGAAATCTGAGGCTTGAAGTTTTTGAAATGATTCCCTATTCAATTTGTAGTTTTAACCTGTTGGGGGTAGGGGGCAGTATTTGCACGGCCGGATAAAAAACGTACCCGATTTAATCTGGTTATTACTACTGCCCAGAAACTAGAATATGCATATAATTATTGGCTTTGGATAGAAAACACCCTAAAGTTTCTAAAACTGTTTGAATGATGTCTGTGAGTATAACAGAACTCATATGGCAGGCAAAAACCTGAGAAGATTCCTTACAGGAAGTGGCCTGTCTGACAACTTCTTGGGCTTCTTGACTCTCTTTATTGAAAACTGAGGATCTCTGCTGTAACGTGACACTTCCTACGGCTCCCATGGGCTCTCAGAAGGCGGGAAAAAGCTGAATGATGTCTTTGGAGCCCCTGGCTGAAAAACATAAGCGCCTTTGGTAAGTGGTCGATCAGAGTACAATGAGACTGAGGCGCGTGCACGAGGCGACCCCATGTTTTTGAACTAAAACAGGGTTTCCCGGTTGGAATATTATTGCTTTTTTACGAGAAAAATTGCATAAAAATTGATTTTAAACAGCGGTTGGCATGCTTCGAAGTACGGTAATGGAATATTGAGAATTTTTTTGTCACGAAACGCGTCGGGCGTCACCCGATTTCAAAAAGGCTTTACAGCGGAAGCAAAACATTAGATTATGTCAGCAGAGTACCCAGCCAGAAATAATCAGACCACCCATTTTTCAAGCGAGCATATAATGTCACAAAAAACAAAACCACAGCTAAATGCAGCACCAACCTTTGATGATCTTCATCAGATGACACTCCTAGGACATTATGTTATACAATACATGCATGTTTTGTTCAATCAAGTTCATATTTATATCAAAAAACAGCTTTTTCCATTAGCATGTGACGTTCAGAACTAGCATACCCACCGAAACCTCCGGTGAATTTACTAAATTACTCACGATAAACGTTCACAAAAAACATAACAATTATTTTAAGAATTATAGATACAGAACTCCTTTATTCAATCGCTATGTCCGATTTTAAAATAGGTTTTCGGTGAAAGCACATTTTGCAATATTCTGAGTAGATAGCTCGCCATCACAGGCTAGCTATTTTGACACCCACCAAGTTTGGCCCTCACCAAAGTCAGATTTACTATAAGAAAAATTGGATTACCTTTGCTGTTCTTCGTCGGAATGCACTCCCAGGACTTCTACTTCAATAACAAATGTTGGTTTGGTTCCAAATAATCCATAGTTATATCCAAATAGTGGCGTTTTGTTGTGCGTTCAAGACACTATCCGAAGGGTGACGAAGGGTTACGCGCCCGACGCGTTTTGTGACAAAAAATGTCAAAATATTCCATTACCGTACTTCGAAGCATGTCAAACGCTGTTTAAAATCAATTTTTATGTGATTTTTCTCGTAAAAAAGCGATAATATTCCGACCGGGAAACCCTGTTTCCGTTCAAAGACATGGTGTCGGCTCGTGCACGCGCCCCCAGTCTCATTGTTCTCAGATCGACCACTATCCAAATGCGCTACTGTTTTTCAGCCTGGGCCTGCAAAGGCATCATTCAACGTTTTGCCGCCTTCTGAGAGCCTATGGGAGCCGTAGGAAGTGTCACGTTACAGCAGAGATCCTCAGTTTTCAATAAAGAAAGTGTAGAAGGCCAAGAAATGGTCAGAGAGGGCGCTTCCTGTAAGGAATCTTCTCAGGTTTTGGCCTGCCAAATGAGTTCTGTTATACTCACAGACACCATTCAAACAGTTTTAGAAACTTTGGAGTATTTTCTATCCAAAGCTAATAATTATATGCATATTCTAGTTTCTGGGCAGGAGTAATAATCAGATTAAATCGGGTATGTTTTTTATCCGGCCGTGAAAATACTGCCCCCTATCCATAACAGGTTAACGAGAGTCTTGTCTTTAAAATGGTGTAAAATAGTCATATCTTTGAGAAATTGAAGTTATAGCATTTTTAAGGTTTTTGAATTTCGCGCCACTCGATTCCACTGGCTGTTGACTAGGTGGGACGATTTCGTCCCACATACCCGAGAGAGGTTAAGCTACTTAAGTTAACACAGGCTATTTTTAGCACTTTTGTGGGAATCTTGATTGTTTTCATTGCTTTACTGGAAAGCTTAGCAGAAGTAGACAAGCTCATGTAATTTATTTTAGTGCAGGGTGAGGATTTCCTAATAGGGCACACCGCCTCAGTGCCAACAGTATAACTCTTGTTCATAGGCACATCATTACTCCTTTTTCAGTCATTGTCTCAACACAGCCTTATAATGCTGTGAAAGGGTCCAGGAACCCAAATTACTTCAATGGGTCCCGTCCTTACAAAACAAGCTTTGTTTCTAGAAGGTATAAATATGGTCAATAAATTTGACACCCACAGAGCTGCAATCCCCTCTCTCCACTGGGATTCTCTGCCTCAAACCCTATTACAGGGGCTAAGTCACTGGCTTACTGGTGCTCTTCCATGCCATCCCTAGGAGGGGTACGTCACTTGAGTGGGTTGAGTCACTGACGTGATCTTCCTGTCCTGGTTGGCGCCCCGCCTTTGGTTGTGCCGTGGGGGAGATCTTTGTGGGCTATACTCGGCCTTGTCTCAGGATGGTAAGTTCGTGGTTGGAGATATCCCTCTAGTGGTGTGTGTGCTTTGGCAAAGTGGGTGGGGTTATATCCTGCCTGTTTGGCCTGTCCGGGGGTATCGTCGGACGGGGCCATAGTGTCTCCCGACCCCTCCTGTCTCAGCCTCCAGTATTTATGCTGCAATAGTTTATGTGTCAGGGGTATTTCTCCTGTCTTATCTGGTGTCCTGTGTGAATTTAAGTATGCTCTCTCTAATTCTCTCTCTTTCTTTCTCTCTCTCGGAGGTCCTGAGCCCTAGGACCATGCATCAGGACTAGCTGGCCTGATGACTCCTTTCTGTCCCCAGTTCACCTGGTCATGCTGCTGCTCCAGTTTTAACTGTTCTGCCTGCGGCTATGGAACACTGACCTGTTCACCGGACGTGCTACCTGTCCCAGACCTGGGGTTTTCAACTCTCAGAGACAGCAGGAGCGGTAGTGATACTCTGAATGATCGGCTATGAAAAGCCAACTGACATTTACACCTGAGGTGCTGACCTGTTTCACACTCTTCAACCACTGTGATTATTATTATTTGACCCTGCTGGTCATCTATGAACATTTTAACATCTTGGGCTTGTTCTGTTATAATCTCCACCTGGCACAGCCAGAAGAGGACTGGCCACCCCTCATAGCCTGGTTCCTCTAGGTTTCTTCGTAGGTTCTGGCCTTTCTATGGAGTTTTTCCTAGCCACTATGCTTCTACACCTGCATTGCTTGCTGTTTGGGGTTTTAGGCTGGGTTTCTGTACAGCACTTTGTGACATCAGCTGATGTAAAAAAGGCTTTATAAATACATTTGATTGATTGAAAAGTCACGTAGTGTCACAGTATCCACAGAAAGGTGGCGCCCCTCCCCGGTCGGGCGGCGCTCGGTGGTCGTTGTCGCCGGCCTACTAGCTGGCACCGATCTATGTTTCTGTGTTGTTTGGTTTTATCTGTCTAGCTGTGCACCTGTTCCTTGTTTGTAATTAGTGTGGGGGTATTTAGTTTGTCCTTTTTGTTCAGGTATTCGTGCGGGATTGTTTTGTGTCTTTACGAAGGGCTGTTCGTATTTACGCTGCCTGTTAGTTCAGGGTTTTGGTGGAGCTGTCAATTTATTATTGCCGGGTTGCGCCTCGTTCGCTTTATTGTTTTGGAGCTGTGCTCCTGTCGGGTGTTTAGGCGCACCCAGTATTACGACTGCCTATTTTTCCATACGGTGTTAATAAACATCTGTGTTTTTGGACCTCCGTCTCCTGCCCTTGACTCTGACCCTTCCTGCAACACTGATAGCCCGGGACACGTAGCCAGAAGACTAAAAGCCTGCTGAAACGTTCAGTGGCAGATTTATTGAGGGCACAGGGCCAGATATTATTGGGAGCTTGTTCTTGTCAAGTAGAGACCCAATCAGTTCTTATGTCATTGAATCCCACATGAACTATGATAGATTCAATTTCCCGATGTAGGTTTAAAATATTTGGCAGCAGCTTATTTATGTCCTGTACTCGTGCTCCTGGAGCGCGCAAAGTTTTTACTCGAAGGACTAAGACATTTCTCACCATTGAACTGTCCAATACAAGACCAATTAGTGGAAAAAATATAAGAATTGATCTGCTTTTGTAAATGCAGCCATTGTTGCTCAGCATAAGACCATATAGAACAGGGGTCTCCAACCTTGTTCCTGGAGAGCTATCCTCCTGTAGGTTTTCGCTCCAACCCCAGTTTTAACTAACCTGGTTCAGCTTATCAAACAGCTAATTTTTAGAATCAGGTGTGCTAGATTAGGGTTGGACTGAAAACCTACAGGACGGTAGCTCTCCAGGAACAGCGTTTGAGTGCCCTGATGTAGAACCACCATAAAATAAATATGGATATTTTCTATCAATCTTCAACATTTGTCTGACCTTATGGATTCACAGAAGACATTGATATAAGATGTACAGGGCTCTGTAGCATCAAACTTTTGCTAGACATTCAGATATCCAAAGAATGTTTGTCAAAATCTAAAATACCGGGGAGTGAACACTATTTAATAAAAAAAAAGCTTTTTTGGGGCAGAAATGCCTTCTGGAACATGTGAACTTTTATGTGCCATCTGTAAATATGAATAATATGAATAGTTTGTTTAGCCGAAGAGAAAGCAGGAACCTACCAGCTAGCCATGATTGGCTGAGATAATGGATGGGCTGGAAATGCATAGAGATGAGTTTGGATTGGTCTTGTACCACACTTCTGTCTATAATATGAGCTGCTCAGTATGTTTAGATAATACTTGCTACTGCTGCTTTTTTGAAAGATATCATGTAGAACTGCAAAAGTGTTGCTACTGCTCTCAACAACATTACTGCCCTGAATTTAGTAGGCGCTATCGACAAAGATCAGCAGGAAAAAGTTGTGATGGGCTACTTTCTGGAGGACAATCGTGCCATGCTGAATCTGACTCTGAAAATGAATCAGACGATGAGGAAATCCCTGATTTAGATAAAGACATTTTCATTGAACCAGACATTTTAGAGTCTTCTAATGACAGCGATGGGGAAGAAACGGCGATCAACAGTGTTGTTACGGAAGAAGTTGACCAAGTTTTGAAATCAGTGGAATGCCCGGTGGAAGCAGAGACTGATAAGTAAATGGAGAAAATTCTGCCGTTTGATTGCAAATGTAGAGGGAGTCGAAAAGAGAACAAGGAAGGCTGTTGTATAAAACACCAGTCTCTGGATTACATCTTCAAACTAAGGGCAACCATGGCATTCGTGACATAGGGAGAAGCGTATGGTGAAAGTAACATACAGAGTAATAGTATGTGTAGTACAGTTAAGTGTCTACGAGTGTGTCTCAGGTGTAGACACACACAAGTGCAGAACTGTAGCTACAGATTGTTACACCAGATAATGTGATTCACCTAAATATTGTTGCCGACATGTCTATTTCAGGTCTTCTCTCATTGATTGAGACAGGTGTTTGTCCACCCCAAAGTGCTGCATGTCATGATGACAGAGACCTGTCTCGATCAATGATTGAGAAGACTTGAAATAGATGCGATGGCAGCGCACATATTGTTGGATTACTTTATGAAGCAAAAAAGTATTTATTTTATTAAAGGAGCATTTTCTAAATTCAAACTGACCTCCTGAAACTGGACACGTAAATTTGATGAGACTCCTGTTTTCTGGAATCGAGGACGAGGATGGCATCTCTAAGGTTGGTCTAAAACTCTCTGAGCTACACCAAACAGTACCTATCCTGTAACCAAAAATCTTTGGTTGAATCACATTATATGGTGTAACAATCTGTAATCAGCAGACGATGGGAGAGGTGGTCATGATGAAAGTGCCATTCCAAAGAAACATACAGTAAGTTCAGAGAATAGCAAAGCCGTGGGAAGAGTGTTCTCATAATCAAACTACCATTCATCTCCTCATGAGTCATCTGCTTGAAATCCAGCATAATGTCTAATCCCTTGGGAGGGATACAGTTCACAGACACGGTTCTGCTACAATGACAGAAGCAGGCAAAGGAGTCATGTTTCTGTATCTAGAACAGTGGAGGCTGCTGGTGGGAGGACGGCTCATCATTTTTTGGTGCAAATATATAGATTTTTTTTAAAACAGAAATAACATACTTTCATAAGTATTCAGACCCTTTGCTATGAGACTCAAAATTGAGTTCAGATGCATCCTGTTTCCATTGATCATTCTTGAGATCTTTCTACAACTTAATTTGAGTCTACCTGTGGTAAATTCAATTGATTGGACATGATTTGGAAAGGCACACACATGTCTATAAAAGGTCCCACAGTTGACAGTGCATGTCAGACCAAAAATCAAGCCATGAGATCGAAAGAATTGTCCGTAGAGCTCAGAGACATACATGATTGTGTCAAGGCACAGATCTGAGGAACGGTACCAAAAAATGTATGCATCATTGGAACCACCAAGACTACAAGACTTCCTAGATCTGTCTGCCTGGCCAAACTGAGCAATCAGGGGAGAAGGGCCTTGGTCAGGAAGGTGACCAAGAACCCAATGGTCACTACAACAGAACTTCAGAGTTCCTCTGTGGAGATGGGAGAACCTTCCAGAAGGACAACTATCTCTACAGCACTCCACCATCAGGCCTTTATGGTAGAGTGGCCAGATGGAAGCCACTGCTCAGTTAAATACACATGACAGCCTGCTTGGAATTTACCAAAAAGGCACATAAAGGACTCTCAGGCAATGAGAAACAAGATTCGCTGGCCTGATGAAACCAAGATTGAACTCTTTGGCCTGAATGCGAAGCTACACGTCTGGAGGAAAAAACTGGCACCATCCCTACGGTGATGCATGTTGTTGGCAGCATCATGCTGTGGGGATCGAGGGAACGATAAACGGAGCGAAGTACAGAGAGATCCTTGATGAAAACCTGCTCCAGAGTGCTCAGATCCTCAGACTGGGGCAAAGGTTCACCTTCCAACAGGACAGAGCTTGAGAGGATCTACAGAGAAGAAGGGAAGAAACTCCCCAAATACAGGTGTGGCAAGCTTGTAGCGTCATACCTAAAAAGACTCGAGGCTGTAATCGCAGCCAAATGTGCTTCAAGAAAGTACTGCGTTAAGGGTCTGAATAGTTATATGTGATATTTCAGAAGTTTTTTTATAAATTTGCAAACATTTCCAAAAACCAGTCTTATTTTGTCATTATGGGGTATTGTGTTTAGATTGAGGCAAAAAAACGATTTAACCTTCTCACACGTACCCACAAACGGGTGTGATCATTCTACAGTGGTCGGTGCAGTGTACGATCAAATTGGTTTGATTAGAATGCTTATTTAGAACATCCCGTTTCGATTGATGCAACAGTCAGCATTTGAGCTAGCCACGTTGTTGACTTTCACAGAAACATTTTTCACAAACACAGTCCTTACAAATGTAGGCTACATTAGAGCTAGCGCTAACTGAGGAAAGATTGATGTAATATTTAGAGAACTCTCGGCTGACAGAAACCACAACATGAATTAGCTAATAGAAATGACTATTTATAATTCATCACATCACGGTTGAGCTCAACATTGATCGGAATAATTTTGTAATTTTTTTTCTAGAAATCAAAAGTAATCCGACGATGGGTAGTTTGTGTATGCCGCCATGTTTGTTTTTTCGTGTCAACCAAAGATAACAAGAGGAGACAAGATGAGTTTGGTCTGTTTGTATTATGTATGTTTAAGGGGGTGTGTTGTCTACTTGTCACAAACATGGCGCCACACATAGCTGGCAAATAGCTTCGCATTAGCTCATTATAATCAGTACAACAAAATACCCCAAAACTATTTTACACACATCATAGGTGTCCATTAAAAGCTATTAAATGATCGGAATGCATTATTTGTGACTAGTACTTGAAAACATGTGAACAAAACTGTAAATACATTATACTCCATACATACATACATACATACATACAGTATGCTACAGTAGAAACGACAACACGATATACAAACACACACATGTCCAAAGTTATTATTTGTAAAGAAAACAACAATGCAATAATGCGAGCGCCAGCCAGAAAATGTGCCAGTTCGTGGAAAACTGTGCAAATGTATGCATACTTGATGTGCGAAAATAAGGGAGAAGTGCTCTCCTCAAAGAGGGATGTTTTGTCCGGCTCAGTAAAGCTTCAAACATAAATTGTCCGCAACACTGAAATGGGCATCTTCTACAGTATGTCAATTAATGAGGACATGGAACACACCTCAATTCAAACTGTTGTTAGAACATACAACTTATTAGAAAATAATTAGAAATTGACAAGTTGAAACATAGCCTATATATAATTATCAGGCAGCGTGTGTTAACTGTCCTATTGCATAACAATCACATGTTGGAACAGTGAGCGCATTCTGACATCATGTGCATAAAAAACAACTCATGCTGGGGCAACCGTTAGAGATATTTGGAACTCAAGTATGAAAAGTTTAATCAATTTTAGAATAAGGCTGTAATGTAACAAAATATGGAAAAAGTCAACGGGTCGGAATTCACCAATTATCAATCTATTCAATATGGAACAAGATATACCAGCAGCAGATATTAACTGGAGTACTGGTCCAATATTATATTCTCATCAAGAAACCCAAATCAGCCACAATACTTTTGCCCATATGAGTTAATCGACTCCAAAACTTATTCAGATGAACATAAACTGAACCCCTGTCTGTATGCTCTTCCCCAAGATACTCCTGGCACATTCATTCATATGGACTGGGAGTGCCCAGAGGTCTTCTCCTTTTGGCAATCTGTGGCTTCATCATTATCAGGCATTTTGTCTAAACAAATACAATTTATTTCAAATCAAATGTATTTATATAGCCCTTCTTACATCAGCTGATATCTCAAAGTGCTGTACAGAAACCCAGCCTAAAACCCCAAACAGCAAGCAATACAGGTGTAGAAGCACGGTGGCTCGGAAAAACTCCCTAGAAAGGCCAAAACCTACGAAGAAACCTAGAAAGGAACCAGACTATGAGGGGTGGCCAGTCCTCTTCTGGCTGTGCCGGGTGGAGATTATAACAGCACATGGCCAAGATGTTCGAATGTTCATAAATGACCAGCATGGTCAAATAATAATAATCATAGTAGTTGTCAAGGGTGCAACAAGTCAGCAACTCAAGAGTAAGTGTCAGTTGGCTTTTTCATAGCCGATCTTTGAGAGTATCTCTACCGCTCCGCTGTCTCTAGAGAGTTGAAAACAGCAGGTCTGGGACAGGTAGCACGTCCGGTGAACAGGTCAGGGTTCCAGCAGGTCTGGGACAGCAGGTCTGGGACAGGTAGCACGTCCGGTGAACAGGTCAGGGTTCCAGCAGGTCTGGGACAGCAGGTCTGGGACAGATAGCATGTCCAGTGAACAGGTCAGGGTTCCATAGCCGCAGGCAGAACAGTTGAAACTGGAGCAGCAGCACGGCCGGGTGGACTGGGGACAGCAAGGAGTCATCATGCCAGGTAGTCCTGAGGCATGGTCCTAGGGCTCAGGTCCTCCGAGAGAGAGAAAGAAAGAAAGAGAGAATTAGAGAGAGCATATTTAAATTCACACAGGACACCGGATAAGACAAGAGAAATACTCCAGATGTAACAGACTGACCCTAGCCCCCCGACACATAAACTACTGCAGCATAAATACTGGAGGCTGAGACAGGAGGGGTCAGGAGACACTGTGGCCCCATCCGATGAAACCCCCGGACAGGGCCAAACAGGCAGGATATAACCCCACCCACTTTGCCAAAGCACAGCCCCCACACCACTGGAGGGATATCTCCAACCACCAACCTACCATCCTGAGACAAGGCCGAGTATAGCCCACAAAGATCTCCCCCACGGCACAACCCAAGGGCGGGGCGCCAACCCAGACAGGAAGACCACGTCAGTGACTCAACCCACTCAAGTGACGCACCCCTCCCAGGGACGCCATGGAAGAACACCAGTAAGCCAGTGACTCAGCCCCTGTAATAGGGTTAGAGGCAGAGAATCCCAGTGGAGAAAGGGGAACCGGCCAGGCAGAGACAGCAAGGGTGGTTCGTTGCTCCAGCCTTTCCGTTCACCTTCACACCCCTGGGCCAGACTACACTTAATCGTAGGACCTACTGAAGAGATGAGTCTTCAGTAAAGACTTAAAGGTTGAGACTGAGTCTGCGTCTCTCACATGGGTAGGCAGACCATTCCATAAAAATTGAGCTCTATAGGAGAAAGCCCTGTCTCCAGCTGTTTGCTTAGAAATTCTAGGGACAATTAGGAGGCCCACGTCTTGTGACCGTAGCGTACGTGTAGGTATGTACGGCAGGACCAAATCGGAAAGATAGGTAGGAGCAAGCCCATGTAATGCTTTGTAGATTAGCAGTAAAACCTTGAAATCAGCCCTTGCCTTAACAGGAAGCCAGTGTAGGGAGGCAAGCACTGGAGTAATATGACGACATTTTTTGGTTCTAGTCAGGATTCGAGCAGCCGTATTTAGCACTAACTGAAGTTTATTTAGTGCTTTATCCGGGTAGCCGGAAAGTAGAGCATTGCAGTAGTCCAACCTAGAAGTAACAAAAGCATGGATTAATTTTTCTGCATCGTTTTTGGACACAAAGTTTGTGATTTTCGCAATGTTACGTAGATGGAAAAAAGCTGTCCTTGAAACAGTCTTGATATGTTCTTCAAAAGAGAGATCAGGGTCCAGAGTAACGCCGAGGTCCTTCACAGTTTTGAGACGACTGTACAACCATCCAGATTAATTGTCAGATTCAACAGAAGATCTCTTTGTTTCTTGGGACCTAGAAAAAGCATCTCTGTTTTGTCCGAGTTTAAAAGTAGAAAGTTTGCAGCGATCCACTTCCTTATGTTTGAAACACAGGCTTCTAGCGAGGGCAATTTTGGGGCTTCACCATGTTTCATTGAAATGTACAGCTGTGTGTCATCCACATAGCAGTGAAATTTAACATTATGTTTTCGAATCACATCCCCAAAAGGTAAAATACATAGTGAAAACAATAGTGGTCCTAAAACGGAACCTTGAGGAACACCGAAATTTACAGCTGATTTGTCAGAGGACAAACCATTCACAGAGACAAACTGATATCTTTCCGGCAGATTTAGATCTAAACCAGGCCAGAACTTGTCCATGTAGACCAATTTGGGTTTCCAATCTCTCCAAAAGAATGTGGTGATCGATGGTATCAAAAGCAGCACTAAGATCTAGGAGCAGGAGGACAGATGCAGAGCCTCGGTCTGACGTCATTAAAAGGTAATTTACCACCTTCACAAGTGCAGTCTCAGTGCTATGATGGGGTCTAAAACCAGACTGAAGCTTTTCGTATACATTGTTTGTCTTCAGGAAGGCAGTGAGTTGCTGAGCAACAGCTTTTTCTAAAATTGTTGAGAGGAATGGAAGATTCGATATAGGCCGATAGTTTTTTAATAATTTCTGGGTCAAGATTTGGCTTTTTCAAGAGAGGCTTTGTTACTGCCACTTTTAGTGAGTTTGGTACACATCCGGTGGATAGAGAGCCATTTATTATGTTCAACATAGGAGGGCCAAGCACAGGAAGCAGCTCTTTCAGTAGTTTAGTTGGGATAGGGTCCAGTATGCAGCTTGAAGGTTTAGAGGCCATGATTATTTTCATAATTGTGTCAAGAGATATAGTACTATAACACTTTAGTGTCTCCCTTGATCCTAGGTCCTGGCAGAGTTGTACAGACTCAGGACAACGGAGCTTTGGAGGAATAAGCAGATTTAAAGAGGAGTCCGTAATTTGCTTTCTAATGATCATGATCTTTTCCTCAAAGAAGTTCATGAATTCATTACTGCTGAAGTGAAAGCCATCCTCTCTTGGGGAATGCTGCTTTTTAGTTAGCTTTGCGACAGTATCAAAAATAAATTTAGGATTGTTCTTATTTTCCTCAATTAAGTTGGAAAAGTAGGATGATCGAGCAGCAGTGAGGGCTCTTCAATACTGCACGGTACTGTCTTTCTAAGCTAGTCGGAAGACTTCCAGTTTGGTGTGGCGCCATTTCCGTTCCAATTTTCTGGAAGCTTGCTTCAGAGCTTGTATATTTTCTGTATACCAGGGAGCTAGTTTCTTATGACAAATGTTTTTAGTTTTTAGGGGTGCAACTGCATCTAGGGTATTGCGCAAGGTTAAATTGAGTTCCTCAGTTAGGTGGTTAACTGATTTTTGTCCTCTGACGTCCTTGGGCAGGCAGAGGGAGTCTGGAAGGGCATCAAGGAATCTTTGGATTGTCCGAGAATTTATAGCACGACTTGGTTGGGGTCTGAGCAGATTATTTGTTGCGATTGCAAACATAATAAAATGGTGGTCCGATAGTCCAGGATTATGAGGAAAAATATTAAGATCCACAACATTTATTCCATGGGACAGAACTAGATCCAGAGTATGACTGTGGCAGTGAGTAGGTCCAGAGACATGTTGGACAAAACCCACTGAGTCGATGATGGCTCCGAAAGCCTTTTGGAGTGGGTCTGTGGACTTTTCCATGTGAATATTAAAGTCACCAAAAATTTGAATATTATCTGCGATGACTACAAGGTCCGATAGGAATTCAGGGAACTCAGTGAGGAACGCTGCATATGGCCCAGGAGGCCTGTAAACAGTAGCTATAAAAAGTGATTGAGTAGGCTGCATAGATTTCATGACTAGAAGCTCAAAAGACGAAAACCTCTGTCTTTTTTTTTTTGTAAATTGAAATTTGCTATTGTAAATGTTAGTAACACCTCCGCCTTTGCGGGATGCACGGGGGATATGGTCACTAGTGTAACCAGTGGGTGAGGCCTCATTTAACACAGTAAATTCATCAGGCTTAAGCCATGTTTCAGTCAGGCCAATCACATCAAGATTATGATCAGTGATTAGTTCATTGACTATAACTGCCTTGGAAGTGAGGGATCTAACATTAAGTAGCCCTATTTTGAGATGTGAGGTATCACAATCTCTTTCAATAATGACAGGAATGGAGGAGGTCTTTATTCTAGTGAGATTGCTAAGGCGAACCCATCTTATGTCTGCCCAATGTGCTACCGCTTAATGATGACTCTTCGCTGAACCTAACATACAATCATGGAATTGGCTTGCCGGCTTGCCGCCTGTAACGGCTGTGGGGAGAGAGAGTTGACCAAGGTGCAGCGGAGTTAGTGTTTATCTTGAATTTTAACCCCTGGTCGGGCTCGAAATCCAGCGAAAAATCCTATCGCCATTAGCATAACAAAATTTAATATATATATTTTTTTCAAATATAGGACTATGTTATATCATTTTATAGATACACCACTCCTGAATCGAACCACGTTGTCCGATTTCAAAAAGGCTTTACAGCAAAAGCAAAACATTAGATTATGTTAGAGGAGTATATCGTAAAAGTAGCCACATAGCCATTTTCCGACCAACCACATGCATCACAAATAACCAAAAAACAGCTAAATGCAGCAATAACCTTTGACAATCTTCATCAGATGACACACCTAGGACATCATGTTACACAATACATGCATTCTTTTGTTCGATAAAGTTCATATTTATATATAAAAACAAAATTTTACATCGGCGCGTGACGTTGACTAACTGTTTTCCCTCAAATGCATCCGGTGAAACAGCGCTACAATTGACTAAATTACTATTCGAAAACATTTTTTAAATGTAATATTGTCATTCTAAGATTTATAGATGAATATCTCTTGAAAGCACCTGTAATGCCAGATTTAAAAATAACTTTACTGGGTAATCACACTTTGCGATAAAAGGGGATGCGATACTCAGAAAAATAGGCTACCGTTACAGGTCAGCGCCATCTTGGAACAATCGCATATCAAATCTACTCTTGTATACTATTGTCAATAATCCCTTACCTTTGATTATCTTTATCAGAAAGCACTTCCAGGAATCCCAGGTCCACAACAAATGTATTTTCGTTCGAAAAAGTTAATCCTTTACGTCCCAATAGCTTGTTCTTGTTAGCGCGTTCTGAAGGCTGCTCCAAAACTTCCGTCAGCTGCGGGACTTCTCTCTCAACAAAATGCATTTTTTTTAAATTTAGGTTCGTTCAAACATGTCAAACGTTGTTTAACCTGTTAGGGCTAGGGGGCAGTATTGACACGGCTGGATAAAAAACATACCCGATTTAATCTGGTTACCACTCCTACCCAGTAACTAGAATATGCATATACTTATTACATATGGATAGAAAACACCCTAAATTTTCTAAAACTGTTTGAATGGTGTCTGTGAGTATAACAGAACTCAAATGGCAGGTCAAAACCTGAGAGATTCCTTTACAGGAAGTGGCCTGTCTGACCATTTCTTGAACTTCTTTTCCATCTCTATCATTTACTAAGGATCTCTGCTCTAACGTGACACTTCCCACGTCGTCCATAGGCGCTCAGAGCCCGGGAAAAAACAGAATGTCGTCATTCCAGCCCCAGGCTGAAACACATTATCGCCTTTCTCAAGTGGCCGATCAAGGGACACTGGGCTTAGGCGCGTGACCCGACCGCCCCCGCCTTTGGGATTTTTTCCTCTGTTTGCCGAAAAGGAGATTCCCTGTCGGAATATTATCGCTTTTCTACGAGAAAAATGGCGTAAAAAAAATTGATTTTAAACAGCGGTTGACATGCTTCGAAGTACGGTAATGGAATACTTAGAATTTTATTGTCACGAATTGCGCCATGCGCGCGACACTTCTTTACTATTTCGGATAGTGTCTGGAACGCACGAACAAAACGCCGCTATTCGGATATAACGATGGATTATTTTGGACCAAACCAACATTTGTTATTGAAGTAGCAGTCCTGGGTGTGCATTCTGACGAAGACAACAAAAGGTAATCAAACTTTTATAATAGTAAATATGATTATGGTGAGTGCTAAACTTGCCGGGTGTCTAAATAGCGAGCCCGTGATGCCTGGGCTATGTACTTAGAATATTGCAAAATGTGCTTTCACCAAAAAGCTATTTTAAAATCGGACATATCGAGTGCATAGAGGAGGTCTGTATCTATAATTCTTAAAATAATTGTTATGCTTTTTGTGAACGTTTATCGTGAGTAATTTAGTAAAATGTTAGCGAATTCCCCGGAAGTTTGCGGGGGGTATGCTAGTTCTGAACGTCACATGCTAATGTAAAAAGCTGGTTTTTGATATAAATATGAACTTGATTGAACAAAACATGCATGTATTGTATAACATAATGTCCTAGGGTTGTCATCTGATGAAGATCATCAAAGGTGAGTGCTGCATTTAGCTGTCTTCTGGGTTTTGGTGACATTATATGCTGGCTTGAAAAATGGGTGTCTGATTATTTCTGGCTTGGTACTCTGCTGACATAATCTAATGTTTTGCTTTCGTTGTAAAGCCTTTTTGAAATCGGACAGTGTGGTTAGATTAACGAGAGTCTTGTCTTTAAATAGCTGTAAAATAGTCATATGTTTGAGAAATTGAAGTAATAGGATTTTTAAGGTTTTGAAAATCGCGCCACAGGCTGCCAGTGGCTGTTACGTAGGTGGGACGAATTCGTCCCGCCTAGCCCAGACAGGATAACATAAATCTTTAGGGCCTTTTTCAACCAGAGCTCCAATAAGATTCAAGGGGGACGATTGCATTGTGTTTCAAAAAGTTTCGAAAGGGGAGGGTAGCCAGGGGCGTCATAATGGTGATGGCCCTCTCCGTGTGACCACGTTCCACTGCGTCTCATTCATTCAGTTTTCACAGTAGAAGGCTCAAATCACTTTGTAAAGACTGGGGACATCTAGTGGAAGCAACAGGAAGTGCTCAATGAACCATTGCTCACGGTGTGATTTATAGGCAAGGTGCTGAAGTTGAGTCAACAATTCAGAATTCCACATCCTGTTACGATCGGTCTCGGGGTTTTGACTGCCATATGAGTTCTGTTATACTCACAGAAACCATTCAAAAAGTTTTAGAAACTTTAGGGTGTTTACTATCCACAAGTATTAATTATATGCATATCCTAGCTTCTGAGTTTGAGTAGGAGGCTGTTTAAAATGGGCACGAATTTTTTTCAAAAATCGCTGTAGCGCCCCCTATCCTAGGCGACCGTCAAGAGGTTAATGACAGAAAGAACACTATACAAAACAAGAAAACCAACAGCCAAACAGTCCTGTCAGGTGCAAAACACTAAACAGAAACAATTACCCACAAAACCCAAAGGAAAAACATGCTCCTTATGTGTGACTCCCAATCAGCAACAACGAACTTCAGCTGTGCCTGATTGGGAGCCACACACGGCCCAAAACAAAGAAATACAAAAAACCTAGAAAACGAACATAGAACGCCCACCCAATGTAACACCCTGGCCTAACCAAAATTAAGAACAAAAAAAACCTCTCTATGGCGAGGGCGTTACACCGCCCTAACGAATAAAATAAAGTGTTATTGGTCACATACACATGGTTAGCAGATGTTATTGTGAGTGTAGCGAAATGCTTATGCTTTTAGATCCGACAGTGCAGCAGTATCTAGCAGGTAATATCTAACAAATCCCACAATAAAACCTAATACACACAATCTAGTAAAGGAATGGGATGAGAATATATAAGTATAAAATACACTGCTCAAAAAAATAAAGGGAACGCTAAAATAACACATCCTAGATCTGAATGATCTTATTAACTCCTTTTTTCTTTACATAGTTGAATGTGCTGACAACAAAATCACACAAAAATAATCAATGGAAATCCAATTCCAACTCCTGGACAATCTGTGGTGCAACGTGGCGTTGGTGGATGGAGCGAGACATGATGTCCCAGATGTGCGCAATTGGATTCAGGTCTGGGGCACGAGCGGGCCAGTCCATAGCATCAATGCCTTCCTCTTGCAGGAACTGCTGACACACTCCAGCCACATGAGGTCTAGCATTGTCTTGCATTAGGAGGAACCCAGGGCCAACCGCACCAGCATATGGTCTCACAAGGGGTCTGAGGATCTCATCTCGGTACCTAATGGCAGTCAGGCTACCTCTGGCGAGCACATGGAGGGCTGTGCTGCCCCCCAAAGAAATGCCACCCCACACCATGACTGACCCACCGCCAAACCGGTCATGCTGGAGGATGTTGCAGGCAGCAGAACGTTCTCCACGGCGTCTCCAGACTCTGTCACGTCTGTCACATGTGCTCAGTGTGAACCTGCTTTCATCTGTGAAGAGCACAGGGCGCCAGTGGCGAATTTTCCAATCTTGGTGTTCTCTGGCAAATGCCAAACGTCCTGCACGGTGTTGGGCTGTAAGCACAACCCCCACCTGTGGACGTCGGGCCCTCATACCACCCTCATGGAGTCTGTTTCTGACCATTTGAGCAGACACATGCACATTTGTGGCCTGCTGGAGGTCATTTTTCAGGGCTCTGGCAGTGCTTCTCCTGCTCCTTCTTGCACAAGGGCGGAGGTAGCGGTCCTGCTGCTGGGTTGTTGCCCTCCTACAGCCTCCTCCACGTCTCCTGATGTACTGGCCTGTCTCCTGGTAGCGCCTCCATGCTCTGGACACTACGCTGACAGACACAGCAAACCTTCTTGCCACAGCTCGCATTGATGTGCCATCCTGGATGAGCTGCACTACCTGAGCCACTTGTGTGGGTTGTAGACTCCGTCTCATGCTACCACTAGAGTGAAAGCACCGCCAGCATTGAAAAGTGACCAAAACATCAGCCAGGAAGCATAGGAACTGAGAAGTGGTCTGTGGTCCCCACCTGCAGAACCACTCCTTTATTGGGGGTGTCTTGCTAATTGCCTATAATTTCCACCTGTTGTCTATTCCATTTGCACAACAGCATGTGAAATTTATTGTCAATCAGTGTTGCTTCCTAAGTGGACAGTTTGATTTCACAGAAGTGTGATTGACTTGGAGTTACATTGTGTTGTTTAAGTGTTCCCTTTATTTTTTTGAGCAGTGTATTTTCTTTGACCCAAAAACCATACAAACTTGATCACAAAGCGAATCTGTTTTGGATGAGGGGTAGATTCTGCTTAGTATCTGTGTTAAGTACCTGAAATACATTCAATATCTTAAATCCATGGGTATCGTCAGCCAGGACCACCCTATCACTGGGCGTTTCAACTATGCTTCCACCATGAATAAGAACACCCTTTAGCCATTCTATATTCACAACATACCCAAATTGCACACAAACCTCTGCCCTAGCTCTGCACACGACGTCCGAATACAGGACACATCAGGAAGAAGCAACTTTGACACGGTTTGCTCATTGGCAAGACATCTCAACTATGTATTTATCATTCCTTTTAGAATAGCATTTCGCTTTGGACTTGAAGAAGAAGACAATCTACCCAATCTAACCTCTGATTATGTCACTTCCTGTGGTGCAGAAACCTTTTCATGAATTAAAAGTTTCATTAAAACATCAGAGTTTTTGTACAGGCTATGTGGATCAGTTCTCACTGTGGGTTGAGGAGTCCCAGCAGGCACAGTAGTAAGTGGCAGAATGGGACACTTTAACTGACTGGATCTTCAGCTCACTGGAGTCAGACTTACCCACGGCAGAGAAATCTGCTGTCTGAGGATGAGCGTTATCACGGGTGAAAGAATTGGCATTTAAATCATTGTATAAAATCCGAGAGAAGGGTTCACCCTCTCCCTTCTGGTACCAGTGGACCAGGTTACCCAAACACCAACCAGTAACTTTGCAGCTGAAGGAGACACTCTGTTTCTCTTTCCTAGTCTTTAAAATCTGGTCCTGTTGCAGCTGTTGTCCTGAAGCAGCCACTGTAAAACACAAGTGGATCACCAAATAACTCACAGTAGAATTATTCCATTCAAATATTAGATACCAGTTGGATGCAGGTTGGATGAGTTACTTACCCAGAAAAAGGGAGATTAATAATATACCACAGTCCATGTTCAGTGAATATGTGCTTAAGAATTGGGAAAATCAAAAGCGACGTGTTCTATAGAACATTGACCAATATGAAATAGAAATGAATCACTGAAAATCTAATTGATTGCACAAATCTTTACAGAAGTATGGTTTGGATCATATAGTCGATTATGAAGATGAGATGTGAAAAAACAGCTGGGGTGTGTCGTCTCAAACAGATCCTCTGATTATGTCACATCCTGTGATGCAAAACACTATAGTTTTCATTAATTCACAGCTTGATTCATTCACAGCTCAAGAATTAAGATAAAAGGTTCTCCCTCCTTTGTCTGGTACCAATGAACATACGTTGTACACTGATCATTGTCTTTGTAGCTGCAGGAGACAGCCTCTACATCTGTCCTAGTCCATGATATATCCTGGTACAATTTCTGCCCTGCCACTGACACCGCAATGACAATTGTCAACATCACTCAATTGTCAAATACACTCAGGTAAAAATACATTAGCAAAATTTGAAAGCAATTACGTGTCCACAATCAAAGACTTAAATTCAGACAGAGACATTGTTTTCCTCCAGTCATTTCCAATTGTTCCATGACCAGGGTGTCTCATCTTATTCAATGCTTGTGGAAAGTAGTGAACACTTCTGGGAAGTAGTGAACACAAGTAGTGAGCACCCATTTACTGTCTAAGTTCAACCATTATATTCTTTGTATCCAGATTTATCAATACTACTCAGCTAACTGATACATTCTATGTGTATTCTTGTTCAAGGACCTCCTAACATTTTATGTACTGTAGACCTCTATGTTCCAATCCCATACTGCTCATTTAATACTGACATTGCTCCCCTGTGTCTTCCTCCACAATATTATGCTAAAAACAGAAGCCTACAAACCATGTTTGAAAAAGTTTAATAGAGAAATGGTTATTAACATAAGAGGCCAGTGGCTATATCTTTTCAGTCTTCTGAATGGAAACTGTTGGTTTTGGCTTGACTATCTGCTATCACTGATGTTCTGTTTTCTTAGGAATAGCCCCCTATTTTCAATTTTGGCAAATATGACATACCCAAATCTAACTGCCTGTAGCTCAGGCCCTGAAGCAAGGATATGTTTATTCTTGGTACCATTTGAAAGGTAACACTTTGAAGTTTGTGGAAATGTGAATTGAATGTAGGAGAATAACACAATAGATGTGGTAGAAGAAAATACAAATACACTTTTTTTCTACCATCTTTGAAATGCAACAGAAAGGTCCCACTTCAAGCCATCACTCTGATTGTAATTCCGATGGTGTCCACAAGATAGCAGCAATGTTTAGTTTAGTTTATTAATTCGACCATTTAAAGAAACAAGCACACATAAAACTTAAAAGCCATACATGCACATTAATAAAATCAGAGGATAACACACAATAAAGTCTGGGACTTATTTCCATTGTGGTCCTCTTCAGACAAGATGGCTAGACAAGATCGAACACAGTATGGCAGTGAAATAATAAAACAAAAACATAGAAGAAGAACATCTATCTCATCATTCCAGTTACATCATAGGGGTTATTCATGTGGGCACAGAAGACAAACATTTTTTACTTTATTTTTAAAGCTGTCCAGAGAGGACATTGTTTTTATAGGCAGAGGCAACTCATTTCATTCTGAGGCTCCAGTATACAAGAAAGTACCTTTCCCAGCATTACCCCTGAACCTGTATAAGCACACATCAGCAACACCTGATCTGGTGCTGTGATTGTGTGCATCCCTAACACAAGGAAAGTAATCACTTAGATATCTGGGCACAGGACCATAAATACTCCTGCAAACCAAACCTAGTCTAATCTGGGACACCCAAGCCTCAACAGGCAGCCAGTTTAGTTCCTGAAAGCAGCTCCTGCCTATGTGAGTACGTGGACTCACCTTCAATACTACCCTGATCAGCGTATTCTGGGCTATTTGGAGCTTCCCCTTCATAAGTTTAGACAAGCCCCCAAACCAGGAAGTACTAGCATAGTCAAAATGGCATTGAATGAGGGCAGTAGCTAGGACTTTCATGGAGTCCTTATCAAACAGCTTGGACTTTCTAACCAAAAACTTAGTCCTGGCATTAACCTTCCCTAGCACCTTATTGGCCATGCTCACACCTCCCAAGCTTCCATCAAGGATACATCCCAAGTAGCTAACAGAGGTTTTAGTAGTCAGCACCTCACCCCCTAACTCCACTCTGACTTTAGACGACCTACACAATTTAGGTCTGGATCCAAATATAATTGCTTCAGTTTTCCCTAAGTGCAGAGATAGCTTATTATCTCCAAGCCGTTTGCTAATGTTAGTAAGCTCTGTGCTAAGTATGCTCTCCAACATAGTTTTACTTTTGTGAGACACCAGGAGTGTAGAGTCATCCGCATAAAGAAAAAGATGGCAAGAACAAGCATCTTTCATATCGTTAATATACAATAAAAACAGGCCCAAGCACGCTCCCCTGCAGAACACCACAACCTATTGGTTTTGCATGAGACAGTGAACCATTAACCTCTACTACTTGCTCCTTTCCTGATAAATTGGACTTTACCCAGCCTAGAGGGATACTGCTTAACCCCAGTGCCTCCAGTTTGTAGATTAGGAGACAGTGGTTAACTGTATCAAAGGTTTTCTGTAGGTCAAGAAGTACCATTCCACACAGATTTCCCTCATCAATCTCTTTCCTGATGAAGTCAGTCAATGAAAGTAGACATGAATCAGTGGAGTATGTTTTTTCTGAAACTCGACTGAAAATCATACATTAGACCCTGTTTGTTAACATATGCTCATGTACAATTCTCTCCAGGATCTTTGATGTTACACAGAGGATAGATACAGGCCTATAATTCCCAGGGTCAGACTTTATCCCCTTCTTATACTTTAGCTTGTTACATGTCCCTGGGAAAGGTGCCTTGTTCAAGAGATTAACAATATGCGTAATACAAGGGCCAATTTGCTAAACAGAATCTATTAGAAAACTTGCAGGAGTATTTTCCAGGCCTGTGGCTTTGGAGCATTTAAGCTCTGCCAGCATACTGACTATGTTGGCTGTTGCTACCTTTGCAAAAGAAAAGTAGTTTGGCTGAACCCCTAACTCTACATAATACTTGACTTGGTTGCTTCCATACAAACCAGAACTGGTGGGCAGTTTGCTAACCAGCTTACTGGCAACAGAAGTAAAAAAAGAGTTGAATTCATTAGCAACCTCTGGTTTTTCATATGCCATCTCGCCTTTTATGTTCAGTCCAATACTGTTTAGTTTGTTTTTGGTAGTACTACTACAGCCTAGTTCCTTAAATTATTTCCAAAGCTTTTTAGGGTCATTTTTGTTTACAATTATTTTCTCAGCAAAGTAACCCCTCTTAGCTTCATCCATCCTGCTCTCTGCTTCATTTCTGTGATGTTTATATAGGACAAAATCAGGCTGCTCTTGAGAGGTCTTACATTTTTTAATGCGAGCCTTATTCCTTGCTTGGGTAGATTCTAGAATCTCATGATTAAACCAAGGACTAGATCTCTGCTTTACCCTGACCGTCTAATGGGAGCCATCACATTTACCACATCAAGGAATCTACATTTAAAGACTTCCCAGGCACTGTCTACCCCTACACTATCTAGCACAGGTGACCAGTCAATTTTACCCACTTCCTCCTTAAACTTTTCTACACAGTATTTTTTGAGTCCTCTGATTCTAACGGTTTTGTGACACCTAAATATATCTTTAAAAATCCTTCTTGTGAAAAATTGTATAAAATGATCACTGATTCCATAGACTATTACTCCACTCTGCGATGTTTTAGATTTATCAGACACCAATATTAAGTCAATTGTACTTTGCACTGTTTCACATATCCTGGTGGGATCTTTTATCATTTGGGTCAGAGCAAGTGATCTATAAAAGTGCATAAATACATTGTGGGTTGGGCTATTCTTTTTTGCAGTCATCAGTATTGAAATCCCCTAACAAAATGATTTCCTTCAACAGGGAATCATTACAGTTTGGCAACACAATTTCAAGACCTTCATAGAATGCATTCTGCTTGGGCGTCCTATAACACACCCCCAACAAAATCGGCTTGGTTTTGGGAAGGCAGATATCCAGCCAGACAATCTCCAGATCAGCGTTTAAATCTGATCTGATGTTTAAAGCAATGTCAGATCTTACAAACGCACATATCCCCCCACCGTTCCGATTCCGATCCTTCCTGACAACTGAGTAATTACCCATCTCAATTTCTGAGTAACAAACAGATGATTCCAACCATGTCTCAGTAAAACACAAGACACCCACCTCTGATTTGCAAACCAACAGGCGTATCTCATCGATCTTCGGTAGTAGGCTTCGGACGTTTACGTGCACAAAATGTAAGCCCTTCTTCCCAAAGGCCTCATTGAATTCCAGATCCACTTGTAACTCGCCTCCCACTGCGCTGCCATCTTCCCACTGCCCTGCCTCCGGTGGCCTCTCTGTCGCCATGGAGCACCCCTCCCCAGGTGCTACTCCATCGTCCTCTCCACCGTGTCCCCCGTCACTCGCCTCTGGTTGCCTCTGCTCCGCTGTGGATCCCCCCTCCTCCAGTGCACTCTCCACCCTCGGTAAGTCCTCTGGTCCCACTCCACCTTCAATGCTCACACTCCCCGCGGGTACAGCACACCGACAGCAATGGTAAGCTTCATTGACCCCTTGCCCAAAGCTAGAATTGCTGCATTTAAAATGAATCCACTGGGCGCATTCCAAACATACCAAAGCTTTGCTGTTACTCTTTATCCACCGTTCGCAAGAGGAGCATGGGTGCATAGGCCGTTTGATGGGGTTCGTGATAAAGTGAGGTCCAGGGCATTGATGGATATCACCCGATAAGAGAAGGCATAGAGTTATTATAAGATCTCCACCATTAATTTGCGATTTCAGACTGGATTTCGATGATCGTTTTGGTTTGTGCCAAGGTGCTATGAAAGTTTGGTATATAACATTCCTTCCAAATCCGAAGTGCTGGATCCCATCAAAAGTGTTTACATGACTGAGAAATTGCTGAGAATTTACTATTCTTTCATCTAAATAGCAGATGCAATTATTTCCAGTAACATTTAAAACAAACAAAGTAAAAGTGCTGCCACCATGCCAAACCTGCCAGTCGCCATCTTGTCTTGTCAAATGTTGCTATGTTATTGTTATGGAGTCAGGCATGTGTATGTGCAAAGTAACTTGAAGTATGTGCAAACTACATGACATTTAGTTTGAAGTCACCCAGGTACATTTGGGCAAATCGTGAAGGAGACATTTGCATTCATATTACATTTTTCTGCAAGAATATCGTCAAATCTGTATACTTGGACTTTGATTTAGCTTCTCCAGTATTAGTAGCCATATTATAAGTTCAACATTTGCAAAACAACCAGTTTTCATAAATTCATAACTCTGAATATCCTTATAATTTTTGTCCTAAAGGAAAAGGCATGCCTATCGCACAAGGTCAGCAGCTACAATTTGCGACAGATACAGGGTTTCCGGATACTCCCGTAAATCCCAGCTCATTGGCTATCTAGCTAGCTTTGTTTGACCCCGATTGGTGCTTATTTGACAAAGTTAGAGTCGATCAAGTGAAGACCGCCCGCGTCATCGGCGTGCCATGAAAGCGTTGCTCTCTGACCAAATTTGGTGTCCTATAGGATATACTACACCCCTAATGATATAGTGAAGTCTGGTTGCATTCTAGAATCTCTGAGGAATACATACGAATGTGATTTGACTGGTTGAAACAACATTTAGGGTTAGATTTTCACAGATTCCTTTCATTGCAAATTGAACGAGTCGATATACAAAATCGATCGTGCATGCTATATGGACCTTTTTAGCACATGAAAAATGATTTTATCTAACAAAATGACACTTCATGTTATCTCTGGGACCCTTTGGATGATAAATCAGAGCAAGATTTCAGAATGTAAGTACACATTTTACCTTCAGAGGTGAATTCATCAAACCTATCGCGGTGAAAAAGTGTTTTGTTGTTAGGAGCTCTTCACAAACAATAGCATGGCATTTTTGTCACAGTAATAGCTACTGTAAATTGGACAGTGCAGTTATATTAACAAGAATTTAAGCTTTCAGACGATATAAGACACTTATATGTACCGACATTTGTTGTTTCTCTAAAATCTGCGATCGTGACACAAGATGCTGCATGATTTACAACGGTCCCGTCGACAGAAAGCCTATCCCTAAGAATACAGTGTTTTTATATACCATTTAAAATGTATTGTTTAACAGTTATCATTAATGATGTGGTGATCTGAGCAATGAACAACAAACCTGTGACCATGTCAAAAGTCAAAACTAACCAAACAGAGCAAATATTTGCTACAGCTGCAATGTCAGAGCGTGTGAAAACACCCCAATGACCTGGGTAATTGATTAATTGTCTGACAATCTCTACTAAGCAAAATATTGAAGGCTAATCAGTAGCCTATGTCAGATGCTGCCTAGGCAAATCTTTCTTTAAACAAGGATTTTTGGAGTCGACTCCAACTCTCGGTAGTCAAGGATTTGAGGAATCGACTCTGAGTTGACTCTCCAGTGGAGGCTCCTCAGAGGAGGAAGGGGAGGACAATCCTACTCTGTGAATATCTGAAAAATGAAAATAGTAAAACATTAACAAAGTTATCCTGTTTAGATAAATATTTACCAAATCTATATTCACTATCAGATCTCAGGATAAGACCCAGATGCAGACAGCGAGAGTCACAGATGTTAATTGACCCAAACAGGGGGCAGGGAAAAGGCAGGTCAAAGGCAAGCAGAGGTCCGTAATTCAGGGCAAAGTCAATAAGGTACAGAAAAGCAGACAGGCTCAGGACAGGCAGAGGTTCATAAACGGGTCAGAGTCAGGCAGGTACAGAACGGCGTGCAGGCTCGGGGTCAGGGCAGGCAAAATGATCAGAACCAGGGAAACTAGTGTTGTGTCTTTGGGGTACCATTAAACTGAAGACATGTTTATCAATTAACTCCCTGTAATTATTATCACGCGATTAAACTGATTAATCGTTTAATTGTAATTAACTAGGAGATCGGGGCACCAAGGAGAATATTCAGATTACAAAGTTATAATTTTCCTAATATAACTTTCCTATTTTATAATATAGGCCGATTATCTTCTGGTTTAAATGGTGTATTTTACCTCGCGTTCAGTCTCATTCCAAACGTCGTAAATTGTTGTATCTGCACGAACCCAGTCTTTACTAAAATCATCCATACATCAATTGTCTTAAAATCATTTATTTACTACACTAAGTAATTAACAGAAAACATACAAACAGTAATTATCGTCACAAAGGATTGGTAGAGGAATGTGCCCTTGTGGGCTAAACAGGCAGGTCGGCCTGTTGAACAATGGATCATAAAAGGTCAGCTGTGGCACACAGAGTTCATTAATATTAACAATTGATATGCTAATCCTTTGCACATGAACGGTCACTCATTCGGAAACAATTGCAATCAATATATATTTACGCTCAGTGTGTCATTGGGATCCTTGTTGGAGAGTTTTGTCCGCGTTCTCTCTTTCTCTCTCTCTCGGTTAGAATGGATCTTTCAGAGCGACATTCATTAATGTCGTCATAGAATGGATGTTTCGTTGGTCTTCGCGTTCGATTATATAATTTACTTAGCTGCAGACTAATAATTAATATCAAAGACTTGTTCTTATTCTGTCGGTCTCGATAGTCTAAAAGTTAACCACGTGGTGTAGTTCACTTTCAGTAGAGGAATTGGATGGTAAAACCTATTGGCCATGGAGTGGAGGCCTGGTCTAAAGAAATGTAAATCAGGGTGGGTTTTACAGTGACCCTTGAACAGGCTTGTCAAATGACGCCTGGTCCTGTCTGTGTCCCTTGGGGGCGTGCCTATGACTGAGTTAGACTTGGTTACAGAAATACAATTCTATCACATTAACATCAGTACATAGCATCTCAATGTATTATAAAAGCTTTATCCTTATTAATACATTCTATACAACCATTATGATGCAAGTCTCAAGCTGAGGCTATTATATAAACAGTTTTATGGTAATATGGCTATATTGTCTCTTTTGAGTATCACAAAATTGTACCAAGCGGACCAGTTCGTAGCTGGGTTCTTCACCAATCTTCCATACCTTCTCCAGAACACAAATGTCGCTTGGCTCCCCAATTCTGTGAGTTGGAAGAATTTCCTGTGTCTCTCTATGGGCCATGTGGCCAGAGACTCTCCTGGAATTTTACCACTCCTTCACACAGGGACTGGGTGGGGGGATGGTAGGTTGGGAAATGGTACAAAGGGGAGGGGTTCAACTGTCCTCCCTGTACCAAAAGAGGCCAACGTCATGACACTAGGGAACAGAAGTTGAGAAAGCAGGGAGAAGGGAAAACATGCTGGTAAGACCTGACAAGACGAACTGGCAACAGACAAACAGAGAACACAGGTATAAATACACTGGGGATAATGAGGAAGAAGGGCGACACCTGGGGGGGTGGAGACAAGTACAAAGACGGGTGAAACAGATCAGGTTGTGACATTCACAATTCACCAAATAACTGATTAAAGCACACTGTTTTGCAATGAAGTTCTACAGTAGCGTCAACAGCACTCTCTGGGGAAGCACCATGGTGTAGCCGGAGGAGAGCTAGTTTCCGTCCTCCTCTGGTTACATTGACTTCAATAGAAAACATAGGAGGCTCATGGTTCTCACCCCCTTCCATAGACTTACACAGTAATTATACCATAGGCGGAAATCCCAGGGGGGACGGGGGTGACACGACCCCCCTCCCATCCTGGGAAAAATATGATTTGTCTCCCCCAATATATCACTGTAAACATAACTATGTAATTTCAATAATATTAATAATACGCAATGAAAGCACTTGTGCTGATTAGAGACACTTAATAGCGCGTTTTTAAGTTTCAAAAGATTGCGACCCCCCGCCCTTTGCCTCACAATGGTTTGATCCACTGCCAGTTCCTTAGCTGGCAAGGTAAAAGAGGGTTTGTATCTACTGTCTGAAAGGCATTCAATGCACAACACTGACGTGAGGTTAATCCAGTCAATCGCGCCATAGCAATGTTTTGTTTTATGTTGGCAGGGTTCACACACACACACTAGCTGAATTTGCAGAGCTAGCGCGCAAACTAAAGCAAACATTAACTATCAAGCTAGCTAGTACCTATTCCATTTATGTGGCGTCGTCAAAGATGGAATCTTTGCTATCGTCAGTTTATTCCAAGATCAGCATGCAGCTGTAGTGCTTCAAAGTCCCTGTGATAAGGTTAGCGATAAACTGAAGCCAAACTGAACAGAACTACACTCTCTTCTACCATTGTCTTAAATATATTTAATGGTCTCGTTGCAAAAGCTAAATTGTCGCTAGGGAACTTTTTTATTTTATTTCACCTTTATTTAACCAGGTAGCAAAGATTATAGCAAACACCACAGAAACAGAATTGGTGCACGCTAGCTGCAAACGCGGGAAGCCAGCCTTAGAACAACACACGCCAGTGGGCCTAACCCTGCCCAAGTCAATCACACTTCTGTGAAATCAAACTGTCCACTTAGGAAGCAACACTGATTGACAATACATTTCACATGCTGTTGTGGAAATTATAGGCAATTAGCAAGACACCCCCAATAAAAGGAGTGGTTCTGCAGGTGGTGACCACAGACCACTTCTCAGTTCCTATGCCCAGGCGTTGTAGGGAGGTCATACAGGCACGTGGAGGCCACACACACTACTCAGCCTCATTTTGACTTGTTTTAAGAACATTACATCAAAGTTGGATCAGCCTGTAGTGTGGTTTTCCACTTGAATTTTGAGTGTGACTCCAAATCCAGACCTCCATGGGTTGATAAATTGGATTTCCATTGATTATTTTTGTGTGATTTTGTTGTCAGCACATTCAACTATGTAAAGAAAAAAGTATTTAATAACATTATTTCATTCATTCAGATCTAGGTTGTGTTATTTTAGTGTTCCCTTTATTTTTTTGAGCAGTGTATTTTTAAACCTGCATATTTAGCTAAAAGAAATCCAGGTTAGCTGCAATATTAACGAGGTGAAATTGTGTCAGTTCTCTTACGTTCATTGCACGCAGAGTCAGGGTATATGCAACAGTTTGGGCCGTCTGGCTCGTTGCGAATTAACCTGTTTGGGCTAGGGGGCAGTATTGAGAATTTTGGAAAAAATATGTGCCCATTTTTAACTGCCTCCTACACCAACTCAGAAGCTAGAATATGCATATTATTGTTCAGGTTTGGATAGAAAACACCCTAAAGTTTTTAAAACTGTTTGAATGGTGTCTGTGAGTATAACAGAACTCCTATGGCAGGCAAAAACCTGACAAGGTTTCATGCAGGAAGTGGCCTGTTTGACAAGGAGTCGTGCGTCTTGCATCTGTTTATTGAAGAGTAAGGATCTTAGCTGTAACGTGACAATTCCCAGGGCTCCAATAGGCTCTCAGGACCCGGGAAAATCATGAAGGTTGACGAGGAAGCCTCAGGCTGAAACAGATTATCACCTTATCCAAGTGTCCCATTAGGTGACAATGGAATGAGGCGCGTGCGCGATTAGCCCCCGTGGAGTATTTTAATTCGGCTGTTTAGTTTATTGCAGATTCCCGGTCGGAATATTATCGCTTTTCTACGAGATAAATGGCATAAAAATTGGTTTTAAACAGCGGTTGACATGCTTCGAAGTACGGTAATGGAATATTTAGACATTTTTTGTCACGCCATGCGCCATGCGCGCGACCGTGGATTACCATTCGTATAGTGTCTAGAACGCACGAACAAAACAACGCTATTTGGATATAACTATGGATTATTTGGGACCAAACCTACATTTGTTATTGAAGTAGAAGTCCTGGGCGTGTATTCTGACGAAGAACAAGAAAGGTAAGAACATTTTTCTTATAGGAAATGTTATTATGGTGAAGGCTAATCTTGCCGGGTGTCTAAATAGCTAGCCGTGATGGCTGGGCTATGTACTTAGAATATTGCAAAATGTGCTTCATCCGAAAAGCTATTTTAAAATCGGACATATCGAGTGCATAGAGGAGTAATGTATCTATAATTCTTAAAATAATTGTTATGCTTTTTGTGAACGTTTATCGTGAGTAATTTAGCAAACTGTTAGTAAATTCCCCGGAAGTTTGCGGGGGGTATGCTTTTTCTGAACGTCACATGCTAATGTAAAAAGCTGTTTTTTGATGCATGTATTGTATAACATAATGTCCTAGGTGTGTCATCTGATGAAGATCATAAAAGGTTAGTGCTGCATTTAGCTGTGGTTTGGGTTTTGGTGACATTATATGCTAGCTTGAAAAATGGGTGTCTGATTATTTCTGGCTGGGCACTCTCCTGACATCATCTAATGTTTTGCTTTCGTTGTAAAGCCTTTTTGAAATCGGACAGTGTGGTTAGATAAACGAGAGTCTTGTCTTTAAATAGCTGTAAAATAGTCATATGTTTGAGAAATTGAAGTAATAGTATTTCAAACGATTCAAAAATCGCGCCACTGGATTAGACTGGCTGTTACGTAGGTGGGACGAATTCGTCCCGCCTAGCCCATAGAGGCTAATTTGCCAGAATTTTACGTAATTATGACATAACATTGAAGGTTGTGCAATGTAACAGGAATATTTAGACTTAGGGATGCCACCCGTTAGATATAATACGGAACAGTTCCGTATTTCACAGAAAAAATAAACGTTTTGTTTTCGAGACGATAGTTTCCGGATTCGACCATATTAATGACCAAAGGCTCGTATTTCTGTGTGTTATTATGTTATAATTAAGTCCATGATTTGATATTTGATAGAGTAGTCTGACTGAGCGGTGGTAGGCAACAGCAGGCTCGTAAGCATTCATTCAAACAGCACTTTAGTGCATTTTGCCAGCAGCCCTTCGCAATTCTTCAAGCATTGCGCTGTTTATGACTTCAAGCCTATCGACTCCCAAGACTAGGCTGGTGTAACCGATGTGAAATGGCTAGCTAGTTAGCGGGTGCGCGCTAATAGCTTTTCAAACGTCACTCACTCTGAGACTTGGAGTAGTTGTTCCCCTTGCTCTGCATGGGTAATGCTGCTTCGATGGTGGCTGTTGTCGATGTGTTCCTGGTTTGAGCCCAGGTAGGAGCGAGGAGAGGGACGGACGCTGTACTGTTACACTGGCAATACTAAAGTGCCTATAAGAACATCCAATAGTCAAAGGTGTATAGAGAGAAATAGTCCTATAATTCCTATAATAACTACAACCTAAAACTTATTACCTGGGAATATTGAAGACTAATGTTAAAAGGAACCACCAGCTTTCATATGTTTTCATGTTCTGAGCAAGGAACTTAAACGTTAGCTTTTTTTACATGGCACATATTGCACTTTTACTTTCTTCTCCAACACTTTGTTTTTGCATTATTTAAACCAAATTGAACATGTTTCATTATTTTTTTGAGGCTAAATTGATAGTATTTATGTATTATATTAAGTTAAAATAAGTGTTAATACAGTATTGTTGTAATTGTCATTATTTAAAAAAATAATAATATACTGCTCAAAAAAATAAAGGGAACACTTAAACAACACAATGTAACTCCAAGTCAATCACACTTCTGTGAAATTAAACTGTCCACTTAGGAAGCAACACTGATTGACAATAAATTTCACATGGTGTTGTGCAAATGGAATAGACAACAGGTGGAAATTATAGGCAATAAGCAAGACACCCCCAATAAAGGAGTGGTTCTGCAGGGGGTGACCACAGACCACTTCTCAGTTCCTATGCGTCCTGGCTGATATTTTGGTCACTTTTGAATGCTGGCGGTGCTTTCAATCTAGTGGTAGCATGAGACGGAGTCTACAACCCACACAAGTGGCTCAGGTAGTGCAGCTCATCCAGCATAGCACATCAATGCGAGCTGTGGCAAGAAGGTTTGCTGTGTCTGTCAGCGTAGTGTCCAGAGCATGGAGGCGCTACCAGGAGACAGGCCAGTACATCAGGAGACGTGGAGGAGGCCGTAGGAGGGCAACAACCCAGCAGCAGGACCGCTACCTCCGCCTTTGTGCAAGGAGGAGCAGGAGGAGCACTGCCAGAGCCCTGCAAAATGACCTCCAGCAGGCCACAAATGTGCATGTGTCTGCTCAAACGGTCAGAAACAGACTCCATGAGGGTGGTATGAGGGCCCGACGTCCACAGGTGGGGATTGTGCTTACAGCCCAACACCGTGCAGGACGTTTGGCATTTGCCAGAGAACACCAAGATTGGCAAATTCGCCACTGGCGCCCTGTGCTCTTCACAGATGAAAGCAGGTTCACACTGAGCACATGTGACAGACGTGACAGAGTCTGGAGACGCCGTGGAGAACGTTCTGCTGCCTGCAACATCCTCTAGCATGACCGGTTTGGCGGTGGGTCAGTCATGGTGTGGGGTGGCATTTCTTTGGGGGGCCGCACAGCCCTCCATGTGCTCGCCAGAGGTAGCCTGACTGCCATTAGGTACCGAGATGAGATCCTCAGACCCCTTGTGAGACCATATGCTGGTGCGGTTGGCCCTGGGTTCCTCCTAATGCAAGACAATGCTAGACCTCATGTGGCTGGAGTGTGTCAGCAGTTCCTGCAAGAGGAAGGCATTGATGCTATGGACTGGCCCGCCCGTTCCCCAGACCTGAATCCAATTGAGCACATCTGGGACATCATGTCTCGCTCCATCCACCAACGCCACGTTGCACCACAGACTGTCCAGGAGTTGGCGGATGCTTTAGTCCAGGTCTGGGAGGAGATCCCTCAGGAGACCATCCGCCACCTCATCAGGAGCATGCCAAGGCATTGTAGGGAGGTCATACAGGCACGTGGAGGCCACACACACTACTGAGCCTCATTTTGACTTGTTTGAAGGACATTACATCAAAGTTGGAACACCCTGTAGTGTGGTTTTCCACTTTAATTTTGAGTGCGACTCCAAATCCAGACCTCCATGGGTTGATAAATTGGATTTCCATTGATTATTTTTGTGTGATTTTGTTGTCAGCACATTCAACTATGTAAAGAAAAAAGTATTTAATAAGATTATTTCTTTCATTCAGATCTAGGATGTGTTGTTTAAGTGTTCCCTTTATTTTTTTGAGCAGTGTATAGACATACACACACACACACACACACACACACACACACACACACACACACACACACACACACACACACACACACCCACACACACACACACACACACACACACACAGAACTAAAATATAAATGCAACATGTAAAGTGTTGGTCCCATGCTTCATGAGCTGAAATAAAAGATCCCAGAAATGTTCTTTACTCACAAAAAGCTTGCTTCCCTCAAATTTTGTGCATACATTTGTTTACATCATTGTTAGTGAGCATTTCTTCTTTGCCATGATAATCCATCCACCTGACAGGTGTGACATATCAAGAAGCTGATTAAACAGCATGATCATTACAAAGTTGCACCTTGTGCTTGGGACAATAAAAGGCCCATCTAAAATGTGCAGTTTTGTCACACAGCACAATACGTTTTGAGGGAGCCTGCAATTGGCATGAAAGAATGTCCACAAGAGCTGTTGCTAGATAATTGATAATTCCACAGCCACAATTAACAGCCTGATCAACTATATACAAAGGAGATGTGTCACGCTGCATGAGGCAAATGGTGGTCACGCCAGATACTAACTGGTTTACACCAGTCCATTTCTTAAAAAGTTATCTGTGACCAACAGATGCATACAGTGTTTTCAGAAAATATTCAGACCCCTTGACTTTTTTCACATTTTGTTAAGTTACAGCCTTATTTAAAAATGGAATAAATACATAAGTATTCAGACCCCTTTACTAATTACTTTGTTGAAGCAATTTTTGTAGTGATTACAGCCCAGTCTTCTTGGGTGTGATTCTACAAGCTTGGCACACCTGTATTTGGAGAGCATCTCCCACTATTCTTTGCAGATCATCTCAAGTTCTGTGATGGTGGATGGGGAGCGTCGTTGCACAGCTATTTTCAGGTCTCTCCAGAGATGTTCTATCAGGTTCAAGTCCGGGCTCTGGCTGGACCACTCAAGGACATTGTCTTGATGGTTCCAAACTTCTTCCATTTCAGAATTTTATTAACCTTTTTTTGAACAGGGACTCACATTGAGATAAAACTATTTTACAAGAGAGCTCTGTATACATTTACAAATAAAACCAAATTCATAAATAAAACACAACAGCCCTACAAAACAGTATAATTAAACACATAATACACAACATTAAATATACTGTATTTAAGAAAAGCAATCACATTCTGTAATGTAAAAGTCTCCAATCAATAATTAAAAATGCCTGAAAGGCACCAGAATATCTAATTGCTAGGAATTCTGCATTTTGTTCCAAAAAAACTAAAAGCATTTCAAAACTGCATAGTAAATACATATAAGAGAGTGCAGCTCTCGTCTTACAGACAAAGAGGTCCATCCCACATGTTTGTAAAGAATACAGTGATGAGTTTTAAAATCGTCCCCAATGATAAAACATATTGCTGAATGGATACTGAATCCAATGGTTTCAAAACAGAGGCTTCATCATGCATATTAATAACGTTACTATAAAATGATGGAGGCCACTGTGTTTTTGGGGACGTTCAATGCTGCAGATATTTTTTGGTACCATTCCCCAAATCTGTGCCCCAACACAATCCTGTCTCGGAGCTCTACGGACAATTCCTCCAACCTCATGGCTTGGTTTTTCCTCTGACATGCACTGTCAACTGTGGGACCTTACACAGACAGGGGTGTGCCATTCCATATCATGTCCAATCAATTAAATTTAGCCCAGGTGGACTCCAATCAAGTTGTACAAACATCTCAAGGATGATAAATGGAAACTTGGATTTAACTGATATCAATTTCATGTCTCATAGCAAACGATCTGATTACTTATGTACAGTTGAAGTCGGAAGTTTACATACCCAAATACATTTAAACTCAGTTTTTCACAATTCCTGACAAGCCTCCCCCTTTTTCCTCCAAACATAACGATGGTCATTATGTCCAAACAGTTCTATATTTGTTTCATCAGACCAAAGGACATTTCTCCAGAAAGTACAGTTTTTGTCCCCATGTGCAGTTGCCAACCGGAGTCTGGCTTTTTTATGGCTGTTTTGGAGCAGTGGCTTCTTCCTTGCTGAGCGGCCTTTCAGGTTATGTCGATATAGGACTCGTTTTACTGTGGATATAGATA
This sequence comes from Salmo salar, assembly GCF_965601325.2. NCBI lineage: Eukaryota > Metazoa > Chordata > Actinopteri > Salmoniformes > Salmonidae > Salmo > Salmo salar. The sequence goes on along the minus strand of NC_138310.1, from coordinate 12,202,255 downwards.
CTTTTGTACCTGTTTCCTCCAGCATCTTCACAGGGTCCTTTGCTGTTGTTCTGGGATTGATTTGCACTTTTCGCACCAAAGCACGTTCATCTCTAGGAGACAGAACGCGTCTCTTTCCTGAGTGGTATGACGGCTGCGTCGTCCCATGGTGTTTATACTTGCATACTATTGTTTGTACAGATGAACGTGGTACCTTCAGGCATTTGGAAATTGCTCCCAAGGATGAACCAGACTTGTGGAGGTCTACAATTTTGTTTCTGAGGTCTTGGCTGATTTATTATGATTTTCCCATGATGTCAAGCAAAGAGGCACTGAGTTTGAAGGTAGGCCTTGAAATACATCCACAGGTACACCTTCAACTGACTCAAATGAGGTCAATTAGCCTATCAGAAGCTTCTAAAGCCATGACATAATGTTCTGGAATTTTCCAAGCTGTTTAAAGGCACAGTCAACTTAGTGTATGTAATCTTCTGACCCACTGGAATTGTGATACAGTGAATTATAAGTGAAATAATCTGTCTGTAAACAATTGTTGGAAAATTGTTGGAAAAAGTTACTTGTGTCATGCACAAAGTAAATGTCCTAACCAACTTGCCAAAACCATCATTTGTTAACAAGAAATTTGGGGAGTGGTTGAAAAATGAGTTTTAATGACTCCAATCTAAGTGTATGTAAACTTCCGACTTGAACTGTAAATAAGATATTCAGACCGTTATACCCAGATAGCACACAAACCTCTGCACACAATGTACGTATACAGGACACAGCAAGAAGATGCGATTTAGACACTGTTTGCTCATTTGCAAGACATCTTGCTTATTATGTATTTATAATTCCTTTTATAATTGCATTTCACTTTGGATTTGAAGAAGACACTTCAATCGAACGTCTTATTATGTCACTTACTCCTGGTATAGAAACCTTTTTCATGAATTCAAAGCTTGATTAAAACCACAGAGTTTTTGTACAGGCTATGTGGATCAGTTCTCACTGTGGGTTCCTAAGACCCTACAGGCACAGTAATAGGTGGCAGAATGGGACACTTTAACAAACTGGATCTTCAGCTCACTGGGGTGAGACGCAGACTCCCTCCAAATATAGAAATCTTGTCTCTGAGGATGAGGGGTATCACTGCTGCCAGAATTGGCATCAAAATTAATCCAAGTGAAGGCTTCACCCTCTTTCTTCTGGTACCAGTAGACTTTGTTACCTGAACACGAACCAGTAACTTTGCAGCTGAAGGTGACACTCTCTTTCTCTCTCTTAGTCTCTGATATCTGGTCCTGTTGCAGCCTCTGTCCTGAAGCAGCCACTGTAAAACAGAAATGGATCACTAAAAAATTCACAGTAGAGTTACTCCATTCAAATATATGGATACAGGTTTGATGAACAACTTACACAGAAAAAGAGAGAATATTATTATACCACAGTCCATGTTCAATGAATATGTGCTTTAGAATTGGGGAAATGAAAAGCTACTTGTTCTATATAACATTGAACATCAAACTGACTTAACAGATCTTTACTGAAGTATGGTTTGGATCATATAGTTGACTATGAAGATGAGAGGTGAAAAACCAGCTGGAGTGTGTCGTCTCAAACAGTTCCTCTGATAATGTCACTTCCTGTGGTGCAAAACACTTTCTTTTTCATAAATTCACAGCTTGATTATTTTGCAGCTCAAGAATCAAGGTAAAAGGTTATCCCTCCTTCTTCTGGTACCAGTAGACATACGTTGTACACTGATCATTGTCTTTGCAGCTGAAGGAGACAGCCTCTCCCTCTGTCATAATCCATTACATTTCCTGGCCCAATTTCTGCCCTGCCAATGACACTGCAATGACAATTTACAACAACAACACACTTAGACAAAAGTATAAAGCAATTACATGTGTCCACAATCTTTGCATCAATCATAGACTTAAATTCAGACAGAGACACTATTTTCTGCCAGTCATTTCCAGTTGCTCCATGACTAGGGTGCATTGTTGTCACGTCCTGACCAGTAAAGCAGTTATTTGTTATTGTAGTTTGGTCAGGACGTGGCAGGGGGGTGTTTGTTTTATGTGGTTCGGGGTTTGTTGATATATGTGTTTATGTAGTGGGGTGTTTGTTTAGAGTATTTCTGGTGTTTTTGGTTATGTTCTATGTTTTGTATTTCAATGCTCTATCTATGTTGTGTATTTCTTTGTGTTGGTCTGGTATGGCTCTCAATCAGGAACAGCTGTACATCGTTGTTGCTGATTGGGAGTCATACTTAGGTAGCCCTGTTTTCACCTGTCCCTTGACGGAAGTTGTTGTTGCACTGCTGTGTTGGCCTGCAATACTGTTCGTTTGTACGGTTTCTTGTTTTGTTTCGTTAAGTGTTCAAATAAAAGTTATAATGAGCGCTCAACCCGCTGCGCCTTGGTCCAGCATATACGATGACCGTTACAATTGTAGGGTTTTTGTACAGTACAGTACTTAAATAAAGTGAGCAAAGAATGACAACAGAGCCAAGATACATTTCTCTGAGGATTCTGAGATGTCCTCTATTGAACCTGAAGATAATTGTGTTTAGTTGGAGCAGAGATGATGTGACGTGAAACACTGTCACTAACTGTTCCTCCAATCTGATGTCACTTCCTGTGGTCGTTGTCAATGTTCCAATTATATTATCTCTCCTTCCTCCCAAAATGTGCACTTGTTCACTTCCCTTCACTGATTTGAAAGAAATATGGTGAAAAGGCCATTAGCCAATGCCTCCAAGTATTCAATGAAGGGAGAAAGTTGATGTTATGGACACACCCATTCACTGTCTAAATTCAACCACTATAGTCTTCGCACCAGATTTATCAATACTACTCAGCTAAGTGACACATTCTAGCTGTATCCTTGTCAAGGTCCTCCTAACTTTTGATGTAGACCTCTACGTACCAATTCCATATTGCTCTTTTAATACTGACATTTTTTTATTTTTTTTTATTTCACCTTTATTTAACCAGGTAGGCTAGTTGAGAACAAGTACTCATTTACAACTGCAACCTGGCCAAGATAAAGCAAAGCAGTGTGACACAGACAACAACACAGAGTTACACATGGAATAAACAATAAACAAGCCAATAACACAAACAAGTCAATGACACAGTAGAAAAAAAAGAAAAAGTCTATATACAGTGTGTGCAAAAGGCATGAGGAGGTAGGCAATAAATAGGGCATAGGAGCGAATAATTACAATTTAGCAGATTAACACTGGAGTGATAAATGAGCAGATGATGTGCATGTAGAGATACTGGTGTGCAAAAGAGCAGAAAAGTAAATTAAAAACAGTATGGGGATGAGGTAGGTAGATTGGGTGAGCTATTTACAGATGGACTATGTACAGCTGCAGTGATTGGTTAGCTGCTCAGATTGCTGATGTTTGAAGTTGGTGAGGGAAATAAACATTGCGCCCCTGTGTATTTTGCCACAAGATGGTGGTAAAACATAAGCCTATGAATCATGTTTCAGAAATCAAGTTGAATAGAAAAATGGTTCACATAACAGACCAATGGCTATCTATATATTCTATATCTTATGAATGGGGACCGTTGTTCTTTGGCTACATGATCTGCTATCACTGATGTTCTGTACCATTTAAGTAAGGACGTGGTGATCTGAGTAAAGAACAACACACCTATGGACAAAACGGACCAAAATGAGCAAATGTTTGCTACAGCTGCAATGTCAGAGTATGTGCATGCACCCTAATGAACTGGATAATTGATTAGCAATGCCTTTAGAGCTGTCTGACAATCTCTACTAAGCATAATATTCAAGACTAATCAGTAGCCTTTGTCAGCTTCGCAGCCTAGGCTATTTTTCTTTAAACAACTCCAGGATTTTGGAGTTGACTAGTCGAGGAATTGACTATTTTGGAGTTGACTATCCAGTTGAGTCTCCTCAGACGGGAGGACCATCCTACTCAGTGAATTTCGGAAAAATGTTAACCTGTTATGGCTAGGGGGCAGTATTTTCACGGCCGGATAAAAAACGTACCCGATTTAATCTGATTATTACTCCTGCCCAGAAACTAGAATATGCATATAATTATTAGCTTTGGATAGAAAACACTCCAAAGTTTCTAAAACTGTTTGAATGGTGTCTGTGAGTATAACAGAACTCATTTGGCAGGCCAGAACCTGAGAAGATTCTGTACAGGAAGTACCCTGTCTGACCATTTCTTGGCCTTCTTGATTATCTCTATCCAATACAGGGGATCTCTGCTGTTACGTGACACTTCCTACGGCTCCCATGGGCTCTCAGAAGGCGGCAAAAAGCTGAATCGTGGCTTTGCAGGCTCTGGCTGAAAAACAGTAGCGCGTTTGGATAGTGGCTGGTCAGAGTACTATGAGACTGAGGCTCGTGCACGAGTCGACTCCATGTTTTTATTCTTTCGTCTTTGAACGAAAACCACCACTCCCGGTCGGAATATTATCGCTTTTTTACGAGAAAAATGGCATAAAAATTGATTTTAAACAGCGTTTGACATGCTTCGAAGTACGGTAATGGAATATTTAGAAATATTTTGTCACGAAATGCGTCGTGCGCGTGACCCTTCGTCACCCTTGGATAGTGTCTTGAACGCACGAACAAAACGCCGCTATTTGGATATAACTATGGATTATTTTGAACCAAACCAACATTTGTTATTGAAGTAGAAGTCCTGGGAGTGCATTCTGACGAAGAACACCAAAGGTAATCAAACTTTTGTAATAGTAAATCGGAGTTTGGTCAGGGCTAAACTTGGTGGGTGTCAAAATAGCTAGCCGTGATGGCTGGGCTATCTACTCAGAATATTGCAAAATGTGCTTTCACCGAAAAGCTATTTTAAAATCGGACACCTCGATTGCACAAAGGAGTTCTGTATCTATAATTCTTAAAATAATTTATGTTTTTTTGTGAACGTTTATCGTGAGTAATTTAGTAAATTCACCGGAAGTGTTCGGTGGGAATGCTAGTTCTGAACGTCACATGCTAATGTAAAAAGCTGTTTTTTGATATAAATATGAACTTGATTGAACAAAACATGCATGTATTGTATAACATAATGTCCTAGGCGTGTCATCTGATGAAGATCATCAAAAGTTAGTGCTGCATTTAGCTGTGGTTTTGTTTTTTGTGACATTATATGCTAGCTTGAAAAATGGGTGTCTGATTATTTCTGGCTGGGTACTCTGCTGACATAATCTAATGTTTTGCTTTCGCTGTAAAGCCTTTTTGAAATCGGACAGTGTGGTTAGATAAAGGAGAGTCTTGTCTTTAAAATGGTGTAAAATAGTCATATGTTTGAAAAATTGAAGTTTTTGTATTTTTGAGGAATTTGTATTTCGCGCCACGCCCATCATTGGATATTGGAGCAGGTGTTCCGCTAGCGGAACGTCTAGATGTAAGAGGTTAATAGTAAAACATTAAAGTTATCCTGTTTAGATAAAACTATACTAAATATATTAATGTAACCATAAAACTCATTAAAACACACTGTTTTGCAATGAAGGTCTACAGTTGCTTCAACAGCACTCCCTGGGATAGCACCATGGTGTGGTCGGAGGGACAGCTGTTTTCTGTCCTCCTATGGGGTATATTGACTTCAGTACAAAACCTAGCAGGCTCATGGTTCTCACCCCCTTCCATAGACTTATATCGTAATTAATTATGATGACTTCCAACCTATGAGAGCTCTTGCAGCATGAGCTGAAATGTTGTCCACCCAAACAAAAGATCAAAGGATCAGATAACTAATCTAGTACTGAAAGCATTTCGCTACACCGACAATAACATCTGCATGTGTTAATCGCACTGTACTGGGTGATTGTAGTGGGTTTACTAACACGTTTGTTCTAGTAGCTATGTTGACTATGACGTTGGATGGTTGGTGGCCTGGTGGTTGGGAGTTTGGGCCGGTGGCCGAGAGGTTGATGGTTTGAGTACGTGATTTGACTTGGTGGGAGATCTGTCGATGTGCCCTTGGGCATACGCTTGATCCTGCTTGCTCCTGTGGGTCACTCTAGATGGGACTGTCTGCTAGATGACGGAATGTAATGAAAGCAGACTGCAGGTAGAATGTAATCTATCTGCAGACTACAATCACTGCAGGTAGATTGTTACATTTACTAACTAACTAATTTGACATTTACATCATTTAGCAGACGCTCTTATCCAGAGCGACTTACAAATTGGTGCATTCACCTTATGATACCCAGTGGAACAACCACTTTACAATAGTACATCTATCTATCTATATATATATATATTTTTTTTTTTTGGGGGGGGGGGGGTTAGAAGGATTACTATATCCTATCCCAGGTATTCCTTAAAGAGGTGGGGTTTCAGGTGTCTACGGAAGGTGGTGATTGACTCCGCTGTCCTGGCGCCGTGAGGGAGCTTGTTCCACCATTGGGGTGCCAGGGCAGCGAACAGTTTTAACTGGGCTGAGCAGGAACTGTGCTTCCGCAGAGGTAGGGGGGCCAGCAGGCCAGAGGTGGATGAACGCAGTGCCCTTGTTTGGGTGTAGGGCCTGATCAGAGCCTGAAGGTACGGAGGTGCCGTTCCCCCTCACAGCTCCGTAGGCAAGCACCATGGTCTTGTAGCAGATGTGAGCTTCAACTGGAAGCCAGTGGAGTGTGTGGAGGAGCGGGGTGATGTGAGAGAACTTGGGAAGGTTGAACACCAGACGGGCTGCGGCGTTCTGGATGAGTTGTAGGGGTTTAATGGCACAGGCAGGGAGCCCCGCTAACAGGGAGTTGCAGTAATCCAGACGGGAGATGACAAGTGCCTGGAATAGGACAAGGCACTTGTCTCTTGACACATTAATGATTGTCATGGGGGGTCTGAAAGGAGGTGGATCTGTAATAGGTTTAATGCTGAGGCAGCAGTTCAAGCCCATGTGATAACTGTAATTCCCAGGCCCTAATATTTTGTATTTGTTATATTGAAGCCTTTGATGATCTTCATCAGATGACACTCCTAGGACATTATGTTATACAATACATGCATGTTTTCTTCAATCAAGTTCATATTTATATCAAAAAACAGCTTTTTACATTGGCGTGTGATGTTCAGAAAATGTAGTCCCACCGAAAACTTCCGGTGAATTTACTAAATTACTCATCATAAACGTTGACAAAATACATAGCAATTATTTGAAGAATTATAGATACAGAACTCCTTTATGCAATCGCTATGTCAGATTTTAAAATAGCTTTTCGGCGAAAGCACATTTTGCAATATTCTGAGTACATTGCTCAGCCATCACGGCTAGCTATTTTGACACCCACCAACTTCGAGGCACACTAAACTCAGAATTAGTATTAGAAAAATTGTATTACCTTTGCTGATCTTCGTCAGAATGCACTCCCGTGACTTCTACTTCCACAAGAAATGTTGTTTTTGTTCCAAATAATCCATAGTTATGTCCAAATACCTCTATTTTGTTCGTGCGTTCAAGTCACTATCCAAAGGGTAACGCGCGAGCGCAATTCGAGACAAAAATTCAAAATGTTCCATTACCGTACTTAGAAGCATGTCAAACGCTGTTTAAAATCTATTTTTATAGTATTTTTCTCGTAAAATAGCGATAATATTCCAACCGGACAATAGTGAATTCATTCAAAGAGGAAAAGAAAAAACAGAGTGGTCTCGTGAACGCGCATATCCAATCTCTTTGTCACCAGGCAGACCACTGAGAAACTGAGCTACTATACTCTGCCCAGAGACAGGAGACGCCTCAATCCGCTTTCTGAAGGCTTTAGAGAGCCAATGGAAGCCTTAGAAAGTGCTACGTAACCCCACAGATACTGTAGTTTCGATAGAGAATCAAAAGAAGAACTACAAATTCTCACAGGCCACTTCCTGCTTGGAATTTTCTCAGGTTTTTGCCTGCCATATGAGTTCTGTTATACTCAGACACCATTCAAACAGTTTTAGAAACTTCACAGTGTTTTCTATCCAAATCTACTAATAATATGCAAATATTTGACTCTGGGCCCGAGAAGTAGGCCGTTTAATTTGAGTACGTTTTTCATCCGGCCGTGAAAATACTGCCCCCTATAGCGAAGAGGTTAATGCTGTATCAAGTTTAGGTTTTCTGGGCTGAGAAAGAGTGAGCATGGTTTACAGGTTTTACCATACTGCTGCATAGAACAATGCACTGGATGAGCCTCACTGTTGGTAACACGTGGGTAGTGCCGTTATTGTTCAGTTCAGTACTACAGCAATGACAGCATATGGCTAATCATATCAATGGAAGATATAATGTACAGGGAAGGTGAAATGAAATCTGTGTAGTCTTATACGTTTATTTACACCTATAAAACTGCATTCTAACACAAGTTGTAGGCGATTAAAGTCTATCATTTTTCATCAGTAAATGACAACAATGGACTGGATATGAAAAGCTGATTATTGCACACTGCCACCTGCAGCATCACAACCATGCTGTACTTTTTCCTATTTTGGTTTGTCACTGACACACTCAAAAGAAAATAACCCATCTAGATAGGATCTAATTGAGTAGAGAAAAATATCAGGCAGGGATTGGATGAAGGGGTTATTGTACCCAATTAGGCTATTTAGATGTTGATGTAGATTACAGGAGTGTCTGGTTTTACAGATGTATGATCTTAATTTGACCCCTTTAGTCGCAGGACGACTTAAATATCTGAATAAATATTTTGAATCGCCACCATGGGGCAGCTGGAAGCGGTCTTTTTATACAATGTAGTACTGTAAATATGTTGTAGGCTACGATATGTATGCTACGTGCAGGCTATAGTTCGTCTCATGTGAATTCATATATGGATTATAATAAATTGACGTATTTGTAGGGGTTAGGTGTATTTTTTGTAAGGGAAGTGAACAAGTGCACACTTTGGGAGGAAGGAGAGATAATATAATTGGAACATAGCCCTTGTCAAAAACCACAGGAAGTGACATCAGATTGGAGGAGCAGTTAGTGACAGTGTTTCACCTCACATCATCTCTGCTCCAACTAAACACAATTATCTTCAGGTTCAATAGAGGACACATCAGAATCATCATAAACATGTCTCTAGGCTCTGTTGTCACTCTTTGCTCACTTTATTTAAGTACAGTAAAAAAAAATCCTACAATGCACCCTAGTCGTAGAGAAGGGAAAATAAAATAAAAAAAATATGTGGACACCTGCCGATCGAACATCTCATTCCAAAATCATGGGCATTAATAAGGAGTTGGTCCCCCCTTTGCTGCTATAACAACCTCCATTCTTCATGGAAGGCTTTCCATTAGATGTTGGAACATTGCTGCGGGGACTTGCTTCCCTTCATCCACAAGAGCATTAGTGAGGTCGGGCACTGATGTTGGGCGATTAGGCTTGGCTCACAGTCGGCGTTACAATTCATCCCAAAGGTGTTTGATGGGGTTGAGGTCAGGGCTCTGTGCAGGCCAGTCAATTTCTTCCACACCACATCTCGACAAACCATTTCTGTATGGACCTCGCTTTTTTTGCATGGGTGCATCGTCATGATGAAACAGGAAAGGGCCTTCCCCAAACTGTTGCCACAAACTTGGAAGCACAGAATTGTCTATAATGTCATTGTATGCTGTAGTGTTAATATTTCCCTTCACTGGACCTAAGGGGCTTAGCCCAAACCATGAAAAACAGCCCAGACCATTATTCCTCCTCGACCAAACTTTCAGTTGGCACTATGCATTGGAGCAGGTAGCGTTCTCCTGGTATCCACCAAACCCAGATTAATCCATCGGACTGACAGATGGTGAATCGTGATTCATCATTCCAGAGAAAGCATTTCCATTGCTCCAGAGTCCAAAGGCTGCGAGCTGTACACCATTCCAGCCAACGCTTGGCATTGTACATGGTGATCTTTGGCTTGTGTATGGATGCTCTGCCAAAAAAAAAAAATTCATTACGCTCCCGACGAACAGTTATTGTGTTGACGTTGCTTCCAGAAGCATTTTGGATCTCTGTAGGGAATTTTGCAACCGAGGACAGATGTTTTTTAGTGCTATGCACTTCAGCACTCGGCGGTCCCATTCTGTGAGCTTGTGTGGCCTACCATGTTTCAACACAATAACGGCATTTACAGTTGACCGGGGCAGCTCTAGCAGGGCAGAAATGTGACGAACTGACTTGTTGGAAAGGTGGCATCCTATGAAAGTGCCACATTGAAAGTCACAGAGCTCTTCAGGCCGTTCTACTGCCAATGTTTGTCATTGGAGATTGCATGGCTGTGTGCTTGATTTTATACACTTATCAACTCAAATGTTAGGAAGATGTTCTTAATGTTTTGTACACTTAATGTTAATGTTTTATTGTATACTCAGTGAAAATGTATACTTTCGTATAGTATCACCACTTAGTGACACGTGTCATTCTCATATTCAGTTACACCACAGCTTTTCTTTAAGCTATTTCCTGTCTCTGTCTGTGCTTTTGATAATCAGAACAACGAAAAAATGCAGTGTAACTGGCTTTGAGGTCCAGAGTTTGAGGGATATAGAGGGATCTCAAAATGTTATAGCATAGAGAAAATGTAAGCTTGTGTTGAGTTGAGCTGGGCGTTATGGCCAAAATATCATATCACAATATGTTTAAAATGTTTTAAGGTTCATGTGTTGTAAATAATAGGAATGATTTATTTATATATGTAAATATAAAAGTTGTATGGCTCTATTTTCAAAATGTTCCTGTGATAATGTTGACATTAAAATATTTCCATAATAATGTATTTTAAGGACATTATTTCTGGTTTGATTAATTATGTGAGAATACAAGTTAATAATAGAATTTGTATTTTGCTTGCTTATAACATGCTTTCTTTTAGTACCAGTTTTAGCGGTCATCCTGGAAGGTGCAACCGTTTGAATATCAGTGACGGAACCCGAAGTTACCCAAGCTCTCACAGCAGCTGCCCCATCTAACTGTGGAGGAAGACTTTGCCTTACAACCAACGCATGTTCTGTATTCCTCCAGAGTTCCAAGTTCCTCAGCCTATTCACCGTCTACGCAGCTGCTTCATATCCCTTCGCCTCTTCACTCAAGCTTCCAAACTGTTGTATTTAAAGATAAGGAGAATGTTACATTTTTCCTTGACTTTGTGCCCACAGTTCAATTTTTTTTTTAAGCCATATTCTTTCAGATATAAACTAGACTCTGATGTGCTTATATTTGTAACTTGATGCTATGATTGGAAACCATGGCTCCTAAATCAGTTCAGAGTTGAAAACTGAGAGGTCAGCATATGCCATTTGTGACAATTTCATGTGTGCCCACAGAGCTGTTGAGCCGTTAAGGATGACACTTGAATATCAATAGATTGCTTAATATCAATAAAAAATATGTGCAGAGTATACAAATTCCTTTGGAATAGTATCAGGGGGGAAATAGAATAGGCTGCATAACCAATACAGCTGTGCCTACATTTGCAATTTATTATTACTGTATGTAACATGTTCAATCCATAATCTACATACTGTAAAAGGTCTGGGTGTAGCTGGTGCAGAGAAGTCAGGCGCAGGACAGCAGAAATGAGTAATAAAAGTAACTTTACTCAAAATTACCAAATACATGTAGTAATACCAAGCCCACACAAAAGGCCCGAAATACATAAAACAAACACACACAGAAACCATGGGGAAAACAGAGGGTTAAATAATGAACATGTAATTGGGAAATAAAACCAGGTGTGTAAAACAAAGACAAAACAAATGGAAAATTAAAAGTGGCGATGGCTAGAAGGCCAGTGACGTCAACCGCCGAACGCCTCCCGAACAAGGAGAGGGACCGACTTCGGTGGAAGTCATGACATATACATTCTATCCAAACGCATGCCTTTGGGAACTCAATGACACAATGTTTATTTTTCATGGCTGCACTCTCTTCATCATAGGAATGGAACAAATTGTGGGATCATACAGTACAACCATTACAACCACTGGACAGCGGTATACTGTTTGTTTGCTAAACTGACACTTTGGAATGAGTGCATTAGCATGGAATCTTTGCATTTAGCTTTGCAAAATGCATCAATATGCAAATTCAAAATGTCTTCCATGTTGGACGGGGCAGAATACTTTTTATAAGAACTGATTTTGGAGTTCACACTGGCATCTATCAGACACCTGGATGTCTCATACTCATCCTTCAACTACAGGTGAAGTCGGAAGTTTACATACACCTTAGCCAAATACATTTAAACTCAGTTTTTCACAATTCCTGACATTTAATCCCAGTAAAGATTCCCTGTCTTAGGTCAGTTAGGATCACCACTTTATTTTAAGAATGTGAAATGTCAGAATAAAAGTAAAGTGATTTATTTCAGCTTTTATTTCTTTAATAGCATTCCCAGTGGGTCAGAAGTTTACATACACTCAATTAGTATTTGGTAGCATTGCCTTTAAATTGTTAAACTTGGGTCAAACGTTTCGAGTAGCCTTTCACAAGCTTCCCACAATAAATTGGTTGAATTTTGGCCCATTCCTCCTGACAAAGCTGGTGTAACAGTTAGGTTTGTAGGCCTCCTTGCTCGCACACACTTTTTCAGATCGGCACACAAATATTCTATAGGATTAAGGTCAGGGCTTTGTGATGGCCTCTCCAATACGTTGACTTTGTTGTCCATAAGCCATTTTGCCACAACTTTGGAAGTATGCTTGAGGTCATTGTCCATTTGGAAGACCCATTTGCGACCAAGCTTTAACTTCCTGACTGATGTCTTGAAATGTAACTTCAATATATCCATATAATTTTCCTTCTCATGATGCCATCTATTTTGTGAAGTGCACCAGTCCCTCCTGCAGCAAAGCACCCCCGCAACATGATGCTGCCACCCCCGTGCTTCACGGTTGGGATGGTGTTCTTCAGCTTACAAGCCTCCCCCTTTTTCCTCCAAACATAACGATGGTCATTATGGCCAAACAGTTCTATATTTGTTTCATCAGACCAGAGGACATTTCTCCAAAAAGTACAATCTTTGTCCCCATGTGCAGTTGCGAACCGGAGTCTGGCTTTTTTATGGCGGTTTTGGAGCAGTGGCTTCTTCCTTGCTGAGCGGCCTTTCAGGTTATGTCGATATAGGACTGGTTTTACTGTAGATATAGATACTTTTGTACCTGTTTCCTCCAGAATCTTCACAAGGTCCTTTGCTGTTGTTCTGGGATTGATTTGCACTTTTCGCACCAAAGTACGTTCATCTCTAGGAGACAGAATGCGTCTCCTTCCTGAGTGGTATGACTGCTGAGTGGTCCCATGGTGTTTATACTTGCGTATTATTGTTTGTACAGATGAACGTGGTACCTTCAGGCATTTTGAAATTGCTCCCAAGGATGAACCAGACTTGTGGAGGTCTACAATTTTGTTTCTGAGGTCTTGGCTGATTTCTTTTGCCCAAACTGTTCATCCACTAAAGATAGAAATTGGCAGATCGACCGTACCGAGGAGTCCAAAAACAGAGAACACCATTGTGTAAGTTTTATGATAGTATTATAGGCCATATAAGTTCTGTTTTGCATTTCTTTAGATTTAAATAAAATGTAACATTTGCTAATTTTGTTAAAGGGCCTTCTTTGGGAAGTGTAGAGGAAAGAAAGCAATTAATAAGACATTTCGATAGCACTTTACATTACAGACCAGAATAAATTGTAATAACATGATACTGTGGAAACATTACATTAAGTCTAATTTATGTATGCCTACCACTTCTCTCGAGAACCATATTAATTTCCTGGTAAAATGTATGTTAAAAAAAATCGAATTAAACACTCCAACCCTGATTTTATTTAATTTGATTGTTTCAAATTAAAAGTACACATAAACAATAGTAAGATTTGTTTTGAGATAGGCCTACAATTCTACAAATGCAAGAACCTTAAGATATGTGGAATTGTCTTGTCTGCCCATCACTGTAATATTCTTGAATTAATAAAAATAATAAACCCACACACTGCTCTTGCTAGTATCACTGCTCGTTATAAAGCTTTAGGTGTCAGCCTCGAACCCACGGAAAGAGATGAAAAAGGTTAAATATTTTTTGAATATAAACATCTAGCAGCTTTGAATAACCAACAACTCATTACCCGCTCGAACTGGGGTTATCATTTACTTATACGTAATTTAGCAAATGCTCTTATCAGGAGCATTCGAACCATAGACCTTTCGCTTACTGGCCCAACGTTCTTAACCGAAAGGTTGCAAGTTTGAATCCCCGAGCTGACAAGGTACAAATCTGTCATTCTGCCCCTGAACAAGGCAGTTAACCCACTATTCCTAGGCTGTCATTGAAAATAAGAATTTGTTCTTAACCTGTTTGGGATAGGGGGCAGTATTTTCACGGCCGGATAAAAAACATACCCGATTTAATCTGGTTACTACTCCTGCCCAGAAACTAGAATATGCATATAATTAGTAGATTTGGATAGAAAACACTCTAAAGTTTCTAAAACTGTTTGAATGGTGTCTGTGAGTATAACAGAACTCATATGGCAGGCCAAAACCTGAGAAGATTCCATACAGGAAGTGCCCTGTGTGACAATTTGTTCTCCTTCTAGGGCATCTCTATCGAAAATACAGCATCTCTGCTGTAACGTGACATTTTCTAAGGCTTCCATTGGCTCTCAGAAGGCGCCAGAAAGCGGAATGACGTCTCTGCAGTCTCTGGGCAAAAAAAGCAGGAGTTTTTGTGAGTGGTCAGGCAGGGAACAATGACATTGGAGTGCACGTGCACGAGACGACTCCATGTTTTTCTTTCAGTCTATGAATGAATATAACGTCGCCCGGTTGGAATATTATTGCTATTTTACGAGAAAAATAGCATAAAAATTGATTTTAAACAGCGTTTGACATGCTTCGAAGTACGGTAATGGAATATTTAGCATTTTTTTGTCACGAAATGCGCCCGCGCGTCACCCTTCGGATACTGACCTGAATGCACGAACAAAACTGAGCTATTTGGATATAACTATGGATTATTTCGAACCAAAACAACATTTGTTGTTGAAGTAGAAGTCCTGGGAGTGCATTCTGACGAAGAACAGCAAAGGTAATCCAATTTTTGTTATAGTAAATCTGAGTTTGGTGAGCCCCAAACTTGGTGGGTGTCAAATTAGCTAGCCGTGATGGCCGGGCTATGTACTCAGAATATTGCAAAATGTGCTTTCACCGAAAAGCTAATTTAAAATCTGACACCGCGATTGCATAAAGGAGTTCTGTATCTATAATTCTTAAAATAATTATGTTTTTTGGCAATGTTTATCGTGAGTAATTTAGTAAATTCACCGGAAGTTTGCCGTGGGTATGCTAGTTCTGAACATCACATGCTAATGTAAAAAGCTGGTTTTTGATATAAATATGAACTTGATTGAACAAAACATGCATGTATTGTTTAACATAATGTCCTAGGAGTGTCATCTGATGAAGATCATAGGTTAGTGCTGCATTTAGCTGTGGTTTTGGTTTTTGTGACATATATGCTTGCTTTGAAAATGGCTGTGTGATTATTTTCGGGAGGGTACGCTTCTGAAATAATCTAATGTTTTGCTTTTGCTGTAAAGCCTTTTTGAAATCGGACAATGTGGTTAGATAAAGGAGAGTCTTGTCTTTAAAATGGTGTAAAATAGTCATATGTTTGAGAAATTAAAGTTATAGCATTTTTGAGGTATTTGTATTTCGCGCCACGCTATACCATTGGATATTGGTGAGGCGTTCCGCTAGCGGAACGTCTGTCCCTAACAGGTTTTAACTGACTTGCCTAGTTAAATAAATAAAAAAGTTCAGCTTCTGAAGTGATCCAATTAAAAAAAAGCTCCATATAATGAAATCAATGCATTGGGCCCTAATCTATGGATTTCACATGACTGGGCAGGGGCACAGCCATGAGTGGGCCTGGAAGGGCATAGGCCCACCTACTTGGGAGGTTGGCCCACCCACTGGGGAGCCAGGCCCAGCCAATCAGAATTTGTTTTCCTCACAAAAGGGCTTTGTTATAGAAATAAATACACCTGAGTTTCATCAGCTGTCTGGGTGGCTGGTCTCAGACGATCCCACAGGTAAAGAAGCCGGATGTGGAGGTCCTGGGCTGGTGAGGTTACACATGGTCTGCGGTTGTGAGGCCGATTGGACGTTTTGTCCCCAGCACAAGGTGCACCTGTGTAATTATCATGCCATTTAATCAGCTTCTTCATAAGCCACACCTGTCAGGTGGATGGATTATCTTGGCAAAAGAGAAATGCTCACTAACACGGATGTAAAACATTTGTGCACAAGCTTTGTGAAAAATACGCTTTTTGTGTGGCTGGAAAAATTCTGGTATCTTTTATTTCAACTCATGAAACATGAGACCAACATTTTACATGTTTGTTCAGTATAGTTATTTTTCTATTAATCAAATACATAGATACTTGGCCACAGCCCTTTAGATACGTCACTCATTGCTTCAAGCCACACCTCGCCACACCCACCATATGTAAACGGATCTCAAAGTCTAATTTAAAAACGTACAAAACTTATTGAGGAATCGTGTCGGTCAGTTCAAACCATTCCGCAACGTATCAAACGTTCAAGTGAATTGAACACCTCAGCTGGGGTGTGTCTTCTCAAACAGTTCCACATGAAAATGTGGTGCAAAAAAAAAAGAAAAAAAAGAATTCACAGCTTGATTAAAACCACAGTTTTTGTACAGGGTGAGTTGATTCATTCTCACTGTGGGTTCCCCAGCCCGATAACAGGCACGGTAGTAGGTGGCAGAACGGACCACTCTAACTGACTTGATCATCAGATCACAGGTGTTCTCCTTTCTCAAGGCTGATAAGTCATCTTTTTGTGGATAGTTGTACCCTCTATAGACAATGCAATTATGCTTTTGGATGTTGAGAATCAAGGTAAAAGGTTCTCCCACGATCTTTTGGCACCAGTAGACAAAAGTTGTACACTGATCATTGTCTTTGCAGCTGAAGAAGACAACCTGTCCCTCTGTTCTGGTCCATGATATCTCCTTGTCCAATTTACACACTGCCACTGACATTGTAATGACAAAATATACACATTAAGATGTACAAGGTTTGAATTATTATTATTATTTTATTTGTATTATTATTATTATTTATTCAACCTTTATTTAACTAGGATAAAATCCCTTATTAACTTATTTGTGTGACCTTACAAGATTCAGCAGAAGAATATAGCAACAGTATAGTGGCATTTAAAACAACAACTGCACATTGAGACAAAAGTATATTAGCAGAAGTCTGACGCATTTACGTGTGCCCACAATATTTCCTTCAATCATAGACAAATTCAGACAGAGACACTATTTTTCTCCAGTCATTTCCAGTTGTTCAATGACCAGGGTGCATTGTATAAAAAATAGATTGTACGTGATGGACACACACGGCCTACTTTAATAAAGGAAAGAATGACAACAGATCCTGGAGATGATGATTCTGATGTGTCCTCTATTGAACCTGAAGATAACTGTGTTCAGGTAGAGAAGTGATGAAGACGTGAGGTTAAACTGTCACTTGGGCCTCGTGGTTTCTAACTGCTCCTCCAACTTGATGTCACTTTATGTGGTTGTTGACAAAGGCTATGTTCCAATTTTATCATCTACTTATCTTTCCTTCCTCCCAAAGTGTGCACTTGTTCACTTCCCTTTTACTGATTTGAAAGAAAAATGGGAGCAGGTAGCCTAGCGGTTAAGAGCGTTGGGCCAGTAATTGCAAAGTCACTGGTTCAAATCCCCAAGCTGACTAGTTGAAAGATATGCCCTTCAGCAAGGCACTTAACCTTAACCTTCAGCTAGGCACTTAACCTCCTATAAGTTGCTCTAGATAAAAGTGTCTGGTAAATGTGGAAAGGCCACTAGCCTATACCTCCACCTTTCTAATGCTTGCGGAGAAAGGAGATCCCATCTGGAAAAAATTGGTTGAACGTCAACCAAAAAACCCAAAGTGATGATGTGGAAAACTTTTTAGATTTGTAAAAAGTCCTCGACATAAGGGCATTTTGTCTTTTTCACCCAACCTTTAACCTTAATTCAGTGACACTAGCACATTTCTAGTTGATTTCATGTTGAATTCATGGATAGTTGACAATTCAACCAAATTTAACTGAAAACTAAACTTGCCCAGTGGGATATTATTCACCGTCTAAATTCAGCCATTCTAGTATTTTTACCAAATGTATCAATACTTCTCAAATTCAGCTTATAAGTGATAAATTACAGATGTATCCTTGGTCAAGGTCCACCTAACAAAATGTTTTACTTTTGATGTACTGTACACCTCGATGTACCAATCCCAGATTGCTCCATTACTGCTGATATTGGTCCGCTGTGTCTTTCTCCACAAGATGGTGGTAACACATAAACCTATAAATCATGTTTAAGAAATCAAGTTGAGTAGAAAAATGGTTCACATAACAGACCAATGACTATATCTTTTTCAATCTTATGAACTGGGACTGCTGATTTTGGCTAGACGATCTGCTATCCCTGATGTTCTGTTATTATTAATTTACAGCGTTTTTATATACCATTTGATGTTTATAGTTCACCAGTTAAAAGTAATGATATGTGATCTGAGAAAAGAACAGACCTATGACCATGTCAAATATCCATATTTGTCATAAACAAGGTTAATATAGTAACATTCAGTGGTGTACTGCTATTTTTTAGGTGCGGGAGCCAGTTTTTGTTTTATATCTCAATCAAAGTTTGAACTGATAGATGTAGCCTATTGAATATCATCATAGAACACAGGAGGCTGGTGGCACCTTAATTGGGGAGGACGGGCTCGCGGTAATGGCTGGAGCGGAATCAGTGGAATGCTATCAAATATATCAAACACGTGGTTTCCATGTGTTTGATGCCATTCCATTTACTCTGTTCCGGCCATTATTATGAGCCGTTCTCCCCTCAGCAGCCTCCACTGTTATAGAATATGCGTTAAATGCATTTGCCAATTGCAACGTCTGCCTATGCCAACATGTTGTCTCAACAACATTTTATACTTTTAATAACTTCAAAGACCAACTTAGGGAACCACACCTTTATTTACCAATGAAGAGTACATGATCAGTGAATATATTCAATGTACAGGCTACAATGTGGGGATCTCTTGCGTGGTATTAACTACATGTATATAGGACTTGCATTCTTGGCACAATAAAGTTATTATATTCTACTCAATCCATAGGCTTCATTAATGCCATTAAGACTTGAAGTCGATACAACAACTATGATAACTGAGGTTCATAGATTGGTATGAATTAGTTCAGAACCTAACGTTTTTGTGTCCATACACAGATCAGCTACATACTGTAGCTAGCTACACATCCATAGGCATACAGTTATTTTTATCCTCCACTACACAATAAGCAAGCTGGCTAATGATAGTTAGTCAGCTAAATGATAGTTAGTCAGCTAAATTGCTAAATAGTGATGTTTGTAAATGAACTTTGACAAAAAAATATGCAAAATCGTTTGTCTCTAAATTAACTAACATATTCCTCTCAATTGTACATATATTTTGTTTGACTCGTATGACATTATAATCACTTACATTTGCTTCCACCGTCATGTTTTGTCAGCCATCTTTGCTGAAGACAGTCACCAGGGACAGGTGGCTCATGTCAAATTCGTCATTGGAACCACTCGATATGATTGATCATATAATGAGTGCTCTAACTCCCCCTTGCGGTGGTCTGGAGCAATGAAGCCGTGACGCTGGGTACCTCTAAGTCCCGCAGTATTGTATGCTGTAATCATGTGCCTATGAACCAGAGTTAAACTGATAGCACTGAGGCGGTGTGTCCTAGCAGGAAGTCCACTGTGTGCAGCTCATCAGGCACTAACATAACCTGAGCATGTATACCTCTCCTAAGCTTCCCAGTAAAGCAATAACAACAATAAAGCATCCCAGAATAGTGCTAAAAATAGCCCACGTTTACATATGTAGCTATAAGAAACAACGTTCGTGAAATCAATAATTTGCTAGTGACAGATGACATTCATATTCTGACAATCTCTCAAACTCACTTAGATAATACATTTGATGATATAGTGGTAGCAATACATGATTACAAGATCTACAGAAAATACAGAAATGCCAGAGGTGGAGGTGTGGCCGATTTTATATTCAGAACCACATTCCTGTAAGGCTTAGAGAGGATCTCATGTTAATACTGTTAATAATATGGTTACAGGTTCATCTGCCTCACCTAAAGCCCATTCTGGTGGGACGCTGCTATAGACCACCAAGTGCTAACAGTCAGTATCTAGATAGCATGTGTGAAATGCTTGATAATGTATGTGATATCAACAGAGAGGTATATTTTCTGTGTGATTTAAATATTGACAGGCTTTCATAAGGCTGGCCACTCAAGAGAAAGCTTCAAACTGTAACTATTGCCTGCAACCTGGTTCAGGTTATCAGTCAACCGACCAGGGTATTTACAAAAAGCACTGGAATTATATCATCAACATGTATTGGTCACATCTTTACTAATGCTGCAGAGATTTGCTTGAAAGCAGTATCCAAATCCATCGGATGTAGTGGTGACAACATACTAGTCATATCTAGGAAAACCAAAGTTCCAAAGGCTGGGCCTAAAATAGTGTATAAGAGGTCATACAATACGTTTTGGAGTTATTCCTACATGGTTGATGTAAAGAATGTGTTGGTCCGTTATGAGAAGCAACCAGACTCTGCACTTGACACATTTATGAAATTGCTTATCCCAGTTACATGCACCCACTAGGAAAATGACTTTTTCATTGGCAAGATTAGAAAACTTAGGCATGACATGCCAGCAACAAACGTTGACTCCAAGTATATCTGACCAAATTATAAAAGACAACACTGTTATTTTGAATTCCGTAAAGTGAGTGTGGAAGAGGAAGAAATTACTGTTGTCTGTCAACAATGACAAACCACCGGCGTCTGACGACTTGGATGGAAAATTACTGAGGATAATAGCGGATGATTTTGCCACTCCTAATTGCCATTTCTTCAATTTAAGCATACACGAAAGTGTTTGCCGTCAGGCCTGGAGGGAATCGAAAGTCCTTCCCCTACCTAAGAATAGTAAAGCCCGCTTTACAGGCTCAAATAGCTTACCAATCAGCCTGTTACCAACCCTAAGTAAACTTTTGTGTTCGACCAGATACAATGCTCTTTTACAGTACACACATTGACAACAGACTTTCAACACTCTTATAGGGAAGGACATTCCACAAGTACAGCACTTACGCAAATGACTGATGATTGGCTGAGATAAATTTATGATAATGACATGTTTTATGGCTTTACACCCCCTGCTATATTGTGGATAAAGAGTTACCTGTCTAACAGAACACAGAGGGTGTTATTTAATGGAAGCCTATCCAACACAATCAGGAATTCCCCAGGGCAGCGGTCTAGCCCCTTTACTTTTTTCAATTTTTACTGACGACATGCTCTGAGTAAAGCCAGTGTGTCTATGTATGCGGATGACTCAACACTATACACGTTAGCAACTGAAATGACTACAACACTTAACAAAGAGCTGCAGTTAGTTTCAGAATGGGTGGCAAGGAAGAAGTTAGTCCTGGATATTTCAAAAACGAAAAGCATTGTATTTGGGACAAATCACTCACTAAACCCTAAAACTCAACTAAATCTTGTAATGAATAATGTAGAAATTGAGCAAGTTGAGGTGACTAAACTGCTTGGAGTAACCCTGGATTGTAAATTGTCATGGTCAAAACATATTGATACAACAGTGGGTAAGATAGCGAGAAGTCTGTTCATAATAAAGCTCTGCCTCCTTAACAGTACTATCAACAAGGCATCGATTTTGTGTTGTATATATGTGGTAGTAGAGTAGGGGCCTGAGGGAACACACTTAATGTGTTCTGAAATCAGTTGTGAATGTATTCTAATGTTCATTTTTTTTATATGTGCCTTAATTTTGCTGGACTCCAGGAAGAGTGAAGTTCATTAGGAAAGTATTCAGACCCATTTACTTTTTCCAAATGTTCTTACTTTACAGCCTTATTCTAAAATTGATTAAGTTTGTTTTTTTCCTCAGCAATCATCACACAATACCCCATAATGACAAAGTGAAAACAGGTCTTCTGACATTTTAGATAATTTATAACATTTTGAAATACCTTATTTAAATATGTATTCAAAACGTTTCCTGTGAGATTCGAAATAGAGCTCAGATGCATCCTGTTTCCATTGATCATCCTTGAGATGTTTCAACAACTTCATTGGAGTCCACCTGTGGCAAATTAATTGATTGGACATGAAAAGACACACACCTGTCTTTATAAGGTCCCACAGTTGACAGTCCATGTCAGAGCAAAAACCAAGCCATGAGGTTGAAGGAATTCTCTGTTGAGCTCCGAGACAGAGGCACAGATCTGTGGAAGTGTTCCAAAACATTTCTGCAGCATGTCCTTGAGTAGCCAAGCCAGAGCCCGGACTTGAACCCAATCGGACATCTCTGGAGAGACCTGACAATAGCTGTGGAGCGACGCTCCCCATCCAACCTGACAGAGGATCTGCGGAGAAGAATGGGAGAAACTCCCCAAATACAGGTGTGCCAAGCTTGTAGCGTCATACCCAAGAAGACTCGAGGCTGTAATCGCTGTCAAAGGTGCTTGAACAAAGTACTGAGTAAAGGGTTGGAATACTTATGTAAATGTGATATTTCATTTTTGGATTTTTAATAGATTTGCAAACATTTCTAAAAACCTGTTTTTGCTTTGTCAATATGGAGTACTGTCTGTAAATTGACGAGTGAAAAAACGATTGAATCAGTTTTAGAATAAGGCTGTAACCGAACAACATTTTGGAAAAGTCAAGGAGTATGAATACTTTCTAATGCACTGTTGCTAATGGGGATCTATAATAAATACAAATAGCCTATATCCCGCCTAGCGGCGCAGCTGTTGATTTTGGCCGCATTAGAAAAGAGTGACTATTCAGCTTCTGCGAGCATCCTAAAAGCTCGTAAAAATGTTGGTTTTTGGTGTAACAGTAACATAGGCCTACCACTACTACTATGCTATAGCCTATGCTATTTGTTCTTGTATAATACAGCCCCAAGTCCATATCAAACTGTTTTAAGGACAGACGTTTTGGAAACACCTCATAGAGTTTTCTGTCTGTGGCTGTTCTTGTTATTTTGGATTTGGCCCGCTCAACGTGAGCGCAGAGCTTGTTGGACCAGGAAAGAGCTCGGCACCCAGCGTATTCACATACGCACTCTACCTTTGTAACTTAATGCTGAAGTTCAGCAGCCACTCAGCGAGTTGGTTACTTCTAAGCTGCTATACATATTTATTTGGTTTGTCATTCTATGGTTTTTCATGGAATTTTGTGGTAATTAAGTAGCGAATAATTTATTTTGAATTTATTATTATTTATTTTCCTCAAATATTTTTCCCATCTCTGTGCATTCTTAAATTGAAAAAAAGTGAGGGAGCGCAGCATATTATAGTAATTTAGCAGCCGCTCTTATTCAGAGCAACTGTCACACTTGTCGTTAGAAATGGCGGACCAAAACGCAACAGGTATGTGTATACTCATCTTCTTTATTTAACGGAAAAGAAGGAAAAAACCAAACAAACACGTATACAAAAAATAAGCAAAACGATGAACGACAAAATGACAGCCTTGAAGGCAACACAGCAATCCAAAGACAATCTCCCACAATTAGACAAACAAACACACCTAACTAATATAGGACTTCCAATCAAAGGCAACACCACACAGCTACCTTCAATTGGAAGTCCACCCCAATTAACCAAACATAGACATACAACTAACTAGATAACACATAGAAATACATAAACACAGACCATAAACCAAAAACCCGGAAATACTAAATCAAACAGGTGCTAACCCCGGAAGCACCTTAACAAAATAACCCCAAGCAACACCAAAAAAGAAAAATTCCCCCCTACTAAAGGGAGGGAAGGGAGGGTGGCTGCCGTCAACGACGGCACTGTGCTACACCCCCCCTCCCCAACCCACCTATCTCTGGAGGTGGCTCCAGCTCTGGCCGTTCCAGGCTGTTGGGGCAGTCTGGCAGCTCGGGACAGTCTGGGCAGTCTGGCAGCTCGGGACAGTCTGGGAACTCGGGACAGTCTGGCAACTCGGGACAGTCTGGGCAGTCTGGCAACTCGGGACAGTCTGGGCAGTCCGGCAACTCGGGACAGTCTGGGCAGTCCGGCAACTCGGGACAGTCTGGGCAGTCCGGCAACTCGGGACAGTCTGGGCAGTCCGGCAACTCGGGACAGTCTGGGCAGTCCGGCCACTCGGGGCAGTCTGGGCAGTCCGGCCACTCGGGGCAGTCTGGGCAGTCCGGCAACTCGGGGCAGTCTGGGCAGTCCGGCAACTCGGGGCAGTCTGGGCAGTCCGGCAACTCGGGGCAGTCTGGGCAGTCCGGCAACTCGGGGCAGTCTGGCCAGTCCGGCAACTCGGGGCAGTCTGGCCAGTCCGGCAACTCGGGGCAGTCTGGCCACTCCGGCAGTTCTGGGCAGTCTGGCCACTCCGGCAGTTCTGGGCAGTCTGGCCACTCCGGCAGTTCTGGGCAGTCTGGCCACTCCGGCAGTTCTGGGCAGTCTGGCCACTCCGGCAGTTCTGGGCAGTCTGGCCACTCCGGCAGTTCTGGGCAGTCTGGCCACTCCGGCAGTTCTGGGCAGTCTGGCCACTCCGGCGACTGTTGACTGGCGGGCGGCTCCGGCGACTGTTGACTGGCGGGCGGCTCTGACGTATGTTGACTGGCGAGGCTGGGTTTACGCACTTGAAGCCTGGTGCGTGGTGCTGGTACTGGACGTACCAGACTGGGAACACGTACATCCAGGCTAGTGCGGGGAGCTGGCCTGGGGCTCCATTCTTGCCCCGCAAAACTGCCCTTGTGCCCCCCAAAATTTTTTTATTGGGGCTGCCTCTCGAATTTCCTAAACTCTTCCATTGCCCTGAAAACACTCCTCCTTAACTCGGCCCATGTCCATCCTTCCTCCTCGTTCCTCTGCTGCTTGGTCCTGGTAAGTTGGGAGATTCTGTCACGCTTGTCGTTAGAAATGGCGGACCAAAACGCAGCAGGTATGTGTATACTCATCTTCTTTATTTAACGGAAAAGAAGGAAAAAACCAAACAAACACGTATACAAAAAATAAGCAAAACGATGAACGACAAAATGACAGCCTTGAAGGCAACACAGCAATCCAAAGACAATCTCCCACAATTAGACAAACAAACACACCCAACTAATATAGGACTTCCAATCAAAGGCAACACCACACAGCTGCCTTCAATTGGAAGTCCACCCCAATTAACCAAACATAGACATACAACTAACTAGATAACACATAGAAATACATAAACACAGACCATAAACCAAAAACCCGGAAATACTAAATCAAACACCCTATTTTCCAAAACACCACCCCGAACCACATAAAACAAATACCCTCTGCCACGTCCTGACCAAACTACAGTACCAATTAACCTTATACTGGCCAGGATGTGACAGCAACTTACAGTAGTGAGTGAAAACATTTTGGTACTGGTCCCCCGTGGGAATCGAACCCCCAACCATCTGATCCACACCGGACCACTTTGGCATCAGATGTTGAATTGGAGATGGTCAGAGCATGTTTACACTATAATCAGTAATTCAACCATCGTTACCATTAGCAAGTGTTGAATTCTGAGAAAAACATTCTGCTTCATGTAGCTAACAAACTGTCAATACAAAGAGAATCAGATTGAATCCACTAAAGGGAGTACTATCTTATTCAATGCAGTAAAATAATAAGGTACACCGTTCAAGGCACCAAGTACATTTTCACAGTAGCAAGCCTGTGTGCATGTTGCAACACAACACCACATTTGTTCAATAATTACATTGCTTGTTAACCTCTATGGGCTAGGTGGGACACTACCTACTCAACAGCCAGTTGAATCCTGTGGCGCGTTATTCAAATACCTTAGATATGCTATTACTTCAATTTTTCAAAAATATGACTATTTTACACCATTTTAAAGATAAGACTCTCGTTAATCTAACCACACTGTCTGATTTCAAAAAGGCTTTACAACGAAAGCAAAACATTAGATTATGTCAGCAGAGTACCCAGCCAGAAATAATCAGACACCCATTTTTCAAGCTAGCATATAATGTCACATAAACCCAAACCACAGCTAAATGTAGCACTAACCTTTGATCTTCATCAGATGACAACCCTAGGACATTATGTTATACAATACATGCATGTTTTGTTCAATCAAGTTCATATTTATATCAAAAACCAGCTTTTTACATTAGCATGTGACTAGCATGTGACTAGCTTTCCCCCCGAACACTGCCGGTGAATTTACTAAATTACTCACGATAAACGTTCACAAAAAGCATAACAATTATTTTAAGAATTATAGATACAGAACTCCTCTATGCACTCTATGTCCGATTTTAAAATAGCTTTTCGGTGAAAGCACATTTTGCAATATTCTCAGTAGATAGCCCGGTATCACAGGGCTAGCTATTTAGACACCCAGCAAGTTTAGCACTCAAAGTCAGATTTACTATAAGAAAAATGTTATTACCTTTGCTGTTCTTCGTCAGAATGCACTCCCAGGACTTCTACTTCAATAACAAATGTTGGTTTGGTCCAAAATAATCCATTGTTATATCCAAACAGCGGCGTTTTGTTCGTGTGTTCTAGACACTATCCTAAAGGGTAAATAAGGGTGGCGAGCATGGCGCAATTCGTGACAAAAAAATTCTAAATATTCCATTACCGTACTTCGAAGCATGTCAACCGCTGTTTAAAATCTATTTTTATGCCATTTTTCTCATAAAAAAGCGATAATATTCCGACCGGGAATCTGCTTTTAGGTAAACAGACAAAGGAAAAGAAAGCATTCGGTTGAAGCGGGCACGCGCCTAAGCCCATAGTACTCTGAGTGGCCACTTGCCAAAAGCGATAAAGTGTTTCAGCCAGAGCCTGCCTCGATATCGTTCAGCTTTTTCCCGGGCTCTGAGACCCTATGGAAGCCGTAGGAAGTGTCACGTTATTGCACAGATCCTGAGTCTTCAATAAAAAGAGCCAAGATGAAACACTACTTCTCAGACAGGCCACTTCCTGCTTGAAATCTTCTCAGGTTTTGGCCTGCCATATGAGTTCTGTTATACTCACAGACACCATTCAAACAGTTTTAGAAACTTTAGGGTGTTTTCTATACAAAGCCAATAATTATATGCATATTCTAGTTACTGGGCAGGAGTACTAACCAGATTATACGGGTACGTTTTTTATCCAGCCGTGTCAATACTGCCCCCTAGCCCTAACAGGTTAATTCAATGAAGCAGTGGCGGATGTAGGTATAGGCGACATGGGCAGCTGCCCAGGGCGGCATCTTTCCGGGGCAGCACGGGGCGCGCGCACAAAAACAATTGAAAAATGAAAAAAAATTATATTCGGAATGGTGACATTTGCGCGATCGGTTTTCTATCGCTCATTTGCACATCACGTCAATGATATCATTCCGAATATTGTGGATCAGTTAACCTTGTAGGAGTGGGCACCCTGATTCTAGTTTGTGAGCTAGGCAGGCTACTGCCTGAGAAGGTCTCCCACTCAGAAGTATGAGACGGGGATGGGGGCGGGGTTAGGTTGACCTCGGGTCTCCCCACTGGAAGCCTGAGGTAGCGGGAGCAGGGGAATCTATCATATATAACTTTGTACAGTACTAATGCAATTAGTTGTGCAATTTAGTTTGTGTGTTTCTTGTTTGAAGTGTAACAATCAGGTTCTCTTCTTTATAAGTGTGTTATTCTATTTGTGTATCTCTGTGATATTGGATTTGTGCAATTTAGTTTTATTTGTGTGTTTTTGTTAGCAATAGGGTAGTGTAATAATTTTATTATTTATTTTAATTTTATTTAGATTCTACAATTTCTTTCTATTTGTCTTTGTTACTTCTTTTTGATATTTATGAGTTTTATTTTTGTATATATTTTTTATATAGTTTTAAACATTATGATTATTTATTTGTGTTGTTCCAAATGTCAGAATAAAAATTACAGTTAGTGCATAATGGTGCTTTATTTTGTTAGGTGCTGAAGGGGGGGTTCGCCCAGGGAGCCATACAAGCTAGAACCGCCACTGCGTAGCTTTTTAGGAGTTAGTTATTGGTTTTAGTCCCTCTGAATAAGAATTATCCACCTCTAAATGTAAAAATGAATAACCAACAACTCATCACACGATCTAGCTGTGGTTATGCAGCTATATCTTGTTTCCACCTTATTAGAAAACCAAAGAAATATATTAACCACATTTTCCCACCACTATTGAGTCTAGGCTCAACATCTGCGTCTTAACATGCAGATAGAAGCAAACAGATTGAAAAAAGAGATGATCTTATTGTTTCCGCTTCTGAAGAGATTCAATAAAATCTACTTTTCATAAATAAGAATAGATGATCTTATAATAAAGAAATAAAAAAAAATTGGGGGGTTTTAGGTAACTTTATTTTTTTCTGTTATGGTGACAATTTCATCATACAAAACAGCCCAATACAGTATGTAGAATCCTTTGCAGAGCCATGTTTGTTGTAACATTTCTTTCATGAAGGCAGCGAAGGAAAATGTCACTCTTCGTACAAACCTACCAATGTAAACAACATCAATGTAAAAAAAAATATATATTTTCACTCATTGATCAATTTGTCTGCTCAATAAGCACTAATTTTTGTTCTTCAAAGAAAATATAAAATACGTATTTTCTATTACTCATGTTAATGAATAAAATATGTTAGAACACAAATTAAATTATTGGGGGGTAAAAACACTTCATTACACACATGACAAGTTACTAAATGTTATATTGGATAATGATACATAGGACATTTGGAAATAATGGCCCTACATATTTAATAATGTATCGGTAAATATAATATTTAGGTTAATATTTTTGTATAAATCAAA
This sequence comes from Salmo salar, assembly GCF_965601325.2. NCBI lineage: Eukaryota > Metazoa > Chordata > Actinopteri > Salmoniformes > Salmonidae > Salmo > Salmo salar. Next base: position 12,173,262 of record NC_138310.1, on the reverse strand, counting down.
TACAGATTTTGTAAAAAGTTTAATTTAAGCTATGACAGATACTCAAGGGCAACTTTCATGAAACAGTCTACATTTAAATCGTAAGGATCTACCTTCAAGATTTGCTTTCCTTATTTTTCACACAACCTTAACTTAACCTTTATTCAAGTGTCTGCAGTGGGTAGCTCCCACAATCATAAAAAGTGTAATATTAGGCTTCATTTTTATTTTCAGCAGGGAAACACAATTTACATGAAATGTTCTGCAATTCATGTCGTAATTGGCAGTTGAAGTTAAGGGAAGACATGAAATCTATGGCTCACAATATTTTAGCATCTTAAATATAAAGCTAAAAAAAATAAGAAAATTGGCCTACAAATGAAATGTTAGACCTCAATGGGATGTAAAATCCATGTTTTTCCCAGCCTACTACAACTCGATCCATACTGGGTGGTATCCTTTCTACAGGTGTTGTGTCCACTTCCCCATGTTCCTGTGGTGCAGCAGGAGAGAGAGCCCACAGCAGTACACCATGCTCTTCACTATCATCACTGTATAAACCAAAGAGGCCAGGTTCAGACTGCACATGAAGGAGAAGGGATCTGGGGAAAAGAAAAGAGTATATTGGCCGAGATTTTAGCCAGTGAATTTATTTGAATAAAGTCCTGTTTTCTGTTAGTTTTTGTTTGGCGTTATCTTCTTCAAATCAAGCTTTATTTATACAGCACATTTCAGACATGGAATGCAACACAATGTGCTTCACGGTTAAAATGAATACAAACAATGAAAATAAAAACTGAAATATTTACTACACAACAAACACGAGGATAAAACACAAAAGAATAACAATAAAAACTGAACGATGAAAAAAGCACCCCAAAGCTAAAAATGTGTGTTTTAAAATCTCTTTTAAATATGTCCACAGTTTCAGCCCCCCTCAGGTTCTCTCGCAGGCTATTCCAACGGCTGGGGGCATAATAACTAAAGACTGCCTCTCCATACCTCCTCGTCTTTGGCTTTGGGATAGTTAAAAGGCCAGTGCCTACAAAGGGACCTACTGGGTACATAACTTAAAAGCATGTCTGACATATTGGGGTGCACAATTGAGGATTGATTCCAAAACCAATAGAAGACTCTTAAAAACATATTCAGGATTGGTGGGTCCTCTGCGGGACGGTTGAGCTAACGTAGGCTAATGCGATTAGCATGAGGCTGTAACTAACAAGAACATTTCCCAGGACATATACATATCTGATACTGGCAGAAAGCTTAAATTCTTGTTAATCTAACTGTGCTGTCCAATTTACAGTAGCTATTACAATGAAATAATACCATGATATTGTTTGAGGAGAGTGCACAATTTTGAACATGAAAAGTTATTTCTAAACAAATTAGTCACATTTGGGCAGTCTTGATACAATATTTCGAAGGGAAATGCAATGGTTCATTGGATCAGTCTAAAACGTTGCACATACACTGATGCCATCTAGTGGCCAACATCTAAATTGCAGCTGGGCTGGAATAATACATTTTGACCTTTCTCTTGCATTTCCAAGATGATGGTACAAAAAATGCAAAAGAACAGTTGTTTTTTTCTTTGTATTATCATTTACCAGATCTATTGTGTTATATTCCCCTACATTCCTTTCAAATTACCACAAACTTCAAAGTGTTTCCTTTCAAATGGTACCAAGAGTATGCATATCCTTTCTTCTGGGCTACAGGCAGTTAGATTTGGGTATGTCATTTTAGGTGAAAAAAAAAAAAAAAGGGACAAATCCTTAAGAGTTTTTAACATTGATTAATAAGTAAAATGTGCAGGTTCTTCCATTTAAATTAGACATTTTAAACATTCCCATAATAACCTAGATGAACCAACTTCTCAGGTTAATTAAAGTTGAACTCCCACTTGCCTATAAAAGGTATGATTAATCATTATCATTGATTAACCAAATCAATATGCCTTTGCAAATTAATTCACGTCCAACTCCCACATTACTGATACAGTACTGATGGTTCATTAACATCTATAAATATAATAAAATTGTCTTTGAAGTTTCCAATGTATTCCAAAACCAAACTTTGGAAAAATAGGAACTATTGAATTTTTTTCTCCTCTAAAATGTTCTAATAATGTGCAAGCTATCAGAGCGAGTGGTCCCCACTCCCCCGCTAATTAGTGAACCCTCACCCATAAGATGATTGATCTCTGACCTCAGCAGCGATACCAACCCTAACTTTGCCATTAGCGGAAAAACAATAGAAATCGCGACAAACGCTCTCCAAAATCAACCTTCGGGCACAGGCCTTGTAAAGGTTCTCTCCAGTTTAGCCCGGATGTCTTGCCATCCGAGATTGGCATCGGTCCAATACCGTAGTGCGCAGCTGAAGCACGAGCAGGAATTGGTAGACATAAAGGGACAGGTGAAGAGAACCGGGAAACTGATGACAAATGCAGAAAAGGGATACATTTAGCTAGCTATGAACTGCGTTTAAAAATGGAACAATTAAATGTAATTGCAAAAACTTATGAAGACGAACGAGCAGAAACTCTTCAACAAAATCGTCTTCTACAGGAACAAAATCGCCTTCTACAGGAACAACTCGATTTAGCCCAAACTAAATATGACGATGTCCACGCCAAACTAGATAACTCGTCAGATTTATCTACAAACTGGAGTGAGCAGCTTGATAACATGCATGCAGTTTTGTTGAACGTTACTCAAAGTAACAATGTTCTACTCAAAAGGCTGCAGACCAAAGACGATCAGTTATTAATGAACACAATGACTAGGTTGGATGACAGGTCAGCAGAACTTATTGAAGTCGCTGACCAAATGAATGATGAGAGAACTCAGGTGATGAAGATGGAAATATTGATTTATAAGCAAGCGGAGGAAATCTCATCTCTCGCACAGTACTCAATACCTCTATCTGCAAACCATGACAGATAAGTATGAGACCAAAAGGAGCAAGTGCGACACTCACGTGTCCAAAATCAGTACTCTAAGTGCTCAAGTGGACTCCGCAATGCAGCAGAATACCACCCTTAGGTACAATCTGGTGGAATTCCAGAACGGCCACGCACTACAGCGTGACTACCCAACCAAGCAACTGGAGTCCGGTACTCAAAGGAGTGAAGACGATAGATGGTTTCAGACTTTGCCTCCCTCATGTGTCCCTCAGTCTTCTCCTCTTGGCAATATGGAAGTAATATGGAAGAGTTTTTACCGTTCAAACAAATGTTTCTGTCGAACATGTATCCCACCATTACCTACTTAGGCCTTACAGCCCATGTTGGCTTGCCTATCTTATAACTCAGAGAGCTTGCAAACACAGCTTTTGAGGCATCAAATGCTCGCAACACTAAGAGCCTTGACAACTCGGTTTTGAAGTTTGATCAGGAGCACTCATTCCAGTTAGAGGGTGCATTATCAGGTATTGGAGCGTTGAGAGATGAAGCACAACAACGGTTTTTTACCATGAAACCACGAATACAATAACCTCTGCGGTCGAAATAACTGTAAAGTACATCGCCATCGAAACGATTACCGCTCTACAATTGACCGGTTCGCTACGTTCCTGCACCCAACCCACAAAAAGTGTCAGAACACAAGTGTAACAAAGGGTTAAAGGACAATCAAAACGTAGATCAATGTTCTCTAGAAAGAGAGAAAAATTTGAGAAAAGGGTAAAAGATAAGTCACAAGGACTAGACAGGGAATTGCCAGACACCAGGTCCGCAGGAATTAACCTGTTAGGGCTAGGGGGCAGTATTGACACGGCCGGATAAAAAACGTACCCGATTTAATCTGGTTACTACTCCTGCCCAGTAACTAGAATATGCATATAATTATTGGCTTTGGATAGAAAACACCCTAACGTTTCTAAAACTGTTTGAATGGTGTCTGTGAGTATAACAGAACTCAAATGGCAGGCCAAAACCTGAGAAGATTCCATGCAGGAAGTGGCCTGTCTGAGAAGTTGTGTTTCATCTTGGCTCTTTTTATTGAAGACTGAGGATCTTTGCTCTAACGTGACACTTCCTACGGCTCCCATAGGCTCTCAGAGCCCGGGAAAAAGCTGAACAATATCGAGGCAGCCTCTGGCTGAAACACATTATCGCTTTTGGCAAGTGGCCGATCAGAGTACTATGGGCTTAGGCGCGTGCCCGAGTCGACCGAATGCTTTATTTTCTTTCGTCTGTTTACCTAAACGCAGATTCCGGGTCGGAATATTATCGCTTTTTTATGAGAAAAATGGCATAAAAATTGATTTTAAACAGCGGTTGACATGCTTCGAAGTACGGTAATGGAATATTTAGAATTTTTTTGTCACGAATTGCGCCATGCTCGTCACCCTTATTTACCCTTTCGGATAGTGTCTTGAACGCACGAACAAAACACCGCTGTTTGGATATAACTATGGATTATTTTGAACCAAACCAACATTTGTTATTGAAGTAGAAATCCTGGGAGTGCATTCTGACGAAGACAGCAAAGGTAATAACATTTTTCTTATAGTAAATCTGACTTTGGTGAGTGCTACATTTGCTGGGTGTCTAAATAGCTAGCCCTGTGATGCCGGGCTATCTACTGAGAATATTGCAAAATGTGCTTTCACCGAAAAGCTATTTTAAAATCGGACATATCGAGTGCATAGAGGAGTTCTGTATCTATAATTCTTAAAATAATTGTTATGCTTTTTGTGAACGTTTATCGTGAGTAATTTAGTAAATTCACCGGCAGTGTTTGGTGGGAATGCTAGTCACATGCTAGTCACATGCTAATGTAAAAAGCTGGTTTTTGATATAAATATGAACTTGATTGAACAAAACATGCATGTATTGTATAACATAATGTCCTAGGGTTGTCATCTGATGAAGATCATCAAAGGTTAGTGCTGCATTTAGCTGTGGTTTGGGTTTATGTGACATTATATGCTAGCTTGAAAAATGGGTGTCTGATTATTTCTGGCTGGGTACTCTGCTGACATAATCTAATGTTTTGCTTTCGTTGTAAAGCCTTTTTGAAATCGGACAGTGTGGTTAGATTAACGAGTCTTGTCTTTAACCTCTATGGGCTAGGCGGGGCGTAATCGTCCCACCTACGCAACAGCCAGTGTAATCCAGTGGAGCGATTTTCAAATATCTTAAGTCATATGTTTGAAAAATTGAAGTTTTTGCATTTCTGAGGTTTTTGAATAACGCGCCACGGGATTACACTGGCTGTTACGTAGGTGGGACGATTTGGTGCCACCTACCCTAGAGAGGTTAACACCCTTAGCATCCTTAAAAATCTAATTTCTCCCACTCTCACTCGAGACCCTATCCAGGGCCCGCTTGACAAAGAAACAAGCCCACAGGCTTTGTCTTTGGACTCTGATACAAAGGTTGCGAAGAAAAGGTCAAAAGCTTTGCTAAAACAAAGCCCACTCAAAATCAGAAAAGTCTACCTGTTTTCACCTTGACACATAACGTCATTGCGAATGACCACTCCACTTTGTAGGGAATATGTCCACTCTAAACGGCCATACCTGGAAACAGTCCCGGAGGACTGCTTAACTTGTCATGCGCAAATTGAGTCGGGCGCGACAATATCGCTCATCTCTCAAACATTGTTCAATGATCTCAAAAGGGCTTTGAAGCCAACTAAACACTGGTTAAAACTACCTCACCTCTCACATTGAGAGTCATGCTGAAACTACACTTCCAGGACGTATCGCTCGTTCACCCTGTGTATGTTACCAGCCTCGAATCTGAACCTCTGCTACTCGGAGCAGGCTTGATGGATCGGTAACTCCCACTGATGGATTGGAGAACATACCATGTATGGTCACAGTGCCTTCTCCTAACACTAGCTGCAACTTAATCATCCACGAATGGTATCTGTCAAAAGCAACCCTTGGGAAAAAGACATTTCGAAACCTCTTGGAGCAGAATCCGATCCAAGGAGATATTACGATATCTCAACACATTCCAACAGCAAACCTGATTGACCATTCTTTTCATGATTTCGAGCCAGCAGTCTCTGTGAATGAGCAATTTCCCTCCTCCTTGAAGTCGTGCAATACTGTAGTTGAGATGAACTTCTCTTTCTCTTCGGACACTTCCGCAAGCACTGTGGCCGTCTCAGCAAGAAAAACATAGATGAGCAGAGTTTACTCTGCTTCTGATGATACATCTTCCGCTTTGTGGGGGACCCCTTTGTGTCACTCCTTGCAATGACACTAATGGCGTCAGTCCAGCAACTGACCCGATGACTCCCACTGGTGAAACACTTTGCGATATCACAGACAGATATCCTTGTCTCAGTTCGCAGGTACTGAAGAGGTTGCCACACGCGGACGCTGTGGTGACTGACAGGCCTTAACAGCCACTGAGGGTTTTGAAGCACAAACACCAGGAGATTTGGTTGAAAGGTTACAGGCATTCTCATAACAACGCGGCCGCTGACAACTCATTCATAGGGTCCGACCTTTTCATTTGTGCCTCGGATACCAACACCAACCGCTGGTGGGGCCCAGACCCATGATGAGCCTCATCGAGGCCGGTGGGGGGGTTGAGACTACGTGCAACACCATACGAGGACGCCAGAGCAGAAAACAAATTTAGTTGTAAACTCTCCTATGAGAACAGTGAGGAGCAGACAGGCCCCTAGACGGGGATAATCTTAGAACACATCTAAGATATTACTGAGGTGTACCACACTGGTCGTAAAAGAAGTCCAGTGGACTTCCACCTCCAAAACAAATGGCAAAAATAATCATGCCTGGCCATGTGTAGGTTCAACAACAATACAACTATTAAAATGCTCTAATCATGTGTTCCGGTAGGATAACTGGTCCCTTTGAGTACCAGTGCCAATGCTACCACAGTCAGTCCAGCAACAATCAGTAAGAGGATTAGAGACCTCACAAGTCAAATTGCTACTGATAATAGTGACAACGGAGTTAGTTGTCACTCAGATTGCAATACGTGTAAGGGAATCTCAGAACACTCTTCTGATGGTCACCACACATGCCACTAATAAATAGAACCCTCCGTTCAGGAGGAAAGTTATTAGAAGTCATGAACCATAATCACACCGCGTATGACTGGTTCAGTGTTTAGAGAGTACTTCCGTCATGAGGTTAGCTCCTCCGTGGATAACATAGCTATGAAATAGACTCCTTCATACCTATCACCGCTACAATGGTGTAAGACATATTGACGTGTAGTAAAAATACTACAGGTCCCCTTAACACATGTCTGGAGGTTGACATCAATTCTTACTGACCTCCAGGCATTGACCTGGAAATTATCTGATGACGTCAGACTCAATCTGAACAGGTTGCAACCTACCAGGATACTTGGTTCTTTCCCTTGGCATGTGCCCTTATAAACACATATACGCACGCAAACAACGGAACATTTAATGAGGATTTATGCTCGCATCACATAAGGGGTCGAACGAAATACCAGCCTTAGTAAAGTTGAACATTTACTCTTAGGCCTTTTCGACTCTACAGCTACAGTACTCACCAGTTTCTCCACAGAGGTCCATAGGTGATCCCTGTAGACTGCCCAAAGCTGGTGCCTTCAAGCTGTAGACTAATCATGTAGTTATCAACTTGGGATAGTGCCCTAAGCAACACACCGCAAATTAGGAACCCTAGATATGGCATTAGACAATGCCATGATAGGGTCACTTTGCCAGGACCTTGGACGTATATAGAATGCAGTTCAATTAGATGGTTTTGGTGTGATATACAAAATATGGTTATCTTTTGTTTATGCTTTCATTCCTTTTTGTTTCATTTCCTTAGACACTTAGGAAGTGATAGAGCCATAACCAAAGCCCCATACAACCATCACTTAGTGCCACAACACCAGAATAGTGCCACAACACCACAAGAAATTGAATTATATATTTTGTGAGTGTGTTAACATCTGCCTAAGTTACTGCCCAGATCTTCCAGTCTGGACGACCAGACGATGGGTCCGGAACACCGATCCCAATCCAGACATCCACTGCCCATCCTTGTGTCGACCTGTTCCATTTTCAGAAATCCTACCCGGGTCGACCACCAGAGGGAGACTGCAACGGCGATCACCAACCAGACATCCCCTGACCATTCCTGTAGTACTTTGCAGCTTCCAGGAAACGTACCAAGGTAAACCGCTAGAGGGGGACCGCAGCTGCAATCACCAACCGGACATCCACTGCATATTCTTGTGGTGGACTGCTCTGCTTTCAGAGAGCTTAACAAGGTCAACCACCAGAGGGGGGATCCCAACAATGATCCACAACCAGGACATCATGTGGTCATTGTTCGTAGGTTGCTTTGCAACTTGCAGGATAATCACAAGATTCAACCCACCAGAAGGGGACTGTCATGATGTGCCCTGGGGGGAGGATCATAACCTCCCCCTCTCTCTTTCACCACAGTTTTATGACTTTACGACAGGTCATAAATACCTGGTAGAAACTGCCATGCAGTATTGAGGGACAGAGTCTACCAGAACAAAGAGCTTCTCTCAGTTCAAAACTCCTAATTCCCAAAATGGGAGAACTAAATATTATTTATACCGTTGAGAACGTGGGAATGGTCCGTGGACACTTAAGGGACAGTCAAGTCGAGTGTTTCATTTGGTGATCTCATGAAGGACAGGAAACACATATCTCTTAATAAAGTGTACATTTCCCAGCTGTCAGGTTTACATCTAGATATTGTGAAACGTATGTGATTAAACACGAAACTATTTGTGGAAAGATGTAATGTGATGTTTTCCTAAATGAGACTGGATTTTCATCTAAAGATTAACTTGTCAGTGGCCACGCCCACGTGAGCATAGCTATTATGTCGGCGTTATGGAACCGCCCTTTTCTACTCCAGAGTATAAAAACACCCGTGACAAAATGTACATTTCATGCCAAAGAGATCCACGGTAAGCCGGACGTCTCGAATGGTTAAGAAGTCAGAGAACACCGGGACAGAGTCCCCACGTTGGAATGGCTACAATTCTATAGGCCACAGAGACCATACACCTGTAGTTTTGGCTACAGTACTAGAAATTGTTAAAATCTGAGAATATCGATCACTGCAGAAGAAGGAGCAAATTCTAGATGACACAAATTTACTAGTCTGCAGCTAGAAATGATGCAAACCTTGAACGAGAATACTGACACCTGCCAAAGCATCTATTCTATGGGAACATTTCTGAATGATACTCTGAAGTATCCATTCTATCCACCTACAACCACGAAAGACATTGTGACTTCTGGGGAAGTTAACCAGAGACCCCGATGAACTCTACAGGACGATCAAGTGTTTTCAACGATGAGACAAGAACGACATACGGGCGAAAATATATATATATATATTGCAATTATTCTTGAATGAGCGACCGTTCATGTGTGAAGGATTAGCATTTCAATTAGTATAATTATCCATTGTGTGTAGCGAATCCATTTTGTCTTTTCCGCTCTCTGTCACCACCCCTTTCCTTTGTCTATCAAGCCGTCATATCGGCTTCATCTACTAGGGACCTTTTCTTTGTATCATTGCTAGTAACCAATATCTACTGTTTTTTTATGTATTTTTGTGGTTACTTAGTTAGTAAATAAATAATTAACTTCTTGTTAATCCAGCCGCTGTGTCAGATTTCAAAAAGGCTTTACGGCGAAAGCACATCATGCGATTATCTGAGGACAGCACCTCTCATACAAAAGCATGAAAAACATTTTTCAACCAGTGTCATAATTACAGCCGTGTTGAAGAGACCAAACTGCAGCAGGTGAAATGTAGATACTCATCTTTTTAATATATAAGAGCAAAGTATCCACGGGAAAAAAAACAATGAACAAAAACGACTAACAACAGGCTAACTACATACCAAAAACTAGCAGTGTTAGCACAACCACCCACAACCCCAAGTGACAAACATACTCCTAATTATATGACTCCCAATCAGGAACAACGATAACCAGCTGTCCCTGATCGGGAGCCACACAGACCCACATAGAGATACAACACCCAGAACACACATACACAGACATACTCTGCCACGTCCTGACCAAAACTACACAACAACACCCTCTGCTGGTCAGGACGTGACAACCAGGCAGGTGCGCCACGAAAGTCAGAAATAGCAATGTAATAAATGCCTTACCTTTGAAGATCTTCTTCTGTTGGCACTCAAAGGTCCCAACTACATCACAAATTGTCATTTTGTTCGATTAAGTCCTTCATTATGTCCCGAAAAACTCAGTTTAGCAAGCACGCTTCATTCAATAATCCACCGATTTCCCTCATTCAAAATGCATACAAAATGAATCCCAAACGTTACCAATAAACTTCTCCAAACAAGTCAAACAACGTTTATAATCAAACCTCAGGTACCCTAATACATAAATAAACCATACAATTTAAGACAGAGAATCGTTATTGTCTTTACCGGGGATAAACAACAAAGAATGCGCTCTCATCCATGCGCAGGAAAACACTACAGCCAAAATGGGAGCCACTTAGAAAAACTACAAATTCTAGCTCATTTTTCAAAAAACAAGCCTGAAACTCTTTCTAAAGACTGACATCTAGTGGAAGCCCTAGGAACTGCAATCTGGGAGGATTTCGCCTCATAATTAACATGAATTTTTTGGGGGGTGGTTTGTCCTCTGGGTTTCGCCTGCCATATCAGTTCTGTTATAATCACAGACATTATTTTAACAGTTTGGGAAACTTTAGAGTGTATTATATGCATATCCTAGCTTCTGGGCCTGAGTAACAGGCAGTTTACTTTGGGCATGCTTTTCATCCGGATGTGAAAATACTGCCCACTAGCCCAAAGAGGTTAAGCCAATTTGTATATTGCTGATTCATTATGGAAACTAGGGTTCGTGCAGATATCCAAGGGTTTGTGACTTTCTGTAATGAGAACTGATGAGGCAATTAAGAATTAATTATTAGAAGACTAATTGAAGAGTTAAATTCGGGAAAAGTATAACTTTGTAATCTCAACATTTTCCGTGGTGCCCCAACTTCCTAGTTAATTAATGTTTACATGATTAGTTTAATCACGTAATAATTAAACCTAGAGAACTAATTTTATATAAATAAGTCTTCATATTTAATGATAGTCCAGACTCGACACATGTATCTCATAGACACATTTTCATCTTATACAATGGGTGGGTCTTATTCTGAATGATGATTGGTTTAAACCGCATTCCAGCCGGTGTCTATTCCACAAGTTGCTAAAGGCAAAATCTATGAAGTTAAAATGACTATTTACTCTGTTCCATCTGACTGTACAATCCACTGTTTCATCAGCCCAGGCAGAGAAGTTATGCACTTGATATCCACTATAAAAAGCATCTAGACATTGTCACATTTCTTTTAGACTAACATTTAGATTTCAACAGCGGAGATTTGTTTAAAGCTTACTGTCTGTCTCTCCGGCATTTGCAACATTGTTTCAATATTAAAATTCGATCTCCTGCTGCCCCATACTAATGAAAGTGTCCGGAGTCCGGACAAGACCGACAGGCAGGCAGGCAGTGTTTCTCAGCCTGTCAAAATCATGAATCAGCTGGCATAATTGTTATGATATATACAAAAAACGTCAATTGATGAAAGGACAAATGAAACGCACGCAATTTGCAGTCTTTCCATCTTCAATTTTAAGTGATTGTATTACTGCAGCTGTGTTGTTGGCTAGCTCCTCTGAACATCAGTGTCCTGACAAGTTAGCATATTTTCTATGCCAGGCAAAATCGTGCGTCATTAGATCATTGTTATCGATGATCCAAATAAATGTCACTAGAAAATGATTAAACAAATGCAAATGCTGCTACTTTGCTGTTATTCAGGCTGCACTTTTTGACATGATTGTAAGTTAGCCATAGTTGGCTAGCTAGCAAGCAAGGGATAAGAACATTGACAGCCAGTACGGCAATGGAACATTTAGAATGAACGTCTGGGTCGTGTCCATAGATACAGAACAAAAAGACTGAACGACTAGGTCGGGTCGTGTTTCTAGCAACAGAACCGATAGAATGAAAGACCAGCCGACTTTGGTAGCAACCCTAGATTTGTGTCGGGACTATATCTTGTAGAAGGATGAAATAGTATTAATAAACTCATGAAAATATAGTTTTTAATGAAAGTATGTCAATCATTATTTGAATATGTTGGTAACCTGTTGTATAAAAATGATAATGCCCTCGAAGCTGGTGTTTGGAGGATGTATTGGCACTGTTTGCCAGCCGTCGACTTCCTCTCGGGCATAACAACTGCCAATATATCCAACAAACACCGGCTTCTCGGGCATTATCACTTAAATGTCATTCTCAACATATCCCTAAAAATAACAAGTTACAATGTTTCCCTTTGTTTACACTGTGTGGTCCTGTCATCATGACTACGATATAGCCGACATTAACTTGTATGCTAATGGTCTCTTATAAATCAATTAAAAGTAATAAAAAAATGTGATAAAAACAAATATCATTACACTCTGCTTAACTTGGTGTTTCCTGTCCTATGCGTTATAACTCGTTCACCGTGAAGATAACGTTTAAAATATCTAGTTCTCAGTTGGCTTGGCGCTCTCATTCAAATTGAATGAGTCAACTGATCAGGGTTGCCAGGTATATCAAACATTTCTAGCCCAATGTGAACATAAACCTTCCCAAAAGGCCTGAAAACTATCCCCATTTTTCTTTCACAACAAGAGAGGACTTGCCATATCTATACAATAATCCCTTTTTCCATAACGTTATTGAGCCAATTAATAAGGAATATCATAGTAACCGTTAGAAGCAAATTTCGTGTTTCCTCAAAATAATTATTATTGCAAGCTATGACATTGCTTAGTCATAGCAGTCAAACGAGTTAAATCGACATCTATTGACAGAAAATGATCTGGCGAGTTTAATAAAGGCAAACTATCTTTTCTCTTGCCACATATTCAAATGAATGTATTACGTCATAAGGATCAAGGGGTATGGTATATGGCCAATATACCACGGCTAAGGAATGTTCTTAACCATGACGCAACGTGGGCTGCCTGGATACAGCCATTACCCGTGGTATATTGGTCATATTCCACAAACCCCCAGTGTGGCTTATTGCTATTTTCAACTGGTTAAAACTGTAATTGGAACAGTTAAAAGTAATGTTTTGTCATACCTGTGCTATATGACAAATCAAAATTCAGGGCTCAACCAGGTTTATAGATAAATCTGACAGGAGAGTTCGAGTCATGAAAGTTGGACAGAGGATCTCGAAGTCTCTGAGAAAGAAACATTGGATGAACATAAAAAACGGCAACTGTGCAGTTATGTGCCATATGTTATGAATACAAACCGTTATAAAGGGCCCATTTGCGAGATTGACTTGTAATTTCAATAGGCATAGGCTACTGATTGGCCTACATCTCTTTTCAGATAGTCTACAGTAGCCTAGACAACATGTAGCCAAGATGTAAACTGAACAAATTAGCAGCTTGCTTAGTTCAAATTAACAGACTAATTTATTCATGAATAGGAAGGCGATTTCGCAATAAGAAGTGCTTGTGTTTCCCAGTAGCATGCTGGAATAAGCTACTGAGGATGGGGTCATAATTTCAGTCACTGAATTAAATATTAATAATATGTATATGAACTGAATATGCTTGTCAACAACAGTCAGTGGTTGTTTTTAATTTCCATAACTTTCATTTCAAATTTACACTCGGGCAGCCCCCGAGACCCAAGACCTGAGTATGCATAAAGCACTTACCGTTTTCTTTAATAAGCAGTCAACATAATAATGCAGTTTAAACCACCTCCACTCACTCAAGTGACTAAAGTGCTCTCTCAACACACACACACACACACACACACACACACACACACACACACACACACACACACACACACACACACACACACACACACACACACACACACACACACACAGCCGGCCTCACTGCCTGACAGTAAGCAGCAGGTTACCGTGAAATATATATTGTAATGAAACAGGCAGGGAGCAGGTCTCGAACCCTCAACCATCTGGCCCGAAATCCAGCGCTTCTGTGCCCCAAAAGCATGCTCAAGCGGCAGAGTCGATATCCGCGCTTTTAAACCCAGGGTCGTTACAATCTTTTTTTAAAGAAATGCCACAGCGGCCGCGGTTAAACTTAGAAATAGGATAAAAACCGGCAACCGGCGGCCAATACTTCCCCATACTGGTATATAAATTAATCAGTATAATACCAAGCAACCTCTTTTGACCTTGTGGTGTTTATTTATTTAATGCATTATATTGCCACTGTGCTATGCTAACACACACACTTTTTAAAATGTTTATGTATCCTTTATTTATACAGGTGTTTTCTCATTGAGATAAAATACATTGTTCACTTAATAAATATGGTACCATATGATCATTTTTGGCACCATTTATCATGATTGTGTGTTACCATGGTAGAATGTAAAATGCAGCTTTAAACCATGGTATTTCCATGATCCACATCTATACCATAGTATAAATGATGCAATACCATGGTATTATTTAGGTGCATCGCAGTACTATCATACTTCAAAGCTAAAACCATTGTTCAGATCTATACCATGGTATAAATTATGCAATACCATGGTATTATTTAGGTATAGGGCTAATGGCAGTACCATGGTAAGCGGAGGTGGTATAGGTCATCTATTCACATGCTCATCTAACACTGTTCAGAAACATTTAGCATGCAATAATGTAGCCTATGTTAAGTGTATTATTTTTTGCTCGATCGCCTAAAGGCAACTCCCATTGCCCGCGAAATATGAGACTCACATGCTATTGACATTAGATTGCTATTTTTTTCATCGGTATCATGATGAAGATACTCTCAATGTAAGACCCTACACCTGCTCCCTAACAAAGCGGAGTGAGGGTAGAAAAGAGATGAAAGGTGGATTAAAAAATAGCATGGGCTTGCCTTCAAAATATCACTTTTATATTTGACAGCGCATATAGGCTGCACAGACCAGTAGCCAAATTAAACTCTAAATATTCCATTATATTATTTAGAGTTTTTTTTTTTTATTAGTATTATGTTTCTTAGGACCTACCTAAAACTAATTAATAATGGATTTCTTTGTGATAGTGTATATTATTAAGATTGATGTCCACGCAAATTTGCACAGGTCTAGTCCCACTCCTAAACTTGCTGAGAGATATAAAAGGCTTATCCCAGAATGTGGTAAAAATAGGACTGTATGAATTGGTCTCTAAAAAACATTCCCTGATGAGTTTTTTTTTTTTTTTTACAGGCAACATGCCGTAAAGTCTGTCTGTAAAGGGTATAATTTACCAATCCAAAAATGGTTAGCTGACATGACCAATTAAATGACTGTCAGTGACTGACAAAACAAGAGAAAAACTGCTGATGCACATGCACATGCTCATTTCGAATTTACACCTTGTTTATTCTACTATTCTAACTCTCAACAGTAAGTTGAGACCACGACTGGGGGGGCCCAAAGCGACTGAATATGTCACGTATGCCTGGCACTGAAAGGTATGCAATTTTTACATGGTTGAATAGCCTACATGATAGCCGACTCATATAAATATATTACATGAATAAATATACATAAATAATGATGTATACAAAACAATACACACGAATGTAAAACTATTTCGATGACTGGCTTTACCTTTTAGCATGTCAACATCTTGAGGGTCCCCTTCATGCTCCACATAACATCTGTATTTGTTCTTGTACGCATTCTCTTTATCAATGATGATCATACTGGTCGTCTGTCCTTCCTCCCTCTGCTCTAGCTGTTCCGTCTCTGCTTTGGACACCTCCACTGTTTGGCCGTATTCATCCTCCATCTTCCATGAGATCTTGACCAAGTCTGGAAACATGTCTCTAGCCAGACATATCAGGGTGGTCTTCCCATTCGACTCAGGGTTGGACGCTGGGTAGACCGTCACTTTGGGTTTACGTACGTGATTGTCTGATTTTTCAAGAGAAACAATAACATTTACAGACTTCAGATCTATTATGGTGTCAAGATTAATCGATGTCCCACACCATTTGTTTTATATCCAGCTTTACTGTCTATATTCAAGTAAATAATTAATTACATACATCAATAATTTCCATGTACCAACTCGTCTTTTGTCATAACAACTATCCTTTATGGAATATCCAATTTCAATATAAAGTAAATTATAACGTTAAATATTATTTAAATCATAAGATTCTTAGCTCAGTAAACAATTCAACATTCTTGCCCTATATCAGACTACTTTACATTTATATCACACATTTAACTGAGGGTGTATATCTATAAGATTAAGGACACGCAATATACTGCAATTTGTGCGTATGGCTTCCTTGAAAATCTGAATTATCAATTATACAGGCTAATAACAAATGTTCAAATTCATAATATAGAGATTTTTTTTAACATGGGTTGATCGTAAATAGTGCGTGCATATTTGGAGCAATACCGCAGGAAGTTTTGTAAATTATTTTGGACTGACTAGACATAGATTAATTCTGAATTATTAATAACTACTGCTTAGTTTTTTTCTGCCGAAAAACCGAGGAATGGATCTCTTACCTGTCACATAGAGTCTCGTACCAGAGCCAAATTCATAAGCATACACTGTGAAAACTCTCTTGTCAATAAGTAGTCTTCACTGTGTCTTGGATGAGCTTGTGTTAACTATACAAAGGTTCAGCTGCATCATGCACCCAAAATATCTTAGGGGGCACAAATATCTGAGGGGGCACATTCAAAACAAGTTTAATTCTACAGTATGCACAAAAATATGTATTTCTTTATCTGAGCATACCTCTTGTGCTAATATATATATATATATATATGAGGGGGCACGCACGCACATAGAATGAGTTGGAACATGAAGCCTACTAACAAAGTATTATTATAATTTTCAAAAATTATTATTATTTTTTTAAATTAATATTATAAAAACACAACCCCTGTCAGTGTGCATGAGCCTAGGCCTGCCACAGGAGTCACTAGAGTGCGATGGGACAAGGATATCCCGGCAGGCCAAACCCTCCCCTAACCCGGATGATGCTGGGCCAATTCTGCGTCGCCTCATGGGTCTCCCGGTCGCGGCCGGCTGTGACACAGCCTGGTATCGAACCAGGATCTGTAGTAACGCAGTTAGCACTGCGATGCAGTGACTTAGACCACTGAGGCACTCGGGAGGCCTCTACTGCCAATGTTTTAAATGAACTTTTGTTATTGGTTGCACTGGTGCTTCCAACTTAAAGTTAGGAGCACAACATAAACATTAGGAGTACCAGAAATTAAGATTTTTTTAAATCGTTTGAGATATAGCCTATATTGGGCCTATATGAGCTACTCTGTAGCACACGTTGTGCCATTGAAAATAATACATAACACTGTAAATACGTGTTTATAAAAAAAAGCTAAAATGTTGATACAAATACCTGTTATTTAATTTACAAAATTATTTGTGGAATATTAGGTTTGTACATTGTATAAAATCCCTTTTTTCAAACAAACTTAGGCTTACTGCTGTCAACAACAACAAAAAGTACGTTAATTTATGATGTAAATTATCACTCTAATGGGTAGGAAACAACCTCAGTGATTCCATGCAGTTTCTGCTCCTGGAGTCTCCTCATATACCCATGCTTTTAGTTCGAGGCACAATCCCCTTATTGACTGGGCTACGGGGTCCGTCATGGGTTGGAGCCCATTTTGCCATGCTCATTGTCGGAAGTCGGCGCAGCCTGCCCTGGGATGTCTCCCTGCTGTCTTGGGAAAGACCTTGGATCTCTCCGCTGTTCCCGCGGAGTACCAGGACTTATGGGAGGTTTTGAACTCTGCCGGGAAGGAGATGAGTGGATGACTGCCTTGAAAACAGCTAGCAGGCACTACGAGTACCTGGTGATGCTGTTCGGACTGACCAATGCTCGCTCAGCATGTCCTCCATGTCCGACAGATCCTCCAGTGTCTCCTGGAGAACCAGCTTTTTGTGAAGGCTAAGAAATGTGAGTTACGTCGCTCCATCATCTCCTTCCTAGGATACGTCATCGATGCAGGGAATATTCAGATGGACCCTGACCATGTGAGAGCTGTGTTGGATTGGACTCAACCCACATCCAGAGTGTAGTTGTAACGTTTCCTGGGGTTTGCCAATTTCTACCGTTGTTTTGTCCGGGGTTACAGCACCATTTTTTCCCCCGTCTTTGCACTCACCTCTCCCAAGGTTTCGTTCATATGGCCTCCAGCAGCTGAATGGGCGTTCTCAGACCACAAGCAGCAAATTGCTGCAGCTTTTGCCTTCCCCTCAAACTACTGTAATAAACTCGAGACTCGTACTACTTAGCCTGAGCCGTGATAACAGGAGTTGCTTACCAAGACAGTGAAAATGTTGACTTAAATCTACTTGAAAATCTATGGCAAGACCTGAAAATAGTTCTCTAGCAATGATCAACCAATTTGACAGAGCTTTAAGAATTTTGAAAATAATAATGAGCAAATGTTGCATAATCCGGGTGTGGAAAGCGCTTAGAGACTTACCCAGAAAGACTCAGTTGTAATCGCTGCCAAAGGCGCTTCTACAAAGTATTGACACAGTGGTATGAATACCTACGTAAATTAGAATTTTCTGTATTTCATTTTCAATACATTTTTTTTTAAATTCCAAAAACAAGTTTTCACTTTGACATTATGGGGTATTGTGTGTAGATGGGTGAGAAAAATAAAAACATTGAATCAATTTTGAAGTCAGGCTGTACTACAACAAAATGTGGAATACGTTTTTTTTGTGTGTACTTTTTACCCCTTTTTCATGATATCATATTGGTAGTTACAGTCTTGTCCCCACACTGCGACTCCCGTATGGACTCGGGAAAGAGCCATGCATATGGACTCGGTCGAAAGCCATGCGTCCTCCGAAACATGGCACTGCTTCTTGACACACTGCTCGCTTTACCTGGAAACCAGCCATACCAATGTATCGGAGGAAACACCGTACAACTGGTGACCGAAGTCAGCATGCATGCGCCCACCCCGCCACAAGGAGTCGCTCAAGGGCGATGGGACAAGGACATGCCGGCCAAACCCTCCCCTAACCCAGATGACGCTGGCTAGGATCGAAGCCGGGTCTGTAGTGACGTCTCAAGTACTGAGATGCAGTGCCTTAGACTGCTGCGCCACTCGGGAGGCCCTATGAATACTTTCTGTAGGCACTGTAAATGCTACATTTTGTTTTGGTACCAAGGACTGATATGACAATTATTAGAGACGCTCTCTGGAAACCAAGACAAGATAACTCACAGTTCTTAGAGGCATAAGAGATATATTCTGAATAATATTTTATTTCATATATGTATACTCTGATACTGTGTCACCACATAGTGATCAATGATGTACATAAACCCTGGAATGCTGATGCTATGTTTTGGCCATGGAGAGGCTTTGAAGCCACCGGTCAGCCATATTGGCACTCCTCAGAAAAGCAGTCCTCCATAGGAATTAATGGAATTATACCGTATTTCAAGGACATAATTACATTAATACTTTGTAAAATGTTGTTCTATATTTTTTCATTTTCTATTTTTATGTTTAGCTTATACATGATACAATTTAAAAGTATGTATTAAGTTGTCTGTAATACAATAAATGTGGCCAAAACGAATGTAGACATTTTTTACACTGGTGGAGGAGTGCCAAGGAGTCTCCATGGGTCCTCCCCCTGGGTAGACATCTGGTGTAGCCTAAATCATTGGTAGTGACGCAAGTCGTTTTCAAATCGAGTTATTGCATAGCTTTTTTTTGTTGCCATTTCCTGTCTCTGTGTGGGTTTTTGTGTTTTCTCAGATAATCTATTTGATTTTGTTGTGCTTGCTCCATTTGTAGATTCTGATGATGAAGTGCTGGATGATAAATACAACCTGAAGAAGGGTCTTATTTAGCAGGTAGATATACTGTCTGTACCTCTCAAACTAATGAGGCAACTGTCGAGGGTAACTTTTAATAAAATCTCTAAATTATTTTCGTGTGTATCATAGGTATGATTTATCTAAGTAAAATATAAACGCTGTATGGCTCTATTGCCAAAAGGTCATTTTGATATGAAAATACTTCCATAATACAACATGGAATTTTTGGTTTGATTAATTATGTGGCTCAATCTGTTTTGAAGATAAGATAATGTGTTTTGCTTGCTTATAGCATGCATTTTTTTTAAAGTACCACCTTTAGTGGTCATACTGGAATGTGGAACCCATTTGAAGTTACCCAAGTTCTCGCAGTAGCTGCCCCAGCTAACTGTGGAGGAAGACTTGGCCTAACAACCACCGCATGTTCTGTATTCCTCCACTGAGAGATCCATGTTCCTCAGCCTATTCATCATCTACACACCTGCTTCATATCCCTTCGCCTCTTCACTCAAGCTTCCGAAACAGTTGTTTTTAAAGCCATCCATAATCTATATACTGCCATCCATAATCTATATAGTGTATGTCCAAATGCATGCCTTTGGAACCCATTATTTTATATCTTTACGGCTGCCCTCTCCTCATTATAGGAATGGAACAAATTGTCGAATAGTATAGTACAACCATTAAAATCACTGGACATTGTTAAACTGTTTTTTTGCTAAACTGAGAGCATTAGCCTCGAAGCTTCTTCGTAAACCTTGCACTTGGCTTTGAAAAATGCATCAATATACACATTTAAAATTGCATCCATTTTGGAAAGGGCAGATTACATGTTTTATGAACTCATATTTGAATTCACACTGTCATCTGTTACCCCATCCGGAAGTTTCATCCTTTAATCAAAATGGCTGCTTTCACATACATCTGCACTGTATTTTTTCAAAGTGAACGGCTTTTCACGCAGTAGCAGACTTGTAGGTACTGAAGAATGCAGTCCCACACATGTGAATACACAAACAAACAGCTAACACAGAGAGGACCATTTAATGTAGTGGTTAACAGGAGTTGTGTTTGCATGAATTAATATAACTCCCACCACCACCATTTCTATTCACCATGAGAAGACTATGAAAATGACAATACACTTACGAAAATGATGGCAGTCAGAGTGCAGTATAACTGCAGTATGCTGCAAATACTGCGTCTAAAATATATTTTTTTACTGTATTAATTTTGCCATGTGAGTTAGAGTGCAGTATAACTGCAGTTCAACTGTAGTACACTGCAGTTATTCTGCAGTTTCTGCTTCCAAAATACCACAGCCAACTAGTTACTGTACTTACCGCAATTTAGAAACTAAAACATCTGTGGCCCATACTTAAGAACATTAGAAAAAGTTTACGTTGAAAAAATATATCTGTCTTAAAATGTGCATCGGCCAATTAAAATAGTTGACGTAGTTGCATGTGATAAACGCTGCATGTTGGCTGTTCCTATTAGAGAACCTGGCACATTTACCTCAATGCTAACCTGAAAAGCTGACTGTGATTATGGCAATCAATGGCATTTCTTAAAATAGGTCAACATAGCCACCAGAAGGATATTGTAGACCTCAAAATGCAAGGTTTAGGCTACTTTTGTCCCACTTGGTCTGAAACAAATGCAGTGTCCTAATATTGCATGATGCATCCTTGACTAGCCGCCCTTAAGCCAGGATTCAATCCAATCAGCGTTAGATCTGCATAGTAGCACATGACATTGAAAGGTATTTTCTGATTGAGCCGACATATTTTATGCAGAACTTACCATGAATGCAGTGTCCGCGAATAGAGCAACATTGACTTTTAAAGGTGCATACTGTAATTGACAAAGCGCAATCAGATTGAATCCCGGCCCCAGTGTTTTATATTGAATACCCACTATAGAGAGTATTTATTATCTATTATACAAAGGGTGGGTCTAATCATGAATGCTAATTGGTTAAATCTGCATTCCAGCTGTGTCTATTCCACAAGTTATTACCGGCTAAATCTATGATGTTAAAATGCCTATTTATTCTTTTCCATCTGACTGCGCAATCCACTGTCTCATCAGCCCAGCCAGAGAATTTATAAACTTGATCTCCGCTATAAAAAGCATCTAGGTAATAACTAACATTTAGTTTTCAACAGAGGAGATTTGTATAAACCTTGCTGTTTGTCTCTCCAACATTTACAACATTGTTTCAAGTATGCTAGGCCTAATAAAACGTGCCACCAATATGGCTACGCTTCAGTGCTGGGCTCAGATCACTTCAACATAGAGGTTAGATGTTTTCTTTCTTCATCATCCCTTTTCAAGTAGCCTAGACTTAACTTTCTCCGAAGCTTGTCTGTCTGTCTTGCCCAATGCGCTTTCACCTGAGAAACATAACACGCGCCTGGTGCAATATTGTAGCAGCCGTTGCAATTCACAGTTTTTATTTCAATGAACAATTACACAAAACAGATAAATGATTAATAATAAGTCTTGGTGATTCAATAGTTATTTATTTACATTTTTTAGTTTACCTGTATTTAACTAGGCAATTCAGTTAATCATTACATGACTTTCTAAACTATGCTGGTATTCTTTGTTTTGTTTATTATTAAATATGTTTTATTTTCTTACGTAGACATTTTATTTGTATTATTAGCAATAATTAATGAATGACACTATCAGGGATATATATAGAACAAATGTTGGTTCAGTTAAGAAGAACCCCTGGGGTTCTATATTTGGTCCAGTGAAGGAGTGTAGGCCTGTTAATATAATCATTTGGTCAATAAAAAAGAAATATACAAAGTGGCAATGCAAACAAATTACGTTGGTAAACATGCTGTTGTTGATCTTTTTTCACTTTTCCATTTCAAATTAAATAACATTTTATTAGTCACATGCGCCAAATACAACATGTGTAGACCTTAGTGAAATGCTTACTTACGAACCCTAACCAAAAATGCTGTAAAAAAATACAAATAAGAATAAGAAATAAAAGTAGAGAGCAGCAGTAAAATAACAAGAGGGAGACCATATACAGGGGGGTAACGGTACAGAGTCAATGTGCGGAGGCACCGGTTAGATGAGGTAATATGTACATGTAGTTAGAATTATTAAAGTGACTATGCATAAATAATAACAATGGCTTGGGGGTAGAAGCTGTTTAGAAGCCTCTTGGACCTAGACTTGGCGCTCCGGTACCTCTTGCCATGCGGTAGCAAAGAGAACAGTCTATGACTAGGGTGGCTGGAGTCTTTGACAATTTTTAGGGCCTTCATCTGACACTGCCTGCTATAGAGGTCCTGGATGGCACAAAGCTTGGCCCCAGTGATGTACTGGGCCGTACGCACTACCCTCTGTAGTGCCTTGCAGTCGGAGGCTGAGCAGTTGCCATACCAGGCAGTGATGCAACCAGTCAGGATGCTCTCGATGCTCAGCTGTAGAACCTTTTGAGGATCTGAGGACCCATGACAAATCTTTTCAGTCTCCTGAGGGGGTATAGGTTTTTGTCATGCCCTCTTCACGTCTGTCTAGGTGTGCTTTAACCATGTTAGTTTGTTGGTGATGTGGACACCAAGGAACTTGAAGCTCTCAACCTGCTCCACTACAGCCCTGTCGATGAGAATGGGGGCGTGCTCGGTCCTCTTTTTCCTGTTGTCCACAATCATCTCCTTTGTCTTGATCACGTTAAGGGAGAGGTTGCTGTCCTGGCACCACACGGCCAGGTCTCTGACCTCCTCCCAGTAGGCTGTCTCGTCGTTGTCTGTAATCAGGCCTACCACTGTTGTGTCATCGGCAAACTTAATGATGGTGTTGGAGTTGTGCCTGGCCGTGCAGTCAGGAGTTTACAGGGAGTACATGAGTGGACAGAGAACACACTCCTGAGGGGCCCCTGTGTTGAGGATCACCGTGGAGGATGTTTTGTTACCAACCCTTACCACCTGGGGACGGCCCATCAGGAATTCCAGGATCCAGTTGCAGAGGAAGGTGTTCAGTCCCAGGGTCCCTAGCTTATTGATGAGTTTGAGGGCACAATGGTGTTGAATGCTGAGCTGTAGTCAATGAATAGCATTCTCACATAAGTGTTCCTTTTGTCCAGGAGGGAAAGGGCAGTGTGGAGTGCAATAGAGATTGCATTATTTGTGGATGTGTTAACTTCTTATGGGCAGGTGGGACGGTAGGGCCCCACCTGGCCAACATCCTGGGAAATTGCAGAGCGTGAAATTCAAACTACAGTATTATAAATATTTAATTTTCATAAAATCACAAGTATAATACATCAAAATAAAGCTTACCTTCTTAATCCAGCCGCGGTGTCAGTTTTCAAAAAGGCTTTACAGCTAAAGCAAACCATGCGATTATCTGAGAACAGCGCCCCACATACAAACACATGAAAAACATATTTCAACCAGGCAAGTGCGACACGAAAGTCAGAAATAGCGATATAAAAAATGCCTTACCTTTGATGATCTTCTTCTGTTGGCACTCCAAAAGGTCCCAGTTACATCACAAATGGTTCTTTTGTTCGATAATGTCCTTCTTTATATCCATAAAGACTCAGTTTAACTGGCGCGCTTCAGTCAATCCACCCAGTTTCCCTCCATCAAAATGCATACAAAATGAATCCAAAATGTTATTAATAATCTTTTCCAAACAAGTCAAACAACATTTATAATCAAACCTTAGGTACCCTAATACGTAAATAAACGATAAAATTTAAGACAGAGCATCGTTGTCGTCTTTACCGGAGAAAAATACCAAAGAACGCGCTCTCTTCCATGCTTGGAAACACTACAGCCAAAATGGGAGCCACCTAGAAAAACTACAATTTCTGGCAAAATTTTCCAAAAACCAGCCTGAAACTCTTTCTAAAGACTGTTGACATTTAGTGGAAGCCCTAGGAACTGCAATCTGGGAAGACTTGCCTTATAATTAAAGTGATAGCCATTGAAAATAGGGGTGGTTTGTCCTCGGGGTTTCGCTTGCCATATCAGTTCTGTTATACTCACAGACATAATTTTAAAAGTCTTAGAATCTTGTGTTTTCTATCCAAATCTACCAATTATATGCATATCCTAGCTTCTGGGCCTGAGTAACAGGCAGTTTACTTTGGGCACGCTTTTCATCCAGACGTCAAAACACTGCCCCCTACCCAAGAGGTTAAAACCTGTTGGGGCTAGGGGGCAGTATTTGCACGGCCGGATAAAAAACGTACCCGATTTAAACAGGTTACTACTCTAGCCCAGAAACGAGAATATGCATATAATTAGTAGATTTGGATAGAAAACACTCTACAACTGTTTGAATGGTGTCTGTGAGTATAATAGAACTCATATGGCCGGCCAAAACCTGAGAAGATTCCATACAGGAAGTGCCCTGTCTGACAATTTGTTGTCCTTCTGTTGCATCTCTATCGAAAATACAGCATCTGTGCTGTAACATGACATTTCTTAAGGCTTCCATTGGCTCTCTAAAGCTGCCAGAAAGTGGAATGGGGTGTCTGCTGTCTCTGGGCGAAGAACAGCAGGAGAGTTTGTGAGTGGTCAGCCTGGGGACAGTGAGAGTGAGATGCGCGTCCCACCTCGCCCAGGGAGGTTATATCGATATGCAAATTGGAGTCGGTCTAGGGTTTCTGGGATAATGGTGTTGATGTGAGCCATGACCAGCCTTTCAAAGCACTTCATGGCTACAGACGTGAGTGCTACGGGTCGGTAGTCATTTAGGCAGGTTACCTTAGTGTTCTTCAGGCACTATGGTGGTCTGCTTAAAACATGTTGGTATTACAGACTCAGTCAGTCAGGGAGAGGTTGAAAATGTCAGTGAAGACTCTTTCCAGTTGGTCAGCACATGCTAGCAGTACACGTCCTGGTAATCTGTCTTGCTCTGCGGCCTTGTGAATGTTGACCCGTTTTAAGGTCTTACATCGGCTGCAGAGAGCATGATCACACAGTCTTCCGGGACAGCTGGTGCTCTCATGCTTGTTTCAGTGTTATTTGCCTCGAAGCGAGCATAGAAGTTGTTTAGCTCGTCTGGTAGGCTTGTGTCACTGGGCAGCTCTCAGCTGTGCTTCCCTTTGTAGTCTGTAATGGTTTGCAAGCAATCCCTGGCACATCTGACGAGTGTCAGAGCCGGTGTTGTATGATTCAATCTTAGTCTTGTATTGATGCTTTGCCTGTTTGATGGTTCATCTGAGGGCAAAGCGGGATTTCTTACAAGCTTCCGGGTTAGAGTCCCGTTCCTTGAAAGCGGCAGCTCTAGACTTTAGCTCAGTGCGGATGTTGCCTGTAATCCATGGCTTCTGGTTGGGGTATGTACGTGTGGTCACTGTGGGGACGACGTCATCGATGCACTTATTGATGATGCCAATGACTGATGTGGTGTACTCCTCAATGCCATCGGCGGAATCTCTATCTCTACAGCTTATCATGAGATACACTACCTCAGGCGAGCAAAACCTCGAGACTTCCTTAGATATCATGCACCAGCTGTTATTTACTAAATACATAGTCTTTCGCCCCTTGTCTTACCAGACGCCGCTGTTCTATCCTGCCGGAACAGCTTATAACCAGCCATCTGTATGTTGATAATGTCGTCGTTCAGCCACAATTCCATGAAGCATATTACAGTTTTGAATGTCCCGTTGGTAGTTTAAACTTCTGCGTAGGTCATCGATTTTATTTTCCAAAGATTGCACATTTGTTAGCAGAATGGAAAGAAGTGGGGGTTTATTAAATCGCCTACAAATTCTCAGAAGACAGCCCACCCTCTGGCCCCTTTTTCTCCGCCTTCTCTTCACGCAAATGACGGGGATGTCCAGAGGTTGTTTTCGGTCATATTAGATGGTAGCAGAAACATTATGTACAAAGTAAGTTAAAAAATAAGTTACTAACAACGCAAAGAAACAAACAATAAAACACAATTGGTTTGGAATACGTAAAACGTCATCCTTGTTCTCCAGCAGAAACCATCTTGTTTTTTCTGTGTCATATCGATTACATTGATAATACTTTTAACTCCGGTGCATCCAAAGTGAAAAACATAATCAACTGTACACCTTCATTGTTGACACACGCATTTGAAATCCCCCCAACTTCCCAGTACAAAGACAGGAGACAAAATAGAAGTCTGTAGAAATTACTTTTCTGTCCTTGAAACAAGGTCCACCACTTTGGTTCCTCCTCCTGAAGTTTCAAGTTGTGCTCTTGAGGTAAAGAACAAACAAATATTGACCCTACAGCTTAAAGTGAGTTGATTTCATCAATGTTACATCTACTCCCGCTCCTCCCCTCCGGAGGTCGCCGTCACAGGTATACTAACCACCCTTCCTGGCATCCGTCATTACGCACAGCTGGCACCAATCATTACGTGCACTTCATCATGAGGCATACCTGGACTCCATTACCTCACTTATTGCCTTCCCTATATCTGGCACTCCCTTAAGTTCTTTCCCCAGTCAGTATTGTTTCTGTGTCTATGTTAAGACCTCATTTATGTTGTCTTGCTCCATGTTTGTTGGTTTATTAAACGTACCACCTGCTTCTCGACTCTCTGTGTCTTCGTTACAAACAAAGTGTCAGTGTTGGTTAGTTATGTTTTTTTCTGGTGAGATTATTGAAAGCATGATGTGAAATAAAAGCATGCAAAGTAAAAAACCGAGTGGGTGCGGATCAGATTTTTCCAGATCTTTCCTCTCGACAGCTAAAGGTCCTGAAGCTTCTGCACATCTGTGGGACCCTCCACTCCCCTCACAGTGTCCGCTCCACTCATAGAGAACAAGCTAATGGTGTTTGTTTTATAAAGTTAGATCAAAGCTGGGAAATGGTGGCCGTAATGAAAAAGTTTGGTAAACCCTGGTGTAGTTGATTGCATTGCATCCTGCAAATAAATATGAAAGGGAGATTGCATACCAATATCTGGGAAACTACATGGGCGTCTTCCTTAGTCTTCTCTGCTGGGACTACGATCAGGACTGGGACTACAATCAGATAATTAACAAGAAAACAGTACCACCAGGTCTGAACTATTTCTGAAGATGTGAAATAAAATGTTTCAATCAGAAAGACCACTCAAAGCAATTTACATATACCTTGTGTAGCACCCACTTGGTGATGCATAGCAACCGTATTGTACCAGAACGTTAACCACACATCTATCAGGGTGGAAAGGTGAGGAGTGTTATGCACATGGGTGTTGTGTGCTCTGTTTGAATGTACTCCACAATCTGAGTTTGTCTTAGCATAACCTTCTGCTATCTTTGCCTGACCATACTGTGATACACTGCCATTAGATTTGGTCCTGTAGCTCCTTATTGCACCCACCACTGTTCATCTATGAAGAATTTAGTCTACACTTTCTGACAACAGATGCCAAATAAACTGTATACACACTAATTTCACACTTTCAATTGTAAATCCCCAATCTACCACTCTAAACTCAAGTCAGTCTATAGTACTAATGTCATTATCCTTTGTGTCCTCACATCCCAATCGAACTAAACTCAGCAAAAAAAGAAACGTCCTCTTAATGTCAAATGCGTTTATTATCAGCAAACTTGACATGTGTAAATATTTGTATGAACGTAGCAAGATTCAACAACTGACATAAACTGAACAAGTTCTACAGATATGTGTCACGCCCTGGCCTGAGAGAGCCGTTTTTCTCTGTTTGGTTAGGTCAGGGTGTGACATGGGGTGGGCATTCTATGTGTCATATTTCTATGTTGTTTTTCTTTGATTGGCCTAGTATGGTTTCCAATCCGAGGCAGCTGTCTATCATTGTCTGATTGGGAATCATACTTAGGCAACCCTTTTTCCCTCCTTCAGTGTGGGATCTTGTTTTTGTCAGCTCAGTAAGCCTGCAAAACGTGACGTTCATTTTTTTTTTCTTTGTTATTTTGTTTGAGTGTTCTGAGTTACAATAAATATAAATATGAGCACTTTCCACGCTGCACCTTGGTCTACTCCTTTTGACGATCGTCACAACATGTGACTAACAGAAATGGAATAATATGTCCCTGAACAAAGGGTCAGAATAATAGTATGTGTGGAGGTGCTGACTAACTGCGAATAAACTACAAACTATCAAAAAAAGAAATTTGCACACCATGTATAATCTTCCCACAATGTAATGGGTATCTACCAACGTTTCGGCATCACTGTGCCTTCCTCACGGACCCTGAGGAAGGCATGCCGAAACTTTTTTAGATACCCATAAAATTGCTGGGAGATTATACACGGAGTGTGCGACTTTCTTTATTTTGATGGATAAATGCAAATTGATCATCACCCCTGGTGAGACAAAACCGTGAACCGTCAGTGAAGAGCACTTTTTGCCAGTCCTGTCTGGTCCAGCGACGGTGGGTTTGTGCCCATAGGCTATGTTGTTGCCGGTGATGTCTGGTGAGGACCTGCCTACAAGCCCTCAGTCCAGACTCTCTCAGCCTATTGGGGAGCAGTGATGGAGGGATTGTGCGTTCCTGGTGTAACTCAGGCAGTTGTTGTTGCCATCCTGTACCTGTCCCACAGAATTGATGTTCGGATGTAACGATCCTGTGGTCTGCCACTGCAAGTATGATCAGCTGTCCGTCCTGTCCGTCCTGTAGCACTGTCTTAGGCGTTTCACAGTATGGACATTATTGCCCTGGCCCCATCTGCAGTCCTCGTGCTTCCTTGCAGCATGCATAAGGCACGTTCACGGAGATGAGCAGTGACCCTGGTTATCATTCTTTTGGTGTTTTTCAGAGTCAATATAAAGGCCTCTTTAGTGTCCTAAGTTTTCATAACTGTGACCTTAATTGCCTACCCTCTGTAAGCTGTTAGTGTCTTAACGACCGTTCCACAGGTGCATGTTCATTAATTGTTTATGGTTAATTGAACAAGCATTGGAGACCGTGTTTAAACCCTTTACAATGAAGATCTGTGAAGTTATTTGGATTTTTAACGAATTGTCTCTGAAAGACACGGTCCAGAAAAAAAGGACGTTTATTTTTTTGCTGAGTTTATAAGGATGTCCCTCACAGAGCACTGAAAAGAACAAGTCCTTTATCATGGCACCAGAACTCAAACACTTGTCATTTATACGCATACAGCCCTCTCATGTAGGGCGCACTTGCAGACTGAACAGTAGCAATAACATTCAGAGGGAAACCCCTGGCCATCAGATTGGTCCTCTCAGGGGCCATGCCCATAGGAACCAAGACTTCGGCCTCTCGTGCCAAACCTGTCCGTGCGCCTGGGACAACATGTCCCTGCTCAACAGGAGTTGCCACGGGTCCACACCTGAAAGATGAATGAAAGGCTGCCTGGGCCAACGGTGCACTCGGGTCACTCGCCAAGAAAAATAAATGACACTGCACGTTTTCTCCTGACGCGTAAAGATCTACGTTGGCCCTGCCGAACCTCTCCAATATATATGCGCAATCACGCAAGGTTGTTGTGTCCACTTCTGAGGAAGAGGGCCTCCCCTGGATAGCAGATCCGCACCCGAGTTGAGGCTACCAGGAACCCGAAGTGAGAGCAAATGCTCACTGCTCCACAGAAACCAGGAGTGAGCCGTGGTGAGGAGGTGGAGGGACCGAGTCCCCCCGACTTTTGATGTATGCCACAGTCGTCATATTGTTGGATCTGACCAGCACATGCCGGCCCGACAAAAGTGGGAAGACATCAGACGTTCCAGGTAATTGATACATTCTTTTAAAATTGTTTTATTGTATTGGTCACATACATGTGTTTAGCAATGTTATTGCAGGTGTAGCGAAATGTTTGTGTTTCTAGCTCCTAATAACAACTACAGTACTAAAGACATGTATGTGACCAATAAAATTTGAAAAAAGAAAAAAAATGTTATCAATTACCTGGAACTTCTGACGGTGTATATAGCTCTCCGGCACCTCTTCACGGCAGGTGCTGGTCATATCCGACAATATGATGACTGATATGCCACTGGACCAGTGCTCGTAGGAATGTCGGGGACACCTTGCTAGTACCCAGAGATCTGCAAGTGGCTCTCCTGCGTGCCAAAGCCATGCCCAGCTCATCCAGAAATTCAGTCTGATAGACCTGCAGCATACTGACACGACAGAAATTGGGCAGCCACCTCCTCTGAACGATACATCTTCTCCAGCTGAGCAGCCGAAATCGACAGTACTTGTTAAGAAGCATAGATTCGCATTAGCCACACCCTTGTTAGCCAACGGGGTTAGGCAGCCAGCTAACTTCCTATCCACCGGAGGCGTGTGTACCAGCCCTGCCCCTTCCATCCCTTCCAGCTCCATGAAGGGGGCACGCCCATGCAGCA
The DNA here is from genome assembly GCF_965601325.2 of Salmo salar. NCBI lineage: Eukaryota > Metazoa > Chordata > Actinopteri > Salmoniformes > Salmonidae > Salmo > Salmo salar. The sequence goes on along the minus strand of NC_138310.1, from coordinate 12,142,049 downwards.
TCAGCTTAGATGCATGCGGGTTGGGCCAGGTTGTTGTAAATTCATTGATGAAATCCGAAAACAGAGGTAGGTGGTGCTTGACTGTGGGAGCCACAGGAGCCAGGTTCTTTCTACTGAACCTTGATCACTTCTGCAATGGGGTGAACACGGCCACTTCACCTCTAAATGCATAGCCACCCTGCTGTACAGTCTCTGAGGATGAGTGGTATCAGGGGTGACAGAATTTTCATCAAAATCAATGCCTAGAATACAAGTGAAGGGTTCACCCTCTCTCTTCCGGTACCATTCAACGAAGTTACCCACACACCGACCAGTAACTTTGCAGCCGAAGGAGACAATATGTCTCTCTCTCCTAGTCTCTGATATTTGGTCCTGTTGCAACCATTGTTCTGAAGCAGCCATTGCAAAACAGAAGTGGAATACTAAAAAACAGACGGTAAAGTTACTTCATTGAAATATTTGGATACAGGTTGGATGAACCACTTAAAAAGAGAGTATCTTGTTAAACCACAGTCCATGTTCAGTGAATATGGGCTTAAGAATTGAGAAAATCAAAAGCTGTATAACACTAGAACGTTGAACAATATGAATATGAAAAATAAATGATCACGGGGAAATCAAATTGATTTCGAAAATCTTTACTGAAGTATGGTTTGCATCAAATAGTAAATTATGAAGACGAGAGGTGAAACACAAGCTGGGAGTGTAATTTTAAACAGTTATGTAACTTCCTGGGGTGCAAAAAAAAAACATTTTATTTTTTCGTTTGATTAAAACCACAGAGTTTTTGTACAGGGTGTGTGGATCAGTTTTCACTGTGGGTTCCCGAGACCCAGCAGGCACAGTAGTAGGTGGCAGAATGGGACACTTTAACTGACTGGATCTTCAGATCACAGTTGTTCTTCTTTCTCATGGCTGAGAAATCGTCTTTTTGAGGAAATTCTATATTGTCAAAGATAGTGCAGTCATCCTTAAAGATTGCAAGAATATAGGTAAAAGTTTCTCCCTCTTTCTTCTGGAACCACAAGAGAAACGTTTTACACCGGTCATAGTCTTTGCAGCTGAAGGAGACAACCTCTCCCTTTTTCCTAGTCCATGAAATGTCTTGGTCCAATTTCTGCCCTGACACTGACACTGCAATGACAAAATCAACACACTCAAACAAAAATACATTAGCAGAAGTTAAAAGCATTCACATGTCCACAATATTTGCATCAATCATAGACTTAAATTCAGACATAGACACTATTTTCCTCTAGTAATTTCCAGTTGCTCCATGAACAATTCTAAGTGATGGACAAACTTACCTAAATAAAGTGAGTAAAGAATGACAACAGAGCCTAGAGACATTTCTATGATGATTCTGATGTGTCCTCTATTGAACCTGAAGATAATTGTGTTCAGTTGGAGCAGAGATGATGTGAAGTGAAACACTGTCACTTGGGCCTTGTGGTTTCTAACTTCTCCTCCAATCTGATGTCACTTCCTGTGGTCCTTGACAAGGGCTATGTTCCAATTATATTATCTACTTATCTCTCCTTCCTTCCAAAGTGTGCACTTATTTACTTCCCTTCACTGATTTGAAAGAAACATGGTGGGAATGCCAGTAGCCCATGCCTCGACCTATCTAATGCTTGTGGGAAGTAGTGAACACTTCAGGAGAAAGGATGTATTATTGGGACGCACCCATTCACTGTCTAAATAAAACTTTTTTTTTTACCAGATTTATCAATACTACTCAGCTAAGTGATTCATTCCTGATGTATACATGTTCAATGTCCTCCTAAAGAAAAAGACTTGATGTAGACCTCGATGTACCAATACCAGACTGCTCCTTTAACCTGTTAGGGCTAGGGGGCAGTATTGACACGGCTGGATAAAAAACGTACCCGATTTAATCTGGTTACTACTCCTGCCCTGTAACTAGAATATGCACATAATTATTGGCTTTGGATAGAAAACACCCTAAAGTTTCTAAAACTGTTTGAATGGTGTCTGTGAGTATAACAGAACTCCTATGGCAGGCCAAAACCTGAGAAGATTTCAAGCAGGAAGTGGCCTGTCTGAGAAGTAGTGTTTCATCTTGGCTCTTTTTATTGAAGACTCAGGATCTGTGCAATAACGTGACACTTCCTACGTCTTCCATAGGGTCTCAGAGCCCGGGAAAAAGTTGAACGATATCGAGGCAGGCTCCGGCTGAAACACTTTATCGCTTTTGGCAAGTGGCCACTCAGAGTACTATGGGCTTAGGCGCGTGCCCGCTTCGACCGAATGCTTTCTTTTCCTTTGTCTGTTTATCTAAACGCAGATTCCCAGTCGGAATATTATCGCTTTTTTATGAGAAAAATTGCATAAAAATTGATTTTAAACAGCGGTTGACATGCTTCGAAGTACGGTAATGGAATATTTAGAATTCTTTTGTCACGAATTGCACCATGCTCGTCACCCTTATTTAGCCTTTAGGATAGTGTCTAGATCGCACGAACAAAACGCCGCTGTTTGGATATAACGATGGATTATTTTGGACCAAACCAACATTTGTTATTGAAGTAGAAGTCCTGGGAGTGCATTCTGACGAAGACAACAAAGGTAATAACATTTTTCTTATAGTAAATCTGACTTTGATGAGTGCTAAACCTGCTGGGTGTCTAAATAGCTAGCCCTGTGATGCCGGGCTATCTACTGAGAATATTGCAAAATGTGCTTTCACCGAAAAGCTATTTTAAAATCGGACATATCGTGTGCATAGAGGAGTTCTGTATCTATAATTCTTAAAATAATTGTTATGCTTTTTGTGAACGTTTATCGTGAGTAATTTAGTAAATTCACCGGCAGTGTTCGGTGGGAATGCTAGTCACATGCTAGTCACATGCTAATGTAAAAAGCTGTTTTTTGATATAAATATGAACTTGATTGAACAAAACATGCATGTATTGTATAACATAATGTCCTAGGGTTGTCATCTGATGAAGATCATCAAAGGTTAGTGCTACATTTAGCTGTGGTTTGGGTTTATGTGACATTATATGCTAGCTTGAAAAATGGGTGTCTGATTATTTCTGGCTGGGTATTCTGCTGACATAATCTAATGTTTTGCTTTCGTTGTAAAGCCTTTTTGAAATCGGACAGTGTGGTTAGATTAACGAGAGTCTTATCTTTAAAATGGTGTAAAATAGTCATATTTTTGAAAAATTGAAGTAATAGCATATCTAAGGATTTGAATAACGCGCCACAGGATTCAACTGGCTGTTGAGTAGGTGGGACGCAATACTGACATTGCTCCCCTGTCTCTTTCTCCACAAGATGGTGATAAAACATAAGCCTATAAATCATGTTTGAGAAATCAAGTTGAATAGAGAAATGGTTCACAATAGACCAATGGCTATTTATTTTCAATCTTATAAATGGGAAGCATTGATTTTGATCACTGATGTTCTGTTATTATTAACAACATTTTCATATACCATTTAAGGTTTATACTGCCCTACAAAGGCAAAATGCATTAACTACCCCAACTGTGAATTGAGAAAAATGTCTTCAAAGCTTTATTTCATATCCAGCCAAATATGCTGTAGGTAGATAAGTGATAATGCACGGCTGTATGATCTTATTATGAAGTCATTTTTATGCATATCAACCATGACCACTGATTTAACATATGACCCCTAAAACGCAAATACTGCACACTGCCTTTGCATGAAATTAAACTATACGGGTAAAGCAAAGGCAAAGTGCAGTATGTACAATTGAAATGTTTTCATTCAACTCTTTTTTTGTTTTTCTGTGTGATGGAAACAGATTGAGTTTTAACTACATTCCATGTTTGAGTTTTAACTACATTCCATATTTGATGTAGTTATCTTTTCATGTTTTGAATGTTATATTATAGTTACCCACAAGTATTTTTTCACCAAAGATAAGGTCTATTTCATGACGTAGAACGTTTTATAGATAAAAACATGTTTTGAATTTGGAGGAATATCTACAATCTAAATGTGTTTATCCAAAATTCTTGTAATTTATCTATTTTACTTTGCACGGTCATTTAATTGACTTAGGGGTCACAGGTCAAATCAATGGTCATGCTAGATATGCATAAAAAAGTACTTCATAGTAAGTTAATACATCAGTGCATCATCACTTATCTACAGTACCTACGACATGTTTGGCTGGACAGCAAATAAACTTTCAAGACATTTTTCTCAGTTTCCCTATTTGCGTAGTTACTGCTCTATGCCTTTGTATGGCAGAACGAAGGTTAATTATGTAACCATGGTTATGTGAGCTATATGGATCACTCCAATATATTGGGATCACTCTGCGGCGGAGGGATACATCCGAGATGAGGATTTATAGATTTACTCCCTTGTAGACCTATGGCTGGTGTCTGCCCATATAGACCCCATGTATAAGGGCACAAGGCGAGACCCAGATGCAGACACAGGAGGCAGATGGTTGGAGCCTTAGATGTTTATTAATCCAAAAAGGGGTAAGCAAGAGAATGGTCGTGTACAGGCAAAAGGTCAAAACCAGTTCAAAGTCCAGTAGGTACCGAAGGACAGGCAGACTTGAGGTCAGCGCAGGCAGAATGGTCAGGCAGGCAGGAATGGAGTCCAGAAATCAGGCAAGGGTCAAAACCGGGAGGACTAGCAAAGAGAAGAGAAAAAGGAGTATGGGAAGAAACACCCCGGTTGACTTGACAAACATACAAGACGAACTGGCACAGAGAGACAGGAAACATAGGGATAAATACACTGGGGGGAAAAAAGCGACACCTGGAGGGGGTGGAGACAATCACAGGTGAAACAGATCAGTGTGACTGTACCCCCCCACCCCCGTCCCCTAGGTGCGCCACTTGGCATCCTACCTGGAGGCATACCTGGCTGACCGGGGTGTCGGCGTAAAAAAAAAATTAAAACAATCAGCAATTAGGGCCTGGTCCAGGATGTCTTTAACAGGGACACAGCACCTCTCCTCCGGGCCATAACCCTCCCAGTCAACCAGGTACTGGAAACCCCTGCCCCGTGGTCGAACCCTCACGAGGCGTCTCACCGTATACGCTGGCTGGCCATCAATAACCCTTGGGGAGGGATGGGCCTAGAAACAGAAGACTGAGACAAGGGCTTAACCTCTATGGGCTAGGTGGGACGCTTGCGTCCCACCTACTCAACAGCCAGTGTAATCCCGTGGCGCGTTATTCAAATTCCTCAAAAATGCAAAAACTTCAATTTTTCAAACATATCACTATTTCACAGCATTTTAAAGACAAGACTCTCCTTTATCTAACCACACTGTCCGATTTCAAAAAGGCTTTACAGCGAAAGCAAAACATTAGATTATGTCAGCAGAATACCCAGCCAGAAATAATCAGACACCCATTTTTCAAGCTGGCATATAATGTCACAAAAAAACAAAACCACAGCTAAATGCAGCACTAACCTTTGATGATCTTCATCAGATGACACACCTAGGACATTATGTTATACAATACATGCATGTTTTGTTCAATCAAGTTCATATTTATATCAAAAAACAGCTTTTTACATTAGCATGTGACGTTCAGAACTAGCATACGGTGAATTTACTAAATTACTCACAATAAACGTTCACAAAAAACATAAATTATTTTAAGAATTATAGATACAGAACTCCTTTGTGCAATCGAGGTGTCCGATTTTAAAATAGCTTTTCGGTGAAAGCACATTTTGCAATATTCTCAGTAGATAGCCCAGCCATCACGGCTAGCTATTTAGACACCCACCAAGTTTAGCCCTGACCAAAGTCAGATTTACTATTAGAAAAGATTGATTACCTTTGGTGTTCTTCGTCAGAATGCACTCCCAGGACTGCTACTTCAATAACAAATGTTGGTTTGGTTCAAAATAATCCATAGTTATATCCAAACAGCGGCGTTTTGTTCATGCGTTCAAGACACTATCCGAAGTGTAAATAAGGGTCACGAGCATGGCACATTTCGTGACAAAAGATTTCTAAATATTCCATTACCGTACTTCGAAGCATGTCAACCGCTGTTTAAAATCAATTTTTCTCATAAAAAAGCGATAATATTCGACCGGGAATCTGCGTTTAGGTAAACAGACAAAAGAAAGCAAAGCATGGGGTCGACTCGGGCACGCACCTGAGTCTCGCAGTACTGTAACCAGCCACTATCCAAACGCGCTACTTTTTTTCAGCCAGAGCCTGCAAAGCCACGATTCAGCTTTTTGCCGCCTTCTGAGAGCCCATGGGAGCCGTAGGAAGTGTCACGTAACAGCAGAGATCCTCTGTAATGGATAGAGATAATCAAGAAGGGCAAGAAATTGTCAGACAGGGAACTTCCTGCATGGAATCTTCTCAGGTTTTGGCCTGCCAAATGAGTTCTGTTATACTCACAGACACCATTCAAACAGTTTTAGAAACTTTGGAGTGTTTTCTATCCAAAGCTAATAATTATATGCATATTATAGTTTCTGGGCAGGAGTAATAATCAGATTAAATCGGGTACGTTTTTTATCCGGCTGTGAACATACTGCCCCCTAGCCATAACAGGTTAATGAATGATTGAAACACCGAGGATGCATTGGCCCCATGCTGGTGCTGTAGGCGGTCTTCCATTCATCCCCTCTCTGATGTGCACCAGGTTGTAGGCAATGCGTAAATCCAATTTACTAAAGTACTTAGCACCGATCATCTTTTAGATGACAGTGGGTATGAGAGTCATGGGATAACTTAATTTAACAGTTGCCTTATTCAGTGTCCGTTAATCGATACAGGGGTGGAGACCTCCCTCCATCACGAAAAAGAAGCTGGAGGCGGCCGGAGAGGTGGACGGATGGATTAATCCTTGGGCAGTGCCTCCTGGACGTAGGTCTCCATGGCTTCGTTCTCTGCCTGCGAGAGTGGGTAGATTTGCCCCCGCGGGAGGATAGAACCAGACAGTGTGTTGATAGTGCAGACCCATGGGCAATGAGGGGGAAGGCACGTGTAATGAGTCTTAGAAAAGGCCACATGTAGGTCCCGGTACCTCCGGGATAGGAACCTGGGTGGCCTGGTCCGGACTTTCCATGGAGGTGGCACAGATTAACACAGAGAGACACCTCCCCTGACATTCCAAACCAACAACCTCCTCTCTGTCCACGATATACTAGGGTTATGTTTTTAGGGATAGACGTGCCGCTAACGACCCACCTCGACAACATCCGGTGAAATTGCAGAGCGCTAAATTCAAAAATACTAAAGTCGTAATATTAACCTCTTACATCTAGACGTTCCGCTAGCAGAACACCTGCTCCAATATCCAATGATAGGCGTGGCGCGAATTACAAATTCCTCAAAAATACAAAAACTTCAATTTTTCAAACATATGACTATTTCACAGCATTTTAAAGACAAGACTCTCCTTTATCTAACCACACTGTCCGATTTCAAAAAGGCTTTACAGCGAAAGCGAAACATTAGATTATGTCAGCAGAGTACCAAGCCAGAAATTATCAGACACCCATTTTTCAAGCTAGCATATAATGTCACAAAAACCCAGAAGACAGCTAAATGCAGCACTAACCTTTGATGATCTTCATCAGATGACAACCCTAGGACATTATGTTACACAATACATGCATGTTTTGTTCAATCAAGTTCATATTTATATCAAAAAACAGCTTTTTACATTAGCATGTGACGTTCAGAACTAGCATACCCCCCGCAAACTTCCGGGGAATTTGCTAACAATTTACTAAATTACTCACGATAAACGTTCACAAAAAGCATAACAATTATTTTAAGAATTATAGATACAGAACTCCTCTATGCACTCGATATGTCCGATTTTAAAATAGCTTTTTGGTGAAAGCACATTTTGCAATATTCTAAGTACATAGCCCAGTCATCACGGGCTAGCTATTTAGACACCCGGCAAGTTTAGCACTCACCAATATCAGATTTACTATTATAAAAGTTTGATTACCTTTTGTTGTCTTCGTCAGAATGCACTCCCAGGACTGCTACTTCAATAACAAATGTTGGTTTGGTCCAAAATAATCCATCGTTATATCCGAATAGCGGCGTTTTGTTCGTGCGTCCCAGACACTATCCGAAATGGTAAATCAGGGTCGTGCGCATGGCGCAATTCGTGACAAAAAAAATCTAAATGTTCCATTACCGTACTTCGAAGCATGTCAACCGCTGTTTAAAATCCATTTTTATGCCATTTTTCTCGTAAAAAAGCGATAATATTCCGACCTGGAATGTCCATTTAGCTAAACAGAGGAAAGAAAACAAAGCTTTTGGTCGACGCGGGCACGAGCCTGAGTCTCACAGTACTGTAACCCAAACGCGCTACTTTGTTTCAGCCAGAGCCTGCAAAGCCATGATTCAGCATTTTGCCGCCTTCTGAGAACCTATGGCAGCCATAGGAAGTGTCACGGGACAGCTAAGATCCTCACTCTTCAATAAACAGAGACAAGAAGAACGACACCTTGTCAGACAGGCCACTTCCTGCATGAAATCTTCTCAGGTTTTTGCCTGCCATATGAGTTCCTGTTATACTCACAGACACCATTCAAACAGTTTTAGAAACTTTAGGGTGTTTTCTATCCAAAGCATATTCTAGTTACTGGGCAGGAGTAGTAACCAGATTAAATCGGGTACGTTTGTTATCCAGCCGTGAAAATACTGCCCCCTAGCCATAACAGGTTAAACATTCATGATTCATCATTTAAAAGCTTAACTTCTTGTTAGCTGCCTTCACTGTGGCTCAGTTGGTAGAGCATGGTGTTTGCAACGCCAGCATGCTGTGTGAAACGCCAGGGTTGTGGGTTCGATTCCCACGGGGGGCCAGTACAAAAACAAATGCAAGAAATGAAATGTATGCATTCACAACTGTAAGTCGCTCTGGATAAGAGAGTCTGCTAAATGACTAAAATGTAAACAAAAATGTCAATCCAGCAGCTTTGTCAGATTTCAAAAAGGCTTTATGGCGAAAGCATACCATGCGATTATCTGAGGACAGCACCCCGCATACAAAAACATTTTCCAACCAAGCAGATGCATCGCCAAAGTCAGAAATAGCGATAAAATAAATGCCTTACCTTTGAAGCTCTTCATCTTTTCGCAACCCCAAAGGTCCCAGTTACACAATGAATGGTCGTTTTGTTCATTAAAGTCCTTCTTTATATCCCAAAAATGTTTGTTTATTTGGCGCGTTTGATTCAGAAATACACCTGTTCCAACTCGCCTACAAAGGAATGTAAAAAATTACCTGTAAACTTGGTCCAAACATTTCAAACAACGTTTCCAATCCAACCTCAGGTACTCTAATCTGTAAATAATCAATAAAATTTAAGACGGAATAAACTGTTTCCAATACTGGAGAATAACAACATGGAACATGCTCTCATTCACGCGCACCAAAAGACTAGAGTCCACCTGAGTGACACTTAGAAAGAATATGAATACTTCTTCATAAAAAAAACATCGAACAATTTCTAACGACATCTATTGGAAGCCATAGGATCTGCAATCTGGGTCCTAATAATTATGCTTTCTCATAGAAAAGCATTGGAAAATCCAATGACCTCAAAAAATTATTTTCCTGGATGGATTGTCCTCGGGGTTTTGCCTAACAAATCAGTTCTGTTATACTCACAGACATTATTTTAACCGTTTTCTATCTAATACTACCAATTATATGCATATCCTAGCTTCTGGGCCTGAGTAACAGGCAGTTTACTTTGGGCACCTCAGTCATCCAAAATTCCGAACACTGCCCCCTATCCCTAAAAAGATTTATACAACTGTAGCCAGCGGAAACCTAAAACTATGGGGTGTGCAGGAAAGTCTAAGATGAGGAAAGTAATGCGTTCATGGTGGTTGTGAGTAACTGAGGGAATTGGGAATCGTGGTCTGGCAAACCAGTCCTGTTCCTAGGGGACGGTTGTCTAGGGCAAGGACTGGGATAGGGGATTGTAAAGGTGCTTTAGGAATGTGTAATGATAAGGTAACTGATCGGTCTAGGAAAATGCCTGCAGAACATGAGTCCACTAGGGCAGGACTCAGTGGGGGGCCAGGATAGTTAGGGAAGGTGACAGGGAGGAGGACAGGCTGGGTGGACAGAGAGGAGTAAGGCACATCCATGCCTACCTGGGAAGGTGCAGGAGCGCTCCTCGGCCTGTCGCTTACTCGCCTTGTTCTCCTTCTGGGATAGGTGTTCCAGGGGTGGTCCGACTCCCCGCAGTAGGAGCAGAGACCCTGTTGATGGCGGCGTTGACGTTCCTCAGGGGGACGGTGTGTCGTGCCACCTCCATGGGCTCAGTCTCGCTGGAGGTTCCTCGGAGAGACCTGAACCCCCGGGATGGGCGACGACAGGCACGCAGGAGATTATTCAAGTGGATGGCCATGGCAGTGAGATGGTCCAGCGTGAGGTCCTCATTGCGACAGGTCAGCTCGGTCTGGACATCCGCCTGTAGCCCGCTGGGGACAACAAGGCCTGGTCGTTCCAACCAGTGGACACACCACCGTTCGGAAATCCAGAGCGTACTCCAACTCTGTCCTGGACCGCTGGTGTAGACGGAGGAGATGCTCACATCCCTCTTGGCCCTCTGTATGTTGGTCGAAGACGGCACGAAAGAGTTGGGTGAAGCTGTCATAGGACTTCACTTCTGGTCCGTCCCTCTCCCAGACGGCGTGCCCCCACTCCAGAGCCAGGCCTGTCAGCACCGAGATAACAAAGGCCACCTTGTCCCTCTCAGATGCCGTCCCGGCATGACGGGCCAGGTGGAGGTCACACTGCAGGACAAAACCCCATACAACGAGTTGGGATGCCTTCAATCCGCTCCGGGAGGAACAGGTGGACGTTGCTGATTGGCCCGGGTGATGTAGATGGTGGTGGGGTGGCTGAAACGACCGCGGTGAGCTGGGAAGATGGTGGTGTAGCCTGCTGTTGGCATACACTTCGTCCATGGCAGTCCCGAGGCGTTCCAGACACGAGTCGTGGTGGCGGAGCTTCGCTCCTACAGCGGAATGTCCTGCTGCTTCCTGTTTTCTTGGGTCGGTCATTCTGTCACTGATGTAGAGTAGAGGAGGCAGTAGCAGGTTAAGAACTACTGAATTTATTTAAGCACCATAGATCAAAGCGGGACAAACCCCAAATGCTGTTGTGCTCAAAATATATTTATATACACCAAACACATGTGCTGGATAGGAGGGCGAAGGCTGAATAGCCAAAGCGAAGGCTGTCCTGACACTTGGGTTGAGTTGGGCTGGGCGATATGAACAAAATATATCACAATATTATTTCACGTTGATATGGTGTATATAATAGGTATAATTAATATCTTCATATAAGAACATATAAAAGTTGTATGGCTCTATTGTTAAAATGTCCTTTTGATAATGTTGACATGAAAATACTTCCACATTACTGTATTTTTAGGACACTATTTCGGGTTTGATTAATTATGTGGTTCACTGATCACTTATTTTAGAATACAAGGTAATAATATAATTTGTGTTTTGCTTGCTTACAACATGCTTTCTTTTAGTTCTTTAGAAGAACCATTTTTAGTGGTCATCCTGGAAATTGCAACGTTTGAATATCACAACTTTGAGCGATAGAACCCAAAGTTACCCAAGTTCTCACAGCAGCTAACCCATCTAACTGTGAAGGAAGACTTTGCCTTACAACCACTGCATGTTCTGTATTCCTCCACAGAGATCCACATTCCTCAGCCTACTCACCGTCTACACACCTGCTTCATTTCTCTTCGCCTCGTCACTCAAGCTTCTAAACAGTTGTATTTAAAGATGAAGATAATGTTACATTTTACCTTGACTTTGTGCATACAGTTAACATTTTTTGAAACCATAATCTTTCAGATAAAACTAGATCCTGATGTGTTTATATTGGTAAACCATGGCTCCAAAATCAGTTCAGAGTTGAAGACTGAGAAGTCAGGATGGCAGTGTGTGACAATTGAGTCCTTAATGATGGCACTTGAATATCAATAGATTGCCTAATATAAATAAAAAATAAGTTCAGAGTAATCTCCTTTGGAATACTATCAAGAGGGAAAAATAGAATAGGCTGCATAACCAACACAGCTGTGCCTACATATGCATATTATTATAATGTAACAAGCTCAATCCATAATCTACAGTCGTGGCCAAAAGTTTTGAGAATGACACATTCATTTTCACAAAGTCTGCTGCCTCAGTTTGTATGATGGCAGTTTGCATATACTCCAGAATGTTATGAAGAGTGATCAGATAAATTGCAATTAATTGCAAAGTCCCTCTTTTCCAGAGGGTGGTGCTTGGAATCTCAGCCAAGGGAGTGGGCTCAATCACAATTTTGCCTAAGAACACAGTCATGAATAAAGAATGGTACCAACACATCCTCCGAGAGCAACTTCTCCCAACCATGCTGGAACAGTTTGGTGACGAATAATGCCTTTTCCAGCATGATGGAGCACCTTGCCATATGGCAAAAGTGATAACTAAGTGGCTCGGGGAGCAAAACATCGATATTTTGGGTCCATGGCCAGGAAACTCCCCAGACTTTAATCCCATTGAGAACTTGTGGTCAATCCTCAAGAGGTGGGTGGACAAAGAAAACCCCAGAAAATCTGACAAACTCCAAGCATGGGCTGCCATCAGTCAGGATGTAGCCCAGAAGTTAATTGACAGCATGCCAGGGCGGATTGCAGAGGTCTTGAAAAAGAAGGGTCAACACTGCAAATATTGACTCTTTGCATCAACTTCTTGTAATTGTCAACAAAAGCCTTTGACACTTAGGAAATGCTTGTTATTATACTTCAGTATTCCATAGTAACATCTGACAAAAATATCTAAAGACACTGAAGCAGCAAACTTTGTGGAAATTAATATTTGTGTCAATCTCAAAACTTTTGGCCAAGACTGTATATACAGTCCAAATGCATGCACTGACATTTTGGAAGAAGGGCATTAGCGTGGAAGCTTCTTGATAAACTTTGCATTCAGCTTTACAAAATGCATCCATGTACAAATTCAACATGTCTTCCATGTTGGACAGGACAGAATACTTTTTCTATGAACTGATTTTGGAGTTCACACTGGCATCTAACAGCCACCTGTAGTGGTTTACAGAAGCTGTTTGAATTAAATAGAATGACTCCCACCCTCATTTCTATCCACCATGACAAGAGTATTAAAGTGTCAATGGTAATAAAACTTCTATACTTCCAAACATTTGAAAGAGTTTAAATGTATCAAAATGTGCATCAGCCAATTAAAATCATTGTCATAGTTACACGTGATAAAATGCTACTTATACACTGGGTTGTTCGAGCCCTGAACGCTGACTGTCTGACAGCTGTGCTATATCATCCCGTATACCACGGGTCTGACAAAACATTTATTTTTACTGCTCTAATAATGTTGGTAACCAGTTTATAATAGCAATAAGGCACCTCGGGGGTTTGTGGTATATGGCCAAGGCACTCCGCGATGCATCGTGCGTAAGCAGCCCTTGGCCATGGTACATTGGCCATATACCACACCCCCTTATTGCTTAAATGTAAGCTGCCCCCATGAGATAAAACAATTCCATACAGCTTAGGGTTCCAGGTTGAGGTTATACCAAGGATCATTTAGCTTTTAGCTTTTTTATTTAATGACCCCTTGAAGTATCAACAAAATACATAAAAAAAAATATTTCATGAGAAAATATTTTGGACTTACTGCTATTAGCCAATTGAAAACTATTGAATTACAGATTCAATACATGGAACAACATTCTCCCCCCCCAAAAAATCTAAAGAAGTTTGATCTGAAATGTCTATCTGAGAGATGTAATAAAGTTCAGGAAACATTTTAGCCACTTATTTTTGGCACTAAACAGTGACCATATATACTGTACTTCCATTCATTTTTTAAACAGGGACCTTCAATCGAGTTTTATGGGGCCTGTGAGAGTCTCACCTTTCCACTGAGGGGTATGTAGCCGAAACTGTTCGGACACCACCGTGTTCGTGAGAGTGTCATCTTTCCATAGAGGGCTCATAATAGGGTGTAGGCCAAACCGTTCGGACGCTACAGACGATTTTGTGAGAAGACTGATTATCCGGATGTCTCATGATTTGACAAACACCGCTCTAGCTCTGTCACCTTTCACCGCAGATACGGAATGTCGAAAATGACAGATGCGGTGGATTGAGACGCATTCAATGCAACCCAGATATCTCAAACTGACTGGTTATGGGTGATTTTTTTTTAATGGTAATTATATTTCCGCGGGGGTGCGGACATCGACCTTTTTGTGGTTGCCTTTTAAGGTGCACATAGCGTGCACCTTAAAAGACTGATCAGATTTAATCCTGGCCTTAGTGTTCTATATTTAAGACCCACTAAACATAGTATTCTCTTATTCAATACAGTAAATTAATTAGGTTCACCTTTTAAGACACCAAGTTCATTTTCACAGTGACAAGCATGTGTTTGTTTATAAAGTAGCCTATTATGAAGTAGCCTAACAGTTACCTACCACATTTGATCATGAGTTACATTGGTTGTCAATTCAATAACGTGTATTTATGAAAGTTACAATTCTATGATTAATCTGTTATTGATATTATAGGCCTATATAAGTTCTGTTTTGCATTTCTTTAGATTTTAATGAAATGTAACATTTGCACATGTTCTTCTTTAGGAAGTGAAGATAAAAGAAAGCAATTAATATTACATTTTGGTAGCACGTTACATTAAAACAGAATAAATGGTAATAACATAACGTGGAAACGTAAACCTACTGTATTTACTACTTCTTTGGATAACAATGTTAATTTCCTTTCAAAAGATGTGTTAAAAACAAATTAAACACTCAACTCTGATTTCATTTAATTTGATTGTTTCAAGGTAAAAAGTACACAAACAGAAGTAAGAGCTTGTTTTGTCATAGGGCTATAATTCTACAAATGAAAGAACCATAAGCTACCATTATGGACTCGTTTTGTCTGCCATCGCTGTCATATTCTTCAATTTGATGGCAGGAGCCGAACCCACAAATAGAGCAGAAAACGGTTCAAGATAAAAACTAATCATCCAGCAGCTTTGGATAACCAACTCATCACACGCTCGAGCTGTGGTTATGCAGCTAGCTATATCTTGTTTCCAGTAAGTACCGTTTCACATTTCTTTAGAAAACCAAATATAAATTAACCACATTTTCCCACCACTATTGAGTCTAGGCTCAACATCTGTGTTGGAACATGCACATTGAAGCAAACAAGTTGAAAACAGAGAATGGGGGATCTTACAATTTTATTGTTCTGCTGCTGATGAGATTTAATCAAATAACATTCACAAATATGAATAGATGATCTTATAGTAAAGAAATGCAATGTTTTTTTTGGGGGGGGGGTTAGCAAGGAACTGTAAAAAAGTTATTTACAATCATTTGCAGAACCATTGTTGTAACTTTTCGTTCACAAAGGCTGCGTTTATTAAATCCATCCTCATCTGAAAGGATATTATTATTTTGAGCAACTTGGTTCATTTGAGCAGGCTGTGTTACTCTTCATAAAAGCTGTATAAAAAAACATTGTATTAATGTACAAAAGCACCAATAAATTATTTTGCGCATAGCCCAATTTTTATGCTCAATAAGCACTCAGCATTTAGAATTTAAAGCAAAAATTGATTCTCTTATTCATTTATTGAGATGTGAAACAAAGTAATTTCTTGAGAAAAATTACACTTCAAGACAAGTTACTAAATATTATATTGGATAATGATTTAGAACTCATGGGCCTACATATTTAATAATGACATATTTTGTATAAATTAAATACAGGTTGTGAGTATAATTTAGGCCTACCTCTATGACATATTGCAGGGCAACTAACAAAACAAGTCTAAATTAAAATCATAATGTATTTACATTCAAGATTTGCTCTGCTTATTTTTCAGAAAACCTTAACTTAATCTTTATTCATGTGTCTGCAGTGGGTAGCTCCCACATAAGGAGGGAAACAATACTCCATATACACAATTAAATGTGCTGCAATTGTCATATTTGGCAGTTGAAGCTATTAGAAGACATGGAAATCTATGGCTCACAATATTGTAGCATCTAAAAAATAAAGCAGGAAAAATAAAAGCAATACAAATGAAATGTTAGACCTCAATGGCATGTAAAATCCATGTTACTCCCAGCCCACTACAACTCTATCCATAAATGGGGGGGGGGGGGGGGGGGTATCCTTTCAATAAATGTGTCTACAGGTGCTGGGTCCTCTTCCCAAGCTCCTGTGGTGCAGCAGGATAGAGAGCCCACAGCAGTACACCATGCTCTTCACTATCATCACTGTGTAAAGGATAGAGGCCAGGTTCAGACTAAACGTTGACTGGAAGGAATCTGGAGAAGAGAAAAGAATAAGGCCGGGATTCAATCTGATTGCTGGTTACAGGCATTGCGGTTTTTAAAGACATTCTCCTTTTAAGCCGACATATGCAACATTTACCGTGGATGGCATCTCGGCAAATGCAGGAATTATGCCTTCATAAGACACTTTGCCTATTCACCATGATCAGATTAGCTATCCAATCGCATTTTGTTGGCACCACTCCATTTAGGGCGTTTTAGCAATATGAACATTTTACGAGTACAACAGTGAGTACAACAGGCAAAAATGTTCCATGCGACTCGCGCTGCTATATCACAATACCTGGTACTCTGGTCCTGGAGCCACTACTCATGCAGGTCCAGGAGTCGTTTCAGCATTGGCATGTATTCATAGATGCCAAGGGAAGCCAAGCTTCCCCCCAAAAATGATCAATAAAAAAATTATATACCTTTCGTCTCTGTTTCATAATTTTCAATTCGCAATTGACAATGTATCTCACAGGTGAAAGCATCAGAGTGAGCAAAACAGCACCCCTCTGTCTCTAAGTGTGGGCCATCTGATGCGGTCTGGTCCAAACGAGTATGACATTGTTGCCGCCCATAGCATTAAAAGTCAAGGGAAGCCAGCGAGCATCTGGACTCCCTTGACAAAAAAATAAGTACAAAGAATGTGCCAATCAGCGTTGAGCTAAACTGATCGAGCTCAGCGAATGGTCCTGGTATACCCCCCAAAAAGTTAAGAGAAGCCAGCTTGGATTTGCGTCACTCAAATCCCATTGAGCGCAAATGCCATTGACAGAAAAACTTGAATTGTTGCATATTTTTTAGTTGTTGTCCTCCGGTGGCTAGCTAGCCAGCTAGCTAAAATGGGCTATTTCCTAAATTAGCCATGGATGGAGATAGGGATTTGGACTAATGTTACCTAGCTAACGTTGAAGTTAGGCTAGCGAGTAAGCAAAAAAAAAAGCATGTAGTATATGACAGCGTGATAGACCGTTCCTCAACATGAAAGTGGAGAATGGCATTGGCTTTTCTGTACAAGTAGGGTGAGCCAACATGTTTTTCTTCTTGCGCAAACGAGCATGAGCACACACACGGATACATGCACACAGAAATCAGAACCATGACAGCCACATATCTAGCTTACGTTAATTGGACTAAATTGTTTTTTGTATCTTTTAGTCGTCACTGTATCAGACTAAGCAGATGATGTTGAAAATGTTGAAGTTGAAGTTGAAATGGTGCTGGAATAGAGGAGGTAGCTCCTGTTTTCTTTGCGACTTGCGGTAACTGTGGTTCTGCTGTAAATCAATAGTTGTTTAGCGGTCAGCAAATTTCAGAAACATTAATTTGCTTGACCATGCTGTAGGTCATGTAACTGTCTGCTACTGTACATGCAATATGCTTTGTGAACTGCTTTGAGGTTACTATACGGTTTTGTAATAAAACAAAGGTGTGGTTGAATTTATTCAACCACTATCCTATTATTATCTTGGCCTTTCTATCACGGTTGCAAGGCATATGAATGAACAGGTTACAGGGCTAACAACGCAATTATCACAACACATAAGTTGTAATATGGCATTTTGGGGGGGGCTTGGCTTTATAGCGCGGATGAGGGTAGGCTACTAAACACTTCAGGATCCGGATCATAAGAGGATACAGCGCATTCAGAAAGTATTCAGACCCCTTGACTTTCCATATTTTGTTACATTACAGCCTTTTTTTCTTCCATCTACACACAATACCCCATAATGACAAAGCAAAAACAGGTTGCTATTAAAATTTTTACTGAAATATTACATTTGCATAAGTATCAGACCCTTTACTCAGTACTTTGTTGAAGCACCTTTGGCAGCGATTACATCCTTGAGTCTTCTTGACGCTACAAGCTTTGCACACCTGTATTTGGGGAGTTTCTCCCATTCTTATCTGCAGATCCTCTTAAGCTCTGTCAGGTTGGATGGGGAGCGTTGCTGCTCAGCTATTTTCTTGTCTCTCCAGAGATGTTCGATCTGGCTGGGCAACTCAAGGACATTCAGAGACTTGTCCCAAAGCCACTCCGGCGTTGACTTGGCTGTGTGCTTAGGGTCATTGTCCTGTTGGAAGGTAAACCATCAAGGATCTCTCTGTACTTTGTTCCGTTCATCTTTCCCTCGATCCTGACTAGTCTCCCAGTCCCTGCCGCTGAAAAACATCCCCACAGCATGATGCTGCCACCCCCATGCTTCTCCGTAGGGATGGTGCCAGGTTTCCTCCAGACGTGACACTTGGCATTCAGGCCAAAGAGTTCAATCTTGGTTTCATCAGACCAGAGAATCTTGTATCTCATGTTCTGAGTCCTTTAGGTGCCTTTTGGCAAACTTCAAGCAGGCTGTCATGTGTCTGACTGAGGAAGAACTCTGGAGCTCTGTCAGAGTGACCATTAGGTTCTTGGTCACCTCATTGACCAAGGCCCTTCTCCCCCAATTGCTCAGTTTGGCCGGGCGGCCAGCTCTAGGAAGAGTCTTTGTGTTTCTAAACTTATTCCATTTAAGAATAATGGAGGCCACTGTGTTCTTGGGGACCTTAAAGGCTGCATAAATGTTTTGGTAACCTTCCCCAGATCTGTGCCTCAACACAATCCTGTTTTGGAGCTCTACGGACAATTCCATCGACCTCATGGCTTGGTTTTTGCTCTGATATGCACTGTCAACTGTGGGACCTTATATAGAGACGTGTGTGCCTTTCCAAATCATGTCCAATCATTTAAATTTACCACAGGTGGACTCCAAGTTGTAAAAACATCAAGGATGATCAATGGAAACAGGATGCACCTGAGCTCAATTTTGAGTCTCATAGCAAAGGGTCTGAATACTTATGTAAATACATTGTAAAAAAAAAATGGAAACCTGTTTTGCGTTTTCATTGTGTTAATCCGAGAGAATATTTAAATTTAATACATGTTGTCAAGTGGTCTGAATACTTCCCGAATGCACTGTATCTGAAAGCACCCTTAAAAGTACATTTCCAATTCAGCAGACATAAGCAGCGTTTACCATGAATGCATTCTCCAAAACGTGCAATTGTGACAAAGCGCAATCGAATTTAATACCTGTCTAAATTGGTTAATTTATCCAACCACTTACACCCCCCCCCCCCCCCATATTTTTGAATTGAGCCGAACCCTGCATGAAATACACAAATTTTACCATCGGTAAGATGTAGAGACTGTGACTGCTGTGTGTCATTTCTGAACGAACAGGTTGGTGCAGCCACGGTGGTTGGCGGAGCTTCAGTTGGTTGATCTGAGAATGAAATGGAAAAAGATCGTATTATTTAAGATTTTTTTCAGAGCATTATGTAGGCTACTGTCGAGGATAATTGTTAAGAAAAAAAGGCTATTTTGTTTAAAAATTTGGGAGACTAACTACACCAACATTCCAATACAATTACCAAGTGTGAGTCCAATTTTTATATACTTTCTTTTTTTCTTTGAAAAGGTAATAGGTAGGCCTGCCAATTTTGCAAGGTTGAATACACAATAACCTACTCATAATTACATACATATTAAATGAATAATGATGTATATAAAATATAATAGGCCTACATACTAATGTAAAACTATTTCAATGACTGGCTTTACCTTTTAGCATGTAAACATCTTGAGGGCCCCCTTCATGCTCCACAGAACAGATGTATTTGTTCCTGTAAATCTTCTCTTTATCAGTGATGATCATACTGGTCGTCTGTCCTTCCTCCCTCTGCTCCAGTTGTTCCCCCTCTGCTTTAGGCACCTCGACTGCTCTGCCGTTTTCATCCTCCATCTTCCATGAGATCTTGACCAAGTCTGGAAACATGTCTCCAGCCAGACATAGCAGGGTGTTCACATTCGACTCAGGGTTGGACTCTGAGTAGACCGTCACTTTGGGTTTTCGTACGTTATTGTCTGGTTTTCAAGAGAAACAATAACATTTACAGACTTCTTTAAAGGGCCATCACACAAGTTCAGACTTCAGATGTATTCTGTTGTCAAAAGGAATCGTGATGTCCCACACCATTTGTTTTATATGCAGCTTTACTGTCTATAGTCAAGTAAACAATTACTTACATAAATAAACCATCTGATATTTTTCTTAGCTATCCTTTAGGGAATATCTTATTTCAATATAAAGTCAATTATAACATTCAATATTATTTAAATCAGATTCTTAGCTCAGTAACCAGTTTGACATTCTTCCCTATATCAGATTACTCTACATATCACATTTAACTGAGGGTGTATATCTAATATTAAGGACACGCAATACACTGCAAATTGTGCATATGGCTTCCTTGCCAATCAGAACGATCAATTATACAGGCTAATAACAAATGTTAAAATTCATAGATACTTTTTCTAACATGGGTTGATCATAAATAGTGTGTGCATATTTGGGTAGCAATACTGCAGGATGTTTGGTCAATTATGTTGGACTGATTAGACAGATTAATTATTAATGACTACTGCTTAGTTTTTCTGCCCAAAAATCAGAGGAATGGATCACTTACCTGTCACAAAAAGTCTCGTACCAGAGCCAAATACATAACCATACACAGTGAAAATTCCCTTGTCAAAAAGTAGTCTTCACTTCTTCTTGACAGAGCTTGTGTTAGCTATACAAAGGTTCAGTCGCCTCATGCACCCCAAATATCTGAGGGGGCACAAATATCTGAGGGGGCACACTCAAATCATGCTTAATTCTACAGTATGTAAAACAAAATATGTCTATTATTATGCATATCTAAGCATACCTCTTGAGCTTAAAAATATATCTAGAGGTGGCACGCACGCATACAGGCGCACACACAAACAATTAGTTGGAACATGAAGCCTACTGCCAAAGTTAAGTGAACTTTTTTCATTGGTAGCACTGGTGCTCCCAACTTAAAGTTAAGAGCACAACATAAACATTAGGAGCACCAGAAATGAAGATTTTTTTTAATCGATTGAGGTATAGCCTGTATTAGCTACTTCTGAAGCACACGTGCCATTTAAACTAATAACACTGTAAAGACATGTTTATTGTAAAAAGCTAAAATGTTGATACAAATACCTGTCATTGAAATAAGTTATTTGTAGAATATTAGGTCTCTACGCTGTATAAAAACACTTTCCAAACCAGCTTAGGCTTACTGCTGTGCTGTCACATGCTACAGCAAATTTCCAACAATGAAAAAAGTATGTTAATTTATGTTAAGATAATGAAAATGTATGATGCAAATTATCACTGACTTGGGGTAGGAAACAAGAGAGTCCTGACTTACATTTCATTCCAAGAAGTTGGCCCTATAAGGGCACAAGGTGAGACCCAGATGCAGACACGGGAGGCAGATTGATATTTATTAAACAAACACTCAAACCATCTAAAAGGGGTAGGCAAGAGAATGGACAGGCAAAAGGTCAAAACCAGTTCAGAGTCCAGGAGGTACAGAGCGGCCGGCAGAACGGTCAGGCAGGCGGGTACGGAGTCCAGAAAACAGGAAAGGGTCAAAACCAGGAAGATTAGCAAAAATAGAATAGAAGGAGAAGTACAAGAAAACCGCTGGTTGACTTGAAAAACATAGTACGAACTGGCCATGACTGACCCAGCTCCACAACGCTGTCTCGCAGCAAGGAGCCACCATTGGAGTTACTGCAATGCCTTATGGAGGGATTCTCTCGCTACCCCCTCCGGAGCACTACGCTGGAGATTTTGGAACCTGCCGGGCCTTTCTCTCCCAGTGATCCCTCATCTTCAAGCTGCAGCCTTCTTCGTCCCCTTGGACCGCACGAAGACAGCATACCTCATAACGCTGATGTCCGGGAGTGCCCTCGCCTGATCTATGGTGGTGTGGGAGCAATAGTACGCTGTTTGTCTCAGACTGGAGGAGTTTGTGGCGGAGGTATGTAAGGTGTGAGATTCTCCGTTGTCCGGGAGAGAGGCTACTCGTAAGCTGCAACAGGTATGTCAAGACTCCAGTAGTGTGGCAGACTACGCAGTGGATTTTCGCACGTTGGCGGCTGAGAGTGCCTGGAACACGGAAGCCTTGTTAGACATGTTCCTTCCCAGATTATCGGAGGTGATTTTAGATGACCTCGCAGCCCGGGAGCTGCCCGGACCTTGACTCCCTCATAGCCTTGACCATCCGGATCGATGGGTGGCTACAGGAACATAGGAGGGAGAGGGAATCTGTTCCCTGTCGCTGTTGCTCATCCTTGATTCCCACCTCGCCTCAGAGGAATCCCGGAAATCCCCAACATCTACATTTCCGAGTGAATCCGATGTCACCCGAGTTCTCTCGGGAATCACTGAGGGCTGCTTACTCGCCTCCTACGGAGACTATGTAACTGGGCAGGTCTAGATTGTCTCCTGCTTAGTTTTGAATCCGGCGTTGTTTTGCGTATCAATTCATAAACCATGTGCCATGGAATGGGTACATTGAAAATCTCTTCCCAACTATTTTGAAATTTAGATGACACAGCTGTCCATTTTTTGTCTTCCCTGTGGCTCAGTTGGTAGAGCATGGTGTTTACAACGCCAGGGTTGTGGGTTCGATTCCCACTGGGGGGCCAGTACAAAAAAAACTTATGCATGAAATGAAATGAAATGTATGTATTCACTACTGTAAGTTGCTCTGGATAAGAGTGTCTGCTAAATGACAAATGTAAATGTAAATGCTTAGTGCTTACGCAGACAACACACCAAGAGCTGTCTGTATTGTGGAGCAACTGGACATTTTTTATCAACTTGCCCATTAAAAGACCAGGCTCATCAGTAGGAATGAGTTCACTTGTGAGCCTTTACTACTCGTAACCCCCTCTATGCTACCCTGTTGTGGGGAGGCCAGTCCAAGTCCATCCGGGTGCTCATTGACTCTGGGGCCGATGAGAGCTTTATGGACACTACCCTGGTGTCGGAGCTGGGCATCTCCACTTAACTCCTTTCCATTCTGATGGACGTCAGAGCGCTGGATGGGCGCTCTATTGGCAGAGTCAACCACAGTACAGTTTCTATCCACCTGCAAGTGTCAGGCAACCACAGTGAATCCATGCAGTTTCTGCTCCTGGAGTCTCCTCATGTACCCATGTTTTATTTTTTTCTTTAGAGGTGGATCAGCATAATATTGCGGAAAGATTGGATGCTTCCATCAATGTAATTGTCTGCATCATTTCCAATCCCCCATATCTTTTTTTGTAAATATATATATCCATATACATACATGTACATACCCATACATATACATATGCATACAAAAACATAGATACTTTTTTTAGAATATACCTTTATTATTCCCCGCAAACCCTACCACCCTTCCCCCAATTGGAGTAAACTAATAAACAATAACACTTAAGCTTTTACCTTCAGTTTATACATATTATACACATTTTACAGACAAACTATTTTACAATAGTTATATTTTGTTTGTTTTTAGTTCTTCCTCTATTTCTGATGTCCATCCAGTTTGATTTATATTTGTAACTGTGCTATTTCTCAACATTTCTGAACCCATATACATTTCACAGACCCCATATGTTTTACATTGGTTATCTTGTTATTAGTCCCACGCCTTCAGCTCCACTCATCTATCTCTTAACGCCATATATTTTTCAACTGTGCTGTGATGCTTCACAAAAGTACTGAACCTTTCTATTCTCATAGCTTCTACAGACTGTAAATTAAAGATAACGTTTTTTGCTAAAATAATTATATTATTGATTGATTATGGTTTTTCAAATCACCCAGTGATGCTTTCTGCAGCGTTCGTTCCAAGCAAACGTTGCAATTATTCAGCCATTCCTGGACCTGTGACCAAAAACGAGCTACACATGGACAGTACCAAAACAAATGATCTAAGGACTCTGCCTCCTCACAGCAAAATCTGCAGAGCTGGGAAGATTGTATCCCCCTTATATATAACATTAAATTGTTTGCAAGAATTTTGTATAGTATTTTAAATAAAAAAAATTGAGGTTTTGAATCCGGCGTTGTTTTGGGTGTCAATTCATAAACCATGTGCCATGGAGTGGGTACATCGAAAATCTCTTCCCAACTATTTTGAAATTTAGATGACAAAGCTATCAATGTTTTGGTCCTTATATGAAATTGGTATATGTTTTTATTTATCACAATTTTCTTTAACCATTTATTTTCTGTTGTGGATAGGGTGCCGTATTTTCACTGCCGGATGAAAAAAACGTACCCGATTTAATCTGGTTACTACTCTTGCCCAGAAACTATAATATGCATATTATTAGTAGATTTGGATAGAAAACACTCTGAAGTTTCTAAAACTGTTTGAATGGTGTCTGTGAGTATAACAGAACTCATATGTCTCAGCCTCCAGTATTTATGCTGCAGTAGTTTATGTGTCGGGGGGCTAGGGTCAGTCTGTTACATCTGGAGTATTTCTCTTGTCTTATCCGGTGTCCTGTGTGAATTTAAATATGCTCTCTCTAATTCTCTCTTTCTCTCTTTCTGTCTTTCTCTCGGAGGACCTGAGCCCTAGGACCATGCCTCAGGACTACCTGGTATGATGACTCCTTGCTGTCCCCAGTCCACCTGGCCGTGCTGCTGCTCCAGTTTCAACTGTTCTGCCTGCGGCTATGGAACCCTGACCTGTTCACCGGACGTGCTTGTTGCACCCTCGACAACTACTATGATTATTATTATTTGACCATGCTGGTCATTTATGAACATTTTAACATTTTAACATCTTGACCATGTTCTGTTATAATATCCACCCTGCACAGCCAGAAGAGGACTGGCCACCCCTCATAGCCTGGTTCCTCTCTAGGTTTCTTCCTAGGTTTTTGGCCTTTCTAGGGAGTTTTTCCTAGGGAGTTTTTCCTAGCCACCGTGCTTCTTTCACATGCTTTGCTTGCTGTTTGGGGTTTTAGGCTGGGTTTCTGTACAGCACTTTGAGATATCAGCTGATGTACGAAGGGCTATATAAATAAATTTGATTTGATTTGATTTTGATATGGCAGGCAAAAAACGGAGAAAATTCCAAGCAGGAATTGGCCTGTCTGAGAATTTGTAGTTCTTCTTTTGGTTCTCTATCAAAACTACAGTATCTGTGGGGTTACATAGCACTTTCTAAGGCTTCCACTGACTCTCTAAAGCCTTCAGAAAGTGGATTGAGGCGTCTCCTGTCTCTGGGCAGAGTACAGTAGTTCAGTTTGTCAGTGGTCTGCCTGGTGACTAAGAAATTGGATATGCGAGTTCACGCGACCTCGCTGTTTTTTTCTTTTCCTCTTTGAATGAAAACACTATAGTCCGGTTGGAATATTATCGCTATTTTATGAGAAAAATACCATAAAAATTGATTTTAAACAGCGTTTGACATGCTTCTAAGTACGGTAAAGGAACATTTAGAATTTTTGGTCTCAAAATGCACTCGCGCGTTACGCTTTGGATAGTGACCTGAACGTATGAACACAATGGAGGTATTTGGACATAACTATGGATTATCTGGAACAAAAACAACATTTGTTGTGGAAGTAGCAGTCCTGGGAGTGCATTCTGACGAAGAACAGCAAAGGTAATACCATTTTTCTAATACTAATTCTGAGTTTAGTGTGCCCCGAAGTTGCCGGTTGTCTAAATAGCTAGCCATGATGGCTGAGCTAAATGTGCTTTCACCGAAAAGCTATTTTCAAATCTGACACAGCGATTGCATAAAGGAGTTCTGTATCTATAATTCTTAAAATAATTTATGTATTTTGTCAACGTTTATGATGAGTAATTTAGTAAATTCACCGGAAGTTTTCGGTGGGAATACAATTTCTGAACATCACACACCAATGTAAAAAGCAGTTTTTTTTTATATAAATATGAACTTGATTGAACAAAACATGCATGTATTGTATAACATAATGTCCTAGGAGTGTCATCTGATGAAGATCAAAGGTTAGTGCTTCATTTAGCTGTGTTTTGGGTTTTTGTGACATATGCTTGCTTGGAAAATGGCTGTGTGATTATTTTTGGCTGTGTACTCTCCTAACATAGTCTAATGTTTTGCTTTCGCTGTAAAGCCTTTTTGAAATCGGACAATGTGGTTAGATTAACGAGAGTCTTATCTTTAAAATGGTGTAAAATAGTAATATGTTTGAAAAATTGAAATTATAGCATTTTTGAGGTTTTTGTATTTCGCGCCACGCTCTACCATTTGGATATTGCCAAGGAGTTCCGCTAGCGGAACGTCTGTCCACAATTAATGCAGGGCCGACAGACAAGTTCCTTACTTTTTCCCCCTTCTACTTGCCACTTCCATTTTTGTGGTAATGCTGCAATTAGTTGGTTGTAATTTTGGGTAGAGCAAACATTTCCATATGTCTGTGTTAGCTGCATGTGTGACATAACTCCAACAGTCCTATTTGTGATCTCATTCACAAAAATTATACCTTTTTTAAACATTTAATCGAAAAATATATATATTTTTTAAATCAATTAGTATATTTGAGTTTAACCACAATATTTTTGTATTATTTGTTCTGTCTTTTCAGGTGGATTAAACTGAAATTGCAATCAACTTTCTAAGGCCTGTTTTAAAAATAACAATATTTTGGAGATTATTCAGATTATAACTGCTCACGTTCGGTTGTTTGAAAAGGAAATAAAGGGAAAAAGGCCATTCTGGGACATGGGGTGAAACATTCCTACCAATTTACTAGAGAACCTGTTTGGATGTAAGTATAACTTTTGTATGACTGATGCCTTTAGTGAGAGGTCTAATGCTTTACTATTTAATCATTTCTGCACTCTGAATTCATATTCGTTATATAAATTGGCCCTTTTAATTTTGCTGGCTTGCCATTCCGAATAAAATGTTATATTTTTTGTTCATATAATTTAAAAAGCAGGTCACTAGGTGTAGGCAAAACCATAAGCAAATAGGTAAACTGTGATATGTCTAAAGAGTTAACTTCTCTAGGGCCAGTGGGACGATTTCGTCCCACCTACGTAACAGCCAGTGGAATCCCGTGGCGCGTTATTCAAATACCTTAGAAATGCTATTACTTCAATTTCTCAAACATATGACTATTTTACAGCATTTTAAAGACAAGACTCTCGTTAATCTAACCACACTGTCCGATTTCAAAAAGGCTTTACAACGAAAGCAAAACATTAGATTATGTCAGCAGAGTACCCAGCCAGAAATAATCAGACACCCATTTTTCAAGCTAGCATATAATGTCACATAAACCCAAATCACAGCTAAATGCAGCACTAACCTTTGATGATCTTCATCAGATGACAATCTTAGGACATTATGTTATATTCAATCAAGTTCATATTTATATCAAAAACAGTTTTTTACATTAGCATGTGACGTTCAGAACTAGCATACCCCCCGCAAACTTCCGGTGAATTTACTAAAGTAGTCACGATAAACGTTCACAAAAAACATAACAATTATTTTAAGAATTATAGATACAGAACTCCTCTATGCACTCGCTATGTCCGATTTTAAAATAGCTTTTCGGTGAAAGCACATTTTGCAATATTCTAAGTAGATAGCCCGGCATCACAGGGCTAGCTATTTAGGTACCCAACAAGTTTAGCCCTCACCAAAGTCAGATTTACTATAAGAAAAATGTTTTTACCTTTGCTGTTCTTCGTCAGAATGCACTCCCAGGACTTCTACTTCAATAACAAATGTTGGTTTGGTTCCAAATAATCCATAGTTATATCCAAATAGCGGCGTTTTGTTCATGCGTTCAAGACACTATCCGAAAGGGTAAAGAAGGGTGACGCGCACGACGCATTTTGTGACAAAAAAATTCTAAATATTCCATTACCGTACTTCGAAGCATGTCAACCGCTGTTTAAAATCAATTTTCATGCCATTTTTCTCGTAAAAAAGTGATAATATTACGACCGGGAAAACGTATTTAGGTTCAAAGAGAGAGAAAATAAAAACATGAGGTCGACTCGTGCACGCGCCTCCGTCCCATTGTCCTCTGATAGAGCACTTACCAAAAGCGCTAATGTTTTTCGGCCAGTGGCTGGAATGACATCATTCAGCTTTTTCCCGCCTTCTGAGAGCCCATGGGAGCCGTAGGAAGTGCCACGTTACAGCAAAGATCCTCAGTTTTCATTAAAGAGAGCCAAGAAGAACAAGAACTTGTCAGACAGGTCACTTCCTGTAAGGAATCTTCTCAGGTTTTTGCCTGCCATATGAGTTCTGTTATACTCACAGACACCATTCAAACAGTTTTAGAAACTTTAGGGTGTTTTCTATCCAAAGCCAATAATTATATGCATATTCTAGTTTCTGGGCAGTAGTAATAACCAGATTAAATCGGGTACGTTTTTTATCCGCCGTGCAAATACTGCCCCCTACCCCCAACAGGTTAATCAGGGTGATTTTTCCACGGTAGCAAGATCTTATCTATCTTTGCTAACTTTCTAAAAAAATATATTGGAGTGAGATTATTTCTTTCTTTTGGGATTTGTATACTGAGTATGTCTACATCCCCGTCAGACCATTTTATTGGTAAACTACACGGTAATGTAAAAATAGCATTTTTTTTGTGATCCAATACGTAATCATTTGGTTTTAATCCAGAGAAGTTAGCAAAAGTATCTAGATCCTCTATGAGGCCGTGGAGGGATTCTAATTGTGGTTTTAAAAGAAAACAACCTTGTTTTTACTCCTCTAGACAGTTTAAAACTTTCTGAGATGCAGCCATTATTTACTATTTTACACCTAGGGTTACTATACATAACTTTAACCCATTTTATAAGAGATTCTACAAAATTAAAAGATTCTAGGCATTTATATATAAATTTCAGTCATACTTTATCAAAAGCCTTTTCAAAATCAGCTATGAAAACCAGGCCTCGTGTCCCTGATATTTCATAGTGTTCTATTGTTTCCAGTACTTGTCTTATATTATCTCAAATGTATCGTCCATGTATACAACCTGTCTGATTAGGATAACTTTTTAATTCTATGCGCCAAGCATTTAGCTAGGATTTTTGCATCAGAACACTTAAGTGTAAGAGACCTCCAATTGTTTTAAATGGACTGGATTTTTATATATACCACTTGGGTCTTGTTTCAGTAATAATAATATCAGACCTTCTTGTTGCGTGTCCGATAATCTACCATTTCTATAGGAGTGGTTAAAACATGCTAATAAAGGTCCTCTGAGTATATCAAAAAAAGTTTGGTACACTTCCACTGATATGCCATCCAGCCCTGGAGTTTTCCCAGCCTTAAAGGCTTTAATTGCGTCAAGAAGTTCCTCCTCTGTAATTTTGGCCTTCACATGAGTCTTTCTGTACAGATGTTCATTTTACAGTATTTTTATGAAAATAATCCATACAATTAGCTTTGGTTAGTGGAGATGGAGGAGACTGAAAAAAAACATATTCTATAAGTACTTTACTTCCTCTTTCAAAATATCATTCGTGACTCCATCATTTGTAACAAGTTTCAATACAAAAAAAATGGTAGCATTTCTATGTTGAAGATTGAAAATGAATTTGGTGCATTTTTTCCCATATTCCATCCAGTTTGCTTTATTTTTATAATATACTGCTCAACAAAAATAAAGGGAACATTTAAACAACACAATGTAACTCCAAGTCAATCACACTTCTGTGAAATCAAACTGTCCACTTAGGAAGCAACACTGATTGACAATACATTTCACATGCTGTTGTGCAAATGGACTAGACAACAGGTGGAAATTAGACAATTAGCAAGACACCCCCAATAAAGCAGTGGTTCTGCAGGTGGAGACCACAGACCACTTCTCAGTTCCTATGCTTCCTGGCTGATATTTTGGTCACTTTTGAATGCTGGCGGTGCTTTCACTCTAGTGGTAGCATGAGACGGAGTCTACAACCCACACAAGTGGCTCAGGTAGTGCAGCTCATCCAGGATGGCACATCAATGCGAGCTGTGGCAAGAAGGTTTGCTGTGTATGTCAGCATAGTGTCCAGAGCATGGAGGCGCTACCAGGAGACAGGCCAGTACATCAGGAGACGTGGAGGAGGCCGTGGGAGGGCAACAACCCAGCAGCAGGACCGCTACCTCCGCCTTTGTGCAAGGAGGAGCACTGCCAGAGCCCTGCAAAATGACCTCCAGCAGGCCACAAAGTGCAAGTGTCTGCTCAAACGGTCAGAAACAGACTCCATAAGGGTGATATGAGGGCCCGACGTCCACAGCTGGGGGTTGTGCTTACAGCCCAACACCATGCAGGACGTTTGGCATTTGCCAGAGAACACCAAGATTGGCAAATTCGCCACTGGCACCCTGTGCTCTTCACAGATGAAAGCAGGTTCACACTGAGCACATGTGACAGACGTGACAGAGTCTGGAGACGCAGTGGAGAACGTTCTGCTGCCTGCAACATCCTCCAGCATGACCAGTTTGGCGGTGGGTCAGTCATGGTGTGGGATTGCATTTCTTTGGGGGGGCCGCACAGCCCTCCATGTGCTCACCAGAGGTAGCCTGACTGCCATTAGGTACCAAGATGAGATCCTCAGACCCCTTGTGAGACCATATGCTGGTGCGGTTGGTCCTGGGTTCCTCCTAATGCAAGACAATGCTAGACCTCATGTGGCTGGAGTGTGTCAGCAGTTCCTGCAAGAGGAAGGCATTGATGCTATGGACTGGCCCGCCCGTTCTCCAGACCTGAATCCAATTGAGCACATCTGGGACATCATGTCTCGCTCCATCCACCAATGCCACGTTGCACCACAGACTGTCCAGGAGTTGGCGGATGCTTTAGTCCAGGTCTGGGAGGAGATCCCTCAGGAGACCATCCGCCACCTCATCAGGAGCATGCCCAGGCGTTATAGGGAGGTCATACAGGCACGTGGAGGCCACACACACACTACAGAGCCTCATTTTGACTTGTTTTAAGGACATTACATCAAAGTTGGATCAGCCTGTGGTGTGGTTTTCCACTTTAATTTTGAGTGTGACTCCAAATCCAGACCTCCATGGGTTGATAAATTGGATTTCCATTGATTATTTTTGTGTGATTTTGTTGTCAGCACATTCAACTATGTAAAGAAAAAACGATTTAATAAGATTATTTCTTTCATTCAGATCTAGGATGTGTTGTTTAAGTTTTCCCTTTATTTTTTTGAGCAGTGTATATTACACTGGATATTTCTTGAATAAGTTCCTCCGTTTAGTCACTAACTCCTGTTAGTCCTTCAATTTCCTTTGTTAATATGGACTCTCTTGATCTAAATTGCTTTTGTTTTATAGATGAGCACTGAATTGCATGGCCTCTAGAGGCACATTTAAAAGTGTCCCATACAATAATGGGATCTGCTGTACCTATGTTATTTTTGAAAAAGTCAGTTATAAATTCCTCTGTCCTAGTTAAACAATTTATCATCTAGTAGGCTTTGATTAAATTTCCAATATCTTCGCCCACGTGGAAATTCTGTAAGAGTAAAAAATATGCCAATTATGTGATGATCTGACCATATTCTGTCCCTTATCAACACTTTTTTAATTTTTAGTGCCAGAGAGAATGACATGGTACCCATGGATTTGGCTCCAGAGGCCAATCCCCTTATCAACTGGGCTACGGGGTCCATCATGGGTTGGAGCCACTTTTGTCATGCTTATTGTCTGAAGTCGGCGCAGCCTGTCTCCCTGCTGGCTTGGGAAAAATCTTGGATCTATCCGCCGTTCCCGCGGAGTACCAGGACTTATGGGAGGTTTTCAACTCTGCCCGAGCCAGATCTCTTCTGTCGCATCGCCCCTATGACTGTGCTATCGTCCTTCTCCCGGGCACCACACCACCTCAGAGGCGACTTTATTCCTTGTCGGGTCCGGAGACTAAAGCGATGGAAGGGTATATTAAGGACTTTCTTGCTGCAGGGATTATGCGTCCCTCTTCTTTGTGGAGAAGAAGGACAAGACCTTGCATCTCAATGTCGACTACCGGGGTCTCAATGACATTACCGTTAAAAACTTACCTGCTACCACTCATCTCAAGCCATTCCAGGGGGCGAATCATCTTCTCCAATTTGGACCTTCGGAACGCCTACCATCTGGTTCGGATACAGGAAGGAGATGAGTGGAAGACTTTCTTTAACTTCTTGTAGGCCGGTGGCAGTATTCGGTATTTCGGATGACTGACGTGGCCAAAGTAAACTGCCCAGAAGCTAGGATATGCATATAATTACATGCATACAATATAGTATTGGATAGAAAACGCTCTGAAGTTTCCAAAACTGTTAAAATAATGTCTGTGAGTATAACAGAACTGATATAGCAGGCGAAAACCCGAGGAGAATCCATCCGGGAATTTTTTTGGGCTCACCCCGTAGCCCAATTATAGATACAGAACTCCTTTATGCAATCGCGGTGTCAGATTTTAAAATAGCTTTTCGGTGAAAGCACATTTTGCAATATTCTGAGTAGATAGCTCGCCATCACGGGCTAGCTATTTTGACACCCACCAAGTTTGGTACTCACCAAACTCAGATTTACTATAAGAAAAATTGGATTACCTTTGCTGTTCTTCGTCAGAATGCACTCCCAGGACTTCTACTTCAATAACAAATGTTGGTTTGGTTCCAAATAATCCATAGTTATATCCAAATAGCGGCGTTTTGTTTGTGCGTTCAAGACACTATCCGAAGGGTAAAGAAGGGTGACGCGCCCGGCGCGTTTCGTGACAAAAAAATTCAAAATAATCCATTACCGTACTTCGAAGCATGTCAAACGCTGTTTAAAATCTATTTTTATGCGATTTTTCTCGTAAAAAAAGCGATAATATTCCGACCGGGAGTAGTTGTTTTCGTTCAAAGACTGAAAATGTAAACATGGAGTCGTCTCGTGCACGCGCGCACCAGTCTCATTGTTCTCAGATCGACCACTTACCAAATGCGCTACTGTTTTTCAGCCATGGCCTGCAAAGTCATCATTCAACATTCTGGCTCCTTCTGAGAGCCTATGGGAGCGTTAGAAAATGTCACGTACAGCAGAGATCCCCTGTTTTGGATAGAGATAACAAAGAAGGCCAAGAAATGGTCAGAGAGGGCGCTTCCTGTTTGGAATCTTCTCAGGTTTTGGCCTGCCAAATGAGTTCTGTTATACTCAGACACCATTCAAACAGTTTTAGAAACTTTGGAGTGTTTTCTATCCAAAGCTAATAATTATATGCATATTCTAGTTTCTGGGCAGGAGTAATAATCAGATTAAATCGGGTACGTTTTTTATCCGGCCGTGAAAATACTGCCCCCTATCCATAAAAAGTTAATTGGAAAGTTGGTTATCCTCACACAATGAATGGAAGAAATGTCAAGTTATGTATCACTAGATTTTAATTATTAAAAGATTAATGGTATACTGTGCAACTTCCATGAGGTCTGGATGCCTTAAATGGAATACTGTATGACAAAAGGAGTCTGTGTTGAAAACATGCCCACGTCAGACGAGATACCTATTTAGGCAATCCCTAGCTGCTGGGCTGCTAAGTCCTGGCCCTGGAGGTCTGCCATACTGTTGGTTGTCACTCTGGCCTTGGCCTAACACACCTGAAACCAATAATGATAAGATCTAAGATCCTAAACCTGAGTGGGGTGTGTTGGGGCGCTACAGGGCCGTGGACCCCTAGGGGCAGGATGGGGTGACCCAGCTATATTGCATGCAAGTAAAAAGAGCTATACATGTCACACCCTGACCTTAGAGAGCCTTTTTATTCTCTATTTTGGTTAGGTCAGGGTGTGACTATGGTGGGTACTCTAGTTTTTGTATTTCTATGTTGGCCTGGTATGGTTCCCAATCAGAGGCAGCTGTCTATCGTTGTCAGTGATTGAGGATCATATTTAGGCAGCCTTTTTCCACCTGTTGTGTGTGGGATCTTGATTTTGTATTGTTGCTTTTTTAGACCTACAAAGCTGTACGTTTTGTTTGTTAGTCTTTCTTGTTTTGTGCCGGTTATCATAAATAAAAATGATTAACTTACCCCACGCTGCATCTTGGTCCGACCATCCTTCCAACAACAATCGTTACAATAGTTATATTAGGCCTATGATATTACTTATATGGAGGGTATACTGTTTCTGTGTGTTAATGTGTAGGTGTTTTTGTTAAACTTTTGTTTTCCAAATCTTTCCCTTGAGACATAAAAAAAGATGGGAAGGAAGTTGTGTTGGAAGAGGGGTTGAGTTATTGACTAGACTGGTGGGGGTTGGGCATACAGGTGGCTCGGGCTGAAATTTAACAGAGGATGTCTTAATTAAGACATTCAAAAGTTAAGTCTTTGTTCTTTCTTTGTAAGAGTTGTTCATTTGTTAGGCTATTGGTTACATTTGCTCTAAATACTCATGCAATGGGTGGAGAATGACCAGGCACGTGTTAAAAAGGGCCCAGAAGTGTTTTTTGGGTGAACTTCCCCTTTAAATAAAGTGAGTAAAGAATGACAACAGAGCCTAGAGACATTTCTATGATTCTGATGTGTCCTCTATTGAACCTGAAGATAACTGTTTAGTTGGAGCAGAGATGATGTGAGGTGAAACACTGTCACTCAGGCCTTATGTTTTCCAACTGCTCCTCCAATCTGATGTCACTTCCTGTGGTCGTTGACAAGGGCTTGGTTCCAATTACATGATCTACTTATTTCTCCTTCCTCCCAAAGTGTGCACTTGTTCACTTCCCTTTACTGGTAGGAAATTAATATGGTGGTAAGGCCTCTAGTCCATGCCTCCACTTATTCAATGCTTGTGTGAAGTATTGAACACTTCAGGAGAATGGAGATTTTATTGGGACGCACACATTCACTGTCTAAATTTAACCATGATAGTCTTTGTACCAGATACATCAATACTACTCAACCAAATGATAAATTCCAGGTTCATCCATGTTCAAGGTTCTCCTAATAACATTTTAGACTTTTGATGTAGACCTCCATGTACCAATCCCAGATTGCTCCTTTAATACTGACATTGGTCCCCTGTGTCTTTTTCCACAACATGTTGCATTTATATTTTTTGTTCAGTATATAACAGCAGACATCGTACAGAGAAGAGTACAGTATACTAACAAACCCCCCCAAAACCGCAACTGAAACAGTAGCTAAGTATAACCACCTGTGCTATCCAAATAGACAAATGTCACTGATGATACTGCTAAGCAGCAGCTGAACATCTATAGTATGCTCAGCATGAACAGTGAAAGTGACATGACAATGTAAAACTTAGACCTAGAATATAGTCTACCTGATCTGAAGCTTATGTCTAATGGTACAGTATATGCCGGTAAACCATGAGAGAAGAATAGATGATGACCTGGTAACAAGAGAAATAGACCCGATAGATTACTAGAATATGCCTGCATTTAAGAGTGTCTAAAATAAACTCTCCAACTGAACGTTTCCATTAGAGGCAATGAATGCATAATCGCCAACAAATGACTGACATGTGGGTGTTTAGCAAGCCCACAGCATGCTAGGTAATGCTAGCATCACCAGCCAATCCAATGCGGTTGGAAGCTATAGCGAGCCTTGATTGGTTATTGCACCGGGTTACAGTGTATGCTTCCCGACTAAAGTCCAAGGTGATAACTTGAATCTGAGGGAAAAAAGTTAGGCATATTTTAACGGTCGTCGTATGTACTGGACCAAGGCGCAGTGGGTTGAGTGCTCATTTTTACTTTTATTGAACACGCACAAAAACAAAACAAAACAAAACAAGAAAACGAACGAACGAACGAACGAACGAACGAACGAACGCACAGTATTGCAGGCTAACACAGCAGTGCAAAAACAACTTCCCACAAAACCCTTTACAAAAACACCCCTCTATATAGGGCCTTCAGAGGCAATGAGGATCAGCTGCCTCCAATTGAAGGTCCATCCAATAGAACTAAAAAGACTAGACCAGAACATAGAAATATACTAACATAGAACATAACCAAAAACCCCTGAACACTCTAAACAAACACCCCTCTACCTAAACACATAGCCCAACAAACCCCGAAACACTCTAAACAAATACCCCCTGCCATGTCCTGACCAAACTACAATAACAAATAACCCCTTATACTGGTCAGGACGTGACACAAATGGTTTGAGTTAGTAGTAGTTATCAAATGTAAAAGGAGGCTGTACTTCTGTGAACATATGCTTAATGATGGAAAGACCCAGTAATGTTCAGCCGGCGATAGACTGATGCCATCCGAGAGACACAAAATATCACGCTGCTTGACTGGTGAAAAGCACATGTAGCGTCCCATATCATTTGCGCCATCACGATGGTGGTAGATACGAGTCACACTCAGCTAAAATGACTGTAGCAGAGTGAGCTGCATCAGGGTATAAGATGCCATGCTTGTACACTATGTACAAGCATGCATGATATTGTGCATCAACATGCTTACTGCTATCCTAAAATGTAGAACACTCCTAAAATATTGCCTAACCTGATGTTTCATGATTACTACAGCACTAATGAAAGATGACAGAACTAATTAATAGATAACTCTAAGAATGCATGTTTTATCCTGTAAAGGGCAATCTGGGATAAACCAAGAATGATTATCCCACCACTATTAGATAACTAGCTGGGGATAACCTGGAGAAATTACCACTAAATGTAAAAGACAGCTATGGATGACAGTAAAACCCAATAATGCATTAGTAAATAAGATAAGATAGTACTATAAATCCCTCAAAGGGTAAATTTGATTGCACTAGCCAATAATACACCACAATAAAAACACAGAGAAACACACAACACACAGACACTAATGCAGCACATCATGATGAATGTAAACTAAGTGTTCATGTAAAAAGCCTCATAGCATGTAGGTAAAGAATCTGCAAAAACATGCTGTTTTGCACTTGAGCAGGGCCGGCTCTACGGGGTGTCCATGCCGGGTATGGACACCCCTGATAGAATTTGCCCCCCCCCCCCCCCCAGTTTTCATTCCCAATAAACATAACAAATAGTATATTCATTAGCATACAGAGAGGGGAAGGTTGTTCACTTTTGCAGCTTCATAAGATTTGGTAGTGGTGCATTGAATAATTATAGCTAGTAGGCTAAGCTTTAATCAGCATGGATATACGAAAATGGCTGGTCACTGCCAAGAGATTTTTTTCTCCTGTGAAGCACATTGCGTTGCATCCATGTTTAAAATGTGCTATGCAAATAAAGCTTGATTGGATCTGATTTTCCATTTTGTGAATCGGGACCATTGATTTTGGCTAGATTATCTGCTATCACTGATGTTATGTTACTATTAATTTACAGAATTTTTATAAACCATTTAAGGTTTATAGTTCATCACGGTAATGACATACTGATCTGAGCAAAGAACAATACACCTACAGTAGGGCCATTTCATATATCTTTGACATAAACAAGGCTAATATAGTAACACACTACTGTGATTTGTGAACTAGCATCAAAGGTTGAATTGGAGATTGTCAGAGAATGATTACACAATAATCAATAATTTAAAGATGTCAGAAAAATATATCAAGACACTCATGTTAGAAATTAGATTAGGTCAACCACTTTACTGGAAACTTATCTGTCACTGATCAAACAACATAAATGTCACAACGAGCCTACCCATAAGCAAGTCTTGATGTGTAACAAAAACATCCTGTTGCATGTAGCTAACAAACTGTCAATGCTGTAGCCGTCAAAGCACAATGAGACTATATCCCAGCCTTTTTGTTTTACATTGATAAGAGAGTATTCTCGTATCTTATTCAACACAGTAAAATAATAAGGTTCACCCGTTCAAGACACCAAGTTAATTATCAGTGGCAAGCCTGTGTGTGTTTAGGAAGTAACAGTTACCTACCACATTTTAACAAGAAGTACATTTCTTGTTAATTCAATGTTGTAATACTGTGGACTAGCTTATTGTGAATTTATTCTTGGTTATTTTGGGTATTGTTGATTTGGGTATTTCTTTGGATTTAAATAAAATGTAACAGTTGACCATATTGTTAAAGGGCCTTCTTTTGGAAGTGTATAGAAAACAAAAGGCTGTTAATAAGACATTTGGGTAACACTTTACATTACAGCACAGAATAAATGGGTAATAACATGATAATAATGTGGAAACTAACTTAAAATACCTCTACTGTATTTACTAGGCTACTAGGCTACTTCTTTTGATAATCATATACATTTCCTTGTAAAAAGATATGTTAAAAACTAATTATCGTGTACTAGGGGGTAAGTAGCCCCTGCTAAGAACAATGTCTAAGCAACGTTGGGAAAAAACATTGTATATGAATGTTATGCTTAGGCGAATAAACTGTAAAGGGAAATAAATGGCTACAGTTTAATGAATGTTGCTTTTAGAAAACTGCATTTTCTTTAAGTACTGGGGTAACTATACCTCTTTTTCACTCACCTGCACATACATTTTATTTGTTCTTTCTTTGTTGTTCCTTTCCATACAATCCATTATGTACAATTGCACTGAATATGATTTCAAAAATGCAAGATTTTAAATCCCAGCAGTCTTTAAAATTACATATAAATTACATATAAATAATAACTTTATATAACATTGGAAAATAACATTTAATAACAACAGTTTAACTAATTAAGTCAGTATAACATTGATGTGGCAACTCTCTTATGCTCTGCTATTGCACGATTGTAATTTCTACCTTTAGGTCACAAATAAAGCTATCCCCAGTGAATTTGGAGCACAACTCATGAGCCCACCTCCTGCACTCCTCACACCTAATCCAGTCCCCAACTGTGACTGAAAACAGAGGAAGAGATGCCATTTGAAAAGCTCTCTCTTAAAAATGTAGATAGCTATCTAGCTATATGACATAAAATGATTTGTAAAATAGCTAAAAGGCTATAAAGTTGCATTAACTGTAAAGCTATCAGTCACTAGTGGAAAGATTTACAACTGAAATTAAGTTACGTTATCTTTTTTAAAATGTATTTTACCTCCGACGATCTGTTAGTAATGGTGCTAGCTAGAACTCCTAGCAGCTTATGCTAACTAGCTAGCAAGTTAGAATAAACTAGCGCTAACTGGGCTAGTCATTGTCTAAATGACAGGTAGATACACATTTAAAACCATAAAAGGGATCCTAGCCTGGGGGGGGCGAGTTGCCCCCAACACACTCATCCAACATATTACTACTTTACTCAAAAATTATCTAAAATGTTCTCTCTAAACAAGTGAATTATTTATCTTTAGGCTTTCCTACTTGTACATATTTTTTCAAAAAGTATATATCTAACTTAATTTGAATATATCTACAACTTTTTCAAAACTTACACAGAGTAAATAAAGTGTTGGAAAAATAATTTAGTTGTTAAGGTAAAAAGTTCACAAACAGAATTATGAAGAAGTTATTTTGTCATAGGCCTACAACTCTAAAAACGCAAGAACCATAGGCTAACATTATGGAATCGTCTTTTCTGCCCATCACTGTCATATTCTCAAATTTGATGGCAAGACCCGAACACACAGATAAATGAAACATCCTGCAAATTTGACTAACCAAAAACTCATCACACGCTTGAGCTGGGGTTAAGCAACTATATCTTGTTTCGGTTATGCAGCTGTATCTTGTTTCCATTAAATAACATTTCAGCTTTCATTAATAAACCAAAGAAACATATCAACCACATTTTCCCACCACTATTGAGTCTATAGTCTCTACACCTGCGTCAGAGCATGCACATTTAAGCAAACAGGTTGAAAACAGAGAATAAGGGATCTTATGATCTTATTGTTCCGCTTCTGATGTGATTCAATAATTTAAAATGTTCTAAAATAAGAATAGATGATCTTATAAGAAATACAATGTTTTGGGGGTTTTAAGAAACATTAATTTTTTATTATGGTGACAGTTTCCTCATTCAAAATAGCACGGAACTGTACAAAATGTAGGCTATTCAATACATTGCAGAACCATGTTTGTTTTAACTTTTCTTTCATGAAGGCAGCAATAATTAAACCCATTCCCATCTGAAATTATATGGTTATTTTGAGAAACTTTGCTCACTACAAGGCTGTGTTACACAAGGAAAATGTCACTTTTCATACAAGCTTTATGTATCAACGTAAAAAAATAAACAACAAGAGCATTGTATCAATGTAAAAAATCACAAATGACTGATTTCACTCATAGATCAATTTTCTGGCTCAATAAGCACTTATCATTTAGTTTTTTAAAGCAAAAAAAAGCTAGATTTTCTATTATTCATGGTAAATGAATGAGAAAATGTAATGAAGATATGAAATACTGTCAGAAAACTAACTCTAATTACTTGAGAAAAAATACACTTCATTACACACTTGACAAGTTACTAAAAATGATTTTGTATAATGACACATATTTAGAAATCAAGGGCCTATATATTTAATAACGACATATTTAAAGAAATACATATGATAATTAGGCAAATATTTTTGTAAAAATCAAATACAGATTTAGTAAAAAAGTAATTTGACGCTATGACATATAGCAAGGCAACTTTAATAAAACTGTCAATATTTCAATCATATTTCTACCATCAAGATTTGCTCTCCTTAACTGAACCGTATTCAAGTGTCTGTAGTGGGTGGCTCCCACAATCATCAAAAGTAAATATTATGTGATATTCATTTTAAGGAGGGAAACACAATATATAGGGATATCCTTTCAATGAATTTGTCTACAGGTTTTGGGTCTACAACCCATGTTCCTGTAGTGCAGCAGGAAAGAGAGCCCATAGCAGTACACCATGCTCTTCACTATCATCACTGTGTAAACCAGAGAGGCCAAGTTCAGACCGCATATGGACTTGAATGAATCTGGGGAAAAGAAAAGAGAAAGGCCAGGAAATTAGCCAGTGATTTTATTATAATATAGTCCAGTTTTCTGTTATCTTGTTTCTTTTTTTCTCTTCTCTTTTTCATGAGTTTGCTGGGTCCTATTTGTATTTGTTGTATTTTGTTGTTTCTGTATAAAAAATGTCAATAAAATATTGATCATACATTTTTTTAAGGACAAGATTCAATCCAATCATGGGATATAAGCAATGTGGTTTTTAAAGCCATTTCTGAACAAGCCGAACATATGCAACGTTTACCATGGATGGGATCTCTGCGAACACCAGAACATTGTCTTTAAAAGACGCTATGCCTATTATCTCAATTACCTCAACAAACCGGTGCCCCCGCACATTGACTCTGTCCCGGTACCCCCTGTATATAGCCTTGCTATTGTGATTTTACTGTTGCTCTTTAATTATTTGTTACTTTTATTTCTTATCTTTTTCGGTTTTGTTTCTTAAAACTGCATTGTTGGTTAAGGGCTTGTAATTAAGAATTTCACTGTAAAGTCTACACCTATTGTATTCGGCACATGTGACAAATACAATTTGATTTGATTTGAACCCGCCAAAGGATTGAATCGATCTGATTGCACTTTGTCGGCTATTTACAATTAAGCCGACATATGCAGCGTTTATCGTGGATGCGGTCTCACAAAACCTTGATCTTTCAATGTTTTTAGATTCATTAGACAGTGCCATCTCTCCGCAGGTCACGAGATTTAAAATGTTTCTCTTTACAAAACATTCTTCCCTTACCTTTGGATGTGGCCATGCAAAGCATCATTCTTGCTCCACACCTCAAATTTACCATAAATATCACATTAAATCACTTTTCTCACACTTTTCAACAACTTCTCATCTAACCATATTACACACCTGAATAATGCAACTTCACCATATCTAAATCTGTTCATTTATATATTTTTTCCAACTTTTAATTATTTGAATAGACCCCAAAACTGCATGAAATACACTTAAATATTTACCGTTGGTAACCTGCAGAGTGGTTGGTGCAGCCATGGTGGTTGGAGAAGCTTCAGTTGGTTCATCTGAGAATGAGATGGAAAAAGATCATATTAAAGAAAAAAAGCAGAGCATTATCTACTGTCAGATAATGAAAAAGTTCCCAGCCATGCCATATCTCTGTTGCTACAGTTATGACAAGTTATGCCGTTTTCTTTGGAGATTGCATTGGGGATAAAAAGTTAACCTTCATTTGCATTGGCTATTTGTTTACTTGCAAAACCAACTAGATACACAACATTCCTATGCAATTAACAAGTGTGAGTCCAATTGTTATGTACTTTATTTTTTACTTTGAAACGGTGATATGCCATTTTTAGACAGATGGACACATGATTCCTTAAAAAATGCTAAATAAATATATATTACAAGATTTCATTTTTTTTATTTAACCCCAACCCTGCATTAAGTAAATACAAATAAATCTTACCATAGGTAACCTGCAAAGTGGTTGTTGCAGCCATGGTGGTTGGAGAAGCTTGAGTTGGTTCCTCTGAGAACGAGATGTAAAAAGGTCATATTAAATAATAATTTTTTTCAGAGCATTATGTAGGCTACAGTCAGGGATAGACTAATAGTTACGCAAAAAAAAAACAAGATTTGTTTAAACTTGCGAAACTAACTAGACAACATTCCTGTGCAATTACCAAGTGTCAGTCCAATTTTTATGTTGGCTAGGCGTACTTTCTTTTTTACTTTGAAAAGGTAATATTCAATTTTCGGATTACATGACTGCCTACTCATATAAACATATACATTAATACATATTACATGAATAATACATACTAATGTAAAACAATTTCAATGATTGTCTTTACCTTCTGGTATGTCAACATCTTGAGGGCCCCCTTCATGTTCCACAGAACAGCTGTATTTGTTGCTGTATGTCTTGTCTTTATCAATGATGATCATACTGGTCGTCCGTCCTTCCTCCCTCTGCTCCAGCTCTTCCCTCTCTGCTTTGGGTACCTCTACTGTTCGGCCATTTTTATCCACCATCTTCCATGAAATCTTGACCAAGTCTGGAAACATGTCTCTAGCCAAACATAGCAGGGTGGTTTTCCTATTTGGCTCAGGTTTGGACGCTGGGTAGACCGTCACTTTGGGGTTTTGTACACTATTGTTGTCTGATTTTCAAGAGAAACAATAACATTTACAGTCTTCTTTAAAGGGACATCACACACAAGTTGTCAGACTTCAGAGGTAGTCTGTTGAATCATGATGTCCCACAGCATTTGTTTTATATCCAGCTTTACTGTCTATATTCAAGTAAACAATTAATTACATACATAAATAAATAAATGAACTAGATTTTTTTTCATAAGAAATATCCTTCTGGAATATCTTATTTCTATATAATGTAAATTAAACTTCCAATATCATTTAATTCATAAGATTACTAGTTCAGTAAACAGTTCAACATTTTTACCCTATATCAAATTACTTAACATTTCTATCAGAAATTTAACTGAGGGTGTATATCTCTAAGAGTAAGGACATGCAATATACTGTAAATTGTTCATATGGCATCATTGAAAATCAGAATGATAAATTCTACAGGCGAATAACAGGCTTTCAAATTCATAATATTTGTTTTTATTTTCGAACATGAGTTGATCATGAATAATGCATATTTGTGGAGCAATGCTGCAGGATGTTTTCTCAATTATTTTGGAAACAGATTAGACATATAGATTAATTATAATTACTAATGACTAGTGC
Organism: Salmo salar; assembly: GCF_965601325.2. Lineage (NCBI taxonomy): Eukaryota > Metazoa > Chordata > Actinopteri > Salmoniformes > Salmonidae > Salmo > Salmo salar. Next base: position 12,098,120 of record NC_138310.1, on the reverse strand, counting down.
TTTGTTTATCTGCTGAAAGTCAGAGGAATGAATCTCTTACCTGTCACATAAAGTTTCGTACCAGATCCAAATACAAGTACATACACAGTGAAAATTCCCTTGTCAAAAAGTAGCCTGCACTGTGTTTGGCATGGCGTGTGTTAAGTGTACAAAGGTTCAGGGGCCTCATGCACCCCAAATATGCAAAGTTGTATGCAAACTTGAACATGTTGATTGTATTTGTTGAATGCACTCCAAAGAATAGAGTAACTAAAGAAATGAATTACAGTGATGCAACATTAATTATTTAAGTTATTAATCAAGTGATATTAACATGTATAATATAGTAATATTACTTGCGATGGTAAGTAAGTTGTGCTAAAGTTACACAGTTTTGATTCTTAATTTAATTCACAGTGACACAAATGAACCAAGTTAAGTGGCAAGTTACCATGGTTTTAAAGTTTTGAGTACAAACAGAACCTTACAACTAAAATTATTGTAGGGAGTAAAAGCACGTTAATGGTCAGACATCTTTGAAGTATTCTGCACTCAAAAAAGTATACTTCAACATGTTGCCCAATCTCAAAATATTTTAGTCGATTTTTCACAAAATATAATGTTTACTGGGTAGGAGTGATAACCAGATTAAATCAGGCACGTTTTTTATCCAGCCGTGAAAATACTGCCCCCTAGCCATAACAGGTTAATCTGGTTACTAATGCTACCCAGTAACTAGAATATGCATATACTTATTATATATGGATAGAAAACACCCTAAAGTTTCTAAAACTGTTTGAATGGTGTCTGTGAGTATAACAGAACTCATTTGGCAGGCAAAACCCTGAGAAGTGGATAACTGATGTGTTGAATTACCTTTAAGCCTATGCCATTGAAACACACAGGGGCTTATTAATGTTTTGGCACTTCCTATTGCTTCCACTAGATGTCACCAGCCTTTACAAAGTATTTTGAGTCTTCTACTGTGAGATCTGACCGAACATGAGCCTTGGAACGGTGATGGCCGATTAGACTCTGGAGCGCGAGGTCATGTTGGGTACCCTCGTTCCAATACGTTTTAAAAGAGAATGCATTCGTCCACCTTGAATATTATTCATGTTCTGGTTAAAAAAGGCACTAATGATTTATGCTATACAACGTTTGACATGTTTGAACGAACGTAAATATATTTTTTCCCCTCGTTCATGAAGTGAAGTCCGGCGGGCTTAGATCATGTGCTAACAACACGGAGCTTTTTGGACATAAATGATGAGCTTTTTTGAACAAAACTACATTCGTTATGGACCTGGGATTCCTGGAAGTGACATCTGACGAAGACAATCAAAGGTAATGGATTATTTACATAGTATTTTCGATTTTAGATCTCTCCAACATGGCGGTCAGTCTGTATCGCAAAGCGTATTTTTCTGGGCGCAGTGCTCAGATTATTGCAAAGTGTGATTTCCCAGTAAGGTTATTTTTAAATCTGGCAAGTCGATTGCGTTCAAGAGATGTAAATCTATAATTCTTTAAATGACAATATAATATTTTACCAATGTTTTCTAATTTTAATTATTTAATTTGTGGTGCTGACTTGGAGGGAAACGATTTCCTGAACATCAACGCCATAGTAAAACGCTGTTTTTGGATATAAATATGAACTTGATAGAACTAAAAATGCATGCATTGTCTAACATAATGTCCTAGGAGTGTCATCTGATGGAGATTGTCAAAGGTTAGTGCATCATTTTAGCTGGTTTTATGGTTTTGGTGACGCCTGTCTTTGAATTGACAAAACATTACACACAGCTATTGTCAATGTACTCTCCTAACATAATCTAACTTTATGCTTTCGCCGTAAAACCTTTTTGAAATCGGACAACGTGGTTAGATTAAGGAGATGTTTATCTTTCAATGGGTGTAAGATAGTTGTATGTTTGAAAAATTTGAATTTTGACATTTATTTGGTTTCAAATTTGCCGCTCTTGAAATGCACCTGCTGTTGATAGGGTGCACCACGGGTGGCACGCTAGCGTCCCACATAGCCCCAAGAGGATATGCATATAATATAGATTTGGATGGAAAACACTCTGAAGTTTCCAAAACGGTTTGAATGATGTCTGTGAGTATAACAGAACTCATATGGCAGGCAAAAACCTGAGAAACAATCCAACCAGATAGTGGGAAATCTGAGGTTTGTAGTTTTTCAAGTGATTGCCTATCCAGTATACAGTGTCTGTGGGGTCATATTGCACTTTCTAAGGCTTCCACTAGATGTCAACAGTCTTTAGCACCTTTTTTCAGGCATCTACTGTGAATGGGAAGAGAATAAGAGCTGATTCAGTCATGTGTCTGGAAAATTGGCATGAGCTCACACATGCGCACGGCCATGATAGCGAGCTGCCTTTCCTTTCAATTCTAAAGACAAAGGAATTGTCCGGTTGGAATATTATTGAAGATTTATGATAAAAACATCCTAAAGATTGATTCTATACATCGTTTGACATGTTTCTACGAACTGTAATTGTCACGGATATGTAGGGCAGGAGGAAGGAGCAGAGTCAAATGCAGGATATGATTGTTCGGTAGGCCGAAGTTTAATGACACCCAACACGCTAGGTGTATCAAAAACACAGGGATCGCACAAAACCCCAAAAGGGAAACAGGTAATCCAAATGAAGAGGCGAAAATACGCACGGGGCGCAGCCCGGCTAGAATCAATACTCCAAATAATAAAACGCTGGAGCAAAAACACAATGTACTACCACACTGCCCGCTGACAATCAAAACAATCCCGCACAACACACAACCCCAAAGGAACAAACTAAATACCCCCCCCACTAATGACAGAAACAAAAACAGGTGCGGACCTAGACAGACAAAACACAACCAACACAGAAACATAGATTGGTGGCAGCTAGTAGACCGGCGACGACGACCGCCGAGCACCGCCCGGCCGAGGAGGGGCACCATTTTCTGTGGATACTGTGACAGTAATGGAACTATTTAGACTTTTCGTCTGGACTAAACTCGCTAGCTTAGTGAATGTGGAGTGCTGGACTAAATGTGCAAACAAAATGGAGGTATTTGGACATAAAGATGAACTTTATCGAACAAAACTAACATTTATTGTGGAACTGGGATTCCTGGGAGTGCATTCCGATGAAGATCATCAAAGGTAAGTGAATATTGATAATGTTATTTCTGACTTCTGTTGACTCCATAATGGCGGGTATCTGTATGGCTTGTTTTGATGTCTGAGCGCTGTACTCAGATTATTGCAAAGTTTGCTTTCGCCGTAAAGCTTTTTTGAAATCTGACACAACGGTTGCATTAAGGAGTAGTTTATCTATTATTCTGTGCATAACACTTGTATCTTTTATCAAAGTTTATGATGAGTATTTCTGTAAATTGATGTGCTCATTCACCGGGGTTTCGGAGGCAAAACATTTCTGTACATTACATGCCAATGTAAAATGGGGTTTTTGGATATAAATTTGATCTTTATCGAGCAAAACATACATGTATTGTGTAACATGAAGTCCTATGAGTGCCATCTGATGATGATCATCAAAGGTTAGTGATTCATTTTAACTCTATTTCTGTTTTTTGTGATGCCTCTCCTTGCTTGGAAAATGGCTGTGTGGTTTTTCTTGTCTAGGTGCTGTCCTAACATAATCTAATGCTATGCTTTCGCCGTAAAGCCTTTTTGAAATTGGACACTGTGGTTGGATTAACGAGAAGATTATCTTTCAAATTGTGAACAGTACTTGTATGTGTGAGTAATTTGAAATATGAGTTTTTTGTTGTTTTGAACTTGGCGCTCTGCTATTTCACTGGCTGTTGGCGGGGTGGGAAGCTAGTGTCCCACTTTTCCTAGAGAGGTTTTAACATTACAATCCGGTATTGAACTCTGAAAGCCATCAGCTAAGTGGTGGTATGTAGCCTAGTGGTTAGAGCATTGGGCCAGTAACCGGAAGGTTGCTGGATCAAATACCTGAGCGGACAAAGTAAACATCTGTTGTTCTACCCATGAACAAGGCAGATCACCCATTGGTCCCTGGTAGGCTGTCAATGTAAATAAGAATTTGTTCTTAACTGACTTGCCTAGTTAAATAAACAAGATATAGCTTTCTTTTGGTATAGACGCTGTCGATCATTTTCGCCTATTTTCGTCACTGCTAGACTGGTAGCTACCTTCAGAAGAGTTTTGTTCTATCTTTGACTGACATAAGCTAATGTTAGCTAGGTAATGTCACACTCCGTTAGTTAAAATATAATTTTTGATACAACTAACTCACTCTCTGTTTGTGTGCTGGTAGAAATGATGAATGTGTAAAATTGTCTATGGTTGGTTAGTTGTTGTCAGCCAGTCTCAGTTGGCTAGCAATCTTGATGCCAATTTAGTGACGCTAGTTAGCTAACAGCAAGCTGACAATATTGAAATGTCAATGTAAGGTATGTTTAGCTAGCCAGGCTAAATCGTGTTTTGTTGTGTATTTTGTTTTGGTGGGACATAATCTGATTCCACCAACATGCACTTCCAACCCCTAGCTCTGCACAAGGTGAAGGTAAGTTGGCAAAATATGTATAGGCTGACGGCTAAAATAGCTCAATTTACAGTAAGCATGGTATAAACATGAATTGGGTAGTGTTTGTATGGCTTCTGTTTGTGTTATAGTGTTACAGGTGGCTAGATGTAGCCTGAGGACCACAGAGTACCTCACAGACCATGTAATCAATTTAGTCTACCCCTCTTCTCTTTTACCTTAAAGTCCTTCCACAGTGCCCTGCTAGAAAATAACCCAAATTGGGGGCATTTTCTGTACACAAGCATGAGGGAGTGGACTCACCTTGCAGTTATGGAGCACAACAAGATTGTGGACAGAAACCAGCAAGGGACACTGAAAGGTATAAAATCAAGACTACAACAGTAATGACACACCCACCTCATTCTCTTCTCTTCAGATTGTCGAAACACAATACTAAGACATGTCTACAAAACTCCCCTGCAAAGGGTTACTATTGATACACCAAGATGGCGCCGGAGTAGAAGGCAGACGTTTTACGTGCCCCTAGCCGATTGTAACTTATGTTTTTACTTATTTTGTACATAATGTTGCCACAACCATCTCTTATGACCGAAAATAACTTCTAGACATCAGGACTGCAATTTCTGACCATGGACGAGCAGAATATTTTATTTCCTTTCACGAATCTGACGAGCCCAACACAAAGGATATACTGCTTCCTTGGGAACAGGCCCCGATCCCCATGATCTGCATGAAGAGGAGGCAGAAAAGAGGGGCCAAAGAGTGGGCTGACTTCGGAGAATTCGTTGGCAATCGAATAAACCCCACTTCCCTCCATTCTGCTAGCAAACATGCAATACTTGGAGAATAAAATCAACGAGTTATGCGGAAGATTAAACTACCAACGGGACATTAAAAACTGTAACATCTTATGCTTCACGGAGTCGTGGCTGAATGACGACAATATCAACATACAGCTGGCTGGTTATGTACCGGCAGGATAGAACAGTGGCGGCGAGCTATGTATTTTTGTAAATAACAGCTGGTAAACGATATCAATGGAAGTCTCGAGCTATTGCTCCCCTGAGGTAGACTATCTCATGATAAGCTGTAGACCACACTACCTACCGAGAGAGTTTATCTGTTTTCTTCGTAGATGTTTACATACCACCACAGTCAGAGGCTGGGACTAAGACAGCATTGTATGAGCTATATTCCGCCATAAGCAAACAAGAAAACGCTCACCCAGAGGCGGTGCTCCTAGTAGCCGGGGACTTTAATGCAGGGAAACCTAAATCCATTTTACCAAATTTCTATCAGCATGTTATATGTGCAACCAGAGTAAAAATAATTCTGGACCACCTATAGTCGACACACAGATGCAGACAAAGCTCTCCCTCACCCTCCATTTGGCAAATCTGACCATAATTATATCCTCCTGATTCCTGCATACAAGCTAAACTTAAAGCAGGAAGCACCAGTGACTAGATCAATAACAATGTGGTCAGAAGAAGAAGATGCTAAGCGACAGGACTGTTTTGCTAGCACAGACAGTAATATGTTCCGGTATTCCTCCAATGGCATCAGTACACCACATCAGTCATTGGCTTCATCAATAAGTGCATCGATGAAGTTGTCCCCACAGTGACCGTACGTACATAGTCCAACCAGAAGCCATGGATTACAGACAGCATCCGCACTGTGCTAAAGGCTAGAGCTGCCGCTTTCAAAGAGCGGGACTCTAACCCGGAAGCTTACATGAAATGCTGCTATGCCCTCCGATGAACCATCAAAAAGTCAAAGCCTCAATACAGGACTATGATCGAATCGTACTACACCGGCTCTGACGCTCGTCGGATTTGGCAGGGCTTGTAAACCATTACACACTACAAAGAGGAGCCCAGCCGAGAGCTGCCCCCTACCAGACGAGCTAAACTACTTCTATGCTTGCTATGATGCAAATAACACTGAAACATGCATAAGAGCACCAGCTGTTCCGGAAGACTGTGTGATCACGCTCTCCGCAGCCGATGTGAGTAACACCTTTAAACAGGTCAACATTCACAAGGCCGCAGGGCCAGACGGAATACCAGGACGTGTACTACAAGCATGTGCTGACCAACTGGCAAGTGTCTTCACTGACATTTTCAACCTCTCCCTGTCCGAGTCTGAAATACCAACATGTTTAAAGCAGACCACCATTGTGCCTGTGCCCAAGAACACTGAGGTAACTTGCCTAAATTACTACCGACCCATAGCACTCACATCTGTAGCCATGAAGTGCTTTGAAAGGCTGGTCATGGCTCACATCAACACCATTATCCTAGAAACCCTAGACCCACTGCAATTTGCATACCGCCCTAACAAATCCACAGATGATGCAACCTCCATAGCACTCCACACTGCCCTTTCCCACCTGGACAAAAGGTGCCCCCGTAGTGCCCCTAAAGCTTATCAATAAGCTAAGGACCCTGGGACTGAACACCTCCCTCTGCAAATGGATTCTGAACTTCCTGACGGGCCTCCCCAGGTGGTAAGGATAGGTAACAACACAACTGCCCCACTTATCCTCAACACAGGGGCCCCTCAGCGGTGCATGCCCCCTCCTGACGTCCAGGCACAACTCCAACACCATCATTTAGTTTGCCTATGGAACAACAGAGGTAGGCCTGATTACCGACAACGACAAGGCAACCTATAGGGAGGAGGTCAGAGACCTGGCCATGTGGTGCCAGCACAACAACTTCTCCCTCAACGGGATCAAGACAAAGGAGAAGATTGTGGACTACAGGAAAAAGAGGACCAAGCAGGCCCCCCATTCTCATCAACGGGCCTGTAGTGGAGCAGGTTGAAAGCTTCAAGCTCCACATCACCATCAAACTAACATGGTCCAAGCACATCAAGACAGTTGTGAAGAGGGCATGACAAAACCTATTCCCCCTAAGGAGACTGAAAAGATTTGGCATGGGTCCTCAGATCCTCAAAAGGTTCTACAGCTGCACCATCGAGAGCATCCTGACTAGTTGCATCACTGCCTGGTATGTCAACTGCTCGGCCTCCAACCACAAGGCACTACAGAGGGTACTGCGTACGGCCCTGTACATCACTGGGGCCAAGCCTCCTGCCATCCAGGACCTCTATACCAGGTGGTGTCAGAGGAAGGCCCTAAAAATTGTCAAAGACTCCAGCCACCCTAGTCATAGACTGTTCTCTCTGCTATCGCACGGTAAGCGGTACCGGAGCGCCACGTCTAGGTATCCCCCCCTCTTTACACCGCTGCTGCTCTCTGTTGTTATCATCTATGCATTGTCACTTTATTAACCCCTGTGCGGCCGCATACGGGACGGACATCCAGCGAAAAATCATATCGCCATTAGCATAACAAAATGTTATAATTTATTTTTGTAATTGTTTTTCCCAAATTATATTGTTTTATAGATACACCTCTCCTGAATCGAACCACGTTGTCCGATTTCAAAAAGGCTTTACAGCAAAAGCAAAACATTAGATTATGTTAGAGGAGTATATCGTAAAAGTAGCCACATAGCCATTTTCCGACCAACCACATGCATCACAAATAACCAAAAAACAGCTAAATGCAGCACTAACCTTTTACAATATTCATCAGATGACACACCTAGGACATCATGTTACACAATACATGCATTCTTTTGTTCGATAAAGTTCATATTTATATATAAAAACAGCATTTTACATCGGTGCGTAACGTTGACTAACTATTTTCCCTCAAATGCATCCGATGAAACAGAGCTACAATTTACTAAATTATTATTCGAAAACATTTTTAAAATGTAATATTGTCATTCTAAGATTTATAGATGAATATCTCTTGAAAGCACCTGTAACTTTACTGGATAATCATACTTTGCGATGAAAGGGGATGCGATACTCTGAGAAATAGGCTAACGTTATAGGTCAGCGCCATCTTGGAACAATCGCATATCACATCTAGTCTTGTATACTATTGTCAATAATTCCTTACCTTTGGTTGTCTTCATCAGAAAGCGCTTCCAGGAATCCCAGGTCCACAACAAATGTATTTTCGTTCGAAAAAATTACTCCTTTTTGTTCCAAGAGCTTGTTCTTGTTAGCGCGTCTGAAGGCTGATCTAAATGCTCCGTCGGCCGCGGGACAGCCATTTCGAGAAAATGCATTTTTTTCCCATTTAGGTTCGTTCAAACATGTCAAACGTTGTATAACATAAATCTTCAGGGCGTTTTTCAACAAGAGAGCCAATAAGATTCGAGGGGGACGATTGCATTGTGTTTCAAAACGTTTCGAAAGGGGAGGGTAACCAGGGGCGCCGGCGTCATAATGGTGATGGCCCTCTCCGTGTGACCACGTTCCACAGCGTCTCATTCATTCAGTTTTAACAGTAGGAGACTCAAACCACTTTGTAAAGACTGGGGACATCTAGTGGAAGCAATAGGAAGTGCTCAATGAACCATAGCTCACGGTGTGATTAATAGGCAACGTGATGAAGTTGAGTTCGCAATTCAGAATTCCACTTCCTGTTTCGATCTGTCTCGGGGTTTTGACTGCCATATGAGTTCTGTTATACTCACAGACACCATTCAAACAGTTTTAGAAACTTTAGGTGTTTTCTATCCACAAGTATTAATTATATGCATATCCTAGCTTCTAAGTTTGAGTAGTAGGCCATTTAAAATGGGCACAAATTTTTTCAACTTCATCTCGTTGCCTATAAATCACACCGTGAGCAATGGTTCATTGAGCACTTCCTATTGCTTCCACTATATGTCCCCAGTCTTTACAAAGTGGTTTGAGCCTTCTACTGTGGAAACTGACAGAATGAGAGTCTGTTGAAATTGGTCACAGGAGGAGGGCCATCACCATTATGACGCCGGCGGCCCTGTCTACCCCCTCCTTTCGAAACGTTTTGAAACACAATGCAATCGTCCCCCTCGAATCTTATTGGCTCTCTTGTTGAAACAGTATTTACTAGCTAATTTTCTGAGTATCGCATCCCCTTTTATCGCAAAGTGTGATTACCCAGTAAAGTTATTTTTAAATCTGGTATTACAGGTGCTTTCAAGAGATATTCATCTCTTGGATGACAATATTACATTTTAAAAATGTTTTCGAATAGTAATTGAGTAAATTGTAGCACTGTTTCCCGGGATGCATTTGAGGGAAAATAGTTAGTCAACGTCAGGCGCCGATGTAAAATGCTGTTTCTTTATATAAATATGAACTTTATCGAACAAAAGAATGCATGCATTGTGTAACATGATGTCCTAGGTGTGTCATCTGATGAAGTTTGTAAAAGGTTAGTGCTGCATTTAGGTGTTTTTTTTGGTTATTTGTGATGCATGTGGTTGGTCGGAAAATGGCTATGTGGCTACTTTTACCATGTACTCCTCTAACATAATCTAATGTTTTGCTTTTCCTGTAAAGCCTTTTTGAAATCGGACGACGTGGGTCGATTCAGGAGAGGTGTATCTATAAAACGATATGAGACAGTCCTATATTTGAACAACAAAAAAATATTAAATTTCGTTATGTTAATGTCGATAGGAGTTTTTCGCTGGATGTTCGTCACGCATACGGGACGAGACCGTCAAGAGGTTAACCTGTTAGGGCTAGGGGGCAGTATTGACACGCCTGGATAAAAAACGTACCCGATTTAATCTGGTTACTACTCCTGCACAGTAACTAGAATATGCATATAATTATTTGCTTTGGATAGAAAACACCCTAAAGTTTCTAAAACTGTTTGAATGGTGTCTGTGAGTATAACAGAACTCATATGGCAGGCCAAAACCTGAGAAGATTCCATGCAGGAAGTGGCCTGTCTGACAATTTCTTGCCCTTCTTGATTATCTCTATCCATTACAGAGGATTTCTGCTGTTACGTGACACTTCCTACGGCTCCCATGGGCTCTCAGAAGGCGGCAAAAATATGAATCGTGGCTTTGCAGGCTCTGGTTGAAAAAAAGTAGCACGTTTGGGTAGTGGCTGGTTACAGTACTGTGAGACTCAGGCGCGTGCCCGCGTCGACAGAATGCTTTGTTTTCTTTTGTCTGTTTACCTAAACGCAGATTCCCGGTCGGAATATTATCGCTTTTTTACGAGAAAAATGGCATAAAAATGGATTTTAAACAGCGGTTGACATGCTTCGAAGTACGGTAATGGAATATTTAGAATTTTTTTGTCACGAATTGCGCCATGCTCGTGACCCTTATTTACACTTCAGATAGTGTCTTGAACGCACGAACAAAACGCCGCTATTTGGATATAACGATGGATTATTTTGGACCAAACCAACATTTGTTATTGAAGAAGCAGTCCTGGGAGTGCATTCTGACGAAGAACATCAAAGGTAATCAAACTTTTGTAATAGTAAATCGGAGTTTGGTCAGGGCTAAACTTGGTGGGTGTCTAAATAGCTAGTCGTGATGACTGGGCTATGTACTCCGAATATTGCAAAATGTGCTTTCACCGAAAAGCTATTTTAAAATCGGACACCTCGATTGCACAAAGGAGTTCTGTATCTATAATTCTTTAAATAATTGTTATGTTTTTTGTGAACGTTTATCGTGAGTAATTTAGTAAATTCACCGGAGGTTTGCGGGGGGTATGCTAGTTCTGAACGTCACATGCTAATGTAAAAAGCTGTTTTTTGATATAAATATGAACTTGATTGAACAAAACATGCATGTATTGTATAACAATGTCCTAGGTGTGTCATCTGATGAAGATCATCAAAGGTTAGTGCTGCATTTAGCTGTCTTCTGGGTTTTTGTGACATTATATGCTAGCTTGAAAATTGGGTGTCTGATTATTTCTGGCTGGGTACTCTGCTGACATAATCTAATGTTTTGCTTTCGTTGTAAAGCCTTTTTGAAATCGGACAGTGTGGTTAGATTAACGAGAGTCTTGTCTTTAAAATGCTGTAAAATAGTCATATGTTTGAGAAATTGAAGTAATAGCATTTCTAAGGTATTTGAAAATCGCGCCACGGGATGACACTGGCTGTTGCGTAGGCGGGACGATTTCGTCCCACCTAGCCCAGAGAGGTTAACCTGTTAGGGCTAGGGGGCAGTATTTGCACGGCTGGATAAAAAAAGTGTGCCCGATTTAATCTGGTTACTAATCCTACCCAGTAACTAGAATATGCATATACTTATTATATATGGATAGAAAACACTCTAAAGTTTCTAAAACTGTTTGAATGGTGTCTGTGAGTATAACAGAACTCATTTGGCAGGCAAAACCCTGAGACATTTTCTGACAGGAAGTGGATACCTGATGTGTTGTATTACCTTTAAACCTATCCCATTGAAAAACACAGGGGCTGAGGAATATTTTGGCACTTCCTATTGCTTCCACTAGATGTCACCAGCCTTTACAAAGTGTTTTGAGTCTTCTGGAGGGAGATCTGACCGAACAAGAGCCATGGAACGATGATGGCCCATTAGACACCTGGCGCGCGAGTTCATGTTGGGTACCCTCGTTCCAATACGTTATAAAAGAGTATGCATTCGTCCACCTTGAATATTATTCATGTTCTGGTTAAAAAAGGCCCTAATGATTTATGCTATACAACGTTTGACATGTTTGAACGAACGTAAATATATTTTTTCCCCTCGTTCATGACGAGAAGTCCGGCTGGCTTAGATCATGTGCTAACAAGATGGAGATTTTTGACATAAATGATGAGCTTTTTTGAACAAAACTACATTCGTTATGGACCTGTGATACCTGGAAGTGACATCTGATGAAGAGAATCAAAGGTAATGGATTATTTACATAGTATTTTCGATTTTAGATCTCCCCAACATGACGTCTAGTCTGTATCGCAACGCGTATTTTTCTGGGCGCAGTGCTCAGATTATTGCAAAGTGTGATTTCCCAGTAAGGTTATTTTTAAATCTGGCAAGTTGATTGCGTTCAAGAGATGTAAATCTATAATTCTTTAAATGACAATATAATATTTTACCAATATTTTCAAATTTTAATTATTTAATTTGTGGTGTTGACTTGACTGCCGGTTATTGGAGGGAAACGATTTCCTCAACATCAATGCCATAGTAAAACGCTGTTTTTGGATATAAATATGAACTTGATAGAACTAAAAATGCATGCATTGTCTAACATAATGTCCTAGGAGTGTCATCTGATGGAGATTGTAAAAGGTTAGTGCATCATTTTAGCTGGTTTTATGGTTTTGGTGACCCTGTCTTTGAATTGACAAAACATTACACACAACTCTTGTAAATGTACTGTCCTAACATACTCTAAATTTATGCTTTCGCCGTAAAACCATTTTGAAATCGTAAAACGTGGTTAGATTAAGGAGATTTTTATCTTTCAAAGGGTGTAAAATAGTTGTATGTTTGAAAAATTTGAATTTTGACATTTATTTGGATTCAAATTTGCCGCTCTTGAAATGCACCTGCTGTTGATGGAGTGCACCACGGGTGGGACGCTAGCGTCCCACCTAGCCCATAGAGGTTAACATCTTACAAGCATCCCAACATATTCCAAATAGCTTTATCCTTATTCATTAATTTTATACAACCATTTAGATGTAAGTCTCATAGCTGAGGCTAGTATATAAACATTATTATGGTAATATGGCCGTATTGTCTCTCATGAGTTTCATAAAATTGTACCAAACGGACCAGTTCGTAGCTGGATTCTTCACCGATCTTTTATACCTTCTCCAGAACATAAATGTTGTTCGGTTCTCCAATTCTTTGAGGTGGAAGAATCCTTTGTTCTCTATACTGTGAAACACTCTGTCTCTTTATACTGTGGCCATGAGGTGGAACATTTTCTTAGGAATTTATGACCCCTTCTGACCACAGCAGCCTGGGTGTAGGAGACAGAGGGAGATGGTGAAGAAGTGCAGGGGGAGGTGCAGGGGGTGGGAGTCAACTGTGCTCCCTGTACCCAAAGAGGGCAACGTCATGACAGGGGCTAGTAAGTAAGCATTTCACTGTAAGATCTACACGTGTTGTATTCATGACTAATAACTTTTGATTTGATTTGAAGAAGCTGATTAAACAGCATAATCATTACACAGTTGCACCTTGTGCTTGGGACTATAAAAGGCCACTCTAAAATGTGCAGTTTTGTCACACAACGCAATGCCACAAGTTGAGTCAGCCTGCATTTGGCATGTTCATTTATCTACCATAATGTCACGTCCTGGCCAGTATAAGGGTTAATTGTTATTGTAGTTTGGTCAGGACGTGGCAGAGGGTATTTGTTTTATGTGGTTCAGGATGGTGTTTTTGTAGTAAGGGCATTTGATTTAGTATTCCGGGGTTTTTTGGGCACTGTTTGAGATTCATGTATTCTATGTTTAGTCTAGTTAGTCTGTTTCTATGTTGAGTTAATTGGGGTGGACTTCCAATTGAAGGCAGCTGTGTGGTGTTGCCTTTGATTGGAAGTCCTATATTAGTTGGGTGTGTTTGTCTGTGTGTTTGTGGGAGATTGTTTCTTGTTTAGCGTATGTGAGCCTAACAGGACTGTCTAGTAATCGTGAGTTTGTTTTGTTATTTTGTATGTTCATTTTTGAGTTTATTAAATGTTCAAAATGAACTATCTCAACTCTGCTGCATATTGGTACTCTTTTTCCGACGATGATTTCGCTATATCGTCTGACGACGAAGAAATCCCTGACACATAAGCCAAATCTAACATTCTTTAAGAGAATTTGGCCTCAAAACTTTTACATTTTAGTCATTTATCAGGCACTCTTATCCAGAGCGATTCACAGAAGGGTCATGCATATATTTCTGTATTTGTCCCCCTTGGGGCTCATACTTACAACCCTGGCATTGCAAGCAACATGCTCTACCAACTGAGCCACACGAACTATGTGTAACCACACCATCCCAGAACTTCCACATCCGGCTTTTTCACCTGCAGGATCGTCTGAGACTAGCCACCCAGACAGCTGATGAAACTGTGGGTTTTCACAAGAGAATTATTTCTGCAAAAACTGTCAGAAACTCAGGGAATCTCATCTGAATGATTGTCGTCCTCACCAGGGTCATGACCTGACTGCAGTTCGGTGTCAACACTGACTTCAGTGGGCAAATGCTGACCTTCTTTGGGCACTGGCAGGCTGGAGAAGTGTGCTCTTCACGGATGAATCCCAGTTTCAACTATACCGGGCAGATGGCAGACAGAGTCTTTGGTGTTCTGTGGGCGAGCTGTTTGCTGATGTCAACGTTGTGAACAGATTGCCCCATGGTGGCGGTGAGGTTATGTTATGGGCAGGCATAAGCTACAGACAACCAACATAATTGCATTTATCGATGGCAATTTGAATGCACAGAGATACCTTGACGAGATCCTGAGGCCCATTGTCGTGCCATTCATCCGCCACCATCACCTCATGTTTTTTTCTCTTTTTTTCTCAATTTAACCTTTATTTAAACAGGGAGTCACACTGAGGTAAAACTATTTTACATGAGAGCCTTGTATACCTTTACACATAAAACACAACAGCCCTACAGAACACTATAATAAAACAACATGAAATATATTTAAGAAAAGCAATCGCATTCTGTAACATAAGTCTCCAATCATTTTATTTGCCTGAAAGACACCAGAATATCTAATTGCACGGAATTCTGCATTTTGTTCCACACAAGGAACAAAAAAACAAAAAGCATATTTTTCCAATTTTGTTGAGACCAAAGGGTTACAAAACTGCATTGTAAATCATTAAAAGAGAGTACAGCTCTCTTATTACAGACAGAGAGGTCCATCCCACATGTTTGTGAAGAATACAATGATGAGTTCTAAAACCGTCCCCAGTAATAAAGTCTATTGCTGAATGGAAAACTGAATCCAATGGTTTCAAAACAGAGGCTGCCGCATGCATATTAATAATGTCACGATAGAATGATGAAGGCCACTGTGTTCTTGGGGACGTTCAATGCTGCAGACAGTTTTTGGTACCCTTCCCCAGATCTGTGCCTCAACACAATCCTGTCTCAGAGCTCTACGGACAATTCCTCCGACCTCATGGCTTAGTTTTTTGCTCTGACATGCACTGTCAACTGTGGGATCTTATATAGACAGGAGTGTGCCTTTCCATATCATGTCCAATCAATTGAATTTAGCACAGGTGGACTCCAATCAAGTTGTAGAAACATCTCAAGGATGATAAATGGAAACCTGGATGCACCTGAGCTCAATTTTGAGTCTCATAGCAAACGTCTGAATACTTATGTAAATAGGTTATTCTGACTGTTATACCCATATATACCTAAAAAGCACACAATCCTCTGTCCAACCTCTGCACACAATGTCCGTATGCAGGACACATCAAGAAGATGCAGTTTAGACACTGTTTGCTCATTGGCAAGACATCTTGTTCATTTATTTATAATTCCTTTTATAATTGCATTTCACTTTGGATTTGAAGAAGACGCTACACTCAAAACTCTTATGTCACTTACTGTGGTAAGGAACCTTTTCATGAATACAAAGCTTGATTAAAACCACAGAGTTTTTGTACAGGCTGTGTGGATCAGTTCTCACTGTGGGTTCCCGAGACCCAGCAGGCACAGTAGTAGGTGGCAGAATGGGACACTTTAACGGACTTGATCATAAGATTACTGGAGTCAGACTCCCCCCTAACAGAGAAATCTGCTCTCTGAGGATGAGTGGTAGCACGGCTGTCAGAATTGTCATCGAAATCAAAGTATAGAATCCAAGAAAAGGGTTCACCCTCTCTCTTCTGGTACCAGTGGACCAGGTTACCAAAGCACGAACCAGTAACTTTGCAGCCGAAGGAGACACTCTGTTTCTCTCTCCTAGTCTTTGATATCTGGTCCTGTTGCAGCCGTTGTCCTGAAGCAGCCACTGTAAAACAGAAGTTGATCACAAAAAAAAATGACAGCAGAGTTATTCCATTTCAAATATATGGATACAGGTTTGATGAACCACTTACCCAGAAAAAGAGAGAATATTGTTATACCACAGTCCATGTTCAGTGAATATGTGCTTAAGATTTGGGGAAATGAAAAGCTCCAAAGCACTGAACATCAGACTGATTTAACAGATCTTTACTGAAGTATGGTTTGGATCATAGAGTCGATTATGAAGATGAGAGGTGAAAAACCAGCTGGAGTGTGTCGTCTCAAACAGTTCCTCTGACAATGTCACTTCCTGTGGTGCAGAACACTTTCTTTTTCATTAATTCACAGCTTGATTCAGTCACAGCTCAAGAATCAAGGTAAAATGTTCTCCCTCCTTCTTCTGGTACCAGGAGACATGCGTTGTACACTGATCATTGTCTTTGCAGCTGAAGGAGACAGGCTCTCGCTCTGTCCTAATCCATGATATCTCCTCGTCCAATTTCTGCCCTGCCACTGCAATGACATTTGACAACAACAACACACTAAGACAAAAATATATTAGCAAAACTTAAAAGCAATTACATTTGTCCACAATCTATGCATCAATTATAGACTTAAATTCAGACAGAGACACTTTGTTCTACCATTCATTTCCAGTTGCTCCACGACTAGGGTGCATTGTAAGAAGGACATATACAGTACTTCAATAAAGTGAGTAAAGAATGACCACAGAGCCCAGAGACATTTCTATGATGATTCTGATGTGTCCTCTATTGAACCTGAAGATAACTCTGTTTAGTTGGAGCAGACATGATGTGAGGTGAAACACTGTCACTAACTGCTCCTCCAATCTGATGTCACTTCCTGTGGTCGTTGACAAGGGCTATGTTACAATTATATTACTGTCATGTCTTTGGCATCATTAAAACTGAAGACATATTTATCAAATAACTCTCTGTAATTATTATTATGCGATTCACCTGATTAATCATGTAACTGTAATTAACTAGGAAGTCGGGGCACAAAGGAAAATATTAAGATTACAAAGTTATAATTTTCCTAATATAACTTTCAGATATTTTAATATCTGATCAATTAGTCTTCGAATTAATGACTTATTTACCTCACGTCAGTCTCATTCCAAACGTCGTAAATTGTTGGTTATCTGCACGAACCCAGTCTTCACTATGAGTCATCCATACATCAATTGTCTTAAAATCATTTATTTACTAAGTAATTCACAGAAATGCATAACAAACAGTAGATTTGGTTACAAGGAAATCATAGGGGAATGTGCCCTAGTGGGCTAAACCAGCATGGCAGCTTGTTAGACAAAAGGTGAGTGGGGGGGGTCAACTGAGAAGGCACTACAGAGTTGATAATTATAACAATTGAAATACTAATCCTTTGGACATGAATGCTCACTCATTCGGGAACAATTGCAATCAATATATACATTTACGCTCAGTGTGTCGTCGGGATCTCTGTTGAAAAGTTATTTTCTGTTGGAGAGTCTGTCCGCCCTCTCTCTCTCTGTCGTGGTTAGAATGGGTAGTTCAGAGTGACATTCATTAATGTCATTATAGGACAGATGTTTAGGCGGTTGTCGGTCTTCACGTTCAATGATACCGAATTCCTAGCTGCCAACTAGTAATTAATATCAAAAGACTTGTTCTTATTCTGTCGGTATCGATAGTCTAAGAGTTTAACCACGTGGTTTGGTTAAAAGTTAATCAAGAGAAATGCATGGTCTCCAACCTTAACCTCTTACATCTAGACGTTCCGCTAGCAGAACACCTGCTCCAATATCCAATGATAGGCGTGGCGCGAATTACAAATTCCTCAAAAACACAAAAACTTCAATTTTTCAAACATATGACTATTTTACAGCATTTTAAAGACAAGACTCTCCTTTATCTAACCACACTGTCCGATTTCAAAAAGGCTTTACAGCGAAAGCAAAACATTAGATTATGTCAGCAGAGTACCCAGCCAGAAATAATCAGACACCCATTTTTCAAGCTAGCATATAATGTCACAAAAAACAAAACCACAGCTAAATGCAGCACTAACCTTTGATGATCTTCATCAGATGACAACCCTAGGACATTATGTTATACAATACATGCATGTTTTGTTCAATAAAGTTCATATTTATATCAAAAACCAGCTTTTTACATTAGCATGTGACGTTCAGAACTAGCATTCCCACCGAACACTTCCGGTGAATTTACTAAATTACTCACGATAAACGTTCACAAAAAATATAACAATTCTTTTAAGAATTGTAGATACAGAACTCCTTTGTGCAATCGAGGTGTCCGATTTTAAAATAGCTTTTTGCTGAAAGCACATTTTGCAATATTCTGAGTACATAGCCCGACATCACAGGGCTAGCTATTTAGACACCCAGCAAGTTTAGCCTTCACCAAACTCCGATTTACTATTAGAAAAGTTTGATTACCTTTGGTGTTCTTCGTCAGAATGCACTCCCAGGACTGCTACTTCAATAACAAATGTTGGTTTGGTTCAAAATAATCCATTGTTATATCCAAATAGCGGCGTTTTGTTTGTGCGTTCAAGACACAATCCAAGGGTGATGAAGGGTCATGCGCACGACGCATTTCGTGACAAAAATTTTCTAAATATTCCATTACCGTACTTCGAAGCATGTCAACCGCTGTTTAAAATCAATTTTTATGCCATTTTTCTCGTAGAAAAGCGATAATATTCCAACCGGGAGTGGTGGTTTTCATTCAAAGATAAAACATGGAGTCAACTCGTGCACGAGCCTGAGTCTCACAGTACTGTGACCAGCCACTATCCAAACACGCTAATGTTTTTCAGCCAGAGCCTGCAAAGCCACGATTCAGCTTTTTGACGCCTTCTGAGAGCCCATGGGAGCCGTAGGAAGTGTCACGTAACAGCAGAGATCCCCTGTATTGGATAGAGATAATCAAGAAGGGCAAGAAATTGTCAGACAGGCCACTTCCTGCATGGAATCTTCTCAGGTTTTGGCCTGCCAAATGAGTTCTGTTATACTCACAGACACCATTCAAACAGTTTTAGAAACTTTGGAGTGTTTTCTATCCAAAGCTAATAATTATATGCATATTGTAGTTTCTGGGCAGGAGTAATAATCAGATTAAATCGGGTACGTTTTTTATCCGGCCGTGAAAATACTGCCCCCTAGCCATAACAGGTTAAGCCATCTCATAATTGAGGTAAGCTCGGTCTGGTGATAGAAAACCTAGGTGGGGGTTTTATTCGGAAGAGCAGAAAAGGGCCTGTCCCATAACGCCAGACCATAACTGTGCTCATGGGCGGTCCTCTGATTTAGTTAAGATTCCAAAGGGAGTTGGAGTTTCCTTCATTAAACAGTCCAAAATCACATTACACAATTTCACAAACAGTTCCATCCTTATTCATTCATTTTATACAACCATTTAGATGTAAGTCTCATAGCTGAGGCTGTTGTATAAACATGATTCTGGTAATGTAGCGGTATTGTCTCTCATGAGTTTCACAAAATTGTACCAAACGGATCAGTTCGTAGCTGGATTCTTCACCGATCTTTTATACCTCTCCAGAACATAAATGTCGTTCGGTTCTCCAGTTCTGTGAGGTGGAAGAACTCCTTTGTTCTCTCTATACTGTGGCCATGAGGAGAGGGTCTCCTCGTAGGAATTTCCGACCGCTCTTACAGAGCCTGGTGTCAGAAGTATAGAGGTCGGGGGATGGTGCTTGCAGTGTCCAAAGAGGGCATCGTCATGATATTACCTACTTATCTCTCCTTCGTCCCAAAGTGTGCACTTGTTCACTTCCCTTCACTGCTTTGAAAGAAATATGGTGGAAAGGCCACTAGCCAATGCCTCCACGTATTCAATGAAGGGAGAAAGTTGATATTATGGACGCACCCATTCACTGTCTAAATTCAACCATTATAGTCTTCGTACCAGATTTATCAATACTACTCAGCTAAGTGATACATTCTAGGTATATCCCTGTTTAAGGTCCTCCTAACATTTGATGTAGACCTCTATGTACCAGTTCCATATTGCTCTTTTAATACTAATGTTGCGCCCCTGTGTCTTTTTCCACAAGATGGTGGTAAAACATAAAACTATAAATCATGTTTGAAAAAGTTGAACAGAGAAATGGTTCACATAACAAACCAATGGCTATATCTTTTCAATCTTATAAATGGGGACTGTTGAGTTTGGCTACATGATCTGCTATCACTGGTGTTCTGTTATTATTCATTTACAATGTTTTTATATACCATTTAAGGTTTATAGTTCACCAACGTTATAAGTATGGACGTTGTGAACTGAGTAAAGAACAACCAACCTATGACCATGTCAAATGACAAAACGGACCAAAATGAGCAAATGTTTGCACACACCCTATTGAACTGGGTAATAGATTAGCAATGCCTTTGGAGCCATCTGACAATCTCTACTAACCATCATATTCAAGGCTAATCAGAAGCCTATGTCAGCCTCGCCTGACTGACGTGCCCAATGTAAACTGCCTGTTACTCAGGCCCAGAAGCCAGGATATGGATAAAATTGGTACCATTCAAAAGAGGACAGTCTGGAGTTTGTTTAAATGTTCAAATAATTTAGGAGCCTATAACACAATAGATATGGTAGGAGAAAATCCAAAGAAAAACCAAGCAAAAACCATGCTCTTCCATTAACCTCTCTAGGCTAGGCGGGACGAATTCGTCCCACCTACGTAACAGCCACTGCCAGCCTGTGGCGCGATTTTCAAAACCTTAAAAATCCTATTACTTCAATTTCTCAAACATATGACTATTTTACCGCCATTTAAAGACAAGACTCTCGTTAATCTAACCACACTGTCCGATTTCAAAAAGGCTTTACAACGAAAGCAAAACATTACATTATGTCAGCAGAGTACCAAGCCAGAAATAATCAGACACCCATTTTTCAAGCCAGCATATAATGTCACCAAAACCCAGAAGACAGCTAAATGCAGCACTCACCTTTGATGATCTTCATCAGATGACAACCCTAGGACATTATGTTATACAATACATGCATGTTTTGTTCAATCAAGTTCATAT
The DNA here is from genome assembly GCF_965601325.2 of Salmo salar. NCBI lineage: Eukaryota > Metazoa > Chordata > Actinopteri > Salmoniformes > Salmonidae > Salmo > Salmo salar. Next base: position 12,076,647 of record NC_138310.1, on the reverse strand, counting down.
TTATATCAAAAACCAGCTTTTTACATTAGCATGTGACGTTCAGAACTAGCATACCCCCCGCAAACTTCCGGGGAATTCGCTAACATTTTACTAAATTACTCACGATAAACGTTCACAAAAAGCATAACAATTATTTTAAGAATTATAGATACAGACCTCCTCTATGCACTCGATATGTCCGATTTTAAAATAGCTTTTTGGTGAAAGCACATTTTGCAATATTCTAAGTACATAGCCCAGGCATCACGGGCTCGCTATTTAGACACCCGGCAAGTTTAGCACTCACCATAATCATATTTACTATTATAAAAGTTTCATTACCTTTTGTTGTCTTCGTCAGAATACACACCCAGGACTGCTACTTCAATAACAAATGTTGGTTTGGTCCAAAATAATCCATCGTTATATCCGAATAGCGGCGTTTTGTTCGTGCGTTCCAGACACTATCCGAAAAAGTAAAGAAGTGTCACGCGCATGGCGCAATTCGTGACAATAAAATTCTAAGTATTCCATTACCGTACTTCGAAGCATGTCAACCGCTGTTTAAAATCAATTTTTACGACATTTTTCTCGTAGAAAAGCGATAATATTCCGACAGGGAATCTCCTTTTCGGCAAACAGAGGAAAAAATCCCAAAGGCGGGGGCGGTCGGGGTCACGCGCATAAGCCAGTGTCTCTTGATCGGCCACTTGAGAAAGGCGATAATGTGTTTCAGCCTGGGGCTGGAATGACGACATTCTGTTTTTTCCCGGGCTCTGAGAGCCTATGGAAGACGTGGGAAGTGTCACGTTAGAGCAGAGATCCTTAGTAAATGATAGAGATGGAAAAGAAGTTCAACAAATGGTCAGACAGGCCACTTCCTGTAAAGGAATCTCTCAGGTTTTGACCTGCCATTTGAGTTCTGTTATACTCACAGACACCATTCAAACAGTTTTAGAAAATTTAGGGTGTTTTCTATGCATATGTAATAAGTATATGCATATTCTAGTTACTGGGTAGGAGTGGTAACCAGATTAAATCGGGTATGTTTTTTATCCAGCCGTGTCAATGCCGCCCCCTAGCCCTAACAGGTTAAAACGTATAGGGAAAAAGTTAATCCAGCTCACAGATTGCAATTCCTATGACTTCCACTAGATGTTAACAGTCTTTGTTGAAGGTTTCAGGCTTGTTTCTTCCAAAACTAGGAAGAATTCAGAGTTTTGATACAGGAACACAGAGTTGGAAATTAGTCTGTGTTCGCGCGATGAAGAGGACAAGCACCTGCTAATTTTGCTTTCCTATTGAATATACTTCTTTTCGTATTAAATATTATAGTTTAATTACATTTCAGGGTACCTGTGGATTAAATAGAAATATATTTTGACTTGTTTTAACAAAGTTAAGCATGAGCTTTAAAGAATTCTGTCCTCTGCATGTTGCACGAGTGGATTACTCAATACGATGGCACCAACTAAACTGACTTTTTGGGATATAAAGAAGGATTTTATCTAACAAAACGACACTACATGTTATAGCTGGGACCCTTTGGATTGCAAGTCAGAGGAATATTTTCAAAAATTAAGTGAGTATTTAATTGTTATTTGTGAATTTATGAAACCTGTGCTGTTTGAAAAATATGTTGATGTGAGGTGCTGTCCTCAAACAATCTCATGGCATGCTTTCGCTGTGAATCTGATTGTAAATTGGACAATGCAGTTAGATTAACACGGATTTAAGCTTTTAACCGATATAAGACACTTGAATGTACCTAAATGTTTAATATCCGTAATTTCTATGATTATTTATTTGAATTGTGCGCCCTCCAATTTCACTGGAAGTTGTCAACAGGTGTCCCGCTGGCGGAACGCCTAGCTGTAAGGTGTCAGTGAATTTCCTAAAAATGTAAATAGTAAAACATTAAAGTTTTCCTTTTTAGATAAAGCTATACTAAATATATTAATGTCACCATAAAACTGATAAAAACACACTGTTTTGCAATGAAGGTCTACAGTTGCCTCAACAGCACTCTCTGGAATAGCACCATGGTGTAGTTAGAGGACAGCTGTTTTCCATCCTCCTCTGGGTACATTGACTTCTATACAAAACCTAGCAGGCTCATGGTTCTAATCTCCTTCCATAGACTTATATCATAATTAATTATGATGACTTCCAACCTGTCAGAGCTTTTGCAGCATGAGCTGAAATGTTGTCCACTCAATCAAAATATCAAAGGATCAGAGAATTAGTCTAGTACTGAGACCATTTCCCTACACCTACAATAACATTTGCTTAACACGTGTATGTGACCAATACAATTTGATATGATCTGTTATGATTTGAAAGCATAAGCTACAACTAGCTAGCTCTGCAGTGCATAACATGTGGTGAGTAGCTGACACATGGAGAGAGAAAGACAATTGTTGAACAGTTTTCAAAAATGTATTTCTTCAAAAATTAAGGAGAAGCATTAGAGAGAGAGAGAGCTAGCTATATTTCATTGTGGTTTTTTCTCACTTTGGCTTAATTTAGCCTACTCAAACACCCGGCTCAAACAGATAGTAATGCTTTCATGTTAGCTAGCTGGCTAGGAGATCCATCACTGGAATTATTCCAATTCAAGGTCAGCTTTTCATTTTATTTATTTATTTTGACCGAGGCACACTGGTGCAATTGCTAAACTGCTTGCTGTACACTGTACTGCGTGATTGTAGCAGGTTTACTAACGTGTTAGTTCTAATAGCTATGTTGACAATGATGTTAGCTAATATGGTGACAATGATGTAGGATGTGTGTAGCGGTTGTGGTATGAAAGTTTGGCTTGGAATTTTTTTTGTTGCCTGTTCACAGACTACTGTTGTGGTGTGAACTGAAGTCCACAATGACTGAAAAAGCAGAACATGAATAGAAAATTGACCCTAGAAATTGCATTGTTAGGAGATTTGGAGACACCTGGTAAATCAATTGCTAATATATTAATACTCTTAGGAAATGTATTTATCTTCAACTCGCAATCTGTGGATTCTATTCGATTAGATAGATTGAAATTGTATGTTAAACATCACAGCATAGTTGAAAGATACTGTATATGGCACGTAGAATTCCAAAGAAAATGGCCAGCAGAGATAGATGGGATGATTTGACTTGGGGGAGATCTGTCGATGTGCTCTTGGGCGTGCTCTTGATCCTGGTTGCTCCTGTGGGTCACTCTGGATGGGAGTGTCTGCTAGATGACGGAATGTAATGAAAGTAGGCTGCAGGTAGAATGTGTGGTTTAAAATTCAATGTAAAAAATATTTTAAATAATAGCAAATTGAGGATACTGTTTGTATGTGGCTGCTATGAAAGTGAACTGTGTGTGCCGGTGATCAGGGGTGTATTCATGCTGCTGATTCTGTTGGAATTTTTTTTTTAACAGAAGCAAAATGTAAAAAAAATTGAATAAACATACCTGAATTTGTATAATCTCTTGTTTAAAACTATTGGACTAATGATTACACTTTAGATCAGCCAGATGCAGTGTGTGCAAGGTGGTATTGAATTTGTCACTGTCTGTCTGTCACTGATTACTCCAATTTGTTTCTCGATCTGTGCACCTACACTATAAACTTTCATTCGTTGGCTATGCTGTAGTAACCTCATGATGGGTATAGGAAAAAATGTAGTGTCATGTAGTAGCCAAAACCTATCAATTTTAAATTGAGCTGGGTGAATGGAATATGAATGACTGTCATCCCATATGCTGTTATAGAAATAAGGCCATTGTAGCGTGTGCGCTGGGAGTCGGGAAGCAAGTTCAGGTAGTGAATACATTTAACCTCTATTGGCTATGTGGGATGCAAGCATCCCACCCCTGGTACACCCTATCAACAACAGTTGAAATATCAAGAGCGCCAAATTTGAAAACAATTAAATGTCATAATTCAAATTTCTCAAACATACAACTATCTTACACCCTTTGAAAGATAAACATCTCCTTAATCTAACCACCTTGTCCGATTTCAAAAAGGCTTTACGGCGAAAGCATAAAGTTAGATTATGTTAGGAGAGTACATTGACAATAGCTGTGTGTAATGTTTTGTCAATTCAAAGACAGGCGTCACCAAAAGCAGAAAACCAGCTAAAATTATGCACTAACCTTTGACAATCTCCATCAGATGACACTCCTAGGACATTATGTTAGACAATACATGCATTTTTTGTTCTATCAAGTTCATATTTATATCCAAAAACAGCGTTTTACTATGGCGTTGATGTTGAGGAAATCGTTTCCTTCCAATAACCGCCAGTCAATCAGCACAACAAATTAAATAATTACTATTCGAAAACATTGGTAAAATATTATATTGTCATTCAAAGAATTATAGATTTACATCTCTTGAACGCAACCGGATTGCCAGATTTAAATAACCTTACTGGGAAATCACACTTTGCAATAATCTGAGCACTGCGCCCAGAAAAATACGCTTTGCGATACAGACTAACCGCCATGTTGGAGAGATCTAAAATCGAAAATACTATGTAAATAATCCATTACCTTTGATTCTCTTCATCAGATGTCACTTCCAGGAATCCCAGGTCCATAACAAATGTAGTTTTGTTCGAAAAAGCTCATAATTTATGTCCAAAAAGCTCCGTGTTGTTAGCACATGATCTATGCCCGCCGGACTTGTCTTCATAAACGAGGGGGAAAAAAATATTTACGTTCGTTCAAACATGTGAAACGTTGTATAGCATAATTCATTGGTGACTTTTTTAACCAGAACATGAATAATATTCAAGGCGGACGATTGCATTCTCTTTTAAAACGTATTGGAACGAGAGTACCCAACATGAACTCGCGCGCCAGAGTCTAATCGGCCACCACCGTTCCAAGGCTCTTGTTCGGTCAGATCTCACAGTATAAGACTCAAAACACTTTGTAAAGACTGGTGACATCTAGTGGAAGCCATAGGAAGTGCTCAAATATTAATAAGCCCCTGTGTGTTTCAATGGCATAGGCTTAAAGGTAATTCAACACATCAGGTATCCACTTCCTGTCAGAATTTGTCTCAGGGTTTTGACTGCCATATGAGTTCTGTTATACTTACAGACACCATTCAAACAGTTTTAGAAAATTCAGAGTGTTTTCTATCCAAACCTGAACAATAATATGCATATTCTAGCTTCTGAGTTGGTGTAGGAGGCAGTTAAAAATGGGCACATATTTTTTTTCAAAATTCTCAATACTGCCCCTAGCCCCAACAGGTTTTAATGAATAAACGAAATATAACATGAAAAACGAATAACGCACAGACATAAAACAGAAACAATGACCCCTGGGGTAGGAACCAAAGGCAGAAACAGTTGTAGGTAATCAAGGAGGTGATGGCGTCCAGGTGAGTGTCATTATGAGCGTAACGATGGTGACAGGTGTGCGCCATAACAAGTAGCCTGGTGACCTAGAGGCTGGAAGAGGGAGCACATGTGACATTACCCCCTCCCCGACGCGTTGGTCCAGCCGCAGGACGCCGACCAAAATGACGATCCTAGGGATCAGCAGCGGACCGGTCACCTCTGCTAAGGTGCGGAAACCTGACGATCTGGCTGAGGCGCGCGAGCGTGGTGACCTAGAGCGCCGGGGATAGAGCATACGTGACATTACCCCCTCCGCGGCGCATCCGGCTCCAGCCGCAGGAGGACAATCCCGGGGATCCGGAGCGGACCGCTCGCCTCCGCTGAGGCATAGAAACCTGACGAACCGGGAAACTGTTCACCAGCTGAGGCATGGGAGCCTATCGAGCCCGCTGATGCATTGGAGCCTATCGAACCCGCTGAGGCATTGCAGCCTGTCGAGCCAGCTGAGGCATGGGAACCAGACAAACCGGCTGAGGCCTCCCAGGTAGCTCCGGTTCGGACACCCGGATCCGACATCACCTCCAACACAAAAACAACATAAAACACTCCCTGATGCTTCCCTTTGGTGAGGCGTCATTCTGTAACGTGTGAACTGGGAGTTGGGAAGCAAGTTCAGGGAGTGAATGCATTTAGTGAATAAACGAAACATAACAAGAACCATAAACAACGCACAGACAAGAAACAGAAGCAATGACGACTGGGGTGGGAACCAAAAGGCGTGACATACAGTTGAAGTCGGAAATTTACATGCACCTTACACATACATTTAAACTCAGTTTTTCACAATTCCTCAAATTTAATCCTCGTAAAAATTATAGTCATAGGTCAGTTAGGATCCCGAATCTCCATTCGCAGAATTAGAGCAATGGCAGATGCTGTGGCTTTGCGGAGTGGAAACAACTTCACCCAATGTGTGTAGTAGTCCACTACCACCAACAAAAATTCATTCCGCGTCCCCAGGCTGGGAGGAAAAGGTCCCATGAGGTCAATTCCCAGCATTTCATTGGGATGGTTCACAACGGTCTGCGGCAGTTTTCCGGCATGTCTACCAATGTATGGTTTGTATTTCTGACAAACTTCTTGGTATCAACCTACATGCCTGGCCAGTAAGCCACCTCCTGTAATCTTCGGTAGGTCTTGAAAACTCCAAGATGGCAACACATGGGTTGGCATGATAAGCTTGGATCATCTGGTCACTCAATTTAGAGGGAAGGAAGATGTGGTAATGAGTTCTGTGTGTTCCATCCCTTGGAGTTTTTCTATACACTTTATTTAGAAAGACTCTTATGGATCGCCATGATGGCGGCATCATTCTGCTATGCTCTCCACACACTGTCATCATCCAGAGGGAAGGAATCATCCAGGCACTTAGCAGTAGTGTAAGTGGTACACAATGGAGGACAAACATTGTCAGTCTCTGTGATCCGAGAAAGAGCATCTGGTACAACATTCAGTTTTCCTTTGCGACACTCAATGATGAAGTCAAACCTCTGCAGTCTGATAGACCAGTGAATAAGACGGCTGTTGGTCTTGCCATTGTCTGTGTGAATGGTGAGGACGTTAGCGTCCAAGTAGTAGCTCCATTTCTCCAAAGCCCAGACCACTGTGAGGCACTCTCTTTCAGTCATTGAATAATTCCTCTCGGCTGAATTAAGGATGCGACTTACTTTGGCAAGAACTTCTTATGTTCCAGGACCTGTTTGCTGAGACAAGACTCCTCCAAGTCCTGTTTGACTTGCATCTGTGTACACAATGAAATGAGCATTCTGGTTAGGATGTCCAAGCACTGGAGGAGTGATGAGACTGTTTTTGAATGCTTCAAATGCGCTTTGGCATGCAGGGGTCCATTAGCATTTCACCCCCTTCTTAATGGCAGAGCCAGTGGCAGAGGTAAACCCTGAGGGAGGTGCAGATGATTTGTCCAGAAGGGAAAAGCACTGCATTACCTCCTGGGGCAGCTCCTCCAGTTGAAGGTCTGTGGCCTTTGTGCTTTTTCCTTCTCATTAGAGGTCTCTTTTTGCGTCTGTTCAATCAAAAATCATAGTTACCCTGTGAGAGAGTTCTTCATGTCCTCCATTATGTCTTTCAGATAAGAACACACTCCCTTCACAACAGAGGCTGACTCCTCTGCTCTCTGTTTTTGTTCCTCCTCAAGATAGGTTATGACTAAATAATGGTTCGTTTCCATTAGTGTTTTGAAACTAGCATTTTTCCTTGAATATCCTGCTTCAGAGAATCTTGTAAATATTTCTGTCTGAACAGTTTGTTGCTGGTTTTCCTCCATTTGAGGTGAGCCAACCTCAGCTGCACATCTTTCTGATGAGCCTCTACACTTTCACTGTGTTTCCGAATGGCATTCTCCTGCATTGTCAAACTACGGTTGGTGTGTCCATTTTTGTTCCATTTGTCTAGTGAGCACAGAGACTCCTCTCCCAGTCTGTCTGGGCAGGGTAACAGGAAGAGGTTGAGGGGAGGGTAATGGTGGAGAAGTTATAGGCCAACCAGAAGCCTGGGGATAAGGGCCAGTGCTCTCCAACTCCATTACACCATCGAGTCCTTCCACAATGAAAGAATCCCGGTCATGATTAACATTAGGTGTATCCACATTGACAGCATGGGGTTTCAACAAAAGACATGATTCATCTTTGTGTGGGTGGTGTCATGGGTGCTTCTCTTCAAGTCCCTGTTCGGGCGACAATTCTGTAGCGGTATTGTTATAGAGGGATAAAGAGAGGGATAAAGATAAAGACAGTCATAGACAGAAGCGTGCTACATGGCAGACCAATACAAACTCATCTCTCGGGATGTCCAGCCCATCCATTATCTCAGCCAATCACGGCTAGCGGGAAGGGTCCTGTATTCTTCCTGTGGCCAAACAAACTAGGCTCGTAATTATTACTTTGTATTTGTATTTACAGATGGCATACAGGTTTACTTTTAAGGCACATGAAAGGTCACATGTTCCAGAAGGCATTCCTACCAAAAAACACAATTTTGTTTTTTACCTTCAAATGCCTCTCATGTAAAGTAGTGATCCGTGACATATGCCCAGATTCTTGAAATGAGTCATCTATGTTATGGTCTTTTATCTCAGCATGTCAGCATGTCTTATCTCTTCTCCCTGTTATTGTTTGCTTGGGAATGTTGATACTGGAGAATGTTATCAGAAGAAACTGTCTAACCTAGCATTTATATCGGCCAAGAAATGCATTGCCATTAAAACCTCGTACATCTAGACGTTCCGCTAGCGGAACACCTGCTCCAATATCCAATGATGGGCGTGGCGCGAAATACAAAGTCCTCGAAAATCCGAAAACTTCAATTTTTCAAACATATGACTATTTTACACCATTTTAAAGACAAGACTCTCCTTTATCTAACCACACTGTCCGATTTCAAAAAGGCTTTACAGCGAAAGCAAAACATTAGATTATGACAGCAGAGTACCCAGCCAGAAATAATCAGACACCCATTTTTCAAGCTAGCCTCTTCAGCGTCTCGTCCCGTCAGCGGGATCAAAATCCAGGGAAAACTCCTAGCGACATTAGCATAACGAAATGTAATAAAAAAAATTGTTTCAAATATAGGACTGTCTCATATCGTTTTATAGATACACCTCTCCTGAATCGACCCACATCGTCCGATTTCAAAAAGGTTTTACAGGAAAAGCAAATCATTAGATGATGTTAGAGGAGTCCATCGTAAAAGCAGCAACATAGCCATTTTCCGACCAACCACATGCATCACAAATAACCAAAAAACAGCTAAATGCTGTTTTTGATGACACACCTAGGACATCATGTTACACAATGCATGCATTCTTATGTTCAATAAAGTTCATATTTATATATGAAAACAGCATTTTACATCGGCGTCTGACGTTGACTAACTATTTTCCCGTCAAATGCAATCCGGGGAAACAGAGCTACAATTTACTGAATTACTATTCGAAAACATGTTTAAAATGTAATATTGTCATTCTAAGATTTATAGATGAATATCTCTTGAAAGCACCTGTCATACCAGATTTAAAAATAACTTTACTGGGTAATCACACTTAGCGATAAAAGGGGATGCGATACTCAGAAAATGAGCTAGTAAATACAGCTCGGCGCCATCTTGGAACAATCGCATATCACATCTAATGTTGTATAATATTGTCAATAATCCCTTACCTTTAGTTGTCTTCATCAGAAAGCACTTCCAGGAATCCCAGGTCCACAACAGATGTATGTTCGGTCGAAAAAGTCCATCCTTTATGTTCCATTAGCTTGCTGTTGTTAGCGCGTCTGAATGGTGTATCCAACTACTCTGCCGTGCGCGCCACAGCCGTTTCGAAATACATTTTTTTTTTCCCATTTAGGTTCGTTCAAACATGTCAAATGTTGTATAACATAAATCTTCAGGGCCTGTTTCAACAAGAGAGCCAATAAGATTCGAGGGGGATGATTTCATTGTGTTTCAAAACGTTTCCAAAGGTGGGGGTAGACAGGGCCGCCGGCGTCATAATGGTGATGGCCCTCCCCCTGTGACCAATTTCCAACGCGTCTCATTCACTGAGTTTCGACAGTAGAAGGCTCAAAACACTTTGTAAAGACTGGCGACATCTTGTGGAAGCAATAGGAAGTGCTCAAATAACGATAGCTCACGGTGTGAATAATAGGCAACGACGTGAAGTTGAGTCCACAATTCAGAATTCCACTTCCTGTTTCAATCGGTCTCGGGGTTTTGACTGCCATATGAGTTCTGTTATACTCACAGACACCATTCAAACAGTTTTAGAAACTTTAGGGTGTTTTCTATCCACAGGTATTAATTATATGCATATCCTAGCTTCTGAGTTTGATTAGTAGGCCGTTGAAAATGGGCACGAATTTTTTCCAAAATGCGCTGTGGCGCCCCCTATCCTAGGGTAACGTCAAGAGGCTAGCATATAATGTCACATAAACCCAAACCACAGCTAAATGCAGCACTAACCTTTGATGATCTTCATCAGATGACACTCCTAGGACATTATGTTACACAATACATGCATGTTTTGTTCAATCAAGTTCATATTTATATCAAAAAACAGCTTTTTACATTAGCATGTGACGTTCAGAACTAGCATTCCCACCGAACACATTCCCACCGAACAATTATTTTAAGAATTATAGAAACAGAACTCCTTTATGCAATCGCGGTGTCAGATTTTAAAATAGCTTTTCGGTGAAAGCACATTTTGCAATATTCTGAGTAGATAGCTCGCCATCACGGGCTAGCTATTTTGACACCCACCAAGTTTGGTACTCACCAAACTCAGATTTACTATAAGAAAAATTGGATTACCTTTGCTGTTCTTCGTCAGAATGCACTCCCAGGACTTCTACTTCAGTAACAAATGTTGGTTTGGTTCCAAATAATCCATAGTTATATCCAAATAGCGGCGTTTTGTTTGTGCGTTCAAGACACTATCCGAAGGGTAAAGAAGGGTGACGCGCCCGGCGCGTTTCGTGACAAAAAAATTCAAAATATTCCATTACCGTACTTCGAAGCATGTCAAACGCTGTTTAAAATCAATTTTTATGCGATTTTTCTCGTAAAAAAAGCGATAATATTCCGACCGGGAGTAGTTGTTTTCGTTCAAAGACTGAAAATGTAAACATGGAGTCGTCTCGTGCACGCGCGCACCAGTCTCATTGTTCTCAGATCGACCACTTACCAAATGCGCTACTGTTTTTCAGCCATGGCCTGCAAAGTCATCATTCAACGTTCTGGCGCCTTCTGAGAGCCTATGGGAGCGTTAGAAAATGTCACGTACAGCAGAGATCCCCTGTTTTGGATAGAGATAACAAAGAAGGCCAAGAAATGGTCAGAGAGGGCGCTTCCTGTTTGGAATCTTCTCAGGTTTTGGCCTGCCAAATGAGTTCTGTTATACTCAGACACCATTCAAACAGTTTTAGAAACTTTGGAGTGTTTTCTATCCAAAGCTAATAATTATATGCATATTCTAGTTTCTGGGCAGGAGTAATAATCAGATTAAATCGGGTACGTTTTTTATCCGGCCGTGAAAATACTGCCCCCTATCCATAAAAAGTTAATTGGAAAGTTGGTTATCCTCACACAATGAATGGAAGAAATGTCAAGTTATGTATCACTAGATTTTAATTATTAAAAGATTAATGGTATACTGTGCAACTTCCATGAGGTCTGGATGCCTTAAATGGAATACTGTATGACAAAAGGAGTCTGTGTTGAAAACATGCCCATGTCAGACGAGATACCTATTTAGGCAATCCCTAGCTGCTGGGCTGCTAAGTCCTGGCCCTGGAGGTCTGCCATACTGTTGGTTGTCACTCTGGCCTTGGCCTAACACACCTGAAACCAATAATGATAAGATCTAAGATCCTAAACCTGAGTGGGGTGTGTTGGGGCGCTACAGGGCCGTGGACCCCTAGGGGCAGGATGGGGTGACCCAGCTATATTGCATGCAAGTAAAAAGAGCTATACATGTCACACCCTGACCTTAGAGAGCCTTTTTATTCTCTATTTTGGTTAGGTCAGGGTGTGACTAGGGTGGGTACTCTAGTTTTTGTATTTCTATGTTGGCCTGGTATGGTTCCCAATCAGAGGCAGCTGTCTATCGTTGTCAGTGATTGAGGATCATATTTAGGCAGCCTTTTTCCACCTGTTGTGTGTGGGATCTTGATTTTGTATTGTTGCTTTTTTAGACCTACAAAGCTGTACGTTTTGTTTGTTAGTCTTTCTTGTTTTGTGCCGGTTATCATAAATAAAAATGATTAACTTACCCCACGCTGCATCTTGGTCCGACCATCCTTCCAACAACAATCGTTACAATAGTTATATTAGGCCTATGATATTACTTATATGGAGGGTATACTGTTTCTGTGTGTTAATGTGTAGGTGTTTTTGTTAAACTTTTGTTTTCCAAATCTTTCCCTTGAGACATAAAAAAAGATGGGAAGGAAGTTGTGTTGGAAGAGGGGTTGAGTTATTGACTAGACTGGTGGGGGTTGGGCATACAGGTGGCTCGGGCTGAAATTTAACAGGATGTCTTAATTAAGACATTCAAAAGTTAAGTCTTTGTTCTTTCTTTGTAAGAGTTGTTCATTTGTTAGGCTATTGGTTACATTTGCTCTAAATACTCATGCAATGGGTGAAGAATGACCAGGCACGTGTTAAAAAGGGCCCAGAAGTGTTTTTTGGGTGAACTTCCCCTTTAAATAAAGTGAGTAAAGAATGACAACAGAGCCTAGAGACATTTCTATGATTCTGATGTGTCCTCTATTGAACCTGAAGATAACTGTTTAGTTGGAGCAGAGATGATGTGAGGTGAAACACTGTCACTCAGGCCTTATGTTTTCCAACTGCTCCTCCAATCTGATGTCACTTCCTGTGGTCGTTGACAAGGGCTTGGTTCCAATTACATGATCTACTTATTTCTCCTTCCTCCCAAAGTGTGCACTTGTTCACTTCCCTTTACTGGTAGGAAATTAATATGGTGGTAAGGCCTCTAGTCCATGCCTCCACTTATTCAATGCTTGTGTGAAGTATTGAACACTTCAGGAGAATGGAGATATTATTGGGACGCACACATTCACTGTCTAAATTTAACCATGATAGTCTTTGTACCAGATACATCAATACTACTCAACCAAGTGATAAATTCCAGGTTCATCCATGTTCAAGGTTCTCCTAATAACATTTTAGACTTTTGATGTAGACCTCCATGTACCAATCCCAGATTGCTCCTTTAATACTGACATTGGTCCCCTGTGTCTTTTTCCACAACATGTTGCATTTATATTTTTTGTTCAGTATATAACAGCAGACATCGTACAGAGAAGAGTACAGTATACTAACAAACCCCCCAAAACCGCAACTGAAACAGTAGCTAAGTATAACCACCTGTGCTATCCAAATAGACAAATGTCACTGATGATACTGCTAAGCAGCAGCTGAACATCTATAGTATGCTCAGCATGAACAGTGAAAGTGACATGACAATCTAAAACTTAGACCTAGAATATAGTCTACCTGATCTGAAGCTTATGTCTAATGGTACAGTATATGCCGGTTAACCATGAGAGAAGAATAGATGATGACCTGGTAACAAGAGAAATAGACCCGATAGATTACTAGAATATGCCTGCATTTAAGAGTGTCTAAAATAAACTCTCCAACTGAACGTTTCCATTAGAGGCAATGAATGCATAATCGCCAACAAATGACTGACATGTGGGTGTTTAGCAAGCCCACAGCATGCTAGGTAATGCTAGCATCACCAGCCAATCCAATGCGGTTGGAAGCTATAGCGAGCCTTGATTGGTTATTGCACCGGGTTACAGTGTATGCTTCCCGACTAAAGTCCAAGGTGATAACTTGAATCTGAGGGAAAAAAGTTAGGCATATTTTAACGGTCGTCGTATATACTGGACCAAGGCGCAGTGGGTTGAGTGCTCATTTTAACTTTTATTGAACACGCACAAAAACAAAACAAGAAAACGAACGAACGAACGAACGAACGAACGAACGAACGAACGAACGAACGAACGACCGCACAGTATTGCAGGCTAACACAGCAGTGCAAAAACAACTTCCCACAAAACCCTTTACAAAAACACCCCTCTATATAGGACCTTCAGAGGCAACGAGGAACAGCTGCCTCCAATTGAAGGTCCATCCAATAACCCTAAACATAGAACTAAAAAGACTAGACCAGAACATAGAAATATACTAACATAGAACATAACCAAAAACCCCTGAACACTCTAAACAAACACCCCTCTACCTAAACACATAGCCCAACAAACCCCGAAACACTCTAAACAAATACCCCCTGCCATGTCCTGACCAAACTACAATAACAAATAACCCCTTATACTGGTCAGGACGTGACACAAATGGTTTGAGTTAGTAGTAGTTATCAAATGTAAAAGGAGGCTGTACTTCTGTGAACATATGCTTAATGATGGAAAGACCCAGTAATGTTCAGCCGGCGATAGACTGATGCCATCCGAGAGACACAAAATATCACGCTGCATGACTGGTGAAAAGCACATGTAGCGTCCCATATCATTTGCGCCATCACGATGGTGGTAGATACGAGTCACACTCAGCTAAAATGACTGTAGCAGAGTGAGCTGCATCAGGGTATAAGATGCCTTGCATACACACTATGTACAAGCATGCATGATATCGTGCATCAACATGCTTACTGCTATCCTAAAATGTAGAACACTCCTAAAATATTGCCTAACCTGATGTTTCATGATTACTACAGCACTAATGAAAGATGTAGTATTGTTGGGTATTGTTGATTTGGGTATTTCTTTGGATTTAAATAAAATGTAACAGTTGACCATATTGTTAAAGGGCCTTCTTTTGGAAGTGTATAGAAAACAAAAGGCTGTTAATAAGACATTTGGGTAACACTTTACATTACAGCACAGAATAAATGGGTAATAACATGATAATAATGTGGAAACTAACTTAAAATACCTCTACTGTATTTACTAGGCTACTAGGCTACTTCTTTTGATAATCATATACATTTCCTTGTAAAAAGATATGTTAAAAACTAATTATCGTGTACTAGGGGGTAAGTAGCCCCTGCTAAGAACAATGTCTAAGCAACGTTGGGAAAAAACATTGTATATGAATGTTATGCTTAGGCGAATAAACTGTAAAGGGAAATAAATGGCTACAGTTTAATGAATGTTGTTTTTAGAAAACTGCATTTTCTTTAAGTACTGGGGTAACTATACCTCTTTTTCACTCACCTGCACATACATTTTATTTGTTCTTTCTTTGTTGTTCCTTTCCATACAATCCATTATGTACAATTGCACTGAATATGATTTGAAAAATGCAAGATTTTAAATCCCAGCAGTCTTTAAAATTACATATAAATTACATATAAATAATAACTTTATATAACATTGGAAAATAACATTTAATAACAACAGTTTAACTAATTAAGTCAGTATAACATTGATGTGGCAACTCTCTTATGCTCTGCTATTGCACGATTGTAATTTCTACCTTTAGGTCACAAATAAAGCTATCCCCAGTGAATTTGGAGCACAACTCATGAGCCCACCTCCTGCACTGCTCACACCTAATCCAGTCCCCAACTGTGACTGAAAACAGGGGAAGAGATGCCATTTGAAAAGCTCTCTCTTAAAAATGTAGATAGCTATCTAGCTATATGACATAAAATGATTTGTAAAATAGCTAAAAGGCTATAAAGTTGCATTAACTGTAAAGCTATCAGTCACTAGTGGAAAGATTTACAACTGAAATTAAGTTACGTTATCTTTTTTAAAATGTATTTTACCTCCGACGATCTGTTAGTAATGGTGCTAGCTAGAACTCCTAGCAGCTTATGCTAACTAGCTAGCAAGTTAGAATAAACTAGCGCTAACTGGGCTAGTCATTGTCTAAATGACAGGTAGATACACATTTAAAACCATAAAAGGGATCCTAGACTGGGGGGGGCGAGTTGCCCCCAACACACTCATCCAACATATTACTACTTTACTCAAAAATTATCTAAAATGTTCTCTCTAAACAAGTGAATTATTTATCTTTAGGCTTTCCTACTTGTACATATTTTTTCAAAAAGTATATATCTAACTTAATTTGAATATATCTACAACTTTTCCAAAACTTACACAGAGGAAATAAAGTGTTGGAAAAATAATTTAGTTGTTAAGGTAAAAAGTTCACATAAACAGAATTATGAAGAAGTTATTTTGTCATAGGCCTACAACTCTAAAAACGCAAGAACCATAGGCTAACATTATGGAATCATCTTTTCTGCCAATCACTGTCATATTCTCAAATTTGATGGCAAGACCCGAACACACAGATAAATGAAACATCCTGCAAATTTGACTAACCAAAAACTCATCACACGCTTGAGCTGGGGTTAAGCAACTGTATCTTGTTTCGGTTATGCAGCTGTATCTTGTTTCCATTGACTAACATTTCAGCTTTCATTAATAAACCAAAGAAACATATCAACCACATTTTCCCACCACTATTGAGTCTATAGTCTCTACACCTGCGTCAGAGCATGCACATTTAAGCAAACAGGTTGAAAACAGAGAATAAGGGATCTTATGATCTTATTGTTCCGCTTCTGATGTGATTCAATAATTTAAAATGTTCTAAAATAAGAATAGATGATCTTATAAGAAATACAATGTTTTGGGGGTTTTAAGAAACATTAATTTTTTATTATGGTGACAGTTTCCTCATTCAAAATAGCACGGAACTGTACAAAATGTAGGCTATACAATACATTGCAGAACCATGTTTTTTTAACTTTTCTTTCATGAAGGCAGAAATAATTAAAACCATCCCCATCTGAAAGGATATGGTTATTTTGAGAAACTTTGCTCACTACAAGGCTGTGTTACACAAGGAAATGGCACTTTTCATACAAGCTTTATGTATCAACGTAAAAAATTAAACAACAACAGCATTGTATCATTGTAAAAAATCACAAATGACTGATTTCACTCATAGATCAATTTTCTGGCTCAATAAGCACTTATCATTTAGTTTTTTAAAGCAAAAAAAAGCTAGATTTTCTATTATTCATGGTAAATGAATGAGAAAATTTAATGAAGATATGAAATACTGTCAGAAAACTAACTCTAATTACTTGAGAAAAAATACACTTTATTACACACTTGACAAGTTACTAAAAATGATTTTGTATAATGACACATGTTTAGAAATCAAGGGCCATATATTTAATAACAACATATTTAAAGAAATACATATGATAATTAGGTAAATATTTTTGTAAAAATCAAATACAGATTTTGTAAAAAAGTAATTTGACGCTATGACATACAACAAGGCAACTTTAATAAAACTGTCAATATTTCAATCATATTTCTACCATCAAGATTTGCTCTCCTTAACTGAACTGTATTCAAGTGTCTGTAGTGGGTGGCTCCCACAATCATCAAAACTAAATATTATGTGATATTCATTTTAAGGAGGGAAACACAATATATAGGGATATCCTTTCAATGAATTTGTCTACAGGTTTTGGGTCTACAACCCATGTTCCTGTAGTGCAGCAGGAAAGAGAGCCCATAGCAGTACACCATGCTCTTCACTATCATCACTGTGTAAACCAGAGAGGCCAAGTTCAGACTGCATATGGACTTTAATGAATCTGGGGAAAAGAAAAGAGTAAGGCCAGGAAATTAGCCAGTGATTTTATTATAATATAGTCCAGTTTTCTGTTATCTTGTTTCTTTTTTTCTCTTCTCTTTTTCATGAGTTTGCTGGGTCCTATTTGTATTTGTTGTTTCTGTATAAAAAAATGTCAATACAATATTGATCGTACATTTTTTTAAGGACAAGGTTCAATCCGATCATGGGTTATAAGCAAGGCGGTTTTTAAAGCCATTTCCGAACAAGCCGAACATATGCAACGTTTACCATGGATGGGATCTCTGCGATCACCAGAACATTGCCTTTAAAAGCCGCTATGCCTATTACCTCAATTACCTCAACCAACCGGTGCCCCCGCACATTGACTCGGTCCCGGTACCCCCTTATTTGTTACTTTTATTTCTTATCTTTTTAGGTATTTTTTCTTAAAACTGCATTGTTTGTTAAGGGCTTGTCAGTAAGAATTTCACTGTAAAGTCTACACCTATTGTATTCGGCGCATGTGACAAACACGATTTGAACCCGCCAAAGGATTGAATCGTTCTGATTGCACTTTGTCGGGCTATTTACAATTAAGCCGACATATATTCAGCGTTTATCGTGAATGCGGTCTCACAAATCCTTGATATTTCAACGTTTTTAGATTCATTAGACAGTGCCATCTCTCCGCAGGTCACGAGATTTAAAATGTTCTCTTTACAAAACATTCTTCCCTTACCTTTGGATTTGGCCATGCAAAGCATCATTCTTGCCCCACACCTCAAGTTTACCATAAATATCACATTAAATCACTTTTATCACACTTTTCAACAACTTCTCATCTAACCATATTACACTCCTGAATAATGCAACTTCACCATATCTAAATCTGTTCATTTATATATTTTTTCCAACTTTTAATTATTTGAATAGACCCCAAAACTGCATGAAATACACTTAAATATTTACCGTTGGTAACCTGCAGAGTGGTTGGTGAAGCCATGGTGGTTGGAGAAGCTTCAGTTGGTTCCTCTGAGAACAAAATGTAAAAAGGTCATATTAAATAATACTTTTTTCAGAGCATTATGTAGGCTACTATCAGGGATACACTAATAGTTACGCAAAAAAAACAAGATTTGTTTAAACTTGCGAAACTAACTAGACAACATTCCTGTGAAATTACCAAGTGTCAACCCATTTTTTATGTAGGCTAGGCGTACTTTCTTTTTTACTTTGAAAAGGTAATATTCAATTTTCGGATTACATGACTGCCTACTCATATAAACATATACATTAATACATATTACATAATTAATACATACTAATGTTAAACAATTTCAATGATTGTCTTTACCTTCTGGTATGTTAACATCTTGAGGGCCCCCTTCATGCTCCACAGAACAGCTGTATTTGTTCCTGTATGTCTTGTCTTTATCAATGATGATCATACTGGTTGTCCGTCCTTCCTCCCTCTGTTCCAGCTCTTCCCTCTCTGCTTTGGGTACCTCTACTGTTTGGCCATTTTCATCCACCATCTTCCATGAAATCTTGACCAAGTCTGGAAACATGTCTCTAGCCAGACATAGCAGGGTGGTTTTCCTATTTGGCTCAGGTTTGGACGCTGGGTAGACCGTCACTTTGGGTTTTTGTACACTATTGTTGTCTGATTTTCAAGAGAAACAATAACATTTACAGTCTTCTTTAAAGGGACATCACACACAAGTTGTCAGACTTCAGAGGTAGTCTGTTGAATCATGATGTCCCACAGCATTTGTTTTATATCCAGCTTTACTGTCTATATTCAAGTAAACAATTAATTACATACATAAATAAATGAACTAGATTTTATTTTTCATAAGAAATATCCTTTCTGGAATATCTTATTTCTATATAATGTAAATTAAACTTTCAATATCATTTAATTCATAAGATTACTAGTTCAGTAAACAGTTCAACATTCTTACCCTATATCAAATTACTTAACATTTCTATCACAAATTTAACTGAGGGTGTATATCTCTAAGAGTAAGGACATGCAATATACTGTAAATTGTTCATATGGCATCATTGAAAATCAGAATGATCAATTCAACATGCGAATAACAGGCTTTGAAATTCATAATATTTGTTTTTATTTTCGAACAAGAGTTGATCGTGAATAATGCATATTTGTGGAGCAATGTTGCAGGATGTTTTCTCAATTATTTTGGAAACAGATTAGACATATAGATTAATTATAATTACTAATGACTAGTGCTTTGTTTATCTGCTGAAAGTCAGAGGAATGAATCTCTTACCTGTCACATAAAGTTTTGTACCAGATCCAAATACAAGTACATACACAGTGAAAATTCCCTTGTCAAAAAGTAGTCTGCACTGTGTTTGGCATGGCGTGTGTTAAGTGTACAAAGGTTCAGGGGCCTTATGCACCCCAAATATCTGAGGGGGCACAAAGTAGGTGAGTACAGCTTTTTTCTGCAATCTAAAACCATTATCATTATGCTCAATTCTATTTTAATAATATGTCAATTGTTTTGCAAATCTAAGCATACTTCTTGAGCTTTGTTTAAATATTTTTTTATTGATATAATCTGAGGGGGCACGTGCCCCTGTACCTTCTATTAGCATGCCGCCTCTGCAAAGGTTGACCACTTAACAGAATGTCACATGTTCTTCTCCATTAATAATTTCCAAAGTTATCAACATAAAAATCATCCCTTAATTCCTTTTACAAAAGCACACACACAAATGTATGCACACCGTAAAACACACACACACACACACACACAAACACACACACACACACACACACACACACACACACACACACACACACCAACTCCTGGTCATACTCACGTCATCTGAGCACGAGGTATGTTGCTGAATGCTGAATGAGAGACCTCGGTTTACTGTTTTTGTAAAGTTGTGACAGTGTTTCCTTGTAAAGTTTGATTTGATATACTTTTGGATTTTGGATCCCGCGGCTCAGTTGGGCGCAGTTGCTGTGAATGCTAGTATATGTCCCGGGATCCTGCCAGATTCCATGTAAAAGGGTGAGACACGGAAACCCAGCTAGCCTAGCTGGCTCGGCAGTCTGAAATGGAGGTTGATATTGAATTTTATCAACGCTGCAGGAACTGTGTTTATTTTGCTTTATTCAGGGAGAATGTGGACCGCCCGGACATTCAATGTAGCAACTGTTTGCTTGCAAAAGACTATAAGGGCAAAGTGGCAACTCTTAGGAAACAAGTAACGAACCTACACAAGCTACTGGGGAATCAAATCCCACCTACTTTTTCTTTTTCTTCTACCCCAGTAGCTGGACGTCGCTCTGGTCTGGTGGAAATTCCGCTGCCGTATCGGCTCTCCACAGCCGACTGGCCAGTACTCTTACTCTTACTGTTCTTGACCCAACCATCCAGCTATGGAGATATGTCACTCGCTGTGGAAATCGAAGAAAGAGTCCTCTGGCAACAGGGGCCTCCTTGGAGATGTTAAGCCCGGACCGGACACAGACCAGAAACGACTTTGCCAGCCTGGATCCAGAGGTTCCGATGCATTCTTCCCTAGGGGCTTCCGATTCGAGATTGGTACTGGCGCCTTCGTCCTCTGTTCTCTCTCCCTCTTTGGTGGCTTCTTCCTCGGGCTCAGATCCTCAGAGCAACCACACTCATAAGACCGTAAGGCTGCCTGAGAGACCGGCCCATTCATCATCCACGATGGATACTACAGCCTGCTCGGGTCGATTGGGCCCCACTGCCCTTCGGTTGTTGAGGGGTTTGCGAAACCACTCGAGCCGAAAGAACGGCCGGATCGTCATCGGCAGCTCTATTGTAAGAAACATCTTGGTTCCTGGGGCAAAAACCCTGTGCTACCCAGGAGTATGAATACAGGACATTAAAAGGCTGCTTCCAACAGCTCTACGACAGATGCCAGGAGTTGACTCTGTCGTAATTCATGTGGGGTCAAACGACATCAGGAGAGCTAGATCGGAACTTCTGAAAATGGATTTTAAAGAACTGATTCTAGCACTGAAGGATTCCAAAAAGCGGCCAATCATTTCAGGTCCTGTACCATTGTTGGGCCGCGGTGTGAAAGATTCAGCAGGCTACTGGCATTACACACCTGGCTAAAATATTACTGTAGCTCTGTTGGAATCACTTTTATAGATAACTTTGACACCTTCTGGAAACAGAAGATACTCCATAGCAATGACGGAGTCCATCCAAATCATCTTGGCTCCTGGACTCTGTCCATGCATTTGAAGGCTGTGTTGAGACAATGACTTATCAATGACGCAAGACAAGCTCAGGTAATCCCTACCATTGTGACGCTGAGTTGCCATAATGCTGCATCAAACATACATTTTCCCATGTGCGTTGGCAGACACAATGTAAGTAACTTAATTGATGTCCCCCTAACTGCCCCGAATACCTCTGTTGATCCTATAGCTATTGTATGCAGTAATCATGTGCTTATTAACAGAGTTGCACTGAGGCGGTGTGCCCTAGTAGGAAGTCCACTGTGTGCAGCTCACCATCATCTTCAAAATAAATACCTTAACCTCTCTGGGCTAGGTGGCACCAAATCGTCCCACCTACGTAACAGCCAGTGTAATCCCGTGGCGAGTTATTCAAAAACCTCAAAAATGCAAAAACTTCCATTTTTCAAACATATGACTATTTTACACCATTTTAAAGACAAGACTCTCGTTAATCTAACCACACTGTCCGATTTCAAAAAGGCTTTACAACGAAAGCAAAACATTAGATTATGTCAGCAGAGTACCCAGCCAGAAATAATCAGACACCCATTTTTCAAGCTAGTATATAATGTAACATAAACCCAAACCACAGCTAAATGCAGCACTAACCTTTGATGATCTTCATCAGATGACAACCCTAGGACATTATGTTATACAATACATGCATGTTTTGTTCAATCAAGTTCATATTTATATCAAAAACCAGCTTTTTACATTAGCATGTGACTAGCATGTGACTAGCATTCCCACTGAACACTGCCGGTGAATTTACTAAATTACTCACGATAAACGTTCACAAAAAGCATAACAATTATTTTAAGAATTATAGATACAGAACTCCTCTATGCACTCGATATGTCCGATTTTAAAATAGCTTTTCGGTGAAAGCACATTTTGCAATATTCTCAGTAGATAGCCCGGCATCACAGGGCTAGCTATTTAGACACCCAGCAAGTTTAGCACTCACCAAAGTCAGCATTACTATAAGAAAAATGTTATTACCTTTGCTGTCTTCGTCAGAATGCACTCCCAGGACTTCTACTTCAATAACAAATGTTGGTTTGGTTCAAAATAATCCAAAGTTATATCCAAACAGCGGCGTTTTGTTGGTGCGTTCAAGACACTATCCGAAAGGGTAAATAAGGGTGACGCGCATGGCGCAATTCGTGACAAAAAAATTCTAAATATTCCATTACCGTACTTCGAAGCATGTCAACCGCTGTTTAAAATCAATTTTTATGCCATTTTTCTCATAAAAAAGCGATAATATTCCGACCGGGAATCTGCGTTTAGGTAAACAGACAAAAGAAAAGAAAGCATTCGGTCGACTCGGGCACGCGCCTAAGCCCATAGTACTCTGAGCGGCCACTTGCCAAAAGCGATAAAGTGTTTCAGCCAGAGCCTGCCTCGATATCCTTCAGCTTTTTCCTGGGCTCTGAGAGCCTATGGGAGCCGTAGGAAGTGTCACGTTAGAGCAAAGATCCTAAGTCTTCAATAAAAACAGCCTAGATGAAACACATCTTGTCAGACAGGCCACTTCCTGCATGGAATCTTCTCAGGTTTTGGCCTGCCATTTGAGTTCTGTTATACTCACAGACAACATTCAAACAGTTTTAGAAACTTTAGGGTGTTTTCTATCCAAAGCCAATAATTATATGCATGTTCTAGTTACTGGGCAGGAGTAGTAACCAGATTAAATCGGGTACGTTTTTTATTTGGATAGAAAACACACTAAAGTTTCTAAAACTGTTTGAATGGTGTGTGTGAGTATAACAGAACTCATATGGCAGGCAAAAACCTGAGAAGATTCCATGCAGGAAGTGGCCTGTCTGACAATTTGTAGACTATTAGACTATTTCACAGCATTTTAAAGATAAGACTCTCCTTTATCTAACCACACTGTCCGATTTCAAAAAGGCTTTACAGCGAAAGCAAAACATTAGATTATGTCAGCAGAGTACCAAGACAGAAATAATCAGACACCCATTTTTCAAGCTAGCATATAATGTCACAAAAGCCCAGAAGACAGCTAAATTCAGCACTAACCTTTGATGATCTTCATCAGATGACACACCTAGGACATTATGTTATACAATACATGCATGTTTTGTTCAATCAAGTTCATATTTATATCAAAAAACAGCTTTTTACATTAGCATGTGACGTTCAGAACTAGCATACTAGCATACAAACTTCCGGGGAATTTGCTAACAATTTACTAAATTACTCACGATAAACGTTCACAAAAAGCATAACAATTATTTTAAGAATTATAGATACATAACTCCTCTATTCACTCGATATGTCCGATTTTAAAATAGCTTTTTGGTGAAAGCACATTTTGCAATATTCCAAGTACATAGCCCAGGCATCACGGGCTAGCTATTTAGACACCCGGCAAGTTTAGCACTCACCAATATCAGATTTACTATTCTAAAAGTTTGATTACCTTTTGTTGTCTTCGTCAGAATGCACTCCCAGGACTGCTACTTCAATAACAAATGTTGGTTTGGTCCAAAATAATCCATCGTTATATCCGAATAGCGCCGTTTTGTTCGTGCGTCCCAGACACTATCCGAATGGTAAAGAAGGGTCGCGCGCATGGCGCAATTTGTGACAAAACAAATCTAAATATTCCATTACCGTACTTCGAAGCATGTCAACCGCTGTTTAAAA
Source organism: Salmo salar (assembly GCF_965601325.2). NCBI lineage: Eukaryota > Metazoa > Chordata > Actinopteri > Salmoniformes > Salmonidae > Salmo > Salmo salar. Next base: position 12,052,154 of record NC_138310.1, on the reverse strand, counting down.
TCCATTTTTATGCCATTTTTCTCGTAAAAAAGCGATAATATTCCGACCCGGAATGTCCATTTATCTAAACAGAGGAATGAAAACAAACCTTTCGGTCGACGCGGGCACGAGCCTGAGTCTCACAGTACTGTAACCAGCCACTACCCAAACGCGCTACTTTGTTTCAGCCAGAGCCTGCAAAGCCACGATTCCGCTTTTTGCCGCCTTCTGAGAACCTATGGCAGCCGTAGGAAGTGTCACGGGACAGATAAGATCCTCACTCTTCAATAAACAGAGACAAGAAGAATGACACCTTGTCAGACAGGCCACTTCCTGCATGAAATGTTCTCAGGTTTTTGCCTGCCATATGAGTTCTGTTATACTCAGACACCATTCAAACAGTTTTAGAAACTTTAGGGTGTTTTCTATCCAAAGCCAATAATTATATGCATATTCTAGTTACTGGGCAGGAGTAGTAACCAGATTAAATCGGGTACGTTTTTTATCCAGCCGTGAAAATACTGCCCCCTAGCCATAACAGGTTAACAGAGATAAATAAAGAAGTGCGCACCCTCACCGACGCGCGCCACAATACTACAGCCAAAATGGGAGCATTTTGGCTGTAGAAAAACTATAAATTCTAGCTCATTTTTCCAAAAACAAGCCTGAAACTCTTTCTAAAGATTGTTGACATCTAGTGGAAGCCCTAGGAACTGCAATCTGGGAGGTATTCCTTTGATTTTCCCATAAACAAGGATTTGGACGGGCAGACACCTAAAAAAAACAAATCCGGGTGGATTCTCCTCGGGTGTTTGCCTGCCATATCAGTTCTGTTATTCTCATAGACATTATTTTAACAGTTTTAGAAATTTCAGAGTGTTTTCTATACAATACTACCAATCATATGCATATCCATATCATCCGAATTACCGAATACTGCCATCGGCCCTCAAGAAGCTAGTTGTTCAGCACATTTTCCGCCTTCACAAACTTCTTCTGGACATAGTCACCGACCAGGGTCCCCAGTTTACCTCCAGATTTTGGAGGGAATTCTGTGCTCTACTGGGATCATCAGCCAGTCTGTCTTCGGGTTATCACCTTCAGTCCAACGGTCAAACTGAGCAGGTGCACCAGGATCTGGAGACCCCTTTACGGTGCTGTGTGTCTGCCAACCCCGCCACTTGGAGTCAGCACCTTCCTTGGGTGGAGTACGCACACAACACTCTCCAGTGTTCCTCCACTGGCCTATCACCGTTCCACGTGTTGTACGGTTACCAGGCCCCCTGTTTCCAGATCAGGAGATCGAAGTGACGGTTCCTTCCGCTCAACGCCTCATCTCTCGTTGCCGCCGTACCTGGAAGAGGGCTCGGTCAGTGCTCCTGAGGTCCTCAGCTCAGGTTCAACATCAGGCCAACCGTCATCGCTGCCCGAGTCCCCTCCTGTGTCCAGGCCAGATGGTCTGGTTGTCTACTAGGGATCTGCCACTACGTGTGGAATCTAGGAAGTTGGCTCCCTGCTACGTTGGGCCATTCAAGGTTCTACGGCGCATCAATCCAGTGGTCTATTGTCTTTGTCTTCCCTGGTCCATGAAGGTCCATCCCACCTTCCACATCTCCAGACTCAAGCTTGTGGTATTTATTCCACTGGTTCTGGGCAACTCGGCCTCCACCTCCTCCTCTCATAATAGCGGGACAGCCAGCCTACACTGTGCGACACATCCTCTCCAGCCGTCAGATCCGGCAGGGTACTAAGTATCTCGTGGATTGGGAGGGTTACAGTCCTGAGGAACAGTCCTGTGTTCCGGCCCGGGACATTTTGTACCCCGGACTCATTCGGGACTTCCGTGGACATTCACCTACCCCTGGTGGAACGTCGGGAGCCGTTCCTTGAGGGGGGGTCCTGTCACAGGTTAGGTGTCATCTTTGACTGTACTACCTGAGGTTGCCACTGAAGGGCAACCTTATGCTATATCTAGTGTCCAGGTGATCCTGATTGATCTTATTGGGTTCACCTGTTGAATCACTATTTAGTTTCCTCTGTCGACTGGGCCGGTTGCTTAGGTCTCTTGTTTTGTTTAGTGTACTCGTGTGCTGTTGCTTTGTTGTTTTGCTGCGAAGACTTTAGTAAAGGTTCTGGATTTACCCTCATCTCTGCCTGCTGTATTTCTCTGCGCCTGGGTCCGAGTTCGTACTAGCATTATTGTCACAACGGATTGCGCTAGCAAATTGAAGAATAACTAATTGTTCATGATCAGGAAACTTATGAGAAGAAATACGAACTAAAACACACAACGTCCAGTGGGTGAGCACACTCTACCACCATGGTACAGTTTAGTTGGCGCTACTTAAGACAGTCTCGTTTTCCAAATGTATATTTTAGTTGCGTGGATCATTCCTGTTCACACCGAGATGAAGCGCAGAATGATTGAAGGAATGAATCTGAGCCTCACACTTATAACCTGTGGAAGGCGGGACTTCCAGCAAGGCACGGATTTTACTGTCTGGCGTGATTGTAGATCCTTCTACCGAAGTTGCGAGAGTGCAACTCCTGAAAATATGTTGTACCAAAGTTGACCTACTGAAAGAGAACCATAGAGTTTTTGTACAAGCTGTGTAGAAAAGGTTTTCACTGTGCGTTCCCAAGTCCCAGCAGGCTCAGTAGTAGGAAGACACTTTAACTGACTGGATCTTCAGCTCACTGAACTCAGATTCGCACCCAACAGAGAAATCTGCTCTCTGACGATATGGTATCAGGGGTGACAGAATTGTTTTCAAAATCAATGCCTAGAATCCAAGTGAAGTGTTCACCCTTTCTTTTCCAGTACTAGTAGACAAAGTTACCTGCACACCGACCAGTAACTTTGCAGCTGAAAGAGACAATATGTCTCTCTCTCCTAGTCTCTGATATTTGGTCCTGTTGCAGCCACTGTCCTGAACCGGCCTCTGCAAAACAGAAATGGATCACTAAAAACTAAAGTTACTTCATTCAAATATTTGGATGAACCACTTGCCCAGAAAATTGAGTACATTGTTATACCACATTCCATATTCAGTGAATACGTGCTTAAGAATTGAGAAAATCAAAGCTATATAAAATTATAACATTAAACAATATGATTATGAAAAATAAATTATCACTGAAAATCTAATTGATTTCACAGATCTTTACTGAAGTATGGTTTGTATTATACAGTCGATAATGAAGATGAGAGGTGAAACACCAGCTGGGAGTGTCATTTGAAACAGTTCCTCCCTGCTGTTCAAAAATAACTTGTTTTTTCTCATCCATTAATTCAGAGCTTGATTATAACCACGGAGTGTTTGTACAGGGTGTGTGGATCAGTTCTCACTGCGGGTTCCCAGACCGATAGCAGGCACAGTAGTAGGTGGCAGAATGGGAGACTTTAACTAACTGGATCTTCAGATCACAGTTGTTATTTCTCATGGCTGAGAAATCATCTTTTTGAGGATGGTTGTACCTTGCATCAACAGCGCAGTTACCCTTTCGGATGTCGAGAATCAAGGTAAAGGGTTCTCCGTCTTTCTTCTGGTACCAGAAGACATACGTTGCACACTGATCATTGTCTTTGCAGCTGAAGGAGACAGCCTGTCCCTGTGTCCTAGTCCATGATATCTCCTGGTCCAATTTCTGCCCTGCCACTGACACTGCAAAGACAAAATGACAACATCAACACACTGAGACAAAAATACATTAGCAGAACTTAAAAGCAATTACGTGTCCACAGTATTTGCATCAATCATAGACTTAAATTGAGACAGAAACTATTTCCCTCTAGTCATTTATAGTTGCTCCTTGACCAGGTTGAATTGTAGAAAAGAAATACTGTAAGTGATGGACAGACTTACTTAAATAAAGTGAGTAAAGAATGACAACAGAGCCTAGAGACATTTCTATGGGGATTCTGAGATTTCTTCTATTGAACCTGAAGATAATTGTGTTAAGTTGGAGTAGAGATGAAGATGTGTGCGAAACACCATCACTTGGGCCTTGTGGTTTCTACGGCTCCTCCAATCTGATGTCACTTCCTGCGGTCGTTGACAAGGGCTACTGTATATTACAATAATATGATCTACTTATCTCTCCTTCCTCCTAAAGTATGCACTTGTTCCCTGCACTGATTTGAAAGAAATATGGTGGAAATGACACTAGCCCATGCCTCCACTTATCTAATGCTTGTGGGAGATAGTGAACACTTCAGGAGAAATGAGATATTATTGGGACACACCCATTCACTGTCTAAATAATTTTAAAATATATATATATATATATATATATATATATAGTTTTACCAGATTTATCAATACTACTCAGCTAAGTGATTCATTCCGGATGTATCCTTGTTCAACATCCTCCTAACAAAAAAATACTTTTGATGTAGACCTCGATGTACCAATCACAGATTGCTCCTTTAATACTGACATTGCTCCCCGTGTCTTTCTCCACAAGATGGTACTGAAACACATGCCAATAAATCATGTTTGAGAAATCAAGTTGAATAGAGAAACGGTTCACATAACAAACCAATGGCTATATCATTTCAATCTTATAAATGGGGACAATTGATTTTGGATAAAGAATCTGCTATCACTGATGTTCTGTTATTATTAATTTACAGCATTTTCATATGCCATTTCATGTTTATCGTGTCCTACAGAGGCATTAACTACCCCATCTGTGAAACTGAAGAAAATGGCTTTAAAGTTTTATTTGATAGCCAGCCAAATATGTTGTAGATAAATAAGTGTTAATGCACGGATGTATCATCATATTATGAAGTAATCTTTATGCATATCCTCTCTGGGATAGGGGTCCCGCTAGCCGGACAACTTCCCATGAAACTGGAGGGTGCGCAATTCAAATAAATAATCATAAAAATGATGGATATTAAACATTTAGCTACATATAAGTGTCTTATATCGGTTGAAAGCTTAAATTCTTGTTAATCTAACTGCACTGTCCGATTTACAGTAGGCTTTACAGTGAAAGCATGCCATGCGATTGTTTGAGGACGGCGCCCCACATCAAAATATTTTTCCACCGGCACATAAATTAACAAATAGCGATTAAATAGTCACTTACTTTAGAAAATCTTCCTCTGATTTGTCATCCAAAGGGTCCCAGCTATAACATGTAGTGTCGTTTTGTTAGATAAAATCCTTCTTTATATCCCAAAAAGTCTATTTAGTTGGCGCCATCGATTTGAGTAATCCACTCTTCAACTTGCCAAGATAGGAATCCGAAAATCTACCCATAAACTTTTTTTCAACAAGTCAAAATACGTTTCTATATAATTCTCAGATACCCTAAAATGTAATTAAACTATAATATTTCATACGGAAAGAAGTATGTTCAATAGGAAAGCGATATTAGCAGGTGCGCGTCCTCTTCATCGCTTGCACATACACAAAATTCCAAGTCTGTGTCCCTGTAGTAAAACTCATATTTCTTACTCATTTTTGAAGAAACAAGCCTGAAACCTTGAACAAAGACTACTGATACCCAGTGGAAGCCATTGGAATTGCATACTGGGAGCTAGAAGCCATAGGAATTGCATACTGGGAGCTAGATTTAATAATTTCCCTGTACGCATAGGCTCAAAACAAATTTCTTTGGATTTTCTCCTACAATATCTATTGTGTTATAGTCTCCTATATTGTTTTAACATTTCACAAACTTCAGAGTGTTTTCTTTCCAATGGTACCAATTATATGCATATCCTGGCTTCAGGGCCTGAGCAACAGTCAGTATACTTTGGGCACGTCAGTCAGGCTGAAATTGAAAAAATAGACCCTAGCCTGAAGAAGATATCAACCATGACCACGGATTTTACCTCCAATGACCCCTAAAACGTAGACACTGCAATCTGCCTTTCCATGACCTTAAACAACTTTACGGGTAATAAAAAGGCAAAGTACAGTATCTACAATCTACTTCTTTGTGTTTTTCTGTTTGATGGAAACAAATTGAGAGATCTAACTATATTCTATATTTACTGGTTTTATGTAGTTATGTTTTCATGTTTTGAATGTTATATTGTACTAACCTAGAAGCATTTTTTTTCCATAAGACAAGGACTATTTCATGACATAGAATGTTTATACATAAAACAAATATTTGACAATCTAAATGTGTTTATCCAACTTTCATGTGGTTATTCTATTTGACTTTGTATGGTCAAATCAGTGGTCATGCTCGATATGCATTTAAAGTACTTCATAATACATCAGTGCATTATAATTTATCTACCTACAACATATTTGACTGGACAGTGTGACGACCCTCCCACTCTGTCTGCCATATTCTTTCTCTTTGCTCTTGTTTTCCTTATTAGGATGTCGGGGGCCGGAGCTGGGAGGGTCATTAGCGACATGGGACACACCTGGGCCTGGGTGTCCCCCAGGATAAATGCACCACTTCCCCATTCATTGTGGAGACTCTCTCCATGCAAACACACTGATTGGTTGTGGCATTTGTGGCTGTTTTGTTTGTTTGTGTTGGCACCTTTCAACACCCCTCATTATCACATTTATGCATGCAACCACTCACTTACACTACTGACGACACACACCATTGCAAATTGTATTTAGTTTACTTTAGTTAATAAACATATTTTGTTCCTTATCTCCACGTTGTCTCCCTTATTGTTATGAACTTCGAGCCAGTTCGTGACAACAGCAAATAAACTTTCAAGGCATTTTTCTTTTTTACTGTTTACGTAGTTACTGCTCTATGCCTTTGTATGGCAGAGCAGGTAACTGCAGTCAAAAGGTGGAACAAAGCCAAAGTGCAGTAACTTCAGTTACTGATGTTTGCTGTGTTTTTTCCTTGGATTTTGTAGTTGATGCAAATGTCACACTTCATTTTCTATGAAACAGAACATCACTGAACCAGGACACTGTCAGAAGATAAAACCGATACTACAATGCCTGATTTCAGTCTAAACAATTTATTTAAACAATAGAATAGTTACTGCGTTTTGCCTTCGTAGAGAATAATAGTTCACCAAAGTTATAAGTACGATGAGGTGCTCTGAGCAAAGAATAACACACCTATGTCAAATATCCAGCTTTGACATAAACAAGGCTAATAAAAATATTACTGTGCTTTGTAAACTAGCATCAGAGGTTGAATTGTAGAATGTCAGAATATGTTTACACAACAATCAATAATTCAAGACGTTGGAAAAATATACCAAGACACTCATGTTGGAGAATAGATTAGGTTGCCCACTTTAATGGAAAGTTATATCTGTCACTGATCAAACAACATAAATGCCACAACCATTGTCCATATTAGCAAGTGTTCATGTGTGACAAAAACAACCTGCTGCATCAAATCTAATTTTATTTGTCACATGCGCTGAATACAACAGGTGTTTGATGGTTCGTTGGAGGTAGCGGGATTTCATAGCGGGATTTCTTAAAAGCTTCCGGGTTAGAGTCCCGCTCCTTGAAAGCGGCAGCTCTACCCTTTAGCTCAGTGCGAATGTTGCCTGTAACCCATGGCTTCTGGTTGGGGTATGTAAGTACAGTCACCGTGCTTCTACATCTGCATTGCTTGCTGTTTGGGGTTTAGGGTGGGTTTCTGTACAGCACTTTGTGACATCGGCTGATGTAAAAATGGCTTTACAAATAAATTAGTTTGTGGGGACGACGTCCTCAAAGCACTTATTGATAAAGCCAGTGACTGATGTGGTGTAGTCCTCAATGCCTTCAGAAGAATCCCGGAACATATTCTGCTTCATCTGACCACTTTTTTTTATATAGACCGAGTCACTTCCTGCTTTAATTTTTGCTTGTAAGCAAGAATCAGGAGGATGGAGTTATGGTCAGATTTGCCAAATGGAGGGCAAGGGAGAGCTTTGTACGTGTCTCTGTGTGTGGAGTAAAGGTGGTCTAGAATTTTTCCCCCTCTGGTTGCACAGTTAACATGTTAGAAATTAGGAAAAAACTGATTTCAGTTTCCCTTCATTAAAGTCCCCGGCCACTAGGAGTGCCGCCTCTGGATGAGCATTTTCCTGTTTGCTTATGGCGGAATACAGCTCAATGAGTGTGGTTTTAGTACTGGCCTCGGTCTGTGGTGGTATTTAGACCACTAAGAAACATACAGATAAACTCTCTAGGTAGATACAGTGAGGGGAAAAAGTATTTGATCCCCTGCTGATTTTGTACGTTTGCCCACTGACAAAGAAATGATCAGTCTATAATTTTAATGGTAGGTTTATTTGAACAGTGAGAGACAGAATAACAACAAAATGATCTAGAAAAACGTATGTCAAAAATGTTATAAATTGATTTGCATATTAATGAGGGAAATAAGTATTTGATCCCCTCTCAATCAGAAAGATTTCTGGCTCCCAGGTGTCTTTTATACAGGTAACGAGCTGAGATTAGTAGCACACACTTAAAGGGAGTGCTCCTAATCTCAGTTTGCTACCTGTACAAAAGACACCTGTCCAAAGAAACAATCAATCAATCATATTCCAAACTCTCCACCGTGGCCAAGACCAAAGAGCTCTCCAAGGATGTCAGGGACAGGATTGTAGTCCTTCACAAGGCTGAAATGGGCTACAAGACCATCGCCAAGCAGCTTGGTGAGAAGGTGACAACAGTTGGTGCTATTTTTCGCAAATGGAAGAAACACAAAAGAACTGTCAATCTCCCTCGGCCTGGAACGCCATGCAAGATCTCACCTTGTGGAGTTGCAATGATCATAAGAACGGTGAGGAGTCAGCCCAGAACTACACGGGAGGATCTTGCCAATGATCTCAAGGCAGCTGGGACCATAGTCAGCAAGAAAACAATTGGTAACACACTACGCCGTGAAGGACTGAAATCCTGCAGTGCCCGCAAGGTCCCCCTGCTCAAGAAAGCACATATACATGCCCATCTGAAGTTTGCCAATGAACATCTGAATGATTCAGAGGACAACTGGTGAAAGTGTTGTGGTCAGATGAGACCAAAATGGAGCTCTTTGACATCAACTCAACTCGCCGTGTTTGGAGGAGGAGGAATGCTGCCTATGATTCCAAGAACACCATCCCCACCGTCAAACATGGAGGTGGAAACATTATGCTTTGGGGGTGTTTTTCTGCTAAGGGGACAGGACAACTTCACTGCATCAAAGGGACGATGGACGGGGCCATGTACCGTCAAATCTTGGGTGAGAACCTCCTTCCCTCAGCCAGGGCATTGAAAATGGGTCGTGGATGGGTATTCCAGCATGACAATGACCCAAAACAAACGGCCAAGGCAACAAAGGAGTGGCTCAAGAAGAAGCACAATAAGGTCCTGGAGTGGCCTAGCCAGTCTCCAGACCTTAATCCCATAGAAAATCTGTGGAGGGAGCTGAAGGTTCGAGTTTCCAAACGACAGCCTCGAAACCTTAATTACTTGGAGAAGATCTGCAAAGTGGAGTGGGACAAAATGCTTCCTGAGATGTGTGCAAACCTGGTGGCCAACTACAAGAAACGTCTGACCTCTGTGATTGCCAACAAGGGTTTTGCCACCAAGTAATGTTTTGCAGAGGGGTCAAATTCTTATTTCACTCATTAAATGCAAATCAATTTATAACATTTTTGACATACGTTTTTCAGGATTTTTTTGGTTGTTATTCTTTCTCTCACTGTTCAAATAAACCTACCATTAAAATTATAGACTGATCATTTCTTTGTCAGTGGGCAAACGTACAAAATCAGCAGGGGATCAAATACTTTTTTCCCTCACTGTAGTGCATTCTACAGCTTATCAACAGATACTCTACCTCAGGCGAGCAAAACCTTGAGACTTCCTTAGATATCGTCCACCAGCTATTGTTTACAAATATGCATAGGCCCAGTCCAGTCTTACCAGAGGCTGCTGTTCTGTCCTGCTGATAGAGTGTATAACCCGCCAGCTCTCTGTCGTTCAGCCACGACTCGGTGAAACATAAGATAATACAGTTTTTAATGCCCCGTTGGTAGGATATACGTGCTTTCAGTTCGCCCCATTTATTTTCCAGTGATTGAACGTGAACTAGCAGGCAAGGGCAGATTAGCCACTTGTCGCCTGATCCTCACAAGGCATCATGATCTCTTTCCTCAAAGCCTACGTTTCCTTTTCCAGTGAATCACGGGGATCTGGGCCTGGTCGGGTGTCTGTAGTATATCCCTTGTGTCCGACTCATTGAAGAAAAACTCCTCGTCCAATTTGAGGTGTGTAATCACAGTTCTAATGTCCAGAAGCACTTTTCGGTCATGAGACTGTAGCAGCAACATTATGTACAAAACAAGTTACGAACAACGCGAAAAAACTAAGAAAGTAGCATGGTTGGTTAAGAGCCGATAAGACGGCAGCCCTCCCCTCCGGCACCATCTTGATCACCTTGATACATGTAGCTAACAAACTGTCAATACCTTAGCTGACAAAGTTAATCAGATTGAATCAGCCTTATTGTTTAATATTGAATACCCACTAAAGAGAGCATTCTCTTATCTTATTCAATAGAGTAAATTAGTAAGGTTCACCATTCAAGGCACCAAATTCATTTTCAAAGTGGTTTTACTCTGCTTTGTATTTACATTTTTTGTATGAAAGTGAAAATGAAATGATTAATTTCTGTTAATTATAGTATTAATTATAGTATTGCGTATACATGTAAGTTTTGGTTTTTCATTAGATTTAAATAAAAAGTAGCCTAACATTTGCACATATTGTTAAAGGGCCTTCTATGGTAAGTGTAGAAAAAAAAGGCTCTTAATTACACATTTCGGTAACACTACATTACAGCACAGAATAAATGGGTACTATTTGTTTCACGGTTTTCTAAAGGAGCGGACCAAAGTGCAGCGTGGTTGTAGTTCCACATCTTTTTATTTATAGTGAAACGTTGCAATACACCAAATACTTGAAAAACAACAAACCGTGACGCAGAGAGGAAAACACAATACTCAAAATTAACAACCCACAAAACCAAAAGGAAAAAAACCCTACTTAAATATGATCTCCAATCAGAGGCAACGAGGACCAGCTGCCTCTAATTGGAGATCAACCCAAAAAAACAACAACATAGAAATAGAAAACCTAGAACACAAAACCTAGAAATAGAAAACAAGAAAACCAACCAAACACCCCCTGTCACGCCCTGACCCATCTACTATAGAAAATGACCTCTTACAAGGGTCAGGACGTGACAATTTGCTACTTCTCTTGATAAGCCTAATACTTTCCTGGTAAAACGCTACGCTTAAAATAAATTCAACGCTCCAACTCTGATTTAATTTATTTTGATTGTTTCAAGGTAAAAGTACACAGAAACAAAAGTATGAAGGAGTTGTTTTGCCACAGGCCTACAATTCTACAAATTCAAGAACAATATGCTACCACTATGGAATCGTCTTGTATGAGGATCGCTGATGACAGTCTTATATTCTCGAATTTGATGGCAAGACCCGAGGATAGGCACATAGCCTAACGGTTACGGACCAGTAACAGAAACGTCACTGATTCGAATCCTTGAACCAACTAGTAGAAACGTATGTGGATGTGCCCTTGAGCACTAGATAAGAGTCTGCTTAATGACAAAAATGTAGGAATTGACCCACAAAAAATGAAACATCCAGCAGCTTTGAATAACCAACAATTCATCACACTATCGAGCTGTGCATGCAGGTTATGCAGCTATATCTTGTTTCCAGTAACTACCATTTCACATTTCATTGGACAAAAACAAAGAAACATACTCACCACATTTTCCCACCACTATTGCGTCTAAGCTCAACACCTGCATCAGAACTTGCAGATTCAAGCCAACAAGTTGAAAACAGAGAATAGGGGATCTTATGATCTTAAGTTCCGCTTCTGAAGTGATTCAATAAAATAAAATGTTCACAAATAAGAATTGATGATCTTATAGTAAGGTTTGGGGGAGGGGGGGTTTGGGGGAGGGGGGTTAAGTATAATTTATTTTCAATTATGGTGACAGTTTGCTCATATAAAACAGCACGGAACACTACAAAATGCACAATACTTTTCAGAACCATGTTTGTTTTAAAAAAATTTTCACAAAGGCAGAGATTATTACACCCATTCCCATTTGAAAGGATATGGTTATTTTGAGAAACATTGCTACTACATAGGCTGTGTTACGCAGTGGTGTAAAGTACCTAAGTAAAAATACTTTAAAGTACTACTTAAGTCGTTTTTGGGGTATCTGTACTTCACTTTACTATTTCTATTTTTGAAAATGTTTAGTTTTACTTAACTACATTCCTATTGAAAATAATGTACTTTTTACTCCATACAATTTCCCTGACAACCAAAAGCAAACTTCCGGTGCCGACTAAGATGGCCGCCTCGCTTCGCGTTCCTAGGAAACTATGCAGTATTTTGCTTTTTTATGTGTTATTTCTTACATTGTTACCCCAGGTAATCTTAGGTTTTACTACATACAGTCGGGAGGAACTATTGGATATAAGAGCAACGTCAACTCACCAACATTACGACCAGAAATACGACTTTCCCGAAGCAGATCCTCTGTTTGGCCCACCACCCAGGACAATGGATCGGATCCCAGCCGGCGAGCCAAAACAACGGCGCCGCAGAAGAAGGGGCAGACGGAGCGGTCTTCTGGTCAGGCTCCGTCGACGGGCACATCGCGCACCGCTCCCGAGCATACTACTTGCCAATGTCCAGTCTCTCGACAACAAGGTAGATGAAATCCGAGCAAGGGTAGCATTCCAGAGAGACATCCGAGACTGTAACGTTCTTTGTTTCACGGAAACCTGGCTCACTCGAGACACGCTATCTGAGTCAGTACAGCCACCTGGTTTCTTCACGCATCGTGCCGACAGAAACAACCATCTCTCTGGTAAGAAAAAGGGTGGGGGTGTATGCCTTATGATTAACGAGACGTGGTGTGATCATAACAACATACAGGAACTCAAGTCATTTTCTTCACCTGACTTAGAATTCCTCACTATCAAATGCTGACCACATTATCTACCAAGAGAATTCTCTTCGATTATAATCACAGCCGTGTATATCCCCCCCAAGCAGACACATCGACGGCCCAGAAAGAACTTCATTGGACTCTATGTAAACTGGAAACCACATATCCTGAGGCTGCATTTATTGTAGCCGGGGATTTTAACAAGGCTAATCTGAAAACAAGGCTCCCCAAATTCTATCAGCATATTGGTTGTGCTACCAGGGCGGGCAAAACCCTAGACCACTGTTATTCTAACTTCTGCGACGCATATAAGGCCCTCCCCCGCCCTCCCTTTGGAAAAGCTGACCACGACTCCATTTTGTTGCCTATAGACAGAAGCTAAAACAGATAGCTCCCACCCTCAGGTCTGTTCAACGCTGGTCCGACCAATCGGATTTCACGCTTCAAGATTGCTTCGATCACGTGGACTGGGATATGTTCCGCATTGCTGCGAACAACAACATTGACGAATATGCTGACTCGGTGTGCGAGTTCATTAACAAGTGCATCGGTGATGTCGTACCAACAGCGTCTATTAACCTGTTGGGGATAGGGGGCAGTATTTACACGGCCGGATAAAAAACGTACCCGATTTAATCTGGTTACTACTCCTGCCCAGTAACTAGAATATGCATATAATTATTGGCTTTGGATAGAAAACACCCTAAAGTTTCTAAAACTGTTTGAATGGTGTCTGTGAGTATAACAGAACTCTTATGGCAGGCAAAAACCTGAGAAGATTCTGAACAGGAAGTGGCCCGTCTGACAAGTTCTTGTTCATCTTGGCTCTTTTTATTGAAGACTGAGGATCTTTGCTGTAACGTGACACTTCCTACGGCTCCCATAGGCTCTCAGAAGGCGGGAAAAAGCTGAATGATGTAATTCCAGCCCCAGGCTGAAACACATTTGCGCTTTTGGCAAGTGGCCGATCAGAGGACAATGAGCTTAGGCGCATGCACAAGTCTACCCCATGCTTTATTTTCTTTCGTCTTTTTACCTAAACGCAGCTTCCCAGTCGGAATATTATCGCTTTTTTACGAGAAAAATTGCATAAAAATTGATTTTAAACAGCGGTTGACATGCTTCAAAGTACGGTAATTGAATATTTAGAAATGTTTTGTCACGAAATGCGTCGTGCTCGTCACCCTTCTTTACCCTTTTGGACAGTGTCTTGAACGCACAAACAAAACGCCGCTGATTGGATATAACTATGGATTATTTGGGACCAAACCAACATTTCTTATTGAAGTAGAAGTCCTGGGAGTGCATTCTGACGAAGACACCAAAGGTAATAACATTTTTCTTATAGTAAATCTGACTTTGGTGAGTGCTAAACTTGCTGGGTGTCTAAATAGCTAGCCCTGTGATGCCGGGCTATCTACTTAGAATATTGCAAAATCTGCTTTCACCGAAAAGCTATTTTAAAATCTGACATATCGAGTGCATAGAGGAGTTCTGTATCTATAATTCTTAAAATAATTGTTATGTTTTTTGTGAACGTTTATCATGAGTAATTTAGTAAATTCACCGGAGGTTTGCGGCGGGTATGCTAGTTCTGAACGTCACATGCTAATGTAAAAAGCTGGTTTTTGATATAAATATGAACTTGATTGAACAAAACATGCATGTATTGTATAACATAATGTCCTAGGTGTGTCATCTGATGAAGATCATCAAAGGTTAGTGCTGCATTTAGCTGTCTTCTGTGTTTTTGTGACATTATATGCTAGCTTGAAAAATGGGTGTCTGATTATTTCTGGCTGGGTACTCTGCTGACATAATGTTTTGCTTTCGTTGTAAAGCCTTTTTGAAATCGGACAGTGTGGTTAGATTAACGAGAGTCTTGTCTTTAAAATGGTGTAAAATAGTCATATGTTTGAGAAATTGAAGTAATAGCATTTCTAAGGTATTTGAAAATCACGCCACGGGATTACACTGGCTGTTGCGTAGGTGGGACGATTTCGTCCCGCCTAGCCCAGAGAGGTTAATCTGGTTATTACTCCTGCCCAGAAACTAGAATATGCATATAATTAGTAGATGTGGATAGAAAACACCCTAAAGTTTCTAAAACTGTTTGAATGGTGTCTGTGAGTATAACAGAACTCATATGGCAGGCCAAAACCTGAGATGATTGCATACAGGAAGTGCCCTCTCTGACCATTTCTTGTCCTTCTATAGCCTCTTTATGGAAAATAGAGGATCTCTGCTGTAACGTGACACTTTCTAAGGCTCCCATAGGCTCTTAGAAGGCGCCAGAACGGGGAATGATGACTCTGCAGTCCCTGGGCGAAAAACAGTAGGGCATTTGGAAAGTGGTCGCTCTGAGAACAATGACACGGGCGTGCGAGTGCATGTGAAGACTCCATTTTCAACTTTCAGTGTTTGAACGAAAACAAAGTCTCCAGGTCGGAATATTATGGCTATTTTACAAGAAAAATCGCATAAAAATTGATTTTAAACAGCGTTTGACATGCTTCGAAGTACGGTAATGGAATATTTAGAAATGTTTTGTCACGATACGCGCCGGCGTGTCACCCTTCGGATAGTGTCTTGAACGCAAGAACAAAACGCAGCAATTTAGATATAACTATGGATTATTTGGAACCAAAACAACATTGGGTGTTGAAGTAGATGTCCTGGGAGTGCATTCTGACGAAGAACAGCAAAGGTAATTCAATTTTTCTTATAGTAAATCTGAGTTTGGTGAGTGCCAAACTTGGTGGGTGTCAAAATAGCTAGCCATGATGGCCGGGCTATCTACTCAGAATATTGCAAAATGTGCTTTTGCTGAAAAACTATTTTAAAATCTGACACCGCGATTGCATAAAGGAGTTCTGTATCTATAATTCTTAAAAGAATTGTTATGTTTTTTGTGAACGTTTATCGTGAGTAATTTAGTAAATTCACCGGAAGTTTCGGTGGGTATGCTAGTTCTGAACGTCACATGCTAATGTAAAAAGCTGGTTTTTGATATAAATATGAACTTGATTGAACAAAACATGCATGTATTGTATAACATAATGTCCTAGGAGTGTCATCTGATGAAGATCATCAAAGGTTAGTGCTGCATTTAGCTGTGGTTTTGGTTTTTGTGACATTATATGCTAGCTTGAAAAATGGGTGTGTGATTATTTCTGGCTGGGTACACTCCTGACATAATCTAATGTTTTGCTTTCATTGTAAAGCCTTCTTGAAATCGGACAATGTGGTTAGATAAAGGAGAGTCTTGTCTTTAAAATGGTGTAAAATAGTCATATGTTTGAAAAATTGAAGTTTTGGGATTTTTGAGGAGTTTGTAATTCGCGCCACGCCCTATCATTGGATATTGGCGAGGCGTTCCGCTAGCGGCACATCTAGATGTAAGAGGTTAAAGTGGGAAGCACCAGTGACTCGGTCTATAAAAAAGTGGTCAGATGAAGCAGATGCCAAACTACAGGACTGTTTTGCTGGCACAGACTGGAATATGTTCCAGGATTCTTCCGATGGCATTGAGGAGTACACCACATCAGTCACTGACTTTATCAATAAGTGCATCGAGGACTTCGTCTCCACAGTGACTGTACATACATACCCCAACCAGAAGCCATGGATTACAGGCAACATTCGTACTGATCAAAAGGGTAGAGCTGCCGCTTTCAAGGAGCGAGACTCTTACGTGGAAGTTTACAAGAAATCCGCTAAGCCCTCAGATGAACCATCAAATGGGCAAAGCATCAATACAGGATGAGTATCTCTCTTTTTCAAACAAGTATTGCAGAGCTGGCTACAATTTCATCCTCCTGAAAAGATAGAACAAATATTATGGCTGAACTCAAATGTGCTGGTTTATAAAATACCTGTATTTATGGGAAACATGTTTGAAAAGGGTATTTTGTTCTTAAATGATATTGTAAAATGGAATGGTAGAGTTATGTCCTTCATGGAGTTATCGGAACTGTACGGGAAGGTCTGCTCAATCCAAGAGTACAACCAATTGATTACAGCATTACCCCAGAAATGGAGGAGGCAGGTGGCAGCGGGAGGAGGTAGGGAGCTGGTCTGTCTGCCCAATATAAAGGATCAAAACTGCATAAATAGGAAAGTAGACCAGTTTCATTTGAGGGCCAGGATGTTGACAACTGTGCCATACAGATTGCAAAATAGTTGAGAAGAGATTTTTGATGTACTGATTCCATGTTACATGGTGTATGAGTTGATATATAAAACAACGCAAGATTCAAACCTTCGTGCTTTTCAGCTAAAATTATTGTATAGTATTCTTGCCACCAACAAAATGTTGAATATTTTGGGCATAAAATCATCGAAGCTCTGCAGACTTTGTTGTGAGGATACAGAATCAATAGGGCATTTATTTTGGTATTGCCCTCAGGTAGCCTGTTTCTGGTCTCAGTTTCAGGAATGGCTGAAAATGCAAATCATTGATATGAAATTTACATTAGAAATAGTACTGTTAGGAGATCTGGAGAGACCAGGTCACTCAATTACTAATATACTAATACTCTTAGTAAAAGTATTAATCTTCAACTCGCGATCTATGGATTCTATTCAATTAGATAGATTGAAATTGTACGTTAAACATCACTGCTTATTTGAAAGATATGTGTTGCATAGAAATCCAAAGAGGGTGGCCAGCAGAGATAGGTGGGATGGGCTGAGGGAAGCTGAGGGTTGCAATGTGGAATTGGAGACAAGTGGGAGTGGAGTTGCCTTTTTGGAGAATGATGGTCAAAGATAAAAGTCAAAAATAAAGTCAAAATAAAACATAATAAAAAGTACGTTTGAATGACGCTGAGGGGCAGTGCTTTTACAGCTAATGCCGGTTTGCCTGAGGCTGAACCGTGCAGGTGTTTGTATACATGCATATACACACACTCTCATTCAAATAAACACATACAAGAACACACACATACATGTAATAGTGCCAGACATGCACACACGCATATACAGTTGGCGTTGCTGTTATGATATTAGTTGTCCTTGATATCCTTCGTATTACAAAAAAAAAAATATTTTTATTTTTTTTATTTTCTTCTTTCTTCTGTCTTTTTAATTTTTATCTTTAGTTCTTTCTCTTGGTTGTTGGTGTATTGGGGCGTTCTTGGGGGTGGGGAATGGAATTAATTGTATTTTTTATTTTTCTTCTTGGGGGAGGGGGGACTATGGGAGGGGTCTCGAATGGTTGAGGGACAGGTATTGGGGAACTGTGGGGGGATCTTGGAGGGTTCGGTTTCACGCTGCTCTCTGTTGTTATCATCTATGAATGGTAACTTGAATAACTCCACCTACATGTACATATTACCTCAACTAACCGGTGCCCCCTCACATTAACTCTGTACTGCTACCCCTCTGTACATAGTCTCACTATTGTTATTTTACTGCTGCGCTTTAATTACTTGTTACTTTTATTTTTTTTAACTGCATTGTTGGTTAGGGGCTCGTAAGTAAGCATTTCACTGTAAGGTCTACACGTGTTGTATTCATGACTAATAACATTTGATTTGAAGAAGCTGATTAAACAGCATGATCATTACACAGTTGCACCTTGTGCTTGGGACAATAAAAGGCCACTCTAAAATGTGTATTTATTTTATTTATTTCACCTTTATTTATCCAGGTAGGCAAGTTGAGAACAAGTTCTCATTTTCAATTGCGACCTGGCCAAGATAAAGCAAAGCAGTTCGACAACATACAACAACACAGAGTTACACATGGAGTAAAACAAACATACAGTCGAAAAATAAGTCTATGTACAATGTGAGAAAATGAGGTGAGATAAGGGAGATAAAGGCAAAAAAGGCCATGGTGGCAAAGTAAATACAATATAGCAAGTAAAACACTGGAATGGTAGATTTGTAGTAGAAGAAAGTGCAAAGTAGAAATATAAATAATGGGGTGCAAAGGAGCTAAATAAAATAAATAAATACAGTAGGGGAAGGGGTAGTTGTTTGGGCTAAATTATAGATGGGCTATGTACAGGTGCAGTGATCTGTGAGCTGCTCTGACAGCTGGTGCTTAAAGCTAGTGAAGGAAATAAGTGTTTCCAGTTTCAGAGATTTTTGTAGTTCGTTCCAGTCATTGGCAGCAGAGAACTGGAAGGAGAGATGGCCAAAGGAGGAATTGGCTTTGGGGGTGACCAGAGAGATATACCTGCTGGAGCGCGTGCTACAGGTGGGTGCTGCTATGGTGACCAGTGAGCGGAGATAAGGGGGGACTTTACCTAGCAGGGTCTTGTAGATGACCTGGAGCCAGTGGGTTTGGCGACGATTATGAAGCGAAGGCAAGCCAACGAGAGCGTACAGGTTGCAGTGGTGGGTAGTATATGGGGCTTTGGTGACAAAACGGCCGCCACTGTGATAGACTGCATCCAATTTGTTGAGTAGGGTATTGGAGGCTATTTTGTAAATGACATCGCTGAAGTCGAGGATCGGTAGGATGGTCAGTTTTACGAGGGTATGTTTGGCAGCATGAGTGAAGGATGCTTTGTTGCGAAATAGGAAGCCAATTCTAGATTTAACTTTGGATTGGAGATGTTTGATGTGAGTCAGGAAGGAGAGTTTACAGTCTAACCAGACATCTAGGTATTTGTAGTCCACATATTCTAAGTCAGAACTGTCCAGAGTAGTGATGCTGGATGGGCGGGCAGGTGCGGGCAGCGATCGGTTGAAGAGCATGCATTTAGTTTTACTTGTATTTAGGAGCAGTGGGAGGCCACGGAAGGATAGTTGTATAGCATTGAAGCTCGTCTGGAAGCTCGTCTGGAGTGTCCAAAGAAGGGCCAGACGTATACAGAATGGTGTCATCTGCGTAGAGGTGGATCAGAGACTCACCAGCAGCAAGAGCGACATCATTGATGTATACAGAGAAAAGAGTTGGCCCAAGAATGGAACCCTGTGGCACCCCCATAGAGACTGCCAGAGGTCCGGACAACAGGCCCTCCGATTTGACACACTGAACTCTATCAGAGAAGTAGTTGGTGAACCAGGCGATGCAATCATTAGAGAAACCAAGGCTATTGAGTCTGCCGATGAGGATGTGGTGATTGACAGAGTCAAAAGCTTTGGCCAGGTCAATGAATACGGCAGCACAGTATTGTTTCTCATCGATGGCGGTTACGATATCGTTTAGGACCTTGAGCGTGGCTGAGGTGCACCCATGACCAGCTCTGAAACCAGATTGCATAGCGGAGAAGGTGCGGTGGGATTCGAAATGGTCGGTAATCTGTTTGTTGACTTGGCTTTCGAAGACCTTAGAGAGGCAGGGTAGGATGGATATAGGTCTGTAGCAATTTGGGTCAACAGTGTCCCCTCCTTTGAAGAGGGGGATGACAGCAGCTGCTTTCCAATCTATGGGAATCTCAGACGACACGAAAGAGGTTGAACAGGCTAGTAATAGGGGTTGCAATAATTTCGGCAGATCATTTTAGAAAGAAAGGGTCCAGATTGTCTAGCCCGGCTGATTTGTAGGGGTCCAGATTTTGCAGCTCTTTCAGAACATCAGCTGAATGGATTTGGGAGAAGGAGAAATGGGGAAGGCTTGGGCGAGTAGCTGTGGGGGGTGCAGTGCTGTTGACTGCAGTAGGGGTAGCCAGGTGGAAAGCATGGCCAGCCGTAGAAAAATGCTTATTGAAATTCTCAATTATAGTGGGTTTATCGGTGGTGACAGAGCTTCCTATCCTCAGTGCAGTGGGTAGTTGGGAGGAGGTGTTCTTATTCTCCATGGACTTTATAATGTCCCAGAACTTTTTTGAGTTTGTGTTGTAGGAAGCAAATTTCTGCTTGAAAAAGCTAGCCTTGGCTTTTCTAACTGCCTGTGTATATTGGTTTCTAACTTCCCTGAAAAGTTGCATATCACGGGGGCTGTTCGATGCTAATGCAGAACGCCATAGGATGTTTTTGTGTTGGTTAAGGGCAGTCAGGTCTGGGGAGAACCAAGGGCTATATCTGTTCCTGGTTCTAAATTTCTTGAATGGGGCATGCTTATTTAACCTCTATGGGCTAGGTGGGACGCTAGCGTCCCCCCCGTGGTGCACTCCATCAACAGCAGGTGCATTTCAAGAGCGGCAAATTTGAAACTAAATAAATGTCAAAATTCAAATTTTTCAAACATACAACTATTTTACACCCTTTGAAAGATAAACATCTCCTTAATCTAACCACGTTTTACGATTTCAAAAAGGTTTTACGGCGAAAGCATAAATTTAGAGTATGTTAGGACAGTACATTTACAAGAGTTGTGTGTAATGTTTTGTCAATTCAAAGACAGGGTCACCAAAACCATAAAACCAGCTAAAATGATGCACTAACCTTTTACAATCTCCATCAGATGACACTCCTAGGACATTATGTTAGACAATGCATGCATTTTTAGTTCTATCAAGTTCATATTTATATCCAAAAACAGCGTTTTACTATGGCATTGATGTTGAGGAAATCGTTTCCCTCCAATAACCGGCAGTCAAGTCAGCATCACAAATTAAATAATTAAAATTAGAAAACATTGGTAAAATATTATATTGTCATTTAAAGAATTATAGATTTACATCTCTTGAACGCAATCAACTTGCCAGATTTAAAAATAACCTTACTGGGAAATCACACTTTGCAATAATCTGAGCACTGCGCCCAGAAAAATACGCGTTGCGATACAGACTAGACGTCATGTTGGGGAGATCTAAAATCGAAAATACTATGTAAATAATCCATTACCTTTGATTCTCTTCATCAGATGTCACTTCCAGGTATCACAGGTCCATAACGAATGTAGTTTTGTTCAAAAAAGCTCATAATTTATGTCCAAAAACCTCCGTCTTGTTAGCACATGATATAAGCCCGCCGGACTTCACTTCATGAACGAGGGGAAAAAATATATTTACGTTCGTTCAAACATGTCAAACGTTGTATAGCATAAATCATTAGGGCCTTTTTTAACCAGAACATGAATAATATTCAAGGTGGACGAATGCATACTCTTTTATAACGTATTGGAACGAGGGTACCCAACATGAACTCGCGCGCCAGGTGTCTAATGGGCCATCATCGTTCCATGGCTCTTGTTCGGTCAGATCTCCCTCCAGAAGACTCAAAACACTTTGTAAAGGCTGGTGACATCTAGTGGAAGCAATAGGAAGTGCCAAAATATTCCTCAGCCCCTGTGTTTTTCAATGGCATAGGTTTAAAGGTAATACAACACATCAGGTATCCACTTCCTGTCAGAAAATGTCTCAGGGTTTTGCCTGCCAAATGAGTTCTGTTATACTCACAGACACCATTCAAACAGTTTTAGAAACTTTAGAGTGTTTTCTATCCATATATAATAAGTATATGCATATTCTAGTTACTGGGTAGGATTAGTAACCAGATTAAATCGGGTACATTTTTTTTATCCAGCCGTGCAAATACTGCCCCCTAGCCCTAACAGGTTAATCTTACATCTAGACGTTCCGCTAGCGGAAAACCTGCTCCAATATCCAATGATAGGCGTGGCGCGAATTACAAATTCTTCAAAAATACAAAAACTTCAATTTTTCAAACAAATGACTATTTTACACCATTTTAAAGACAAGACTCTCCTTTATCTAACCACACTGTCCGATTTCAAAAAGGCTTTACAGCGAAAGCAAAACATTAGATTATGTCAGCAGAGTACCCAGCCAGAAATAATCAGACACCCATTTTTCAAGCTAGCATATAATGACACAAAAACCAAAACCACAGCTAAATGCAGCACTAACCTTTGATGATCTTCATCAGATGACACGCCTAGGACATTATGTTATACAATACATGCATGTTTTGTTCAATCAAGTTCATATTTATATCAAAAACTGGCCCAGAGGTTAAGGCAAGGGCTGATTTCAAGGTTTTACTGCTAACCTACAAAGCATTACATGGGCTTGCTCCTACCCATCTGTCCGATTTGGTCCTGCCGTACATACCTACACGTACGCTATGGTCACAAGACGCAGGCCTACCAAATGCGCTACTGTTTTTCAGCCATGGCCTGCAATGTCATCATTCAACGTTCTGGCGCCTGCTGAGAGCCTATGGGAGCGTTAGAAAATGTCACGTTACAGCAGAGATCCCCTGTTTTGGATAGAGATGGCAAAGAAGGCCAAAAAATGGTCAGAGAGGGCGCTTCCGGTTTGGAATCTTGTCAGGTTTTTGCCTGCCAAATGAGTTCTGTTATACTCACAGACACCATTCAAACAGTTTTAGAAACTTTAGGGTGTTTTCTATCCAAATCAAACAATTATGCATATTCTAGTTACTGGGCAGGAGTAGTAACCAGATTCAATGGGGTATGTTTTTTATCCGGCCGTGCAAATACTATCCCCAACAGGTTAAGTCTTTACTGAAGACTCATCTCTTCAGTGGGTCCTATGATTGAGTGTAGTCTGGCCCAGGAGTGTGAAGGTGAATGGAAAGGCTCTGGAGCAACGAACCGCCCTTGCTGTCTCTGCCTGGCCGGTTCCCCTCTCTCCACTGGGATTCTCTGCCTCTAACACTATTACAGGGGCTGAGTCACTGGCTTATTGGTGTTCTTCCATGCCGTCCCTAGGAGGGGTGCGTCACTTGAGTGGGTTGAGTCACTGACGTGGTCCTCCTATCTGGGTTGGCGCCCCCCCTTGGGTTGTGCCATGGCGGAGATCTTTGTGGGCTATACTCGGCCTTGTCTCAGGATGGTAAGTTGGTGGTTAAAGATATCCCTCTAGTGGTGTGGGGGCTGTGCTTTGGCAAAGTGGGTGGGGTTATATCCTTCCTGTTTGGCCCTGTCCGGGGGTATCATCGGATGGGGCCACAGTGTCTCCTGACCCCTCCTGTCTCAGCCTCCAGTATTTATGCTGCAGTAGTTTATGTGTCGGGGGGCTAGGGTCAGTCTGTTACATCTGGAGTATTTCTCCTGTCTTATCCGGTGTCCTGTGTGAATTTAAGTATGCTCTCTCTAATTCTCTCTTTCTCTCTCTCAGAGGACCTGAGCCCTAGGACCAGGCCTCAGGACTACCTGACATGATGACTCCTTGCTGTCCCCAGTCCACCTGGCCGTGCTGCTGCTCCAGTTTCAACTGTTCTGCCTGCGGCTATGGAACCCTGACCTGTTCACTGGTCGTGCTACCTGTCCCAGACCTGCTGTTTTCAACTCTCTAGAGACAGCAGGAGCAGTAGAGATACTCTCAATGATCGGCTATGAAAAGCCAACTGACATTTAGTCTTGAGGTGCTGACTTGTTGCACCCTCGACAACTACTGTGATTATTATTATTTGACCATGCTGGTCATTTATGAACATTTGAACATCTTGGCCATGTTCTGTTATAATATCCACCCGGCACAGCCAGAAGAGGACTGGCCACCCCTCATAGCCTGGTTCCTCTCTAGGTTTCTTCCTAGGTTTTGGCCTTTCTAGGGAGTTTTTCCTAGCCACCGTGCTTCTACATCTGCATTGCTTGCTGTTTGGGGTTTTAGGCTGGGTTTCTGTACAGCACTTTGAGATATCAGCTGATGTAAGGGCTATATAAATACATTTGATTTGATTTACCTGCCACCCCACGTTTCAGCAATGATCTGTACCCAATTCCTTGAAGCTGAAAATGTCCCAGTTAATCCATGGCCCGCATACTCACCAGACATGTCACCCATTGAGCATGTTTAGGATGCTCTGGAATGACCTGTACGACCGCGTGTTCCAGTTCCTCTAATATCCAGGAACTTAACACAGCCATTCAAGAGGTGTGGGACAACATTCCACTGCCACAATTAACAGCCTGATCAACTCTATACAAAGGAGATGTGTCACGCTGCTTGAGGCAAATGGTGGTCATACCAGATACTGACTGGTTTACTGATCCACGCACCTCCAGGTTTTTAAAAAGGTATATGTGACCAACAGATGTAAACAGTGTATTCAGACCCCTTGACTTTCAGATTTTGTTACGTTACATTCTTATTCTAAAATTGAGTAAATATTTTTTTTCCCCTCATCAATCTACACACAATACCCCATAATGACAAAGCAAAAACAAGTTTAGATATTTTTGAAAATGTTTTTAAAAATATCACATTTACATATGTTTTCAGACCCTTTAGTCAGTACTTTGTTGAAGCACATTTGGCAGCGATTACAGCCAAGAGTCCTCTTAGGTATGATTCTACAAGCTTGGCACACCTGTATTTGGGGAGTTTCTTCTTTGCAGATCCTCTAAAGCACTGTAAAGTTGGATGGGGAGCGTCGTTGCACAGCTATTTTCAGGTCTCTCCAGAGATGTTCGATCGGGTTCAAGTCCAGGCTCTGGCTGGGCCACTCAAGGACATTGACTTGATGGCTCCAAACTTCTTCCATTTAAGAATTTAATTAACCTTTATTTAAACAGGGAGTCACACTGAGGTAAAACTATTTTACATCAGAGCCCTGTATACCTTTACAAATAAAACCGAATACATAAAACACAACAGCCCTACAAAACACTATAATAAAACACATAATACAACATTAAATATATTTAAGAAAAGCAATCGCATTCTGTAACATAAAAGTCTCCAATCAATAATTTTATTTGCCTGAAAGGCACCAGAATATCTAATTGCAAGGAATTCTGCATTTTGTTCCACACAAGGAGCAAAAAAACTAAAAGCAGATTTTCCCAATTCTGTGGAGACCAAAGGGTTGCAAAACTGCATTGTAAATCATTAAAAGAGAGTGCTGCTCTCTTCTTACAGACAAGAGGTCCATCCCACATGTTTGTGAAGAATACAATAATGAGTTCTAAAACTGTCCCCAGTAATAAAACGTATTGCTGAATGGAGAACTGAATCCAATGGTTTCAAAAAAGAGGCTTCTGCATGCATATAAATAATGTCACGATAGAATGATGAAGGCCACTGTGTTCTTGAGGACGTTCAATCCTGCAGACAGTTTTTGGTACCCTTCCCCAGATCTGTGCCTCAACACAATCCTGTCTCAGAGCTCTACGGACAATTCCTCCGACCTCATGGCTTAGTTTTTTGCTCTGACATGCACTGTCAACTGTGGGATCTTATATAGACAGGGGTGTGCCTTTCCATATCCTGTTAGGGCTAGAGGGCAGTATTGACACGGCTGGATAAAAAACGTACCCGATTTAATCTGGTTACTACTCCTGCAGAGTAACTATAATATGCATATAATTATTGGCTTTGGATAGAAAACACCCTAAAGTTTCTAAAACTGTTTGAATGGTGTCTGTGAGTATAACAGAACTCATATGGCAGGCAAAAACCTGAGAAGATTTCATGCAGGAAGTGGCCTGTCTGACAAGGTGTCGTTCTTCTTGTCTCTGTTTATTGAAGAGTGAGGATCTTAGCTGTAACGTGACACTTCCTACGGCTCCCATAGGCTCTCAGAGCCCGGGAAAAAGCTGAATCGTGGCTTTGCAGGCTCTGGTTGAAAAAAAGTAGCGCGTTTGGGTAGTGGCTGGTTACAGTACTGTGAGACTCAGGCGCGTGCCCGCGTCGACCGAATGCTTTGTTTTCTTTCCTCTGTTTACCTAAACGCAGATTCCCGGTCGGAATATTATCGCTTTTTTACGAGAAAAATGGCATAAAAATGGATTTTAAACAGTGGTTGACATGCTTCGAAGTACGGTAATGGAATATTCAGATTTTTTTTGTCACGAATTGCGCCATGCTCGTGACCCTTATTTACACTTGGGATAGTGTCTTGAACGCACGAACAAAACGCCGCTATTTGGATATAACGATGGATTATTTTGGACCAAACCAACATTTGTTATTGAAAAAGCAGTCCTGGGAGTGCATTCTGACGAAGAACATCAAAGGTAATCAAACTTTTGTAATAGTAAATCGGAGTTTGGTCAGGGCTAAACTTGGTGGGTGTCTAAATGGCTAGCCGTGATGGCTGGGCTATCTACTCAGAATATTGCAAAATGTGCTTTCACCGAAAAGCTATTTTAAAATCGGACATATCGAGTGCATAGAGGAGTACTGTATCTATAATTCTAAAAATAATTGTTATGTTTTTTGTGAACGTTTATCGTGAGTAATTTAGTAAATTCACCGGAGTTTTGCAGGGGGTATGCTAGTTCTGAACGTCACATGCTAATGTAAAAAGCTGGTTTTTGATATAAATATGAATTTGATTGAACAAAACATGCATGTATTGTATAACATAATGTCCTAGGTGTGTCATCTGATGAAGATCATCAAAGGTTAGTGCTGCATTTAGCTGTCTTCTGTGTTTTTGTGACATTATATGCTAGCTTGAAAAATGGGTGTCTGATTATTTCTGGCTGGGTACTCTGCTGACATAATCTAATGTTTTGCTTTCGTTGTAAAGCCTTTTTGAAATCGGACAGTGTGGTTAGATTAACGAGAGTCTTGTCTTTAAAATGGTGTAAAATAGTCATATGTTTGAGAAATTGAAATAATAGCATTTCTAAGGTATTTGAAAATCGCGCCACGGGATTACACTGGCTGTTGCGTAGGTGGGACGATTTCGTCCTGCCTAGCCCAGAGAGGATATCATGTCCATTCAATTGAATTTAGCACAGGTGGACTCCAATCAAGTTGTAAAAACATCTAAAGGATGATAAATGGAAACCTGGATGCACCTGAGCTCAATTTTAAGTCTCATAGCTAACGATCTGAATATTTATGTAAATAAGTTATTCAGACCGTTATACCCATATATATCTATAAAGCACACAAACCTCTGTCCAACCTCTGCACACAATGTACGTATACAGGACACAGCAAGAAGATGCAGTTTAGATACTGTTTGCTCTTTGGCAAGACATCTTGTTTATTTATTTATAATTGCATTTCACTTTGGATTTGAAGAAGACACTACACTCTAACCTCTTATTATGTCACTTACTGTGGTATAGAAACCTTTTCATGAATTCAAAAGCTTGATTAAAAAGACAGAGTTTTTGTACAGGCTATGTGGATTAGTTCTCACTGTGGGTTCCCGAGACCCAGCAGGCACAGAAGTAGGTGGCAGAATGCGACACTTTAACTGACTGGATCTTCAGCTCACTGTAGTCAGACTCAGACTCCCTCCAAATGGAGAAATCTGATCTCTGAGGATGACTGGTAGCACTGCTGATAGAATTGTCATCAAAATCAAAGTATAGAATCCAAGTAAAGGGTTCACCCTCTCTCTTCTGGTACCAGTGGACCAGGTTACCCAAGCACGAACCAGTAACTTTGCAGCCGAAGGAGACACTCTGTTTCTCTCTCCTAATCTTTGATATCTGGTCCTGTTGCAGCTGTTGTCCTGAAGCAGCCACTGTATAACAGAAGTGGATCACTAAAACATTCACAGTAGAGTTACTCCATTCAAATTTATGGATACAGGTTGGATGAATCACTTACCCAGAAAAAGAGAGAATATTATTATACCACAGTCCATGTTCAGTGAATATGTGCTTAAGAATTGGGGAAATGAAAAGCTACACGTTACATATAACACTGAACATCAGACTGACTTAACAGATCTTTACTGCAGCATGGTTTGGATCATATAGTCGATTATGAAGATGAGAGGTGAAAAACCAGCTGGAGTGTGTCGTCTCAAACAGTTCCTCTGAAAATCTCACTTCCTGTGGTGCAGAACACTTTCTGTTTCATTAATTCACAGCTTGATTCATTCACAGCTCAAGAATCAAGGTAAAATGTTCTCCCTCCTTCTTCTGGTACCAGTAGACATGAATTGTACACTGATCATTGTCTTTGCAGCTGAAGGAGACAGGCTCTCGCTCTGTCCTAATCCATGATATCTCCTCGTCCAATTTCTGCCCTGCCACTGCAATGACATTTGACAACAACAACACACTAAGACAAAAATATATTAGCAAAACTTAAAAGCAATTACATTATCTCTCCTTCCTCCCAAAGTGTGCACTTGTTCACTTCCCTAAACTGATTTGAAAGAAATATGGTGAAAGGCCACTAGCCAATGCCTCCACATATTCAATGAAGGGAGAAAGTTTATATTATGGACGCACCCATTCACTGTCTAAATTCAACCATTGTAGTCTTCGTACCAGATTTATCAATACTACTCAGCTAAGTGATACATTCTAGATGCATCCCTGTTTAAGGTCCTCCTAACGTTTGATGTAGACCTCTATGTAGCAGTTCCATATTGCTCTTTTAATACTGACATTGTGCCCCTGTCTTTTTCCACAAGATGGTGGTAAAACATAAAACTATAAATCATGTTTGAAAAAGTTGAACAGAGAAATGGTTCACATAACAAACCAATGGCTATATCTTTTCAATCTTACAGAGTTGGAATTTAGTCTGTGTTCGCGCGATGAAGAGGACACGCACCTGCTAATATCGCTTTCCTATTGAACATCTTCTTTTCGTATTAAATATTATAGTTTAATTACATTTCAGGGTTCCTGTGGATTAAATAGAAATGTATTTTGACTTGTTTTAACAAAGTTAAGCAGTAGCTTTAAAGAATTCTGTTCTCTGCATGTTGAATGAGTGGATTACTCAATACGATGGCGCCAAATAAACTGACTTTTTGGGATATAAAGAAGGATTTTATCTAACAAAACGACACTACATGTTGTAGCTGGGACCCTTTGGATTGGAAGTCAGAGGAAGATTTTCAAAAAGTAAGTGAGTATTTAATTTGTGAATTTATGAAACCTGTGCTGTTTGAAAAATATGTTGATGTGAGGCGCCGTCCTCAAACAATCGCATGGCATGCTTTCGCTGTGAAGCTTATTGTAAATTGGACAATGCAGTTAGATTAGCACGAATTTAAGCTTTTAACCGATATAAGACACTTGTATGTACCTAAATGTTTAATATCCATAATTTATATGATTATTTATTTGAATTGCGCGCCCTCCAATTTCACCGGAAGTTGTCAACAGGTTTCCCGCTGGCGGGACGCCTAGCCATAAGAAGGTGTCAGTGAATTTCCTAAAAATGTAAATAGTAAAACATTAAAGTTTTCCTTTTTAGATAAAACTATACTAAATATATTAATGTCACCATAAAACTGATAAAAACACACTGTTTTGCAATGAAGGTCTACAGTTGCCTCAACAGCACTCTCTGGAATAGCACCATGGTGTAGTTAGAGGACAGCCGTTTTCCGTCCTCCTCTGGGTGCATTGACTTCAATACAAAACCTAGCAGGCTCATGGTTCTAATCTCCTTCCATAGATTTATATCGTAATTAATTATGATGACTTCCAACCTGTCAGAGCTTTTGCAGCATGAGCTGAAATGATCAAAATATCAAAATATCAAAGGATCAGAGAATTAGTCTAGTACTGAGAGCATTTCCCTACACCAACAATAACATTTGCTTAACACGTGTATGTGACCAATAAAATTTGATATGATCTGAAAGCATAAGCTACAACTAGCTAGCTCTGCAGTGCAAAACATGTGGTGAGTAGCTGACACAAGGAGAGAGAAAGACAATTGTTGAATAGTTTTGAAAAATGTATTTCATCAAAAATTAAGGAGAAGCATTAGAGAGAGAGAGATTAAGAGCTAGCTATATTTCGTTGTGTTTTTTCTCACTTTGGCTTAATTTAGCCTACTCAAACACCCGGCTCAAACAGATTGTCGCCATGTTAGCTAGCTGGCTAGGCGATCCATCACTGGAACTATTCCAATTCAAGGTAAGCTTTTCATTTTATTTATTTATTTTGACCGAGGCCCACTGGTTTAACTGCTTGCTGTACACTGTACCCTCGTGATTGTAGCAGGTTTACTAACGTGTTAGTTCTAATAGCTATGTTGACTATGATGTTAGCTAATATGGTGACAATGATGTACGATGTGTGTAGCGGCTGTGGTATGAAAGTTTGGCTTGGAAAGGGTTTTTTTGCCTGTTCACAGACAGCTGTTGTGTTGTGCACTGAAGTCCACAATGGCTGAAAAAGCAAAACATGAATTGAAAATTGACCCTAGAAATTGTGTTGTTGGGAGATTTGGAGAGACCTGGTCAGTCAATTGCTAATATATTAATACTCTTAGTAAATGTATTTATCTTCAACTCGCAATCTGTGGATTCTATTGGATTAGATAGATTCAAATTGTATGTTAAACATCACAGCATAGTTGAAAGATACTGTATATGGCACGTACGGTGGGGGAAAAAGTATTTGATCCCCTGCTGATTTTGTACGTTTGCCCACTTACAAAGAAATGATCAGTCTATAATTTTAATGGTAGGTTTATATGAACAGTGAGAGACAGAATAACAACAAAAAAATCCAGAAAAATGCATGTAAATTTTTTTTAAAAATGATTTCCATTTTAATGAGGGAAATAAGTATTTGACCCCTCTGCAAAACATGACTTAGTACTTGGTGGCAAAACCCTTGTTGGCAATCACAGAGGTCAGATGTTTCTTGTAGTTGGCCACCAGGTTTGCACACATCTCAGGAGGGATTTTGTCCCACTCCTCTTTGCAGATCTTCTCCAAGTCATTAAGGTTTCGAGGTTGACTAGAACCTTCAGCTCCCTCCACAGATTTTCTATGGGATGAAGGTCTGGAGACTGGCTAGGCCACTCCAGGACCTTAATGTGCTTCTTCTTGAGCTACTCCTTTGTTGCCTTGGCCGTGTGTTTTGGGTCATTGTCATGCTGGAATACCCATCCACGACCCATTTTCAATGCCCTGGCTGAGGGAAGGAGGTTCTCACCCAAGATTTGACAGTACATGGCCCTGTCAAATGATGCGGTGAAGTTGTCCTGTCCCCTTAGCAGAAAAACACCCCCAAAGCATAATGTTTCCACCTCCATGTTTGATGGTGGAAATGGTGTTCTTGGGGTCATAGGCAGCATTCCTCCTCCTCCAAACACGGCGAGTTGAGTTGATGCCAAAGAGCTCCATTTTGGTCTCATCTGACCACAACACTTTCACCAGTTGTCCTCTGAATCATTCAGATGTTCATTGGCAAACTTCAGACTTGCATGTATATGTATTCTTGAGCAGGGGGACCTTGCGGGCGCTGCAGGATTTCAGTCCTTCACGGCGTAGTGTGTTACCAATTGTTTTCTTGGTGACAATGGTCCCAGCTGCCTTGAGATCATTGACAAGATCATCCCGTGTAGTTCTGGGCTGATTCCTCACCGTTCTCATGATCATTGCAACCCAACGAGGTGAGATCTTGCATGGAGCCCCAGGCCGAGGGAGATTGACAGTTCTTTTGTGTTTCTTCCATTTGCGAATAATCACACCAAATGTTGTCACCTTCTCACCAAGCTGCTTGGCGATGGTCTTGTAGCTCATTCCAGCCTTGTGTAGGTCTACAATCTTGTCCCTGACATCCTTGGAGAGCTCTTTGGTCTTGGCCATGGTGGAAAGTTTGGAATCTGATTGATTGATTGCTTCTGTGGACATGTGTCTTTTTTTACAGGTAACAAGCTGCGGTTAGGATCACTCCCTTTAAATTGTTATGGATAGGGTGCAGTATTTTCACGGCCGGATAAAAAACGAACCCGATTTAATCTGGTTATTACTCCTGCCCAGAAACTAGAATATGCATATAATTATTAGCTTTCGATAGAAAACACTCCAAAGTTTCTAAAACTGTTTGAATGGTGTCTGTGAGTATAACAGAACTCAAATGGCAGGCCAAAACCTGAGAAGATTCTGTTCAGGAAGTACCATCTGACCATTTCTTGGCCTTCTACACCATCTCTATCCAAAACAAAGGATCTCTGCTGTAACGTGACATTTTCTAAGGCTCCCATAGGCTCTCAGACGGCGGCAGAACGTTGAATGATGACTTTGCAGTCTCTGGCTGAAAAACAGTAGCGCATTTGGTAAGTTGTCGATCTGAGAACAATGAGACGGGCGCACGCGTGCACGTGAAGAGTCCATTTTGCCTTTTTCAGTCTTTGAACGAAAACAACGACTCCCGGTCGGAATATTATTGCTATTTTACGAGAAAAATCGCATAAAAATAGATTTTAAACAGCGTTTGACATGCTTCGAAGTACGTTAATGGAATATTTTGAATTTTTTTGTCACGATACGCATTTTAAAATCGGACACCGCGATTGCATAAAGGAGTTCTGTATCTATAATTCTTAAAATAATTGTTATGTTTATTGTGAACGTTTATTATTTAGTAAATTCACCGGAAGTGTTCAGTGGGAATGCTAGTTCTGAACGTCACATGCTAATGTAAAAAGCTGTTTTATGATATAAATATGTACCTTACTGAACAAAACATGCATGTATTGTATAACATAATGTCCTAGGAGTGTCATCTGATGAAGATCATCAAAGGTTAGTGCTGCATTTAGCTGTGGTTTTGGTTTTTGTGACATTATATGCAAGCTTGAAAAATGGGTGTCTGATTATTTCTGGCTGGGTACTCTGCTGACATAATCTAATGTTTTGCTTTCGTTGTAAAGCCTTTTTGAAATCGGACAGTGTGGTTAGATAAAGGAGAGTCTTGTCTTTAAAATGGTGATGAATAGTCATATGTTTGAAAAATTGACGTTTTCGGATTTTCGAGGAGTTTGTATTTCGCGCCACGCCCAATCATTGGATATTGGAGTGGTGTTCCGCTAGCGGAACGTCTAGATGTAAGAGTGTGCTCCTAATCTCAGCTCGTTACCTGTATAAAAGACACCTGGGAGCCAGAAATCTTTCTGATTGAGAGGGGGTCAAATACTTATTTCCCTCAATAAAATGCAAATCAATTTATAACATTTTTGACGTGCATTTTCTGGATATTTCTGTTGTTATTCTGTCTCTCACTGTTCAAATAAACCTACCATTAAAATTATAGACTGACCCTTTCTTTATCAGTGGGCAAACATACAAAATCAGCAGGGGATCAAATACTTTTTTCCCCCACTGTAGAAATCCGAAGAGAATGGTCAGCAGAGATAGGTGGGATGAATTGTCTTGGGGGAGATCTGTCGATGTGCCCTTGGGCGTGCTCTTGATCCTGGATGCTCCTGTGGGTCTCTCTGGATGGGAGTGTCTGCTAGATGACGGAATGTAATGTAAGTAGGCTGCAGGTAGAATGTGTGTTTTAAAATTAAATGTAAAAAATATTTTAAATAATAGCAAATTGAGGATACTGTTTGTATGTGGCTGCTATGAAAGTGAACTGTGTGTGCCGGTGATCAGGGGTGTATTCATGCTGCTGATTCTGTTGGAAAACATTTCTTTAACAGAAGCAAAATGTACAAAATATTGCATAAACATACCTGAATTTGTATAATCTCTTGTTTAAAACTATTGGACTAATGATTACACTTTAGATCAGCTAGATGCAGTGAGTGCAAGGCGGTATTGAATTTGTCACTGTCTGTCTGTCACTGATTACTCCAATTTGTTTCTCGATCTTTGCACCTACACTATAAACTTTCATTCGTTTGCTATGCTGTAGTAACCTCATGATGGGTATAGGAAAAAATGTAGTATCATGTAGTAGCCAAAACCTATCCATTTTAAATTGAGCTGGGTGAATGGAATATGAATAACAGTCATCCCATATGCTATTCAAGTTCAGGGAGTGAATACATTTAATGAATAAATGAAACATAACAAGAAACATGAATAACGTACAGACATGAAACAGAAGCAATGGCGCATTCGGTGGGAACCAAAAGGCGTGATATACTTGTCATGTACATGCCACCTCAACTAACCGGTGCCCCCGCACATTGAATCTGTATCGGTACCCCCCTGTATATAGTCTCGCTATTGTTATTTTGCTGCTGCTCTTTAATTACTTGTTACTTTTATCTCTTAATCTTATCTGTATTTTTTGAAACTGCATTGTTGGTTAGGGGCTCGTACGTAAGCATTTCACTGTAAGGTCTACACCTGTTGTATTCGGCGCATGTGACTATTACAATTTTATTTTATTTATACCTGCGTTTTCTGTTGGTCTGTTGCCAGTTCATCTGGTCCCATCAAGTCCTTCCAGCGTTTTCCCGTGTTTCCGGTGCTCTAGTTTTTGTTTTTCTTAGTCTTCCCAGTTCTGACCTTTCTGCCTGTCCTGACCCTGATTCTGCCCGCCGTCCTGTACCTGCCTGACTCTGAATTGGATTACTACCCTTTGCCTGCCTGGACTTACTTTTTGCATGCCCCTTGAACTATGATAAAATCGGAGACTCATACTATCTGCCTCCTGGTGTGCATCTGGGTCTTAGCCTGAGCCATGATAGTACGACCTGGCCATGACTGACTCAGCAGACTCAGACCAGCTGTACAACACTGTCTCCCAGTAAGGAGCCACCATTGGAGGGACTCCATTCTCTCGTGTACCCCCTCCAGAGCGCTACGCTAGAGATTTTGGAACCTGCCGGGCCTTTTACTCCCAGTGCTCCCTCATCTTCAAGCTGCAGCCTTCTTCGTTCCCCTTGGACTGCTCAAAGATAGCGTACCTCATAACTCTGATGTCTGGGAGGGCACTCGTCTGAGCTACGGCGGTGTGGGAGCAACAGTCCGCCATTTGTCTCAGTCTGGAGGAGCTTGTGCCAGAGGTATGTAAGGTGTGCGATTCTCCGTTGTTCGGGAGAGAGGCTACTTGTAAGCTGTAACAGGTACGGTTGAAGTCGAAAGTTTACATACACTTCGGTTGGAGTTATTAAAACTCGTTTTTCAACCACAAACTATAGTTTTGGCAAGTCGGTTAGGACATAAACTTTGTGCATGACACAACAAATTTTTCCAACAATTGTTTACAGACAGATTATTTGACTAATTAATTCACTGTATCACAATTCCAGTGGGTCAGAAGTTGACATACACTAAGTTGACTGTGCCTTTAAACAGCATAGAAAATTCCAGAAAATTATGTCATGGCTATAGAAGCTTCTGATAGGCTAATTGACATAATTTGAGTCAATTGGAGGTGTACCTGTGGATGTATTTCAAGGCCTACCTTCAAACTCGGTGCCTCTTTGCTTGACATCATGGGAAAATCAGAAGAAATCAACCAATTCCTCAGAAAAAATGTTTGTAGAGCTCCACAACTCTGGTTCATCCTTGGAAGAAATTTCCAAACACCTGAAGGTACCACGTTCATCTGTACAAACAATAGTACGCAAGTATAAACACCATGGGACCAAGCAGCCATGATACAGGTCAGGATGGAGATGCATTCTGTCTCCTAGAGATGAACATACTTTGGTGCGAAAAGTGCAAATCAATCCCAGAACAACAGCAAAGGACCATGTGAAGATGCTGGAGGAAACATGTACAAAGTATCTAAATCCACAGTAAAACAAGTTCTATATCGACATAACTTGAAAGGCCGCTCAGCAAGGAAGAAACCACTGCTCCAAAAACGCCATAAAAAAGTCAGACTACGGTATGCAACAGCACATGGGGACAAAGATCATACTTTTTGGAAAAATGTCCTCTGGTCTGATTATTCAAAAATAAAACTGTTTGGACATAATGACCATCGTTATGTTTGGAGGAAAAAGGGGGGGGGTTTGCAAGCCGAAGAACACCCTCCCAACCGTGAAGCACGGGGGTGGCAGCATCATGTTGTGGGGGTGCTTTGCTGCAGGAGGGACTGGTGCACTTCACAAAATAGATGGCATCATGAGAAGTAACATTTTGTGCATATATTGAAGCAACATCTTGAAATCAGTCAGGAAGTTAAAGCTTGATCACAAATGGGTCTTCCAAATCGACAATGACCCCAAGCATACTTCCAAACTTCCAAAGCAAAATGGCTTACGGACAACAAAGTCAATGTATTGGGGAGGCCATCACAAAGCCCTGACCTCAATCCCATAGAAAATTTGTGGGCAGAACTGAAAAAGCGTGTGCGAGCAAGGAGGCCTACAAACCTGACTCAGTTACACCAGCTCTGTCAGGAGGAATGGGCCAAAATTCAACCAACTTATTGTGGGAAGCTTGTGGAAGGTTTGATCCAAGTTAAACAATTTAAAGGCAATGCTACCAAATACTAATTGAGTGTATGTAAACTTCTGACCCACTGGAAATGTGATGAAAGAAATAAAGGCTGAAATATATCATTCTCTACTATTATTCTGACATTTCACATTCTTAAAATAAAGCTGTGATCGTAACTGGCCTAAGACAGGGAATTGTGCAAAACTGAGTTTAAATGTATTTGGCTAAGGTGTATGTAAACTTCCGACTTCAACTGTATGTACTTAAGTAAACAGGTCCTGTAGGTTGGGAGGGAAGGGGGTGGGGGGATAAATGTGTATTTGTGTAATGTCAATTGGTTTGTGTTTGTTTAAAAAAAGTGTCAACCAAAGAAATATAAAACCTTGATCACAAAAGCAAATCTGTTTTGGATGTGCGGTAGATTCTGCCTATTATCTGTGTTAAGTACCTGAAATAGAATCAATATTGCTGATCCGTGGGTATCGTCAGCCAGGGCCAACCTATCACTGGGCGTTTTGACTCTTCTTCCACCAATACTAAGAACAGCCCTTATCTGGGTATTCACGATA
Organism: Salmo salar; assembly: GCF_965601325.2. Taxonomy (NCBI): domain Eukaryota; kingdom Metazoa; phylum Chordata; class Actinopteri; order Salmoniformes; family Salmonidae; genus Salmo; species Salmo salar. Next base: position 12,014,740 of record NC_138310.1, on the reverse strand, counting down.
TACCCAGATAGCAGACTAACCTCTGCCCAACCTCTGCACACAATGTATACAGGACCCATCAAGAAGAAGCAGTTCAGACATGGTTTGCTCATTGGGAAGACATCGCTCCTATGTATTTAGCATTCCTTTAAAGCAAGGCCCCTGAACTCTGGTGTATTTTCTGCACTGTTCAATGTAAATGCAAATGAACTCAAGCTTACGGACAATGTCAAATGTGACATAGCTAAGCACCTGAGTGAGTTGGGTGCGCAATTACGCAGGTACTTTCCCAAAAGGGATGACAAACAACTGGATTCGTTATACCTTCCATGCCCTGCCTCCAGTCCACTTACCGATATCTGAACAAGAGAGCCTCATAGAAATTGCAACACGCGGTTCTGTGAAAATTGAATTTAACCTGTTGTGGTATGGGGGCAGTATTTTCACGGCCGGATAAAAAAAACTTACCTGATTTAATCTGGTTACTACTCCTGCCCAGAAACTAGAATATGCATATAATTAGTAGATTTGGATAGGAAACACTCTAAAGTTTCAAAAACGGTTTGAATTGTGTCTGTGAGTATAACAGAACTCATATGGCAGGCCAAAACCTGAGAAGATTCCATACAGGAAGTGCCCTGTCTGACAATTTGTTGTCCTTCTGTTGCATCTATATCAACATTACAGCATCTGTGCTGTAACGTGACACTTTCTAAGGCTTCCATTGGCTCTCTGAAGGCTTCAGAAAGTGGAATGGGGTGTCTGCTGTCTCTGGGCAAAGTACAGCAGCTCTGTTTGTGAGTGGTCAGCCTGGGGACAGTGAGACTGGAGATGCGCGGTCACGAGACTTCTCAATTTTTTTCTTTCAGCCTTTGAATGAATACAACGTTGCCCGGTTGTAATATTATTGCTATTTTACGAGAAAAATAGCATAAAAATTGATTTTAAACAGCGTTTGACATATTTTGAAAATTTTTGTTACGAAATGCGCTCGCGCGTCACCCTTCGGATAGTGACGTGAACGCACGAACAAAACGGAGGTATTTGGATATAACTATGGATTATTTGGAACCAAAACAACATTTGTTGTTGAAGTAGAAGTCCTGGGAGTGCATTCTGACGAAGAACAGCAAAGGTAATCCAATTTTTCGAATAGTAATTCTGAGTTTAGTGAGCCCCAAACTTGGTGGGTGTCAAATTAGCTAGCCGTGATGGCCGAGCTATGTACTCAGAATATTGCAAAATGTGCTTTCGCCAAAAAGCTATTTTAAAATCGGACATAATGATTGCATAAAGGAGTTCTGTATCTATAATTCTTAAAATAATTGTTATGTATTTTGTCAACGTTTATCATGAGTAATTTAGTAAATTCACCGGAAGTTTTCGGTTGGTATGCTAGTTCTGATTATCACATGCTAATGTAAAAAGCTGTTTTTCGATATAAATATGAACTTGATTGAACAAAACAAGCATGTATTGTATAACATAATGTCCTAGGAGTGTCATCTGATGAAGATCATCAAAGGTTAGTGCTGCATTTAGCTGTGGTTTGGGTTTATGTGACATATATGCTTGCTTGGAAAATGGCTGTGTGATTATTTGTGTCTATGTACTCTCCTAACATAATCTAATGTTTTGCTTTCGCTGTAAAGCATTTTTGAAATCGGACAATATGGTTAGATTAACGAGAGTCTTATCTTTAAAATGGTGTAAAATAGTCATATGTTTGAGAAAATTGAATTGTGGTATTTTAGTTGGTTTTGTATTTGGGGCCGTGCGATGCCATTGGCTGTTGGCTAGGGGTTCCGCTAGTGGAACATCTGTCCTCAACAGGTTTAAGTGCCTTGTTCTGCCACCTACTACCGTTCCTGCTGGGCCTTGGGACCTCACAGTGAGAACTGAAATTACATAATCAGAGGTTAGAGTGGTTTGAGTGTCTTCTTCAAATTCAAAGTTAAATGCTATTCTTAACCTCTCTGGGCTAGGAATTCGTCCCACCTACGCAACAGCCAGTCTAATCCAGTGGCGCGATTTTCAAATACCTTAGAAATGCTATTACTTCAATTTCTCAAACATATGACTATTTTACAGCATTTTAAAGACAAGACTCTCGTTAATCTAACCACACTGTCCGATTTCAAAAAGGCTTTACAACGAAAGCAAAACATTAGATTATGTCAGCAGAGTACCCAGCCAGAAATAATCAGACACCCATTTTTCAAGCTAGCATACAATGTCACAAAAACCCAGAAGACAGCTAAATGCAGCACTAACCTTTGATGATCTTCATCAGATGACACCCCTAGGACATTATGTTATACAATACATGCATGTTTTGTTCAATCAAGTTCATATTTATATCAAAATCCAGCTTTTTACGTTAGCATGTGACGTTCAGAACTAGCATACCCCCCGCAAACCTCCGGTGAATTTACTAAATTACTCACGATAAACGTTCACAAAAAACATAACAATTATTTTAAGAATTATAGATACAGAACTCCTTTGTGCAATCGAGGTGTCCGATTTTAAAATAGCTTTTCGGTGAAAGCACATTTTGCAATATTCTCAGTAGATAGCCCAGCCATCACGGCTAGCCATTTAGACACCGACCAAGTTTAGCCCTGACCAAAGTCAGATTTACTATTACAAAAGTTTGATTACCTTTGTTGTCTTCGTCAGAATGCACTCCCAGGACTGCTACTTCAATAACACATGTTGGTTTGGTCCAAAATAATCCATCGTTATGTCCAAATAGCGCCGTTTTGTTCGTGCGTTCCAGACACTATCCGAAATGGTAAATCAGGGTTACGAGCATGGCGCAATTCGTGACAAAAAAATTGTAAATATTCCATAACCGTACTTCGAAGCATGTCAACCGCTGTTTAAAATCCATTTTTATGCCATTTTTCTCGTAAAAAAGCGATAATATTCCGACCGGGAATCTCCGTTTAGGTAAACAGAGGAAAGAAAACAAAGCTTTCGGTCGACGCGGGCACGAGCCTGAGTCTCACAGTACTGTAACCAGCCACTACCCAAACGCGCTACTTTTTTCAGCCAGAGCCTTCAAAGCCACGATTCAGCTTTTTGCCGCCTTCTGAGAGCCTATGGCAGCCGTAGGAAGTGTCACGTAACAGCAGAGATCCTTTGTAATGGATAGAGATGGCAAAGAAGGCCAAGAAATGGTCAGACAGGGTTCTTCCTGTACAGAATCTTCTCAGGTTTTGACCTGCCATTTGAGTTCTGTTATACTCACAGACACCATTCAAACAGTTTTAGAAACTTTGGAGTGTTTTCTATCCAAAGCCAATAATTATATGCATATTCTAGTTACTGGGCAGGAGTAGTAACCAGATTAAATCGGGTACGTTTTTTATCCAGCCGTGTCAATACTGCCCCCTAGCCCTAACAGGTTAATGTGGCTGTAGGCCTCTTGGAAGCCTCCTTGACCAGTTTTCTTGTCTTTTCATGAATTTTGGAGGGACGTCCAGTTCTTGATAATGTCTCTGTGGTGCCATATTTTCTCCACTTGATGATGACTGTCTTCACTGTGTTCCATGGTATATGTAATGCTTTGGAAATTATTTTGTACCCTTCTCCTGACTGATATCTTTCAACAATGAGATCCCTCTGATGCTTTGGAAGCTCTCTGCGGACCATGGCTTTTGCTCTGAGATGCAACTAAGAAAATGTCAGGAAAATCCTACTAGAAAAGCTGAACTTTATTTGTGATTAATCAGTCACTTTAAATGATGGCAGGTGTGTAATGACTTCTATTTAACATGAGTTTGAATGTGATTGGTTAATTCTGAACACAGCCACATCCCCAGTTATAAGAGGGTGTGCACACTTATGCAACCAGGTTATTGTAAGGTTTTTATTTTTCATTTTTCCCCCTCGAAGATTTCAGTTTGTTTTTCAATTGAATTGTTCACATTATAGGTCACATTAACAGTAGAAAAAGTTCTGACATGATTTATCTTTGTCTCATTCTTTTACATCACAAAAACCTGGCATTTTAACAGGGGTGTGTAGACTTTTTATATCCACTGTATATTAAGGAGGCGCCGGCGGCTGATTTTATTTGGCCGTCCACTTCACCTGCAGGAGTGGGTTTTTTCTTTGTTGGAAGAAGGATGGGGAATTACGCCCCTGTATCGATTACCGGAGTTTAAATAACATTACCATCAAGAACCGTTCCCCCTTCCTCTAATGTCATCAGCTTTTGAGAGACTACAGGGAGCTTTGGTTTTCTCTAAGTTGGATTTACAGAAACCGTACAATCTGGTGAGCATCAGACAGGGAGACGAGTGTAAAGACAGCGTTCAACACTCCCAATGGACATTATGACTACCGGGTAATGCCATTTGTACTTACTAATGCTCCAGCCGTTTTCCAGCCGTTTGTGTACCTGGATGACATCCTCATCTTCTCCAAGTCCATGGTTGAACACGTCCAATATGTCCGCAAGGTTCTTCAAAGACTCCTCGCTCATCAATTGTTTGTGAAGGCCGAAAAGTGTGAGTTTCACATTCCTCTGATCTCCTTCCTGGGGTACATTGTGTCTCAGGGCTGTGTACAGATGGACTCCCAAAAGGTAGGAGCAGTGGTCAACTGGCCGCGGCCCAGCACGATCAAGAGAGTTCAGTGTTTTTCAGTTATGCTAATTTCTACTGGAGATTTCTGAGAAACGTTAGTGCTGTGGCGGCGCCATTGACAACACTCACCAAGGGCTCGGCTGGGCATGTATGTTGGACCTGCTGCTGAGAAGGCATTCCAGGACCTGAAACATCGGTTTTCTTCTGCACCCATTCTCGTTCATGCGGATCCTTCTCTTCCCTTTGTGGTAGTGGTGGATGCCTCTGACGTGGGAGTGGGTGCGGTTCTGTCTCAGCGCTAGGCAAAGGCTAAAGGCTTCATCCCTGTGCCTTCTTCTCCAGGCGTCTCACTCCAGTGGAAAGGAACTATGATATCGGCAATCGGGAGCTTCTTGCGGTCAAACTGGCTTTGGAGGAGGATTGGCGGCACTGGTTGGAGGGCTCGGAACATCTCTTACGGATTGGATTGACCACAAGAACCTGGCCAACATCCAGGATGCTAAACGCCTCGATCCCCGACAGGCTCGTTGTGCTCTTTTCTTCACTTGGTTCAGATTCACGTTATCGTACCATCCGGGGTCTTAGAACGTGAAGCCGGATGCTCATTCTCGCCAGTTCCCCAGCTCCAGTGAGGATCGGCCGCTTGAATCCATCATCTCAGGTCACTCATCCTCGCGCCGGTGTCCTGGGGTATAGAGACTGTAGTGATGGAGGTGCAAGGTAGGGAGGCAGTTCCAGACGGCTGTCCACCGAACAGACTTTTTGTTCCTCTTGGGGCACGGTCCAAGTTACTTCAGTGGGCTCACTCATCGCGTCTCACCTCTCATCCAGGAGGGCAGTGAACGCTAGAGTTTTTGAGGAGGAGGTTTTGGTGGCCCTCAGCGGAGGCGGACACTCAAACCTTCGAGGCTGCTTGTCTGACCTGCACCCGGAACAAGACTCCTCACCAGCAGCCTCTGGGGCTTCTTCATCCACTGCCTAAACCTTCTCGACCCTGGTCCCATCTCTCTATGGATTTCATCACGGGCCTTCCATGCTCAGAGGGACACACAGTCATGCTGGGCATTGTGCACCACTTTTCCAAGGCGGGACATTTCATTCCGCTGCCTAAGCTTCCATCTGCCCGTGAGACTGCTCAGCTAACCTCTTAGCGTGGAAATCCCATTAACGGGATCAAATTCGACAACATCCAGTGAAATCGGAGCCCGCCAAATTCTAAATGCAAAATCGTAATATTAAACATTCATGAAAATACAAGTGTCCTACATCATTTAAAACCTTAACTTCGTGTTAATCCAGCCACTTTGTCAGATTTCAAAAAGGCTTTACGGCAAAAGCATACCATGCGATTATCTGAGGACAGCGCCCCCCGTACAAAAGCATTACAAACATTTTCCAAATAAGCAGAGGCGTCACGAAAGTCCGAAATTTTGCTAGAAAATAAATCACTTACCTTTTAAAGATCTTCCTCTGTTTGCAATCTGGTCCCAGCTACATCACAAATTGTAGTTTTTTTTTTATAAAGTTTATATCCCAAGACAGTTTATTTGGCTCGCTTGATTCAAGAATCCACCGGTTTCCCTCATTCAAAATGCATTGAAATTAATCCCAAAAGTTACCAATAAACTTTGTCCAAACAAGTCAAACAACGTTTGTAATCAATCCTCAGGGACGATACAATTTAAGACTGAGAATAGTATGTTGATTACAGGAGATAAATAAAGAAGTGCGCACCCTCACCGACGCACGCCACAATTCTACAGCCAAAATGTGAGCAACCTAGAAAAACTAAAAATTCTAGCAGATTTTTCAAAAAACAAGCCTGAAACTCTTTATAAAGACTGTTAACATCTAGTGGGAAGTATTCCTTTGATTTTCCTATAAAGAAGGATTTTGATGGGCAGACACCTAAAAAAATAAATAAAATTAAAAATTAAAAAAAAAAGATTCCAGGTGGATTCTCCTCAGGTTTTCGCCTGCCATATCAGTTCTGTTATTCTCACATACATTATTTTAACAGTTTTAGAAACTTCAGAGTGTTTTCTTTCCAATACTACCAATCATATGCATATCCTAGCTTCCGGGCCTGAGTAACAGGCAGTTTACCTTGGGCACGTCAGTCATCCGAATTACCGAATACTGCCACCGGCCCTCAAGAAGCTAGTCGTTCAGCACATATTCCGCCTTCACGAACTTCTTCTGGACATAGTCTCCGACCGGGGTCCCCAGTTTGCCTCCAGATATTGGAGGGAATTCTGTACTCTACTGGGGTCATCAGCCAGTCTGTCTTCGGGTTATCACCTTCAGTCTAACGGTCAAACTGAGCAGGTGAACCAGGATCTGGAGACCCCTTTACGGTGCTGTGTGTCTGCCAACCCTGCCACTTGGAGTCAGCACCATCCCTGGGTGGAGTACGCACACAACACTCTCCAGTGTTCCTCCACTGGCCTATCACCGTTCCAGGTGTTGTACGGTTACCAGGCCCCCTGTTTCCAGAACAGGAGATCGAAGTGACGGTTCCTTCCGCTCAACGCCTCATCTCTCGTTGCCGCCGTACCTGGAAGAGGGCTCGGTCAGTGCTCCTGAGGTCCTCAGCTCAGGTTCAACGTCAGGCTAACCGTCATCGCCGCCTGAGTCCCCTCCTGTGTCCAGGCCAGATTGTCTGGTTGTCTACTAGGGATCTGCCATTACGTGTGGAATCTAGGAATTTGGCTCCCTGGTACGTCGGGCCATTCAAGGTTCTACGGCGCATCAATCCAGTGGTCTATCGTCTTTGTCTTCCCTGGTCCATGAAGGTCCATCCCACCTTCCACATCTCCAGACTCAAGCCTGTGTTATTTATTCTATTGGTTCCGGGCCACTCGGCCTCCACCTCCTCCTCTCATGATAGCGGGACAGCCAGCCTACACTCTGCGACACATCCTCTCCAGCTGTCAGATCCGGCAGGGACCTAAGTATCTTGTGGATTGGGAGAGTTACAGTCCTGAGGAATGATCCTGGGTTCCGGCCCGGGACATTTTGTACCCCGGACTCATTTGGGACTTCCGTCGACGTCCACCTACCCCTGGTGGAACGTCGGGAGCTGTTCCTTGAGGGGGGGTCCTGTCACAGGTTAAGTGTCATCTTTGACTGTACTCCCTGAGGTTGCCACTGGAGGGCACCCTTATGTTATTTCTAGTGTCCAGGTGTCTTATTGGGTTCACCTGTTGAATCACTATTTAGGTTCCTCTGTCGAATGGGCCGGTTGCTTAGGTCTCTTGTTTTGTTTAGTGTACTCGTGTGCTGTTGCTTTGTTGTTTTGCTGTGAAGACTTTAGTAAATGTTCTGGATTTACCCTCACCTCTGCCTGCTGTGTTTCTCTGCGCCTGGGTCCGAGTTCATACTAGCATTATTGTCACAACTGATTGCGCTAGCAAATTGACGAATAACTAATTGTTCATGATCAGGAAACTTATGAGAAGAAATACGAACTAAAACACACAACGTCCAATGGGTGAGCACCCTCTACCACCATGGTACAGTTTAGTTGGCGCTACAGTCTCGTTTTCCAAATGTATATTTTAGTTGCGTGGATCATTCCTGTTCACACCGAGATGAAGAGTAGAATGATTGAAGGAATGAATCTGAGCCTCACGCTGATATCCTGTGGAAGGCGGGGCTTCCAGCAAGGTACGGATTTTACTGTCTGGCGTGATTGTAGATCCTTCAACCGAAGTTGCGAGAGTGCGACTCCTCAAAATATGTTGTACCAAAGTTGACCTACTGAAAGAGAACCATCGAGTTTGTCCAAGCTGTGTAGAAAAGGTTTTCACTGTGTGTTCCCAAGTCCCAGCAGGCTCAGTAGTAGGATGACACTTTAACTGTTCAACCTCCTCCTAACAAAAAAATACTTTTGATGTAGACCTCGATGTACCAACCCCAGATTGCTCCTTTAATACTGACATTGCTCCCCTGTGTCTTTCTCCACAAGATGGTGCTAAAACACATGCCAATAAATCATGTTTGAGAAATCAAGTTGAATAGAGAAACGGTTCACATAACAAATCTTTTCAATCTTATAAATAGGGACCATTGATTTTGGCTAAAGAATCTGCTATCACTGATGTTCTGTTATTATTAATTTACAGCGTTTTCATATGCCATTTCATGTTTATCGTGCCCTACAGAGGCAAAATTCATTAACTACCCCAACTGTGAAACTGAAGAAAATGGCTTTAAAGTTTTATTTGATAGCCAGCCAAATATGTTGTAGATACATCCATGCATTAACACTTATTTATCATCATATTATGAAGTAATCTTTATGCATATCCTCTCTGGGATAGGGGTCCCGTTAGCCGGACAACTTCCCATGAAACTGGAGGGTGCGCAATTCAAATAAATAATCATAAAAAGGATGGATATTAAACATTTAGCTACATACAAGTGTCTTATATCGGTTGAAAGCTTACATTCTTGTTAATCTAACTGCACTGTCCGATTTACAGTAGGCTTTACAGTGAAAGCATGCCATGCGATTGTTTGAGGACGGCGCCCCACATCAAAATATTTTTTCCACCGGCACATAAATTAACAAATAGCGATTAAATATTCACTTACTTTTTGAAAATCTTCCTCTGATTTGTCATCCAAAGGGTCCCAGCTATAACATGTAGTGTCGTTTTGTTAGATAAAATCCTTATTTATATCCCAAAAAGTCTGTTTAGTTGGCGGCATCGATTTGAGTAATCCACTCTTCAACTTGCCAAGATAGGAATCCAAAAATATACCAATAAACTTTGTTTCAACAAGTCAAAATACATTTCTATTTAATTCTCAGATACCCTACAATTTAATTAAACTATAAAATTTAATATGGAAAGAAGTATGTTCAATAGGAAAGCGATATTAGCAGGTGCGCGTCCTCTTCATCACGCGCACATACACTAATTTCCAAGTCTGTGTCCCTGTAGTAAAACTCATATTTCTTACTCGTTTTTGAAGAAACAAGCCTGAAACCTTGAACAAAGACTACTGACACCCAGTTGAAGCCATTGGAATTGCGTACTGGGAGCTAGATTTAATTATTTCCCTGTACATTCCAATGGAAGAGCATAGGCTCAAAACAAATTTCTTTGGATTTTCTCCTACAATATCTATTGTGTTACAGTTTGGTACATTGTTTTAACATTTCACAAACTTCAGAGTGTTTTCTTTTCAATGGTACCAATTATATGCATACCTGGCTTCAGGGCCTGAGCAACATTCAGTATACTTTGGGCACGTCAGTCAGGCTGAAATTGAGAAAAATAGACCCTAGCCTGAAGAAGATATCAACCATGACCACGGATTTTACCTCCAATGACCGCTAAAACGCAGACACTGCAATCTGCCTTTGCATGACCTTAAACAACTATACGGGTAATAAAAAGGCAAAGTACAGTATCTACAATCTACTTCTTTGTGTTTTTCTGTTTGATGGAAACAGATTGAGAGATCCAACTATATTCTATATTTACTGGTTTTATGAAGTTATGTTTTCATGTTTTTAATGTTATATTGTACTAACCTAGAAGCATTTTTTTTACCATAAGATAAGGACTATTTCATGACATAGAATGTTTATACATAAAATAAATATTTGACTTTGAGTATCTACAATCTAAATGTGTTTATCCAACTTTATTGTGTTTCTTTTTGACTTTGTATGGTCATTTATTTGGCTTAGGGGGCATAGATAAAATCTGTGATCATGCTTGATATGCATAAAAAGTACTTCATAATAAGATAACACATCAGTGCATTATCATTTATCTACCTACAGCCTATTTAGCTGGACAGCAAATACATTTTCAAGCCATGTTTCTCTGTTTCACTGTTTGCGTAGTTACTGCTCTATGCCTTTGTATGGCAGAGCAGGTAACTTCAGTCAAAAGGTGGAACAAAGCCAAAGTGCAATAACTTCAGTTACTGCTGTTTTCTATTTTCTTTCCTTGAATTTTGTAGTTACTGCAAATGCCACACTTAATTTTCTATGAAACAGAACATAATTGAAACAGGACCCTTTTTCAGAAGATAAAACAGATACTACAAAGCCTGATTTTTAACCAAAAGTGTAGTTACTGCGTTTTGCCTTTGTAGAGCAGAATAGTTCACCAAAATTATAAATAATGAAGTGGTGCTCTGAGCAAAGAATAACACACCTATGTCAAATATCCATCTTTGACATAAACAAGGCTAATAAAAATATTAGCACACTACTGTGCTTTGTGAACTAGCATCAGAGGTTGAATTGTAGATTGTCAGAACATGTTTACACAACAATCAATAATTCAAAGATGTTGGAAAAATATACCAAGACACTCATGTTGGAGATTAGATTAGGTTGCCCACTTTAATGGAAACTTATATCTGTCAAACAACATAAATGCCACAACCATAGTCCATATTATCAAGTCTTCATGTGTGACAAAAACATCCTGCTGCATGTAGCTAACAAACTGTCAATACTGTAGCCGACAAAGTTAATCAGATTGAATCATAGCCTTATTGTTTTATATTGAATACCCACTAAAGAGAGCATTCTCTTATTTTTTTCAATACAGTAAATTAATAAGGTTCACCAATCAAGGCCCCAAGTTAATTTTCAAAGTGTTTTTACTCCTATTTGTATTTCATTTTTTGGATGAAAGTGAAAATGATATGATTAATTTCTCTTAATTATAATATTATATATTTCATATATATACGTTTTGGTTTTCCATTAAATTTAAATAAAATGTAGCCTAACATTTGCACATTCTGTTAAAGGGCCTTCTATGGGAAGTGTTGAGAAAAAAAGGCTCTTAAACATTACAGCACAGGACAAATGGGTACTAACTTAACAATAACGTGGAAACTTACTTTGCATCTACTGTATTTTCTACTTCTCTTGATAACCATATTACTTTCCTGGTAAAATAAATTCAACACTCCCAACCCTGATTTCATTTATTTTCATCGTTTCAAGTAAAAGTACACATAAGCAGAAGCATGAAGTTTTTTTTGCCACAGGCCTATAATTCTACAAATTCAAGAACAATAAGCTACCACTATGGAATCGTCTTGTCTGAGGATCGCTGTTCATCCTCATATTCTCGAATTTGATGGCAAGACCCGAATAGCGGCACATAGCCTAGCGGTTATGGGCCAGTGAATACAACTCATCACACTATCGAGCTGTGTGCAGGTTATGCAGCTATATCTTGTTTCCAGTAACTACTGTTTCACCTTTCGCTGGAAAAAAAACAACAAAGATAGTAACCACATTTTCCCACCACTATTGAGTCTAAGCTCAACACCTGCGTCGGAACTTGCAGATTCAAGCCAACAGGTTGAAAACAGAGAATAGGGGATCTTATGATCTTAAGTTCCGCTTCTGAAGTGATTCAATAAAATAAAATTTTCACAAAAAACAATTGATGATCTTATAGTAAGGGTGGGGTGGGGGGTTAAGTATAATTTATTTTCAATTATGGTGACAGTTTGCTCATATAAAACAGCACAGAACTCTACAAAATATTTTGCAGAACCATTTTTGTTGTAACTTTTCTTTCACAAAGGCAGCGATTATTAAACCCATTCCCAATTGAAAGGATATGGTTATTTTGAGAAACTTTGCTACTACATAGGCTGTGTTACGCAGTGGTGTATAGTTGTTTGCCGTATCTGTACTTCACTTTACTATTTATATTTTTGACAACTTTTACTTTTACTTCACTACATTTCTCAACAAAATAATGTACTTTTTACTCCATACATTTTCCCTGACACCCAAAAGTAAATTTTGCATGCTTAACAGGACAGGAAAATTGTCTAATTCACACACTTATAAAGAGAACATCCCAGGTCTTAAAATAGGCACATTCTTCTCTTTAAATTAATGATTAATTAACAATGCTAAGAGGCCCCCATAAGATTATATCTTGTATTTTTCTATATTCAGTTTTTCTGGCGGATGTCACATTTTTTAAATTTTATTTAATATTACAATTATTCATTGATAAACAATGATGTTCTGAGTCCATGTCTATGCCTAAATCACATCTGAATAAAAATGTAGAGGTAAAACAAATTTGGGGGTGTAATTCCCCTTTAACTGCAAGAGAGGAACGTGTCTGTCTAGCGATGTTTTCTGCTGATACTGTAGGCATACTGCTGCAGCACAAGTCATGGCAGTATTTCTGTCTACCCAGAAGACAGTTATCATTAGCATCACTACATACAGAGCGATAGACAAACGCGCATTCCAGACAGACAGACAGACAGACAGACAGACAGACAGACAGACAGACAGACAGACAGACAGACAGACAGACAGACAGACAGACAGACAGACAGACAGGCAATATTTTGCGAAAACGTATTTTGTTACAATTGGATTTTTAAGACGATAGTGGATAAACAAGGGTGGGATAATGTTAATGTGGCTTTGATTGAATAGTATCCTGGAGCATTATGTTTATGATAGTTTGCGACAGAACACAAAACATACACACTGAGTATACCAAATATTAGGAACACCTTCCTACTACCATACCCCGTTCAAAGGCACTCACCCTCTGGAATGGCACACAGACACAATTCATGTCTCAATTGTCTCAAGGCTTAAAAATCCTTCTTTAACCTGTCTCCTCCCCTTCATCTACACTATTTGAAGTGGAATTATCAAGTGACATCAGTAAGGGAACATAGTTTACAGCTGGATTTACCATGTCATGGAAAGAACAGGTGTTCATAATGTTTTGAACACTCATTGTACATTTCAGTAATATGAAATAATAGCATGCCTACAATTGTTGTCAGACTCACAGCACAAGACTATGGGGCTTGGTGTTGAAATTATTATAGAATATGATATCATAATCCAATCTCCGTTGGTTATCTTTCAAAGGAGAGATGTGGCAGACCTTTACAATTCCGAAGTACAGTGCATTCCACTAAATACATGCATTTTCTGTACTATATTAATTGCCCTATTAACACATATTTGTTTTAAAATAGTGATAACATGGACCGTCACACTATTTTATTTTCTATTTTAGGACCTTGGGATTATCGAAAAGTCTTTTGAATCTGGCCTTATACATTAAACAAAGATATGTCAAATCAGGTAATGCCAAATTAAATCTGAACTAGCTCACCTGATTCAAGTACTTAAGGGTTTGATTACTAGTTGACAACTTAAATCAGGTGTCCTAGTTCTGGAATAGTTCAAATGCATGGAATGGCTGGGGGTCCCAGAGGAGAGGTTTGAAAAAGGCTTATGTACAGTAGGGTATTACTATAGGCCTAGAGCTGTCAGACATGATGTGGCTCAAATTAGAATTTGAAACTAACATTTAATTTGAAGCACCATAGACATCATTGAAACAGAACAACAAATAAATTCCTCATATAATTTGCTTCATTGCTATATTATTATATTGTACTATATCGATAGAACAATGTCTGTGTATGTGTCTGTGTCCTAGACCTAGATTTTGTAGTTCACCAGCATTTCACTTCCTTCATTCTATCTCTCCTTTCCTCTAACTGTTTCTTCGAACTCTGTGTGTGGTTGTAACAATAATGGTTGTATAAACAATGGAGAACTGTAGCCTACTTCTGGTGCATGCTCTCACCTTCTTTACGCTAATATATTTAATTATTGGCCAATAATTCCTTATTACAGAAAACAATTGCGCAAGAAGCTGCCATTTTAATTAAACTACAGTATTGAATCCAATTCATACTTTTGCAATGGCAAGAATCATAAACAAATTTTAAATGAGTCACGATAAGGCTACTTCATTTACGAATGGGACATTTAGCTAGTGCACCAAAATATGTATGATTTACACTGTATGCAAAGCTGTCCAAACATTAACCATGAATGAGCATTACACATATAATGAACAAAAATATAAACTCAACTTGCAATCATTTCAAAGATCATACTGAGTTACAGTTCATATGAGGAAATCAGTCAAATTAAATAAATTCATTGGGCCCTAATCTATGGATTCCCCTGACTGGGAATACAGAAATGCATCTTTTGGTCACATATACCTTTAAAAAATGGCCCTCAAAATGGGCCTCAGGATATCTTCAATGTATTCATATGCATTCAATTTGACATCGATAAAATGCAATTGTGTTCGTTGTCCGTAGCTTATGCCTGCCATACCATAACCCCACTGCCGCCATGAGGCACTCTGTTTACAACGTTGACATCAGCAAACTGCTCGCCCACACGATGCCATACATGTGGTCTGCGGTTGTGAGGCCGGTTGGATGTACTGCCAAATTCTCTAAAACAATGTTGGAAACGGCTTATGGTAGAGAAATTAACATTAAATTATCTGCAACAGCTCTGGTGGACATTCCTGCAGTCAGCATGCCAATTGCACGCTCCTTCAAAACTTGAGATATCTGTGGCATTGTGTTGTGTGACAAAACTGCACATTTTAGAGTGTCCTTTAATTGTCCCCAGCACAAGGTGCCACTCTGTAATGACCATGCTGTTTAATCAGCTTCTTGATATGCCACACCTGTCAGGTGGATGGATTATCTTAGCAAAAGAGAAATGGTCACTAACAGGGATATAAAAAAAATGTGTCCACAAAATTTGAGAGAAATACGCTTTTTTGGTGATAACTGAACATTTCTGGGATCTTTTATTTCAGCTCATGAAACATGGGATCAACACTTTACATGTTGCATTTATATTTTTGTTCAGTGTATGTTGTCCTTGATATGTCCAGACAATAGCAGTCAGTGTTCAATTCTGGTTTTGATATACCACTCTGTGAATGTATAAGAATAGAAGAGGTACCAGGAAGTGATAGTGAAGGCTGTGAATGTATTAAGCTTGTTGGGGAAGTCACAAGAGTTGTCTTGGGGAACTTATACCATCTACAGCTGAAAAACACTACTTTCACTGCTTATATTTTTAATTTTGTGTTTGCGGTTTTAAATTATATCCTCGCAAATTTTTATATTTGAAATGTAAGTTATACTCACAATTCATCTTTCTGCTGCCATATAAATATTAATAGCCACCGGACCACCCATAATGGCCTTATTTATGTCACGTGTGCTCCCTCTCTGGCCTCTAGGTCACCAGGCTGCTCGTTACAATATCACAGTATAATAAAAAAATGGATCTCTTACTGACAATGTCCTCATGTACTCTATACAGAAGGTCTATTGGAGTAATGCAATTTTGTGACGTTAACAACAACCACAAGCTCCTCCCCCCCCCCAAAAAAAAAATCCCTGTAATTTACCACATGCTTATCACTGGGTTTTCCAGTCAGCTTCTGCAACACTGAGTAAATGTTAAAACCGGCCATAGGCACATTTATACAGTAGGCAAATGTATAATGTAGGCAAATCATTTCAAAACATTCAAGTTTGATTTCAGGCTTTAGCCCAGTGGTGCTTTTGAAGATGGTCATATGGCTCAACTTTGACCTCCGCTCTCCAATTGTAGGAGTCAGTGGCCGTGTTCGAGAGCGTCAAAACTGTATCATAGGTGAATTGTGACTGTCTGAATGATCTACAAATAATGAGTCATTATTTATAATGCAAGGTGATTTGTAGATCAGTCAGCAGTTGCTTACACTTTCAGCTGCAATATCGAACAAGCCATGATGGTGTGTTCAAGTAGTAAAGCTAACAAAGCCAACTGTAGACGAAAGTTGGCAAGTGAAGGGGGGGAAGGTGAATCTGCGACAGCTGAAAGTTGGACAATGTAATGATCTCCCAACAGCAAGGCTCAGATCAACATGGCAGTGTCAAGAGAGCTTCTATTCTTTTTATAAAAGTTTGTCTTTATAAATGTCAAAATAAACTTTTATACCACCATATCAAATCAAATTGTATTGGTCATGTACACATATTTTGCAGATGCTATCGCAGGTGCAGCGAAATGCTTATGTTTCTAGCTCCAACAGTGCAGGTATACCTAACAATACACACAAATAAAGAAATTAAGAAAAATCAGAATGAGCAATGTCAGAGTCCGGAATATAAATATATACAGTGGCGATGCATCAAAGCATGGATTAGCTTTTCTGCATCAAATTTGTAGAACAAGTTTCTAGTTTTTGCAATGTTTTGAAGATGAAAAAATATGAAATCTTTTTCATACAGTGAGGGAAAAAAGTATTTGATCCCCTGCTGATTTTGTACGTTTTCCCACTGACAAAGACATGATCAGTCTATAATTTTAATGGTAGGTTTATTTGAACAGTGAGAGACAGAATAACAACAAAAAATCCTGAAAAACGCATGTCAAAAATGTTATACTCTTAAAGGGAGTGCTCCTAATCTCAGCTTGTTACCTGTATAAAAGACACCTGTCCACAGAACCAATCAATCAGATTCCAAACTCTCCACCATGGCCAAGACCAAAGAGCTCTCCAAGGATGTCAGGAACAATATTGTAGACCTACACAAGGCTGGAATGGGCTACAAGACCATCGCCAAGCAGCTTGGTGAGAAGGTGACAACAGTTGGTGCGATTATTCGCAAATGGAAGAAACACAAAAGAACTGTCAATCTCCCTCGGCCTGGGGCTCCATGCAAGATCTCACCTTGTGGAGTTACAATGATCATGAGAACGGTGAGGAATCAGCAAAGAACTACACGGGAGGATCTTGTCAATGATCTCAAGGCAGCTGCGACCATAGTCACCAAGAAAACAATTGGTAACACACAACTCCGTGAAGGACTGAAATCCTGCAGCGCCCGCAACGTCCCCCTGCTCAAGAAAGCACATATACATGCCCGTCTGAAGTTTGCCAATGAACATCTGAATAATTCAGAGGACAACTGGGTGAAAGTGTTGTGGTCAGATGAGACCAAAATGGAGCTCTTTGGCAACAACTCAACTCGCCGTGTTTGGAGGAGGAGGAATGCTGCCTATGACCCCAAGAAAACCATCCCCACCGTCAAACATGGAGGTGGAAACATTATGGAAACATCACCGCATCAAAGGGATGATGGATGGGGCCATGTACTGTCAAATTTTGGGTGAGAACCTCCTTCCGTCAGCCAGCGCATTGAAAATGGGTCGTGGATGGGTATTCCAGCATGACAATGACCCAAAACACATGGCCAAGGCAACAAAGGAGTGGCTCAAGAAGAAGCACATTAAGGTCCTGGAGTGGCCTAGCCAGTCTCCAGACCTTAACCTCTCTTTGGCATGTGGGACATGACCATCCCACCTGCGAGACACACTATTCAACAGCCAGTGAAATAGCAGGGCGGCAAATTCAAAACCACCAAAATCTCATAATTCAAATTTCTCACACATACAAGTGTTATACACCATTTAAAGATAAGACTCTTGTTAATCCAACCACATTGTTTGATTTCAAAAAGGCTTTACAGCGAAAGCAAAACATTAGATTATGTTAGGACATCACCTTGACAAGAAAAACCACACAGCCATTTTCCTAGCAAGAAGAAGCGTCACAAAAAACAGAAATACAGCTAAAATTAAGCACTAACCTTTGATGATCTTCATCAGATGTCACTCATTGTAATGGCTGTTGAAGGGAGTAGACCAAAGCGCAGCGTGGTTAGTGCTCATCTTATATTTATTTAACTTCTCTAGGAGTCATCTAAAATCATAAATAGCATTATAAATATTCACTTACCTTTGATGATCTTCATCAGAATGCACTCCCAGGAATCCTAGGTCCACAATAAATGTTGTTTTGTTCGACAAAGTCCATAATTTATGTCCAAATACCTCCTTGTTGTTAGCGCGTTCAGTAAGCTACTCCAAATGTAGGAAGCGCGCCGAAAATTTCATGACGAAAAGTCAAAGAAAGTTATATTTACGTTCATAGAAACATGTCAAACGATGTATAGCATCAATCTTTAGGGCCTTTTTAACATAAAACTTCAATAATATTCCAACCGGACGATTCCAATGTCTTGAAAAATTTAATGGAACACAGCTAACTCTCATGTGAATGCGCGCCAATGAAGTCATGTCCTTTCCTGAGTCAACAGCTTCCAACTTCCTTTGTTCACTCTCTGTTCACAATAGAAGCCTGGAACAACTTTCTAAAGACTGTTGACATCTAGTGGAAGCCTTAGGAAAAGCAAAATGAACCCTAAGTCACTGTATTCTGTAAAGGCAATCACTTGAAAAAACTACAACCTCAGATTTCCCACTTCCTGGGTGGATTTTTCACAGGGTTTTGCCTGTCATATGAGTTCTGTTATACTCACAGACATCATACAAACAGTTTTAGAAACGTCAGTGTTTTCTATCCAAATCAACTAATAATATGCATATCCTACATTCTGAGTCTGAGCAGCAGGGAGTTTAATTTGGGCACGCCTTTCATCCGGACGTCAAAGTACTACCCCCTACCCTAGAGAAGTTAATCCCATAGAAAATCTGTGGAGGGAGCTGAAGGTTCGAGTTGCCAAACGTCAGCCTCGAAACCTTAATGACTTGGAGAAGATCTGCAAAGAGGAGTGGGACAAAATCCCTCCTGAGATGTGTGCAAACTTGGTGGCCAACTACAAGAAACGTCTGACCTCTGTGATTGCCAACAAGGGTTTTGCCACCAAGTACTAAGTCATGTTTTGCAGAGGGGTCAAATACTTATACTTATAACATTTTTGACATGCATTTTTCTGGATTTTTTTGTTGTTATTCTGTCTCTCACTGTTCAAATAAACCTACCATTAAAATTATAGACTGATCATTTCTTTGTCAGTGGGCAAACGTACAAAATCAGCAGGGGATCAAATACTTTTTTCCCTCACTGTACATATGAGATGAGCAATGTAGGGTATGAAAACATTATATAAAGTGGCATTGTTTAAAGTGGCTAGTGATACATTTAATTACATCAAGATGGCAAGACGAAGTAGATGGTATAGCGTACAGTATATACATATGAGATTAGTAATGTAGGGTAAGTAAACATTATATAATATAGTGGCTAGTGATAAATTGATAACATCAATTTTTCCATTTTTAAAGTGGCTGGAGTTGAGTCAGTATTTTGGCAGCAGCCACTCAATGTTAGTAATGGCTGTTTAACAGTCTGATGGCCTTGAGATAGAAGCTGTTTTTCAGTCTCTCGGTCCCCGCTTTGATGCACCTGTACTGACCTCATCTTCTGGATGATAGCGGGGTGAACAGGCAGTGGCTCGGATGGTTGTTGTCCTTGATGATCTTTTTGGCCTTCCTGTGACATCGGGTGGTGTAGGTGTTCTGGAGGGCAGGTAGTTTGCACCCGGTGATGCGTTGTGCAGACCTCAATACCCTCTGGAGAGCCTTCCGGTTATGGGCGGAGCAGCTGCCGTACCAGGCGGTGATACAGCCCGACAGGATGCTCTCGATTGTGCATCTGTAAAAGTTTGTGAGTGTTTTTGGTGACATGCCGAATTTCTTCAGCCTCCTGAGGTTGAAGAGGTGCTGCTGCGCCTTCTTCACCACGCTGTCTGTGTGGGTGGACCATTTCAGTTTGTCCGTGATGTGTACGCCGAGGAACTTAAAACTCTCCACTGTCCCGTCAATGTAGATAGGGGGCTGCTCCTTCTGCTATTTCCTGAAGTCCACAATCATCTCCTTTGTTTTGTTGACATTGAGTGTGAGGTTATTTTCCTGATACCACACTCCGAGGGCCCTCACCTCCTCCCTGTAGGCCGTCTCGTCGTTGTTGGTAATCAAGCCTACCACTGTAGTGTCGTCTGCAAACTTGATGATTGAGTTGGAGGCGTACATGGCCACGCAGTCGTGGGTGAACAGGGAGTACAGGAGGGGGCTGAGCAAGCACCCTTGTGGAGCCCCAGTGTTGTGGATCAGCGAAGTGGAGGTGTTGTTTCCTACCTTCACCACCTGGGGGCGGCCCATCAGGAAGTCCAGGACCCAGTTGCAAAGGGCAGGGTTCAGACCCAGGGCTTCAAGCTTAATGATGAGCTTGGAGGGTACTACGCTGTTGAATGCTGAGCTATAGTCAATGAACAGCATTCTTGCAACAGTATTTCTCTTGTCCAGATGGGATAGGGCAGTGTGCAGTGCCATGGCGATTGCATCGTCTGTGGATCTATTGGGGCAGTAAGCAAATTGAAGTGGGTCTAGGGTGACAGGTAAGGTAGAGGTGGATCCTTGACTAGTCTCTCAAAGCACTTCATGATGACAGAAGTGAGTGATACGGGGCGATAGTCATTTAGTTAAGTTACCTTTGCTTTCATGGGTACAGGAACAATGGTGGCCATCTTGAAGCCTGTGGGGACTGCAGAGATTGAATATGTCCGTAAACACACCAGCCAGCTGGTCTGCACATGCTCTGAAGACGCAGCTAGGGATGTCATCTGGGCCGTCAGCCTTGCTAGGGTTAACACGCTTAAATGTCTTAATCACGTCGGCCACGGTGAAGGAGAACCCACAGTCCTTGGTAGTGGGCCGTGTCGTTGGTACTGTGTTATCCTCAAAATGGGCAAAGAACGTGTTTAGCTTGTCTGGAATCAAGATGTTGGTGTCCGTGACGTGGCTGGTTTTCCCTTCGTCTCGTGTCTGAGACATTGAATTGCAACTCCACTTTGTATCTATACTGACGTTTTGCCTGTTTGATTGCCTTGCGGAGGGAATAACTACATTGTTTGTATTCTGCTATATTCCCAGTCACCTTGCCATGGTTAAATGTGATGGTTCATGCTTTCAGTTTTGCGTGAATGCTGCCATCTATCCATGGTTTCTGGTTAAGGTAGGTTTTAATAGTCACAGTGGGTAAAACATCTCCTATACACTTCCTGATAAACTCAGTCACCGTATCAGTGTATATGTCTATGTTGTTCTCGGAAGCTACCCGGAACATATCCCAGTTTGTGTGATCAAAACAAGAGTGGATTCCGATTGGTCAGACCAGCGTTGAATAGTTCTTAGCATGGGTACTTCCTGTTAGAGTTTCTTCCTATAGGAAGGGAGGATCAAAATGGAGTCGTGGTCAGATTTGCTGAAAGGAGAGCGAGGGAGGGCCTTCTAGGCATGCCGGAAGTTGGAGTAACAGGGGTCGAGTGTTTTAGCAGCGCGAGTACTACAGTCGATATGTTGATAGATCTTCGGCAGCCTTTTTCTCAAATTTGCTTTAAATCCCCAGCTACAGTAAATGCGGCCTCATGATGTGTGGTTTCCAGTTTGCATAAAGTCCTGTGACGTATATGAGGGCCATTGTGGTATCGACTTGAGGGGGGATATACACGGCCATGACTATAACCGAAGAAAATTCTCTTGGGAGATAATACGGTCGGCATTTGATTGTGAGGTATTCTAGGTCGGGTGAACAAAAGGACATGAGTTCCTGTATGTTATCACAATTACACCATGAGTGTAATATATTCCTGTCTGTGCCATGAACTGAGAACCCAACTGGTTGGCCCGACTCAGACAGTATATCTCGATAGAGCCATGTTTCCGTGAAACAGAGTATGTTACAATCCCTGATGTCTCTCTGGAAAGAAACCCTCGCCCTGAGCTTGTCGACTTTATTATTCAGAGACTGAAAATTAGCGAGTAAAAAAACTTGGAAGTGGTGGGTGGTGTGCGTGGCTCCTCAGACTAGAATACTACTCCGATTTCGTCTCCTCCGCCGGCGTTGTTTTTGGTCGGCCTCTGGAATCAGTTCAATTTCCCTGGGAGGTGCAAACAAAGGATCTGCTTCGGGAAAGTTGTATTCCTGGTCGTAATGCTGGTAGTGCTGGTGAGTTACCGCCACTCTGATATCCAATACTTATTCCCGGATGTATGTAATAACATAAACATTTCTGTGCTAACAATGTAAGAAATAATACATAAAAAAACTAAATATTGCGAGTTTCTTAAGAGCTAGAAGCGAGGCAGCTCTCTGTCGGCACCATTTTTTCATCTTTCTTATATCTCCTAGATATTTGACATGCACTTCAAAACTTTATACCTTATGACACATTTTTTACTGTCTTTTTTGCCATTTATAAATGTGTTATTCAATGTGTTTCTATGGGCTATAGTATTAAAGGCCAAATTCAATATTTTATCGAATAATTATTTTATATTTATTTTGATAACTTAAGGGGTCCTAAAATTCTAAATCAAGTAGGTCAATGATCCATGGTTTGACCATCTTAAAACAATCCATATGTTAGCTCAGAAGGTATAAGAATATATTGCACCCCTCTTCAATGATATGCCCTAAGACGGAATTCTACTGTTAAAATAACTGTACACATGATGGCAAGCTATGTAGCACTAGCAGGAACCCATACAATAGGCTAAGTTATGACTAATTCTATACTAACAATATTCCAGTTCAGATAGAGCCCAATATACAGTATGTTTAATAATTATTATTTGTATGTTAAATTATTAACATGTATTTATTAGTACTGTACATTTCATAAATTAATAAATAGCTTTATTGAGTATTTTCTATTTTTTCACATGGTGATTTGCAACAAGTTTATTGTGACAGATCTCTCATTACCAATGGAGTCAATACTACTCAGCTAAGTGATTAAATCCAGGTGTATCCTTGTTTGAGGTCCTCCTAACTAAATTTGAGACTTTTGATGTAGACCTCTATTTACCAATCCCAGATTGCTCCTTTAATACTGACATTGCTCCACTGTCTCTTTCTCCACAAGATGGTGCTAAAACGTAAACCTTTGAATGGAACAGTTGATTATCTGCTATCACTGATGTTCTGTTATAACTCATTTACAGCATTTTCATATACCATTTAAGATTTATAGTTCACCAAAGTTCTGATGTGGACATCTGGGCAAAGAGCAACAAACCTATGACCATGCCAAATATCCAACTTTGTCCTATTTTATTTAACCTTTATTTAACTAGGCAAGTCAGTTAAGAACAAATGATTATTTACAATGACGGCCTACAGGGAACAGTTGGTTAACTGCCTTTTTCAGGGGCAGAACGACAGTTTTTTACCTTGTCTGCTTGGGGATTCAATCCAGCAACCTTTCGGTTACTGGCCCAATGCTCTAACGACTAGGCTACCTGCCACCCCTAAACAAGACTGATATAGTAACACACTACTGTGCTTCATGAACTAGAGGTTGTATTGGAGATTGTCAGAGCATGTTTACACAACAATCAATAATTCAAAGATGTACAGTATGACAAATGTACTAAGACACTCATCTTGGAGATGATTATGTCACCTACTTTACTGGAAACGTGTATCTGTCACTGATCAAACCACAGAAATGCCACAACCATCCTCACCATTAGCAAGTATTGATGTGTGACAAAAACATCCTGCTTCATGTAGCTAACAAACTGTCAATACTGTAGCCAACAAAGCACAATCAGATTGAATCCTGGCCTCATTGTTTTATATAGAATACCCACTAAAGAGAGCATTCTTTCATCTTATTCAATACAGTAAATTAATAATGTCCACCATTCAAGGCACCAAGTACATTGTGTACAGTGGCAAGAATGTGCATTTAGGAAGTTACAGTTATTTACCACATTTAATAAAATAATTACATTGCTTCTTAATTCAATGAAGCAATACTGATTATCTAGCTTATTATGAGTTTGTTATTGGTTGAACTCATCTTAGTATTTTGTTTTATGGATGAAAGTGAAACGGGTACGATTAATTTCTGTTAATTATAGTATTATATAAGTAATGTGTTGTATTTCATTAGATTTAAATACAAATTAACATTTGCACATATTGTTAAAGGGTCTTCTTTGGGAAGTGTAGAGAAAAACATTAAAATAATTAGACATTTCACCACTTTAAGGCACAGCACAGAGTAAATGGGTAATAACATTATAATAATGTGGAAACGTATGTTACCTCTACTGTATTTACTACTTTTCTTGATAACCATATTAATTTCCTGGTAAAGATATGCTACAAATAAATTAAACACTCCAAACCTGACTTCATTTTATTTCTGTGTCATTTGATTGTCTCAAATAAGAAGTTCAGATAAACAGAAGATTGAAGAGTATGTTTTGCCATAGGCCTACTATTCTACAAATGCAAGAACAATAAGCTACCGTTATGGAATTGTCTTGTCTGCCCATCACTTTCATATTCTCGAATTTGAGAATAATTTGGATATTTAGAACTCATGACTCTACATATTTAATAATGAAATATTTAGGTAGATATAATAATTAGGTAAATATTGTTGTATAAATCAAATACAGATTTTGTGAAAATAATTTACCACTAGGACAGATATTACAGGGCAAATTTCATAAAACAGTCAACATTTTTATCATAAGGATATACCTTCAAGATGTGCTCTCCTTATTTTACAGAAAAGCTCCGACAATCATCAAAAGTAAAAGGTGATTTTATTTTTAAGGAGGGAAACACAATTTTAAAATGAAATGTTCTGCAATTAATGTCATAATTGGCAGATGAAAGTTATTGGACTAACTTTTCTTTCAAGAAGGCAAAGATCATTAAACCCACCCTCATCTGAAACGTTATGTTTATTTTGAGAAACTTTGCTCACTAGATAGGCTGTCTTAAGCAAGGAAAATGTCACTCTTCATACAAGCCATATCAATGTAAATAAAGTGTAAAAAAGTTGTCAAAAATAATAATGGTTCGCATACCCGAGCTGATTAGTTGAAAAATTGGTTGATGTGCCGTTGAGCAAGGCACGTAACTCGAATTGCTCCTGTAAGTCGCTATGGATAAGAGCCTCAGCTAAATGACTTAAATATAAAAATGAAACAAAAATGATACATCTAGAAATATCTCATCACACAATCGAGCTGTGGTTATGCATCTATATCTTGTTTCCAGTAATTTCACCTTTCATTAGAAAACCAAAGAAACATTAACCACATTTTCCCACTACTATTGAGTCTAGGCTCAACACCTGCGTCGGGAACATGCAGATTCAAGCAAACAGGTTGAAAACAGAGAATAAGGGATCTTATGATCTTATTGTTCCGCTTCTTAAATTATTAAATAAAATACATTTTCACAAATAATAATAGATGTTCTTATAGTAAAGAAATACAATGTTTTGGGGTTTTTAAGTAACCTTTATTTTCTATTATGGTGACAGTTTCCTCATACAAAAACAGTACAGTTGAACCACGAAGGCAGCGATTCTTAAACCCATCCCTATCTGAAAGGATATGGGTTTTTTGGAGAAACACTGCTCACTAGATAGGATGTCTTACACAAGGAAAATATCACTCTTTAAACAAGCCTTATCAATGTAAAAAAACAACAACATTGTATAAATGTAAAAAAGCACAAATTATTGATTTCACTCATATAGCATTTTGTCTGCTCAATAAGCAGCCAGAATTTAGTTCTTTAAAGTAAAATAAAAGCTGTATTTTATTATTAATTGTAAGTTAATTCAATAATTGAATTTAGATATGAAGTACTATGTCAAAAAACATACTCTATTTTGTGAAAAAAATATATATATTACGCTTCATTACACACATGACAAGATACTAAATATTATTTTGGATAATGATACATATTTTGGACTCATGGGCATGCATATTTAATAATAAAATATTTTGATAGATAATATTTAGTTAAATATTTTGTGTAAATCAAATACAGATTTTGTGAAAATAATTTACCACTATGACAGATATTGCAGGGCAACATTCATAAAACAATCTACATTTTAACCATAAGGATCTACCTTAAAGATGTCCGATCCTTAATTTTCTGAAAACCTTAATTTAATCTTTATTCAAGTGTCTGCAGTGTGTAGCTCCCAAAATCATCAAAAGTAAAATATGATATTAATTTAAATGTTAAGGAGGGAAACACAATATACTCAATTTAAATGTTCTGCAATTAATGTCATAATTAGCTGTTGAAGACGTGTAAATCTATGGCTCACAATATTTTTGCATTTAAAAAATAAAACAGGAAAAAAATAAAATGAACACAAATGAAATCTGACACCACAATGGGGTGTAAAATCCTTGTTGTTCCCAGCCCACTACAACTCTATCCACACTGGGGCATATCCTTTCAATGTATGGGTCTACTGGTGCTGGGTCTACTTCCCAGGTTCCTTTTGTGCAGCAGGAGAGAGAGCGCACAGCAGTACACAATGCTCTTCACTATCATCACTGTGTAAACCAGAGAGGCCAGGTTGAGACTGCATGTTGACTGGAAGGAATCTGGGGAAAAAAAATAGTATAGGCCGGGATTTTAGCCAATGGTTTTATTTTAATATAGTCCAGTTTTATGTTGGTTTTTGTTCGCTGTCATCTTGTTTCTTTTCTATTTTTATTCATGAGTTTGTTGGTATTTGCTCAGTCCTATTACTCTGTTTGCGTTGCATGCTGCTGTTTCTGTATAGAAAATGGAAAATGTCAATAAAATATTGGTCCGATTTGAATCGATCCGATTGCGCCACGAAGATGTAATTTACAATTTAGCCAACATATGCAGCGTTTACTGTGAATGCTGTCTCCACAAACAATGGACCTTTGATGGTTTTTAGATTAACTAGACTTGTTACCAGTGCCGTCTCTCCGTAGGTCAAGAGATTTTCAACTTTTCTCTTTATATTACTTCCTTGCTTTGCCTTTGGATGTGGCTTGGCAAAGCCACATTCTTGCTACACACCTCAAATTTACCGTAAATAATGCAACTGTTGAATAATGCAACTTCACCATAACCACAGTGCCTTCAGAAAGTATTCACAACCCTTTACTTTTTCCACAATTTGTTGTGTTGCAGGGCTGTGACGGTCATGACATTTTCTCAGCCGTTTATTGTCATTCAAAAGGCTGCCAGTCTCACGGTAATTGACTGTAATTAACATAAACATGTTAAGCATCTCCAGGCTTCCACGCATACAAACCACATCCAATCTGCTGATGCACGCCTTTGGAATATCAACAGTTAAAAAGGTATAACAATTTAATTTAACATACCATCACAATAAATCCATTATTTATTTTAGACAGGCCTAAAGAAACATGATATGAAGAAAATGTATTTCAGAAGAACAGAATATGAGTTAGGCCTAGGCCTATGTTATCTGGCTATGAGCCATGCTGTAGGTTTGTTCACTTAGCAAACAAGATATGCTTATAAGTCCTGTGACATTATTTGTGTTAGGCTACATGATTTTTTTGGTAAGAAGAATATAATAGAATTTAGCTCAATAAAATAGGAAGGATATTTTTCCCATTCCAGAGCAAGTATGCATATGAAGTGGCTATGTTGAGTGGAAAAGTGATCATTTGAAACAGGTCCTGTTTTAGAGTAATTTAGCAACTTTAGTTGTGAATGATACAAACCTTAGAAATCTAAACATAATATGGGCTGCATGATGCGACTATAGGCTATTGATGATTTGAGAAAGTAGAAAAAAAGGCTGGTGCTCTGTTCCTTGCCTCAGGCTGCACATGCTGATCTCTCATCAAGTGATCATATTTTCACCCATCAGACCATTCTCATTTTAATCTTGTTTTTAAGAATATGTAAAATTTGTTTAGATTTATAATGGTCTATTATCAAATGGTCATGAACAGAGTCAGGGGGAAGAATACATGTGAACTGCATCTTGTTAAATAGTGGAGGATGACTTTCCACTGGTTCGTTTTCAATCATAATGGGTTGGATACTCCGGTTTTGTAGCAGAGCATGTGATTAGTATGAGCAGCTGAGAAATAAATATAGTAGCAGCTGGGATCCTCCTCCTTTTTAGTGGCAACCATCAAAACTCTGCATTCACACGGGATTTCATATAGAAATGTCTAGGCTTATAAGAACACTATTTTCCCTCCACGCATCAACCATTGTTTGAGCATGCAGCCTCTCACTGCATGACAGGTAATATTCCGTCCAAACCCTGCTCCTGCTGCAAACCAGTGCTTAATTTGGGAACCAAAGTGAAATCTGTTCTGGAACATCAATAATAACATGTTTTCACAACAGAACATATTTCATTAAACTGTTGACAGCCCCTCTCTCTGTGCGCTTGAGAAACGCATGAAGGACAGAGAGGAGGATATTGAAAAGCTCAGTGGTGAGATATTCTGTAGTTAAATGTAATGTGTCAGCCTATTAATGGTGAAAATACATATCAAAAACATTTTTACACGGCTTTTCAAAATAAAATAAAAATTAACTATAATTGAAGGCTAACTCTTTAAGCTGCCATGCAAAATCCTATATGTTCTCTCCCAGACTCATGCATAGAAGGTTTGGAGCGTAGCATAAGTTAACCAGTCCATCCAGTATACATAATAATACAGTCCACACTCAAAGAAAATTACAATAATTTTTTTAATATTCGAGTATAGGCTAGACCAGTGTTTACCAAACTTTTTACAGTCCCGTATCCCTTCAAACATTCACCCTCCAGCTGCGTACCCCCTCTAGCACCAGGGTCAGCGCACTCTCAAATATTGTTTTTTTGCCATCATTGTAAGCCTGCCACACACACCATATGATGCATTTATTAAACATAAGAATGAGTGTGAGTTTTTGTCACAACCCGGCTTGTGGGAAGTGATAAAGAGCTCTTATAGGACCAGGGCACAAATAATAATATAAGAAGAAGAAATAATCTTGCTCTTTATTTAGCCGTCTTACATAAAAAACACTTTCACAATAGAAGCCTGAAACAACTTCTAAAGACTGTTGACATGTAGTGGAAGCCTTAGGAAGTGCAATCTGACACCACAGACACCGGATATTCGATAGGCATTCACTTGAAAACTACAAACCTCAGAATTCCCACTTTTTGGTTGGATTTTTCTCAGGTTTTCGCCTGTCATATGAGTTCTGTTATACTCACAGACATTATTTTAACCGTTTTGGAAACTTTAGACTGTTTTCTATCCAAATCTACTAATTATATGCATATTCTAGCTACTGGGCCTGAGTAACAGGCAGTTTACTCTGGGCACGCTTTTCATCCAAACTTCCCAATGCTAAAGAGTTTTTTAATACTGACATTGCTCCCCTGTCTCTTTCTCCACAAGATGGTGTTAAACGTAAGCCTTTAAATCATTTTTTAGAAGTCAAGTTGAATAGAGAAATGGTTCACAATAGACCAATGGCTATATCTGTTCAATCTTATGAATGGAATAGTTGATTTTGGCTAGATTATCTGCTATCACTGATGTTCTGTTATAACTCATTTACAGCATTTTCATATGCAATTTGAGATTTATAGTTCACCAAAGTTCCGATGTGGAGATCTGGGCAAAGAGCAACAAACCTATGCCCTTGCAAATATCCATCTTTGTCCTATTTTTTTATTTTATTTAACCTTTATTTAACTAGTCAAGTCAGTTAAGAACAAATTCTTATTTACAATGACAGCCTACCGGGGAACAGTTGGTTATCTGCCTTGTTCAGGGGCAGAATGACAGATTTTTACCTTGTCAGCTTGGGGATTCAATCCAGCAACCTTTCGGTTACTGGCACAATGCTCTAATGACTAGGCTACCTGCCACCCCTAAACATGACTAATATAGTAACACACTACTGTGCTTCATGAACTAGAGGTTGAATTGGACATTGGGCAACTGGTCCCATGTGGCTCAGTTGGTAAAGCATGGTGTTTGCAACACCAGGGTTGTGGGTTCGATTCCCACGGGGTGACCAGTACGGAGAAAAAATTTATGCATTCACTACTGTAAGTCGCTCTAGATAAGAGCGTCTGCTAAATGACTAAAATGTAAATTGTCAGAGCATGTTTACACAACAATCAATAATTCAAAGATGTACAGTATAACAAATGTACCAAGACACTCATGTTGGAGATGATTATGTCACCTACTTTACTGGAAACTTGTATCTGTCACTGATCAAACCACAGAAATGCCACAACCATCTTCATCATTAGCAAGTGTTGATGTGTGACAAAAACATCCTGCTTCATGTAGCTAACAAACTGTCAATACTGTAGCCAACAAAGCACAATCAGATTGAATCCTGGCTTCATTGTTTTATATAGAATACCCACTAAAGAGAGCATTCTTTCATCTTATTCAATACTGTAAATTAATCATGTCCACCATTCAAGGCACCAAGTACATTGTGTACAGTGGCAATAATAACAGTTATTTACCACATTTAATAAAATAATTACATTGCTTCTTAATTCAATGAAGCAATACTGATTATCTAGCTTATTATGAGTTTGTTATTGGTTGAACTCATCTTAGTATTTTGTTTTATGGATGAAAGTGAAACGGGTATGATTAATTTGTTAATTATATTATTATATAAGTAATGTGTTGTATTTCATTAGATTTAAATACAAATTAACATTTGCACATATTGTTAAAGGGTCTTCTTTGGGAAGTGTAGAGAAAAACATTCAAATAATTAGACATTTCAGCACTTTAAGGCACAGCACAGAGTAAATGGGTAATAACATTATAATAACGTGGAAACGTATGTTACCTCTACTGTATTTACTACTTTTCTTGATAACCATATTCATGCCCATCACTTTCATATTCTCGAATTTGAGAATAATTTGGATATTTAGAACTCATGACTCTACATATTTAATAATGAAATATTTAGGTAGATATAATAATTAGGTAAATATTGTTGTATAAATCAAAAACAGATTTTGTGAAAATAATTTACCACTAGGACAGATATTACAGGGCAAATTTCATCAAACAGTCAACATTTTTATCATAAGGATCTACCTTCAAGATGTGCTCTCCTTATTTTACAGAAAAGCTCCGACAATCATCAAAAGTAAAAGGTGATTTTATTTTTAAGGAGGGAAACACAATTTTAAAATGAAATGTTCTGCAATTAATGTCATAATTGGCAGATGACAGTTATTGGACTAACTTTTCTTTCAAGAATGCAATCATTAAACCCACCCTCATCTGAAACTATATGCTTTCTTTGAGAAACTTTGCTCACTAGATAGGCTGTCTTAAGCAAGGAAAATGTCACTCTTCATACAAGCCATATCAATGTAATTAAAGTGTAAAAAAAGTTGTAAAAAATTATAATACAGGACCCGAGGGGCGGCAGGTAGCCTACAGTGGTTAAGAGCTTTGGGGCAAGTAACTGATAGGTCGCTGGTTCGCATACCCAAGCTGATTAGTTAAAAAATTGGTTGATGTGCTGTTGAGCAAGGCACTTAACTCTAATTGCTCCTGTAAGTTGCTATGGATAAGAGCCTCAGCTAAATTACTTAAATATGAAAATGAAACATCTAGAAATAGCTCATCACACAATCGAGCTGTGGTTATGCAATTTTGATGAGGCTTTCCTGTTCAGATATTGGTAACTGGACTGAAGGCAGGGCATGAAAGGGATAACAAATCCAGTTGTTTGTTCCATCCATTTTGTGAAAGTACCTACGTAATTATGCACCCAACTCACTGAAGTGCTTCGCTAAATCACATTTGTCATTTTTTAATTTTTTAACAAATTTTATTTCACCTTTATTTAACTTCTCTAGGGTAGGGGGCAGTATTTTGACATCCGGAAGAAAGGCACGCCTGCTACTCAGGCTCAGAAGGTAGGATATGCATATTATTAGTAGATTTGGATAGAAAACACCCTGAAGATTCTAAAACTGTTTGAATGATGTCTGTGAGTATAACAGAACTCATATGGCAGGCAAAAACCTGAGACAAATCCAACCAGGAAGTGTGGACATCTGAGGTTGTAGTTTTTCAAGTGATTGCCATACAGTATACAGTGACTTAGGGTTCATTTTGCACTTCCTAAGGCTTCCACTAGATGTCAACAGTCTTTAGAACATTGTTTCATGCTTCTAATATGAATAGGGAGAGAACAATAGCTCCTTGAAGTAGATGAGTGAGAAAATTACATGAGTTCAGTGGTGCGCCCTCACGTGAGAGTTAGCTGTGTTCTTTTTCTTTTTTGAAGACATTGGAGTCGTCCGGTTGGAATATTACTGAAGATTTATGATAAAAACATCCTAAAGATTGATGCTATACATCGTTTGACATGTTTCTATGAACGTAAACATAACTTTTTTTTACTTTTCGTCGTGACATTTTGTGCGCCTCCTGCATTTGGAGTAGTGGACTAAACGCGTGAACAAAAAGGAGGTATTTGGACATAAATAAATAACAAAACAAACATTTATTATGGAACTGAGATTCCTGGGAGTGCATTCTGATGAAGATCATCAAAGGTAAGTGAATATTTATAATGTAATTTTTGTCATTTCTGTTGACTCCAAAATGGCCGGTATCTGTATGGCTTGTTTTGATATCTGAGCGCTGTACTCAGATTATTGCAAATTTTGCTTTCGCCGTAAAGCTTTTTTGAAATCTGACACAACAGTTGCATTAAAAGGAGAAGTGTATCTATAATTCTTTGAATAACTGTTGAATATTTTATCAACGTTTATGATGAGTATTTCTGTAAATTGATGTGCTCATTCATCAGAGGTTTTGGGGGGCAAAACATTTCTGAACATTACACGCCAATGTAAAATGGGTTTTTGGATATAAATATGAACTTTATCGAGCAAAACATACATGTATTGTGTAACATGAAGTCCTATGAGTGCCATCTGATGAAGATCATCAAAGGTTAGTGATCAATTTTAGCTGTATTTCTGGTTTTTGTGACGCCTCTCCTTGCTTGGAAAATGGCTGTGTGGTTTTTCTTGTCTCGGCGCTGTCCTAACATAATCTAATGTTATGCTTTTGCCGTAAAGCCTTTTTGAAATCGGACAATGTGGTTGGATTAACGAGAAGTGTATCTTTAAAATGGCATATAATAGTTGTATGTTTGAGAAATTTGAATTATGAGACTTTTGTTGTTTTGAATTTGCCGCCCCCTGCTATTTCACTGGCTGTTGAATAGTGTGTCCCGCGGGTGGGATGCTAGCGTCCCACATACCCAGAGAGGTTAACCAGGTAGGCAAGTTGAGAAAAAGTTCTCATTTACAACTGTGACCTGGCCAAGATAAAGCAAAGCAGTGTGACACAGACAACAACACAGAGTTACACATGGAGTAAAAAATAAACAAGCCAATAACACAATAAACAAGTCAATGATACAGTAGAAAAAAGAAAGTCTATATACAGTGTATGCAAAAGGGATGAGGAGGTAGGCAATAAATAGGCCATAGGAGCGAATAATTACAATTTAGCAGATTAACACTGGAGTGATAAATGAGCATATGATGATGTGCATGAAGAGATACTGGTGTGCAAAAGAGCAGAAAAGTAAATAAAATAAAAACAGTATGGGGATTAGGTAGGTAGATTGGGTGGGCAATTTACAGATGGACTATGTACAGCTGCAGCGATCAGTTAGGTGCTCAGATAGCTGATGTTTAAAGTTGGTGAGGGAAATAAAAGTCTCCAACTTTTTGCAATTCGTTCCAGTCACAGGCAGCATAGAACTGGAAGGAAAGGCGGCCAAATGAGGTGTTGGCTTTGGGGATGACCAGTGAGATATACCTGCTGGAATGTGTGCTACGGGTGAGTGTTGTTATCGTGACCAGTGAACTGAGATAAGGTGGAGCTTTAGCAAGCATAGACTTATAGATGACCTGGACCAAGTGGGTCTGGCGAGAAATATGTAGCGAGGGCCAGCCGACTAGAGCATACAGGTCGCAGTGGTGGGTGGTATAAGGTGATTTGGTAGCAAAATGGATGGCACTGTGATAGACTGCATCCAGTTTGCTGAGTAGAGTATTGGAAGCTATTTTGTAGATGACATCGCCGAAGTCAAGGATCGGTAGGATAGTCAGTTTTACTACGGTAAGTTTGGCGGCGTGAGTGAAGGAGGCTTTGTTGAGAAGAAAGCCGATTCTAGATTTGATTTTGGATTGGAGATGTTTAATATGAGTCTGGAAGGAGAGTTTACTGTCTAAACAGACACCTAGGTATTTGTAGTTGTCCACATATTCTAGGTCGGAACCGTCCAGGGTGGTGATGCTAGTCGGGCGGGTGGGTGCGGGCAGCGAACGGTTGAAAAGCATGCATTTGGTTTTACTAGTGTTTAAGAGCAGTTGGAGGCCACTGAAGGAGTGTTGTATGGCATTGAAGCTCGTTTGGAGGTTAGTTAGCACAGTGTCCAAGAAGGACCAGAAGTATACAGAATGGTGTCGTCTGAGCAACATAATTGATATATACAGAGAAAAGAGTCGGCCCGAGAATTGAACCCTGTGGCACCCCCATAGAGACTGCCAGAGGTCCGGACAACATGCCCTCCGATTTGACACACTGAACTCTGTCTGCAAAGTAGTTGGTGAACCAGGCGAGGCAGTCGTTAGAAAAACCAAGGCTATTGAGTCTGCCGATAAGAATACGGTGATTGACAGAGTCGAAAGCCTTGGCCAGGTCGATGAAGATGGCTGCACAGTACTGTCTTTTATCGATGGCGGTTATGATATAATTTAGTACCTTGATCGTGGCTGAGGTGCACCCGTGACTGGCTCGGAAACCGGATTGCACAGCGGAGAAGGTACGGTGGGATTCGAAATGGTCAGTGATCTGTTTATTAACTTGGCCTTCGAAGACTTTGGATAGGCAGGGCAGGATGGATATAGGTCTGTAACAGTTTGGGTCTAGAGTGTCACCCCCTTTGAAGAGGGGGATGACCATGGCAGCTTTCCAATCTTTAGGGATCTCAGACGATACGAAAGAGAGGTTGAACAGACTGGTAATAGGGGTTGCAACAATGGTAGCGGATAGTTTTAGAAAGAGAGGGTCCAGGTTGTCTAGCCCAGCTGATTTGTATGGGTCCAGGTTTTGCAGCTCTTTCAGAACATCTGCTATCTGGATTTGGGTGAAGGAGAAGCTGGGAAGGCTTGGGCGAGTAGCTGCGGGGGGGGGGGGGGGGGGGGGGGGGGAGCTGTTGGCCCGGGGTTGGAGTAGCCAGGAGAAAGGCATGGCCAGCTGTTGAGAAATGCTTATTGAAATTTTCGATTATCATGGATTTATCGGTGGCGACCGTGTTACCTAGCCTCAGTGCTGTGGGCAGCTGGGAGGAGGTGCTCTTGTTCTTCATGGACTTTACAGTGTCCCAAAACCTTTTGGAGTTAGAGCTACAGGATGCAAATTTCTGCTTGAAAAAGCTAGCCTTTGCTTTCCTGACTGACTGCGTGTATTGGTTCCTGACTTCCCTGAACAGTTGCATATCGCAGGGACTATTTAATGCTATTGCAGTCCGCCACAGGATGTTTTTTTGCTGGTCAAGGGCAGTCAGGTCTGGAGTGAACCAAGGGCTATATCTGTTCTTAGTTCTGCATTTTTTGAATGGGCATGCTTATCTAAGAAGGTGAGGAAATTACTTTTAAAGAATGACCAGGCATCCTCGACTGACGGGATGAGGTCAATATCCTTCCAGGATACACGGGCCAGGTCGATTAGAAAGGCCTGCTCGAAGAAGAGTTTAAGGGAGCGTTTGACAGTGATGAGGGGTGGTCGTTTGACCGCGGACCCATAGCGGATACAGCCAATGAGGCAGTGATCGCTGAGATCCTGACTGAAAACAGCGGAGGTGTATTTGGAGGGCAAGTTGGTCAGGATAACGTCTATGAGGGTGCCCATGTTTACGGATTTAGGGTTGTACCTGGTGGGTTCCTTGATGATTTGTGTGAGATTGAGAGCATCTAGCTTAAATTGTAGGACTGCCGGGGTGTTAAGCATATCCCAGTTTAGGTCACCTAACAGAACAAACTCTGAGGCTAGATGGGGGGCGATCACTTCACAAATGGTGTCCAGGGCACAGCTGGGAGCGGAGGGGGGTTGATAGCAGGCGACAACAGTGAGAGACTTATTTCTGGAGAGATTTTTAAAATTAGAAGTTCAAACTGTTTGGGTATTGACCTGGAAAGTATGACAGAACTTTGCAGGCTATCTCTGCAGTAGATTGCAACTCCTCCCTGTTTGGCAGTTCTATCTTGATGGAAAATGTTGTAGTTGGGTATGGAAATCTCAGAATTTTTGGTGGCCTTCCTAAGCCAGGATTCAGACACGGCAAGGACATCAGGGTTGGCAGAGTGTGCTAAAGCAGTGAGTAAAACAAACGTAGGGAGGAGGCTTCTGATGTTGACATGCATGAAACCAAGGCTTTTTCGATCACAGAAGTCAACAAATGAGGGTGCCTGGGGACATGCAGGGGTTTACCTCCACATCAACTGAGGAACAGAGGAGGAGTAGGATGAGGATACGGCTAAAGGCTATCAAAACTGGTCGCCTAGAGCGGTGGGGACAAAAAATAAAAGGAGCAGATTTCTGGGCGTGGTAGAATAGATTCAGGGCAAAATGTGCAGATGGGTATGGTGGGGTGCGGGTACAGCGGAGGTAAGCCCAGGTACTGAGTGATGATAAAAGAGGTTGTATCTCTGGACAAGCTGGTTATAATGGGTGAGGTCATCGCATGTGTGGGAGGTGGGACAAAGGAGGTAACAGAGGTGTGATGAGTGGAACTAGGGGCTCCATTGTAAACTAAAACAATGATAACTAACCTAAACAACACTATACTACATATTGACATTTGAGAGAGACATACAGCGAGGCATAAAGTAATCACAGGTGTTAATTGGGAGAGCTAGCTAGACAACAATGGGTGAGACAACAGCTGATCTGGTAAAACAACAACAGGTAAAATGGGGATGACTGGGCAGAGAGGGTCGGTTAACAACACACACAGCCTGAGTTCGCGGCTGGGGCCGACAGATAAACAAAAAATAAACAGAATGGAGTACCGTGATTAATGGACAGTCCAGCAGGCATCAGCTATGTAGCCAAGTGATCATAGGGTCCAGGGGGCAGCAATAGATGGAACAGGGAAGCCGCGTAGTCGCTACTACGCTAGCACGCGGGCGACACGGCGTTTAAAGTTAGTAGCCCGGGGCTAGTAGAAGCATCTGCTCCGACGTCCGACGGAGGCCGGTTGAAGGCACAGCGGATGGAGTATTCGTCGGCAGACCAGTCATGGTGGTGCAGCGGGGCAGCATGTTGACAAAGGATCCAAGCCAGATGGCGAAAGAGGTATTGTAGTTGGAGTAATTTTGTTTGATAGCCGGGAGATGCGCCTGGCTCACGGCTAACTGGTGCTAGCTTCGGGGCAGGGGCATTAGCCACTATAGCCTCTCGGTAGCAGCGGTGATCTGGTGCCAAGGTCCAGAGCTTACGGCAAGGATCCGGTGGAGTAGTGGGTTCTAGCCGTGTTTGGGTGGAGTTCGGGTGAACAACTGAGTAGGCCGGGAGGTGGGCCTCAGGGATAGCTTCGGTACTAGGTAACTCGGTGGGTGCTAGCTAGCTGTGAAGATCAGGAGTAATGGTCCAGGGATTACGGCAGTAATCCGGAATTGTAGTGGAGAGACAGTCCGATACTGGTAGGTTGACGAGTATTATCCAGGCTAAAAAAAGGGCTGGTATCTGTGCAGAATTTAAAGGCCGCTAGCAGTGGCTAATAATGACTAAATAGCTTGTAGCTAAATTAGCTGGTTAGCTTCTGATGGCTAGGTGGTTCTTGCTATAAGGTCTAAAAATGAAAAATAATAGCGGTGCTGTATTACATTGGGTGAGGCAGGTTACCGGAAGGTATAATTGAATTAAAATGGAAAAGAGATTGAAAAGAAAAATTGAAATATATACAAAAAAAGATGAAAAATACAAAAGTACACAAGAGGACGAACAAAACACGTCTGCGCTGCTACGCCATCTTGGGTAGAAAGCGGTCCGTATGTCCGCATTGTCCGTAAGCTTGAGTTCAATTGCACACAAAAAATCTACAATGATGGAAAGACCTGTGTGATGTCCTTGTTAATGCAGACAGAGAAGAGCTCCAACTTCTTAATCATAGCCTCAATTTTGTCCCGCACATTGAATATAGTTGAGGAGAGTCCCTGTAATCCTAGATTCAGATCATTCAGGCAAGAAAAAACATCACCCAGATAGTCCAGTCATGTGAGAAACTCATCATCCTCCACAATAGTATGGGGCTTGCCTGTCATAGCCACTCGGTAGCTCACCATATAAGACGATATAATACGCTTCTAGCCCCTTCTTATTAATGGTATCTGTTTCTTTTATCCTACTACTCGAAAGTCGTCTTAATTCTCGCTCAAAAAACTCCTGTGGCTATTTTTTGGCATGTTTTGTTTCTAAATGTCTGTGCAACAGTGAAGGTTTCATCGAGTTGTGAGATAATACTTTTGCACATATAACACAGTGTGGCTGTGGAAAGGCACTACTCCCAATATAAGTGAACCCAAAATCAATGTAGTTCTCATTATATTTGCGCCTCTTCGATGGTCCAACGTCCCTGTCTGTTGTGCTTTCCCAGGTAAGGGGGCAGTAGCTCTTCGGCTGCATCAGATTCACAACTTTCGGTGTCCATGCTAGCTGGCATAACAACAAATTACTGATGCTAGCATTGGATGTGCTTGTGGAAGTAGAACAACTTGTGTTGTCGACAGGTGCAGGTGTAGTACTGCTGGTAGTAGCAGTACTACCAGTAGAGCTGTTATGTGTCTCTATGGATGCAGGCCTTACTTTTTTAACCTTTAATCCATTTTCAAGCAAACAGAATGAACAGCAGCTACGTTTGGCTACATACGGACCGTTAGTGGAATTCCTGCAAGAGAGTAACGGTTAATGTGATTGGATATTAATTATTTGACTAGGCTACCTGTATTTTACATTGTGTTGTTATTTTGCTGTACACTAGATGGTTTAATTTTTTTTTGGGCAGTGAAACGAGGCTACTCAGGTGAGGAGAAAAACTCACCCAAATGTATAGCCCCGTTGTAAAATATAAATGACTGTTTAAAAATGTGAATCACATTTTTATTTGGCGTACCACAGATGGCATTGCAGTATGCATACCCCAGTTTGGGAATACCTGAGCTAGACCAATTATGTACCAAAGACATCTTAAATCAGTTTTATATTTTTCTGCTGTGCATAATGTGCAGTAGGCTATGTATTGTACTACAACACAATCATTATTTTAATAAAGTTATTTTTGGGGGTGCTTAGGCTCATATATAGGCCTATGCGTATGCATAAGCTCTAATATACATATGGTTTTGAATTAATAATCACCTTAGAACGCATTGTCCATGGCATTGTGTTATAGGCTTTGAAACAACATCCAAAATCACTATGTTTTGCACTCAGTTTCAAACTATTGTTGAACTTCTACTTTTCAAATTGAACATCACAGTTAGGTGAGTTTTAAAAGCACAATGCTGTTTTGATATTGTGTTTGATGTGATTTCTGATTACATTTGCATTGATGTCCGAGTGGTTACAGGGGCAATAGAGCCAGCCATTAGCGACCTGATGGTAGTTAGCGAGTTGGGTACTGCCAATGCATGTCTAGAGTGCATAAGAGGAGCTTTTGTGACTCAACAGTCATGTGAAACTTTACTGCGGTCATGACTGCCTGTGGTAGTAATAGCGTGATTTTAAAATGGATTAAATTGAGATTTCTGTCACTGGCCTACACACAAGACTTCATAATGTCAATGAGGAATGATGTTTTTTTTAATTATTTAAAAATGAAAAGCTGAAATGTCTTGAGTCAAAATGTATTCAACCCCTTTGTTGTGGAAAGCCTAAATAAGTAAAAATGTGCATCACTGAAGAATTTCAAACAAAGATTCAACCACAAAAACCAGGAGTTTATCCAATACCTTGCAAAGAAGGGCACCTATTGGTAAATGGATTAAAAAAAAATAAGAAATTGAGTGTCCGTTTGAGCAATGGGAAGTTATTAATTACACTATGGATGGTGTATAAATTCACCCAGTTACTACAAAGATACGTGTCCTTCCTAACTCAGTCGCCGGAGAGGATGGAAACCGCTCAGGGATTTCACCATGAGGCCAATGGTGACTTAAAAACAGTTCCGGAGTTTAATGGCTTTAAAGAGAAAACTGAGGATGGATCAGCAACATTGTAGTTACTCCACAATACTAACCCAATTGTCAGAGTAAAAAGAAAGAAGTCTGTACAGAATTAAAATATTCCAAAACATGCATCATGTTTGCAACAAGTCATTAAAGTAATACTGCAAAACAATTGGCAAAGCAATTCACTTTTTGTCCCGAATACACCGTGTTATGTTTGGGGCTGTCACGCCCTGACCGTAGAGAGCCCTTTTATTTCTCTATTTTGGTTAGGTCAGGGTGTGATTTGGGTGGGCATTTTAGATGATGTATTTCTATGATTTTGTATTTCTATGTTGGCCTGATATGGTATCCAATCGTTGTCTCTGATTGGGGATCATATTTAGGCAGCCTTTTCCCACTGGGGTTTTGTGGGATCTTGTTTTTGTATAGCTGTTAGAAGCCTGCAAGACTTTTCTTCATGTGTTGTTTATTGTTTTTTTTCCTGGTTCACCTTTAAATAAAATATGATGAACCCAACTCATGTTGCGCCTTTGTCTACCCATAATGACGAACGTTACAGGGGCAAATCCAATACAACACATTACTGAGTACCACTCCGTATTTTCAAGCATTGTGGTGGCTGCATCATGTTATGAATATGCTTGTAATTGCTAAGGACTGGGGAGTTTTTCAGAACAAAAAAATACATGGAGTGGAGTTATGCACAGGCAAAGTCCTAGAGGAAAACCTGGTTCAGTCTGCTTTCGACCAGACACTGGATGAATTCACCTTTCAGCAGGACAATAACCTAAAACACGATTCCAAATCTCCACTGGAGTTGCTTACCAAGAAGACAGTGAATGTTCCTGAGCGGCCGAGTTACAGTTTTGACTTAAATCTGCTTAAAAAATCTATGGCAATACCTGACGATAGTTGTGTGGCAATGATCAACAACCAATTTTGACAAAGCTTGAAGAATTTTGAAAAGAAAAATGGGAAAATGTTGCACAATCCAAGTGTGGAAAGCTCTTAGAAACGTACCCAGAAAAAAAGGTGATTCTAACATGTATTGACTCAGGGGTTTGAATACTAATCAAGGTATATTAGTGTCATATGTTCCATATTTTTTGGGGACCAATGTTGAAAGTTTTCTTCCACTTTGACATTACAGATTATTTGGTGTAGATCCTTGACATAAAAATGACAATTAAATCCATTTTAATCCCACTTTATAACAGAACAAAATGTGGAAAAGTCAGGGGGTGTGAATACTTTCTGAATGCACTGTAAATCTGTTCATTGATCCACCCACTCATGTATATGTTTTTGAATTTACCCCAACCCTGCATGAAATCCACATCAATTTTACCGTTTGTAGCCTGCAGAGCAGTTGGTGCAGCCTTTGTGGATGGAGGAGCTTCAGTTGGATCCTCTGAGTATGAGATGGAAAAAGCATTTTCAGAGCATTATCTACCATCAGACATAATTAATACAAAAATATCAGCCATGACATATCTCTGTTTCTGCAGTTATTGCCAGGTTTGGCGTTTTTGTTGGGGAGAATAGTTACGCAAATAAGTTGATTGCAAAAAGGTGATTGCAAAACCAACTACACAACATTCCTATGCAATTAACAAGTGTAAGTCCACATTACTATGTACATTATTTGTTTCACTTTGAGAAGGTGGTATGCCATTTTTAGATGCTTCACATAAATATACAAGTATACTAAACATTAGGAACACCTTTGTAATATTGAGTTACACCCCCCTCTAAAAGGTGTCGAAAGCATTCCACAGGGATGCTGGCCCATGTTGACTCCAATGCTTCCCACAGTTGTGTCAAGTTGGCTGGATGTCCTTTGGGTGGACCATTCTTGATACACACTGGAGCGTGAAAAACCCAGCAGCGTTGCAGTTCTTGACACAAACCGTTGAGCCTGGCA
Source organism: Salmo salar (assembly GCF_965601325.2). Lineage (NCBI taxonomy): Eukaryota > Metazoa > Chordata > Actinopteri > Salmoniformes > Salmonidae > Salmo > Salmo salar. The sequence goes on along the minus strand of NC_138310.1, from coordinate 11,972,374 downwards.
CCTACTACCATACCCCATTCAAAAGCACTTACATCTTTTGTTTGCCCATTCACCCGATGAATGGCAGACATACACAATGTCTCAAGGCTTAAAAATCCTTCAATAACATGTCTCCTCACCTTGATCTACAATGATTGAAGTGGATTTAACAAGTGCCATCAATAAGGGATCATAGCATTGTTGTGGAAAGAGCAGGTGTTCTTAATGATTTTTGTGTTTGAATTGACTCCAACCCTCCATAAAATACACATCAATCCTACCATAGGTAACGTGCAGAGTGGTTGGTGCAGCCATGGTGGTTGGAGGAGCTTCAGTTGGTTCCTCTGAGAATGACACGGAAAAATATCATATTAAATAATATTTTTCAGAGCATTTATGTAGGCTAATGTCAGAGATAATAGTTATGCAAAAAAAGTGATTTGTTTAAACTTGAGAAATTATCTTGCGAAACTATGCAATTACCAAGTGTCGGTTAAATTTTTATGGACTTTCTTTTTTACATTGAAAAGGTAATATGCCATTTTTTACATGGTTGAATACATGATAGCTTATTTATAAATATATTAAATTAATAAATATTACATGAGTAATGATGTATGAAAAACATAATACATGCTAATGTCAAACTATTTAAATGACTGGCTTTACCTTTTGGTATGTCAACATCTTGAGTGCCCAATTTATGCTCCACAGAACATATGTATTTGTTCCTGTACGTCTTCTCTTTATCAATGATGATCATACTTGTCGTCCGCCCTTCCTCTCTCTGCTCCAGCTCTTCCATCTCTGCTTTGGGCACCTCCATTGTTCGGCCGTTTTTATCCATCACCTTCCATGAAATCTTGACCAAGTCTGGAAACATGTCTCTAGCCAGACATAGCAGGGTGGTTTTCCTGTTCGGCTCAGGTTTGGACACTGAGTAGACCGTCACTTTGGGTTTTTTTACACGATCTGATTTTAATGAGACACAAGAACATTTACAGTCGTCTTGAAATGGACATCATACTCAAGTTTTCATACTTCAGATGTAGTCTGTTGTCCCACACCATTTGTTGTATATCCAGCTTACTGTCTATATTCCATTAAACAATAAATTACATACATAAATTACATGTACCAACTCATTCTATTTTTCATATCAACTATCCTTTCTGGAATGTCGTATTTCAATATAATGTAAATCAAAACTTTCAATATCATTTAATTAATAAGATTCTTAGCTAAGTAAACCATCAAACATTCTCACCCCATATAAAATTACTTTACATTTATATCACACATTTAACTGTGGGTGTATATCTCTAAGATTATGACATGCAATATACTGCAAATTGTGCATATGGCTTTATTGAAACTAATTGTAAACTTTCAAAAATATATGTTTTTATTTTCTAACATGAGTTGATCACACACAGTGCATATTTGCGAAGCGATACTTCAGGATGTTTCCTCAATTATTTGGGAAATTGATTAGACATATTCATTATTCATTATTAATGTCTATTGCCGAAAATCAGAGGAATGGATCTCTTACCTGTCACATGAAGTGTTATACCAGAGCCAAATAAAAGTGCATACACAGTGAAAATTCCCTTGACAAAAAGTAGTCTGCATCTTGTCTTGTCCGGGCTTGTGTTACTTAACTGTACAACGGTTGACCAGTTAAGATAATTTCATTTTCCCGATAATAAGGTATAATTTCCAAGGATATCATCAGAACAGAATCATCCCTTAAAATCCTTAAAGATGCACTATGCAGAAATTGCTCTGCCATATCCTGGCTACTAAAATTCTAAAAGTTTGCCTAATTTCAGTTTAAGTGACAAAAAAGCAAGTATAGTGTGGAGAATCATTGTACCACCTAAACCGCTGTAAAATATATTTTCCATTACCAAAAATATTGTATCAGTTGTTTGAAGCTGGTGTACGAAACCGAAAGTAAAAGAAGCAAAAAGAAAAGGTAAGCATGGGAGGCAAAGGAAAAGTGCACATAGAACAGATCTACCCCTACTTAGACTTGCTTTCAATCAGAATGACTGGTCTATAACTCACAATTCTATGTGAATTTTGTCAGGTCATCCAAAAATGTACATATTGCAGGTTTAAGTGGCTAATCTTTGTGTTTAACTTAGCTAACATATGGAATTGTTGTAAGATGGTCATACCAAGTATCATTTAGCTATTTGATTTTGAAATGTATGGCCCCTTTAGGTAAAAACAATATATACAGCACCAGTCAAAGGTTTGGACACACTCATTCCAGGGTTTTTATTTAATTTGACAACTTTCTACATTCAAAAGTATGTGGACACACCTTCAAATTAATTGTTTCGGCAATTTCAGTCACACCCGTTGCTGGCAGGTGTCTAAAATCGAGCACACAGCCATGCAATCTCAATGGAGAAACATTGGCAGTAAATGGGCTTACTGAAGAGCTCACTGACTTGGAAAGTGGTACCTTCATAGGATGCCACCTTTCCAACAAGTCAGTTCATCAACTTTCTGCCCTGCTAGAGCTGTCCCGGTCAACTGTAAGTGCTGTTATTCTGAAGCGGAAACGTCTAGGAGCAACAACAGCTCAGCCATGAAGTGATAGGCCACACAAGCTCACAGAACGGGACTGCCGAGTGCTGAAGCACATAGCTTGTAAAAATTGGCTGTCCTCGGTTGCAACACTCACTACCTGTCAGTTTCTGTGTTATTTGATTGTTGTTTCCTTAGGTTACCACTGGAGGGCACCCTTACCTTGTTTTCTAGTTTCCAGGTTACCCTGATTATTACTTATTGGATTCACGTGGGTTTAATTACCTTCTCTGTTCACCTCGTTGCCTTGTTATTTAGGTTCCTCATTTGGCCTGTATCTTTGCTTAGGTCTCATGTTTTTATTTTGTGTGCTCTTGTCCGGTTGCCTTGTTTCTGTTGAGACTCTAAGTCAAAGTTCTGGATTTACCCTTACCTCTGCTTTCTGTGTTTCTCTGCGCCTGGGTTTGAGTTCGTACTAGCAATATTGTTATAGTAGACCTAAACCAACGATGGACCCAGCAGAGATTTCTCAGTCGTCCGAGGAGCATTCCGAACTCCATCATTTACGGTCGGCTCTCACCCACCATGGAACTGTGATTGATTTCCATGAGGCGCAGCTGCAGACATTGTCGGATGATTTAATAACTCTTGTGTCCGCTCTGCAGACAGGACAGGCGGAAGCAACGGCTGCTGCACCTGTGGCTGTTCCTAATCCTCCACTCCCTACCAGCTCAGCGTCTTCCTCCCTACTGGAGCCTCATCTCCCGGCACCAGAGCGCTATGAGGGGCATCCTGGGAATTGTCGTGGGTTCCTGCTCCAATGCTCGCTGGCCTTCGAGCTGCAGGCATCAACGTTTCCCACCGAGCGTTCACGAGTGGCATACGTCATCTCCTTGCTCTCAGGATGGGCTCTGACCTGGGCCACGGCCATATGGGAGCAGCAATCAGACATTTGTCTTAATTGGCAAAGCTTCGCCCAGGAGATGAAGAGGGTTTTTGATCACCCCATCAGTGCCAGGGACGCTGCTAAAAGACTCATTGCGCTTTGGCAGGGCAGCCGGAGCGTAGCTGATTACACCATTGTCTTTCGGACGCTCCCTGCTGAGAGTGGTTGGAATACAGAGGCACTTCACTCAGCCTTTCTGAACGGACTCAGCGAAGTTCTCAAGGATGAACTGGCTACCCAGGACAACCCTGACAGTCTGGATGAGTTTATCGTTCTGGCCATCCGGATTGACAACCGGCTTCGGGAACATCGTCGTGAGAGGACGGAGGGGTTCCGAGTCGTTTCCAGTGTTTCGGGTTCCGCTGAGGGAGTCAATTCTTTGTTTGTTCCACTGCCTTATGCTGCGTCTGCTTGTCCTGTACCCCGTCAGAGTTCTCAATTCGGCTCTGGTTCTCCTTCATATCCTTCAGAGGAGCCGATGCAATTGAGACGGACCAGACTTTCCGCTCTGGAGAAAAGGCGCAGGATTAATGAGCAACGTTGTCTTTACATTGTATATGAAACGCTTCAGTCTGGTTTTAGACCCCATCATAGCACTGAGACTGCACTCGTGAAGGTGGTAAATAACCTTTTAATGTCATCAGACCAAGGCTCTGCATCTGTCCTCATGCTCCTAGACCTTAGTGCGGCTTTAGATACCTCTATCACCACATACTTTTGGAGAGGTTGGAAACCCAAATTGGTCTACACGGACAAGTTATGGCCTGGTTTAGATCTTATCTGTCGGAAAGATATCAGTTTGTCTCTGTGGATGGTTTGTCCTCTGACAAATCAACTGTACATTTTCACTATATGTTTTACCTCTTGGTGATGTCAATCGGAAACATAATGTTAACTTTCACTGCTATGCGGATGATACACAGCTGTACATTTCAATCAAACATGGTGAAGCCCCAAAATTGCCCTCCCTGGAAGCCTGTGTTTCAGACATGAGGAAATGGATGGCGGCAAATGTTTTACTTTTAAACTCGGACAAAACAGAGATGCTAGTTACAGTGCCTTGCAAAAGTATTCACCCCCCTTGGCATTTTTTCCTATTTTGTTGCATTACAACTTGTAATTTAAATTAAAAGAAAAAAATAACTTGTTTCACCCCAAAAATGTATGTCTGTATTTACCCCTTTGCTATGAAGCCCCTAAAAAAGATCTGGTGCAACCATTTACCTTCAGAAGTCACATAATTACTTAAATAAAGTCCACCTGTGTGCAATTTAAGTGTCACATGATCTATCACATGATCTCAGTATATATACACCTGTTCTGAAAGGCCCCAGAGTCTGCAACACCACTAAGCAAGGGGCACCACCAAGCAAGCGGCACCATGAAGACAAAGGAGCTCTCCAAACAGGTCAGGGACAAAGTTGTGGAGAAGTACAGATCAGGGTTGGGTTATACTAAAATATCAGAAACTTTGAACATCCCACAGAGCACTATTAAATCCATTTAAAAAAAATGGAAAACATATGGCACCACAACAAACCTGTCAAGAGAGTGCTGTCCACCAAAACTCACGGACCAGGCAAGGAGGGCATTAATCAGAGAGGCAACAAAGAGACAAAAGATAACCCTGAAGGAGCTGCAAAGCTCCACTGCGGAGATTGGAGTATCTATCCATAGGACCACTGTAAGCCGTACACTCCACAAAGCTGGGCTTTACAGAAGAGTGGCCAGAAAAAAGCCATTGCTTAAAGAAAAAAATAAGCAAACACGTTTGGTGTTCGCCAAAAGGCATGTGGCAGACTCCCCAAACATATGGAAGAAGGTACTCTGTTTAGATGAGACTAAAATTAAGCTTTTTGGCCATCAAGGAAAACGCTATGTGTGGCGCAAACCCAACACCTCTCATCCCCCCTAGAACACCATCTCCACAGTGAAGCATGGTGGTGGCAGCATCATGGGTATGTTTTTCATCGACAGAGACTGGGAAACTGGTCACAATTGAAGGAATGATGGATGGCCGCTAAAGACAGGGAAATTCTTGAGGGAAACCTGTTTCAGTCTTCCTGAGATTTGAGACTGGGACGTAGGTTCACCTTCCAGCAGGACAATGACCCTAAGCATACTGCTAAAGCAACACTTGCGTGGTTTAAGGGAAAAATGTAAATGTCTTGGAATGGCCTAGTCAAAGCCCAGACCTTGATCCATATGAGAATCTTTAGTATGATTTAAATATTGTTGTACACCTGCGGAACTCATCCAACTTGAAGGAGCTGGATTAGTTTTGCTTTGAAGAATGGGCAAAAATCCCAGTGGCTAGATGTGCCAAAATTATAGAGATATACCCCATGAGACTTGCAGCTGTAATTGCTGCAAAAGGTGGGGGGGGGGGGGGGGGTGAATCGTTATGCACACTCAAGTTTTCCGTTTTTTTGTGTTATTTCTTGTTTGTTTCACAATACAAAATATGTTGCATCTTCAAAGTGGTAGGCATGTTGTGTAAATAAAATGATACAACCCCCCCAAAAAAATCTATTTTAATTCCAGGTTGTAAGGCAACAAAATAGGAAAAATGCCAAGGGGGTGAATACATTCGCAAGCCATTGTATAGGTCCCAAGAAACAAAGAGATCTTCTGTTGGATCTGACAATTAATCTTGTTGGTTGTACAGTCGCCTCAAATAAAACTGTAAAGTACCTTGGCGTTATTCTGGACCCTGGTCTCTCTTTTGACGAAGAAGGACAGCTTTTTTTTCTACGTAACATTGCAAAAATCAGAAACTTTCCGTCCAATAATGATGCAGATATATAAATCCATGCTTTTGTCACCTCTAGATTAGACTACTGCAATGCTCTACTTTTCGGCTACCCAGATGAAGCACTAAATTAACTTCAGTTAGTGCTAAACACAGTTAGTTAGTGCTAAACACAGTTAACTTCAGTTAGTGCTAAATATGGCCGGCAAAGACCTGAGAAGATTCCAAGCAGGAAGTGGACTGTCTGCGAATTTGTAGTTCTTCTTTCTAGTCCCTTTCGAAACTACAGTATCTCTGGGGTTACGTAGCACTTTCTAAGGCTTCCATTGGCTCTCTAAAGCCTTCAGAAAGCGTATTGAGGCGTCTCCTGTCTCTGGGCAGAGTATGGTAGCTCAGTTTGTCAGTGGTCTGCCTGGTGACTAAGAGATTGGATATGCGCGGTCCGGCGACCATGCTGTTTTTTCTTTTCCTTTTTGAATTAATACACTATTGTCCGGTTGGAATAATATCGCTATTTTACGAGAAAAATACCGTAAAAATTGATTTTAAACAGCATTTGAGATACTTCGAAGTACGGTAAAGGAACTTTTAGAATTTTTTGGTCTCGAAATGCGCTCGTGCGTTACCCTTTGGATAGTGACCTGAACGCACGAACAAAACGGAGGTATTTGGACATAACTATGGATTATTTGGAACAAAAACAACATTTCTTGTGGAAGTAGCAGTCCTGGGAGTGCATTTTGACGAAGAACAGCAAAGGTAATACCATTTTTCTAACACTAATTCTGAGTTTAGATTGCCCCGAAGTTGGCGGGTGTCAAAATAGCTAGCCGTGATGGCTGAGCTATGTACTCAGAATATTGCAAAATGTTCATTCGCCGAAAAGCTATTTTAAAATCTGACATCGCGATTGCATAAAGGAGTTCTGTATCTATAATTCTTTAAATAATTGTTATGTATTTTGTCAACGTTTATGATGAGTAATTTAGTAAATACACTGGACGTTTTGGGTGGGAATGCTAGTTCTGAACATCACATGCCAATGTAAAAAGCTGTTTTTGGATATAAATATGAACTTGATTGAACAAAACATGCATGCATTGTATAACATAATGTCCTAGGAGTGTCATCTGATGAAGATCATCAAAGGTTAGTGCTTCATTTAGCTGTGTTTTGGGTTTTTGTGACATTTATGCTTGCTTGGAAAATGGCTGTGTGATTATTTGTGGTTATGTACTCTCCTAACATAATCTAATGTTTTGCTTTCACTGTAAAGCCTTTTTGAAATCGGACAATGTGGTTAGATTAACGAGAGACTTGTCTTTAAAATGGTGTAAAATAGTCGTATGTTTGAAATATTGAAATTATTGCATTTTTGAGGTTTTCTATTTCGCGCCATGCTATTCCACTGGCTGTTGAATAGAGTGGGACGGTGACGTCCTACCTTGCCCATAGAGGTTAAGGCTAGGGCTGATTTCAAGGTTTTACTGCTACCCTACAAAGAATTACATGGGCTTACTCCTATCTATCCTTCGGATTTGATCCTGCCGTACAGTTATATCTGGAGTATTTCTCCTGTTTTATCCGGTGTCCTGTGTGAAATTAACCTGTTGGGGATAGGGGGCAGTATTGACACGGCTGGATAAAAAACGTACCCGATTTAATATGGTTACTACTCCTGCCCAGTAACTAGAATATGCATATAATTATTGGCTTTGGATAGAAAACACTCCAAAGTTTCTAAAACTGTTTGAATGGTGTCTGTGAGTATAACAGAACTCAAATGGCAGGTCAAAACCTGAGAGATTCCTTTACAGGAAGTGGCCTGTCTGACCATTTATTGTCTTTCTTTGACATCTCATTCAATTACAAAGGATCTCTGCGGTAACGTGACACTTCCCACGGCTCCAATAGGCTCTCAGAGCCCGGGAAAAACCTGAATGTCGTCATTTCAGCCCCAGGCTGAAACACATTATCGCCTTTCTCAAGTGGCCGATCAAGGGACTGTGGGCTTAGGCGCGTGCACTGGCCGCCCCCGTCTTTGTGTTTTTTCCTCTGTTTGCCGAAAAGGAGATTCCCGGTCGGAATATTATCGTTTTTTACGAGATAAATTGCATAAAAATTGATTTTAAACAGTGGTTGACATGCTTCGAGGTACGGTATTGGAATATTTAGAATTTTTTTGTCACGAATTGCGCCATGCGCGCGACCCTGATTTACCATTTCGGATAGTGTCTGGGACGCACGAACAAAACGCCGCTATTCGGATATAACGATGGATTATTTTGGACCAAACCAACATTTGTTATTGAAGTAGAAGTCCTGGGAGTGCATTCTGACGAAGACAACAAAGGTAATCAAACTTTTGTAATAGTAAATCTGATTTTGGTGAAGGCTAAACTTGCCGGGTGTCTAAATAGCTAGCCCGTGATGGCTGGGCTATGTACTTAGAATATTGCAAAATGTGCTTTCACCAAAAAGCTATTTTAAAATCGGACATATCGAGTGCATAGAGGAGTTCTGTATCTATAATTCTTAAAATAATTGTTATGCTTTTTGTGAACGTTTATCGTGAGTAATTTAGTAAATTGTTAGTAAATTCCCCGGAAGTTTGCGGGGGGTATGCTAGTTCTGAACGTCACATGCTAATGTAAAAAGCTGTTTTTTGATATAAATATGAACTTGATTGAACAAAACATTCATGTATTGTATAACATAATGTCCTAGGGTTGTCATCTGATGAAGATCATCAAAGGTTAGTCCTGCATTTAGCTGTCTTCTGGGTTTTTGTGACATTATATGCTAGCTTGAAAAATGGGTGTCTGATTTATTTCTGGCTTGGTACTCTGCTGACATAATCTAATGTTTTGCTTTCGTTGTAAAGCCTTTTTGAAATCGGACAGTGTGGTTAGATTAACGAGAGTCTTGTCTTTAACCTCTATGGGACCGGCGGGACGAATTCGTCCCACCTACGTAACAGCCACTGCCATCCTGTGGCGCGATTTTCAAAATCTTCAAAATCATATTACTTCAATTTCTCAAACATATGACTATTTTACAGCCATTTAAAGATAAGACTCTCGTTAATCTAACCACACCATACGATTTCAGGATTATTTCCAGGTCGCAATTGTAAATGAGAACTTTTTCTCAACTTGCCTACCTGGTTAAATAAAGGTGAAAAATTATCATGTGGAGTTTATCCAGTTACATTTGGTGGACTCTCCTGAGCTTCCCCTGGTTCTTGGACATCCGTGGCTTTCTATTCATAAGTCCTCAGGAAGAGTTCTGGGATGGAATCCTTCATGCCAGTCCACCTGCCAGCAACTCTCTCCACATCCTTCCGGCCCTGCTCGTCTGGAGGCTTCCGATTCTCCTCTTTCCCGGGTGGTGATGACAAGCCTGATCTTTCCCGCATACCTCGGGATTACTGGGATCTGGGTCAGGTCTTCAGCAAATGAAGGGCCAGCAAACTGCCTCCTCACAGGTCCTATGAATGTGCCATCGACCTCCTGCCCAGCACCACTCCTCAGAGTGGAGGGCTATATTCTCTCTCAGGTCTAGAAACTGCAGCCATGAACAGTTATATTAAGGAGGCGCTGGCGGCTGGTTTTATTTCGGCCATCCAATTCACCTGCAGGAGCGGGTTTTTTCTTTGTTTGAAAGCGGGATGGGGATTACGTCCCTGTATCGATCACCGGGGTTTAAATAACATTACCATCAAGAACCGTTACCCTCTTCCTCTTATGTCATCAGCCATTGAGAGACTCCAGCATGCTACGGTTTTCTCAAAATTGGATTTACGGAACGCGTACAATCTGGTGCGCATCAGACATGGAGACGAGTGGAAGACAGCATTCAAATCCCCAAATGGACATTATGAGTACCGTGTCATGCTGTTTGGACTACAAATGCTCCAACCGTTTTCCAGGCCCTGGTTAATGATGTGCTGCGCGACTTCCTTCACCAGTTTGTGTTTGTGTACCTGGATGACATCCTCATCTTCTCCAGGTCCATGGTTGAACACATCCAACATGTTTGCCAGGTTCTTCAAGACTCATCTCTCACCACTTGATCAAGAAGGCCGAAAAGTGTGAGTTTCATGTTCCACGGATCTCCTTCCTGGTGTACATCATGTCTCAGGGCTGTGTACGGATGGACTCCCAAAAGGTAGAAGCAGTGGTCAACTTGCCACAGCCAAGCACAGTCAAGCAAGTCCAGCGTTTTGGGGTTTTTTGCTAATTTCTACAGGAGATTTGTGAGATACTTTAGTTCTGTGGCTGCAACATTGACAGTGCTCAGCAAGGGCTCGGCTGGGCATGTTAGCCCGACCCCTGCTGTGAGAAGGCATTCCAGGACCTGAAACATCGGTTTTCTTCTGCACCCATTCTAGTTCATGCGGATCCTTCTCTTCCCTTCGTGGTAGAGATGGATGCCTCTGACGTTGGCGTGGGTGCGGTTCTGTCTAACCGCTCGGCTAAAGACCAAAAGCTTCATCCCTGTACCTTCTTCTCCAGTTGTCTCACTCCAGCGGAGAGGAACTATGATGTCGGCAATCGAGAGCTTCTTGCGGTCAAACTGGCTTTGGAGGAGTGGCGGCACTGGTTGGAGGATTTGGAACATCCCTTTATGGTTTGGACTGACCACAAGAACCTGGCCTACACCTAGGAGGCTAAATGCCTCAGTCCCCGACAGGCTCGTTGGGCTCCTTTCTCCACTCAGATCAGATTCACGTTATCGTACCGTCCGGGGTCTAAGAACGTGAAGCCGGATGCCCTTTCTCGCCAGTCCCCAGCTCCAGTGAGGATCGGTCGCTTGGATCCATCATCCCCAGGACGCTCATCCTCGCGCCGGTGTCCTGGGGTATAGAGACTGTCGTGAGGGAGACGCAAGGTAGGGAGGCAGTTCCTGACGGCTGTTCATCTAACAGACTTTTTATTCCTCTTGAGGTACGGTCCAAGTTACTTCCTCTCCACGGTCCAGGCCAGATGGTCTGGTTGTCTACTAAGGATCTGCCTCTGCCCGTGGAATCTAGGAAGTTGGCACCCCAATACATTGAGCCATTCAAGGTTCTACGGCGTATTAATCCAGTGGCCTATCGTCTTCATCTTCCCCTGTCCGTGAGGGTTCATCCCGCCTTCCACATCTCCAGACTCAAGCCTGTGGTGTTCAGTCCTCTGGTTCCGGCCACTTGGCCTCCACCTCGCATGATAGCAGGACAGCCAGCCTACACTATGCGACGCATCCTCTCCAGTTGCCAGTTCCGGCGTGGGACTCAGTATCTTGTAGACTGGGAAGGTTACGGTCCTGAGGAGCGATCATGGGTTCCGGCTCAGGACATTCTGGACCCCGGACTCATTCGGGATTTCCGTCGCCGTTCAGCTACCCCTGGTGGAAATTCAGGAGCTGTTCCTTTCGGGGAGGTCCTGTCACAGTTTCTGGGTTATTTGATTGTTGTTTCCTTAGGTTACCGCTGTAGGGCACCCTTACCCTGTTTTCTAGTTGACAGGTTACCCTGATTATTACTTATTGGATTCACCTGTGTTTAATTACCTTCTCTGTTCACCTGGTTGCCTTGTTATTTAGGTTCCTCAGTTGGCCTTTATCTTTGTCTCATGTTTTTGGGGATTTACCCTTACCTCTGCTTGCTGTGTTTCTCTGCGCCTGGGTAGGAGTTCGTACTAGCAATATTGTTACACAAACGAGTTCCAAACTGCTTCTGGAATCAACGTCAGCACAAGATATGTTCGTTGGGTGCTTCATGAAATGGGTTTCCGTGGCCGAGCAGTCTCACACAAGCCTAAGATCACCATGTGCAATGACAAGCGTTGGCTGCAGTGGTGTAAACCTTGCCGCCATTGGACTCTGGAGCAGTGGAAAGGTGTTCTCTGCAGTGATGAATCGAGCTTCACCATCTGGCAGTCTGATGGAGGATTCTGGGTTTGGCAGATGCCAGGAGAACACTGCCTGCCCAAATGCATTTTACCAACTGTAAAGTTGGAGGAGGCATAATGGTCTGGGGCTGTTTTTCATGGTTTGGGCTAAGCCCCTTAGTTCCAATGAAGGGACATCTTAATGCTACAGCATACAATGCCATTCTAGACGATTCTGTGTTTCCAACTTTGCGGCAACAGTGTGGGGAAGGCCCTTTCCTGTTTCCTTGCATGACAATGCCCACAGACATGGCTTAGACTCTAGAGGGTTAAAGTGGTAAAGGTATAGACACACACCATACACACACAAGCGCATACACAATGCTTGCACACACACGCCCACACAGTAATGAGTTGGAACATGAAGCCTACAGCCAGAGCTCTAAATTAACTTTTTTTTCATTGGTAGCACTGGTGCTTCAAAAAAACTTTAAGGTCAGAAACACATTATCAAATTTAGGAACACTAGAAAATACAATTTTTAAAATTGGTTGAGATATAGCCTATATGAGGCAAATTTGAATTCTTTCTACTTCGGAACCACACACTGTGCCCTAGAAACTAATCTGTAGCCCTGTTTATTATTAAAAATTATTATTGAAATGACAGAGTTAATTGTGGAATATTACGTCTCTAGAGTGTTTAAACACACTATTTTCAAACCAGCTTACTGCTGTGTAATGTCACATGATTTAAAAAAGATAAAAGGATGTTACGTTAACTTTAGGACGAAAAGATGATTGAAAATGAATTATGTTCGTTTTCACATTTCATTCCAAGAAGTTAACCCTCTGTTCACCTCCTTGCAGATCACAGACAACTGGGTAGGTGTTGGAAACAGCTCCCAATTTCTGCCATGTCTCTTCTGGTACCAGTAGAAGAAGAAGAAGTTAGCTCCTCACTGAGTGACAACTTTGCAGTTGAAGGAGGGACTCTTTCCCTCTCTCCTAGTCTTTCCTGTGTAGGGCTCTGATGAAGGTTGACTGACCGAAAGCTATATTAATATGAATTTGCCTCTGATTGGAAGTGTGCTGAGACTTTTTACAGTTTTTTTCACTTTTGCATTTTGCCTCCAGCACCTTCAGTAATCTGTTTTGGATGTGCGGTAGATTCTGCCTATTATCCGTGTTAAGTACCTGAAACACAATCATTATGGCTTATCCATGGGTATTGTTAGCCAGGACCAAACTATGACTGGGCGTTTCGACTCTGTTTCCACCGTGTCTAAGGAAACCCCTTAGCCGTCCTATATTCACGGTACAGCCAGATAGCACACAAACCTCTGCCCAACCTTTGCACATGATGTATGCAGGACACATCAGGAAGATGCAGTTTAGACAGTGTTTGCTCATTGGCAAGGTATTTCTCTGATATATTTAGGATTCCTTTTAGAATAGCATTTAACTTTGGATTTGAAGAAGACACTCCACTCTAACCTCTGATTATGTCACTTGCTGTGGTGCATTTTGTCTTCATGAATTCACAGCTTGATTAACACCACAGAGTTTTTGAACAGGCCGTGTGCATCAGTTCTTACTGTGGGTTGCCGTGTCATAGCAGGCACAGTAGTAGGTGGCAGAATGGGACACTTTAACTAACTGGATCTTCAGATTACAGGTCTTACTTTGTCTCACGGCTGAGAATTCATCTTTTTGAGGATGGTTGTAATCTGAATAGACAGTGCAGTAACCATTTTGTATACGGAGGATCAAGATGAAAGATTCTCCCTCCTTCTTCTGGTACCAGTAGACATAATTGCAATTCTGATCAATGTTTTGGCAGCTGAAGATGACAGTCTGTCCCTGTTTCCTAATCAATGTCATCTTGTTGTCCAATTTCTGTCCTGCCACTGACACTGCAATGACAAAATGGCAACAACAACACACTGAGAGAAAAATACATTAGCAGAAGTAAAAAGCAATTACGTGTCCACAATCTTTGCATCAATCATAGATTTAAATTCAGACAGAGACACTACTTTCCTCCAGCCATTTCCAGTTGCTCAATGACCAGGGTGCACTATACAAAAAATATATATTTTACGTGATGGACAAACACTTACTTAAATAAAGTGAGTAAAGAATGACAACAGAGCCTAGAGACATTTCTATGATGATTCTGATGTGTCCTCTATTGAACCTGAAGATACTTGTGTTCAGTTGGAGCAGAGACGAAGATGTGAGGTGAAACACTGTCACTCGGGCCTTGTGGTTTCTAACTGCTCCTCAAATCTGATGCCACTTCCTGTGGTTGTTGACAATGTTCCATTTATATTATCAACTTCTCTCTCCCTCCTCCCAAAGTGTGCACTTGTTCACTTCCTTTTACTGATTTGAAAGAAATATGGTGGACAGGCCACTAACCCATGCTTCCACCTATCCAATGCTTGTGGGAAGTAGTGAAAATAGATATTGGAACATACCCATTCAGTGTATAAATTCAACCATTCAAGTCTTTTTTTACCAGATTTATCAATACTACTCAGCTAAGTGATACATTCCAGATGTATCCTTATTCAAGGTCTTCCTAACAGAATGTTTGACTTTTGATGTAGACCTCTGTGTACCAATCCCAGATTGCTCCTTTAACCCATCAGAGTCTCAGCCCTGTCTAAGCCGGGGAAGGGGGTGTCTACTAAGCTATATGGAATTGTTCTAAGAAGTTCATACCAAGGATCATTTAGCTATCTGATTTTGAATTTTAAGACCGCTTGAAGTATAAAAAAAAGTTCAACAAATTATTTGAAAAATTATTTTGGGCCTTACTGCTATTACAAATGCATTGAATAACATATTCAATAATGGAACAACACATAGTCCCCCCAAAATATCAAAATGAAGTTTGTTCTGAAGTGTCTCTCCTATATCAGAGATATATGAAAGAAAGGTAAAAAAATAAATAAAAAAATTAATAAGCTGGAAGATCGGCTGTACTGACTTCAGACGTTTGGTCTGACAAACACCGCTCTTGCTCTGTCACATTTCACTGCAGATGTGGAAGTGCGACATAGGCTGATGTGGTGGATTGAGCCAAAAAAACATATATCTCTAGCTTAAACTGAAAAATATTGATGGGTATTTTTGTATTATGCTAATTTGATTTCCACCAGGGTGCGGAAATCGGCTCTAGGGGTTTAAAGAGACACTACAGGATTTTCGCAATGGAACCCTTTATCAACTTCCCCAGAGTCAGACGAACTCATTGATGAAAATGTTATCTTTGCATGCAGTTTGGACAAAGTTTACTGGTAACTTATTAGATAATTTGTAGTCATTTTGGGCGCTTTGGAACTGGTGTTTTTCTGAATCAAACGCGCCAAATAAATTGACATTTTGGGGATATAAAAAAGGAGTTTATCGAACAAAAGGACCATTTGTGATGTTTCTGGGACATATTGGAGTGCCAACAGAAGATCTTCAAAGGTAAGGCATGAATTGTATCGTTATTTCTGACGTTTGTGTCGCCACCTGCCTAGTTAAAAATTATTGTTATGCATTTGTATAGTGGGGTGCTGTCCTCAGATAATCGCATGGCTTGCTTTCGCCTTAAAGCCTTTTTTAAATCTGACACCGCGGCTGGATTAACAAGAAGTTAAGCTTTATTTTTGACATATTGCATGTGTATTTTCAAGAATATTAAATATTTAGAATTCTGTAGTTCGAATTTGGCGCCCTGCACTTTCACTGGATGTTGATCAGGTGGGACGGTAACCTAGAGAGGTTAATTATGCTTGTATTCCTACGTTTACTGACACCGGCCATATTCAACGGGTGTTTAGTGCTCATAAAGTAATTATTCTGTGCTCTGGTACACTCAGACGAGAGTGCTCTGAAATCTCTGTAGATAATAAGCTGGACACATTACATTTTAACACCTTTTTTTCTGATTAACCTGTTATGGCTAGGGGGCAGTATTTTCACGGCTGGATAAAAAACGTACCCGATTTAATCTGATTATTACTCCTGCCCAGAAACTAGAATATGCATATAATTATTAACTTTGGATAGAAAACACTCCAAAGTTTCTAAAACTGTTTGAATGGTGTCTGTGAGTATAACAGAACTCATTTGGCAGGCCAAAACCTGAGAAGATTCTGTACAGGAAGTACCCTGTCTGACCATTTCTTGGCCTTCTTTGTCATCGCTATCCATTACAAAGGATCTCTGCTGTTACGTGACACTTCCTACGGCTTCCATGGGCGCTCAGAGCCCGGGAAAAAGCTGAATGACGTAATTCAAAGCCCTGGCTGAAACACACGAGCGCTTTTGCTAAGTGGTCTATCAGAGGACAAAGGGCTTAGGCGCGTGCACTGGCCGCCCCCGTCTTTCTGTTTTTCCCTCTATTTACCAAAAAGCAGATTCTCGGTCGGAATATTATCACTTTTTTACGAGATAAATTGCATAAAAATTGATTTTAAACAGCGGTTGACATGCTTCGAAGTACGGTAATGGAATATTTAGAAATTTTTTGTCACGAAATGCGCCATGCGCGCGATCCTGATTTACCATTTTGGATAGTGTCTAGAACGCACAAACAAAACGCCGCTATTTGGATATAACGATGGATTATTTGGGACCAACCCAACATTTGTTATTGAAGTAGAAGTCCTGGGAGTGCATTCTGACGAAGAACAGGAAAGGTAATAACATTTTTCTTATAGTAAATCTGATTTTGGTGAAGGCTAAACTTGCCGGGTGTCTAAATAGCTAGCCCGTGATGGCTGGGCTATGTACTTAGAATATTGCAAAATGTGCTTTCACCAAAAAGCTATTTTAAAATCGGACATATCAAGTGCATAGAAGAGTTCTGTATCTATAATTCTTAAAATAATTGTTATGCTTTTTGTGAACGTTTATCGTGAGTAATTTAGTAAATTGTTAGTAAATTCCCTGGAAGTTTTCAGGGGTTATGCTAGTTCTGAACGTCACATGCTAATGTAAAAAGCTGTTTTTTGATATAAATATGAACTTGATTGAACAAAACATGCATGTATTGTATAACATAATGTCCTAGGTGTGTCATCTGATGAAGATCATCAAAGGTTAGTGCTGCATTTAGCTGTCTTCTGGGTTTTTGTGACATTATATGCTAGCTTGAAAAATGGGTGTCTGATTATTTCTGGCTGGGTACTCTGCTGACATAATCTAATGTTTTGCTTTCGCTGTAAAGCCTTTTTGAAATCGGACAGTGTGGTTAGATTAACGAGAGTCTTGTCTTTAAAATGCTGTAAAATAGTCATATGTTTGAAAAATGGAAGTTTTCGGATTTTGGAGGAATTTGTATTTCGCGCCACGCCCATCATTGGATATTGGAGCAGGCGTTCCGCTAGCGGAACGTCTAGATGTAAGATGTTAAAAACTAGTTCATTGCATCCCCCGTGGAGCCCAGTTTCATAATATGACCATATGTACCAGCTGCTTGCCGCCGTTTTGAAGTATTCGCGATAAAACAGGCCTTGTATTAGTGCATTTTTCACGCTGCCAGCTCCTATTAGTTCTATTGAGCAACTTGGCACCAACTCACCTTAAGAATGTTCTATTCCCAGCTTATTGTTCAACATCACAATGCCTGCTTTGCTATTGTTGGCAATGAGACATGCTCACGTTGTTTTATAGTTCAAATGTAAACAACAAAAATTATATTGGAACTGCTGTCATCCCATTGTTTCATATGAGGGAAATATAGGCATGTCTGTCTATTTCACCAAATATCTCGCAATGTGTATATTTTCATTATATTCAAGTCAGATGCCATTTTAATCATGAGAATCTCCTCTTTCTAATTATGTAAGCCTGGGCAGCTAGCTCGGTTGTCATCAAATGCTACCCCCAAAATACTTTTGCCTTTGGAACGCTGAGCTCCCCCCATTGTTTTCCTAATTGAGAGGCATGCCGGTCTATTTCGCCAAATATCTCACTGTGCATATTTTGTTTCTTCAAGTCGGGTGTAACCGGTATGAAATGACTAGCTAGTTAGCGGGTTGCGCGCTAATAGCGTTTCAATCCGTGACGTCACTCACTCTGAGACGTTGAAGTAGTTGTTCGCCTTGCTCTGCAAGAGCCGCGGCTTTTGTGGAGCGATGGTTAATGATGCTTCGAGGTTGGCTGTTGTCTATGTGTGCAGAGGGTCCTTGGTTCAAGCCCAGGTAGGGGCGAGGAGAGGGACGGAAGCAAAACTGTTACACAGGCACCATTTTAATCAGGATAATCTCCTCTTTGTAATTATGTAAGTCTGGGCAGCGAGCTCATTTGTCATTGATCGCTAGATCAGAAATAGTCAGACGTTTTAATCTTTTCCCTACTTTTTCATTACGCAGACATAAGCACAGTTGACACCATCGAGGTGCAGATTTTTACTTTCTACACAAGTTGTTTTTTTCCAGTTTCATCTGACGAACAGATTGTACTGGTAAAATAAAAAGGAATACATTTTTAATGGAATTCTAAGCATCACTCCAGTCAAAACAGGCTCTGCGAACGTTCGATTCCATTAATTTGCTATGGGCTCATGCTCGTGTTCCAGTTTAGCCAACATTCTTAAACCGTTTTTCAGCCTTGGTTGAATTTTGACTCGTTCTATTGTCCAGCCTATAGATAGCCAGAGAGAATATGCGAGCACCCGAGTGTCCATTGAGAAAGCACAACGACTATACCATTTAGCTAAGCTAAGAATGACGAGAATAATCAAGTCAATAAACGTTGGGTTGGTAGATAGCCTATAGTTAATATACTGTCAAGTTTGTTGTACAACTACTAACGTAAGGTAGCTAGCTAACATACCGGTACATACTGCTGTAATGATATGCTATGCGGTTCATAAGGACAGCTACCCCTTGTCCGCCAAATTGTCAGCCAACATGACTTAAATGTAAATGTAAATGTAACATAATGTGTAAGGTAACTTATTTGAAAAGTCATGACCTTATTACATTGAGTAGCAAGCTACCCCTTGGTCGTTAGGGCAAATCACGTCTGTGATAGGAGGGGGGGGGGTTTCACACCTAGCTCAGCTATTAGACTATTCTTTATTAAAGGTTGAATAGTCTATTGTTCAGCTATTAGACCACCTCCCCAACTTTCCCTCTTCCACGCGTCATCATTCTGCTCCTGAGTGGCTCGCTTGTGGGCGTGCTGGCAGGATATGAAAGCATCTTCGGTTGTGTGTCAAGAATTCTGCATACAGTAGCACATTTGTATGAAGGTGTGGTTAATCACAGGTAAATTGTTATATGCTATGGAGGTACATTTTGTGTCTTTTTGTCGAGAGCAAAACATTTTTTATTTTCAATCAAAAATAATTGTTCTGAAAGCAACTTTTTTCCGACACAAAGGAAGTCAGCGCGGACACCTACAAAAATGGCATCTCAGGTAAGCAGCCCTGGGCTGTATTGACATATCCTAAAAATGACATCTGCTGCTTTCGTTTGAACGGTCATTGTTTTCATATCTATCAAAAATAAGCTATTTTCTTTACATTCAGAGAGCGAGCTGATTAAGGGGTCGAAAATGTAGATATTGCCAGATGTTCACTGTCCGAGGAACAGGCTGTGGAAGCTTTATTGCTGGCAAATGTGTCCATAACCAGAGATAATTAAACTGTTCTGTGCTCTTTTTCTCCATCTCTGCCTGTCTTGTTGTACATGGAACCTGTCTCACATGCATTAATTAAAAATCCCTTTAATGTCAGCTGCTAATTTCCAGATTTACACCACATAAACACAGCCATTTTCACTGGACTATCTGTTGCTGCCAAGTCTTGATTTCCCTGGGGGGTTAGCCTTGCAATAACCAAGTTGAGACACATAGCCCTCTATATTTAAATGTTTCAGGTACACTCCGATAGGTGTCTGCGTCACATACAGTATCTTCTATTGACATTATCTTCTAATGTTTGTCCTCATGTGTCTGTTTTTCAGCATAAAGTACTCTGTAGCCACTTAGTGTGGACACCAGGTGAGACCACACACACACAATAACTGTCTCTCTTCTTTACTTCATCCCTCTCCCCCTTCTCCCTAAATCCTCTAGGTTATATCAGCCTCCCACATCTGAACTGGCTGACACAGAGGGCACAGCATGATCATAGGTGAGATGTCACTTGGTGGGGTCGACAGAGATGTAGTAGTCCCAGTTAATGATCCAAGGTCAGTTTTGCATTTCACCTCCTGATTATGATGACTGACCGTGTTAGAATAAAAAAACAAGGCTTAATCATGCTCTCTCTCTATCCATCTGTCACTCGTCTGCAGGTATGTTTTGATGTGAGAGAGGAAGCCAGTCCCGTCATCGCCACCTCACCCGCTCTTAAGATAACCTTCGGGCCAACTGAGGGCCCAAGGCTGGTTAGGAGACACCGTAATTGTGATGAACTGAGAGAATATTAGGGTAGCACTGTAATTCATGAATCATATGCTGTCTGACGCTGTTCTTACCTCTTTACCTTTCTGTCTTCTACACCTCTCTCCACACCTCGTCTTTCTTCCTCATTTTACAATGCACACCATATGTGCATTGAAGTACAGATTGAACTTATATTTATAATATAACATTACAATTATATATTTACTTGCTTATTGTGTAGTGGAGGATAAAAATAACTGTATGCCTATGAATGTGTAGCTAGCTACAGTATGTAGCCGATCTGTGTATGGACCCTAAAACATTAGGTTCTGAACTAATATTCATACCAATCTATTAACCTCAGCTATCATAGTTGTTGTATCAACTTACATTTAACATTTTAGTCATTTAGCAGACGCTCTTATCCAGAGCGACTTACAGTAGTGAATGCATACATGTGAAATGCTGTATTGAAAGAAGTTCATTATCCAGGTGTTATAAATACATAAATGCATTATATATATATAATGCATTTATGTGGCAATAAATTAATAAAACCAAAAGCTTACCTTGACATGGAAGAGTTCCAGTGTTGGATAGCAATAGCCAGCTAGCTAACAAAAACATCCCTCTCTGTTTGGGTAGGCTAATCTATACTAAACAAAAATATAAACGCAACACGTAAAGTGATGGTCCAATGTTTCATGAGCTGAATTAAAAGATCCCAGAAATTTTCCATAAGCACAAATGCTTATCTCTCTCAAATTTTGTCGACAAATTTGTTTACATCCCTGTTAGTGAGCATTTCTCTTCTGCCAAGTTAATACATCCACCTGATAGATGTGGCATATCAAGAAGCTGATTAAACAGCATGATCATTACACAGGTGCGCCTTGTGCAGGGGACAATAAAAGGCCACTCTAAAATGTGCAGTTTTATCACACAGTGCAATACCACAGATGTCTCAAGTTTTGATGCAGCGTGCAATTGTCATGCTGACTGCAGGAATGTCCACCTGAGCTGGTGCCAGAGAATTGAATGTTAATTTCTTTACCATTAAATGCCTCCAACATTGTTTTAGAGAACTTGGCAGTAGGTCCAACCGGCTCCACAACAACGATGATTTCGTTATATCGTCAGAAGACGAGGAAAGCCCTGACATTCAGTGTAGCTAGCTACATTCGCTAGCTAAGTGAAAGTGAAAGCAAAACAATTACAACAAAATATAGCTAGCTCTCTCTCCCTCAATTTCTTCTCCTTCATTTTTAAATAAAAAACATTTGTTAACTTTTCAACGATTGTCTTTCTCTCTCTTTTGAGGCACTGCAGAGCTATCTAGCTGTAGCTTATGCTGTCTTACTAGATCCTTTGATTGGGTGGACAAAATGTAAGTTCATGCTGCAAGATCTCTCGTAGGTTGGAGGACGCCCTCCGGAAGTTGTCATAATTACTGTGTAAGTCTATGGAAGGGGGTGAAAACCATGAGCCTCCAATGTTTTATATTGAAGTCAGTGTACCCAGAGGAGGACGTCCTCTGGCTGTCCTCTGGCTACACTATGGTGCTACCCTACAGAGTGCTGTCGATTGCACTATAGACCTTCATTGAAAAACAGTGTATTTTAATCAATTATTTGGTGACGTGAATATATTTTGTATAGTTTTATCTAAAAAGGAAAACTTTTGAAATAAATTCACTGAGGAGCATGTGAGGCACCTTCCCTGGTACACATAGCCTACAGCCAACAGCTTGAAAATGAAGATTAAGAATTGATTTAATAAGGAGCTTCAGTTTTGGAGACAAATACACCATTTTGGCCTAATATTCTAATTGAATAGGCTAAATTACATTTACATTTCTAAGTCATTTAGCAGACGCTCTTATCCAGAGCGACTTACAAAATGGTGCATTCACCTTATGATATCCAGTGGAACAACCACTTTACAATAGTGCATCTAAATATTTTAAGGGGGGGGGGGGGGGGGGGGGTTAGAAGGATTACTTTATCCTATCCTAGGTATTCCTTAAAGAGGTGGGGTTTCAGGTGTCTCCGGAAGGTGGTGATTGACTCCGCTGTCCTGGCGTCGTGAGGGAGCTTGTTCCACCATTGGGGTGCCAGAGCAGCGAACAGTTTTGACTGGGCTGAGCGGGAACTGTGCTTCCTCAGAGGTAGGGGGGCCAGCAGGCCAGTGGTGGATGAACGCAGTGCCCTTGTTTGGGTGTAGGGCCTGATCAGAGCCTGAAGGTATGGAGGTGCCGTTCCCTTCACAGCTCCGTAGGCAATCACCATGGTCTTGTAGCGGATGCGAGCTTCAACTGGAAGCCAGTGGAGAGAGCGGAGGAGCGGGGTGACGTGAGAGAACTTGGGAAGGTTGAACACCAGACGGGCTGCGGCGTTCTGGATGAGTTGTAGGGGTTTAATGGCACAGGCAGGGAGCCCAGCCAACAGCGAGTTGCAGTAATCCAGACGGGAGATGACAAGTGCCTGGATTAGGACCTGCGCCGCTTCCTGTGTGACGCAGGGTCGTACTCTGCGAATGTTGTAGAGCATGAACCTACAGGATCGGGTCACCGCCTTATTACATATTACAGAATTACATGGAAGAGTACACATAAATATATGCCAACAACATTTTATAATCATCTACTTTGTCACATATTAGTTTTTTGACTCGTGGACGAGCATTTCAAAGTTTAAAACAGTATGATGACAGGTTGTACTCATCATCCTACAGATGGCAGTATTAAGGTATTTTAAATACGTTTGTGTATACGAATACATTTCATTAGGAGCTTCTTGTTGGTGTCCCTCTTGCAGACCTACACAGTAAACAGTGTTTTCGAAGCGAGGGGTCGCGAACCCACGGTTAATGAGCACTGTTGTTTTTTGAGTAAACTGCTTAAGCGTTGTGTGCAACCAGGAAAGAAATGATAGTTACGGTGCATAAAAGATATTTCACAAGGCTCTTAGACTACTTTTTATTTTACAATATACAATACATGTAAATGTTGTATAGACCTCATTTGTCTTTTCTCCATAAAAGCAAATGGATCGATGTGAAATGGATAAGCAAAAACATTGGATTTTGTAATATATGAGAAAACGTTTCGTAAGTATCCTTGTCAAGGATGCGATGATCATACAATATTGGCACTCTACAGTTGAGACAGACCAAGTGAAGGGGCACAAAATAAAATCTTGAATTTGGAGGATTAAATGTATCACTCTGGAGGCGAAGTTGACCTATTTTAAGAAATGCCATTGGTTTGTCAAGTAAAAGTTTAGAATCTTCGATAGGCTGATGGGCAATTTGTTACAGTACATCATCTGAGGTTAACATAGGGTTAAATGTTCAAGCTAATGTAATGGAACAGCTAACATGTAGCCTTTGATCATGTGCAACTTCGTCAACAATTTTAATTGGCTGATGCTTAAGCTTCAACTTAAACTTTTTCTAATGTTTGCAAGTATGGCCCCGAAGACACCTGTATTGTCTTGTCAAGTCATAACAGGTCACTACTCTATGCCACAAACCAAAGACATCACCTCATCTTCCTCCTGCTTTAGAAGGGTCTGCCATTCTCATATTCTGTAATAACAACATGGTCAGGCCTAAATCATTAATGATGTATCCTGTTGAACATGTAACCCTCACCTCAGTCAGTTTCTCTCTGTTCGTTCTCTTCTCCTCCTCAATGACCTAGAAAAGTACCTCACTTAACATTATACGGCAGACAAGAGGGTAATGCATTTTTAACTGGAACCCCTTCACATGGAAAAGGGTGCAGGTAACTTCTGCTCAAAACCAGGGGTCATTTTCCTATTCCTAGCTCTAAACTTTAATCATTGTCAAGCAGATGATGACTTGAGTCAGTAGCCCACTGTGACGAGCATGTGACTGTACATTCTAAAAATTAGGGGTTCAACAAGGGTTCTTCAAAGATCCTCAGAGATCTTTGAAGAACCTAACGTTTTTTTGCACTGAAAATGGCCCGCAAAAGGTTATTCCAAGAACCCCATAGGAGGTGGGGTTCATCAAGGAACCTCCTGCCCAACCGAAACATTTGGATTTGAAAGGGCAGCAGGTGCAGGCACTTAACTAACAAATGTAAAGATCTCCTCAATTTAAGTTAAGGTTTGTCCCTTGTATGATCTAAACTGATATTGTTTCATGATGATACCATCTATCTTTTCATATTTGTGACTCACCACCTGGATTCGGTCTTATGTAGCAACATTTGAATTTCTGTTTTTACATTGGATAAAAGTAGAGACTCAGAGCTACAAAATGGTATATCATACACTGCATTTGAGGAAACAATGGGAAAGTAAATCTGCTTTGAAAGTTAATTTACTTGTAAACTCACTTTTGAGAAAACTGTCTTACAATTTTTTTGTACTATTGTTGGAGAGCCGTTCTTTGCCTACACCCATTCAGCAATGTTCATACACTCTTAAGCCTTAGCCCCTCCCATCTCTTTAAGGGTTTATCCAACCATTCTGTACTAACTTGCCAGCTACTTCCAGACATCTATGAGAGAGAGAACTGCTCACTGAACATTACTCACCCTATCGCTCTTTCTGTGGTTTCGTGTTCAGAGTGCACACTGGATGTAAATGTAAATGTATGGATGCTCTGGCCAATAAGTAGGGTTGTTCCAAAAGCTCTGACCTCACAACTACAGTCAAGCACCCAAGCTAACTGGCTAACAGTATGAGAGCACACCCCACTCTGACCATTTTACTCACCCTAGCAGAGCTGGTTAGGCTTTTTTCATGTTATCCAGAGCGTTGGTAACTGTAACTGTGCTGCTGGCAACAATTTAATTATGCTTTGTTGCAGATGTTTACTGACACCGGACATATTCAACAGGTGTTGAGCGTTCAAAAATGCATCAGTTATTCTGCGCTCTGGCACACTAAGACGAGAGACTTTTGTTAAGAAATGTAGCTAGATAGCTAACTAGATAAACAATGACTCCCAACGCATGACGTAATGTTAGTTTGCGAGCCAGCCAGCTAACATTAGCTAGCTAGCTAACAGTACACTTTAATTTGAAATGAAAATGATTTGTCAAAATTACAGTGGAGTCTTTTGTTAAGACATATAGCTAACTAGCTGGCTAAACAATGGACCATAATCACAACTCATGATGTTACTACCCTGCATGAATCTGCAGGTAGCTAACCAACCAGTTTCTATAACTAGTCAAGCAAATGTGTCTGAGATACGAAAAATAAGGTCATACACATAACGTTAGCTAGCGACCCAGCCAGCTAACGTTAGCTAGCTAACAGTACACTTGAAATGAAACCACTTTCTGTGGTATCCCATAGGCTTCTACATTATGGACAATGTATGTGTAAGAAAACAATTATCAAAACAGTTTTTTTCTTTCACATTCATCACAATAACCAAGGTATGAATTATGTTGTGTGCATGTTTTGTTAATCATCTATATAATTACAATTTTGGGGATTCACAGACTTCACCCTCCCAACACCCCTGATGTATATAACAGAAAACCTGTTAGATCACCATGCACTGCAAAATCATTCTGGCTTTGGATACGGAGAACATCAACACATTAACATCGATACGCCAGAGGATATATCCATTGGACTTGGGGCTCTGCTGGGAATTTACCTCATTTTTTATTCTGCTTTGCCATTAAACTTATAATGTACACTGAGAACTAAAATATTGTGTTATTGTTATACATATTATTAATATTATTAATAATAATAGGGGGTTCTTCAAAAGGTTCTTCAAAAGGTTCTTTAAGGATCCATTAAAAGGGGTTCTTTGAAGAACCCTAATAATAAAGGGTTATTCAAATAACTTATAGGGGTTCCCCCCACAGTTGCAATTTGAAAAACCCCTAAAGGATACTCCAGGAACCTTTTCTTTTTCGAGTGTAGTAGGGGGATTGGACATGAAACACTTGGCTTCTAGAAGGAGCAATAAAGTGTAGTCTTCACCGATGCTAATCCACAAATCAACTTGTAGTGTACATTTGGTTTCAGTATGTGTCATTTCTGTATTGCTGTGTTGGCAATGGTGTACATCTTCAAATTATGGTTTATTAGAGTATTAGCTTCAGAGGTGTGTAGGTGACTCTGCTATGTCTGACTGGCCCCAGAGATATAATATGCACATTAAGCCTCTGCCGCCCTCTGGTGTTTTTATTTAATTTAACCTTTATTTAACTAGGAAAGTCAGTTAAGAACAAATTCTTATTTACAATTACGGCCTAGAGGGGAACAGTGGGTTAACTGCCTTGTTCAGGGGCAGAACGACAGAGTTTTACCTTGTCAGCTCAGGGATTCAATCCAGCAACCTTTCGGTTACTGGCCCAATGCTCTAATGACTAGGCTACCTGGCACCACAAAATGGTGTATCACTCACAGTAATGCAATTGTCCAAGTACTTCAAAAGTACATGAGAAGTGAACACATTTAGTTAAAAGAGCCCTTATCACTGTGTAACTCATGTATGTACATTGTAATTACTCATCATTACAATGTGTTACATTGTTGCATACATTAGTAAACGTACGCTGTATCACATCTGGCCATGATTGGGAGTCCCATAGGGCGGCACTTAATTGGCCCAGCATTGTCCGTGTTTGGCCGGGGTAGGCCGTCATTGTAAATAAGAATTTGTTCTTAACTGACTTGCCTAGTTTAATAAAGGTTACAAAAAAAACAGAACCCTAACCAGCCCTTGGTACAGTGTTAAAGTGTAATAATGGGTCATTACAATAATTGTTACACTGTAATTACAGGAATAATTACACAGTAATAAGGGCACTGCAATGTAAAGTCTAACCCAGTTCATGCATAACAGAAGTGTAACGGCTGTCGTATAGAGGGGACCAAGGCGCAGCGTGTTGAGTGCTCATCATTATTTTTATTTAAACTCAGAACACTAAAGAAAATAACAAAGAGAAAACGATCAGCTCACAGTTTTGTTAGATACTGAAGACTACACAGGATACAACTAAACAGAAAGCAACTGCCCACAAACACACTAGAAAAAACCCCAACATAAATATGATCTCCAATTAGAGACAACGCGAACTGCCTCTAATTGGAGATCATCCCAAAAACCTCCAATATAGAAATAGAATACTAGAACAAAACATAGAAATAGAAAACATAGACAAACCACCCAAAACACCCCCTGTCACGCCCTGACCTACTCTACTATAGAAAATTACATCTTACTAGGGTCAGGACGTGACAAGAAGAGAAGAGAACAATGTTTACAAAATCACCGGCAATAATTTAACAATAGCAGCAAATCGTAGTCTACATCTAGTTCCTCCTTGTTTTTAAGCAGATGTATTAGTTAGTATTTTAGCGTCATCGATGCTTGCTGAGCCATTCAGGGCTAGTGTATTTGTTTTGTTCATCATAATGTATAAGACGACAACATGGCATTTTAAGGGGCCAATCTTGGATTGATACATACATTTTTGGTCTTTTATATTAATGATATAGCCATTGATTACTTGAAGATTATAAATTATAAATGCCTCATGAGCTTAGTTCAACTGTCTTACTGCATCAAACTGTTGTGTTTACTTGGACTCGCAACACCAGTTATAGCAGATGTCACATTTTACAATGCCTCCATGCACCAATTCAACCCAATGAACCCATGATGTCAATTCCTCAATTATGTATAATTTTAAATCATCAGTCATCAATCAAGTATGTCTTTTTGAACTCAACACTAACACATGTTCTTCAATGAAATACTTTAAATGGCCATTTCTTCCTCCTCTGCTTCATAAAATATTTTATGAAAACAGCATTCAAGATGGTAATGTTCCTATTCAGGGTCCATTAAGAGGATTCAAGCCTATATTTCTATGTTTATATATTTCAGAAAGGAAACACCACATATACATTCAAGCATTTATTAGAAAATATTACAATGTATAGTCTTAGCGTTAGGCTCTGCTCCTTCAAGGTAGCTCACTGCCGGAGCGAAGCATCATAAAGATGATAAAATAATTACAGGCAGTGAGCATGAAATGCAATACCAAATCCCCCAAAACAGCAGAATTACAAGCCAAACGATTAACCTTTTACTGCAGTGGGCTAAATCAGGGTCAAACAGAATGTTTCTTGGTAGTCTTAAACAAATATACTTTGAAACAAAAGTTTACACCTCACACACATGGTTAAGGACACCTATACCATGTCATATACAGAGTTGAAATGTATTAAACTTTGAGTCTGCATCCAAAAATTACGCTTTATATACATTACAGAAAACTGAAATCTAACAAAACCATTTGACATAGAAACAATGGATTCTCTGCACACAAAACAATTAGTTTATTAATTATCAAACTATGTGTCCATGAGGCCACAAGGTCATTTGACTGCAGGAAAGTGCTACCTACTGTATGTGTATGGCAGAATGTAACATTTATGAGCTCAAATCAAATGTCACATACACATGGTTAGCAGGTGTTAATGCAAGTGTAGCGAAATGCTACACTGCTTCTAGTTCCGACCATGCAGTAATATCTAACAAGTAATCTACCAATTCCACAACAACTACTTTGTACACACAAGTGTAAAGGAATGAATACGAATATGTACATAAAAATATATAAATGAGTGATGGCCGAACGGCGTAGGTAAGATGTAATAGATGCTATGGAGTACAGTATATACATATGAGATGATTATTGTAGGGTATGAAAACATATAAAACGGCATTGTTTAAGGTGGCTAGTGATACATTACATCAGGATGGCATAGAGTACAGTATATACATATGAGATGAGTAATGTAGGTTATGAAAACATTATATAAAGTGGCATTGTTTAAAGTGGCTAGTGATACATCTAATACATCAAGATGTCAAGATGCAGTAGATGGTATAGCATACAGAATATACATATGAGATTAATAATGTAGGTTATGTAAACATTATCTAATATAAATAATATAAAGTGGCAAGTGATAAATTGATTACAAACATTTTCACATTAATAAAGTGGCTTGAGTTGAGTCAGTATGTTGGCAGCAGCCACTCAATGTTAGTGATGGCTGTTTAATCTGATGGCCTTGAGATAGAAGCTGTTTTTCAGTCTCTCGGTTCCAGCTTTGATGCACCTGTACTGACCTCGCCTTCTGGATGTTAGCGGGGTGAACAGGCAGTGGCTCGGGTGGGTGCTGTCCTTGATGATCTTTTTGGCCTTCCTGTGACATCGGGTGGTGTAGGTGTCCTGGAGGACAGGTAGTTTGCACCCGGTGATGCGTTGTGCAGACCTCACTACCCTCTAGAGAGCCTTCCGGTTATGGGCGGAGCAGCTGCCGTACCAGGCGGTGATACAGCCCCCACAGGATGCTCTCGATTGTGCAGCTGTAGAAGTTTGTGTGTTTTTGGTGACATGCCGAATTTCTTCAGCCTCCTGAGGTTGAAGAGTCTCTGCTGAGCCTTCTTCACCACGCTGTCTGTGTGCGTGGACCATTTCAGTTTGTCCGTGATGTGTACGTCGAGGAACTTAAAACTCTCCACCCTCTCCACTACTGTCCCGTCAATGTAGATAGGGGGCTGCTCCTTCTGCTGTTTCCTGAAGTCCACGATCATCTCTTTTGTTTTGTTGACATTGAGTGCGAGGTTATTTTCCTGACACCACACTCCGAGGGCCCTCACCTCCTCCCTGTAGGCCGTCTCGTCGTTGTTGGTAATCAAGCCTACCACTGTAGTGTCGTCTGCAAACTTGATGATTGAGTTGGATGCGTGCATGGCCACGCAGTCGTGGGTGAACAGGGAGTACATGAGAGGGCTGAGAACGCACGCTTGTGGGGACCCAGTGTTGAGGATCAGCGGGGTGGAGATGTTGTTACCTACCCTCACCACCTGGGGGTGGCCCGTCAGGAAGTCCAGGACCCAGTTGCACAGGGCGGGGTCGAGACCCAGGGTCTCGAGCTTAATGACGAGTTTGGAGGGTACTATGGTGTTAAATGCTGAGCTGTAATCGATGAACAGCATTCTTACATAGGTATTCCTCTTGTCGTCTGTGGGCCTATTGGGTCGGTAAGAAAATTGGAGTGGGTCTAGGGTGTCAGGTAGGGTGGAGGTGATATGGTCCTTGACTCGTCTCTCAAAGCACTTCATGATGACTGAAGTGAGTGCTACAGGCCGGTAGTCATTTAGCTCAGTTACCTTAGCTTTCTTGGGAACAGGAACAATGGTGGCCCTCTTGAAGCATGTGGGGACAACAGACTGGGATAAGGATTGATTGAATATGTCTGTAAACACACCAGCCAGCTGGTCTGCGCATGCTCTGAGGATGCAGCCGGGGATGCCGTCTGGGCCTGCAGCCTTGCAAGGGTTAACACGTTTAAATGTTTTACTCATGTTGGCTGCAGTGAAGGAGAGCCCGCAGGTTTTGCTAGCGGGCCGTGTTAGTGGCACTGTATTGTCCTCAAAGCATAAAAATTGATTTTAAACAGCGTTTGACATGCTTCGAAGTACGGTAATGGAATATTTAGAAATTTTTTGTCACGAAATGCGCTCGCGCGTCACCCTTCGGATAGTTACCTGAACGCACGAACAAAACGGAGGTATTTGGATATAACTATGGATTATTTCGAACCAAAACAACATTTGTTGTTGAAGTAGAAGTCCTGGGAGTGCATTCTAACGAAGAACAGCAAAGGTAATCCAATTTTTCTTATAGTAAATCTGAGTTTGGTGAGGGCCAAACTTGGTAGGTGTCAAATTAGCTAGCCGTGATGGCCGGGCTATCTACTCAGAATATTGCAAAATGTGCTTTCGCCGAAAAGCTATTTTAAAATCTGACACCGCGATTGCATAAAGGAGTTCTGTATCTATAATTCTTAAAATAATTGTTATGTATTTTGTGAACGTTAATCGTGAGTAATTAAGTAAATTCACTGGAAGTTTGCGGTGGGTATGCTAGTTCTGAACATCACATGCTAATGTAAAAAGCTGGTTTTTGAGTACATGAGAGGGCTGCGTCCCACCTTGCCCAGGGAGGTTAAACAAGGTTTTCATCACTATTGTTGTCCTTAAGCCATTTTGCCACAACTTTGGAAGTATGCTTTGGGTCATTGTCCATTTGGAAGACCCATTTGCGACCAAGCTTTAACTTCCTGTCTGATGTCTTGATGTCTTGAGATGTTGCTTCAACATATCCAAAGAATTTTCCACTCCTCATAATGCCATCTATTTTGTGAAGTGCACCAGTCCCTCCTGCAGCAAAGCACCCCCACAACATGATGCTGCCAACCCTGAGCTTCACGGTTGGGATGGTGTTCTTCGGCTTGCAAGCCTCCCCCTTTTTCCTCCAAACATAGCGATAGTCATTATGGCCAAAGAGTTCTATTTTTGTTTCATCAGACCAGAGGAAATTTCTCCAAAAAGTACAATCTTTGTCCCCATGTGCAGTTGCAAACCGTAGTCTGGCATTTTTATGGCGGCCTTTCAGGTTATGTCGATATAGGACTCGTTTTACTGTGGATATAGATACTTTGTACCTGTTTCCTCCAGCATCTTCACAAGGTCTTTTGCTGTTGTTCTGGGATTGATTTATGCTTTTCGCATCATTGTACGTTCATCTCTAGGAGACAGAACGCGTCTCCTTCCTGAGGTCTTGGCTGATTTATTTAGATTTTCCCATGATGTCAAGCAAAGAGGCAGTGAGATTGAAGGTAGGCATTGAAATACATCCACAGGTACACCTACAATTGACTAAAATGATGTCAATTAGCCTATCAGAAGCTTCTAAAGCCATGACATCATTTTCTGGAATTTTTCAAGCTGTTTAAAGGCACAGTCAACTTGGTGTATGTAAACTTCTGACCCACTGGAATTGTGATACTGTGAATTATAAGTGATATAATCTGTCCGTAAACAATTGTTGGAAAAATTACTTGTGTCATGCACAAAGTAGATGTTTCAACCTACTTGCCAAAACTATAGTTTGTTAACAAGAAATTTGTGGAGTGGTTGAAAAACTATTTTTAATGACTCCAACCTAAGTGTATGTACATTTTCCGACTTCAACTGTAGTTGGGCAATGCATTTTAAGGATAAAAGGGTGAGTAGCGTATAGTTTTTAAATGTGTGCATGCTTTTCTCCTTCGAGAAAACAACATCTGATTCAAAGGGGGTGTGTCAGATTTGAAAACACTTCCAAGCTGCCTTCTGCGAGCAAACTCTTGTGCATCTTCTGTCAAAGTAGGTAATCAAGGAGGGGAGCAGACTCCTTCGTTCAACAATTTGACTACTCAACCATTTATTTGTTTCTGGGTTATGGAGCAGAGAGGACAGAGGACTTTTGCCCAATTGAGAATCTCCCATTGAAATATCCGTTAATCAATACCCATGTGCTATTTGTATCTGATGCTTATGCTGAGGGGAATACATAGACTGCTATTTTACATGCATACCTCTAGAGGGAGACATTGCTTTTGTAAAGTGGCATTGACAAAACTAGAACAGGAGGAGCATAGAGAATTGGGGGGATAACACATGACAAATGTATTTTGGCAGCACATTTTTATTAAGGAATATCCTGCATTTCCAAAAGCTAAAAGGACTAATAATGTTATTCCTCAAATCAGATTTTCCCCAATGCTAATACTAACTGATTGAATTTGACATGAATTTTTCTACAAAAGTCTTTCAACAGTTTTTGGGTCTAAGTAACACTGGTTTGGGTAGTTGAATAAGCAGGTTTGGCAGTTCTGGTAGTCTGGTTTAAATATAGAGGTAAGGTCTGACATGGTCAAGGGTTGAAATGATCAATTATATCCAGGGGATTATTTTTCTCTGTTGCCCAATGAAAAGGTAATTAATGTTATTTTTTATTTAGTTATTTGCACACAAGAAAATACAAAACAATTTTATTAAGGTTTAAAAGGTCAACAAAAATTACATGTGCAGCAGAGGTAAGAAACCTCGAGGGGCTTGAAATTACTTCCCCCTTTCATGTTTAAGCAAAACCATAAAAGAAAAAAACAATCCGATTTTTAAGAGAGATAAACAAATAATAGATTTACACAAAGAGGAAGGGAAACAATGCACAATGCTTAAATAAAATAAAAGGCTAAGAGAGATTGGGATGACGCGGTAGTGAAATGTCCAATAGATAATTTTATTTAGAATTTGAAGGTTGAAGCTGTTGCAGTGCTTGAGGTGTTCCTGGAGCAGTGGCGATTTTAGCATGTAAATCTTGGTGGGGCAAAGCCACTACACAGCACACCACTAAACAATACATGAATTGCACTATAATGGTGACAAAAGGTGCCCACATTCTGTTAGGCCCTAACAGCAGAGCTTTCTTTTCAGCACCATGCAGTGAATCCTTACATGCTTAAACAAATGTGATTTCTACTGACATTTGAGATGTACAAACTATGGCATAAGGGGATGACAAGCGGATAAGAGGCAATCCGTAATTTCATCAGTCAACAGTGAAGAGGCAACTCCGAGATGCTGGCCTTCTAGGCAGAGTTCCTCTATCCAGCGTCTGTGTTCTTTTGACCATCTTAATCTTTCTTTTTATTGGCCAGTTTTGCAACTCTGCCTAGAACTCTGCCTAGAAGGCCAGCATCCCAGAGTCACCTCTTCACTGTTTACGTTGAGACTGGTGGTTTGCGGGTACTATTTAATGAAGCTGCCAATTGAGGACTTGTGAGGCGTCTGTTTCTCAAACTAGACACTCTAATGTACTTGTCCTCTTGCTCAATTGTGCACCGGGACCGCCCACTCCTCTTTCTATTCTGGTTAGAGACAGTTTGCGCTGTTATGTGAAGGGAGTAGTACACAGCATTGTACAAGATCTTCAGTTTCTTGGCAATTTCTTGCATGGAATAGCCTTAATTTCTCCGTACAAGAATAGACTGACGAGTTTCAGAAGAAAGTTATTTGTTTCTGGCCATTTTGAGCCTGTAATCAAACCCACAAATGCTGATGCTGCAGATACTCAACTAGTCTAAAGAAGGCCAGATTTATTGCTTCTTTAAACAGAACAACAGTTTTGAACTGTGCTAACATAATTGCAAAAGGGTTTTCTAATGATCAATTAGCCTTTTAAAATGATAAACTTGGATTAGCTAACACAACGTGCCTTTGGAACACAGCAGTGATGGTTGCTGATAATGGGTCTCTGTACGCCTATGTAGATATTCCTTTAAAAATCAGCCGTTTCACAATGTCTACACTGTATTTCTGATCAATATGATGTTATTTTAATAGACAAAAAATGCTTTTCTTTCAAAAACAAGGACATTTCTAAGTGGCCCCAAACTTTTGAATGGTAGTTTATATATACATATATATTTTTTTTTGCTAAAAATGTGGGGCTCAAAACACGGGTCGCCACTGCCACACACTCAGTCCACTGAATAGCAGGCTAGTGATTGCTTTACAATGCTTGCAGTTAGCCACTGAATTCTTCCAAACCACTCATTGTTGAATTTGCGATTTCCAACTGGTTATGTAATGTTTGTGTCCATTGGCCAATGAGCACTGATATGTTTTATCTATAATTTATCTTCATATGACAAGGATTGAAAAGGATTTACCTGTAGATTGTCGACGTGAATCTTGATGTTGACTGCTTGTCTAGCTTGCTAGCTATGATTTTGAAAGCTACAGTAGATATAACGTGATTTGACATAATTTTATCTGTGGCCAATGATCTTGAGCCTTCTTGGATGGGTACTTCTAATGTAACTCTATGGCATCACCCAAGGGGCTTGATTTTCGAGTTCTCATTTTTATGCAGCTTTATTTACTCTTTTTTTCTACATTATTTGTGACACGTATTAATGCCAAAATAATATGCAGAATAGGCAACATTTATATATATACAGTACCAGTCTAACATTTGTACACACTTACCCATTCAAGGGTTTTTGTTAATTTTTATATTTTATACATTGTAGAATAATAGTTAAGAAATCAAAACTATGAAATAACACATATGGAAAATGTATTAACTAAAAAAGTGTGGAGGTCGTAGTCTGGAATGCATTTCAATTAACAGGTGTGCCTTGTTAAAACCTGTTGGGGCTAGGGGGCAGTATTGAGAATTTTGAAAAAAATATGTGCCCATTTTTAACTACCTCCTACACCAACTCAGAAGCTAGGATATGCATATTATTACCAGATTTGGATAGAAAACACTCTGAATTTTCTAAAACTGTTTGAATGGTGTCTGTAAGTATAACAAAACTCATATGGCAGGCAAAAACCTGAGAAAAAATAATAATTTTGTGGCTGTACTATTTTTTTTGAGTCATTGTTAATAGATACCACAGTGAGAAAGGATTCATTTCGCACTTCCTACGGCTCCCACTAGATGTCAACGATCTTTATAAAGTTGTTTGAAGCGTCTATGATGAACAGAGACCGGATGACAAGGAAGAGAAGTTGACCTCCCTGGGATGTCGTCACTTCATTATTGGCTGCACCTGCGCAATCATGTGATGCGATACATTTTTCAAATACGTTTTTCAAGACACAGGAGAGGTCGGGTTGAAACGTTACTGATGTTTCACGTTAAAAATGGCTCTAAAGATTGATGCTAAACAATGTTTGACATGTTTGAAATAGATTATTTTTTTTACTTTTCGCCGTGACTCCCCCCCCCCCCCCCCGCGCTACTTTTTAGCCTACCGAAGCGCTGACAACTTGGAGTTATTTGGACATCAATTATGAACTTTGTTGAAAGAAACCACATTTGTTGTGGACATGGGATTCCTGGAAGTGCCAATGGATGAAGATAATCAAAGGTAAGGGATTATTGACAATAGTAATTTTGATATTACATGGTTACAAGATGGTGCTAACCTGTATAGCCTAGCCTATTGTTCTTAGCACAGCACCCGGTTTATTGCAAATTGTGATTTCCCAGTAAAGTTATTTTGAAATCTGGCAATGCAGTAGCATTTACGAAATGTTAAACTATGAATATTTGAATGACAATATTATAATTTACCAATGTTTTCGAATAGTAATTTTGTAATTTGTAACGTTGTTCACCGGAAGCATTTGAGAGAAAAAAAAAATCTGAATTTCACCGCTACTGTAAAATGCTGTTTTTGGATATAAATATGAACTTGATGGAACAAAAAATGCATGTATTGTATAACATAATGTCTTAGGAGTGTCATCTGAGGAAGATTGTCAAAGGTTAGTGCATAATTCTAGCTGGTTATCCGCTTTTGGTGACGCCTGTCTTTGAATTGACAAAACATTACACACAGCTATTTTCAATGTACTCTCCTAACATAACCTAACTTTATGCTTTCGCCGTAAAGCCTCTTTGAAATAGGACAATGTGGTTGGATTTAGGAGATGTTTATCTTTCAAATTGTGAGAAATAGTTGATTGTTTGAGAAATTGAAATTATTAGATTCTTGCAGTTTTGAATTTCCCGCCATGGTCTCTTGACAATGAATCCCTATACCGGGATAAGATCCCCAACAGGTTAAAAGTTAATTAGTTTGAGTCAATCAGTTGTGTTGTGACAAGGTAGGGTTGGTATACAGAAGATAGCCCTATTTGGTAAAAGACCAAGTCTACTTTGAAGAATCTCAAATATAATATATATTTTGATTTCTTTAACACTTTCTTGGTTACTACATCATAATTTTGATGCCTTCACAATTACTCTATAATGTAAAAAAATGGTAAAAATAAAGTAAAACCCTGGAATGAGTAGGTGTGTACAAACTTTTGACTAGTACTGTATATATATATATATATATATATATATATATATATATATATATATATATATATATTTTTTTTTTTAGCTAAACTGGGCTCTGCCCCACCTGCCATGAATTTTCTCTGACATAAATAGTGCACTGGGCTTTTACTACTCCTGTATTCAGGGCTGGTCCTGGCCATTCTGAGACAAAAACATTGCTGCCCTTGCAAAACTAGAATAGTCACAGTAAGCAAAATGAAGTTGAAAAGACATCTAAACTACGTATTTTGAAGATGTTGAAGTTAGGTTCAATTTAGTTTCTGAATAAAAGGTGAAAATACATTTATTTGTACGGATATAAACTTGAAACCACTGATGATGACAATTTAGCCCATGGGGTGGAACTCCTGGACAGCAGTTGCGAGTAGCCTAATTAACCTTTCCATATTATCCATTTTACATTGACCTCTCCTGTTTATAGGATATGTTGTTTGTTAACATGTCGGCACATTTTTTATTTGATTGGGCACCATTTAGGTAAGGCTAGATAATCGGAGAAACCAGTAAAAGAGTATGTCTCATTTCATTGTTGAACATTTTATCTTCAGCCTGTAGGCTACAGAAAAGAACACATACACTTTCTACAATATACTGTAAGGCTATCTCCTATCTCATTTATGTTAGATGATTTTTTTGACAGAACGTTGGTGGAGCGTGGCAACCATCAGCAAACTGGAGAGGCGCACTGGGGATGGACAAGGGAAATAGTTTGCTCCCCTGCCTTTGACAAAGTTGGCACTCTTATCATAGGACGGCATCAGTGCTCACCTAAAAAGCCCATATGCCGCTGGTTGAGATAAATTGTCATTGTTTTTGAGCAGAATTATGTGAGGTTTTGTGTGTTGTTGGAGGTGTGTCTTGCTTAGTTCAGCTCAGAAAATGCCACCCTCTTCAATCTGCCGCAATATGCGGCCGCCTAATCCTGCTTAATGAGTGGGCCAGCCTGTATTAGTGGACGGATATAGCTCTCTGCAGCGCGGTAAAAAAGAAAATCACAAAAGAATTGCACTGGGCCTTTACTACTCCTGTATTAGGGGACTGATACAGCTGTCTGCAGCGGAGGAATATTTTTTTTCTCCACTCTTGGACATAACATTTGCAGCACCCCCACCCCCAAATATTTTTCAAAGGGTGATCAGGCTGTTAAGAAATGCTGATTGGGTTACAGACAGTGGAAAAGCATCTCTGCAGAACAATGTTGTTAATGGCCTTGTTTCTACATTGACATTAAAATCTTGTCTGAAACGCCAGGCTGCTGACTCTCAGGCGTTATGTTTTTTTGTGGTTTTGAACATAACTTCTTAACCCCTAAAGTCGATGTCCTTGCCCCGTAAAAATCGAATTAGCATAATACAAAAATCACCCTTGAAATGTCAGTTTAAAGGTAAAAGGAGAAGCTGATATATGCCAGCAGAAAATAATGGTTTGGAATGATTCATCATCTTCATCAGAGAGGTGTAAAAGCTTTAAAGATCCCAGCATCAAGGCCTATTTTTCATTATCCACATGACCAAGAGTGTACAATCAGTGCTTCAATAAACTACTTATTTTGAGTAAAATAAAATAAAAACTGTTGGTCAATATAATCATTTCCTAATGTAACCTGATATGACCTATTAGCAATGATACAGATCAAACAAGTGCCCCATGTCCTCAGAGCACACGCTCATTTAAACACCACTCTCCTTACTGTAAAAAGGCGACTGATTGTCTATTTTAAAAGGAGCATTGTCAGCATGTTCATGAAATAGAGCACACGGACACTGAGGGTAAACTTTACAGTGCTGAAGACGATTCAGACAAGACAAGCAAGCAGGCAGGCAGGCAGGCAGCCCTCATGCACACTGGCTGGACAGTCAGCACCCATGGGAACAGAAGTGTGTGTGTGCATGTGTGCATGCGTGCGTGCACACGTTTGTGTTTGTAGAGTGGTGGAGTACCTTGGGTTACTGATAAATGGGGGAGGGGAGCAATAAGGGGCGATATCTGTCTTCAGCCATTCTCACACCTATCTGGCACACCTAATTAATCATTAAAAGTCATTGTGGAGTATGAAATTATCTGACAAAGGAAAAGGGAGAAAGTGAAAGAAGAAACAACGTGCATATGTATGGAGTGTGTGTGTGCGCGCGTGCATGTGATCTGCTGCACCAGAAACCGAGACAAGGCCCACAAACTAGCTGCAGCCAGATCAGATTACTGCTATGTCGTTGGCCTTTGTGCTTATAATCCTGCAATGCGTGTCATTTCCCCACCACCAGCTTTCACACACTTGTCAGCTGTGGCCAGCAGCCGACTGATAGGGCCTGTCAATTAGTAGATAATGCTAGGAGGGCTGGATGTCACAGAGAGCCGGGGATTCATCTCCGTACCCTGGGCTAGTATTTTTCCATTCGTGAGGAGGCTCTGAGGGGGGAAAACAGCTGGGAGGACTGAGGAAACTAGACAAAGACTGGCACATTAGTCAGGGGCTCCCTATTGTTCCTCATACATCGAAGAGACATCGCAGCCCAACCCTGTCTGAAGAGACCGGAATATTGACTGTGGATGAGGGACGAGACAAAACGCAAACTAATTTGAAAATGGCCAAATATGTCCTGTCAACATGACCTTTCAGCAATTTTTATATATCGAAATGCATTAAAATCTTTGCAAACTGCTGCAATGTCAGTGCCGTCATTCACTCGTCAAAATTATGAAATTAACTTGACAAAACTATTACTTCTAGGACGCAAGAACCTTGAGGGTTAAATGTAGGTATAACCTCTGTAAGGTTATGTTTAGGGTTATGGAACTACAGAGCATACTATAATAAGAGCAAATGTTTTTAGTCGTCCTCTCAAACAACATTCTTGACTTTGACATCTATTCCAGGTAAACATTTTCAGTCATGTTTAGTTGACCAAAGTCAGATAGGTTTCTTAGGATCGGACCTTTTTTTTCAATATTTGCCTAAAATGACATACCCAAATCTAACTGCCTGTAGCTCAGGACCTGAAGCAAGGATATGCATATTCTTGATACCATTTGAAAGGAAACACTTTGAAGTTTGTGGAAATGTGAACTGAATGTAGAAGAATATAACACATTAGATCTGGTAAAAGATAATACAAAGAAAAAACATTAATTTTCTTTTTGTTTTTTTTACCATCTTTGAAATGCAAGAGAAAGGCCATAGTGTATTATTCCAGCCAGGGCGCATTGTGCAAAGTTTTAGACTGATCCAATGAACCATTGCATTTCTGTTCGAAATGTGGTATCAAGACTTCCCAAGTGTGCCTAATTGGTTTATTAATACATTTTCTAGTTCATAATTGTGAACTCTCTGCAAACAATAGCATGGTATTCTTTCACTGTAATAGCTACGGTATATTGGACAGTGCAGT
This sequence comes from Salmo salar, assembly GCF_965601325.2. Lineage (NCBI taxonomy): Eukaryota > Metazoa > Chordata > Actinopteri > Salmoniformes > Salmonidae > Salmo > Salmo salar. Next base: position 11,931,712 of record NC_138310.1, on the reverse strand, counting down.
TAGATTAACAAGAATTTAAGCTTTCTGCTCACATCAGATATGTCCTGGGAGTATTTTTTGTTGCTTACAACCTCATGCTAATCACATTAGCGTGTATTAGCTCAACTCTCCCATGGAGGGGGACGGGACACCAATCCCGTAGAGGTTAACTTTTGAAACGTTCTCTGGCAAAGTGTTGATAGTTGATAATTACAGCAGTTGACTGCATTGCCGGTCTTAGTTTCTGATTTGATTTCCAAAATGAAAAACGTAAACATTTCTGTTTTGAATCTAGCAACAGGCACGTCCAAATGTCTAACCTCGTATCCAAAATGTTTCCTTGGAAAACTGTTCCCACTAAATACTAATTGTGTATCTTTTTTGGAAAATTACCAGACGGATTACCAGATGGATTACCATTTATCCGTGCAACGGACATTCATGTAAGCTCGCGAGATAAGATGGCTTGCGAGGCTTACTCTTATGTGGTTCCAGGATAAATAATTCTCTATGGTTTGTTTTAGTGGATTTATATTTATACACCAATCCATTATATTTCCAGTCAGTAAATTTACATCAAATGTAATTTGTTTAGCTCAACTTTAGATTTTTAGCTGGTCTTCATGTACTGTGCATTCGGAAAGTATTCAAACCAAAATATGAGACAAACAATAAAATTTTATACTGAACAAAACTATAAACACAAAATGCAATAATTTCAATGAATTTACTGAGTTACAGTTCATATAAGGACATCAGTCAGGACCACCCACGGGGGAGCCAAGCCCAGCCAATCAGAATGAGTTTTTCCCTGACAAAAGGGATTTATTACAGACAGAAATAGTCCTCAGTTTCATCAGCTGTCTGGGTGGCTGGTCTCAGACGAATCCGCAGGTAAATAAGCCAGATTTGGAGGTCCTGGGCTGGCATGGTTACATATGGTCTGTAGTTGTGAGGCCGGTTGGACATACTGCCAAATTATCTAAAATGACGCAATGTAGAGAAATTAACATAAAATTCTAACATAAACTGCAACAGCTCTGGAGAAAGATTCCAGCAGTCAGCTTGTCAATTGCACACTCACTCAAAACTTTAGACATACTGTATGTGGCATTGTGTAGTGTGATTCTTTTTTTAGTGGCCTTTTATTGCCCCCAACACAAGGTGCACCTGTGTAATGATCATGCTATTTAATCAGCTTCTTTATATGCCACACCTATCAGGTGGATGAATTATCTTGGCAAAGGACAAATGCTCACTAACAGGGATGTAAACAAATTAGTGAACAACATTTTAGAGAAACAAGCTTTTTGTGCGATTTCTGGGATTATTTCAACTCATGAAACATGTGACCAACACTTTACATGTTGCATTTATATTTTAATTCAGTATATGTTCTATGTCAAATGCTCGTTTCAAAGTCTCACAATGAGATTCGCTCAGCGAATCACTGACGGTTCGAAGAACCAGTCACACAACATCTTTTGGATACAGACAGACAGGCGCCTCCTTATAAGGCGCCACTCTGCCGCCGACTGGTTTATTCTCGCCTCTCTTCCTTGTGGAAGAGACCACGCTCACTGATGCTCTCCTCAGTGTGTCTAGATCCCTGTCTTCCTACTGAACTGTTCCCAGTCGAATTGTGAGGCTAACGCTGCCAAATGTAGGACCCCAGCTCTGTCAATAATGTTGAGTACTGACTGAGTTTTGCTTTAAGTATAATTCATTTTCTACTCCTGTCTCCACTGGTAGCTAGCGTTACACGGCTAGCTATCAAGAGTTGGTTAGCCCACGCCGCAAGGCTTTATTTGTGGTATTTTATTAGGATCGTCATTAGCTGCTGCAAAAGCAGCAACTACTCTTCCTGGGGTCCACACAAAACATGAAACATGACATAATACAGAACATTAATAGACAAGAGCGGCTCAAGGATAGAACTACAACAATTAAGAAAAATATGAATTAAAAAAAGGCACACGGAGCCTACATATATATACTAATACATACACAAACTATCTAGGTCAGAGGCGTTGTGCCGTGAGATGTTGCTTTATATTTTTTTAAACCAGGTTTGCTGTTCATTTGAGTAATATGAGATGAAACGGAGTTCCATGCAATAATGGCTCTCTATAATACTGTACGCTTTCTTGAATTTGGGGACTGTGAAAAGACCCCTGGTGGCATGTCTTTTCACAGTTAAGGGCTTGTAAGTAAGCATTTTATGGTAAGGTCTACAGTTGTTGTTTTCGGCGCATGTGACAAATAAAGTTTGATTTGATTTGGTGTGGTAAGTGTGTGTGTCAGAGCTGTGTCTAAGTTGACTATGCAAACAGATTGAGCTTTTTAGACGTGATGCTATGTTCTGGTCCAGCAGCAGCTTAACTAGATCTTTCCTTGCAGCACTCGACCACACGACTGGAAAATAATCAAGATAAGACTAAACTAGAGCCTGCAAGACTTGCTTTTGGAATGTGTTTAGCCACACCAAACTTGCTTTTCTACCTGTAAGTTTAGAATTGCTAGCTCTTCTCTTGTGTTTAGCTCAACCTACGCTCACCCGTGAAGTGTTGACTAGAATTAATGCCTTAGCATCACAGCTGGACGTTCGATAGACACTTTGTCGACAGACAAAGAAAGCACACACTTTCTCTGGCTAGCAGTGTACTAACTAGCTGGGATCACACTTTGCTTGAGGTATACTATTTCTCAGAGCCATGGAGCCTGCTACCTCTATGCAGGGAGAACTTCCCCAGCCCCAGCACACCTGTGTCCATGAGGGGCTTTGATAGCAGGCAAAGATACACATCCCATGTGCATGCCTGCTTGGATTTCAAACACATTAACCCAAGTCACGCATGCTTTGTAGGACACTGCCTGCAAACTCCCTTCATCGGCGAGTGCGCATAGCAACCCATAAACAAGGAGAGTGAGGAAGGGGACCTCAATATCGAATCGATGAGGAAGAAATTCTCTAAATCAACGAGGGAGAAGAGGATGATGAATCCCAAGCTGACAGCTCAATGCACTCTTCCTCTCTCAGCGGAGAAATATCACTCGATTAAAAATTCGGGATAGTCAATGTCTGTAAATGGGCAGCGGCCAGACTCGGTATCGACTGGCCTGCACCTGTGGGGGTGGCAGCTCCGAGAGGGTCTGGTTTGACCGGAGGAGACTTCCCTCTCGCTCAATCCCGGGAAAGCAATTCCTTCCGGCGGTCCCAGCTTGCATGGCAGAAGCCAAATGCAACTTGGACAAGCCTTTGTCCAGCAAGGTCCTAACCAGTTACTTTGTTGGCATGGACATTCAGGGCATGGAGGAGATAGGCCTTGGCAAGCTGCTGGTGGTCGAGCCATCATTGGCTAGTCACTTCAACCCCAGTGCCTTGTCTATGAACGGCACTGCTCTCCCTGGGAAGACGAAGTGTTTCACTGTCTTCACATTCCAAAAAGTCTACGTGTCTGCTGCAAGTTCAGTACGGGTGTTGAAAATAACATTCCTACTGGGAAATCTCTTAATCAAAGGCAGAGCCAACCAGGACCTATCACGCCGAAGGAACTGTTTTGGCCTTTGGTCGCTGCCATACGGCACAAGTGTGAACTTCACAAGAATGAAGGCGGGGCCTTTAACTTCTGCTTGCCCTGCAGACCTTGGTACTGTGGCAACCCGGTCTACCCATCCATGAGCCAAGGCTTTGCAGCAGGGAGAGGGCAACTTGCTGGCACCAGGGTTTTCCGTAAAGCAAAACTAGCAGTGATGCAGCAGGCTTCTCTCCTAACAGAAACAGACATTGGGGAAGCGGTCCTTCGCTGCTATCGCTTCAGGGTCCTGCCCACCTGATTCCCATGGGGGAAAAAAGTAGTGTCCGACCTAAGGTTAAGTCTCCAACGGCAGAGAGGGGCTGCCAACAGTCCACTCCATGTCCTGGTTTGCACAAGTGTCCCCCCCCCCCCCCATGCTACAGCGCTTGTCTCAGCGCTTTCACAAGCAACCAAGGCAGGAAGACAAATCAACAGTTTCCACAAATCACTGTCCCAAAATACAAGTGTTATAACACTGCTCTTTGTAATAAGTAAATGTCACATCCAGGCATCTTTCCAAGCCCATAGAGCAAAAATACGTCAAAGCAGCAACTCGCTCCAACACCACCAGAGGGTGCTACATCAACATTGGTGAGTGAGAGTCATTCGGCTTGTGGGCGACTCGCAAAATACTAGGGAACTGGTGCACAGTACAGCCCTGGGTCTTGTCCACAGTCACAAAGGGGAACAGACTGCAGTTCGTTATGAAGCCACCCATTTTCAACGGAGTTCTGGTTTGATTAGTGACTGGCAACTCAGCTTACTTACTAGAGTAGGAAATCTCCTCACTATTAAGCAAAGGGGCAATCACAGTACTACCAGCGACAGAGAGCCATTGAGGTTTCTACTCCCGGTACTTCCTGAGGAGGGACAAACACACCAACGTGTCCTCAACAGCTTTCGGAGAAAGTTATTCCATATGCTAACACTCAACATGCTGTCTCGCTCTGTTTGTCGAGGCCACTTGTTCACTTCAGTCGACCTGCAGGATTCTTATTTTCACATACTGTAAGTATTCTACCAGCACACAGGATGTTTCCCAGGTTTGCCTTTTAATGCACAGCCTATGGATACCTTGCTATTCCCTTCAGGGTAGCCCTGGATGTTCAGCAAGCGTGTGAAGGCAACTGTAGCACACCTGAGAACCAGAGGGCTAAGAGTATACGCCTACATAGACAATTACCGGCTTTGCGCCCTTACACAGGAGTTAGGGTTGAAGATCAACCAGAAAAAAATTGTTTGGTGCCCACACAGATAATAGAATACCTAGGCATCAAGCTTGATTCTCTCTCTTATCGGGCTACTCTATCAGACAACTGCATCACTTTGTTCTGACAGTGCCTCTCCTTGTTCAACCGGGGGCACTCAGTCACACTCAGAACGTGTTTCCGAAGGTTGCTGGCATTGATTTGGGTTGGTGCAACATTGCAACCTACTGTTTCTGAGACCAATGTGTGGCCATGGCTGTGTGAGAAGGGCTCCTGTAACCCTCTAAAATGAGATTCACTTTTTTGATTGGTCTCCTTCTCTGCTGTCATAGACATGAGCCTGCAACTCATCTCTCCAGTGTTGCACTTCATCATTTATTTCCTTATAGAATCATAGCTGTGCAACAGGTCTGGAAGAGCTGCAGCACCCCTGATGAATTGAAATAAATTTGCCAAAGTTATAGAATTACTGCTGTCGGTTCAAAAATAAATGAAATCATTCAGAATTGCCTACTACACCATGAGACGGCCTATAATTTAGCCACAGAGGAGCAATCGCTTCTTTAAAACAATTGCCTTGCTGTGGATTGTGTGTAGCCCAATAACAAGGCATAGCCTACAGCTGGGAATGTGTGGCAAATCTGTCAGTGAACAGCATGCAGAAAAAACAGGCCAAAAAAACAGACAAATATTTCAAATACAATCGAGCAAAAATACAGGAAAGCAAATGGCTCCTGCTGGAAAGAGAATAGTCTAATCTGTCTGCTGTAGGGCTACCAACATATTTAATGAACTTCCAAATATTGTTTTACAAAGTAAAAGTACTTTGTAAAACAAGACAGTCTTTTGGCATGATCGCATTGCCCATCACCGGCGACTGAGCTGCGCATCATTGGGTGAGCCAGTGAAACTGAAAAGCATTTTTAGGACAAACATTTCCCCATTGTGGCCTACAATATGACTCCACACACTTAGTCCTAGGCTATTGATGGATTCAAGACTAGGTCGATTTTGTTGATCTCAGATTCTGTTTGTCAGTGTCAAAGTAGGCTGTCATTTCGATAATTTCTGCGGTATTGAAAATTCCGCCAAAGTTTCAGTCATGTAAAATGATGCAGAATTGCATGAAATGTGTTTATAGGAGGCACCTTCTCTGACCCTAGGCTACACATTCTTTTTTTATGTGTGAAACTTCTGTAAGCGCCTCTACCTGCTCTATGCCACTATGCAAATGTGATGACATGCATGCAATGCTTTATTATAAACCTGACCAATTTTTTTCTCATGCATTCCAGTACCTCAGAGCTCCCCAGGTCTCTCTAATACCTGACACCATTACGTGCCCCTCTCCCCCACTCTCTTACTACTCCTGTCTCCTCCACGCCTGCAGTGCACTCCATGCATCCAACGGCTGCTCTGGGCCCCCAGTTCCCTTGCCTCTTGCTACTATTATTCTCTCTGACCCCACGATCGCTGCTCCGGCAGTGTCTCACCTACCCTCTCTGCTTCTCTCTCAGCATACCGCTTCCTCTACCCCCTCCTCTCACGCTTCGTCTCTGCCAGCAGTGCAACTGGTTGCCTGCTGTCATAACTTTCCTGTGAGGATCCAAATAGGTCAGTTTGCAATGAATAACTTAAACCAGACCCCCTCTCACCCACAAAGGGGGTAGGAGGGAACTGGTGGGGGTTAACCTGTTGGGGATAGGGGGCAGTATTTGCACGGCCGGATAAAAAACGTACACGATTTAATCTGGTTACTACTCCTGCCCAGTAACTAGAATATGCATATAATTATTGGCTTTGGATAGAAAACACCCTAAAGTTTCTAAAACTGTTTGAATGGTGTCTGTGAGTATAACAGAACTCATATGGCAGGCAAAAACCTGAGAAGATTCCTTACAGGAAGTGGCCTGTCTGACAAGTTCTTGTTCTTCTTGGCTCTGTTTATTGAAAACTGAGGATCTTTGCTGTAACGTGACACTTCCTACGGCTCCCATAGGCTCTCAGAACCCGGGAAAAAGCTGAATGATGTAATTCCAGCCTCTGGCTGAAAAACATTAGCGCGTTTGGATAGTGGCCGGTCAGAGTACTATGAGACTCAGGCGCGTGCACGAGTCGACCCCATGTTTTATTTTCTTTCGTCTTTGAATGTAAACACACTTTCCCGGTCAGAATATTATCGCTTTTTTACGAGAAAAATTGCATAAAAATTGATTTTAAACAGCGGTTGACATGCTTCGAAGTACGGTAATGGAATATTTAGAATTTTTTTGTCACGAAATGCGTCGTGCGCGTCACCCTTCTTTACCATTCGGATAGTGTCTTGAACGCACGAACAAAACGGAGGATATTTGAACATAACTATGGATTATTTTGAACCAAACCAACATTTGTTATTGAAGTAGAAGTCCTGGGAGTGCATTCTGACGAAGAACAGCAAAGGTAATAACAATTTTCTTATAGTAAATCTGACTTTGGTCAGGGCTAAACTTGCTGGGTGTCTAAATAGCTAGCCCTGTGATGCCGGGCTATCTACTCAGAATATTGCAAAATGTGCTTTCACCGAAAAGCTATTTTAAAATCGGACATAGCGAGTGCATAGAGGAGTTCTGTATCTATAATTCTTAAAATAATTGTTATGTTTTTTGTGAACGTTTATCGTGAGTAATTTAGTAAATTCACCAGAAGTTTGCGGGGGTATGCTAGTTCTGAACGTCACATGCTAATGTAAAAAGCTGGTTTTTGATATAAATATGAACTTGATTGAACAAAACATGCATGTATTGTATAACATAATGTCCTAAGATTGTCATCTGATGAAGATCATCAAAGGTTAGGGCTGCATTTAGCTGTGGTTTGGGTTTATGTGACATTATATGCTAGCTTGAAAAATGGGTGTCTGATTATTTCTGGCTGGGTACTCTGCTGACATAATCTAATGTTTTGCTTTCATTGTAAAGCCTTTTTGAAATCGGACAGTGTGGTTAGATTAACGAGAGTCTTGTCTTTAAAATGGTGTAAAATAGTAATATGTTTGAGAAATTGAAGTAATAGCATTTCTAAGGTATTTGAATAACGCGCCACAGGATTCCACTGGCTGTTACGTAGGTGGGACGATTTCGTCCCACCTTCCCTAGAGAGGTTAAAGAGTTACCATCTCCCGAATTAAACTCTAAAAGGTCTTTACCTATCACATCTATAAAATGTCAACTTATTAATCATAACCTCGTATCACATCATCATTCTGAACAGTCGTAACCTCCTTGCATCAGCAAAAACATGAGCCTTACTTATTATGTATTTACTAGCTAACTAAATGGTAACACAGGATAAACATTCACACTTAATACATTAACCTGTTTAGGATAGGGGGCAGTATTGACACGGCTGGATAAAAAACGTACCCGATTTAATCTGGTTACCACTCCTACCCAGTAACTAGAATATGCATATACTTATTACATATGGATAGAAAACACCCTAAAGTTTCTAAAACTGTTTGAATGGTGTCTGTGAGTATAACAGAACTCATTTGGCAGGCAAAAACCTGACAAGGTTTCAGGCAGGAAGTGGCCTGTCTGACAAGGTGTCGTTCTTCTTGTCTCTGTTTATTGAAGAGTGAGGATCTTAGCTGTCCCGTGACACTTCCTACGGCTGCCATAGGGTCTCAGAAGGCGGCAAAAAGCTGAATCGTGGCTTTGCAGGCTCTGGCTGAAACAAAGTAACGCGTTTGGGTAGTGGCTGGTTACAGTACTGTGAGACTCAGGCGCGTGCCCGCGTCGACCGAAAGCTTTGTTTACTTTCCTCAGTTTAGCTAAATGGACATTCCCGGTCGGAATATTATCGCTTTTTTACGAGAAAAATGGCATAAAAATGGATTTTAAACAGCGGTTGACATGCCTCGAAGTACGGTAATGGAATATTTCGATTTTTTTTGTCACGAATTGCGCCATGCGCACGACCCTGATTTACCATTTCAGATAGTGTCTGGGACGCACGAACAAAACGCCGCTATTCGGATATAACGATGGATTATTTTGGACCAAACCAACATTTGTTATTGAAGTAGCAGTCCTGGGAGTGCATTCTGACGAAGACAACAAAAGGTAATCAAACTTTTATAATAGTAAATATGATTATGGTGAGTGCTAAACTTGCCGGGTGTCTAAATAGCTAGCCCGTGATGCCTGGGCTATGTACTTAGAATATTGCAAAATGTGCTTTCACCAAAAAGCTATTTTAAAATCGGACATATCGAGTGCACAGAGGAGGTCTGTATCTATAATTCTTAAAATAATTGTTATGCTTTTTGTGAACGTTTATCGTGAGTAATTTAGTAAAATGTTAGCGAATTCCTCCGGAAGTTTGCGGGGGGTATGCTAGTTCTGAACGTCACATGCTAATGTAAAAAGCTGGTTTTTGATATAAATATGAACTTGATTGAACAAAACATGCATGTATTGTATAACATAATGTCCTAGGGTTGTCATCTGATGAAGATCATCAAAGGTTAGTACTGCATTTAGCTGTCTTCTGGGTTTATGTGACATTATTTGCTAGCTTGAAAAATGGGTGTCTGATTATTTCTGGCTTGGTACTCTGCTGACATAATCTAATGTTTTGCTTTCGTTGTAAAGCCTTTTTGAAATCGGACAGTGTGGTTAGATAAAGGAGAGTCTTGTCTTTAAAATGGTGTAAAATAGTCATATGTTTGAAAAATGGAAGTTTTGGGTTTTTTGAGGAATTTGTAATTCGCGCCACGCCTGTCATTGGATATTGGAGCAGGTGTTAGATGTAAGAGGTTTCTGGGCAGTAGTAATAACCAGATTAAATCGGGTACGTTTTTTATCCGGCCGTGTAAATACTGCCCCCTAGCCCTAACAGGTTAAAGAACCGCTCACGTAGTGCCCCAGATCCTAATGAGTTAATTGTTACATGATTCATGTCATCGGGTAACAATTAAACATAGTTAGTTGATTAGATAAATAACAGTCCTCAGATTAATGTTAAAGTCACAACACTGCTCTGGCCTCTCGGCTACTTGTCTGCTCTATATTCACAGCCTCCGGTTCATCTCCCCCTCAGGTCTCGCTGGCCCTGTAACTGCTGCTCTGGCAGCGGCTCACCTTCTCTATCTGCCAGTGTCAACCTCTCTCTTTCCCTCAGGTCTCGCTGACCTCCCTGCTAACTTTCCTGTGCTATCTCCACAGCCTCCCAGCTCCCCCAAATATCACGGATGGACATTTCCTATGGCCAGATATGAGCTCATTCAATATCCTGAGATAGAGTATGTGACATACAAATACTGACTGTATACATCGCATATCTGTGTTTTCTCAGCACATTCAAGATATTAAACTATATTGATTCCAAATATGCTTCACTTGGCTGAGGTCCATCTCTGGGTCTTGATATGCTAAAAAAAGGACAATTTCTGATGCATTTCTGAGATTTCAGCATATGCTCGATTTGACATGAAATCCATATTTTTACCTTTAATGACCAAATCTTTTTTGAATTCCCTCCAGATATCATACATGGTATGGATGGATATTGACTCATTAGATATGCTGAGATAGGCCTATGTGGACATCTTATTTTCTCTATATGATGACAAATACTGACAGTAGGGCTACATAGGATATGCTCTTGACTGAGGTCCATATCAGGATTTTGATATACTTTTTGATATGCTAAATAAGAACAATTTCCAATGCTTATTTTCGTTCTTTGTGTGTGTTTTATTCGCTTCCTGCGATCAGTGTTTACATACTCATCTTCTACCTACATCACTTATCATCTCAGCATGTCAGACATCACCGTCCTCAACAAAGATACCTTCACCATCAAACACAGTAAACTGATCAGTTTGGCAGAGCTACACCAGTCTACCTGTTTTCCGGCTACAATCTACCGTCAACAGGGGAGGCTGCTGGGAGGAGCTATACAATGAGCCCATCCTCCTATAGCTCCCCTCACCAGCCTCCACTGACCCTCAGCCCTTACGAACCACTCACCTACAGCCCAGACTATCTCAACATGCCTCTTCATCCGATCCACTATTCATCACTGAATCAGGTTCCATCGCGTTGCTAATGGTTCCATTCCCATCTGAGACAAAAACTATCCCTATGCTGCTGACCAATTCTCCAGACACTCCTTCTGTATAGGAGCTGCATCAATGGCATCTCGACACGGTATCCCAGACACTGTACAACTGCTTGGACACTGGTCCTCTCAAGCCTATCATTCCTACATCCGCTCTGACATCAACGGCCCACAACATGCTAATCTCTCAGAACCTGCATTAATTCAAGCACAGTCTCATTTCACGGACACCATCTACCTCACAAACATAATCCTAACCAAATACCCCAAAGAGGAATTTCTCACCAGCTGAGCCAGGTTCCTCTCAAGGTTTTCTTCCTTCAAAGGAGTTTTTTCCTTGTCATCGTCACTTCTACTTGCTCTCCTCGGGTCTAAGGATGGGCCACTTCGTGGGCATCTTGTCCATACACCTGTTCTACCTCAACTATACTGCCAACCATTCAGCACCTGCTGTCCAGAACGATTCAATTCATCTCCAGGGTCTGACTGCTGTCCAGAACGATTCAATTCATCTCCAGGGTCTAACTAACTTGAAGTTCTCTTTTTGGGAATTGCCATCACAACAGCAGCCTAACTATCACAACCTGACAATGTCTACCCGAGAATAACATTTTTGTTTTCACTGAATCTCCATTTGGAAATTTGGTAAAAGACTGGAAAATGTTAGATAAATTGGGGTGAGTGCTCATGATTATCTGTATTCTATTTTGTTCATACAGTGCCTTCGGAAAGTATTCAGACCATTGACCTTTTCCACAATCGGTTAGCTTACAGCCTTAAATCTAAAATTGATTAAAAAAATGTTTTTTCTCTCTACACACAATATACAATGATGAAGCAAAAACAGGTTTAGAAATGTTTGCTAATTTAAAAAAAATGGAAATATCACATTTACATAAGTATTCAGACCCTTTACTCAGTACTTTGTTCAAGCACCTTTGGCAGCAATTACAGCCTCAAGTCTTATTGGGTAAGACACTACAAGCTTCGCAGACCTGTATTTGTGGAGTTTCTCCCATTCTTATCTGTAGGTCCTCTCAAGCTCTGTCAGGTTGGATGGGGAGCGTTGTTGCACAGCTATTTTCAGGTCTCTCCAGAGATATTTGATCGGGTTCAAATCCGGGTTCTGGCTGGGCTACTCAAGAAATTCTTAGACTTGTCCCGAAGCCACTCCTGTATTGTCTTGGCTGTCTGCTTAGGGTTGTTGAAATTTTGTAAGGTGAACCGTTCATCTTTGCCTCGATCCTGACTAGTCTCCCAGTCCTTGCCGCTGAAAAACACCCCAACAGCACGATGCTGCCACCACCATGCATCACTGTAGGGATGGTGCCAGGTTTCCTCCAGACGTGATGCTTGCTATTCTGGCTAAAGAGTCTTGTTTCATCAGACCAGAGAATCGTGTTTCTCATGGTCTGAGAGTATTTAGGAAGCTTTAGGCAAACTCCAAGTGGTCTGCCATGTGCCTTATACTGAGGAGTGGCTTCCATCTGGCCACTGTACCATAAAGGCCTAATTGGTGGCCTAATTGCTGCAGAGATGGTTGACCTTCTGGAAGTTTATCCCATCTCCACAGAGGAACTTTAGCGCTCTGTCAGTGACCATCAGGTTCTTGGTGACCTCCCTGATCAAGGCCCTTCTCCCCCAGTTGCTCAGTTTCGCCGGGCGGCCAACTCTAGGAAGAGTCTTGGTGGTTCCAAACTTCTTCCATTTAAGGATGATGGAGGCCACTGTGTTCTTGGGGACCTTCAATGCAGCATAAATGTTTTGGTACCCTTCCCCAGATCTGTGCCTCGACACCTACAGTCTCAGAGCTCAACGGACAATTCCTTTGACCTCATGGCATGGTTTTTGCTCTGACATGCACTGTCAACTGTGGGACCTAATATAGACAGGTATGCCTTTCCAAATCATTTTCAATAATTTAATTTATCACAGGTGGACTCCAATCATGATCAATGGAAACAGGATGCACCTGAGCTAAATTTCGAGTCTCATAGCAAAGGGTCTGAATAACTATCTCAATAAGGTATTTCTGTTATTTTTTTTTAATACATTTGCAAAAAAGTTCTCTGACATTATGGGGTATTGTGTGTAGATTGCTGAGGATTGTTTTTATTTAATCCATTTTCTAATAAGGATGTAGTGTAACAAAATGTGGAAAAAGTCAAAGGGGCTGAATACTTTCCGAAGTATGTTATGTAGCTTAACAATTGGATTTTGCTATTCAATTGCAGAGTAGCCTGTCCTACTCCCGACCAAAAGCCTGTGACTTGTCTGATAATCAATCAATGTGATTTTGTTTAACTGAATCTCCGTCTGTAGTTAATTGATCTCTGGCTGGGTAATTAAGTGTAGGTGTTAGCAAATGTATTCATTTGTTCATCTTTCACTGATCAGAAACATTTAGCATGCAATGTATCCTACATCAGGTGTATTATTTTGCTCCTGACTCACATATCGGCTATAGTACCCTGATATAATCTTTCCACCACTGAGCTGTGAGAGCGTGTCCTGTTTTCTGTCTCTGTAATGGCCGTCGGAAGAGAGAGTAGACCAAGGCGCAGCAGAGTTAGTGTTAATCTTCAGGAATTTATTAAACAATGTGAACACTATACAAAAACAAGAAAACCGCGAGCCACACAGTACTGTCAGGTGCAAACACGAAACAGAAACCAACCCCCACAAAACCCAAAGGAAAAACAGGCTCCTTATGTGTGACTCCCAATCAGCAACAACGAACTACAGCTGTGCCTGATTGGGAGCCACACATGGCCCAAAACAAAGAAATACAAAAACATAGAAAAATGAACATAGAACGCCCACCCAATGTAACACCCTGGCCTAAACAAAATAAAGAACAAAAACCCCTCTCTATGGCCAGGGCGTTACAGTCTCTTCGTAACTTACTTCAAAAATAATCAATCAACCAGTCATTCATTCATGTCATTACACATCATATGAGCAGGGCCGGCATGAGAATGAATCAGTTGGACGGGCATTTGATTTCTATAGGCGGGCCTGTTTTTTTTTTCTTCATGGGACCTCCTGGTGTTATAGGCTAATAAAGATTATAGGAAGCTCATGAGTTTCGAGTTTGGGGAAGCTGACAATTTATCCTACCAATTCTACCTATCTTCGTGCCAGTAATGACTGTTTTTAAATACGCCTTTTTGTGGAACCGTAGAACAATTTCATTTTAAAAATAAGGTTTTCGTTTCTCAAAATTATTTTCATGTGGTTAATCATGAAAAAAAAAATAATTAAAATGATAAAAAAGTTAAAATTCAAGTAATGCTAGAGCATCAGCCTTTTCCATATGGACACATTGATAGCCTTCACCGTGATCCATTGGTGGGTAAAGAAATTAGCTAATCGAACTCCCTCAACGTTCCCTCAATATTATCAGGAAAGAGAAACCACACACACTCATTGCTCCCATGGAGCACCCCCAAACAAATGACCATGGAAAAATTGATGGTTATGAAATAAACCAAAACTTGCTTTGTGTAGCAGGTTGTGAACTCCGCAAACAACATCTCCACTCTGAGAATGAGAAAGGTAAATGGCTGTAACACATTAACAGAAATGTATGTAACCAAATGACGGGGATTAATCTTATGTTGTCCCAAAGGCCCATAGGTGAGCACTCTCGCTTCGCTCCTTCCTCTCTGCTGAAACTAATGAGCGAAACAGCGCAGCTCTGTCTAACTATCAGAAGCCCATGTATCTGATGCTGTTTGGCCAGAAAAAGTATGACATACTCCTTTTGTCCAGACAGAATCAGATACATAATCTACACATACGGAGAGACAGAGGGGCACGCTCTCTCGGATGCTTTATCTGAGATTGAGTCTTTGTCAGTACGCGTATCGATCAAATAGATTATCAATATTTCAATATTTTATTTGGACAGGCAAGGAGGTACGGTAGGGCGGGCCAGGCCCCTTAGGGACCGCCCATAATCCCAGCCTTGCATCTGAGTCATTCATTCCTTTTGTCACGGTTGTCGTCGGTGAAGGAGGACCAATACGCAGCAGGTACGTGTATGCTCATTTTGAGAATTTATTTACTTCAAAAAATGAACGTACAAAAATCACAAAACAAAAGAACGAACGAACGAACGAACGAACGAACGAACGAACGAACGAACAACTACAAACAGTCTGGCTAGCATAGGCTCAACACAGAACAATCACCCACAAATCACAAACACAAACACACCCTAATATATGGGACTCTCAATCAAAGGCAGATAGACAACACCTGCCTTCAACTGAGAGTCCCAACCCCAATTAACCAAACATAGACATACACTCACTAGACTCCACATAGAACTACCTAGACATAAACCAAAACCCGGAAATACTAAACCAAACACCCTTTTAACAAACACACCACCCCGAACCACATAAAACAAATACCCCCTGCCACGCCCTGACCAAACTACAAAACAATTAACCTTATATACTGGCCAGGACGTGACACCTTTAAATACAATCAAACGTTTTATTTTGAAAATTAAATAACAAAGGTAGCCTTGAACAATAAAAAAAGCCTAAATAAATAACTATATTTTCTCAGTTAGATTTTTCTCCATTTGAATAATCGCTCAAAAGCCCTATGTTTTGAGTGCCTGTTATATTCCGAAATGACATTTGGATCAGTTATTGGTCTACTTTTGATAGATTGCCAAGCACATTAGCAGGGCAGTCATATAGGGTGTATTTTGTTTGGACGTATCAGCATTAACAGATTCCATTGGGTTATGGGCTTCTCCTGATTCTGAGAAGCGCTGCCTGTTGTGGTTTTGTGGATCCTCACTCGTGTGCACATCAGCCTATTCGTATCACATTTTGAGACATTTAAATCATCAGAAAAATACGGTTTCATGGCCATAAATTTCCCTGGCACAGCCAATATTAGAATCCTGACGCCGCTAGTGGCTGCAGCTGCTGCTGCTGAGAGAGACGTAGTAAAAGCTGGGAAGACATGCAGTTATTTTTTTATTAACATAGCACAGCACGCCGAAACCCGCCCTGCACGAATAAATTCACATAATTTGAGGCCTGGCCCGGTAAAAGACCGGGCCTGACTGTCGGGTCCCGTCGGGTTCAGGCTGAGAATGAGAACCCGAGGGCTCATTCCACCAGAGGTATGGCTACCTCTTGGGCACTGTTCAAATGCAGCTCTTTCTTTACAAGCTATTTGCGAGGGGGCATGTTGGGCCACCCCTTATACATAAGAGGTTTTACAGACTGGATGTCACTGCACCTTCAATGGTGCATACGGTCCTCAGTATCAGGCCTCTGAGGGGTGATGCTGTTACGACTATCATGTCTTCGGAGAGCATGTCTGCAATAGGGGAGTTGGCCATATCTCCTTCTGAGACATCGAAAACAAGTTTTCAAGTAGAACTTAGGGTTACTGTCGTAACCACGGTCATATGAAAATATGAGTGAGATGTCTCACCGCATTTCGCTGCTCGCAAGAGTGCAAGGAAGAGGCATGATTGAGAATGACTAATGGGTGGGAGAGTGGCAACTTATAACGAGGAAAGGAGCTAACCTCACTCGACCTGTCTGTCTCAACAGACGTTGTGTGATTGGTTCTTCTAGGCGTCGGTGATCTGCTAAGTGAATCCCAATGTGATACATCTCATTCATTTTATCATAGAACCCTAAGTTATCCATAGCAAAGCATGAAGGCCAGTGCCACAGTCTCTGAGGTCATTGTTAGCAAGCAAACTGTTCTGAGGTCCTGGGGTGTGTCAGAGTTGATATCGCAGACCCTCAGGGTGGCTGGGGTGATGACCCTTGAGTCCTTTGGCAGCAATATCACTGCCAGACACATTTCACAAGAGGCTTTGACGGGGGGATACCCATGGCGGTGTCTCTGAGAGGGATAAACATCAGAACCCAGTGCCTGGTGCCATTGCGGACCATGGGACACCAGTCATGATAATGTGCAATGTGTTCTCACACAGTCTTAGGCTGGGCCTTCGGTGACAAATGTTTTTTTTTTATATGTCATGATAATACAGGGGCAAAATAAGACATCTCACTATTTCACATATTTGTTAGATGTTGTTGATCACATTATTAGGGCCAAAATGTGTCCCCATGACATTTACTTTATAATTCTTTCTTTTTTTAAATTCTGTTCTATAGGTTGCACCTGAGGTTTTGAATGGATTTCCTGTTTTTGTCTGTACCACTGTTCAATGATAGTAGCCATGGTGAGGTGATGTATTGTAGTTTAGACACACAGACAGGCCAGCCAGGACTTTGACAGCAGCATTGGGCTTGGTGGGAGGGGATGATAGAGCGCAAACATAATACCCTGATTACACAGGGAAGCAGCAGAAACACAGGGAGCCAACCTTCACACGGACCAAGACCGATAGCACCCACACCCACACAGATAATAGCAAAACAACCTGTCCCCCCGTCCGTCCCCGTCGCCCCTCGGAATTTGCTTTGAGGAAGTCAAGGTGGAGTATCGGCGCAGATAAATAAAAGTCATTTATAGCAATGTTCAGTTTTAACAAGGCATACACTGCAAGGATTAGAATCTCCTGTGGCAAGTCAGCCACATTTAGTTATATTTTCGGTTTGTTTACAGAGCTCACAGAGTAGCGCTAGGGCAATTCCATACCAGTGTTGGCCGAAAATATTTTTATCTCATTGTTTTGGAAATTCTCACATAGAAACGCATTTGTTTGACAGGCTTTTTACATTTGTATCATACAACATTTTTGAGAAAATCATGAGAAAGTGTCAGTTTTAGGCCCTTTTTAGACCTATACTTTCCTCCTGTAAGACCCTATGATCCATGAACCATACATGATAGAGACATCTCAGTGTCATTACACTCCTTATAGTGTGCTCTCAAATATGTCTAGATTCTGAAATAAAATGTTAATTAATTTATTAAACATAAATATGAATAGCTCAAAAGTGCCCTTTTGGATTTAGCTTATTTTTAGACACATTGTTTGGAACAATATTCTCTTCAAACACATCACATTTCCAGAGTGGGTTCTCTAGTCATTTTAATGATATGACACATTTTATACAGACACATCAACGTTATAGGTCATTAACCAATCACAGCCCTTCTTTAGGATTGCACATTCAACAAATCACCAGCAGAGGGAGTTCACTTTGAATCCATTTCCCATTCACTGTGTTGTTGGTGCTCATAAAATTGAGTAGAGTACATTGTTCCAAACATTGTCTTAAAATGAACAAAATCAATCATTTCGAAATATGAATATTTGTTATGTTGAATAAATTAATTTGTCAATTTGTATTTCAGAGTCTAGACATGCTCCGTATGTTAGGGCACACTATATGGAGTATAAAGACATCAAGATGCTGTCTGTATCATGTACGGTTCATGGATTATAAGGTCTTATGGGAGGCATGGATACATTTACATTTATATTTTAGTCATTTAGCAGACGCTCTTATCCAGAGCGACTTACACTAGTGAATGCATTCATTTCATTTCATGCATTTTTTTATTTATTTATTTATTTATTTTTTAGATCATGATTTTCTCAAAAATGGTTTGATACAAATGTAAAAAGCATGTCAAACATCCTTCCTCCCAATTAAGTTTTTATGTGAGATTTGCCAAAAATATTTCCGGCCTACACTGGCATGGAATCTCCTGCTATAGGATCAGTCATTTTGACTATTTGGGAACCACACTATATTTTAACCGACAACCTAAGACACGGTTAAATTCAGGCAAACATTTATTTATTTAGAAATACAGTATGTTAGGTGCATTCCGAATAGCTGGAAATTTAAATTTGCGCATGAGCACTGACTGACGTTACATATCCATTGTATATTGTGTGTTTTGAACTGTGTGCTGTGGCCCCAGATATCACATCCTTGGCTCAATCGCCATTCACCAGCTCTACCACGCTCATAAAAAAGCTCTGTAGCACTGATAATCACACCTAAGTTTTTATGTGAGATTTGCCCAAAATATTTCCGGCCTACGCTGGCATGGAATCTCCTGCTATAGGAGATAGCTCATTTTATGAGCGTGGTAGAGCTGGCGAAAGGCGATTGAGCCAAGGATGTGGAATCTGGGGCCACAGCACACAGTTCAAAACACACAATATACAATGGATATGTAACGTCAGTCAGTGCTCATGCGCAAATTAAAATTTCCAGCTATTCGAAATGCACCTAACATACTGTATTTCTAAATAAATAAATGTTTGCCTGAATTTAACCTTGTCTTAGGTTTTCGGTTAAAATATAGTGTGGTTCCCAAATAGTCAAAATGACTGATTCTTGTCTTCATAAAACAAGCTTGCAGTGGAGTTTTGAACAAGTTTGCTAACCAACTAATAAAAAGTACCTGCCACGACTTGGGCCGATTAATTCAAAGGCTAAAAATTGAACAATACCAGCAGGTATTGCTAAAAAGCTAAAAAGCACAATACCCCTTGTGCTTTCACGGATAAAATATCCCTGCCATTCAGTCAGCACCAAGCCGCACAGTAGGATAACATTATAAAAATGTCATGGTCACCCTCATTAGCAGGGAGAGCAGCTCCTTTGATTGGTTTATGCATGAGGTCTGCAATGGTTTCCATATGGACCACGCTTCATTTTTTAATGAACAGCATCGCATTACCCCGGGCCGAGGTGATCCCAATTTTTCTAAAACCTCAAGTATTTTTCTAATGTGCTCTACATGTCCAGGATTTCCTTCCATTTGAAGGGATGCAGGGGCACTGCAGTGTTTTCACTGTAATTCTTTCAGTGCGGCTTGCCTGCCCAGCCCTCTCAGTGTAGCGGTGGAGGGGGGATGCCAACCACGATGGGGCCCGGGGCCCAGGGCCCATGGCCACTTCCTCCCCCTCCACACTGCGTTGCAGTTTCCATTACCCCAGTGGAAGGAACAGTAAAGGGGCTGATGTGTGGTCCAGAGGCCTGGACAGGCTGGGCCAGGGTTAGACTGAGAGCTGAGCCACTGCCCGATGACAGCTTGACAGAAACAGAGGCTCAGCAGGATAGTGCTCATTCCACAACTACAGTCAAAACACAAGATGCTACAGACACACTTATGACTTATGGGGTCAAACAATTGTAACTACCCTCTGTGGCATTTATATTTTGATCACGCATTCTACTTTTCAAGCCCTTCGCATGAGCCTCTGTTAAGAAAATGACTCATACCTACTTTGGCCAGTAAAAATATTTAATCTACCTCCCTCCCTACAGTAGATCACTTTCTTTAGCTTCTTTGTTTGATGTGAGAATGACATACTTGGTTCTGTCACATTGTCAGGTGTCAGTCTCACCGCCTTCAATCAGTGTGACAGTACATAGCCTGAGTATCATGGGTGCCATGGTACAGGGGGAGGGGTGGGGGGAGCGATCGCAGGGGGTACGTTGGGGGCCAGAGCAACACCATGTCAGAGCGTTAGCAGACGATGCCCATTTCAGATACGTTTATTCAAACAGTCAGTCCAGCCATGAAACCATTTCCTCCCACCATACCCCTCTCTTTCTCTCCCTCTGCCTACCTCTTTCTCTCCCTCTCTCTCTTTGAAGTTACAGCTTTATCTGAGATATGGATGTCCTGTGTGTGGTTAGCCTATCAGCAATGGTGGTCATGCGGGCAACAAAAGGATACGATGTGTGTGGGCATGGCAGCACTGTGTTGAGTGTTTCTCCTCTATATCAAAGAGGAGACTACAGCTACACTAAGTTCTGTCTTATGGATATTAAGATGCTTCTTTATTTTTGTCAAAGTGGAATGGATCAATAGCGACTCATAGCGGAACAAGATACTCAATACGAAACACATTAATATGCCGTATGGAAATGTAGACACTTAGACGGTATTTTGCTATAAATATTCACCTCTGTGGAAACGCTTTGTCCTCTCTTTGCCAAAGGCCAGGGATTCAAGTACAGAAAGCTTTAGAATCTATATCCATTGAAGTCTTTGGCACTCACTTGGGTATCTTATTATTCACCATCAATCAATGCAGTCTTATCCTCAGTCTGTCTACGTTCACGTCAAACCTACATTTTATGGAATAAAAGCTCCTGGAGTCATAAAGAGCTTGGTGAAGTTTTCCTTGTCACAAGGCGAAGCCAGCCGCCATAGTTCAGTATGATGGTGAGTCACAGAGTGACAATGTACAGTGCTGCTAAGATGGCTTCTCTCTCTCAGACACTGAGCAGGTCCCCTCTGGCATGGCCTGTTTGTGCTGGTCTCTCTTCTGTTGTTCTACCCCAAGCCTGGCTCCTAACCCACTACACTGTCTGTTAGATTAATCAGCTCAGCCAATGGCCCCAACAGGGCTACTATTTTACCATTATCATCTACATACCGCAGCACATTGGAATTGAATAGGAGGAACCAATGCTATGCACTGGATGTTTCCAGATTGACAGCTAAGCTTAATGCACATAAAATTGCCTCCTCGATGGTGTCGTTTATTTCCACACCAATGCATGGTTTGGTTGAAGACCCATTCATTTTCTTTTGTGATGCTGCAGGTTAGGGACAGAGATCGAAATGGTAAACGACAGAGTGCTTGCATGATTAAATATCATTGCTATCATGGTAGCAATGATATTAAATAAATATATAAATGACTGAGCCTAGTATAATTGCCCATTAGACTGGAACATTGCGAGAATATGAGATCTCCCCAACAAAGCCTCATTCTGTAGCTTTTCAAATGGAGAGGAATCATATACAGTATGGAAATTCTGACGACTTCATGTGAAGATATGAATACTAGGTCCATAATAGTCGTGGCTTTGCTTGACTGATCCCTTTTTAACTCACTGGTTATAGCGTTTTCAAATGGCTTTAGCTGTCCCGCCACTGTCAGAAATAACAAAGACAAAAAAGAATACCACCTAGTTTCAGTGTTGGGTCAAGTTAATGTGTTTTACAGGTGTAGTCTTGGGGTATTAGGTAATGGTCGGTGGGTAGCATTCTGTGTCTGCCACCTGGAGAACACTGCTCTCACTCATGGCTTGGTGCTCTGAGTAGGATGTTCCTTGGAACTGAAATACAGAAAACTGGCTAGAGTGTTCGATATAAATACACCACATTGGACAACATGAACTGTTTTGGCGTAATTGCTGTGCAGGAACAGCTTGGTTGAGAGAGCACTTGAACAAGCGCTGCATATACTTTTACGAGGGATTTGGTAAGAACACTTGCACCAGAGAGAGAGAGGACGCAGAGCAGACAGCATGGTAGTGTGTGTTGTATAGTGAGGGAACACCTGGACTTGATGAGGGCCAGATGTTCAGGCCAGTTAAGCCTGTTCTAAATGGAAAAACAAGGAGGCTGATGGGAAACACAAGCTGGGGCACAAACCAGGCAGTATCGGTAATTTTATTCAAATGGATCATTTAGGCTCCCCCATACCAGTGGCACTTGCCAAAAGGCTGGATTTACTCTGACATGAGCAATACAGGCTACTTTCTTTGGGGCTGTCATGGGCAAGAGGCTAAGCATGTGAACTGTCTAAGAGTGAAGCCAGTTTAATGAGCACTATCCACAGCACTGCTTATAAATTAAGAACATTAGACATTAAGCCATCCTTTTTTCAATGTATTAAAGGATGAGTGCTTTTTTCTTGGCACAGGGAAGACAAGTCCCCTCTCACCTGTAGTGAGAGGGGACTACAGATTACATCTGTCCGAACGAAAAAAACACATTAATCTCCCTGCTTGACATACTGTCGCAGTATCCTTAACAGTGCTGATACATACATTGGCTAGTTCTATTCCAAACCAAGGAGGCACAGGGAGACACTTCTGTTCTGATCCGGCAGCGCTTGAAGGGCAGAAATATGAATGTGACGGATTCTCCCTCTCCTGCCTTGCAGAGATTCTGAGCTCTGATGCATGAGCCCCCAGAGGCAAGGTTGTATGTTGGTGTTCAAAATGTCATTCTGACTTTCAATAAAACCAGCACCCTTGGTTGGGTAAACACCTGGTGGCTCTAAATTAAATATCATAGTGGATAGAATGCATTTAATCTCTCGCTCTATATGAGTGACTTGACTGACTTACGTTTTCTTTTTAAACAATTCCATTTCTGGTGTATTACGTTAAATAATTTCAACCTTTGTGATATCAACGGTCCAAAATATGAGAGGAGTCAAAGCATTTTCTCTGCTACTTATTATTGCTGATCCGGTGAACACAAGGTGGCGCACTTATTCTTTCCCACAGTGTTTGTGGGCTCGGAGAGAGACAGACAGACAGACAGACAGACCGAGTCCACAGCAGAGGAGCGGAGCAGTCTGACTCTCTATTGTTCCATCAGATCCTAAAGTACAGTGTGTGGAGACACATTGAGCACAATCCACCAATCGAACGAATTTCACAACAACGAAAACACGTGCCCAGATGCAGACACGCAGTTGTTGCACACAAGCAAAAGCTATGCCTTTCCACTCACACTCACACTGTTCATGAGACATACAAACACCAACAGCAGTACCATATTCTCTTTCTCGAACACAGGCAGACTTGGCCTAAAAGGTCACCAACACAGAATAACGCACACAGAGCAATCAAATAGACCGAAAAGCAAGTGCTGAGAAAGTGTAATGAAAGCACACCATCAGGGGTATAGCTAGCTCTACACCTCCCCCTTAACACTTGTTCATCCATGAGGCAGTGAAGGATTTGGAGTCTTACTCCAGTGATTTTTTTTTCCCCTCTTCGTGAATTAATTAGTCTCTGCCAAAACTGGTCACATTTGTCATTCGAATGTATGCTAATGAGGAGCAAGGTCTCGTCGAGGAGCTGATAGGCCAGAGCAGCTGGTTTGTCCTTACCGGCCCTAACTATCCTCCTCTCTCCCTCTGCCATCTCTCTTCCCCTCTCTCGCGTCTCCTCTATCTTTATCTACTCCTTTGGCAACCCCTCTCTTTCTCTCCTCCTTTGGCTCCACATCTCTTTCTCCCTGTCGTCTTCTCATCCCCCCCTCCTACCTCCTGCTGGTCCGGGCTCCATGACCTGTCACTGGAGAGGGGTCTGCCCGTGTCCCAGGCTGATAAGACAGCTAATTATCCACTGCTTCACAGACTGGGGAAGTGAATTGTGGAACACACATGCACGCACACACAGGCAGGCAGCCAGACAGGCAGGCAACTGACTGCATAGTTATAGGAGACAACACTCTTCACAATCAAAATACAGAGTGCCACACTTCTCATTAAAAAGTGAAGTCTCTTCCATAAAATGATTTGGTATTTCCTCCCATAGAGCCATAGTAATTCCATTATCACCGTTTCTTTAAATGTACAAACCAACAAGTCAACTTGCATTAGTAAATGGGAAATTATTTGTCATATATTCAATCCAAAATCTCCAAATGAATATAATCTGAAGAAATCACTGTAACTGGCACTCAAGGTTTGACCTGGCCAGGAAGATTGGAGAAGTCGGTGTTATGCTTCTGTTTAATACATCATTTTTTTACATCTTCTTTAGATGGTGAGCGTAGACATGCTGTAGTGTAGGTGCAATTACAATTGCACATCTCTGCTATGGCGGTCATGACTTTCCTCAAATGTATGAATGAATGTAATATAGGCCCATTTAAAAAAACAGTGTGTTAAAATCGTGGGGGGAAATGAACGGCAGGGTCTGAAACAAAGGATTTGTATCTTACATAGCAATACACACACAAAAAAACAACTCAACCCATTCACCCCTCTCTGCTCTGCAACAGTGGGCTGGTGAAAGTAAAAGCAGCTTGAGAAGTCGGTGGTATATCTTGGCAGTGATTTGAGGGTCTGAGCGGAGCACTCAAATTGAGCCTCCCAGTCTCTCCATTTGGTGGACTAGACATAAGCACTTTGCAGCTCTCTGTCTGTAATTTCCGAACGCATTGCTGGGGAGAAAGTAGCCCACGTATTGCTTTGTGTTGCCTATTCCAGCTTGAACTGGCTGAGACAGTGTATTATTAGACAATCCAGCGAGCAACAGCATTTACTTTCTCTCTGCCTAGTTTTACAGGGTAAAGTGAAAGATCTCCCATATTGTATTTTTATGCTTGTTGACCTTTCTATCGAAATGAAAAATGTGATTACAAGGAAGGCTGTGAATGAACTTTTTTTTTTTTTTCATGATTGAACACAATAAAATGCCAAGGTACAGAAATAATAATTGTTGATTGGCAAGCAGAAAACTGCTTATACACTCATAACCATGAATGACCCATTACTAAAGTTTTCTCAAATGTTATAGCATGTTTATATGTAGGCCGATAATATCAAATATACAGTGTGTTAAATTGTGTTCATGTTCTTTCATTTCCAGTACATAAAGCTTTCAGCTGGTGTTGGTTATTATATATGATAGATCATTTCTTACTCATTATACATCAGATTATTCCATAATAACATACAACATATTTGTGAACACAGGCCTATAGGGAAGCTGCCTACCTACAATTGAAAGTGTCTCCCCACACGCTCCTATGCTTGTCTTTTGACATTGATAAACACCCCTAACCACCTAAAACCAACCCAATCTGAGTTGGCTGTAAAGGAGACCATTATGGAAGAATCCCATGTCTATTATTATGCTAATAGTTGAAAATAATAAAATAATGTGTCCTCCTGCTGCTGATCTGTATATCTGTGCCAAGGCTATACAACATGTATAGCCTTGGCACATGTTCTACAGCTGCACCATCGAAAACATCCTGACTGGTTGCATCACCGCCTGGTAAGGCAACTGCTCGGCCTCCGACCACAAGGCACTACAGAGGGTAGTGCGTACGGCCCAGTACATCACTGGGACCAAGCTTGCTGCCATCCAATCGATCAATCAATCAAATGTATTTATAAAGTCCTTCTTACATCAGCTGATGTCACAAAGTGCTGTAACAGAAACCCAGCCTAAAACCCCAAACAGCAAGCAATGCAGGTGGAGAAGCATGGTGGCTAGGAAAAACTCCCTAGAAAGGCCAGAACCTAGAGAGGAACCAGGCTATGAGGGGTGGCTAGTCCTCTTCTGGCTGTGCCAGTTGGAGATTATAACAGAACATGGCCAAGATGTTCAAATGTTCATAGATGACCAGCAGGGTCAAATAATAATCCAGGACATCTATACCAGGCGGTGTCAGAGGAAGGCCCTAACAATTTTCCAAAGACTCCAGCCACCCAAGTCACTGTTCTCTCTGCTACTGCACGGCAAGCGATACCGGAACCCCAAGTCTAGGTCCAAAAGTCTTCTTAACAGCTTCTACCCCCAAGCCATAAGACTCCTGAACAGCTAATCAAATGGCTATCCGGACTATCTGCATTGTCGTTGCCCCCCCCCCCCCCCCCCCATTTTTATGCTGCTGCTACTCTGTTTATTGTCTATGCTTAGTTACTTTACCTCTACCTGCATGTACATATTACCTCATTACCTCAACTAGCCGGTGCCCCCGCACATTGACTCAGTACCAGTACCCCCTTTATATAGCCTTGCTACTGTTATTTTATTGTTGCTCTTTAATTATTTGTTATTTTTCTATTTTCTTTTTCTTCATTGTATTTTAGTAAAGACTTTCTTAACACTTATTTTTCTTAACGGCATTGTTAGTTAAGGGCTTGTAAGTAAGCATTTCACTGTAAGGTACACCTGTTGTATTCGGCGGATGTAACAAACATTTGATTTGATGTACCCTCTTATTGTGTGCCAAGGCTATATGACATGTACCCTCATGTCTTTGGGGGAAATGTTCAAAATTAGTTGGTTGTAAATTTCACTCTGTTCCATGTGATTTGGGTGATAGAGAAGCCACACATCCTAACATAGGACAATATATACATCAATTTGTCAAATAGACAAATAATGGAATAAAGTGCAAAGCTCATTTTCTTCAGTACAAGCCATGACCTCTTTCTGCGCTTACATGTTGGTGGTATTTTGGAGGTCAAACAATCCTCCTACTTAGCTCATAGGTACAGTTATGCAGCAGTAGAATCCAGTCTTTATTAGAAGACACTGGGCATGGTCCTGCTCATGCTGCAATAGGGCCTCAGCTTTCACAGGCCCTGAACCTGTTACTTTTTGATTGATTAGGAGGTCAAGGTGTCGCACAGACAAATTCATTTAGGGCTTCTATCTAATTGGCTTTGTGTGGAACGCTAGGAAGATTCCACATTTATACTTTTTCAGACATAATCAAATTACTTCGGAAACTTTGTTTGTCACATCGTTCCCAACACCCTAGAGTGTTTTCAGTAATTTGGCTGAGATGCATACCTCCTACTCAAAGAGGAGTGAAGACTAATGTCATTTTGAGGGGATTATTGTGATCTTTCAACACATCTTTGGAGAGTGAAAAATAAGAGTAAAACACAGAGGCTGTCTTAACTTTTTTTTTCTCTCTTCTCCTTCTTTCACTCTCTCTCATATTCATCCTCAGAGCACCGAAAGTCATATTATGTGCTTGTCAAGATGGATAAACCCCACAGCCAAATGTTCAGATGAAAACAAATAACTGGGAGACGTTCATGTAATCGTTTCTGCCAGAGAAAGGCTTTAACAGGAACATAAACACTTTCTGGAGATGTGCCTCCATGTGCTAATTCCCGCAAGCTTTTGTTAGCGACTCATTCAACTTCAGGACCATTTCATACTACACTGTGATGGGATGTCACAAATGGAGACATGCTTAAAACTATTTGCTGACACGCTTTGCAGCACTAAACACATGAAAAACAAGTAGAGGATTCGCCAAAATGCCACCCGCCTCTACATACTGTATCTAAATAAAGATAAATCCTTTCATCATTAAAAAACAACAAGAAAATAAATAAACCCATAAACTTCTATACCCTCATTGACCTTAGTATATTGTTCCAGTATGATCAGATAAAAAAAACTATAAAACAGAGTGGCCAAAGAAGGAAATGGTACCTTATTACGTCAACAAAGCAAGTGTTCTGTTGTTGTCGCCAGGTCCCGGATGCTTTCTGTCTGTACTGATGGATTTCTCACTGGGGCTGCATAGGTCTTTTTCACATGAGAAAAGCTCATTGCTGGCACAATTCTCCCACACTTCCTTGCCAGACCAGTTCGCCTTGGCCAACTGTTGCCATGGTAGTCTTTGGCTGGCCCCCCCAAGTAGCCCTCGGCCCTCCGACTGCTGCCTTGGACAGAGGAAGTGAAGATGCTTGATTAATGAATTGATTAATGATAAATTACTTATTTCCTTCATGTCCATTGTGTCTATTACGGGTTTAACCTTATTCAACCTAATTATGAAGGGTTTCTTATGCTGTCACTTTGCTATGTGTCCTCATTTAATCTATAGATATACACACACATCCACAAGAGAGACACTTTTTTAAAGTATGGAATAGACATTTCATAATGTGAAAATACACACACACACACACACACACACACACACACACACACACACACACACACACACACACACGTGTTCACCTAATCTTTCCATTCTAGTATCTTTGATTGTGCAATAACGCCTCTTTCAGGAAAGGCACTTTGTAAAAGCTTGAGAGAGACCATTTGAGATCGAGAAAGAGATAGCGAGAGAGAGAGAGATACATACATATTGAGAGAAAAAGCTTTAAACTCTCCTCTTTTAAAATATTTAACTGAAAGGACATGCAAGTTTCCCTGATCTTAACAATTTCCCAGAGTTCTTTAGACTTCACTTAGTCTGCATGGACGATGGCCCAAGTCCATTTCTCTCTTGAACCCAGCTCTGAAACCAAACACTCTGTATCATTACTCTCTCAATTAAAACCTTGCATCTCTTTCAGCTAAATGCCACATCGATATCGGCAAATCAAGTAAACCTCACATTACTTTTAACGGTAAATCTACAATTATTTTATATTTATGTAGTGAAATGGAGCAGCTATCTTCGGCAGTCAGACGTCTACGATGAAAAAAAAGCCTGTGTGATGTGGTTGAATTCCCGAGCAGTAAAGGAAAACCTTAAAGCCTTGTGGTGAGAAAATCCCACAGACTAACATGGGTGTTGTTAAAAGGGAGCATTGAGAAGTCAGAGCTTTAGCCTAGCTTTATTTCAAAGTGACGTAATGCACACAGAGCGCAAAAGCAACTGGATGAAGGGCTGTGGCCATGACCTCTCTGTCTATGTAACTCATCCCGTTGTAACGAGTCACCAATGTCCTGGGATCAGTCAAACCAGAATACAGACCAAGCAATAAAGGGAATTGAAAATGCATAAGATGGGAAATAGACAACAATATTGGGATATAAATTCAAACTGTAAGAACCTGCAGGGATGATGCCAATTGTGTATTTCTGCAGTTTGGTTTCAACTATGACTAATACAAATATTTAAAAAGAGACTGGAGGACTAATTATGGATGAATTCCATTCTATATTTCTGCTTTGTGAATTATCCCAGTTTTATAGGTCAGATAAAAAGCCACCACTCCTCTGACCAGTATTAATTGGTAGTACATTACAATATGTATGAGCAGCATGATATGACCCTGCTTTAGACCAATCAAACTATGGTATGATGACTTCCCATTGAGCTCACCAGCTTGTAGTCCTAAAAAACGGAAACGAGTTACCTCTGGGTTGTTCGGACATTCCTATTGGGGAAGTAAAATAAACATTTATACTATTTGTCACATACAACGGGTGTAGACTTTAACGTGAAATGCTTGCTTACGAGACCTTTCCAAAGAGGCAGAGTAAAAAAATATATATAATAATAATAACAAAAGGAAAAATAGTAACACATGGAATAAAATACACAAGAATGGAGCTATATACAAGGAGTAACAGCAGCAGATCACTGTGTAGGGGTACAAGGTATTTGAGGTAGATATGTAGATGAATGCAAGTTATGTACTGTACATGAAGGAAATCAAGGGAAAGAATGGGGTTTTGGTGTAAGGGGTGCGTAACTGGTGGCAGGGAAGTCAGATAGTAAAACCTACGACATACGAAATACAAAATATGGGCACAATAACCCGACGCGCACCAGTCAAACAAATGTGCACAAGCACTTACAAATAAACATTACCATACAAAGACATGGGGGGGAACAGAGGGTCAAATACACAACACGTAA
The DNA here is from genome assembly GCF_965601325.2 of Salmo salar. NCBI lineage: Eukaryota > Metazoa > Chordata > Actinopteri > Salmoniformes > Salmonidae > Salmo > Salmo salar. Next base: position 11,901,729 of record NC_138310.1, on the reverse strand, counting down.
TGAGGGAAATGAAAACCAGGTGTGTGGGAAAACAAGACAAAACAAATGGAAAATGAAAAATGGGTCGGCGATGGCTAGAAGACCGGCGACGTCGACCGCCGAACACCGCCCAAACAAGGAGAGGCATCGACTTCGGCAGAAGTTGTGACATTTGGGATAAATGTTGAAAATAATGTCTGAGGTCAACAGTTTTAGGAGATCTTCTACATTTTGTTAAATAAGATAATATCAGTCAGTTAGCATGACCTTTATGAATTATGAAGCCTTTATATGCTTTGTGTGCTTTTTCTGATTACATAAATGCTTTAAAATTCACAAAAAGTGATGTTACCTGATGAAGAGCATCTCATAGAACGAAACAAATCAGATCGCTTAAGCCTGTGTTTAACACATAGATCATTTTATAACCGCCGAAAATAATGTAAGAACCCTACAAAAAAAACATGAATTTAGTGCCTACAAAAATATGTAATTTCAATTTACAATGGTGAATGGGACTTGATGGGCAAAACATGTATAAAATGATAAAACGCATATAATCACATCCAAAACTCAACTTGGATTCTGAAATATCATCAATAGTTCCACCAAATTACAAAATGCCACATTGGATTCTTTACCCTGGAAGCAGTATATGGACAAGGTATGATAGCAATCCATGATTTGGTTTTAGTTAATTTTAGCATTTGTGGCAGAAATTCCACATTTTAGCATTTGTTGCTCAGATCCCATTCAAGTCATGGTACCGGTATTAGCATTGGTGTTGCTTAATATATCATAAAGTGTATTTGAATTAGAACCCAACATCATTAACTGAAAAATCTGTTATAGTCAAGCAATGACTTGACACTGAGACAAGTGAGGGGTAAGCAGTGACAGAGGGCCAGCCATGCGATGGCATGTTGACTGATCAGTGGGCAGAGAGAGAGGGTCTGGGCCAGCTAGCCAGGTTGTGTAGTGGCCTGCCTGGTGTTTATGTTATGTAGGGGAAGCAGGGCTGGATGGGGCTTTAGCAGCACCAGGCCTCCCCTGGAGCTGGCTGCTCCGGCTAAATGGACCAGATCAATCATGCCTGACGGCCCGGTGATACTGAGTTAAGGTTCTACTGCAGGCCTCCGCGTTTTTGGACACCGTCACCCCTGGCAATGCTGGCAGACGTATGCCGAGTCTTCCGAAGGCTCGCCAAGCAGATGGCCGAGGCAAGGACGCCGATGGCACGCCTCCATCGCACCCCACCCCTGTCTGTCTAGAGGCGGATGGAGAGAGAGGAAAGTAGAGGAAGGATGGATGGAGGACAAATTGTATGTGGTTTGGTTGCCCGGACCGGGCATGGTTAGGGTTGGATCTATAGGTGGTGGTGGTTTGGGGTGTGGAGGAGAGGAGGACTGGGGAGGACAGACGGCTGGCTGTGCAGTATGGTGACATGTCTGAGGTCTGACTGGCACAGCTTCTGTCAGAGTGTGTGTCTCCCTTGTGACACTGGCAGCCCTGAGCTTGGTGGTGTCCTGAGACAGACTGGGCATGGCTGAGTCTGCTGAAAGACTGAGAGGCAAAGCTGAAAGAGAAGTTGACCTACATCACCATGTTGGAAGCTGCCTGTCACAATGTCAACTACATACACTGAAATATTGTACTGATCTACAAATGAATTTGATATGAATCAAGAGTGTATTAATATTTTTAAATCAACACCTGTTTATCCTGTCAAGAGCGTTTGGATATGTTGTTGTGTATTTTACTGTTTATTTGGTAAACAGGCATAATACCACCAAAGATATTTTACAGAATGACCTAATTTTCCATATACCTCCCTTGAAGATTCAACAACCTGGTTCTGAGCCAAACACTGTTCAGCAGACTGACAACTACACCAGATGTGGTCTCATGCAAAGGCAGGTTACGTTTGAAATTCTCATATTTGATCTTTAGTTTAGATACACAGGTAGTTTGTAATTAGCGATTGGCTTTGCACTCTCAATACATATTTGAATTGTTTCTGTATTACTTTTCAAAAGGGATGGAGGAATCAACAGGGTTGTTACAGTACTTGATAACAATGAATCCTCCCACTTCGCCTTGTATGTGAGTGGGAAGGACTGTTGTTTTACAAAGTGCCACATTTCTGAAGCCCCAGTACTCTCCACAGTTATCTTCTGGATGGGTATTATGAAATCCCTGTTGCCTGTGATGTCTTTGTTGAAGTAATAATAGTATTAATTTACAATTACATGGAATTGATGGACGAAATTACATGTGGAATTGGACAATTTAGACACCCCTGAAACATTACAATTTGTAGAATGAATGACTCAGTCATTAATTCTTGAAATAGTAATGTATTTGAAATAATTATAGTCAAGGACATAATTGAAAGAGAGCACTAACATGGTGACAACACTGCTCGCGTGGCGTGCGCGAGCGTTGCAAAATAAATGTACACATACATGTTATTCAATCATTTTACCCACACTGCTCGCGTGCGTCAATGAGCGTCTGCGTAGCTAGGCACTAAAAGCAGAACAGGGTTCTATTTGTGATGATTGACGTGCTGCAAGTCCCGCCTCTGCTATCTCCTCATTGGTTTTTAGGAGCATATACAGTACCCACGTGCCATCTCCTCATTGGTTTTTAGGAGCATATACCCATGTGGGTGAATGAAAGATGAACTGAGGTCCACGCTCCAGTCCAGTTGGTAGTGGTAATGCACCTTAAAGTTGCTTGCCAACCACCATATAAAGTCCAAAGAAGAAGAAGATGCCTGAAGGAGGACAGATTACTCTAAACAAACTTTTACCCTTTTATCTGTGGATTGTTTATATCCCAGGACAAATTAGCTAGCAGCAGAAAGCTAGCTAGCTAAATTGCCATAAATGTTTCATGCTTTTCAACCTGTCCCCAAATGAATATAGTTGATTCAGAGTTCATTTTGATATTTCAACCTGCGTGTCCTGATCGCATCTGGTGTGGGTGGGCAAAATCAACATGCGTGCGAAGACGCACATGCGCGAGCGAGCGGTCTGGTCAGCATGTAAGACCGTGTTTACACAAGCAGACCAATTCTGAACTTTTTTCCACTAATTGGTCTTTTGACCAATCACATCAGATGTTTTCAGAGCTGATTGGTCAAAAGACCAATTAGTGAAAGAAAGATCAGAACTGGGCTGCCTGTGTAAATGCAGCCTAGCATAATTTTAAAGGGCATGAAGGGCCTTTCTCTGAAAATATAACACTTTAAGTAATCACTGCTTCATTTTAATTCTAGTGTACATTTAGCGATGATGATACAACTAAGTATTGATTTATTTTTTTTAAGACCCAAATGGCTTCAAAGGGAGACTGGACCTATGGAAAGGTAGTTAATGTATCCCTTCTAATAAGCCTGGATAGTGACCAGCAGAGGCCTATGGGTAGAGTCCTATGACACATCCAAAAATTTATCGGAGTCATCTCGCGCAGGGTTCGGCCCATGCTCTGGACACTGTAACTAATTGGGGCTTTTTTTTGTTATCGTTTTCCTCTCCCAGCACTTGAAATGTAAACAGAGTGTTATGAAAGTGCCCTTTGGCAATGAGGAAAAAACGCGAGGCCACTCTGGCACTTATCCGGCATGTCTTATAAATAAGTAATAGCCCTGGACATGTAGCGGTTAGTTGTGGTGGAAGCAGGTCCCTGCATCAACCCCACCTCTGTTTGCGTTGTGCATATTTCATAAGCTGGTGGTGGAGTTGGGGTGGAGGGGGATGGAATAAAAGGCCCCTATACAGGCCCCGCTCTGTTCACTGTCATGGCTCTGCTACTATTAATAATACCAAGTGTCCTCTCTCCTGATAGAAGTCCATGACGTTTTTCCGCAGCCTTTCTGTATTTGACAACAAAATGAAGCCGCTGTTATAACAATTTAAATCCATGGAGGACACTGCACAGGTTGCTGGGTGTTAGCTTAATGAATCGCATGCTGTTTCCTTTATACTGTCCAGCTTACCAGACGATTAATTGGCCTAAGTTGGTATGGGAAAGTACAGTTGGTAATTTATTTTGCTCACAAAATTGCATTTACATATTTAGCAGGCACTCTTATCAAGAGTTACAGGACCAAATAGGGTTGAGTGTCTTGCTCCAGATTTTTCACCTAGTCAGCTCGGGGATTAGAACCAGCGACCTTTCAGTCACTGGCCCTAGTTTGCCTGCAAGTCCAAACTGCAACGATCTATTCGCTGACTTATAGGTCATAGTTCCTATAGTGTTTTTCATCATGAATCTTGTTCTGAAAGCAGCTCTGCATAGTGGTCACAAGCTGGCACAGCCACAAAGTCATAAAATCTCATTTTAAACCTAACCCTAATCTCAATCACACTGCTAACCCTAATGCCTAACCCTAACCTTAAATTAAGACCAAAAAGCACATTTTTGTTTTCATGAATTTTTACAATATAGACAATTTGGACTTTGCAGCTGGCCTATCTAAAGGGAAATCGATCAGTTCTGCATCCAGGACAAGACTCATGACAATAAACGTCAACCTACAATAATGTTTTTGCCTTTTGTCTTCATTTTGATATGTCTGATATTTCTTACTCCCCTATGAAAAAAAATGTGGATTAATGGTAGGGGATAGAAAAACTATGGAGTCGAGTGAATTAACACCATAGTGGAGGTAATTGAGATCTCTCAGCTACTCTTCAGGAAAATTTAATAGGAGATTCATAATAATCACTCACAGTTTCACAGTTTGCATCAATCAATGCCCTTCATCTGGTCATGATGTCATCCTGTAGGTCATCTCATCTGGATGGATCAGCATCTTGTTTACTGTTTACTCATCACTCCAAAACACACTACATTATTAATGCACAGGAAGGAGGAGGACCCTCAGAGCCATGAAAACTGACAGTTACCGCACAGATGGCATCATTTCTTTGCCTCCAAAAGAGCTCTCGCGTTAAAAATGGTCTTGTTCACTGGATTCTAATGGAAATCTTGAAACATTGCAAACGATGTTGTACTTCAAAGAGAAACATTTGCATTGTGAAGACCTGTTTACAATTATAGAATAGCCTACCAAAAGAATAAATCAGTTTGTCTAGTTAGCATACCATACTTTAAATGGATTTAAAGGTCCGATGCAGCCATTTTTATCTCAATATCAAATTTCTGAGTAACAATTAAGAACCTTACTGTATTGTTTACAATTAAAATGGTCAAAAAGAAACAAAAATAACTTCTTAGCTAAATGGAATTTCTCAATCAACAATTTTGCTAAGACTATCTGGGATAGGTCTGAGTGAGAGAGGGGCCTAATTGGAGGAGCCTAATGAGAGGGACGAGTAAACGGAAACTAGCTGTTATTGGCAGAGAGAAGGGAAAACTCTCTTTGTTACATTTGATCTATTCACTTTTATGTCACCAGGTGGTCCAAAAACCCCACCCAGCCAAACAAGCTGATATTTCTGCCGGTCTTTTCAAAAACCTCTTATACTAAAAGGGCCATATCATAATTTTCACAATTTCACAGTATTATTCCAACCTCATGGTCTATATACAGTTGAAGTTGGAAGTTTACATACACTTAGGTTGGAGTCATTAAAGCTCGTTTTTCAACCACTCCACAAATTTCTTGTCAACAAACTATAGTTTTGGCGAGTCAGTTAGGACATCTACTTTGTGCATGACACAAGTAATTTTTCCAACAATTGTTTACAGACAGATTATTTTGGTTATAAATCACTGTTTCACAATTCCAGTGGGTCAGAAGTTAACATACACTAAGTTGACTGTGCCTTTAAACAGCTTGTAAAATTCCAGAAAATTATGTCATGGCTTTAGAAGCTTCTGATAGGCTAATTGTCATCATTTGAGTCAATTGGAGGTGTACCTGTGGATATATTTCAAGGCCTACCTTCAAACTCAGTGCCTCTTTGCTTGACATCATGGGAAAATCAAAATAAATCAGAAAAGACCTCAGAAAAAAGATTGCCTTGTTCATCCTTTGGAGCATTTTCCAAATGCCTGAAGGTACCAGGTTCATCTGTACAAACAATAGTACGCAAGTATAAACACCATGGGACCACACAGCCGTCATAACGCTCAGGATGGAGATGCGTTATGTCTGCGAAAAGTGAAAATCATTCCCAGAACAATAGCAAATGACCTTGTGAAGATGCTGGAGGAAACAGGTACAAAAGTATCTATATCCACAGTAAAACAAGTCTTATATCGACATAACCTGAAAGGCAGCTCAGCAAGGAAGAAGCCACTGCTCCAAAACAGCCATAAAAAAGCCAGTGTCACGCCCTGACCTTAGAGAGACGTTGTATTTCCTCTAGTTTGGTTAGGTCAGTGTGTGATGTGGGGTGGGCAATCTAGTTTGTGTATTTCTTTGTTTTGGCTGAGTATGGTTTCCAATCAGAGGCAGCTGAATTTTTGCTCGGATTAAATGTCAGGAATTGTGAAAAACTGAGTTTAAATGTATTTGGCTAAGGTGTATGTAAACTTCCGACTTCAACTGTACCTCTAAAAATAATGTATTCAAATCTGCATACACTTCCCTCCACATCTAGGGCTCTATGGGAGGAGATATCTACATCCACAGGCCAGAGAGCCATGTCGTGTGTGTGTGTGTGTGCGTGCATGCGTGTGTGTGTGTGAGGGGGCAGGAAAGTGCTCAGAGAACAAACAGCCACCTTTTGCCAGATACACACTGCCCCTGCAGTTGTCAGATCACAATTTACTCTGGCTAAAAAAATGAATTACATGTTCCTGTCCTCAGAAATCCCTTCTGTGTTTCCCCCTTATCCCCCACAGTCAGGGGAGGGCTGTGATCTGATCTGTAAGAGGGGTTGAGATAAGGTATGGAGTGAGGTGAAATGAGGAATGAAATGGGATGGGGGAATGGGGTTGGTTGCATGTACCGTATGATAATAATCACGATTAGAGTGGATAGGTTAGGGTGGATGATTAGGTTAGAGTTTATTAGAGTGGATAGTGTAGGGCCTATCTCAGCCTGTACTGAGGGACTGTGCTAAATAGGCAAGCATCTCCACCCCTCTCTGGGACCAGGATAAATCCGTCTTCTGATGTGACCAGGCAACCAGTCTCAATGTTGTGCACATATAAACTTGTGCTCCTCTCTAATTTAGTTCTGGTGACGCTTCAGTTTTTACCTCAGCTGAACAATCTAGCCATGACTCACCATCAGTCTACTAGTGTTAACCATTGCCTATGACGGGACAGAGTTTCACTCTATGCTCTTTCTCTGTAAAGAAAAGGCATAGAAACCCAAATAAAAGCATGTAGATAGTCTTACTATTTCTAGACCTTTTCTCTCTGTAGCTTTACTCCAACCCACGTCTCGTCCTCATTTGTCTGAAGTATGTGACCTTTTGCTGCTCTTCACTTTGCACTAGATTCCAGACAACTTGAACATGTAATGCAGTTCTACTATAAATGGTTCATGCTAATTACATTTGATGATCATCCAATCCAGTGGTTCTCTCACTGCTTTTATTCATTGTACATTTCTGTTGAAACTTTGCAATACCATCCATGATAGCAGCACCCTGTCCCACCCTATTTACAGTACTTGTCCCTGAAACCATGTCTCAATGCTGCTCCACTCCTTACCCCAACTCCCATCTCACCTAACTCCCTTTCCTCACCCCTCTGCCCCCATCCTCACACTCTCATCAGGGCCGTATGTGCCCCTCTTCAGCAGGCACCATTGACCATGAAAATTAGTTTTTCATCTGAAAGTTCAAGGTGCTAGCATTACAGGTTGCAGTAAAGACATTTCCTCCCTTGAAATAGAGCGTCCTCATCAGAAATAAAACAAGACTGAAACAAGGCCTCAGCATGACTACGCACTTTCACTAAATAAATAAAATCAAGAGCATCACTTTGTATCTTCCATAAATCCAGCAAATTAATAAAGATGAACAACATATTAAAATTCCAGGTATCGAGCATAAGCGTTCTGTCTATAATGATACAATGTTGTGATTCCCACAATAAACCTCTGACAGATAATGCCTGGCAATCCCAGTCAGTATAAAATGTTCATATGGGACTGTCCTGTCCTGCTTTGTCCTGGGATGCTCAGATTAGATTTGGAGCCCTGGGCAGAGAGCAGTTCCATACTTAATGTGAGAGCTGACAGAGAAGGCAGTTGTTAGAGGGATGCAAATGGATATATTGTGTTCTGTACCCAAAAGCTGCCAACATTGTGATGAATAATAACATTTAATTCAGTTCCTCCATCTCTCACTTAGTATGTTGAAATCTTAGGCTGACCTTTCCCACAGTACTTTTCACTTTGGGGTGGAGTTTGGGCCAAACATGGGTCTAGCCTATATCACACTAGTCTATGTGTATTTCCACAAAATGAGTGCTTTTTCTGTCCATTTGATATTTTAAGTAGTAATTGTGCACCAATATTGAATTTTAAAAGCCTGTTATATTAAATGAAATGCCCTTTAACATGGACCACGTGGATAATTCAATAAATATGATTTTTTTTTTATGAATAAAGACTTGCTAAAGTGTCAAAATTCTGCAATTTGACATTTCCCTCTGTGACTTCCAGGAAGATTTTAAGTGTGCAGATACTTTTTCCTGTTTCTCCAGTTTTGCCTTTTGCCTCCAGCACCTTCACAAACCAGCTTTGGGTGTGCGGTAGTTTCTGCCTATAATCTACTTAACCTCAAAATATCTCCAAGTTTTCAATATTATTGTAAAGTCTTAGTTATTTTGTTGCTTTGACAAAGTAAGTTTGTTATTCATTTCGTGTGATTAGTGATTCATTTACATCTGACCCTCATTAAATGAAAGCCCTTTATTAAATGAAATGTGTCAAGGTCAACCCTGTTAAGTGAACTGAACTCTCATTTTTATATGGTGAAATTATAACAAAACTAAAAAATAAAGAGAAACATTGAACATATAATTGTATAATCATACATCTAATAGTTAAATCATCGTGTCAAAGCAGGTGAACTGGTTCTACTCTTTTTGTCCATTTTCTGGTGTCTTGTGGTGGAAAACTGAGTGGCTCGAGCATAACAAGTCAACCCTGTTAGCCATAGATATTCATGCTAGAAATGCTTTAACAATTACTTTTTTTTTTTGTGAAGGTTGCAGTCAACAATTGTGCCTCCCAGTTGCACACAACAAGCTTCCATTCCCCCTGTCACAAGGGGATTTAAGCTGATTTAAGATGAAATTGTCAACCCTGTTACGGTCAACCCTGTTATCTTATTTGTCACTTAATAGTTACTTACTATTGTTAATGTTGCGACAGTTCGTTTCTGGTAACAGAACAAAATAGTCAGCACATAGTAACTTCTGATTTAGCTGTACTTTAATTAATGCAAACACGTGTGTGGTATATGTGTGGTTCGTATATATACGGTCTCGCTGTTTTACCTCGCAGGGCAAAACAGAGAAGAGGGCGTCACATTCTATTGTTCTCTCTTTTATACTCTAACAGAGATAGTTCCCGCTCAATGCTGGCCTGTCCGAGGGAGGAGGAGCGTGGTTTAAACTTGCTCCTCCTGTCGTCGGCGTGCAGGCTGATCCCAGCGTCGTGACGCACTTCCTGTTGCCGGTTGTAGTTCTTCTTGTCTTCAACAGTTGATTCACCCGTAGTTTATGTACTTAATATTGTAGCATAGCTTCCCCGGAATATTATAAAGGTTATGCATACAAATAGCCAGTTCAACCCTAACACTATAGTCATTATTTTTATTAACCTTTGAGATGGGAAAAGGTATATGACAGTATAACAGTCTTATGATGATTATAACATTTGTTACCACCTTCAATTCTTGCACATTTTCTCATAAAAAGTATATTTCAACACTCTGTCCGTTCAGGAAAATTTGTGAAACTGCTAACCTTGGAACCAATCAGAACTCCTGTACATACCCCTTGAGATAAAGGCAACCAATGGCCTGCTTCTATCTACGATGTAAACACAGCCTCTTGTGAAAACACGAGCTGCTGTCTGATGAAGAGGAACAGATCTAGCTAGCTCCCAAAGACTGAAATAAGATAAGTATCTGTTTTCGAGTGTACTTGAAATATGCAGCATGCAATACGAATTGTCTTGATCGTATGAAGAGGTAACTTTGTTGACAATTTAGCCAATTTATTGAAAGCATGCCAATGTTACAGTTGCACTAGTCTAGCCAGCTATTCCAAATGTCAATTTATGTTTCATAAGCTATCCCTGTCAGTGTTACATTTTCGTATCATGTTTTGGCATGATTATATATCTAATGTCAAGTAACTAGTTGCAGGCTTAAATAAACATTCAATCATATACTTTGCATAGAACCCCAAATAAAATTATGTAGATAGAAAGATGTGTGTGTGTGTGTGTCATGTACTGTATGCTAGAAAGGATGTTTTAAAACGACAGCTAAATATGCATATTAGCCAATACATATAACATAGCCTACTGTACCTTGCATACAATATTCTTTAAAAACAGTTGTAGAATGTGCTCTGCAATAGGATAACCAGATGAGTTCTCAAATAGCAGCTTCCCAATACCATGGTGGGCATGCATAATGTTGGATACATTGGAAAATAATGTATGGAGAATGATAAAGAACCTGTAGGATTACAGAAAAGGCAGTTGGGAAATGAATGCTTGAGTTTCAAATACTAAATGGGATCCGTTTCAGGAAGCTAGGTGTATGTCACACGTCACTACTTCACAGGGGAAGCATTTGAACGTAATTATTTTAAAAATCGAAATGCTTTTTTGGGGGGCAGTTGGTGTTCAACTCTAAAATTCACTAGACTGTAAGAGAAAAACACACAAAGAAAGAACAACATGCAAATGCATATATGGTCTCAATGTCTAAATAGTGACAGCAGGACTAGTTCAAACTGCAGGACTTGGTGACTAGATCATGGGAGACAAACATGTGAGACAGTAATGAATAAATATGCTCAAACAAGCAAGGTTGATCTCACACTTGGTTGATCTCTAGGAGCAGGACACAGGTGTGCTGAATAGATCATGTGAGACAAAAGTGAGAGACAAGAATTAATCAAATAAATCATCACAGCAAAGGAATGTATTTTGTGAGCTAGAAAATGAACACCCTAGCAATCTAAGGCAGGGTGCTCTGTAATCAACCTACTCAAACTATTGACAGGGATAATGTGGCATTTCTTATGTCAACATGAATGAAAATAGTGGGTCCTTGATTACTGTATTAGATTTAGATTTACACTTCTTGTCTTATACATTTTTTTTAATTGTTACTTGGAATAGACTAATAGCTAAAATATTCCTTGTCCTGGAAAGACATGCTAGATAGTGATACAAATATCTGCTCCAGATCTACTTGTTGTAACTAGCTACTGTGCCTTGCAAAAGTATTCATCCCCCTTGCCGTTTTTCCTATCAATTTAAATGTATTTTTATTTGGATTTCATGTAATGGACATATACAAAATAGTCCAAATCGGTGAAGTGAAATTAAAAAAGAAAACTTGTTTGAAACAATCAAAACATATTTTGTTTAAAGTGGTGCGTGCATATGTATTCACCCCCTTTGCTATGAAGCCCCTAAATTAGATCTGGTGCAACCAATAACCTTCAGAAGTCACATAATTAGTTAAATAAAGTTCACCTTTGTGCAATATGATCTCAATATGAGCTCTCCAAACAGGGCAGGGACAAAGTTGTGGAGAAGTGCAGATCAGGGTTGGGTTATAGAAAAATATCTGAAACTTTGAAAATCCCACGGAGCACCATTAAATAAAAAAAAATTAAATGGAAAGAATATGGCACCACAACAAACCTGCCAAGACAGGGCCGCCCACCAAAACTCACGTATCAGGCAAGGAGGGCATTAATCAGAGAGGCAACAAAGAGACCAAAGATAACCCTTAAGAAGCTGCAAAGCTCCACAGGGAAGATTGGAGTATCTGTCCATAAGACCACTTTAAGCCGTACACTCCACAGAGCTGGGCTTTACAGAAGAGTGGGCAGAAAAAAAGCCATTGCTTCAAGAAAAAAATAATCAAACCCGTTTGGTGTTCGACAAAAGGCATGTGGGAGACTCCCCAAACATATGGAAGAAGGTAATCTGGTCAGATGAGACTAAAATTGAGCTTTTTGGCCATCAAGGAAAATGCTATGTCTGGTGCAAACCCAACACCTCTCATCACCCCGACAATGCCATCCCCAAAGTGAAGCATGGTGGTGGCAGCGTCATGCTGTGGGGATGTTTTTCATCGGCAGGGACTGGGAACTATAATTCATTGTTCTCTCTTTAGACAACAAAATGTTCCCTCACAATGAAAAAATACTTTACCTGATTGTAGTTTGTCAGACAGAGATCTCTCTCAAGATGTCACCAGCTGTCTACTACCTTAACTACGGATAACGTGATTGGCAGATGAGATCAGCAGAGCTAGTACCATGGATAATACACAAGTTTTGATTGTTCTACAGTTTAGTGGCGTTTGCTTGTCCAGCTAGAGAACAAATAAGTAAGCAATTCAAAAAAAGAATTGACATTGCAAAAAATGGAAATGTGTTCAGAAGAAATAAACATGCCCAATATGTTAAAATAAGCTCGTACCTCGACAGAGATCGATCATCTCAAAAACTAAAGCTCCTCAATGAGGTGCTGAAGAAAACCTAAAACCTGCTGTTTCTGACCATTGAAAGACTGGAGCTACAGTGAGGGAAAAAATTATTTGATCTCTTGCTGTACGTTTGCACACTGACAAAGAAATGATCAGTCTATAATTTTAATGGTAGGTTTATTTGAACAATGAGAGACAGAATAACAACCAAAAAATCCAGAAAAACACATGTCAAAAATGTTATAAATTGATTTGCATTTTAACGAGGGAAGTAAGTATTTGACCCCTCTGCAAAACATGACTTAGTACTTGGTGGCAAAACCCTTGTTGGCAATCACAAAGGTCAGACGTTTCTTGTAGTTGGCCTGGTTGCCTCATAGCAGGGTGGCATGGAGAGGGGGGCGCGTAAGGGGAGAAGAACAATTATCTTTAAGACCCACCAGTGTACTCACTCCAATGAATGAACTAGGTCTCTTGAAGGGACAGGTAGACACAAAATGACAGGCAGTACCGCAATACAGACAACTCTGGGTCTCAAGTCTGCGTACTCGTTCGGCTGGAGACAGCCTAGCCCTGATGAGCTGCATCGGCTCGGGAAGAGGTGAATCGGCAGTCTCCGGAGTCTCTTGGAGGGACTCGGGTAAGCTCAGATCCTCGTGGGGAGGTAGACACCGGGGATTCTGGAGTTCATCAGATGCCAGGTGGGATCCATGAGTGAGCGATTGGGACCGCAATCGGATCTCTTCTCCCTCCTACGTTTCCGTAGCCGACCATCGATCCGGATGGTTAAAGCGATGAGTGAGTCGAGATCCGTCTGTAGTTCTTGGACTGCCAGCTCATCCTTTACCTCCTCCGATAATCCGTGTAGGCATGTGTCAAACAGCTCTTCCGGGTTCCAGGTACCCTCCGCTGCTAGCGTGTGGAACTCCATCGCATAGTCTGCCACACTGAGGGTGTCCTGCTGAAGCTGGAATAACTTCCGGGCAGCCTCTCTCCCAGACACCGGAGCTTCAAACTTTTCTCACCTCCGCCACGAATACCTCCATCCTGAAGCATACGTTGGATTGTTGCTCCTACCCCACCGTGGCCCATGCGAGTGCCCTCCTGGACATCAGCGTATTAATGTACGCTATCTTCGAGTGGTCAGAGGGGAACGAAAAAGGCTGCAGCTTGAAAACGAGGGAGCACTGGAAGAGAAAGGCCCGGCAGGTTCTGGAATCTCCATCGTAGCGCTCCAGGAGAGGTAAGCAGGTTTCCCGGGAAACCGGGATGATGGCGCTGCTTCCGTAGGCAACCCACGGAATTGCTCCCACAACGCGTCCAAGGCTAGGTCGTGACGTTCGGACACGGCATGGAACCCTTCCATCAGAATGCGAAGCAACTCCTCGTGCCTACCAAATGGTAGCTCCTTGGGAGGAGATGGCGTTGCGGAGCTGGTCCAAGTCTGCTGGGTCAGTCATGGCCAGTTCGTACTATCAGGAATCAAGGTAAGACCCAAGTGTAGACTGTGTGAAGTAACAATGTTTAACTTCTTGCGGATTAGTGGGATGCTACCGTCCCATTTCGACAATTTCCGGTGAAATTGCAGAGCGCCAAATTCAAATTAAATTACTATAAATATTAAACTTTCATGAAATCACAAGTGCAATACATCAAAATAAAGCTTAACTTCTTGTTAATCCAGCCAAGATGTCAGGTTTCAAAAAGGCTTTACGGCGAAAGCAAACCATGCGATTATCTGAGGACAGCATCCAGCACACAAATTAATAACAAATCATTTTCAACCAGGGAGTTGCGACACGAAAGTCAGAAATAGCGATATAATATATGCCTTACCTTTGAAGATCTTCTTCTGTTGGCACTCCAAAATGTCCCAGTTACATTATAAATGGTCCTTTTGTTCGATAAATTCCTTTTTATCCATAAAACTCAGTTTAGCTGGCACGCTTCAGTCAATAATCCACTCGGTGTCCCACCTTCAAAATGCATACAAAATGAATCCCAAACTTTACCAATAAACTTATCCAAACAAGTCAATCAACGTTTATAATCAAACCTTAGGTACCCTAATACGCAAATAAACAATAAAATGTAAGACGGAGAATCGTTATTGTCTTTACCAGAGATAAACAAAAAGAACGCGCTCTCTCGGCCATGCGCTTGGAAACACTACAGCCAAAATGGGAGCCACTTAGAAAAACTACAACTTCTCTCCAATTTTTCCAAAAACCAGCCTGAAAGTCTTTCTAAAGACTGTTGACATCTAGTGGAAGCCCTAGGAACTGCAATCGGGGACGATTTCACCCTATTTTAAAAGTGCCAGGCATTGAAATCAGTGGTATGCTGAATTAAAAAATAAATTTCAGTTCTGTTATACTCACAGACATTATCTTAACCTGTTGGGTCTAGGGGGCAGCATTTGCACGTCTGGATAAAAAAAATGTACCCGATTTAATCTGGTTACTAATCCTACCCAGTAACTAGAATATGCATATACTTATTATATATGGATAGAAAACACTCTAAAGTTTCCAAAACTGTTTGAATGGTGTCTGTGAGTATAACAGAACTCATTTGGCAGGCAAAACCCTGAGACATTTTCTGACAGGAAGTGGATACCTGATGTGTTGTATTGACTTTAAACCTATCCCATTGAAAAACACAGGGGTTTAGGAATATTTTGGCACTTCCTATTGCTTCCACTAGATGTCACCAGCCTTTACAAAGTGTTTTGAGTCTTCTGGAGGGAGATCTGACCGAACAAGAGCCATGGAACGGTGATGTCCCATTAGACACCTGGCGCGCTACTTCATGTTGGGTACCCTCGTTCCAATACGTTATAAAAGACTATGCATTCGTCCACCTTGAATATTATTCATGTTCTGGTTAAAAAAGGCCCTAATGATTTATGCTATACAACGTTTGACATGTTTGAACGAACGGAAATATATTTTTTCCCCTCGTTCATGACGAGAAGTCCGGCTGGCTTACATCATGTGCTAACGAGACGGAGATTTTTGGACATAAATGATGAGCTTTTTTGAACAAAACTACATTCGTTATGGACCTGTGATACCTGGAAGTGACATCTGATGAAGAGAATCAAAGGTAATGGATTATTTACATAGTATTTTCGATTTTAGATCTCCCCAACATGACGTCTAGTCTGTATCGCAACGCGTATTTTTCTGGGCACAGTGCTCAGATTATTGCAAAGTGTGATTTCCCAGTAAGGTTATTTTTAAATCTGGCAAGTTGATTGCGTTCAAAAGATGTAAATCTATAATTCTTTAAATGACAATATAATATTTTACCAATGTTTTCTAATTTTAATTATTTAATTTGTGACGCTGACTTGACTGCCGGTTATTGGAGGGAAACGATTTCCTCAACATCAATGCCATAGTAAAACGCTGTTTTTGTATATAAATATGAACTTGATAGAACTAAAAATGCATGCATTGTCTAACATAATGTCCTAGGAGTGTCATCTGATGGAGATTGTAAAAGGTTAGTGTATCATTTTAGCTGGTTTTATGGTTTTGGTGACCCTGTCTTTGACTTGACAAAACATTACACACAACTCTTGTAAATGTACTGTCCTAACATACTCTAAATTTATGCTTTCGCCGTAAAACCTTTTTGAAATCGTAAAACGTGGTTAGATTAAGGAGATGTTTATCTTTCAAATGGTGTAACATAGTTGTATTTTTGAAAAATTTGAATTTTGACATTTATTTGGATTCAAATTTGCCGCTCTTGAAATGCACCTGCTGTTGATGGAGTGCACCACGGGTGGCACGCTAGCGTCCCACCTAGCCCCAAGAGGTTAACAGTTTTCGAAACTTTAGCGTGTTTTCTATCGAAATCTACCAATTATATGCATATCCTAGCTTCTGGGCCTGAGTAGCAGGCAGTTTACTTTGGGAACACTTTTCATCCAAAATTCTGAATGCTGCCCCCTATCCTAAAAAAGATAACTTGGAAAAGCTAAACTAGTCATAGTGTGCATAATTGCCAACTCTTCTATTATATTGTGTCAGTTTCTGTTCAATATAAAAATATAAACTGGTATGGTACCAATTTCTGAATACTGCTTATCTAAGATACATTTAGCACCTCCGGGTTCTACACTATGACAGCATCTGTTAAAAACAGTCTTGGGGGAACTGATCTGCGATCACCGGCTAGGGAATACTGGATTTCATCCTATACCCCAAAAAAACAGGAAGCAATTTTGAATCTGTGGTTTGCAGTTTAAGATGAGGACATGACAACTACACTGAACAAAAATATGAACGCAAAATGCCACAATTTAAACGATTTTACTGAGTTACAGTTCATATAAGGAAATTAGTCAATTGAAATGAATTCATTAGGTCCTAATCTATGGATTTAATGTGACTGGGAATAAATACATATATGCACCTGTTGGTCACATATACCTTACAAATAAGGTAGGGGCATGAATTAGAAAACCAGTGAGAATCTGGTGTAACCACCATTTGCCTCATGCAGTGCCTTACATCTCCTTCACATAGAGTTGATCAGGCTGTTGATTGTGGCCTGTGGAAAGTTGTCCCACTCCTCTTCAATGGCTGTGCTAAGTCGCTGGATATTGTCGGGAACTGGAACATGGTGTCGTACACGTCGATCCAGAGCATCCCAAACATGCTCAGTGGGTGACATGTCTGGTGAGAATGCAGGCCATGGAAGAACTGGAACATTTTTGGCTTCCAGGAATTGTGTACTGGGGCGGTGCATTATCATGCTAAAACATGAGGTAACAGCGGCAGATGAATGGTATGACAATGGGCCTCAGGATATCATCACGGTATCGCTGTGCATTCAAATTGCCATCGATAAAATGCAATTGTGTTCGTTGTCCATAGCTTATGCCTACCCATACCATAACCCCACTGCCTCCATGGGGCACTCTGTTCACAACGCTGACATCAGCAAACTGCTCGCCCACACGTCGCCATACACTCTGTCTGCCATCTGCCCGGTACAGTTGAAACAGATTCATCCATGAAGACCACACTTCTCCAGCAGGCCAGTGGACATCGAAGGTGAGCATTTTCCCACTGAAGTCAGATGCAGCGCTGAACTACAATCAGGTCAAGACCTTGGTGAGGACTGTGAGCATGCAGATGAGCTTCCCTGAGATGGTTTCTAACAGTTTGGGCAGAAATTCTTCGGTTGTGCAAATCCACAGTTTCATCAGCTCTCCAGATGGTTGGTCTCAGATGATCCCGCAGGTGAGGAAGCCGAATGTGGAGGACCTAGGCTAGCGTGGTCTGCGTTTGTGAGCCCGTTTGGATATACTGCCAAATTCTCTAATATGATGTTGGAAGCGGCTTATGTTAGAGAAATGAACATTAAATTATCTGGCAACCGCTCTGGTGCACATGCCTGCAGTCAGCATGCCAATTGAAAACTCCCTCAAAACTTGAGACATGTGGCATTGTGTTGTGTGACAAAATTGCACATTTTTAAGTGACCTTTTATTGCTAATTATGTGTTATGATCATGTGTAATGATCACCTGTGTAATGATCAAGATGTTTAACCAGCTTCTTAATATGCCACACCTGTCAGGCGCATGGATTATCTTGGCAAAGGAGAAATTTGTGCACAACATTTGAGAGAAATAAGCTTTTTGTGTGTATAGAACATTTCTGGGATCTTTTCATGAAACATGTGAACAACACTTTACATGTTCGGGTATTTTTTTTTATTCAGTGTATGTTAGGGGCTCACCTTTCTACCTATAATCTGCTAACCAAATTATAATTGTATTTGCACATTTTAATTTTTTTTTTTTTGTGCTAGTAGTTGGTGCTACTGTCTTCCATTCCTTCTAGGAATCAAGAAGTTTTCATTGATTTATGGAATAAATGCAGTGGGACATGGATTCAGCTCGACTTTAGGACACTCACACGGTATGAACACGTTTGAAAAAGTTTGTTTCAAGGATTATATCCATTTAAACACATTTTATTTACCCTCCATTTAATCAGGGAATCCTACTGAGATCGAAGGTCTCTTTTGCAGAAGAGTTCTGAATTACAGAAATTACAGAAATACACACAAAAAAATATAAATACAAAATGCAAGTATAAAAAACTAACACATTCATCAGTTCTGAGGTCCTCAATCAGCTTTCTGTGTAATATATCTCCAAACAGAAAGAATGCCAACTAGAAAAATAGCAAGTACTCTACTAAACACTCACCATGATTTCCCATGTACATGGACCTGCACAAAGCCTTGGATGTATTGCACTACGCTACACAGTACTGACAGGTAACCAGTGAGAAATACACTAATTAGTAGGGGGATCACTACCTTAAAGTAATGATCCAAGCCAAGTTATTCATCTCTCGCTCTCTCTATCTTCACCTGAGAGGTCCAGGGTGTTTGATGGGGGTTCAACTTCTGTAATGTCTTCCTGTCTCTGGCATTGTGCTATGGGATATTATACACATTATCTCCCTGACGCTAGGTTACACTGGATACAAGGCCATTACTTAATCCCCCAGTTTGTGGCATTTTCAGCAACTGGCCTATAATTACTCCATTTCGATGGCCCAGTTAATTTTGGATTTGAATAATTGTGTGGTGAATCTGCTCTGAATCCCACAGAGTATGGTGGTAGTGTACCTGGACTGGCGAGCCATTGTGGTGAAGTAATATGCAGTAATTTCACAGTGTAGAATCAAGTGGAGCTGATAGAGCTTGTTGTCACAGGTCTCCTGTCTCTGAGTCAATGTTGTGCCTTTGTGTTGGACGTCAGTATGTTCTGGGATTACACACACACACACACACACACACACACACACACACACACACACACACACACACACACACACTATTTACTTATCTATTACTTTCCATACAAATATGTCGATGGAGGAGCATGTCACAGCATGATTAAGTGAGTCAAGACAGCAGCAGGCAGCAGCATTTCATTACTTTCCTTTACAGCTGTTTCTCCATCAACACTCCTTTATGGGCCCAAAGCTCCCTCATTGTGGGGATTTGGTATTGTATGCTTTCCATTTGTCAGTGGATCACATTTCAGGGGCAGCCCATTTGTACAGTAACTCCTGATGACAATGCCATGGTACACAAATTACAGATACACATTTCTCAGTCCTCCCCACAGGAATAGCAACTTCTTTCGCCCACCATAAACACAATGCCATAATAATGGTCTCATTATGAGAAAACCAGAGACATTTTGTCTGTAACAGGGGAGCACTTTTTAATTTTTTTATTTAACATTTGCTTTGCTATGTTTAGAATTTTCTTGCACATAACATCCTCTATAGAGTTTTACTGTACCTACTGGATGGTACTGTAGTAGGAGTTCCAATGGTTGTAATTCTCTCCCTAATATCAATTCCATGTGGCAAGCGGTAAACCAATACACCTCTTTTCTGTAAGGAACCTGTTCATGGAACCTCTTTCCTACTGCCTGATGTATTTCAGCAGACTTCATTTCCAAGACTCATTCAACCTTTCAATAAATTTGACTGACCCACCATGGTTAACAATTTTGAATGTGAATATACGATTAGCTATCATGAAAACTAACGGAACTGATAGTTTCCTATCCACATCCCACCCTCTGTGCCCTTGTCTTCCCTAAGCCTTCTGTAGTCCACAGCAGACAAGACCGAGAGGAAGCATGCTGCTAATGCTCTTCAGTGGATATTTTTTTTCAGTGGGGATACATCTCACCAAAGGAAAGACTTCCTGACCCACAATCCGCTTAAACTTAACCAAGGGCGCAGTGAGTTACGGCTCCCCCTGCTATGACTCTGTCATGGATATAAGAGCGCAGAGGCAGATGTCTGGGGTGGCGCGTAGCAATCGATTTTTCCTGTCACCCTCCCAGTGCACCCGAGCTCTCTCTCCTATCAGCTCCTCAGAGCAGCACACTGAAGCCTGCCTGCCTGGCCCTCCACATCTGGAGGTTCTGCTATCTGCTCCATCAGATCCACAGGCCAATCCATACAGCTATGGCTTGACACAAGCCTAATTAAACACAATTAGATAAATCCCCTGGACTCCAATATAATCCTCTAGATGGCAGCGAGAGAGAAGGGGGAAGAAACTTGGCAGGAGAAGGGGCAGCACATCCCCTGCAGAACAAAGCCAGGCAAAGCGTCTAATGTATTAAACACATGGATTAGAGATCAGTTTCGGAGTCGGGCCACAGCCAGGCTGTGGTTTCTACTTTTCTTGGGGCTGACTTGGCCCAACAAGACCGGGGCCCCAGTTAGTCTTGTGGGAGGCCGAAAATCCATCTCTGCATGTGTAAATTGACAACTGTATAAAGATAAGTAAATATATCATAACCCTGTCCGGAAGAATTTATTTTGCTTGAAAAGACGGATGCAGAGGAAATTCGTTTTCCACATTCATGAAATCGGAATCCCAGGATGAAAAAAGTACTAGAAGGACCTCATATTTTATGATATGCTTATTTTATGTTCATCTCTCCTATTTAGTGAGTTACACATTACAGTGGTAATAGTATATGTTGTCAGTCTTCTTATATAAGCTTTTTCCCAAATTCTGATATACAAATATTTACCTACATTTTGAGGGCCTCAATTAAAAATATTTGCACAATGTGATTGAGAATAACTTGTTTTGAGGAGCACTTCTCTCAATAAGTAGGTCAAATAGAAGGAGGCCAACTTCCAATTCTTTCTGTGAAAATTCACCAAGCAAAAATATTAGGCCTATCAATGAAAAGAGACGCTTGTATCTCTTCCCACATTGCCATTTTATCACCTCTGATATTGTGTTACAAAGGCTGCAATATTTGCATAACCATTGAAAGATAATCTTGCACTTGACTCCCAGTATGGAGTCACTTTAAACAGGCCCACTTTCGCATGAATTATGCAGGGGTTTCAAGCCACACTCCTGCCTAGAGAGGAAGTGCTCTCTCCCAGTCACAAGATATCAGCCCCTAATTCATTATTCAACATGCTGGAGCTGGGCCACTTTACTTCGCCCCTAGTTGGGCCAGGCCTTCTTCTTCTTAGTCTTCCTCTTCTTCTTCTCGCCATCCATTCTTGAATGGATGGACAGGGAGGGAGTTACCGTCAATGTTCCCTCTAAACTATGAGCTTGGATGTGTGCACAGTAGCCCGAGTGTCCCCGCAGCTCCCGGGACTGCCTTGTCGAAATATCAGCCCACAGAGAGAAGCATGAGATTGAACTTCACTCAACTTTCTAGAGCAGTGGTTACCAACCTAGTCGATCGTCAAACATTTCTGTAAAAAAAACAATGATATAGCCTTAATCTCGGGTTGTTGGCAGTAATTACACCCAATTCAGATGCCCTACGTGCCGGGTAAGTGAACTGTTGCCATTTTGAACCATTTGAAGGTACAAATCCTGCCTTCCGAGGGGGCCCAGATAGCAAATCAAGTGCACCATATGTCTACCGCTGGCCAATCGGATGGCTCAGATTACAATATCTGCAGTAATGTAGCAGGCAGAAAATAAAGCTACAGCTAAGTTAATACTGTGAGATTTCAAAACATTTAAAACCATGACTAGAGAGAGACTGTCAACGAATACAGAAAAGTGATGCTGTATCTATGAGTGAGTTTATGTTTAAGTTCTTACTCAGCACGGTCAATACTTTGTATTCAACACTTTTATAAGCCATAAAATGTGTGTTCTTCCTATTACCACTCAGAGCTACAACAAGCAGTGCAGCAGTAATGAATGAGTAGAATGTATCTATAGGCTTGCGTTTTTGTTATTATTTGCGGCTTGGGTCTTTTTTAATATCGAGGAATATTTAACTTTCTCTGTTCATAGGAGCAACAACATGAATTTGTGCATGAGGCAGAAATAATGCAGTGCGACTAGAGTTTCCCCATCAGCTGGAAGACGTTGTCCCTTTTTGGTCAGTGTCAGTGGAGGAAAGGTAGAGCAGAGGGAGGTTGACAGGCGGACCTCAGTCTGCTGCTCTCTCCCTCCGCTGAGACTGACCATTAGATGCAGGCACCATCAGCCCAGTCCATATATAAACTCCCAGTAATTTATTGGGTAAATCACCAACGTTTTAGCATTACAGAAGAAGGCACAGTGATGCCGAAACGTTGGTGATTTTACCCAATAAATTACTGAGAGTTTGTATGGAATGTGCCACTCTCTTTATTTTTATAACTTATAGTTTATTCGCCATTAGTCAGCTCCTCTACATAAAATAATTTTATCTGGGTGTGCGCCAGCTAATGTTTTAGATTCGACCATCAGCCCAGTAAAATATAAAAGCTAATTATTTAAATGTATGCTCACTCAGCTGTGCCTCAAAAGTAAAACAACAATGGATCTATTACTGGTGTGATTATATAGCCTACCTCAAATTTTAAACAACAATGCATTGGCAGGGCAATTCAAGCAAAGCCAGTATGTGGTGACTATGTAATGGGCCTACAGCTTACCACATTATTACAGTACTGTTTTAAATTGGTTAATGTTACATAGGTTTACGTTTTTTAAGTCATATTCTAAAAAATCTGAGCGGTAGATCTCAGCTAGCATTTTGACTAAGAAAGTGATCTTGACTCGAGTTTTCCCTGTTAACACTACAAACGTTTCGCTTTACTGTGACAATTCGAATCAACGCAATATTAGACATTTTCAACGCAACAAACTGAAACAAGCTATGCATGATATTTTGTTGTCGGCAGACCGCATGCATTGACACTACTCAGCGCGTACAGAACACAGACCGGTGCGGCATAAACAATCAGAGGTGCAGTAGGCCTATGTCACGTCCTGACCATAAAGAGCTCTTATTTTCTATGGTAGAGTAGGTCAGGGCGTGACTGGGGGGGGTTTATTCTAGTTTAAGTTTTCAATGTTTTTTGGTTCTAGTTTCTATGTTGGGTTTTTTGGATGATCCCCAATTAGAGGCAGCTGGTCATTGTTGTCTCTAATTGGGGATCATATTTAAGTAGTTGTTTTTCCCACCTTTGTTTGTGGGAGATTATTTTAAGTTAGTGCATGTATCACCTCTTCGTCACGGTTTGCTGTTTGGTTTATGGTTTATTGTATGTCTTGCATAGTTTCACATTAAAATAAATTATGTGGAACGATACCCACGCTGCGCTTTGGTCTCCTTCCTGTGACAGAATCTCCCACCACGAAGGACCAAGCAGCGTGCCCAGGAGGAGCAGGGATCCTGGGCCCGGGAGAGAAGGGAGTGGAGGACATCCTGGACCTGGGAGGAGGTAATGGCAGGGGACAAGACCCTGCCATGGAAGCAGGCGGAGACAGCGCGAGAGGAAAGGCGATGATACGATGAATTAGCACGGCAACGACGGAAGCCCGAGAGGCAGCTCCAAAAACAAAATGGCTGGACAGGGAGGGAGTTACACGGGGAGATTGGCAGAGTCAGGGTTTAGACCTGAGCCAACTCCCCGTGCTTACCGTGGGGAGCGTGTGACCAGTCAGGCACCGTGTTATGCGGTGATGCGTACGGTATCCCCAGTGCGCATTCACAGCCTGGTGCGCTCGTTGCCGGCTCCCCGCATTTGCCGGGCTAAAGTGAGCATTCAGCCAGGAAGGGTTGTGCCGGCTCAGCGCTCCTGGTCTCCAGTACGCCTCCTCGGTCCAGGATTTCCTGTGCCAGCTCTACGCACTGTGTCGCTAGTGCGCATTCACAGCCCAGTTCGTCCTGTGCCAGCGCCCCGCACTTGCCGGGCTAAAGTGAGAATTCAGCCAGGACGGGTTGTGCCAGCTCTACGCTCCAGACCTCCAGTGCGCCTCCATGGTCCAGTATATCCTGCACCGGTTCTACGCACCAGGTCTCCAGTGCGCCTCCACAGCCCAGTACATCCTGTGCCTCCTCCTCGCACTCTCCCTGAAGTGCGTGTCCTCAGTCCAGTACGTCCTGTGCCTGTTCCTCGCACTCGCCCTGACGTGCGTGTCACCAGTCTGGCACTACCTGTTCCAGCTCCATGCACCAGGCCTCCAGTGCGCCCTCCCAATCCAGAGCTTCCGGCGACAGTTCCCAGTCCAGAGCTTCCGGCGACAGTTCCCAGTCCAGAGCTTCCGGCGACATTTCACAGTCCGGAACCTCCTGAGACGGCCCACAGTCCGGAACCTCCTGAGACGGCCCACAGTCCGGAACCTCCTGAGACGGCCCACAGTCCGGAACCTCCTGAGACGGCCCACAGTCCGGAGCCTCCTGAGATGGCCCACAGTCCGGAGCCTCCTGAGACGGCCCACAGTCC
The DNA here is from genome assembly GCF_965601325.2 of Salmo salar. Classification (NCBI taxonomy): domain Eukaryota; kingdom Metazoa; phylum Chordata; class Actinopteri; order Salmoniformes; family Salmonidae; genus Salmo; species Salmo salar. Next base: position 11,876,844 of record NC_138310.1, on the reverse strand, counting down.
GGAGCCTCCTGAGACGGCCCACAGTCCGGAGCCTCCTGAGACGGCCCACAGTCCGGAGCCTCCTGAGACGGCCCACAGTCCGGAGCCTCCTGAGACGATCCAGACGGTCCGGAGCCTCCTGAGACGATCCGCGGGCCGGAGTCTCCAACGACGGTCCGCAGTCCGGAGTCTCCAGTGACAGTCCGCGGTCCGGAGAGTCCAGCGACGGTCTTCGGTCCAGAGTCTCCAGCGCCGATTTGCGGTCCGGAGTCTCCAGCGCCGATTTGCGGTTCAGAGCTTCCAGCGATGGTTGGCAGTCCAGAGTCTCCACCGATGCTGGCGGGTTCGCAGGATGAGAGGGTTCTTCGTCCTGCACCAGAGCCGCCTCCTATGCTGGCGGATCCGCAGATGAGAGGGTTCTTCGTCCCGCACCAGAACCGCCTCCGATGCGGGAGGATCCGCGGGATGAGAAGGTTCTTCGTCCTGCACCAGAACCACCACCAACACTAGTCACCCCCCTAACCCTCCCTTTTTGTTTCATATTTTGCAGCCGGAGTCCGCACCTTTGGGGGGGGGGGGGGGTACTGTCATGTCCTGACCATAGAGAGCTCTTATTTTCTATGGTAGAGTAGGTCAGCGTGTGACTGGGGGAGTTTATTCTAGTTTAATTGTTTTATGTTTTTTGGTTCTAGTTTCTGTTTTTCTATGTTGGGTTTTTTGGATGATCCCCAATTAGAGGCAGCTGGTCATCGTTGTCTCTAATTGGGGATCATATTTAAGTAGTTGTTTTTCCCACCTTTGTTTGTGGGAGATTATTTTGAGTTAGTGCATGTAGCACCTCTTCATCATGGTTTGTTGTTTTGTTTATGGTTTATTGTATGTCTTGCATAGTTTCACATTAAAATAAACTATGTGGAACGATACCCATGCTGCGCTTTGGTCTCCTTCCTATGACAAATGTGACAGCCTATATGCAAATAGACCATTGCCATATATGGATCTGTGCCATTTACTTTGAACTGGACTGTGTTTACAGCATGAGCGATCTTGAGTAGATACGCTTGTTATGAGATCAAAGTGAGAGCTGCATGTAGCCACTTGTGCACGTTTTGTTCATATCCTTTGCTAGTTAGTGAGTTATTAGCCCAGTTATAGATCATTTATAGTCAGCAATAGGGGAGTGACTGCTTCCTACAACAGCATGAAACATGTACATTTCTATGCATCTTTGAAAAGAGAGTTTTTTGTCGTAACGGGGCAGTGTTGTATTTTGAGACAGGATTGAATGAGCTAAGTAGCCAGTAGGCAGAGGATAGTATAATGTGTCTGATTCTCTGTAATAATGGTACAGGAATAATAATGCATTTTATTTTGTAAAGTGGTTTCTTGCATCAAACAACACAACAACATTTTTCCAGTCACCTTGTCTGAAGGACAAGTGGATAAACAGGTTAATGTCAAGCCCTGCATGTTGTTTTCGAAAGTCTCATGGAATGTAGGCCTACATTGAACACTACACATTGGCTGCAACTGTAGGCTGAATGATAGAACAGCTATTTCCATGTTAAAATGTTATTGGATGCATTCTCTCCATTGTTTTTGATGGTAGGCCCCTGGTAGGCCTACATTATGATCAAATAGCCACAGTAGGCTACTTGGCCACTGTTAAAACTGTAACTTAAAGCCGGTATAGCCTCAGTGTTCACAGTAAAAGCGTGCTGGAAGTTGGACAGAAATTTCACAATGTTCAAGTTTGCGGTCAGCAGAACTGAAATTTGCTCAAGTGCAGAAAATAATTACAGGGAACATTGGTTACCATTGCTGGATTTCTGTATATGGTCAACGTGAGGAGGGCTGGTGACCCTGGGGTGTGAAAGATTGCATATAGGTTACATTATTGTCTCTAATTTGGACAGTTTCTGCTGCACTAGATCTACAGTATGTAGGAAATAGCATGCTCAACTCTCATCCCTCCTCCATGTGATATTCCATTGATAAGGCAGCAGAAGATGCTGCCACACACATTTATGAAGACTATAGTAAGTGGGACAGGGGGACCTGGGGATGTAAATGATCCCATGGAGTGGTGTTGGTCAGGAGACTTCCTGCCATATCACTATCACAGCATGGGATGTGCCTGGCTCCGGGCCAGAGGACTGAGTCACTGAACCTCAGGGCCACCTGCAGACTATTCAACCACCTGTGTGATCCATGTGGGGAAGGAAGTGATGTCATAGTGTTAATAGACATTCCATTACTCATGGGAGAGTATGTGGAAACATAGTACACCATAAAGTACAGCATGATCGGAAACAAGCGTGCCTGTGTGTGTGTCGTGACCTCAACAAAACTTAGACATTTTGAAATAGAATTTATTCAGAATGAAATATTTTGTACTGTTTTATACAGTCTTTCTGCATCCTGTGGCTACATTGACATATTTTACAACACCCCCCCCCCCCCCCCCCCCGTTCTAAAAAATGAATGAGCATGGTTAGCAACACCTGACAACCTCATTTAACACAGACACTAGATGTTATGCTGCCTGGCAAAAAGCGTTGTTACAATATCAGCACATTAACCTTGCTACATTATACCTCACAGGTGGATTGTGACCGTTTAGTCTGTACTCCCCTGTTTTTCCTCTGAAATGTTTCTGTTTTTCTGAAATGAAAAACGATAGGACACTTGTAAACAGGCACTGAAATATGGGCAACATGGCTACAACATCCTCTTTTGCCAATCAAAAATATTAAAAAAGACCAAGTCAGAGTAAACTAAACACAAGTACTTAAAAAAGAAAGGTCCAGCTGATATTCTATGTTATCTAACATTACCAACATAGCAGACGAGGTGCAGATTTGTAGGCCTTGGTAGGGGATCTATCAGTATAAATTAGGTCAGGGTTGTGCAATTGGTTGTCCCGGGAGGTGTGGGCTGGGTTTTGGGTCATCTGTGCCCCAGACACAGCTGAGAGCCAGTGGGCAGTGGACCCAGGAGCTCCACCCTCCCCTCTCCTCTTCTTCAACCCTCCAGTATAAAGCTAGGTCAGGAACACACTATTGGTGATCGTGTGTGTGTGTGTGTGTGTGTGTGTGTGTGTGTGTGTGTGTGTGTAAGTATGCACATAGTGTGCATGCGTACGTGTGCGTAAGTGTGTCTGCTTGCTTGTGTCTGTGTATGGATAGAGGTAAGGTCATGGTCATGTGGTTTCCATGCCCTTCCTCAGCCCTCAAGCACAGGTGCAGCTGGGAGGGGGCAGGTACCAGATGGGACCAGGGTGGGACAGTGTGGATCTATGCAGGTTGAGATGGCATGGCAGTCATCTCACATCGCTCTGCATATTATTCATGCCTCATTAAGCCCAACGAAGCACACTGGGCATCTGCCATTGTCAGAAGAGTGTGGAAAGTGTCTCTTTATGTAACCGTTATGTTTCTTACTGACTAGTCTGATCTCAACATCTCTCTCTCTCTCTGTCCCCCTCTCTCTTGAGTGCTAGTTCTGACTCTTTCTCTCATCTCCCTCTCCTTGTGTCACAGTCACACCATTTATGTCCTCAAATTTTCACATTTCACTCAAGATCTGTACTTGCTATTTTCACTAGAATGTAAAACTGTAAAAATGTCATTGATAGATCGGACAAAGATTCACAAAACATGTAAATGACTTGACATCTGAAATGTGTATTGCCAATCATTTAAGTTAATCAATGCTGTGAGATTTTAGCTACTAACAAGTTTGATAAAGTGCAAATAATCAGATGTGAAAATTATATACATTTGGTCGTTTGTCAAACACATATTAATTAAATATGCCGGTCTGCAGCCAACAAGGCTGAGTTCATCTCAGCCTATGCTACCCTCCAGTCCCTAGACTTCCTGGCGCTGACGGAAACATGGATTACCACAGATAACACTGCTACTCCTACTGCTCTGTTTTCGTCTGCCCACTTGTTCTCACATACCCCTAGAGCATCGAGCCAGCGGGGTGGTGGCACTGGAATCCTCATCTCTCCCAAGTGGACATTCTCTCTTTCTCCCCTGACCCATCTGTCTATCTCCTCATTTGAATTCCATGCTGTCACAGTTACCAGCCCTTTCAAGCTTAACATCCTTATCATTTATCGCCCTCCAGGTTCCCTTGGAGAGTTCATCAATGAGCTTGACGCCTTGATAAGTTCCTTTCCTGAAGATGGCTCACCTCTTACAGTTCTGGGTGACTTTAACCTCCCCACGTCTACCTTTGACTCATTCCTCTCTGCCTCCTTCTTTCCACTCCTCTCCTCTTTTGACCTCACCCTCTCACCTTCCCCCCCTACTCACAAGGCAGGCAATACGCTTGACCTCATCTTTACAAGATGCTGTTCTTCCACTAATCCGCAACTCCCCTCCAAATCTCCGACCACTACCTTGTATCCTTTTCCCTCTTGCTCTCATCCAACACTTCTCACTCTGCCCCTACTCGGATGGTATTGCGCCGTCCCAACCTTCGCTCTCTCTCTCCCGCTACTCTCTCCTCTTCCATCCTATCATCTCTTCCCTCTGCTCAAACCTTCTCCAACCTATCTCCTGATTCTGCCTCCTCAACCCTCCTCTCCTCCCTTTCTGCATCCTTTGATTTTCTCTGTCCCCTATCCTCCAGGCCGGCTCGGTCTTCCCCTCCTGCTCCGTGGCTCGACGACTCACTACGAGCTCACAGAACAGGGCTCCGGGCAGCCGAGCGGAAATGGAGGAAAACTCGCCTCCCTGCGGACCTGGCATCCTTTCACTCCCTCCTCTCTACATTCTCCTCTTCTGTCTCTGCTGCTAAAGCCACTTTCTACCACTCTAAATTCCAAGCATCTGCCTCTAACCCTAGGAAGCTCTTTGCTACCTTCTCCTCCCTCCTGAATCCTCCTCCCCCTCCCCCCCCCCCCCTCCTCCCTCTCTGCGGATGACTTCGTCAACCATTTTGAAAAGAAGGTTGACGATATCCGATCCTCGTTTGCCAAGTCAAACGACACCGCTGGTCCTGCTCACACTGCCCTACCCTGTGCTTTGACCTCTTTCTCCCCTCTCTTTCCAGATGAAATCTCGCGTCTTGTGACGGCCGGCCGCCCAACAACCTGCCCACTTGACCCTATCCCCTCCTCTCTTCTCCAGACCATTTCCGGAGACCTTCTCCCCTACCTCACCTCGCTCATCAACTCATCCTTGACCGCTGGCTACGTCCCTTCCGTCTTCAAGAGAGCGAGAGTTGCACCCCTTCTGAAAAAACCTACACTCGATCCCTCCGATGTCAACAACTACAGACCAGTATCCCTTCTTTCTTTTCTCTCCAAAACTCTTGAACGTGCCATCCTTGGCCAGCTCTCCTGCTATCTCTCTCAGAATGACCTTCTTGATCCTAATCAGTCAGGTTTCAAGACTGGGCATTCAACTGAGACTGCTCTTCTCTGTGTCACGGAGGCTCTCCGCACTGCTAAAGCTAACTCTCTCTCCTCTGCTCTCATCCTTCTAGACCTATCTGCTGCCTTTGATACTGTGAACTATCAGATCCTCCTCTCCACCCTCTCCGAGTTGGGCATCTCCGGCGCGGCCCACGCTTGGATTGCGTCCTACCTGACAGGTCGCTCCTACCAGGTGGCGTGGCGAGAATCTGTCTCCGCACCATGCGCTCTCACCACTGGTGTCCCCCAGGGCTCTGTTCTAGGCCCTCTCCTATTCTCGCTATACACCAAGTCACTTGGCTCTGTCATATCCTCACATGGTCTCTCCTATCATTGCTATGCAGACGACACACAATTAATCTTCTCCTTTCCCCCTTCTGATAACCAGGCGGCGAATCGCATCTCTGCATGTCTGTCAGACATATCAGTGTGGATGACGGATCACCACCTCAAGCTGAACCTCGGCAAGACGGAGCTGCTCTTCCTCCCGGGGAAGGACTGCCCGTTCCATGATCTCGCCATCACGGTTGACAACTCCCTTGTGTCCTCCTCCCAGAGTGCTAAGAACCTTGGCGTGATCCTGGACAACACCCTGTCGTTCTCCACTAACATCAAGGCGGTGACCCGATCCTGTAGGTTCATGCTCTACAACATTCGCAGAGTACGACCCTGCCTCACACAGGAAGCGGCGCAGGTCCTAATCCAGGCACTTGTTATCTCCCGTCTGGATTACTGCAACTCGCTGTTGGCTGGGCTCCCTGCCTGTGCCATTAAACCCCTACAACTCATCCAGAACGCCGCAGCCCGTCTGGTGTTCAACCTTCCCAAGTTCTCTCACGTCACCCCGCTCCTCCGCTCTCTCCACTGGCTTCCAGTTGAAGCTCGCATCCGCTACAAGACCATGGTGATTGCCTACGGAGCTGTGAAGGGAATGGCACCTCCATACCTTCAGGCTCTGATCAGGCCCTACACCCAAACAAGGGCACTGCGTTCATCCACCTCTGGCCTGCTGGCCCCCCTACCTCTGAGGAAGCACAGTTCCCGCTCAGCCCAGTCAAAACTGTTCGCTGCTCTGGCACCCCAATGGTGGAACAAGCTCCCTCACGACGCCAGGACAGCGGAGTCAATCACCACCTTCCGGAGACACCTGAAACCCCACCTCTTTAAGGAATACCTAGGATAGGATAAAGTAATCCTTCTAACACCCCCCCCCCCCCTTAAAAGATTTAGATGCACTATTGTAAAGTGGTTGTTCCACTGGATATCATAAGGTGAATGCACCAATTTGTAAGTCGCTCTGGATAAGAGCGTCTGCTAAATGACTTAAATGTAAAAAAAAATGTAAATATCACAAACATTTTACAAAATGTTTACGTCCGTTAGCATGTCACTTTATGCGCTAATAAACGTTGACAGATTTTACTTGTTAATAATTCTGCCTGTTGCTATCCACACTCTTAAAAATGATAGATGGGGTGTAAACAGCTGCTGTTTCAACATGCATTTGGTGTAAACCGGGACATGCAGACGTGTGTGTGTGTGTGTGTGTGTGTGTGTGTGTGTGTGTGTGTGTGTGTGATGTTTGACACATTTTCACAGAAGGGGGTTGTGTTATCCTTGTCTTTTGGAATTGGACCTAAGGCTGTGTCTAATTGGAATCTTCACACTTCCAGGCTTGACTCGCACTGACACCCTTCAACCTTGGCTCTCCTTCCTGTATCATTCAAAGGGAAAACAATGTTGGGGAACATATCTTTCTCTTTGCAGAGACAATTAGCATCTCCACTTTGACTCTATGCATCTTTTTACCTCTTCTCGTTCTTCATTCTCTCTTCGTCAGATCAGTAGTATGTCATCAATGTGAAAAAACATTGTGTGAAAAGTTGAACTTCTCAACTCTAGAACAGTAATCAAAGAGACACAGGACCCTGAGAGGGGCCCTAAGCAGAAGGTCAAAACTGTCTCGAACAGAATCGCCATGTTGGGGCTACACAGATTGGTGTGACATATTTGTCTCATATTTAATGCAAAGGCTCTACCAAGGGGTTTGCCGCCACCTCTCTCAGGGTCCCTCCATCACTGGGTGTCGCTATTTTTCATGGTCCTTTGAGCCGAATGGGAACAATAGCCCTGGAACATACCCAGTAGAATCAGAGTGCAGTTCACACTGCCCCGAGCCAACAACCAGCCAGAGACAAGAGCATGCATGAACAACACAAGAGACTCAACACAGAGTGCTGTGATGTCAAACACCTCTGCTTCTGGGAAAATAGCTGTCGATACACTTCTCCATACATTTCAATGGCACACTCCCAGAGGCCTTGCTCTCCTTTTAGCTTCGAAGGGCCTGGCTATCGGCTTGATTTCCCCTTCCCATCAGAGCACATTGATCAAACAGCGCACTTAGGTTGTTCAAGGTGGACATTAGAGCTGATGGAACCTCGTGCCACCCTCTGTGGTGTTGAAACAAAGGCCATTATGTCTGATTGCACTCTCCATCTCTCAGTGTTGGACATTAGATGACTTGCCAGGTATTTATACACACGGCTCCCACCCCACACAGACCAATAGCCCCATGCTACCTGCTCTCAGTCTGAGGTGAAGTGGAGGCTTTTTTATGCTAGTGTTATTGTGGCTGATTAGCCAAGGAGTAAGGCCAGCAGAGAAATGATTGGTCCTAATGTTACCGAGCTCAGCTTTGGGACTGAGGACTTAAGGGATGGATTTCTTTGGCCATAGCTTGATCTATGAAGGGGCCATCAGTCCAAATGTATGGTTTGATGGAGTCATTGTAATGAGATAAGAGATCACATTTTCTGTGGTGTTAAAGTGAGCTGAAGTCGATGAATGAAAAGAACGTTACAAATTTAAAATATTGAGACAAACATAACCTATATGGTGAAGACAAACCTCTAACCTAAATGGAGAATTATCTTTTTAACTTTTGTATTTCTATGTACTGTAGGCTAGCAACAAGCACTGCCAACACAAAAAAAGTTAACTAAAGCAAGCAGGCTTGCCACTGTTGAAGCCTGTTAATAATGTGAAGCAGTCACATAGTTGTTTGATGCGGCATAGACACGTGGCTTTCTGTTCTTTCTGCAAGCATTTTTTTACCAACACGTAATCTTCCATGCAAAGGAGAGAAAATGCTCAACTACTTGCACAAATGTTTGCATTCTTTTCATTGTAATGCTAATTTGGCTGATTGAGGTGAGCCAATATTTGAGACTGGGCTTTGGAGAAAGCATGCAGTTACCAAGGAGACCTTGACTTAAAACACTCCCTTGTCAGTCACAATAAAAACTCTGTCTCCTAGCACGGAAAACAACATCCTGTTGCACCCGATGCCTGCTCTTGCTCCCGTAGGGTGTACTCACTGGAGGTGCGTGGGAGGATGCGCTGTGTACATGACAGCATTCCATACAGATGTAAAACTCCTCAAATTTTAAACACAGTAGCACAACAATGCTCTGTTTCTCTGTGCTCCCGGGGCTAAGTACTGCATTACATCCAGCCTCATGTGTGGAGAAGATTGATGGACAGCTTCAAACAAACAGCAGCCTCATTCTATTCACATGTGGACGCCATGTGAGAACAAAGCAACCTGCCCTCTCTGGGTTCTTTTTGTCTAAGAACAATATTTCTCAGAGTACATGTTTTTCTGTTTATGTATGTTGTAGCACATCAAGGTTTAAACTAGCAAATAGGGGTGTGAACTAAAAGGTAAAAACAAAATTGGGATCCTTAATGTTAAGAAAAATCCCTAACAAAAAACTACATTAAAATCACATGTACAGTTACTTTCAGGACACTTTGGTGAATTTGCGAGGCATGCAAGATACAGATTACCATGGTTCTTCCTACCTGCCCTCTCCTCTCTCTCCCTTGCACTGGCAGCATCGCATTAGTGGAAATCAAAACAGTTTTCAGGGCATGCCAGAGACAATTTAGCGTTTTAGCTAACCATAGCCTTTGTGACGACCCTCCCACTCTGTCTGCCGTATTTTCTCTCTTTGCTCTTGTTCCTTATTAGGATGCCGGTGGGCGGAGTTGGGAGGGTTGTCAGCTACATGGGAAACACCTGGGCCCGGGTGTGTCCCAGGATAAAGGCACCTCTTCCACATTCATTGGGGAGACTCTCTCCATGCAGACACCTTGTTGTTTTTGGTTGTGCTAGTTGTGGTATCTAATAAATATATATTTTTGATACTCCTTGTCTCCACGTTGTCTCCCTTTTGTTGCGAACTCTGAGCCGGTTTGTAACACCTTAACCTAATTCTCGTAACCTGCCATGTTAATTCTCCTAACCTGCCACTTTAATTCTCCTAACCTGCTACAAAAAGTAACTTCTGCTAGTCAAAACCGGCAGACCTGCCCTGAGAACAGTTTTGGTTTACACTAATGTTGTCATGTGTGCTCCCTCTCTGGCCTCTAGGTCTCCAGGCTGCTCATTATGGCGCACACCTGTCACCATCGTTACGCGCACCTGCGCGTCATCAGACTCACCTGGACTCCACCTCCATGATTATCTTCTCTATATATGTCACTCCCTTTGGTTCCTTCCCCAGGCGTTATTGTTTCTGTTTCAGTTTCATGTCGTGTTTCTTGTTTTGGATTATGTTTTCATTTATTTATTAAATTATTCACTCCCTGAACTTGCTTCCCGACTCCCAACACACACGTTACAAATGTGATACAGCCTCGCGCTGGCTCACCTGCTCTTTCTCTTCTCTATTGATGCGAGTCTGTTCAATCTTTTGCTTGTTGGTGTAGAATATCCTAGCCTATGCATTGATGATGGGCCCTGTTTTACTGAAGTTGCGAGACATTGCAAGCCAAGAAATTGCAAGATACAAAATCAAATTTTATTTGTCGCATGCACCGAATGTAACAGGTGTAGACCTTACTGTGAAATGCTTACTTACAAGCAGGAAGCTTGGCCCCAGTGATGTACTGGGCTGCGTTGTCGTGCCCTCTTCATGACTTTCTTGGTGTGTTTGGACCATGATAGTTTGTTGGTGATGTGGACACCAAGGAACTTGAAACTCTCGACCTGTTTCACTACAGCCCCGTCAATGTGAATGGGGGTGTGTTCGGCCCTCCTTTTCCTGTAGTCCACGATCATCTCCTTTATCTTGGTCACGTTGAGGGAGAGGTTGTTGTCTTGGCACCACACTGCCAGTTCTCTGACTTCCTTCCTATAGACATTGTGTCATCAGCAAACTTAATGATGGCGTTGGAGGCGTGCTTGGCCACACAGTCGTGGGTGAACAGGGAGTACAGGAGGGGACTAAGCACACACCCCTGAGGGGCCCCCGTGTTGAGGATCAGAGTGGCATATGTGTTTGTTGCCTACCCTTACCACCTGGGAGCAGTCTGTCAGGAAGTCCAGGATCCAGTTGCAGAGGGAGGTGTTTAGTGCCAGGGTCCTTAGCTTAGTGATGAGCTTAGTGGGCACTATGGTGTTGAACACTGAGCTGTAGTCAATGAACAGCATTCTCACATAGGTGTTCCTTTTTTTCCAGTTGTGAAAGGGCAGTGTGGAGTGCGATTGAGATTGTGTCATCTGTGGATCAGTTCGTGCAGTATGCGAATTTGGGTGGATCTTGGGTTTCCGGGATGATGGTGTTGATGTGAGCCATGACCAGCCTTTCAAAGCACTTCATGGCTACCGACTTGAGCGCTACGGGGCGGTAGTCATTTAGGCAGGTTACCTTCGCTTTCTTGGGCACATGGAAAATGGTGTTCTGCTTGAAACATGTAGGTACTACATGGACACTTGCCAGTTGGTCCGCGCATGCTCTGAGTACACGTCCTGTTAATCCACCTGGCCCTGTGGCCTTCTGAATGTTGACCTGTTTAAAGATATTGCTCACACAGCATGATCTCACAGTCGTCCGGAACAGCTGGTGCTCTCATGCATGCTTCAGTCTTGCTTGCCTCAAAGCGAGCATAAAAGTAATTTAGCTTGTCTGGTAGACTCGCGTCACTTGGCAGCTCGTGGCTGGGTTTCCTTTTGTAGTCCCTAATAGTTTGCGAGCCCTGCCACATCCAACGAGCATCAGAGCTGGTGTAGTAGGATTCAGTCTTTGTCCTCTATTTATGCTTTACCTGTTTGATGGGCATAGCGGGATTTCTTATAAGTGTCCGGATTAGTGTCCCATTCCTTGAAGGCGGCAGCTCTAGCCTTTAGCTCAGTGCAGATGTTGCCTGTAATCCATGGCTTCTGGTTGGGATATCTACATACGGTCACTGTGGGGATGACATCATCGATGCACTCATTGATGAAGCCGGTGACTGAGGTGGTATACTCCTCAATGCCATTAGATGAATCCCGGAACATATTCCAGTCTGTGCTAGGAAAACAGTACTGTAGCATAGCATCTGCATCATCTGACCACTTCTGTATTGAGCGAGTCACTGGTACTTCCATTGCAAGATACCTCTTTTGAATGCGATAGATAGGCCTTATGGCTGACCTGCCTATACTGTTTCCCTCCCCTTTCTCTCCATCCATATCTAGCTCACTATGAAAGATGGGTTGTCACTAGTTACCACAGCCATAAATTCACAAACCCCGGCGACTTCTACAATTTCTCTTCTAAAAATGTGATTTTAAACCTCACAATAACAGTAACCCTAACCATAATCACAGTCCTAACCTTATGCCTGACTTTAACCTTACATTTTTTTATCACACAATTTTTACTTTGTGACTGTGGTAAAACTAGAGGAAACCGGAAAGATACGAGTGTTTCTGTTCTCGGAAGTACGGCAACTAATCAGTCTCGTCCGTTCCAAAAATACAGAATCTTAGGAGTCAGTTACAAGCGGAATCTAATCTTGACACTCAGAAATGGGAGTTGACACCGGGAGTCAACATGCAAGGAGTCGAGGAGTCAACTTCTGGAGTCGACTCTCCACCACTACGTCATCATCATTAAAAGTTGGAAAAATGGCAGAGAAAGGCAAGCAACAGGAACAAAGTCCTGTATGGCAATACATTGAGAAGTTAATTGAGAAGGAAATGCAAACTTTGCATGGTTGAATTGCGGGACAGTAATGGTAGAACTGGTGCAATGCTTTACCATCTGAAAGGGACGCACCATGAGACTCATACCATTGCATTGTGTATTCACATGGATAAAAAAAAATAAAAAAATGTTCTAATCGTTTGAATTGGCCTATAGATATTAATGTCCCGTTTGCAGATCATTGATGCCTTTTCATTACCCATGGTGTGTAAGTGCACTAACCACTCATTAGTGCTAAATTGAGATGTTGTGGTCAGAACGGTCATGGTGTCTGTGGGAGTGTGCATACAGGGGCAAAGCTAGGACCCTGGCTCGCTCAGGGTGTCCTGGGTAGGCCTATTCATTCTGAGCTGACACCAAGGCCTCTCCTCTTCTCCCCTACCCTCCCATAACCACAGGGTTCCAAAAGGGTTCTTCGGCTGTCCCCATAGGAGAACCCTTTTTGGTTCCAGGTAGAACCTTTTTAGGTTCCATGTAGAACCTTCTGTGAAAAGGGATGTACATGGAACCCAAATGGATTCTACGTGGCACCCAAAAGTGTTCTACCTGGAACCAAAAAGGGTTCTCCAAAGGATTATCTTATGGGGACAGCTGAATAACCATTTTAGGTTCTAGATAGCATATTTTTTTCCTAGAGGGCAGGAGCTAGCTAGCATTATGGACAATTCTCATTTAGTTCCTGAGCTGGCGGTGACAGTTCACTGTGACCTCAATGCTTACCACAACGTGCTGGTGCCACTGTCCTCCACTCTGACTTGTGGGTTGTTTTCGAAGGGTCCCAAATGCTTTACAGAGGGCGATGTGACACACATTAACAGTGTGAACCTGTGTGAGTGTGTGAACTGGAGGCTGTGTAAATGTCACAGCGCCTGAGCTGCAACCTATGCTGTTCCTAAGCACCCTAGTGGAACACACAGGGAGAAAAAGATCAGAGGAGGAGCCATTTATCCTCGATTAGCCCCATTCTCATCTCTCTCAGACAGACAAAGAGTGCACTTTCAGGTGATAGATGTCCTTAACCACATCTATGTTACAGGACATTTTAATGCCACACAGTATTTATTTACCGTATTTCATTCATTAACTATATTTATAGCTACTATTTTCAGTAGGCCTATGATCCTCAAGGAGAGATGGCCTCTCTCACACACTTTTGTGTGCATGTGGATATTATACATATTTTTCTAAATGGGCGTAATGCACAGCTGTCACACAACTGTAAGAATGTGATGACACAACTATGGCTTATATCAACTAACATTTTGCATTAATGTGTTCTTATTTCATACCCAATAGATATTGCTCAACAGAAAACAAGTTACAGTGTTTTCCACAAGTACATAGAGTAGCCAGTCAAATAGAAAAAGCAGCCAACGCTGCATTTTCTTAAACATTTTTGTGGAAGGAGCTCTATTTTGGTGGCCTCTGGTACATTCTAATGTCTTGATTCTATCTGAAATGTATTTTATAGAGTTTACCTCTCAAATTAGATTTTTTTTCTGTGGTATTGTGGAGAAAGACATGACTTTACAATTTAAATGACTGAAAATGTATGAATTTGGTACATTGTTAGTTGTTTTGGACATTGTCTAGGTCTAAGTCCACAACAATGCTTTAACCATATCAGGAGATGACATTTGAGGTCTGGGAAAAATCTGAGGCATTTTTATTTTTGGGTGTAGTTACCCTTTAATTAAATTGTGCACCTAGCAAGAGGCTGTTGCTATGCTGTGTTTTTGTAGTGCATATGTGATGGTAGAGTTTGCAAAACAAATACCCACTGGAGTGATGAAATAATATAATATCATATCATGATATCATTCTGCCATGTAAGTGTAGGGCACTTTGTAGTTAACATTTAATTCAGAATGTTTTTGGGAAAGACCTTTCCATCTACCAGCATACTGTTTTCATTAGCATCATTGCTAATGGCTACACAAAGTGTTAGATACACACACTACACACACTACACACACAGATACCGCATACACAGAACAGACAGGGGCATTTTCGTTGCCTCTTCTGAAAGTTGCAGGAAATAGAAATCACTGATGCATTCTGTTCATATCTTATGATAAACTTGGGCAAATTAATACATTTTCTATACATTTAGCTGATTCCCTACTAAGGTAAATACAGTTTTGTATAGCCACGGGACGTACGGGTGCAGGAGGTGTTGCAGCACCCTCTGATGCTGATGGTAAAACTGCAAGAATTTGTGTTGTTGCAATACAAAATGATTTAACTATTTTCTGTTGCATTATTGATATAAAGGATATTGAGATATGTATATATGGGCCACATTCTGCATGAAGAGCTCTCAGCTCTGTTTTTTAAGCGGTGCGCTCATGGTATGCACCGGAGTCAGCCACGCGCCCTGCTGTACAATAGACAGAGTTGAATCGGGTCTGTTTCTCTCCCTCGCTGTCCCTCTCCCTTCTCTCTCTCTTCTCTCCCCCTGGATATCAAGTGATCTGGAGCAGTGCTCACAATAGTTTTCACGTTCTATTTTCTATTGGTTTACAATTCTAAACATGGGGAAAAGGGAACAGGAACAATATCAAATAAGGAACATGGCATTCTCTCGCCCTTGGCTCGCAGAACTGCTCTTGCCTATGTCAAACATCTAGGTGTACAAGCCCGCTGGTGCTTTCCACCCACACTTTTCTCTGCGATGAATTGCATAGCTGTCCATTTGTGCTCACTTTTAATAGGCAAAATCTTAATTACAACACCCCTCTCGTTATCGCTGTCTCTCTGTCTCTCTCACACACACACACACACACACACACACACACACACACACACACACACACACACACACACACACACACACACACACACACACACACACACACGTTGTAATTATGAAGTTCCAAGAAATGTGCGCTCTGTTCACAGCGGTCTAATCTTAGGCGGCAAGTGAGTTTCAAGTTCGGGGAAGTTTACAATTTATCTTACCAATCTGCGTGCCAGTTATGATTTTCATATCCACATTTTCGTTGAACAGTTTTATTTCAATAATAACGTTTTTGTTTCACAAAGTCATTGTCATGTGGTTAATAATACAAATTGGAATTAAAATGATACAAATCTATAAGTTAAAATTCGACTAAAGCAAGAGCCATATGGACACATTGATTCAATGTGAGCCATTGGCGGATAAAGAAATGAGCGAATGGTACAGTACTTAGAGAGAGACTAGGCCAATGTAGCAGTAGGCCTATAATTTCCATTGTCAACTAACTAAAATACACAAAGCCGACAAAAAAAAAAAGAAGAAAATATCCTGATGAAAATGCAGGTTCTTTCAATCAGATTCATATCTCTACTCCGCCTGTCTGTCTCCCTTTCTATCTGTCTTGACTTGAGCTATCACTAGTGAAGTGCAACATTGCATCGTATCAATCAATTGGGTGCCGTATATATGAAGGTCTGGCCTGAAGCTGTTGTTGATAGTGAACTTGCAACATTGTATCAACTAGCCTATTCTGAGCCCTCAGAGTTTCGCTCACCAGTGAGCTCGGGACAGACAGCTGCGCCAAGGGAAATGTTTCCACTGGATATATGGGATCCTCAGAGCATTACATTTTGCTCTTTCACACCGAGGCCTGGTGAAAGATTTTCAATTACTGTGAGGAACTATAATCATTTACAATGTTTAAAAATAAGAAATGTATGACTTGATTGACTTACTGTGTGAGGTGAAGAAAATAATGACTAAGAAGCTCTGCTTATTAGTGGTGGTGAGTTAAGTCAGACATCTCCAAATGGGCACTTTCCTACATTTGCACGCAGCAGGACAGTTAGCCTACTTCTAAGGGTGCTCAGGTATGTGCATGCTGTCAACATTAAGAAGATAGTGAAACCACCAGACACATGCTCATTGCTCACATGGAGCGCTCCAAACAAAATACAATGACGTTTTTTTTTAACAAACTTGTAAATGATGGTATGAAATAAACCAAAACGTGTTTCTCACAAGTGTAGCAGGTTTTAAACCCTGCAAACAACATTTCCAGGGTAAATAACTATAGGGTAATTAATCCATGCATTACCTGAAATGTATGTAACCAAATGATGGGGATTAACGGTACATTTACTACTGGTGACATATGTAATGGGGAATTTATAAAAATAAACAATCAAAAGGCAACAAAAATTAACACAATAAAACAATGAATGTGCAATGATTGACCGGAGACAGCTCAGCACATTCTGGACAGAGACATGCCAATATCTTTGCCAAACACCCCTCCACTTCTTCTTGTCTCAATATATCAAATTATACTCAAGACACATTACCTACAAACGTATTTTAAATGCATTGCTAATCACTGACAGCCGCATCTCAATAATCAACTAGGCCTATGGCCATGCGTGATGCCCAAATTGCAGGCTTCGCAACTAGGTGTATAGGCCTACACGCTTGTGATTTGAAACAATCCACAGATTTAAAAGAAGCTAATGATCATCTGTGGCTAAGCCATGCTCTCTGCTGAAGTATTTAGAATGATTTTATTTATTTCTGTATAGACAGGAGTAATTCATTTTGGCAAATGTATTGCAATTTACTTTAGGCTGTGACTTCTGTTACTGAATATTGTCCTATGCTTAGGCTACTCATCACATTAGGCATTGTATTTTATTGTTAGCCTGCAAATACTTTATTATAAATGTTTTTTTTTCAATCCCCCCACACTCAGCAACCCCTACTCAAAACATCTTTCTGCGGCTATACCTTTTGTTATATTGTTGATTTCCATTTTAATGCCTGAATTCTGTGAGGGCCCTAATTATTACATTTGGACCAGAATTAGGCGCTCCACTACCTATTGTTCTTGCAATGATGATTCATCATGTTCATCAAATGTTTTCATAATTTATCTAATTTCCATGTGTCTACATGATATCAGTACAACTTCTTGTAAAGTGTAAAAAATTATATTTCAAATGTGACATTCAAAGTGTGAGTGGTCCTTATTACAATGTGCTAGTACATTTCTTCACCAATGACAAGAGAAGATAGAGAAAGGTAGAGAAAAGTACTTTATATGATTCCACCAAAGAATATGATTCCACCAGAGAAAAGTATTTTATATGATTCCACCAATGAAAATGTTAAAATTGAGTTAACAATGTCTTATTACGTTTGAAACTATCAGACCTCCGGATAAGACCCAGATGCAGACAAAACCAGGGGGCAGGCAAACGACAAGTCAAAGGCAGGCAGAGGTCAGTTATCCAGAGCAGAGTCCGAAGACAAGCACAAGACAGGTGAAACAGATCAGGGTGTGACAGAAACTAAAGTAAGTAAGTCTGGTGTTGAACAGGACATGAATAGTCTGGTTCTGTCAGCTTTGCATAGATGCACAGAGAAAAGGTCCATTAAAAACAGCGCAATTATCCCTGCCATGGTTTCATCCAAGATGTACCCATCATGTTGAGTATGATCGCTCTCTGTGGGCGGTGTGCCAGGGGAAGGTCAAAGTGCCCATCTTGAATTCAGATTTGTCTGTGCATCTCCTACATGTGTTTTGTCAGCATTGTGGTTAAAGGAAATGCTGAAATAGAGTACTGATTGCAGTGATTACTGCCCTACCTTTCCCTACTCAGTATCACACACACACACACACACACACACACACACACACACACACACACACACACACACACACACACACACACACACACACACACACCACACACACACACACACACACACACACAGAGAGAGAGAATATCTTACCAGTGCAGGTCAGGGACCATGTTTAGCTGATATTCAGATGTAATTAGCATTTCGTTGTTACTGTACATTATCATATTGCATCTTGCACTTGAATAACCATATACAGTAGTCAGTATTGGTCATTACACAGGATAAAGAATCTCATAACCTTGTCCAAATCTCAATTCACTATATTGAATAATGTCAAGATCACCAGGGTTAGACATACTGAATGTTACAACACTGTTTCTGCACACTTTAAGGACATATTGTAAGGACTTTTTGCCTGCTATGTTTCCTAAGCTTGAGCACACCTAGGCCTACTCATGATTCACGTACAGTAGGACACTAAACACACCATGAAAGCAGGGGAGATGTAGAGGGGATCTCAGAGGAAGCCCGTTCTTCTATTTCTACCCTATCTATACCTGTTCTCTAGTAGTCCCGTCTGTCTGCCTGCTCAAATCCCCTCGGCCTGCACTAACCACAGCCAACATACAGCTCCTCCACCACCTGCGAGGGAGAACTTAAAGGCCAATATTTGGGAATTTAATATGCACTCTGTGATGCATGGAATTGCTCTTGCGAGGCTATATTCCCAGAGAAACGTTTACTGCCGAGCAGGTTGCACATGCGGCTAAGAGAGAGTTAGCGGCACCCACACACTGAAAGTTGAACAGACTGGAAAATTAATGCTGGAAGTTGAGAGAGAATAATTAATGATTTGCCACAACGCCCAGCAAGGTACGGATGCTGTGTATCTGAGAGCCAATTTGTAAGACAAGAGTTTTTTTGCTTGTCTGCTTGTTGTACATGGTTCAGTTCACTTAGTGAAACGATTACCCTCTCCAGGACCCGAGCCCCTGCTCCACTTCTTCTGATTTCAACCAAACACAACCAACCCCAAAAGAGCACTGTGCCTTTGTCAGGTTGAAGGATTGATTATAGATCTTAATGGCAGCCATGATGATTACTGTACGCACACACCTCAGGAGAGAGGCGTTGCCTGTGTGTTAAGAGCGTGACGTGTCTCACCAGCTCCCTGTGGAGCGTGACAGGTGTGGGTTAACAGGACTCTGTGGATACCCAGCGGGGGTGGGGGACAGGATGTCACTGCCTCTGCTTATACACACTGCCCCCTGCTGGCACGGAGATGACTGCTTTTGTCTAGAACTGGGCTTAGACAAGTAGCTCTTAAAGCCATTGGGTTTCCTGGGTGCCCCATCACGATGAGCAGAGCCCCAATCACACAGTATAAATACCTACATATCAATTTGCTCCTGCTAATAACATGGGAAACCTGTTTCCTGGGGACGTGTTGATAGGTTTATAGTTTTATAGTGACTGCCATGAATACGAACTTGGCAAGTTAATTCAAAAGTCGTACAGCAAATGTCCAATTAGAGGATCCTTCCTTGTCTCCATTTTATTCTTCTACATGCCCGTTAATATTTATTCCACCCAGGAACTTTAAATTGGATATTCTTGATGGACCTTTGGTTTCCAAAGTAGCTTGAGACAGACTTGAAAATATGAAATTGAATAATTTCATAATGTCACTGTACTGTGTAGTGATTTGGCTTCTTTAACCAACATATTAAAATTTCTTCAGGATTGGTGTGTTCCCTGACGGTTGAGCTAATGTAGACTAGTGGTTAGAGCATTGGACTAGTAACCAAAAGGTTGCAAGATTGAATCCCCGAGCTGACAAGGTACACATCTGTTGTTCTCCCCCTGAACAAGGCAGTTAACCCACTGTTCCTAGGCCGTCATTGATAATAAGAATTTGTTCTTAACTGACTTGCCTAGTAAAATAAAATAATAATGCGATTAGCATGAGGTTGTAAGTAACAAGAATATTTTCCAGGACATAGACAAATCTGATATTGGCAGAAAGCTTAAATTCTTGTTAATCTAACTGCATTGTCCAATTTACAGTAGCTATTACAGTGAAATAATACCATGCTATTGTTTGAGGAGAGTGCACGGTTTTGAACATGAAAAATTATCAATAAACAAATTAGGCACATTTGTTCAGTCTTGATACAACATTTTGAACAGAAATGCAATGGTTCATTGTATCAGTCTAAAACTTTGCACATACGCTGCTTCTATCTAGTGGCCAAAAATCTAAACTTCACCTGGGCTGGAATAATACATTATGGCCTTTCTCTTGCATTTCAAAGATGATGGTACAATTATTTTATTAAACGGTTGTTTTTTTTCTTTGTATTATCTTTTACCAGATCCAATGTGTTATATTCTCCTACATTCCTTTCATATGTCCACAATCTTCAAAGTGTTTCCCTTTAAATGGTACCAAATATATGCATATCCTTGCTTCAGGTCCTGAGCTACAGGCAGTTAGATTTGGGTATGTCATTTTAGGCGAAAATTGAAATTAAAAAAAAGGGTCCGATCCTTAAGAGGTTCTGGAATGTCTCGCATGCAGATTGATACATGTTTCACCACCATGGGACTTTCAAGTCAGTGCATTTCTATTAGCCATTTGCCAGTGATGCATCTCCAGCCCAATCCTGGCTAGTTTGAGGGTAATGACGAGAAGCTTGTTGTTTCTGCCCATCTCTCCCGCACCGCTCTGGGATGTCATGCTGTTCTGAGCTCCTGATGCGGCATATTAGGCAGCACAATCATTATTAAGCACATTTCAGGCTCAATTACCAGACAAATGCACAGCCATCAAGGCTCCACCAAATCCGAACAGATGGCTACCAGTCAGTGTCAGATCAGGTTCATGTCTCCTTTATAAAAAGGTAAAAAGCAAGCCATGCTTTTCATAGGGATGACTTTTAACTATTTGAAAGTAGTTTAGATAAATCTACACTGATGAAATTTCCTGAATTATCCGAAGACCTGTTTTTCAATTCACACATTGGTGTGAAAGGAAAAGATGAGATAAAACCGACATTGCCCTGGATTGAAAATGATTTTCCTATTGGCAATCAATTTCACCCAAGTACTGCAAATTAATCTAATTTGCGGCTTATAGATTTTTTACCACTAAAATGTCTGCTGTCTGTCGGTTATGCTTACAGTTACATTAACACAACTCATCCGAGGAATATAGGTCTGAAGACCTATTCAAAGTGTCCTGCTACACTCTTCGAAAAAAGGTTCCAAAAGGCTTCTTTGTGGAGGGATAAGGTTCATCCAAGAATTGATTTGATCAGAATAACTCTTTTTGGAAAACAAGGGTTCTTTGTAAGGCAAAGGGTTCTACCTAGAACCTTTAACATTCTAAGAACCGCTTTTGGAAGAAAGGGTTCTTTCATGATTCGTTGGAAGGCGAGAAGGATACTTTGGAAGGAAAGAAGGGTTCTACATAGAAGTATAAATAATGTTTCCCAGCATGCTCTATTGCATGGAGATTTTCAGAATTGTTTGTTTTACAGTAATATCTATGTTTTTGCATGTACATTGATTGGTTGATTTGTTTTATACTACACAAAGATAAATAATATACCGTTTTCTAAACTAAATGTTATTAATTGGATTTATTGCACCTGTTACTGAGATGTTCCAGTTTGAATACTGAGACTACCTCATTCATCCAATCTCCCCTGTCCTGGCAGTCATTCTGAATGCAGGTTGGGTGTGATTAAAAATACCACTTGTTGGATATTCTAACTCTGGCTGGATTCCAAAAGGAATTATACATCACTTTGCAAACTAACAATGTGACTTGCAGGTAGTGATGTGAAAACGAGGCATTCTGAAGGCTTCGGAGCGTTCACCAAATTGTGCCTTAAAACTGTTAATTACTCTGAGCTTCATTATTAATTCAAAATGCACATTAGGAACATCTGCTGGTCAGCAACTAATAGCAGAGTGTGATTATCATATATATATTTTTAAATTCTCCACGGTTTTCATCAATACTCAGTGGCGCAGTGGTAAGTCGTTGGCTTTAGTAGCCTGTAATCAGTTGGAATACCATTTTTTTTTTTTTACTCCCCAATTGGTAGTTCCAGTCTTGTCCCATCGCTGCAACTCCCCTACGGACTCAGGAGAGGTGAAGGTTGAGGGTCATGCGTCCCTGCCAAACACAACTCTGCCAAGCCAGACTGCTTCTTGACACACTGCTCGCCCAACCCGGAAGCCAGCTGCACCAATGTGTCGGAGGAAACACCGTCCAGCTGGCGACCGATGGTCAGCTTGCAGGCACCCTGCCCACCACAAGGAGTCGCTAGAGTGCGGTGGGACAAGGAAATCTCAGCTGGCCAAACCCTCCCCTAACCCAGACGACGCTGGTCCAATTGTGAACCGCTTTATGAGTCTCCCCGCCACGGCCGACTGTGACACAGCCTGGGATCGAACCCGGGTCTGTAGTGATGCATGCCTCAAGCACTGCGATGCAGTGCCTTAGACCCTCGGGAGGCCCCTGGAATAATGCTTCCCTTTTTTGCCTTCAAGTTGACTCTTTTTGAAAAACTGAATCTATGGTATTATTTTGGATGCTTAAGACAGAAGCTTATACTATACTAAATAACAATTATTACTTGAACAACATTTTTTTTAATCTAAATAGTGTTCCTTGAACAGGATTCAACCTCATAACCTCACGTCCCTGAATGTTCAGTAGTTCCCTACTCTACCTGCCTAACCACCAGTCAGGTGGATCCAAATGTACAAAATCCTAGCTATATTTGTAAGTACGATGTCCAGTCGAGGGCGATGTTTGAAAGCAACTTGGAATCGATAAAAGCACCGACACCACAGCGAAACCAGTGGGATTTGAAAAGGCACGTGATCAAACAAAGCTTCGGACGTAATTGATGATGTACTTCTGATAATTTTATACACGCATCGGCACACTGCTTTGAAGTTAGCTGCTTAGTGATTTCGACGCATCCCTCGGTGCTCCGGTATCAAACAGAACATCACTACTTGCAGGCCTGATATGGCCAGTAAACCAGGAGATTCCTATCTAACACGTCTGTGTTAGGGTATAAGAATGCCCTCAAAGAAAGGCCTTGTAATGAACACTACCGGTCAAAAGTTTTAGAACACCTACCCATTCAAGGGTTTTTCATTATTTTTACTCTTTTCTACATTGTAGAATATTAGTGACAACCTCAAAACTATGAAATAACACATATGGAATCATGCAGTAACCAAAAAAGTTTTATATTTGAGATTCTTTAAATAGCTACCCTTTGCCTTGATGACAGCTTTGCACACTCTTGGGATTCTCTCAACCAGCTTCATCTGGAATGCTTTTCTAACAGGAGTTCCCACATATGCTGAGCACTTGTTTGCTGCTTTTCCTTCACTCTGGGGTCTGACTCATCCCAAACCATTGGGTTGAGGTCAGGGGATTGTGGAAGCCAGGTCGTCTGATGCAGCACTCCATCACTCTCCTTCTTGGTAATATAGCCCTTACACAGCCTGGAGGTGTGTTGGGTCATTGTCCTGTTGAAAAACAAATGATAGTCCCACTAAACCCAAATCAGATGGGAATCCCACTAAGCCCAAATCAGAACTCTGTGAAGCATTTATTTGGGCTGCAATTCCTGAGGCTGATAACTCTAATGAACTTATCCTCTGCAGCAGAGGTAACTCTGGGTCTTCCATTCCTGTGGTGGTCCTCATGAGAGCCAGTTTCATCATAGCGCTTGATGGTTTCTTAGACTGCACTTGAAGAAACTTTCAAAGTTCTTGAATTGTTCCGTATTGACTGACCTTCATGTCTTAAAGTAATAAAAAAAAATATTTGAGCTGTTCTTGCCATAATATGGACTTGGCCTTTTACCAAATAGGGCTATCTTCTGTTTACCCCCCCCCCCCCCCCCCCCCCCCTTTACTTTGTCTCAATACAACTGATTGGCTCAAACGCATTAAGAAGGAAAGAAATTCCACAAATTAACTTTTAAGAAGGCACACCTGTTTATTGAAATGCATTCATGGTGACTACCTTATGAAGCTGGTTGAGAGAATGCCAAGCGTGTGCAAAGCTGTCATCAAGGCAAAGACTTCCATATGTGTTATTTTATCGTTTTTATGTATTCACTATTATTCCACTATGTAGAAAATAGTAAAAATAAAGAAAAACCCCTGAATGAGTAGGTGTTCTAAAACTTTTTCACGGGTAGTGTTTGTAATGCATTTTCCTAAATAGTTTGATTTTAAAGGATAATATGGCTGGTGGATCCTTTCATAGAGGGTTCTAGGAAGAACCTTCCAAAGATAAAAGGGTTCTCTGTAGAAACCTTAATAGACGGTTTAAGGAAGAACCTGTAGATGATACAATGGTTCTTGGTAGAACACCTCATAGAGGGTTGCAGGCAGAACCCTTCATAGAGGGTTCTAGGTAGAACCATATACAGGGGGTTATTTGAAGAACCCTACATAGAGGGTTCTAGATAGGATTCTCCCAGCACCATAAAGGGTTCCCCCATGGTTTTACTTGGCACCTTTCTTTCACAGACAATACTCCCATCCTATCTCTCACTGCTTCACGTCATAGACAGGGCAGTTCAATGTTGACATTACCCAGGAGGCTATAAGGGCAGTGATTGAGCCAGAGCTATGCCCATCTCATTTGTCTTGTGTCCTTGGCCTAATAGGACAGAGCAAACTCTCTCATCATACATAGCCGGTTAGAAACATTCCTATATTTATTTTCACACACATTCTCACTACACAGCAGACATTCTCTGTACAACTTCAGATGTTTTCCTT
Source organism: Salmo salar (assembly GCF_965601325.2). Lineage (NCBI taxonomy): Eukaryota > Metazoa > Chordata > Actinopteri > Salmoniformes > Salmonidae > Salmo > Salmo salar. Next base: position 11,851,967 of record NC_138310.1, on the reverse strand, counting down.
TTCTTTCCATTTTTTTGTGTAGCAGTGTAGGGCAACAGTTCATTCTCAGAGGTAGTGTTTTCAGCATTTGCTCATAGGAATGCTATTTTCCCATGTAAATGCTTGAAAAGTTCAAAGGTTCGCAAAAAGTATTCTGACCATAGGAAACGACAGGGCAGTTTAAAAACGTCATCCCGCCAATTGAGGAGTATACATTTATTTTTAAAACGCTCAAATCCCAAAGAGAAATATATTTTACTTGCAGCTTCAGGCTATGACTGTCTCTTACGATTCTAAGTAGTGAGACGGTACTGCATTTTATTCAATGCTTGAATGAATGCTGTGGGAACATATCTGTAAGCACCCTACCATTCAAATGGAAGGATGTAATACATATTATCTAAAGTGAATATTATCATGAGAATGTAATATCCTTATGTCCACACACCTGTGCTAAATCCTATTGCTTGTCACAAAACAACTATTTTACACAGATAATTGTTATTGAATCAAACTATGTAGGATATACCCCATTTAAAGGCACTTAAATCTTGTCTTGCCCATTCACGCCTCTTCACTTACAGAAAGGTCCTGACCATCTACCAGCATTTGACTTGTGGAAATAGACCTACATAACAACAAAAGGCATCAAATGCAGTGTCACCACTGGAATTTCATGTTCCTATCTTAAATGATTGATGTCATTTTAGATGTTTATTTTACCTTGTTTCCTGAACATGGCTCAACTCTCAATTCCTCACAAAACAATGCATAATATATGTATTTTATGCCAAGGACTTATTGAACCTTTTGAAATTAAGCTTAGTATATTAGATTAAAATAAGGCTGTATTACTATGATGTTACCAGCCGTCACTGTCAGACCTGGGTTGAAATACTACTTGAATTCCAAAAACCTTATATGTTCTTGAGTAAACTTACCTTGCTTAATCAATCAATAAAATACCCCCAAAAATTGCAAACCCTGGCCATCTGGAACTCCAGGCAGGATAGAACAAACGCTCAAAGTATTTGAAAGATTTCAAATAGTAATTAAACCCAGGTCTGGTTGCAATACATATCTTTATCTGACAATGGACCTTACACACACTAGCTAAAATACAATGTTGAGTTGATGCTTACTGTACTCACCAAAAGCAGTGTTTTGTGAGTGCTACAGGAACGCAGGACACAGTTTGAACTGAAATGCAAATATACTCAGTATGGTTGGCATGATTATGTTAATACTCATTTACTCATTCCATATAACTTCCAGGCTTTACTGCAAAACACCCGTGAGCTATGACTAGTCTCTATAGTATCAGTCTTCATACGAGTAAAATAAATCAAGATGCCTCAGCTTTTTTGGTTGGTTTCCATCTGTAGACAAGATGACAACTACAACAATTTATTTTGAACTGTAAATTACATACGAAAGCGGATCGCGTCTTCAATTTGCCATGTTTTAGCTGCTTATCAAGTGTATCTCATGAGTGAATGTGAGTGTGTGTTGGAGATACTACAGTAGTCTATTTATCCACCCACCTGGGCCCATGTACCACCCACCTCAGAGCCTGAGTCACCCTGCCTCGCAGCTTCTCTCTCAGATGACACTGAGCAGGAGATCCAGCCCAGCACAGCACAACTCAGCACAGCGCTAGTGTGTGGGTGAAACAGCCTTATGGCTCTTCTCATTCAACCAACGATAAGGGTATGACAGAGATAAAGAAAGAGAGAGTGGGGGCAGAGAGAGAGAGAGAGATTAGGAGGAGTAAAAGGGGAAAGAGGCAACAAATTAAAGACATCAGAGGTGAAAGAAATACAGAGTACAACAGTAGACAGGATGGATAGAGAGGAAAGAACAACAAGAAAGGGGAACAAATGACAGACATTTTTTACTCCCCCACCTGACATGGATGGAATCACAGCAAATAGCAACCCTTCCCCACCACAACTCAAGCTTGAGCTCATATGCTCAATAACTTCCTTTGGCGGGAATGCTTGCATGAACTGCCAGGTTCTGATCTGCCAAATGATATTAGGAGGCAAGCAGGCCGGCTACAGAGACAGGGCCAGACTGTGAGATGGCAGTAACTGGCAGAGTCTGACTCTGATTCAACACAACGACAGGGGCACAGCCAGTTAAAACACCAGGAATGCCCGTGTCAAGGCTTAATGATGAACATTAACGGTACTGAGATTTTCTGGCTCAAAGCTGTCACAAAGTTAGATCCTTTTTCTCTTCCTAACGCAAGGCGTTTTCTCAGAGGTTACTGTTGGAGTGGAACTGGCATAGTCTCATGATTTGTGAAGACTTAACAATATTTAATGGTAATCTACAAGCTTCTTTGATCTTTGTGGTTTAGAGTGCAGTGAGGTATGGTCACACTTTGGCTTCAATTGTCATGCTTGAGTAAATGTAAAGATACATTAATAGTAAATTACTCCCCAAAAAGTTAAAATCATGCAAAAAAATACTACTTGATCTAAAATCTGGTTTTAAATGTACTTAAGTACAGTTGTGAAAAAAAGTGCTCAGTTGTCATACTTGAGTAAAAGTAAAATGTAAATGCTATACATCAAATTCCATTTATTAAGCAAACCAGACGGCACAATTTTATTTTTATTTACAAACAGCCAGCGGCACACTCCAACACTCAAACATAATTTAGAAATGCAGTATTTGTGTTTAGTGAGTCTGCCAGATAAGAGGCAGTAGGGAGGACAAAGTGTTATATTGATACAGTAGATGCGTGAATTTGAACATATTGCTGTCCTGCCTGAGCATTCTAAATGTAGCCAGACTTGGGTGTCAGAGAAATTTTATGGGAGTAAAAAGTATATATTTTCTTTAGGAATGTAGTGGAGTAAAAGTAAAAAATATTAATGGTAAAATACAGATACCCCAAAAAATGACTTAAGTGGTACTTTTTACAGACAGTGGAGATAGTATTTATACTTATTTCCTTCACACCACTGCTTCATGTCAGGTTCTCTTCCATTGGTGGAAATGAAAGAACCTACTGAGGCTGACTAAATTCCCTCCCAATGAGAGAAGCTATAGTTTCCTACACTATACCCTTACTAACCACACTAGTACTACACCTAAGCAGGGGTTCAGGATACTTTAGGGTGACTATCATGCTCCGCTCACTCCCTCTTCTGTCCAAGCATGCCTCCCTCTAATTGGGGTCCATTAGTTTCCACCTCCCTTTGCCACTTCAGCCTAGATCCTCTTGCCACCAAACAGTCCTCTGCCTTCCTCTCCACCCTCTCCCATTCATATGATTGATCCTATCTGGCTAGAAGTCAGGCTTTGGAAGTCAGCTAAAGCACCATCTTAGACCAAGACTGCCGTTCTCCCCCCCACTTGTATTGTCCCTGTTCTTTTCCAATTGCCCGACTCAAAGAGATGACAAATCTTTGCAGCTTACTGTACCTCTCAATAGTGCTTCTCTGATCCCATCAGAAAAGCTTTGTTTATAATGCTGATGTGAATGTTTCTGTCTTGAGAGAGCGGCGCTTCCTGAGCTGCTGAGGAGAAACCATGCTGTTTCTCTGTGATCGGGGAGTGTTGTGTGTTAATGTGATTAGTGAGACATTAACACATTCTTGCTCAGCCAGGCAGTCACAATAGTTAGCATGCTGTTGGACAGCTCTATCAATTTCTCATAGGCTTTTGTCCCTGGGCTCCAGTCAGAGCTGCATGGTGGCAGCTCATCTTTTTACATTTTACACATTTTTTTAAATAATAACTCTAAGGGCCCTTTTCACATATTTTGGTCGAGCAAATCTAAGACAAGGTGCTTTATGGACATTTTGAACATATCACCTACCAACATCCACTATAACATTAAAGTAAGAGTGTGAGTCTGAAGTGAATAGTGGTCTACATGTACAGTCTTCAGTGGAAAGTGTATGTGTGCAAGAGCGAGGGTGTTTGTGACAGAGAGAGAGTGTGTGTGTGTGTTTTGGTTTTATGGGGACCAGAAGTCCTCATAAGGATAGTATAACAAGGAACATTTGGACAAGTGGGGACATTTTTCCAGTCCCCACAAGGACAACGGCTTTTTTAAGCTTAGGGGTTAGGTTTGGGGTTACAATTAGGGTTAGGGGCTAGGGTTTGGATGGAGAGAAAAAGAAAGGGTGGGAGAGAGGTGTCCTAATATGCAGACTCAGAGGGTCAGTGTGGACACTGCATTGTTTGTTTTATCAGTGCCCCACTGGCGCTGCAGGACGGGCTTTGAGTGACGGCGAGTGGCCACAGCTTTCAATGGAGGGGCCTGGTGATGAATGTTCAGAGGCAATCTAGGACACTGCAGCGGAAACAACATCAATTCAGCAGCCCTATCAGAGCAACTGGGAGGTGGTGTTCTGTGTGCTTGAGAGAGTGTGAATGTGTGTGCGTGTGAGTATAGTACTTACAGTATATTGTAGGCCATGTGGTTTATGATCGTGTGATTCGGTGTGTATTTTTTGTTTTTGCATTTGTGTGTGTGGGGGGGGAGGGGTGCACGTGTGTGTGTGTTTGTGTACTGGGGAGGGTTAAAGTATTACAGATGTCTCTTGGCTGTGGGAAGTGGCTCAGCAATCCTTCCCATTGGTCATTCCCATGAACCCTTGACTCTCTGAGGGGCACTCTAGGAGGTGACACTAGAGACTCCACATATCAGCGCTGCCTTGGCCAAACTGGCAGTCAGTTATCAACAGGTTCCATTGGATGAGAGCCCTGCCTGGCCTGCACTGTGGAGAAGGAGATTAGTGTGTGTGTCTCTGTGTGTGTGTGTGTGTCTGTGTGTGTGTTTGAAAGTGTGTGCATGCATGCATCTGTGTGTGTGTGTGTGTGTGTGTGTGTGTGTGTGTGTGTGTGTGTGTGTGTGTGTGTTTGTGTGTGTGAAGGGGGAGCTAAGCCCCAGAGACTAGCCAGAGAAATGACACACAGGGATAAGGACAACGAATCCCATGCACTTCATGGTTTTTACTTACTCCCTTCAGCATTAGCGAAGTGCTAGGAAGGAAACCACAAGAATAATCATGTTGTGTCTGCCTTAACTGTGTTAAAATGTTTTTACTAGCTTCAAGAGGAAGCTAAACTTCTCTTTCCCTAAATATCATAAAGACATAAAGGATGACTTTCACAGAATTTTTCGCCTTCTCATCTTGAGTGTGACTGGGGGGTGTTGTCTAGCTCCAGTTAGCTGCATGTCTCAGTAAAATAATATAGTCTTTGAAATGTTTCAATGATTTATTTGATTAAATTAAAACGGGAACTGACTTGTTTGCTGTGACAATGTTTGTTGAGTTAGGACAGCCAGACTGTCTGAGTTGGTGTCCTGCCGAATGTGTATAAAGGTATGGAAGCATACACAAACACTCTGCTTTTCTGTAGCCAATGCCGTCAGGGATCTTTCAGTATGGACTTATGCAAACACCAGCAGCATTGACATTTCTTCACCTCAACTGGTATCACATTTTTGTGATGATTATGTTTAGTTGATTATAGGATATAAATGACCACAAATGGTATACTTCGTAGTCTTTGCTTCAGTTGTTATTGTTAATGCTACCACTTTTTTATTTTACAATTGAAACACCACGATATTGTTCAGATGATACTTTCAAAAAAGGACATTCTCATCCCTTCAGTGTTCGGATTGGCCAGCTCCACTCTCCCACCACCCTAAAAGCACTACAGGCCGAATTATTAGAGGATGGTAAGCCAAACAAGTAACACAGACCTCTTAAAAAAAGGATTTCAAGGAATCACATTCTTCAATGCAGTAAGCAAATTATTCCAGTCTCACACTTTATAAAAATGTTCCTTGATAAAGTAAATTCTGTGAAGGTGTCGTCCATCCCTACTAAGAGTTGTGGGGATAGGGAATGAATGGTTGTCTCTCATTTGGCATGTTGTTCCAAGGTTCACAACTAAGCAGCCACATCAAAGCACTTGACGGGGGAACAAAAAAACATGAAGTTCTCTCCACTGTCCAAGGGACACAGCTGGTTTAAGCAACAAGCCACATTCTCACATTCTTAACAAGGCTCCAATTAAAAGTCATTAAGATATAAAAGACAAAGGAAGCTCACAAGGACCTTCCCTCATCTGCTAAATTCCCCTGATCTGAAACAAAAGACTGATTGCTGTGATGCAGTAATATAATACCCAATTATGGATTTGGTCAACATTCCCGCGAATAACTAATATTGTCCCATGTGTTCCAAATAATGAAGTCCATCACACTTTCTCCATTTCAAAAGTCACGCACTCCAAATTACAGGGCTCATTTAGCTAAATTAAAGTGTAATTTAGTTTTTTTTTTGTAGAAAAAGGCCTTGATGAATTTCATTAACAATTTCAAAGGGACTGAGCAAGGCTCAATATAATTACCTCCGAGAGACAGATCCATACGCCCTGCAGTTCCAGTTACATCAACCACTGCTTGAGGCCACATGGCTGCTCATTTCAATATGCTTCAATGTGATTGTAGTTCAAAGAAAATGTCTTATTTGTGTTGTGAACCTCTCTATTCCAGTAGCAAGTGGAATACATACGGACAAAGTCCATCACCATCTATTCAGTAACAGGCAGTGGCACATTGTTTTACACTGAGGGTTGAGGCAGCACCTGACATTGTACGTTACAGTTGACTTGAGTTGACACAGAGATTCTAAACGTGTAGCGGTGGATCGTTTTGGTTTTGAACCACAGGAATGAAACAACCAAGCCACATGACGCCTGATCAGAACATCAACTGGCAGGTATTATGTTGATCTTTGTTTTCCAGAATATTATTAAACATCTTTGTGGATGAATATAAGATACTTGACGGTGGGCTCTCTAATCTCCCAATGAAAGACACGTTCTCGGCACGTGTTTGTGGACATGGCCAAGATAAGTCCATTTCAGAAGCTAGTAAGGAAAAAGAGATGAGGGCATATCCTTGTGAAAACCTTTGCACATGTAAATTGGTGGGTCTGGAATAGATGTCTATTAAAGACTAAGGAGAGACCATGGACCTCGGTGTCACTGCCAGTCCCACAAGGCCGCCAGTGAAATATTATGACTCTGGAGGAAATTAATTGTGGCTACAGAGGGTTCTTCTTGCTGCACAAGACAACACACAGTGTCAAGGAATAAAGGTTGCCCCTAGGCACTGGCTGAAGCCAAGTAAACACTGGGCATGGTTCTCAAAGGGCATATATTCTAACGTGTCTTTGAGGCCTCACCTAGGTTTTTTTGCTTCCCATTCAAAGCGAGAAAAATACTTTTTGATAGTTCCAAAGTCGCAGGCCGAACGACTAGAATGAAAGCTGACAAGAAAACTGTTCATAAAAATGAATGAAGCCCAAAGAAGCTTGGAGACCTCACAACCATAGATATCATTTCTAGCTTATGAAATTGAAAAAAATAAAAGTTTTACTCAAATCTTTTGGAAACTTTTCAGACAACTAAAATGTAAGAGAAAATCACATCTCCCAAATATCGTTACAATTACAGTATCTCCCAAATACTGTTTTGTCGATTACAACAGCATACTGTACATTTGCAAAGTTGTACCTAACCAGACACTTTTCAGACACTGTGCCACCTATTTATCCAATGCTTTTAACCATGGCTGGACAACCCTGTCTAAAAGCAGCCTCTATCCTAACCATGCTGTTGATAAGAGGATAACAGGGCTCTTTGAGATGAAGAGCAAAGTCCCCAGGTGGCCGAGTGGTCTGAGGACCTCTGAAGAGAACCTACTTTACACTGACCACCTAATGTACCGCTATATAACATTATCTGTCATTAATGAACATAGTGCTTGATAGTAAAAAAGGCCATGTTGGCTAGCACCTTCAGTTTTTGGTTTTTCTCACCCACACAGCTTTGAGGCCACCAAGAGAATGAAAGTAAAGATGCCACTTTATCACCTTTGACTCAAACTAGTGCTCATTCAATATGGTCCTCACCAAATCATTCAACTCAAATGCAGAATTTTTTTTGTTTATGTCTATTCATTATTTGGTATTCATGTATGTTTCTGCTGTCATGTTGTTGCTACATATACACAATAATTAAGGACATGACTATATATACACACAGTGCCTTCAGAAAGTATTCTCACCACATGAATTTTTCTGTATTTTGTTGTGTTACTGCCTGAATTTAAAATGGATTAAATTGAGATTTGTCACTGGCCTACAATCAATACCCTATAATTTCAAAGTTTAATTGTTTTTTGAAATTTGTATAAATTAATAAAAAATGTCAAAGTTGTCAACCCCTTTGTTATGGAAAGCCTAAATATGTTCACGAGTAGAAATTGCTTAACAAGTCACATTAAGTTGATTGGTCTCACACGGTGTGCAATAATGTTTAACATGATTGTTGAATGACTACCTCATCTCTGTACCCCACACATACAAACAATTGTAAGGTCCCTCAGTCAACCAGTGAATTTCAAACACAGATTCAACCACAAATACCAGGGAGGTTTTCCAATACCTCACAAAGAAGGGCACCTATTGGTAGATGGGTCAAAATAAAAAACAGACATTGAATATCCCTTTGAGCATGGTGAAGTTATTAATTACACTTTGGATGATGTATCAATTCACCCAGTCACTACTAACATACAGGTGTCCTTCATAACTCAGTTGCTGGGGAGGAGGGAAACCGCTCAGGGATTTCACCATGAGGCCAATCATGACTTTAAAACAGTTACAGAGTTTAATGACTGTGATAGGAGAAAACTGAGGTTGGATCAACAACATTGTATGTAGTTACTCCACAATTCTAAACAAATTGACAAAGTGAAAAGGAGGAAGACTGTACAGAATACAAATATTCCGAAACATGCTGCTGTTTGCCACAAGGTAATAAAGTAAAACTGCAAAAAATTTGGAAAAGCAATACATTTGTCTTGAACACAAACTGTTATGTTTGGGAAACACATAACTGAGTACAACTCTTCACATTTCCAGGCATAGTGGTGGATGCATCATGTTATGGGTATGCTTGTAATCGTTAAGGACTGGCGAGTTTTTCAGGATAAAAGAAATAAATGGAATGGAGCTAAGCACAGGCAAAATCCTAGATGAAACCCTGGTACAATGTGCTTTCCAACAGACACTGGGAGGTGAATTAACCTTTTAAGCAGGACAATAACCGAAAACACAAGGACAGATCTTGCTTTCTAAGAAGACAGTGAACGTTCCTCGGTTGCAGAGTTACTGTTTAACTTACATCTATTTGAAAATCTATGGCATGACCTGAAAATGGTTGCCTAGCAATGATCAACAACCAATTTGATAGAGCTTGAAGAACTTTGAAAATAATAATGGTTGCACAATCCAGGTGTGGAAAGCTCTTAGAGACTTACCCAGAAGGATTCACAGCTGTAGTCACTGTCAAATGTGATTGGATGGGAATACTTATGTAAATAAGATATTTCTGCATTTCATTTTCAATACATTTGCAAAAATTTGTGAAAACATGTTCTCTCTTCATCAATATGGGCTATTGTGTGTTGAAAAAAAATATATATATTTAATCAATATAAAATTCAGGCTGTAACAAAATGTGGAGGGTTGTTACGAATACTCTTTGGCCCAGCAGTCTAGCGGGGATGGCAACGAGACCCGTAACATAAATCATGAAAATTATAATAGTGAAAAAGTAACAGTGAGAACAAATAACCACAGACAACTACAATCTACCGTCAAACTCTAATGGTTTATTTATAAACACACGGTAATGGGGTGTGAGAAAAGGGGCTGAGCTGGACCCAAGCAAAGAAACAATCATCCAAACATCCCTAAGCTAGTCTAGCCTACTTCAATAACAGCTAGCTAACCAACCAAAAATACAGTGGGTGGTCCGCCCAGTTCTAACTAGTGTACTTAGACAAGGTTTACCTTGTTTACCTCGCCCATGGGCGACTTGTCTTGGTGCCCCCTTTTCCCACTAACAAACATATAGTCATGCACCACAACAAAACAATACTCACAGGTACCGGACAAATGTGACATGTATGAGCAATAGAAAAGAGAGATCCATACAGAAAGAGAGAACTGGGAACACAGAGAGAGACAGAAAGAGAGAGCTGGGAACAGAGAGAGAGAGACAGAGAGACAGAGAGAGAGAGAGAGAGAGACTGAACACACAGAGATTGATCAACAGAGAGTGAGATTGAACTCTGAAGAAAACTACTGACTGGGTTTTTAAACCATGTGATTGGTTGAGGGAAAAGGGGCAGGTGTCTTCTGATTGTGGCTGATTGGTAACTGATTGGGGAGTGATGATTGTCACCTGTGAGGAGGAGAAGGAGAGAAAATAAATACACATACAGGATACACACTCAGGATACCTGGATCGGTAACAAGCGTAGTCCAGTCAAGGTATGAATACTTTCTGAAGGCATATATACAGTGAGGGAAAAAAGTATTTGATCCCCTGCTGATTTTGTACGTTTGCCCACTGACAAAGAAATGATCAGTCTTTAATTTTAATGGTAGGTTTATTTGAACAGTGAGAGAATGTTATAAATTGATTTGCATTTTAATGAAGGAAATAAGTATTTGACCCCATCTCAATCAGAAAGATTTCTGGCTCCCAGGTGTCTTTTATACAGGTACCGAGCTGAGATTAGGAGCACACTCTTAACCTCTTGACGGTCGCCTAGGATAGGGGGCGCCACAGCGCATTTGAAAAAAAAATTGTGCCCATTTTAACCTGTTATGGCTAGGGGGCAGTATTTTCACGGCCGGATAAAAAACGTACCCGATTTAATCTGATTATTACTCCTGCCCAGAAACTAGAATATGCATATAATTATTAGCTTTGGATAGAAAACACTCCAAAGTTTCTAAAACTGTTTGAATGGTGTCTGTGAGTATAAGAGAACTCATTTGGCAGGCCAAAACCTGAGAAAATTCTGTACAGGAAGTACCCTGTCTGACCATTTCTTGGCCTTCTTGATTATCTCTATCCAATACAGGGGATCTCTGCTGTTACGTGACACTTCCTACGGCTCCCATGGGCTGTCAGAAGGCGGCAAAAAGCTGAATCGTGGCTTTGCAGGCCCTGGTTGAAAAACAGTAGCGCGTTTGGATAGTGGCCGGTCACAGTACTATGAGACTCAGGCTCGTGCACGAGTCGACTCCATGTTTTTATTCTTTCGTCTTTGAACGAAAACCACCACTCCCGGTCGGAATATTATCGCTTTTTTACGAGAAAAATGGCATAAAAATGGATTTTAAACAGCGGTTGACATGCTTCGAAGTACGGTAATGGAATATTTAGACATTTTTTGTCACGAAATGCGTCGTGCGCATGACCCTTATTTACACTTCAGATAGTGTCTTGAACGCACGAACAAAACGCCGCTATTTGGATATAACTATGGATTATTTTGAACCAAACCAACATTTGTTATTGAAGTAGCAGTCCTGGGAGTGCATTCTGACGAAGAACACCAAAGGTAATCAAACTTTTCTAATAGTAAATCGGAGTTTGGTCAGGGCTAAACTTGGTGGGTGTCAAAATAGCTAGCCGTGATGGCTGGGCTATCTACTCAGAATATTGCAAAATGTGCTTTCACCGAAAAGCTATTTTAAAATCGGACACCTCGATTGCACAAAGGAGTTCCGCATACGGGACGGAGGCCGCACAGGGGTTAAAGGGAGTGCTCCTAATCTCAGTTTGTTACCTATATAAAAGACACCTGTCCACAGAAGCAATCAATCAATCAGATTCCAAACTCTCCACCATGGCCAAGACCAAAGAGCTCTCCAAGGATGTCAGGGACAAGATTGTAGACCTACACAAGGCTGGAATGGGCTACAAGACCATCGCCAAGAAGCTTGGTGAGAAGGTGACAACAGTTGGTGCGATTATTCGCAAATGGAAGAAACACAAAATAACTGTCAATCTCCCTCAGCCTGGGGCTCCATGCAAGATCTCACCTCGTGGAGTTGCAATGATCCTGAGAACGGTGAGGAATCAGCCCAGAACTACACGGGAGGATCTTGTCAATGATCTCAAGGCAGCTGGGACCATAGTCACCAAGAAAACAATTGGTAACACACTACGCCGTGAAGGACTGAAATCCTGCTCAAGGCAGCACATATACATGCCCGTCTGAAGTTTGCCAATGAACATCTGAATGATTCAGAGGACAACTGGGTGAAAGTGTTGTGGTCAGATGAGACCAAAATGGAGCTCTTTGGCATCAACTCAACTCGCCATGTTTGGAGGAGGAGGAATGCTGCCTATGACCCCAAGAACACCATCCCCACCATCAAACATTGAGGTGGAAACATTATACTTTGGGGTGTTTTTCTGCTAAAGGGTCAGGACAACTTCACCGCATCAAAGGGACGATGGATGGGGCCATGTACCGTCAAATCTTGGGTGAGAACCTCCTTCCGTCAGCCAGGGCATTGAAAATGGGTCGTGGATGGGTATTCCAGCATGACAATGACCCAAAACACACGGCCAAGGCAACAAAGGAGTGGCTTAAGAAGAAGCACAATAAGGCCCTGGAGTGTCCTAGCCAGTCTCCAGACCTTAATCCCATAGAAAATCTGTGGAGGGAGTTGAAGGTTCGAGTTGCCAAACGTCAGCCTCGAAACCTTAATGACTTGGAGAAGATCTGCAAAGAGGAGTGGGACAAAATCCCTCCTGAGATGTGTGCAAACCTGGTGGCCAACTACAAGAAACGTCTGACCTCTGTGATTGCCAACAAGGGTTTTGCCACCAAGTACTAAGTCATGTTTTGTAGAGGGGTCAAATACTTATTACCCTCATTAAAATGCAAATCATTTTATAACATTTTTGGCATGCGTTTTTCAGGATTTTTTTGTTGTTATTCTGTCTCTCACTGTTCAAATAAACCTGATCATTTCTTTGTCAGTGGGCAAACGTACAAAATCAGCAGGGGATCAAATACTTTTTTCCCTCACTGTATGTGTGTATGTGTTTGCACAAACGTAAGTAGACACCACATCAAATTACTGGATTCGGCTATTTCAGCCACACTCGTTGCGAGAAGTGTATACATTTGAGCACACCGCCATTCAATCTTATAGACAAACATTAGAATGGCCTTACTTAAGAGCTCAGTGACTTTCAACGTGGCACCATCATAGGATGCCACTTTTCCAACAAGTCAGTTTGTCAAATTTCTGCCCTGTTAGAGCTGCCACGGTAATCTGCAAGTGCTTTTATTGTGAATTGGAAATGTGTAGGAGCAACAACGTCTCAGCCGCAAAGTGGTAGGCCATACAAGCTCACAGAACGGAACCGGCGAGTGCTGACACGCGTAGTGCATAAAAATCATCTGTCCTCGATGGCAACACTCACTCCCGAGTTCCAAACTGCTTCTGGAAGCAATGTCAGGACAATAACTGTTAGTCTGGAGCTTCATGAAATGGGTTTCCATGGCTGAGTAGCCTAAGATTACTGTGTGCAATGCCAAGCGTCGGCTGGAGTGGTGTAAAGCTTGCCGCCATTGGACTCTGGAGCAGTGGAAACGCGTTCTCTGGAGTGATGTATCACGCTTTACCATCTGACAGTCCGACGGATGAATCTGGGTTTGGCGGATGCCAATTGTAAAGTTTAGTGAAGGAGGAATAATGGTCTGGGGCTGTTTCTCATGGTTCGGGCTAGGAGCCTTGGTTCCAGTGAAGGGAAATCTTAATGCTACCGCATACAATGACATTCTAGACAATTCTGTGCTTCCAACTTTGTGGCAACAGTTTGTGTAAGGCCTTTTCCTGTTTTAGCATGACAATGCCCCCTTGCACAAAGCGAGGTCCATACAGAAATGATTTGTATAGATCCCATCAAACACCTTTGGGATGAATTCGAAAGCTGACTGCGAGCCAGGCCTAATTGCCCAACATCAGTGCCTGACCTCACTAATACTCTTGTGGCTGAATGCAAGCAAGTCCCCGCAGCAATGTTCCAACATCTAGTGGAAAGCCTTCCCAGAAGAGTGGAGCTTGTTATAGCAGCAAATGGTGGACCAACTCCATTTTAGTGCCCATTATTTTGTAATGAGATGTTCAACGTGCAGGTGTCCATATACTTTTGGTCATGTAATGTGTATATGTGTTGAACAACAATATAAATGCAACATGCAACAATTACAATTATTTTACTGCGTTACAGTTCATATAAGGAAATCAGTCAATTTTTATAAATAAATTAGGCCCTAATCTATGGATTTCACATGACTGGAAAGGGGGGCAGCCATGGGTGGGCCTGGGAGGGCATAGGCACACCCACTACGCAGCAAGGCCAACCCACTGCGGAGCCAGGCCCAACCAATCAGAATGAGGTTTTCCCCTCAAAAAGGCTTTATTACAGACATAATTACTCCTCATAATGTGCAATACAAGACTGTACAAAGTAAATTATGCAAATACTGTATGCTATAAATGTATATATATATACATATATATATACACAGTAATAGTCAAAGGTTTGGAGAAACCTATTAATTCCATGTTTTTTTCTTTATTTTTTACTATGTTATATATTGTAAAAAAAATATTGAAGACATCAAAACTTAATAACATATATGGAATCATGTAGTAACCAAAAAAGTGTTAAACAAATCAAAATATATTTTATTTTTGAGATTCTTCAAAATAGACACCCTTTGCCTTGATTACAGCTTTGCACACACTTGGCATTCTCTCAACCAGCTTCATGAGGTTGTCACCTGGAATGCATTTCAATTAACAGGTGTGCCTTGTTAAAAGTTAATATGTGGAATTCTTAATGTGTTTGAGCCAGTCAGTTGTGTTGTGACAAGGTAGGGCTGAAGATAGCCCTATTTGGTAAAAGACCAAGTCAATTTGACCAATCGACTTGATTCAGTCTTATGTAGCAAAATTTGAAATTGTGTTTTTTAAATTGGATATTCATATCCAATGTAAAAATTGTAAAAATTGTGTTTTATATAAAATGGTATATCATACACTACATTTGAGGAACAATGGGAAAGTCATTCTGCTTTGAATGTTGATAAACTTGTATATTGGTACCTACTGGAGAGCTCTTCTTTGTTTACACCCATTCAGCATACGTTCACACCTGCTTAAGCTTTAGCTCCATCAATCTCTTTGAGGATTGATCTGAGCGTTCTGTCCCAACAACAGCAATCCAGCACCCAAGCTAACTGGTTAACAGTTGTCGCAGTGAACTTATATTAAAATTGACACTTACATGGTGGAGTCTTTTGTTAAGACATGTAGCTAGCTAGCTAGCTAAACAATGAAGCATAATCACAACTCATGATGTTACTACCCTGCATGAATCTGCAGGTAACTAACCAACTAGGTTCAAAGGTGAGTCATAATTTGACAAAGACTCTGTGTCTTTGTGAAACAGAGTAGGTGAATGGATTATCTCTGCATGTGTGGTTCCCACCATGAAGAATGGAGGAGGAGTGATGGTGTGTGGATGCTTTGCTGGTGACACTGTCTGTGATTTATTTAGAATTCAAGGCACACTTAACCAGCATGGCTACCACAGAGTTGGACCGTAGAGTGTAGGAAAAGCAGGCAAAAAGTGCTCAGCATATGTGGGAACTCCTTCAAGACTGTTGGAAAAGCATTCCTCATGAAGCTGGTTGAGAGAATGCCATGTCTTCACTATTATTCTATGATGTAGAAAATATTAAAATGTTTAGTTAACTCTATAAAGATAATATGCAAGAGACTATAGTTGAGTTACAGTAATAGGCAATCAAGAAATATCAGATTGGGAATTCTAAATACATGTGTATTTAATTACTTTGAGAGAGAGAGAGAGAGAGAGAGAGAGAGAGAGAGAGAGAGAAAATATATCTTACCAATGCAGGTCAGGAACCAAAAATAGAATGAGACAATGAATCTTAGAAAGACAAGAGGGGGTTGATGAGATAATGCAGAGAGAGCTGACTTCCTAAGACAACACAATGAACATCCTTTCATAGAGTGTAAAGCGTCACTTCTGGGGCTGCCCTACAGTGCAAATATCAAGAATCTGGGAAGATTCCTCTCAGTTTGTTCTCCAATCTCATGAAACATTTTAAAAAAAGGCTCAGTGCCGTTATCCTCCCAAGGTGAGGTATTTAAAGGTATAAAAAATAGGGAGGCCAATCATTTCTTTCCCTATCTTTTTGAGAAAAACTAATATTACTTGTTAAAGAGATTCTCCAGTACTTTTGTATACTTTCAGAACTACTGGCATAAAAGTATCACTCACAAGCGAAAAGTGGTCCCCCCCAAAATGCGTACAACTTCACATATGTGCATATGTGCAGATACAGTACATGTATGTGCACCACGTCATTGCTCTCCCTCTCTCGCTCTGCTGTGTGTGCTAGCTGTCACTCAAATGGTGATGGGCTGAAGCTCATTGGCTTAAACTCGAATTGCTAGGGGGCTGGTCCACCTCGGGGAAAATTGTGGGAAAATGGAGCCTCACAGCTTCCAGAAAACAGTTGCTTTCAAACTAGAGCCATTTAAGGTAAAACAGTAATTCTGCTCATAGATTATGCATGTAAGAACTACACATTGACACACCCAGCACAAAGCGGGAGGTTAAAAAAATACTTACTAGTCACCAATTGTATTAGTATAAAATAATATAATTTCCCTTATTTTTTGTGTACAATATAGCTCAGTATTTGTATTGTTTATTTTATATCATTTTTTTTTGCTCATCTTTATAAAGGGTGACAATATTTCTGGACCTGGCTGTATTTAATCTACATGCAATTATATCAAATATGCAGTGAGTTAAGATTAGATTAAACATAAATCTAAGGATAATAATACATAGTAGTCAATATGAAAGATGGATCCTCTCTTTTCTTTATTTTCCATAGATGAAGGCTCAATTGATTTTTTTAAGAGAAAACACTATGATGGGGGATGGGACTGTCTATGCTTCTATGAAGCTCCTTTCGTATAAATCACCTTTCACATGAGAATTGAACTGGAATCTGAAGGGGCTGGCCCGCAAAAAAATGTCAGCAACGAAGAATAAGAAGTAAAGTATAGGACGTCTCCTGTCTCTACACTCTACAGTAACAACGTCACAAAATGAGATGACTTGCTGTGTTTACTTGATGCAACCTTGCTAGAGTGAAAGGGATTATTGTTATCTTAATATTCGCAAAGCTTGTTGGAAGCTTGGAATCTTTTTTTACCTGGTAACGAGCGTGATATCACACATTTTTGTATTACATCTCTACTGGGCCTCACCTGCAGGCTGCACTGGTTGAAAAAACAACTGACATCAGCAATAGAGAAATGAACAAACGCTTCGTGCCACACATCCGACCCGTGAGGGGGGGTCAGGTAGTGCAAATTAACAGCAGAGATGTGAGCCTGTGCCTCGTGTCCTCACCTTATGTGACAGAAACAAGGCGTTGTCAAGATGTCAGCCAGCCCCTGCCTCTCTCTCTCTCTCTCTCTCTCTCTCTCTCTCTCTCTCTCTCTCTCTCTCTCTCTCTCTCACTCTCTCTCACTCACTCTCTCTCCAACCCCTTCTCTCTTACACTTTATCATTGGTTTAAATAGCATCTTAAACACCTGGATGAGAGCATCCTCATTCCAAACCCAACTGGAGCTTTTGACACTGGAACGACCTATCAATTAAACATGTTGCAGTATGCTTGGTGAAGGAACAGCATTGCCTCCTTTTTTTCTTCATCTAATATGACTTATGACAACCCACATCTGCATATTTAAAAACTCTCAGCCCAATATAACAAACTCGGGATCAAAAAGTAAACAAGCAAAACTGAAGAAAAACAAACAGATAATGATAAGCTAACCCAGAGACACTTCTCATAAAACTTGCTGTGAGGATCATACTGTTTTCATTCTAGATAATTTGGGGCTTGTTGCAGAGGGGTGGTGATTCATGTGTTTGAATCAGTGGTGTTAAACAATAGTACTGAGCAACTAGCTAAATCTTTTGTGTGCGACTGTCACAATAACCACACAGATCCTGTGAGATAGTTGGATGCGTACAGTTCTTTGCCAGCGTGCTCAATGTCAATACAACAAAAATGAGGCTGGTGGGCAAAACCAGTTTCCGTGGTTACCTTCCGTCTCTGATGTAGCTGCCTGTAATGTCATTTAACAAACATGGCTGACATTTACCGCCCTGTGAACTTGTTACTTAAGACTTTTTGTGTACTTCAGACTTGAATACTGTAGAAACTGATTGAAGAATAACCATCCATCTATAGCTCTGAAGAAATGCACTGTCGTCACAACAATAGACATGCGATGAAGAGGATGACGTGGTAGCCTTTCTTGTGATGGAGGGTAAGGGGATGTAATGCTTTTTACCATCCATGGGAGATCAAACGGCGCTGACTCAGGTTTGCAACATGTTTTTGGTGTGTTCTGCTCCATCAAACAACACCCACCCAAGTGAGTCTGACTAGGCCTAACCCAGGACAATACTCTCTCACTGGGTCCAATTCCACCTGACTGACTGCATGCTGCCACTTATGCACTTAACGCTAGTGCTCTCCCTCTCTCTCTCACACTCTCACTTTCTTAATCTTTCACTATATCTCTCATCTCTTTTTCTTGTCAAATCTCTTCTTCCACCCTCTATCGCTCTCCCTCTTTGCCTTCTCCTCTTTCTGTCTCTGTCCCTCCAACTCTCTGTCGATTTGTGTTCATAAATACTTAACGTAACTCCCTATTCATAATTTAGTCATCACAAGTAAGAAGCGGATGAACTGTCTCATGCTGCCGGCCAGCTTTTGTGGAGATTTGCGATGTCATGTCCAACCAGATTTGAAAGAGAATATGACAGAATAAGTAGAAAAGGGACATTTCCTCCAACTTCCTGTTAAAATAAAAGATTACTGACTACTTCAACTCAGAGTTAGTTCTCAAGAAAATTATGAAAAAGTACTCTCTTGACCATACAAAATATTACCCTGACTGTAGTCGCATTGTTAAAACCACAGGTGAAATAATGTTACCCGCACATGCATGTATTTAAGGATACAAGTAATAATGCATTCAAGTATTCAAGCGCAAACGCACACACACACACACACACACACACACACACACCACACACACACACACACACACACACACACACACACACACACACACACACACATCTTGTTTAACTAATACTTTGGACACACAATTCAGTCCCATTCAAAATCCTATTTTCCCTAACCCTTAACCTAACTCTGACTCCTAACCCTAAAACCTAACGCTAACCCGAAAACATAACCTGAACGGTAACCCTAAACCAAACTCTGACTCCTAACCCTAAAACTAACCCTAGCTCCTAACCCTAATTTTAACCCTGAAACTAATTTTAACCTTAAACCCCTTAGAAATAGAATTTGACATTGTGGGGACTAACAAAATGTCCCCAGTTGGTCAAATTTTTGTTCTGGTCCCCACAAGTATAGTTAAACACGTCCACACACACACACACACACACACACACACACACACACACACACACACACACACACACACACACACACACACACACCTTGACCTGATTAAGCAATATCCCTGTTCCACCCTCACCCCCCCTCCGGCTTAGGTCTCAGGTAAAGACCACAGAGGCAAAGTCATTGTTGTGTCTCCTCGCTAATGGCGTTAATATTTGTGTGGCCCATAAATAACATAAAAATAGGCACATAAAAATAATTAATGAAAAGCAAATGGAAGTGGAGCACTGAGATGCATGATTACACAGAGCAGCGACAAATTACCCATGGGGAAGGGTGGGGTTCGCAGAACAGTCATTACTCCGCACAGCGAGCATGGTCTGCCTAACACCTGTGTTTCCCTACTAACCGCTCACCCTAATTAGCCCTCACACACCCCGGGGATCCTCCGCAACACACAACACCACACCAGGCCCAGACAAGAGGGGGAGGAGAGAAGGGATGGAGCGCAGAGATCGGGCTTACATCACCCATGTTCACTTAAAGACGATACAGTAAAGCATCTGAAATCTTATGGGCATTACATGAATGACATTTTCCAGGTTATTTAGCTGGATTTGACTTTCAACTGTTAGAGTTAGAGAGATTAAGAGACAGAGAGGGAGAGAGAGAAAGGCAGTGAGGCAGTCATGGGCTGGTTGCTATCAGCAGACAGGTGAGGATATGAGATAGCTCACCTCTCTCCTGTTCACTTGCACTCACCCACTCCACGGGTCGTACATGTGGTTGGATTTTTTAAAATTGTATTTATAATGCTGATCACAGTTGTCCTTTGAATTATAACGCCTGAAACTCCTCCCTCATCAACAACGATCCCATGGTGTCGATCCTAGCAACAGCATACAGTCCAGCTTTTCCACTAAGGTGGCTCAGAGTTCCCTACTTGTTGGAAGCAAGTTATAATCGATTATATGCTTCTGTAGCATCTTATTTCAATGAACATTTATGCCACTAAAATGTTTTGCTCGTGAGATGTTGGTGGGAGGGAGGGGGTAACCAAATCTCGCTTAGGGCCCCCAAAAGGCTAGAGTTGGGCCTGTACAGTACATCACAGTATTTCCTGTCCCTCATGCAAAATTACTAGACATCAGAGCTCATCATAAAAAATCTACCCCAATGCTTACACTGCCTGGCTAAAACAATGATGAACTCCAAACATCAACAGCATTATCCTCAAGATATGACACAGAGGAAAGCAACAAAGGTCTGTCGTGCCAACACCTGGGAACTGTCCAGGAGGGTGTAACGTTCAGAGAGTCATGTATTGTGCAGCACAAAAATAATTGCCTGTCTGGTAGAATAGGGAATTGTGATAGCTCTATTCGATACATTTATTTTTCCTTTATACTTTTGACTTCACTCAATCCAGCACAGGTCTATATGATGCTTCTCCTCCTCCTTCGCCTCCATCCCAGAAGGGTCGATGTGGGGTCGATGTGATTGGGTTACGGTGCACCAGAGCATTGATCCAGCAGGGTGCCCAGGGGGTACAGGATTGATGGAGAGAGAACTGAAGGAAAAAAGAGATCACACAGTGAGCCTGACCCCAATGAACTCTGGGAAGTCACTACAAGCACCTTGCCAAAGAGCAAAGAAACAGTGGAACAAAGACAAGCACTTTACTCTGAGAGAATGGAAGCAAGAGGTATTGTGATTACATGCATTTTTTATCAGAGAACAGAATTAATTGTAATATATTGGAGCTATGCCTAAGTGTCAGATTAACCTTGCCTAGTTTATTTACCAACTTCAATAGACCATGAAACATGAGGTTATCAGATACAGGATCTGATATTTGTATCTAATATGGTATTTTTCAATTTTTTAGTAAAACACTGTTATAACAGCATTATGATTAACCCGAAAGACGCTGAGACATTTCAATGTTGCCAGAAGACAGAATGTTAGACAGTGGAATTAGTTCAGAACGTATATTTTTACCCTCCTGAAGTATACTTTTGCAATATAGCAGAATTTTTTGAATTAAACAGAATAAGAGTGTATATAGCCCACTAACTTTAAAATAAAATAAAATGTTTTTCTTCTACTAGCGGCTCATTAGTCATTAATTTGAATCAATTATTAATTCAGGCACTCAGTGTTCAGAATATAACTCACAAAGACATAATTTATCACTGACTCACTGTCACTTCAATAGAAAGGGAGTTGATTGCAATGTCCATACATCTACATTTACATTGTGAGGAATATAGCAACATATAAGGATTTCTTTGTGAGAATGAATGAGAAACATTGTGACAGGGGACATTTAAGAAGAGCTATTATTTTAAATGTATAGAAAGCTTGGATTATATTGAATAGTGATACAAACGGTTTGATTCGAAAAACCATTGCATGAGCTTTGAAAGTTGAATAATGTCTTACATCAACCTCCTGGCCTTATTCTCTCTCTCTCTCTCTCTCCTCTCTCTCTCTCTCTCTCTCTCTCTCACACACTCTTTCTCTCTCTCTCTCTCTCTCTCACACACTCTTTCTCTCTGTGTGTGTGTGTGTCTTTCTCTTTCTCTCACATATACATGCACACGTGCGTGCGTGCGTGCGTGCACCCACACACACACACACACACACACACACAAGACAGGGTAAGCACAAAAATCTATTCATGTTGACAGACTACGTTGGTCGATCCACTCCTGATTCCTCTGCCAGGAAATGTCTGTTTGTATGTGTTCAATGTGTGTGTTTTCTGTGTGTGTGTTGTCACCAAGTGAGGGAGAGCCAATCCCCCTACATGCTGACTCCAAAGACAAGCACGGATCTTATTACTCTATGCCTTGGGACCACACACACACACACACACACACACACACACACACACACACACACACACACACACACACACACACACACACACACACACACACACACACACACACACACACACACACACACACACACACACGCACATGCACACGAACATGCACACACACACGCTCACTGTATGGTATGAGCTCTCTCTCTATATCGCTCTGCTCTGGACTTGGTGGTCAAACATATCTTTATCAAATGAATGTACTGTATGTTTTCATTTAATCGTGAAAATTCCTTGCAGTGAAATCATGATATGATAAATGCCCAATGCCCTTTTTTTAAATGTCATATTTGAGACTGGATTTAATCTCTATATATAACTCCTTAATTTACTTAAATCTTGCAAGGTGGGTGGTTTGAGGTGGGAAAGACAAATATAGTTAAAGAAAATATACAAGGTGTAAGAGCAAGAGAAGGAGTGTTGACGCAGAATGTAGGGGACAACAACGGGAAACTGTGGTTTCGTGAGGCCATTACCCCCTTCTTGCTTAAGAAAACTACAACATAGTGGAATTTACACTGGATATGACTGCTTTGATATACAGAATGCAGACGTCAATGGAAACCAAGCCCTCTGGGTTTTTTTAATATATTACTGTAAAGAATGTTTCCCTTTTTAGGCTCAATCCATTTTTTTCCCTTCCCCCTTGATATTATTCTCTCATCCTTCTTCTACAGATTCTACATGCTTTCTCCTTTTCATATCCAAACGTTCATATTTAATCATCCTCTCCTCTGCTCTGCTCTCCTTGCTCTCCTCTTGGTTGGTCCGGCAGCGTTCACTGAGACAGATCTGAGGCTGCTATGGCGGTGACAGAAGTAGGCTGACCACACCTGCACTGGCCCAATCAGGGCCGTTCTGCATAGTAATGTGTTGCAGGGGCGGGATAATGAAGTTCCCAGCCTGCCGGCTGGAAGGGTATCCTCCGGTGTACCATGTGATTTATCTCCTCTGTCAAGAGCCAGGACAGCCAGGACTTGTCCTTCCCCATGGTCCCTGGGAACATGAGCCAACACACTCCAGATAATAGAAGGGCTGGATTCAAAACCTGGAGCAGCCCACTGGACAGCAATTTCACCTTACAGTACTGGCAACCCTCATACTATAGTTCAGGGAACTATGTAAAATACAATAGGATAGGGGACCACTTTCCGTGGTTTACTACTGCAACACAGAGTATGCTATCAATTTGTCAAACAAACACTGTTCTTGTACCTTGGAGCAGGATACAGCACACAACACAATTATGCCTGATGCTGTAAATGCACTGGTGGAAATCCCAGGATGCTTGTTAAGAGAAGTTTAGAACTTCACAAGTCAAACTGAGACAATTTGTCCTTTACATGTTGTTGACGTGTGTCAGTCCAGGATAAAAATATGTTAGGCACACATGTAGTTAATCCACCTTTGGAGTACAATTTGTAATTCCGATTGATAGACCTCATTTATCATGTCTGTGTATGTCAATTTGTGTGTAGTTCTATCGCTTGCAAATAATTCAGTCAAGATGGATATACGTAATATATTTCTGAGTGTATGAGTATTTGTGTGTATGAGTCATTTTGTGAGTATGAGTGTTCCCCTTCACTCTACGTCAGGCCTGTCTGCCTGCGTCAGGTGTCCGAACCATGCTCCATACAGCCCTCTGTCTCCAAGGCCTGGCTCGGTTGCTTTACATTTTTTTTCTCAGGCTTGACCTTGGACAAAATAGTTAAATTAGCCCAATGAAGCAGATAATGAGTTCATTTAGGTAATTACGCATTCAGGTGGAATGAAAAAACTGTAAATATGCCTGAGGTCTATTCCACGTCGGCCAGACTAAATGATGAAGATGCTAAATAAAAATAATTAGCTTTTTTCTAGACTCACTTCTAACAAGGAGCTACATGAGCTCTAAGTTGAACGGACTCCTTCAGATTGCCTCACGTTTTCTAATTAAAAACAAATGCTAGGAATTTATTTGCATATTGCAATTTTCAATCGACAAGTTATGCTATTAGCTCTTAATTAGATATTAATTAAATGTAGATTGCACAAATACAAAGGACACAACAATGTCTATAAGGTAAAGCACCAACACCAAATGTAACATTTTTCTTCTTGGAAGTGAGTGTTTGTTGTGGACATACCTCCATCACTACACAGCGCTCACGCATTGCTATGACATGTAGATGATGGTCAACAGGAGCTTCACCTCCCGCGTGGCACAGCGATCTAATGCACTTGCATCGCAGTGCTAGCTACGTCATTACAGATCCTGGTTCGATCCCAGGCTGTGTCGCAGTCGGCCGTGACCGGGAGACCCATGAGGCGGCGCACAATTGGCCCAGCATCGTCTGGGTTAGGGGAGGGTTTGGCCGGCTGGGTTATCCTTGTCCCATCGCGCTCTAGTGATTCCTGATCCGGGAACAATGCACGCTGACACGGTCACCAGGTGTACGGTGTTTGCTCTGACACACTGGTGTGGCAGGCTTCCGGGTTAAGCGAGCATTGTGACAAGAAGCGGTGCGGCTTGGCGGGGTCGTGTTTCGGAGGTTGCACGGCTCTCGACCTTCGCCTCTCCCGAGTCCATATGGCAGTTGCAGCGATGGGACAACTACCAATTTGATATCACAAAATTGGGGAGAGAAAGGGGTAAAATATATATATATATTTTAAATGAACAAATAAAACAGAAGCTTCACACATCGCCCACGCACGCTCTGTTGGTACAGTCACAGTGTGCCATTCAACTGACAACGAACATGACCCTCGATTTTAAAACATTCCCGCCACTCCTGCCGTTTCTACTGACATCGCCCAAACAAATAAAAACAGACTCTTGGAGAATGAGTGCACAACTAGTAAATAGTCTCGCTTATACACAAAACATTAAAAGGACACCTTCTCTTTCTAATGACAGACTGACCAGGTGAATGCAGGTGAAAGCTATGATCCCTTGTTAAATCGACTTCAATCAGTGTAGATTAAGGGGAGAAGATAGGTTAAAGAAGGATTTCTAAGCCTTGAGACAATTGAGACTTAGGTTGTGTATGTGTGCAATTCAGAGGGTGAACGGGCAAGACAAAAGTGCCTTTGAATGGGTACGGCAGTAGGTGCCAGGCGTACCGGTTTGTGTCAAGAACTGCAACGCTGCTTGGTTTTTCAAGCTCAACAGTTTCCTGTGTGTATCAAGAATGCTCCCAAAGGGCATGCAGCCAACTTGACACAACTGTGGGAAGTTTGAGTCAAAATGGGCCAGCATCCCTGCGGAATGCTTTCGACACCTTGTAGAGTCCATGTCACGATGAATTGAGGCTGTTCTAAGGGCAAAATGTTTTGTACACTCAGTATACATGTCAGTCAGGTGGCTAGCTGCCCACCCCAGAGACTTCTATCGCAGTAACGTTGAAGCGCTGAGGCTAGTATGACTTAGCCAGCCAGAAGTAAGAAGCTGACGTTAAACAGAGACTAACTCAGCAGGAAATCTGAGAAAATCTGTACTAATCTTTTCAAACAAGTTAGGAACTTTAAAAGGAAGATATGTTTGACTATGACCATCTCCACATGCCCTATATTTCCTATAGGCCTAACTTAAAACTTAAAATGCAATCCGAATGCAAACAATACAGTTAAAAAAATGTAATAGGTTTTCATTTATATCGGTGGTTATTCGTCTTATCTCGATCGCCCACTGGAATTTATAGTTTACCGGTTACCCACCTTTTTTTTTACCACTGGAGTACATCCCTAATATTATTACAAAATCTTAAGTAATATTCTAATAATTCATGTGAAATCAAATCAAATTGTATTGGTCACATACACATATTTAGCAGATGTTATTGCGGGTGTAGCAAAAGTATATACATTTGAAATGAGTAAAGCAGTATGTAAACAATATTTAAGTGACTAGTGTTCCATTATTAAAGTGACCAGTGATTCCATGTCTATGTATATAGGGCAGGAGCCTCTAAGGTGCAAGGTTGAGTAACTGGTTGGTAGCTGGCTAGTGATGGCTATTTAACAGTCTGATGGCCTTGAGATTTAAGCTGTTTTTCAGTCTCTCTGTCCCAGCTTTGATCCACCTGTACTAACTTCGCCTTCTGAATGATAGCGGGGTGAACAGGCTGTGGCTTGGGTTGTTATTGTCCTTGATGATCTTTATGGCCTTCCTGTGACATTGGGGGCTGTAGGTGTGCTGGAGGGCAGGCAGTGTGCCCTCGGTGATGTGTTGGGCATACCGCAGCACCGTCTGGAGAGCCCTGCGGTTGTGGGCGGTGCAGTTGCCATACCAGGCGGTGATACAGCCCGACAGGATGTTCTCAATGGTGCGTCTGTAAAGTTTGTGCAGGGTCTTAGGGGCCAAGACCAATTTCTTCAGCCTCCAATCTGTGTGGGTGGACCATTTCAGATCGTCAGTGATGTGTACGCCGAGGAACTTGAAGCTTTCCACATTCCCCACTGCGGTCCTGTCAATGTGGATGGGGGCATTCTCCATGATCAGCTCCTTTGTTTTGTTGAAGTTGAGGGAGAGGTTATTTTCCTGGCACCACTCCACCAGGGCCCTCACCTCCTCCCTGTAGGCTGGCGCGTCATTGTTGGTAATCAGGCCTACTATGGTTGTGTCGTCTGCAAACTTGATGATTGAGATGGAGGCATGTGTGGCCACGCAGTCATGGGTGAACAGGGACTACAGGAGGGGGCTGAGTACGCACCCTTGTGGGCCCCTGTGTTGAGGATCAGTGAAGTGGAGTTGTTGTTTCCTACTTTCACCACCTGGGTCTGGCCCGTCAGGAATTCTAGGACCAAATTGCACGGGCTGGGTTTAGTCATTTGTGTACAGGAACAATGGTGGACATCTTGAAGCAAGTGGGGACAGCAGTCTGGGATAGGGAGCGATTGAATATATCCGTAAACACTCCAACCAGCTGGTCTGCGCCTGCTCTGAGGACATGGCTAGGGATGCCGTCTGGGCAGGCAGCCTTGCGAGGGTTAACACGCTTAAATGCCTTACTGACGTCAGCCATAGAGATCGAGAGCACACAGTCCTTGTGTTATCCTCAAAGGGGGCAAAAAAAGGTGTTTAGCTTATATGGGAGCAAGACGTGGCTGGTTTTCCCTTTGTAATCCGTGATTGTCTGTATACCCTGCCACATAAGTCTCATGTCTGAGCCATTGAATTGCGACTCCACTTTGTCTCTGTACTGACGTTTTGCCCGTTTGATTACCTTATGGAGGGAATAACTACACTGTTTGTATTCAACCATATTCCCAGTCACCTTGCCATGGTTAAATGTGATAGCTTGCGCTTTCAGTTTAGCGTGATAATACAATCATCTGTGTGCTGCAATGATGTATGTTTGTGCGGGGCTTGATTAGTAATGTCTAGGAATACAAATGTGAACACTACGTAATTTGATAAAAGAGTTGGTGATTTTATGCAATTCATCATTACAACTGACTGAACAGTCACTGATGCTACGTGTCAGTATGAATCAGTTCTCATATTTATCCCCTTTCATGGGTATACCATTACAATTGCATAGCTAATAGGCTATGTGTTTGTAGATTGAATGAGGTTATAATGGCTGGGGTCATTTTTGCTTATTTTTTACTGTTCTCCAAATTGCATGTAAAAGTTTTTAATTGTATAGAAATGCAATAAATGAGCTTCAACATTCCCAAAAAATCCTGGGGGGGAAATTCCAGACCTCACTAACAGCTGGACTGCAGAGTGAAGGAAAAGCATCCAACAAGTGCTCAGAATATGTGGGAACTCCTTCAAGACTGTTGGAAAACCATTCCATGTGAAGCTGGTTGAGAGAATGCCAAGAGTGTGCAAAGCTGTCATCAAGGCAAAGGGTGGCTACTTTGAAGAATCTAAAATCTAAAATATATTTTGATTTGCTTAACACGTTTTTGGTTACTACATGATTCCATATGTGTTATTTCGTGGATTTGATCTCTTCACTATTATTCTACAATGTAGAAAGTAGTACAAATAAAGAAAAACCCTTGAATGAGTAGGTGTGTCCAAACTTTTGACTGGTACTGTCAATAGTCCGTGTATATGAGATGAGTCAGTCGCAGGACACCGAACTGAGTAAAACATACGTTATTTTACTCTAAGCAAAGTTCAAATACAAAATCCACGCAGGGATAAAACAAATAACTATACATACAAGGAACACGACCAACAGTAAAACAATAACGCACAAAACATACTGAATATCAGAGGGTTTAAATAGGGAAGTAATCATAACGAAATAGGAACCAGGTGTGAACAATTAAGACATAACAAATTGACAAAGAAACATGGATCGGTGGCAGCTAGAAAGCCGGTGACGATAACCGCTGAACGCCGCCCGAACAAGGAAAGGCACTAACTTCGGCGGAAGTCAGGACAGTACCCCCCCCGACGCGTGGCTCCAGCAGAGCGACAACACCGGCTTTTGGGACAACCCGGAGAACAAGGCACAGGGCGATCTGGGCGGCGACGGTGGAAATCTTGCATCAAGGAAGGGTCTAGTATGTCATCCGCCGACACCCAGCTTCTCTCCTCTGGACCGTACCCCTCCCAATCCACGAGGTACTGAAGACCCCTAGCCCGACGCCTGGAGTCCATGATCATTCTCACAGTATACGCCGGGGCCCCCTCGATGTCCAGAGGGGGCGGGGGGACCTCCCGTACCTCAGATTGCTGGAGAGGACCAGCCCCCACTGGCCTGAGAAGAGACACATGGAACGAGGGGTTAATACGATAATTAGTAGGAAGCTGTAACCTATAACATACCTCGTTCAATCTCCTCAGGACTTTAAATAGCCCCACAAACTGCGGACCCAGCTTCCGGCAGGGCAGGTGAAGGGGCAGGTGAAGGGTCGAGAACCAGACCCGGTCTCCCGGTACATATACCGGGGCCTCACTACGGTGGCGATCGGCGCTCGCCTTCTGTCTCCTGATGGCCCGTTGCAGGCGTACATGGGCAGCATTCCAGGTGTCTTCCGAGTGCCTAAACCAATCATCCACCGCAGGTACCTCGATCTGGCTCTGATGCCACGGTGCCAGAACCGGCTGATAACCTAGTACACACTGAAATGGAGACAGGTTAGTGGAGGAGTGGCGGAGGGAATTTTGGGCCATCTCTGCCCAGGGGAGAAACACCGACCACTCCCCTGGCCGGTCCTGGCAATAAGACCGCAGAAACCTACCCACATCCTGGTTAACTATCTCCACTGCCCATTACTCTCGGGGTGAAACCCCGAAGTCAGGCTGACCGAGATCCCCAGACGCTCCATGAACGCCCTCCAGACCCTAGATGTGAACTGGGGACCCCGATCAGACACTATATCCTCAGGCACCCCGTAGTGCCGGAAAACGTGCGTAAACAGAGCCTCCGCAGTCTGTAGGGCCGTAGGGAGACCAGGCAAAGGAATGAGACGGCAGGACTTAGAAAACCGATCCACAACAACCAGAATCGTGGTGTTTCCTTGTGACGGAGGAAGATCCATCACGAAATCTACAGATAAATGTGACCATGGCCGTTGTGGAACGGGTAGGGGTTGTAATTTCCCTCTGGGCAGATGTCTAGGTGCCTTACACTGAGCGCACACCGAGCAGGAGGAAACATACACCCTCACATCCTTAGCTAAAGTGGGCCAACAGTACTTCTCACTAAGACAGTGCACTGTCCGATCGATGCCAGGATGACCAGAGGAAGGTGACGTATGAGCCCAACAGATCAATCGATCACGAACATCACGTGGAATGTACTTACGTCCAACTGGGCACTGGGGGGGAGTGGGTTCCGCACGTATCGACCGTTCGATGTCCGCGTCAACCTCCCATACCACCGGTGCCACCAGGCAAGGAGCCGGGATTATGGGAGTGGGCTCCATGGATCGTTCCTCTGTGCCATACATGCGAGACAGTGCGTCTGCCTTAGCGTTCTGAGAACCTGGTCGGTAGGATAAAGTAAACACAAAACGGATGAAAAACATGGCCCACCTTGCCTGGCGAGGATTCATTCTCCTCGCCGCTCGGATGTACTCCAGATTGCAGTGATCAGTCCAAATGAGAAAAGGGTGTTTAGCCCCCTCAAGCCAATGCCTCCACGCTTTCAGAGCTCCAACTACAGCCAACAACTCCCGATCCCCCACATCATAGTTTCTCTCCGCCGGGCTGAGCCTCTTTGAGAAGAACGCAGAGGGGCGGAGTTTCGGTGGCGTACCCAAGTGCTGAGACAGTACAGCTCCTATCCCAGCCTCGGACGCGTCCACCTCTACTATGAACTGTAAGGAGGGATCAGGATGAGCCAACACAGGAACCGAAGTAAACAGAGCCTTCAGTTGATTAAAAGCCCTGTCTGCCCCAGCTGACCACTGCAGTCGCACCGGTCCCCCCTTAAGCAGTGAGGTAATGGGAGCCGCTACCTGGCCAAAGCCCCGGATAAATCTCCGGTAGTAGTTGGCAAACCCAAAGAACCGCTGCACCTTCTTTACCGTGGTTGGAGTCGGCCAATTACACACGGCTAAGATGTGGTCATTCTCCATCTCCACCCCTGACTCTGACAGACGATACCCTAGAAAGGAGACGGACTGTTGGAAGAACAAAAAAATGTCAGCCTTCACATACAGGTCATGCTCCAGCAGTCGACCAAGCACCTTGCGCGCCATAGCCACATGCTCGGCGCGAGTAGCGGAGTATATTAGAATGTCATCAATATACACCACTACTCCCTTAGAGCAGTACCCCCGAGCTCCATCGGTGTAGCCTCAGAGGAACTGGGGGATGGAATGAACGGACCCCGATCTGGACGTCCGCTGGTAGCCAACAGGTTATCCAGCCGGATGGATAAATCCACCAGCTGGTCGAGGGTAAGATTGGTATCCCTGCAGGCCAGCTCCGGACGAACGTCCTCTCGTAGACTACATCGGTAATGATCGATCAGGGCCCTCTCATTCCATCCCGCTCTGGCAGCCAGGGTCCTAAAGTCCAGTGTGAAATCTTGAGCACTCCTCATCCCCTGTCTAAGATGGAACAATCTTTCACCCGCCGCTCTCCCCTCAGGTGGATGATCGAAGACGGCCCGAAAGCGACGGGTGAAATCCTCGTAGCGAACCAACGTAGCATCTATACTCCCCCACTCCGCATTGGCCCACTCAAGGGCTTTCCCAGACAGACAGGAGATGAGGGCAGACACACTCTCATATCCCGAGGGCACTGGGTGAACGGTCGCCAGGTATAGTTCCATCTGTAGCAGGAAACCCTTGCACCCGGCAGCCGTTCCATCATAAGCCCCCAGAAGCGAGAGCTTAATCCCACTGGGACCACTTGACGGATGGGTGGGCAGCGGTGGTGTTGGTTGAGATGAGGTGGATGGAGTCGTCAGAAAACCTTCTTTCTCCCAACGCTCCATGGTGAGCAGCACACGATCCATGGCTGAGCCGAGATGGTGTAACATATTTGCGTGCTGCTGGACTTGTTCCTCGACTGGTACCGGAGGAACTGAGGCGCCTGCTGACTCCATAATGGTGCGTTATTCTGTCAATAGTCCATGTATATGAGATGAGAAAATGAGTCAGTCGCAGGACACCGAACTGAGTAAAACATACGTTACTTTACTCTAAGCAAAGTTCAAATACAAAATCCACGCAGGGATAAAACAAATAACTATACATACAAGGAACACGACCAACAGTAAAACAATAACACACAAAACATACTGAATATCATAGGGTTTAAATAGGGAAGTAATCATAACGAAATGGGAACCAGGTGTGAACAATTAAGACATAACAAATGGACAAAGAAACATGGATCGGTGGCAGCTAGAAAGCCGGTGACGATGACCGCCGAACGCCGCCCGAACAAGGAGAGGCACCAACTTCGGCGGAAGACGTGACAGGTACTGTAAATTATGTAGTATATGTAAAGACAAGATTTAATCAAGATTAATCTGATGGGTGACAATACTTAGTATATAATTCACATCATTTGTGAATGAGGCCCAGCATATGTAAGAAACAATACCTTTTTTTAGCGACTTTTTTTAATAATAGTCGCACACTTAATGTAGCCTAGCCCATAGGCCTATAGGTTTAACTAAGGTTTGTATCTCAACTAAAGTGGCCAAATAACTTTTTAAAATGAAGCACATTAATCCACTTTACAAGGGGTGTAGAGCTTAACTGGTAGTGCGTGAGTGCATGAGTTTCAAGTTTGGAGAATAACATTTTCATCATAAAATGTACCTTTATAATAAAAGCATTACAGTACATGCATAATTGCATTTACGGTAACTTTTGATAATGGTGTTTTCCGCTAATGGAACATTTGCTCTTTTAACCTACAACCATGTGCACATTGCTGCACTTATAATGTGAAAAAAAAAATCCTAATCGTTTATCAACATTTTAAGCTAAACTTTTTTGGATGCTAATGGTTGTATTAATTTGGGATCTATCTCATCCCACAACTGTCCATGACTATGTTTGGAATATTTATTTCTCGCACAGAATAGAATAGGTCGACCTTTGTACTATGGGGATAGTAGATTGACATAGGCTAGTGCTTTTGCTGTTCGTTAGGCCTACTCAAATTGTTGGCTGACGAAAAGTAAATGTGGACAGTTCTTCCAATATCTTCAATATGCACTCGGAACTGGATAAGGACGCACGCAGTTGCATCCCCTATGTGTCTGTCTTCACTTGTAGCCTGTGAGAAAGACCCGATCATGTGATGGAGCACACAGCACTCAAGGAGAAACCCACAACTGCCACTGGCCGCAAAAGATATGGATTTTTTTTAGGGTGCATTATGGCCACAGAAAGGGGATGCCACCGTGAAATTCCAGGCATTATCACGTGCTTGTCATATTGTGAATGAGTGACTGATGTAGTGTGTACAGACTGCAGAAAAAAAACAAAGCAGAGCTCATGCCTTTCAAGCTAATTTTTTCAAATCATTAGAGTCGCATCATGCAGCCTTACAATGTATTAAAAATCAAAACATATAGCCCAACGTTTGTTTAATAATAACTCAAGTTAAATTATTAATAACTCTAAATTAAGCATATAAGAATACCTATTTCTTTGTTAACCGCTCAACACAGAATAGCCGCATGTGCGCACTCCCTCAAATCTTTTCTAGAAAATATCCTGTCAATTTTATTTAGCTTTGTTCAATTGTATGCTTTTGCAACGGAATTCGAAGCAAATCTTGTCAGCTAAATGAACTAGTGTAGCCCACAGCCATTTGGCATAGCCAGATCAGGACCTAACATAAGGACAACTCAGAGTATGCTATTCTGTTCTTCTGAAATAGACTACATTTTCTTCATATCATGCTTGTTTAGACCTGTCTGAAATACATAAATAATGGATTTATGTTCCATAGGTCTGCATCAGTGTGGAAGCCAGGAGACGCTAAATGTGTTTATCTTAATTAACGGTCAATTACCGTGAGACCGAAAGTTATTTGCTTGACAATCACCAGCTGACGAAATTTCGTGACCACCACAGCCCTATTCACATATGCTACAGTGTACAAATGAATTACAAATAAAAAGCTGAAATGTCTTCAGTCAATAAGTATTCAACCACTTTGTTATGTCAAGCCTAAATAAGTTCAAGAGTAAAAATGTGCTTAACAAGTCATATAGCACGTTGCATGGACTCCCTGTGTGCAATAATTGTGTTTAACATGATTTTTGAATGACTACTGTACCTCATCTCTCACCTTTCAGCAGAACAATAACCTAAAACACAAGGCCAAATCTGCTCTGGTGTTGCTTACCAAGAAGACAGTGACATTTATTACTTAAATCTACTTGCAAATCTATGGCAAGACCTGAAAATGGTTGTCTAGCAATGATCAACAACCAATTTGACAGAGCTTGAAGAATTTTTTTAAAGAATAATAGGCTAGTGTTGCACAATCCAGGTGTGGAAAGGTCTTAGAGACTTACCCAAAAAGACTGCAATCGCTGCCAAAGGTGATTCTTCAAATTATTGATTCAGAGATGCGAATATTTATGTAAATTAGATATTCTGTATTTCATTCTCTATAAACATATAAAAATCTCTAAAAACATGTTTTCACTTTGTCATTATGGAGTATTGCGTGTAGATTGATAGAAAAAAAACATATTTTGAATTCAGGCTGTAACACAACAAATTGTGGAATAAGTCAAAGGTTATGAATACATTCTGAAGGCGCTGTAGCTCCATTCTGGTGTATTATATTTCATTCCTCTTGTGTTACTATTTTTATTTGATCATTTGATTTGACAAGGTCAAACAACCACTTAACCTTTAAAAGCTTCCATTCCTTATTTCCTTGATGTTTGTGTTGGAGATTATTGGTTACGGTCTGATTCAGTCAGATTTACTACATTTTGATAGGAATAACAATCGTCCTGTATCTCTCTCACCTCGCTCACTGATCTACTCTCAGCTAATCAATACAATGAACCAATGCCAGCTGTTCTCATAACCTCAATTGGAAAGAGAGCATCAACCTCATTTAAAGGGAAAAGGAGTTTAATATCAAGGAATGTATTATCTCCCCTGTTCAGCACTATCTAAAAAACAACTACAATAGTACTAGTAATAGTACAATGCTTAAATTAATCATTCAAGCACTCTCTACTTTAAGTGTCAACATTTTGTCACTTGCGACAATCGCCAATGAAGTAAATTTGGCAGTATGGTAAATATTTCTATTGAATCATTGTCAGGCATTGGTGAGAGCATGAGGGCCATGGAAAAGTGTTATTTGTCGGTGTAACAATTGGACCATGTACTACCTAGGCTATTCTCTGCTGCCTTTTATTAGGAAGCGTTAACAAGTTGCTGTGCGGGCAGGCGGAGGATAAGTATACAGTAATTGACTCCTGCCCTCTCTTACTGTGTTAGAGGCCTAATAAAAGCGTTCTGCTTTCACAGGCGTTACAGACTCACAACGGGCCCGTCTCATTTGTCATCAGTGCTGCTCGCAACAAGCAAACGCCCTGGCAGCTGAACCTGTGCTTTATGATACTGTACATCTCATCTGTACTCTGGTAATGTGTGTGTGTGTGTGTGTCTCATACCTCTCTTCGTCTCCCATCTTTTCCTCCAACTGGCATCTACCACGGTAGCGTGGCGGAGGGCTGCTAGTTCCTGAAGCTGGCTTGTGTCTGGGCAGGCTCCTTGGAAGCAGGCTAGGGTGACAGCGTCAGCTTGACTCTCCTAATGAATGTCTCACTTCCTCCGGCAGTCTCCCCTTGCAGCGCTGAAGGCAGGCCCCACATCTCACCGGTCGACAGCTAGTGCCATCATTGGTGTGACCTAGCAGCCTCCAAACGTAGCCTGCAGACCCAGTGTCACTTTGGCTTTGGCAGGGGCCAGGGGATTGGGGGTAATGTCAGTGCGCTGTGAAGGGTAAACAGATTAATAGAAGCTAATGAGAGTGAGTGGAGCAGCATGGTCGATACGGACAGCGTGCTTGGGAGATGTAATGCTGCTTTTAGCAAGACAACGCTGCCTCACTCTCTCACTTGTACGCTAAGGGAATTGTCCTGGAATTTACAGTTTATAGTACCATGTATATTCCCTGAGGAAATATGCTACGGTTGAATTCCTAATAAGTGATATATAGTAACAAAGCCACAAGGGGATTATACTTTATACTGTTCTATGCTGTACTATACTACTCACTCAATGAAATGTTGTTTTGCCCATACCATAAATGCAATGGTTACATGATGATTTGTTTTTAAAGCCATTAAAGGACATGAAATAACACATTTATTAGATACCATAAGAGTAATACAAGCATTTATAGGCATATACCTCATTTCATGGAGAAAGACAGTGTATTAATTAATGTTACATTAATATGTGACATATAATTCCAAATATGATATAATTTCTGGCCTAATGAAGCTAAAAGCTGAGCCCCATTGTCAGCTGTGACAAATGGCTATATCAATGTCCACTGATGACTCAGGGGGCCAGTCAGTCAATGGCTCAGACACTGACGCACCACTGGCACTAGAATGAAATGAGTGTAATCACTGGCCAAGCAACCAGTGACAGTGTCTGTCTATGCTCTTCATTTCCTCTAATAGTGCTCCAGGGACAAATTATGCATTGAAGATCCAGCCAGCTGGCCACAATGCTCTGTTTTATTTTGTTGCTCTTCAAAGTCATTTTTGAATGATGGTTGTCTGTGTTTCATGATACTTACATCTACAATATCTTAGACTGCAATGATGGAACCATGTTGTTTAATACTGTGTTGTTACCAGAATGTCTAAGTATCTATGTATGTGGTCTGTTGTACCACTGTTGTTCCCCAGTAGGTTGTGTCCTCTATGATCAGAGATCAGAGTAGTAGTAGCAGTAGCAGCTGTTCCAGTGGGTCAGTGAGGGCTTTCACTCTGCCCTACTGGGACAACACAATCCACAGCCTCCGTGGGCCAGATATGACCCGCTATTTTCTTTTCTATTTGATTGTTCTTCTCATGCCATCCCTCTCTCTCTATCCCTGACCTCTTTCTCCTTTTTCACTCAATGTCTTCACGTTTTCTGTTTTTCTTTACACTACATCCTTTTTCTGATGATATTAATCGTTCTCTCTCCTCGCCCCCATTCTTTCAGGGTGAACCTATACGCTGACTGAAGACAGTAATCAAGTCACCTATAATCAGAGGGGATCCCTCACAGACACCCCTCCAACATCTGACATAGTGTCTCCA
The DNA here is from genome assembly GCF_965601325.2 of Salmo salar. Classification (NCBI taxonomy): domain Eukaryota; kingdom Metazoa; phylum Chordata; class Actinopteri; order Salmoniformes; family Salmonidae; genus Salmo; species Salmo salar. The sequence goes on along the minus strand of NC_138310.1, from coordinate 11,814,934 downwards.
CCTAATTTATCCCACCATTCCTCATTCACCAGAGAGTGAACACACATCAATGACAGACATACATCATAATGTGAGTCTCTCTACCAGCATCAGGGTGGGGTGTCTGTATGAGTAGATTGGACTTAGGATCACAGCTCCCACATCCAGCCCCCACAACAATCCAGCCCCCACAACCATGTACAGTCAGCTCCAAAAGTATTAAGAGTGAGAAAGTTACAGAGGCAGAAATAGCATAACCCCAAGACATGCTAACCTCTCACCATTACAATAACAGGGGAGGTTAGCATTTTTGGGGGGTATGATTCATTCAGTATTATCCATAATCATGGCAGCAGCCACATTAATGCAAAGTGTTTAGAAATATGATATTATTATTTACAATAAAAGTGACTCCAAAGTGAAACAATACATTATTTACCATTAATTTCCATTGGGCACAAAATTATCTGAAACACAACCAAAACAAAGAGCAAATGCATCCAACAAATGTGTCGAGTCACACGCTCGATGTAGTCAATTCATGCTATGAATATGGGACCAAATACTTAACTTTAGGCTACTTTAATAGAAAAATTATTGAATTTGTCCCAATATTTTTGGTCCCCTAAAATGGGGTGACTATGTTAAAAAAGTGCTGCAATATCAAAATGGTTCACCCCATATGGAGTACAGAGCCAAAACAGCAAAAAAATGTGTCAGTGTCCCAATACTTTTGGAGGTCACTGTAGCTACCCAGCCCCTCAACCCCACCAGATTCATACCCAGCCACACAGCGGGCTATCATTCTCCTTTTGAGAGGCTGAGAGTGAGAGGAGGAAATTAGGAAAGGGTTTTTAATCTGTCTCACAAGAGGCATGCATCTGGGAATGTGGATACTGAGATGAAGACCCTGTCTGACAGTAATGTTGATCCTTCATATTGCCCTCCGGATCCCTCTCCCACTATCCTCTGTCCCCCTCCCTACCCCCTGTCCCCTTACCCATCTGTGGCCCCTCACTGGTCCCAAACAGAAAGGGCGTGACAGTGACATGGCGAACCAGGGTCGTGACCTCACGTCCCCCATCATTAGAGGGTAGAGATGGGCAGCGACTTCCTGTTGATGTGGTGGCCAGGGAGGCCACCACACCAGCCTGGCCCCGTCCACCCCCGCCCCCTCCCTCGCCACCCCCTGTACACACACCCCTGCAGAGATGGCCACTAATTGCCACTTTCACTGCCAGTGTGGGTGTGGAGGGAATCTCAGAGCACTGCACAGGCGCAGGAAAGCCACAGGACTCCGTTCGCAGGGGTACCCTGAGGGAGGAAGCTTTATGTGAGCCACTAGACTCCAGTGCTCGTTGGCCTCATTGGTCTGCAGGTTTGGAATTATTCTCCTCCGCTTAATTGATCAATTAAAGAGGTTAATTGGATAGAGAGTCTCTCACCTGGTTTCTCAGGTCTTCAAATGATAGCAAGTAATGACAGAAACCAGTCAAAACTGAAGGCTATGGAGAAGAGGGGATGTATAATGAGTGTTTTTACATTTATGTAAATTAGATTATTTGCACAGCATTCATCGTGCAGCCTAGCTAACATTGATGCTGTGAGGCTATGTGTATGTATAGTAGCGATGTGGACTTGAGTCGTGAAATTTTGAGAATTGACTTGGCAAAATTAAAAAACACTTGACAGTCGACTTCGACTTGAGCATCTATGACTTGGGAGTTAACTTGGACTCGAGCTGTAACACTAGAGACTAGAGAGATTTGGATTTCCCCGTCCTGAAAGAGCCACACCACCTTCCTCTTGTGTTGAATTAGGTTATTACACCATGCACATACATTCTTGGCAATTTTGTTTCTCAAAGCGGAGAATCGCATTGGGTTATATGGGAAATTACCGTTAAATTCTGTTCTGCCTAGCGCAGATCATTTATTTCATGATCTGTGAAGTTTATTATGTAGGCCTACAGTATGTACTGTACTGTGCTGGTAAGCCAACTGTAAGGAAAACAGAACATATTACCTGAATTTAAAAATGTAATGTAAATATATAAAACACTTAACCATTGACTTGAGGACTCGAAACCCAAAATTAGGGACTTTTGACTTGACTTGACCTGAGCTCTGGAACGTGACATAATACTTGTCCATTATTACTTGGGACTTCACTCAAGATTCAAGGTTAAGACTCAATACTTTCTTAGGACTTTCTCAATTGTGACTTAGTCCCATCTCTCTGATGTGCAGTAGTTATCTAGTTATCGAAAGAAAAATGTCATGGCCAACACCAAGTCTCCGTCCTCCAATACAATTACATTGAGTTTATAAAACATTAACAACTCCTTCCTAATTTTGAGTTGCATCCCCTTTTGCCATCAAACAACCTCAATTTGTCAGGGCATGGATTCTACAAGGTTTCAAAAGCATTTCACAGGGATGCTGGCCCATGTTGACTCCAATACTTCCCACAGTGGATGTCCTTTGGTGGTGGGCCATTCTTGATACACATGGGAAACGGTTGAACTTGAAAAACCCAGCAGTGATGCAGTTCTTGACACACTAAAACTGGTACACCTGGCACCTAGTACCATAAGACACCTAAATATTTTGTCTTGCCCATTCAGCCTCTGAATGGCACACATACACAATCCATGTCTCAATTGTCTAAAGGCTTAAAAATCATTCTTTATTCTGTATCCTCCCCTTCATCTTCACTGATTTGAAGTAGATTTAACAAGTGACATAATTAAGGTATCATAGCTTTCACCGGGATTCACCTGGTCAATGTATGTCATGGAAAGTGTTCCTAATATTTTCTACACTCAGTGTATATTAGAGACACTGCATTCATTGCCAAGCAGATAAATAAGGGGCCTATTAAAGTGTGGCTTTTTTATGGTGGCGAGTGAGTTTTATGTTTGAAATATTTTTATAAGCCCTCTTCCACTCTTTTATTGACTACTCATGCCATTTGGAGCCTTATAGCTGTGAAGTGTTTCGTCTAGTTGAAGCCTTTTGTCAGTGCGTTTCTCACTACTGTTCACAAAGATAATATACAGTTGGGGACAGTGGGGTAAGTCGTGCCAAAGGGTTAGTTGAGCCACCACTTGTTTCTAGAAAACCATACAAAAAAAAGGGAATCATGTGACCAAATATTTAGGAAGAGGTCATCATTTCATGGAGTCTGTGAAGGAAGAAACCACATGGAAAAAGTGGTAAGCAAGTTAGGTCCAAATTTCCACAAGGTCAAATTAATTTATTGTGTTATAGGTTTCATGATGCTTGTACCTAAACCAGGGGTGTCAAACATACGGCCTGAGGGCCGGATTGTGGTTTGAGTAAAAAAATACAAGTAATGTACTTTAAAATGACTAAAACCAAATCGAAACTGTAGAAATTACAATGGACATACATTTATACAATTTCTTGACCGTGTCCAGCTCGTTAATAGTCACTGAAATTTAAGATAGACAGTCAGGGAGTACCTAAAATTCCCCAAAACTACGGACAGGGGACCTCGTTAAAGATTCAGGGGTGTCAAACAAATTAGTTTGACACCCCTGACCAAAGTAGATTGTTTTAAGTCTGTTTCATACATATTTGGGGACTCTATAAGCTACAATATGAGGTCTTAAACCAAGCATGAATGTTCATCCTTATAGCTGTGTGGGTTAATTTATTTAAAAATGGTTCTTTGTGATAAATTGTGCCATTTGGCCAGGGGCAAGTTGAGCCAATGACTAATCAATATTCCCTGCTGGATTGCAGGCATTGAGCCACTTAGTTGGGTTGCTTTATTTAAAAAGAGCAAGGTTGGCCTCCCGAGTGGCGCAGCGGTCTAAGGCACTGCATCACAGTGCTTGAGGCATCACTACAGACCCGGGTTTGATCCCAGGCTGTGTCATAACCAGCAGTGACCGGGAGTCCCATAGGGTGGCACACAATTGGCCCAGCGTTGTCTGGGTTACGGGAGGGTTTGTACGGGGGGGGCTTTACTTGGCTCATCACGCTCTAGCGACTCCTTGTGGCGGTCCGGGCACCTGCAGGCTCTCCTCGGTCGTCAGTTGAACGTTGTTTCCTCCAACACATTGGAGCAGCTGGCTTCTGGGTAATTAAGCAAAGGGGTTTAAGAAGCACGGTTTGGGGGATCATGTTTTGGGGGACGCATGACTTGACCTTCTCCTCTCCCGAGCCCATTGGGGAGTTGCAGCGATAAGACAAGAACGTAATTGGATCGCAATTGGATATCACGAAATTGGGGAGAAAAAGGGTTGGGTTCATAGGAGGCTGCTGAGGGGAGAACGACTCAAAAATAATGGCTTGAATGGAGTAATTGGAATGATAAGAAACACATGGAAATCATGTGTTTGATGAGTTCGATTACCATTCCATTAATTCCGTTCAAGCCATTACTATGAGCGTTCCTCCCCAATTAAGGTGCCACCAACATCCTGTGGTTGGGATGTTTATGCTGGGTTAGTGATATACTGTATGACCCAGCGGGTCAGATTAGAAGACTGGATGCGTGGTTTAGTAGTGGCGTGGCTTTCAGATAGTTATTTCTGGCCACCCGTGAGAGTAAATGTCATCTGTTTTGTTGTATTGTTAACACATGTTAAGATTCAACATGTACAGTTTTGTAGCTTTAATGAGGCTTACACAAGTGTATGAGTTCCTCATTTCCTCATTCTCATAGCATCCCTGAAGTCCACTCACCTGCTTTTCTCTGTCTCTCTCTCTCAATCTCCACACACATGCACACTGCCTGGATCACGAGGATACACAAAACAACCACGTATATAATGACTTCAGCAGTCTCTAATCCCTATGTCTCACCAATTCAAGGTCTAACAATGGTCATGAAAACATACATTATATGCCTGCAACTGTCTGAGAGCTGGGTTGTATAGGCTGACGTAAAGGTAAAAATAGTCTGATGATGAAGGGTGGTTGGCTGGTTGGAGGACCTGCAGGGGCGTTTAGGGGTAGGGGTGGGAAACATTAAGAGGGGGCAGGTCATGGGCTGATATGCCACGGGGGCTGGCACACTGTGAGCTCCTGGAGCACGGGGCCAAGTTTCCAGTCAACACATGAGTCACTCAGCAGAGATGCGCCCAAAATAAATGGCTTCCCTGTTCCAGCAGGAACCACACCCTCTTGTGGTTTCTTGGAGGGGCAGCATGGGTATGGCCGGGCGATGGCCCCAGTGGGGTTTTTGGGGCCGGGTTGAGGGGGTTCGAGTGAAAAGGGGAGGTGATGGGGGTGTGTGGGAAGCATGGGGGTGTGTTTGAGTTCCCAAAATGGTAATGTTTGGGGCAAGCAGCTGGCACCCCCTCAGTCTTTTCATTGTTTATTGTTTGCCGCAGTAGGGATTGTAAACAATGGCACGCCCTCTCTCTGGGCGTGCTGTGGCCGGGCCAAGGCTGTGTCTTGAGGCTTGGAGCTGGCTCTAACCCTTTAGGCCAACCTAGGCCGCATCAACACCCCCCAATCTACCACTCTATAGGCCCCTTCTGGAAAGTTTTACAGACTCTCCCTTCTGTCTGTCTGTCTGTCTCCGCCCATCGTCCTTTCACCGTGACATAAAAAAGATGTGTGTGACACCAGTCTGTTGAAGCTTCTCAAGAAAGTTCAAAAGTGAGTGTAAAAAAAGGCCTCTGTACAGTCTCTGAGAGAACTGCAAGCGGTTTGGCTTGTCAAAGGTCAGTAATCCAGACTAAACCAACATACATTTCCAATCTCTCTCTCCCTCTCTCTCTTTCTCTGTGTGTCTGTCTCTCTCACTTTAATTCTCTCTCTCTCTCGTCCTTTTAGAGAGACAGAGTGCAGTCAAGCAGACAGACAGATGTTGGAATTTGTGTAGGAGACACCCAGTCTCCTACACAAGCCAGGGTCTCTCTCTCTCTCTCTGTCTCTCGCTCATCTATATTAGCTAGCTCAGTGAGTCAGAGGAGGGACAAGAGAGCTGGGAGTCAGTCATTACCCATGGTGACGGAAGTGTCATTCTTTCCATCTATTATGTATATCTCTTTAATTCAGTCAGGTAGTATAGTGGCCTCCAAGCAAACAGCTCAGGGACACACACTGAGACACACACACTGAGAGACATTATATATAAGACATTCTTAGGGAAGCAATGGGGATGATCTGATCCCAACTCATGTACTTGATATAAAGAGTTGTGGAAAGAGTGTAGCGCACTGATTGAATTTAAAAAAAAACTACTTGCTAACCCAACTACTGGTCATCATTGTCAAACATCTGGAACAAAAATTTGTTTTTCAATCTGGAAGAGTTGTTCACTGCTTGTGTTTTCTTTGAAAATATTCCCTAATATTTCCATTCGTATGGTAGTTATTGGAATTAAGAATAGAGACTAAGATGATGCCGTTAATACACACACATTCGAGTTACCTACAGTGCCTCATGCTCAAAACAAGGAAATGCTAATCAATGTACGGTATAATTAATTACATGAGTATGAGAATGTTGTTTATTCCCTTTTTGTTTGTTATTGTCTGTTTTTGTGTATGAACATTTCTTAAATCTATCCGGAGGAAAAAAGTATCTTTTGGGAGTATCACCTTGCCTGCATGAGAGAAAAAAAGATCAAACTGAAAGCATACACCCTTTAATCCACAAACATTCACCAACACACACAAACACAAAGACGTACACAAACATGCATGCATACACGCACGCAAACACACACGCGCACGCAAACACACACGCGCACGCAAACACACACACACACACACACACACACACACACACACACACACACACACACACACACACACACACACACACACACACACACACACACACACACACACACACACACACACACATTCACTAAAGCTTCTACGAGCTCCAACTTTGAGAAGTTGGAATGAGAACAAGAACAAGGAGAGTAGGAGAGAGCGAAACGATGGAAAGAAAGAAAGAAAAAAACAACTGAATTGGAGCGTGAATGTATTGTCACTCGACGGAGTGTTGCAAACTCCAGGTTCGCTAACAAACAGGGACGACTCCCTCCTTGTCTTTTCCCCTGAGGACTCGGTGCGTTTGGGGAGATAATTGACGAGTCCCCCGGCATGTAGCGAGGGAGGGAACACTTCACACAGCTACACACAGCCACACACAAAGCTCAGCTCGGAGACTGTTTCTCTGTATATCTGTATGGCAAAACCAAGAGTGTATGTGTGTGTGAGGAGAAAAGAGTGATTGTTCCCGTCTTTGTGTAGCGTAATCCATTTCCGCTAGGCTTGAGAAGAGAGAGAACCTGAAAAAGCTTCAGACTGCACTGAAAGAGGTCTGCTACTCTCTCCATTGCTGTAGAACACTTCCCGGTGTTATACAAAAAACATTCTGTCTGTATTCAACTGTATTCAACTTGTTTTCTTCCCTCACCAGCTAAAAGATAGCTGAGATAGAGTCCAGTTCTATGGAATGTAGTACCACCTACTTAGATCCGAAGACAAAGTACAAAGTAAGGAAGCCACTGTTTGTAATCGGTGGAATTTTGACAGTTACGAAGAATAATTCGAAGAGGCAATTTTGCTTTGAGATGGTGCTTAAAAATTGTAATATGTGAATACTTACTAATCTAAACTGTGTATATTCATTGTGTTCTCTTGATTAGTATACATGAAAAATATGGTTATGAAATATAATCTAAGCATATTATCAAACAAGCTTGAGTTGAGGGCACGGTCTTTGATGTCCATAATTTCTCACCATTTACTAAAAGGGGCTTTTGATTTGACTTTGATATGCTCATCCTTCATGTCATCAATGCCTTCTCTTTTAGTCCTTTTAAAATGTGTTACATATTCTAAATAACTGTACACAAATGAAGGCAGCTGTTGATTTGGTTTGAGAAAATTTCTATCAGGCTGCCAAATTATTGCGTGGTATAATGCCACTCGTTATGCTGTCAAATTAAAAATGGTGAAAATGTCTGCATTTGAGAGGGGCGCAACAAAAAGGGCTGGAATGTGTATCTGGGAGAAATGACTGGTGCTCCTATAGCAACATTCAATTAGGAACTCTGAGCTGCCTTCAAGTGCTGCCAAACTGAGTTATAAATACGCACAATGGGCCGATCTGGTTGTCTACTGGGTTTATTTGGTCAACAGTTCTGTATGACGAGATTTCTTTGCAGGAGTCGTGAAAGATCTCAGACACAAACGACTTCTCAAACTGTGTTACCCAACAAATATATCTAGCAGACAGATTGTCTTGGTGGGCATAGTGCAAGCCTCTCAGCCTATCTGCACAGGGGTTGAATCTAAGGGAGGTATTGTTGAGACTAGGGCATCCAGACATGATTGGAGAAGGGGGAGAGGTTGCACAGGGACAAGTTCCCTTAAAATCTGACTGGGACAGAGAATACTTCCTCAATCACCACGTTGAGGAAGCTAGAATATCCACATCCCGCCCCTATATGATACATTTATTCATAGGAAAAAACATCAAAATATCCGGCTACTGTGAGCCATATACTGTAGAACAGATTACAAGCACCACTGACTGAGTTTTCCATGCACTCTATGTATCATAGATGACTCAATGAATATCATCCAATAGTGAACAGAACATTATGGATTTAGACAGGGTGACATTGTCATTTTGTGAGAAGGCAGCAGTGTGTGTGTATGTTTGTGTGTGTGTTCGTGCGTGCATGCACGAGTGTGCGTGTGAACATGCTTGCATGTGTGTATCTGTGGTGTGTGTGGGTGTGTTTTCTGGTTGATACTGTATGAGTGCTTTAGCTACTAATTTATAAAGAATGCAGCAATATGTGTGTGTGTGTGCACACATGTATGTTTTCTTGGTGCCATGAGCTGCGTGTGCGGTAGAGATGGCTGCAGTGTTGAGTGTGTGTTCTCTGTCAGTCTGTCCCTGCTGTGGCAGCAGCTCCTGCTGAACGCCTCCGCACTTCCACCCCCTGCAGAGGACTTTGATTGCCGTGGAAACAGCACTTAAGGAGAACATTTGGATTGCCTCCTCTCTCATTTAAAGGTGGTCTTTAATTGGCTCCATTTAATAGAGACATTTTTTTAATAAATACATCACACATTGCTGTGTGATGTATTAGTCGTTGTGTGTTGATGAGAAAGATAAATAAAACCATGAGTGTAAACGCCAACTAGGCTCATAAACAATAACAAAATGTAGGGTGTTAGGAGGGTAAAATAATAATTTCTTTACATTACACCAAATTATACAACATACTCCCAGAAGCACAGTGCATATTTTTTTTATGACTGTAGACCTTACCATTGCTGAGATATTACAACTTGTGTGTCCGAATTCTGGATCAAAAGCTCTCAGGAGATAATGCACAGGTCAATGGCAAAGCCTTTTCCAAAAATGGCACCGAAAGTATAGTCTTGCTAACACCAACCTCTCTACATCCTTGACTTGAGTGTTTGGAATGGCTGCTTTGCTTTGTTGGCACGAAACGACGATAACGAATGCACAGTGCCCTCAGACTTCAAGGCATCACCCTACGCTTCTTGGGTATCCCCGTTTTCGAAATTGAACTAATCATGGTCTATTGTTTAATATAGTTCCGCCCCAGCCTCTCCATTTCCTTCCAGCAAAGCCATTCCGGGATAACCATACACATACGGTAGCTATTTAGCTAGCACAAACCTTCAGAGTTTGGTCATCGTTTGCCGCTAACATCTTGAATAGGGCGCATATATCATCACGCACACAGGTTTTGTACACTCAGTGTATATACACTGCTCAAAAAAATAAAGGGAACACTTAAACAACACAATGTAACTCCAAGTCAATCACACTTCTGTGAAATCAAACTGTCCACTTAGGAAGCAACACTGATTGACAATAAATTTCACATGCTGTTGTGCAAATGGAATAGACAACAGGTGGAAATTATAGGCAATTAGCAAGACACCCCCAATAAAGGAGTGGTTCTGCAGGTGGGGACCACAGACCACTTCTCAGTTCCTATGCTTCCTGGCTGATGTTTTGGTCACTTTTGAATGCTGGCGGTGCTTTCACTCTAGTGGTAGCATGAGACGGAGTCTACAACCCACACAAGTGGCTCAGGTAGTGCAGCTCATCCAGGATGGCACATCAATGCGAGCTGTGGCAAGAACGGTTTGCTGTGTATGTCAGCGTAGTGTCCAGAGCATGGAGGTGCTACCAGGAGACAGGCCAGTACATCAGGAGACGTGGAGGAGGCCGTAGGAGGGAAACAACCCAGCAGCAGGACCGCTACCTCCGCCTTTGTGCAAGGAGGAGCAGGAGAAGCACTGCCAGAGCCCTGCAAAATGACCTCCAGCAGGCCACAAATGTGCATGTGTCTGCTCAAACGGTCAGAAACAGACTCCATGAGGGTGGTATGAGGGCCCGACGTCCACAGGTGGGGGTTGTGCTTACAGCCCAACACCGTGCAGGACGTATGGCATTTGCCAGAGAACACCAAGATTGGCAAATTCGCCACTGGCGCCCTGTGCTCTTCGCAGATGAAAGCAGGTTCACACTGAGCACGTGACAGACGTGACAGAGTCTGGAGACGCCGTGGAGGACGTTCTGCTGCCTGCAACATCCTCCAGCATGACCGGTTTGGCGGTGGGTCAGTCATGGTGTGGGGTGGCATTTCTTTGGGGGGCCGCACAGCCCTCCATGTACTCGCCAGAGGTAGCCTGACTGCCATTAGGTACCGAGATGAGATCCTCAGACCCCTTGTGAGACCATATGCTGGTGCGGTTGGCCCTGGGTTCCTCCTAATGCAAGACAATGCTGGACCTCATGTGGCTGGAGTGTGTCAGCAGTTCCTGCAAGAGGAAGGCATTGATGCTCTGGACTGGCCCGCCCGTTCCCCAGACCTGAATCCAACTGAGCACATCTGGGACATCATGTCTTGCTCCATCCACCAACGCCACGTTGCACCACAGACTGTCCAGGAGTTGGCGGATGCTTTAGTCCAGGTCTGGGAGGAGATCCCTCAGGAGACCATCCGCCACCTCATCAGGAGCATGCCCAGGCATTGTAGGGAGGTCATACAGGCATGTGGAGGCCACACACACTACTGAGCCTCATTTTGACTTGTTTTAAGGACATTACATCAAAGTTGGATCAGCCTGTAGTGTGGTTTTCCACTTTAATTTTGAGTGTGACTCCAAATCCAGACCTCCATGGGTTGATAAATTGGATTTCCATTGATTATTTTTGTGTGATTTTGTTGTCAGCACATTCAACTATGTAAAGAAAAAAGTATTTAATAAGATTATTTCTTTCATTCAGATCTAGGATGTGTTGTTTAAGTGTTCCCTTTATTTTTTGAGCAGTATATATACAGTAGCAGTCAAAGGTTTGGACACACCTACTCATTCCAAGGCTTTTCTTTATTTTTACTATTTTGTACATAGTAGAATAATAGTGAAAACATCAAACTATGAAATAACACATATGGAATCATGTAGTAACCAAAAAAGTGCTAAACAAATCAAAATATATTTTATATTTGAGATTCTTCAAAGTAGCCGCCTTGATGACAGCTTTGCACTCTCTTGGCATTCTCTCAACCAGCTTCACAAGGTAGTCACCTGGAATGCATTTCAAATAATAGATGTGCCTTGTTAAAAGTTAATTTGTGGAATTTCTTTCCTTCTTAATACATTTGAGCCAATCAGTTGTGTTGTGAAAAGGTGGGGTTGGTATACTGAAGATTTGGTATACAGAAGTCCTATTTGGTAAAAGACCAAGTCCATATTATGGCAAGAACAGCTCAAATAAGCAAAGAGAAACAACAGTCCATCATTACTTTAAGACATGAAGCTTAGTCAATCCATAAAATTTAAATCACTTTGAAGTTGCAAAAACCATCAAGCGCTATGAGGAAACTGGCGCTCATAAGGACCACAACAGGAAAGGAAGACCCAGAGTTACCTCTGCTGCAGAGGATAAGTTCATTAGAGTTACCAGCCTCAGAAATTGCAGCCCAAATAAATGCTTCACAGAGTTCAAGTAACAGGCAAATCTCAACATCAACTGTTCAGAGACTGTGGGAATCAGGCATTCATGGTCAAGTTGCTACAAAGAAACCACTACTAAAGGACACCAATAATAAGAAGTGACTTGCTTGGGCCATCAAACACGAGCAATGGACATGAGACCGGTGTAAATCTGTACTTTGGTCTGATTATTTTTCCAACCGCCGTGTCTTTGTGAGATGCATAGTCGGTGAACGGATGATCTCTGCATGTGTGGTTCCCACCATGAAGCATGGAAGAGGAGGTGTGATGGTGACACTGTCTGTGATTTATTTAGAATTCAAGGCACACTTAACCAGCATGGCTAACACAGCATTCTGCTGTGATACACCATCCCATCTGGTTTGGGCTTAGTGGGACTATCATTTGTTTTCAATAGGACAATGACCCAAAATACACCTCCAGACTGTGTAAGGGTTATTTTACCAAGGAGAGTGATGGAGTGCTGCATCAGATGACCTGGCCTCCACAATCACCCGACCTCAACCCAATTGAGATGGTTTGGGATGAGTTGGACCACAGAGTGAAGGAGAAGCATCCAACAAGTGCTCAGCATATGTGGGAACTCCTTCAAGACTGTTGAAAAAGCATTTCTCATGAAGCTGGTTAAGAGAATGCTAAGAGGGTGCAAATCTGTCATCAAGGCAAAGGGTGACTACTTTGAAGACTCTAAAATCTAAAATATATTTTGATTTGGTTAACACTTTTTTGTTAAATAGTTTTGATGTCTTCACTTGTATTATACATTGTAGAAAATAGTACAAATAAAGTAAAACCCTTGAATGAGTAGGTTTGTCCAAACTTTTGACTGGTACTGTATGTCACTAGGTCATGCTTTACCAAAAGTATAATTAGTTGACATTGTTAAATAACGCAAAATTAGCACATCATTAGAAGACCTAGAGCTTATTGTTTTACATTGTGTTTCACTTTGAAGACACTATCTATGAGAGGTGATAGTGCCTAGTAAATTAGACAGTCGACATGGACTATCATCTATAGTAAGTGGTAGCTTCTGAACATGGCTCCTATGTTTATTTATTTTTAAAAAAATTATTTGACCTTTATTTAACTAGGCAAGTCAGTTAAGAGAAAATTCTTATTTACAATGACGGCCTACCATCATTTATCTCTTTAACTCAAATAATTTTCCTGATACCACTTTTGAACGTCATGTGCTCATATATACAGTACTCTCATCTTCTTTCACTAAATAACGCAGTTCTCCAAGCTTGCTGAAACTCTGCCAAAAGGGAAGTCTCTCAAAATGTGAGCTAACTTCCCCTGTTAGAAGCCCGAGATACCAGACAAGTGAATCAATCATTACCCCTCCCACAGGTGTGGAGTGTGTGTGTGTGTGTGTGTGTGTGTGTGTGTGTGTGTGTGTGTGTGTGTGTGTGTGTGTGTGTGTGTGTGTGTGTGTGTGTGTGTGTGTGTGTGTGTGTGTGTGTGTGTGTAGACAAAACTTCCTGATAGCTACTCTAGCAAAGGTGAGATTGCAATTGTTCATAAATGTGTGCACAACAAACCACTTTCCAAACAGTTTCTTAGTTGGGTATTTGCCCATTTATTAGCAGCAAAAATAAAACATTCCTTACAGAGAGATGTCATTACAGTAGGTGCATATCTTAAGTTCCATAGTTTGTAGTGAACATGCAAAGAATACAAAAACAGAATGAGCATCTGTACTTTTCAAACAAACAATAAACTGACAGATACACACACACACACAAAGAGAGAGAGAGATATAAATATATGTACACAAACAACAAGTCTGCGGTTAAAATTGGCAAAAAACACACATTTCTTTCCACAGGGCCGTGGGGTGAGACAGGGATGCAGCTTAAGCCCAATCCTCTTCAACATATATATCAATGAATTGGTGAGGGAACTAAACAGTCTGCAGCACCCGGCCTCACCCTACTAGAATCTGAAGTCAAATGTCTACTATTTGCTGATAATCTGGTGCTTCTGTCATCAACCAAGGAGGGCCTACAGCAGCACCTAGATCTTCTGCACAGATTCTGTCAGACCTGGGCCCTGACTGCAAATCTCAGTAAGATCAAAATAATGGTGTTCCAAAAAAGGTTCAGTCGCCTGGACGACAAATACAAATTCCATCTAGACACCGTTGCCCTAGAGCACACAAAAAACTATACATACCTCGGACTAAACATCAACGCCACAGGTAACTTCCACAAAGTTGTGAACGAGCTGAGAGACAAGGCAAGAAGGGCCTTCTCTGCCATCAAAAGGAACATAGAATATGACATACCAATTAGGATCTGGATAAAAAATACTTGAGTCAGTTATAGAACCCATTGACCTTTAGCGATTCCCAAACCTTCCATAACACATCACCTAGAGAGAGATGAACCTGGAGAAGAGTTCCCTAAGCAAACACAAACAGACCCCACAGAGCCCCAGGAAAGCAACCCAATTAGACCCAACAAAATCATGAGAAAACAAAAAGATAATTACTTGACACATTGGAAAGAATTAACAAAAAAACAGAGCAATGCAATTTGGCCCTAAACAGAGTGTACACAATAGCAGAATACCTGACCACTATGACTGACCCAAACTTAAGGAAAACTTTGACTACAGTATGTACAGACTCAGTGAGCATAGCCTTGCTATTGAGAAATGCCGCTGTAGGCAGACTTGGCTCTCAAGAGAAGACAGGCTCTGTGCACACTACCCACAAAATGAGGTGGAAACTGAGCTGCACTTCCTAACCTCCTGCCAAATATTTGACCATATTAGAGAGACTCAGATTACACAATTCAAAAACAAACCTCCCATATATATAGTGGGTGAAATACCACAGTATGCCATCACAGCAGCAAGATTTCTGACCTGTTGCCACAAGAAAAGGGCAACCAGTGAAGAACAAATACCATTGTAAATACAACCCATATTTATATTCATTTATTTTCCCTTTTGTACGTTAACTATTTGCACATTGTTAGACATAATATGACATTTGAAATGTCTATATTCCTTTGGAAGTTTTGTGAGCGTAATGTTTACTGTAAATTTGTATTGTTTATTTTAATTTTGTTTATCTATTTCACTTGCATTGGCAACGAAAACATATGTTTCTCATGCCAATAAAGCCCTTAAATTGAATTGAGTGAGTGAGTGAGTGAGTGAGTGAGTGAGTGAGTGTGAGAGAGAGAGATGACAATTGATGGTTTAAATGTAGACTGTGTTGAGAGTTTAAGCTCTAAGCATAATGATCATGCACTAATACATTATCCTGACCTCTGTCGCACCTGATACCCTGTCCCCACATAGACTTCGACCAGTGGATCCCAAAATGTTTATAGTCCTGTACCCCTTCAAACATTCAACCTCCAGCTGCATACCCCCTCTATAGCACCAGGGTCAGCGCATTCTCAAATGTTTTTTTGTTGTTGCCATCATTGAAAGCCTGCCACACACACTATTCAATACATTTATTAAACATAAGAATGAGTGTGAGTTTTTGTCACAACCCGGCTCGTGGGAAGTGACAATCAGCTCTTATAGGACCATGGTACAAACAATAATATAATAATAATCAATAATTTTGCTTTTTATTTAGCCATCTTACATACAGTATAAATATTTATTTGTTCATCGAATATTGTGAATAACTCACCACAGGTTAATGAGAAGGGTGTGCTTGAAAGGATCCACATAGCTCTGCAATGTTGGGTTGTATTGGAGAGAGTCTCATTCTTAAATCATTTTTCACACACAGTCTGTGCCTGTATTTAGTTTTCATGCTAGTGAGGGCCGAGAATCCACTCTCACATAAGTACGTGGTTGCAAAGGGCATCAGTGTCTTCAATTCAATTTTTACAGAACCGCTTGTTGCAATTTTGATGAGGCTCTCTTGTTCAGATATCGGTAAGTGGACTGGAGGCAGGGCATGACAGGGATAACGAATCCAGATGTTTGTGTCATCCATTTCGGGAAAGTACCTGCGTAATTGCGCACACAACTCACTTAGATGCTTCGCTATATCACATTTGACATTGTCCGACATTGTCCGTTCATTTGCACACAAAAAATTATACAATGATGGAAAGACCTCTGTGTTGTCCTTGTTAATGCAGACAGAGAAGGGCTCCAACTTCTTAATCATAGCCTCAATTTTGTTCCGCACATTGAGTATAGTTGCGTAGAGTCCCTGTAATCCGAGATTCAAATCATTCAAGTGAGAAAAAACATCACCCAGATAGGCCAGTCATGTGAGAAACTCGTCACCATGCAAGCGGGCAGACAAGTGAAAATTATGGTCAGTAAAGAAAACATTAAGCTCGTCTCTCATTTAAAAAAAACATGTTAATACTTTGCCCCTTGATAAGCAGCGCACATCTGTATGTTGTAAAAGTGTTACATAGTCGCTGCCCATATCATTGCATAGTGCAGAAAATACACGAGAGTTCAGGTGCCTTGCTTTAACAAAGTTAACCATTTTCTCTGTAGTGTCCAAAACGTCTTTCAAGCTGTCAGGCATTCCCTTGGCAGCAAGAGCCTCTTTGTGGATGCTGCAGTGTACCCAAGGGTCGTCGGGAGCAACTGCTTGCACGTGCGTTACCACTCCACTACACTGGCTTGAGAAAGTATTCACCCCCCTTGGCATTTTTCCTATTCTGTTGTCTTACAACCTGGAAATAAAATAGATGTTGGGGGGGGGGGGGGGGGTTGTATCATTTGATTTACACAACATGAAGATGCAAAATATTTTTAACTGTGAAATAAACAAGAAATAAGACAAAAAAACTTGAGAGTGCATAACTATTCACCCCCCCCCCCCCAAGTCAATACTTTGTAGAGACACCTTTTGCAGCAATTATAGCTGCATGTCTCTTGGGGTACAGTATGTCTCTACAAGCTTGGCACATCTAGCCACTGGGATTTTTGCCCATTTTTCTAGGCAAAACTGATCCAGCTCCTTCAAGTTGGATGGGTTCCGCTGGTGTACAGCAATCTTTAAGTCATACTACAGATTCTCATTTGGATTGAGGTTTGGGCCTTGACTCGGCCATTCCAAGACATTTAAATGTTTCCCCTTAAACCACTCAAGTGTTGCTTTAGCAGTATGCTTAGGGTCATTGTCCTGCTGGAGGGTGAACCTCTGTCCCAGTCTCAAATCTCTTGAAGACTGAAACAGGTTTCCCTCAAGAATTTCCCTGAATTTTGTGCCATCCATCATTCCTTCAATTCTGACCAGTTTCCTAGTCCCTTCCATTGAAAAACATACCCACAGCATGATGCTGCCACCACCATGCTTCACTGTGGGGATGGTGTTCTCGAGGTGATGAGAGGGGTTGGATTTGTGCTAGACTATAAGCTCAAATTTAGTCTCATCTAACCAGAGTACCTTCTTTCATATGTTTGGGGAGTCTCCCACATGCCTTTTGGCGAACACCAAACGTGTTGCTTATTTTTTCTTTAAGCAATGGCTTTTTTCTGACTACTCTTCCGTAAAGCCCAGCTTTGTGGAGTATACGGCTTAAAGTGGTCCTATGGACAGACACTCCAATCTCCGCTGTGGAGCTTTGCAACTCCTTCAGGGTTATCTTTGGTCTCTTTGTTGCCTCTCTGATTAATGCCCTCTTTGCCTGGTCCGTGAGCTTTGGTGGGCAGACCACTCTTGGCAGGTTTGGTGTGGTGCCACTTTTGAATAACGGATTTAAGGGTGCTTCGTGGGATGTTCAAAGTTTCTGATATTTTTTTATAACCCAACCCTGATCTGTACTTCTCCACAACTTTGTCCCTGACCTGTTTGGAGAGCTCCTTGGTCTTCATGGTGCTGCTTGCTTGGTGGTGCCCCTTGCTTAGTGGTGTTGCAGACTGGGGCTTTTAGAACAGATGTACATATACTGAGATCATGTGACACTTAAATAAAGTCCACCTGTGTGCAATCTAACTAATTATGTGACTTCTGAAGGTAATTGGTTGCACCAGATCTTATTTAGGGGCTTCATAGCAAATGGGGTGAATACATATGCACTCACCACTTTTCCTTTTTTTTTTTTTGAAACAAGTCTTTTTTTTTTATTTCACTTCACAAATTTGGACTATTTTGTGTATGTCCATTACATGAAATCCAAATAAAAATCTATTTAAATTACAGATTGTAATGCAACAAAAAAGGAAAAATGCCAAGGGGTGTGAATACTTTTGCAAGGCACTGTATGTCTCACTTTCATGGCTTTTGCGCCATTAGTACAGATACCAACATGAGCAGCAGCTACGTTTGGCTACATACAGACCGTTAGTGGAATTCCCACGAGAGAGTAATGGTTAATGTAATTGGATGTTAATTATTTGACTAGGCTACCTGTATTTGACATTGTGTTGTTATTTTGCTGAACGCTATTTTATTTTTGGCAGTGAAACAAGGCTACTCAGACGAGAAAAAAAACCCACCCAAATGTATAGCCCCGTTAGAAAGTATAAATGAACTGTTTGAAAATGTGAAGTAAAAAAAAAAAAAAAGAAAAGTGAATCACATTTTTACTTCACGTACCCCCGACGGCATTGCACGTACCTGACTTAGACTACTGTCTGTTTGTGTTGTGCATACTTACAGTATCAGTCAAAAGTTTGGACACACCTACTCATTCAAAGGTTTTTCCTTATTTTTACTATTTTCTACATTGTAGAGTAATAGTAAAGACATCAAAACTTTGAAATAACACAAATGGAATCATGTAGTAAGCAAAAAGTGTTAAATCAAGTTTAAATAAAAAATAAAATAAACAGATCAAAATCTATTTTATATTTGAAATTCTTCAAATATCTTGCACACTCTTGGCATTCTCTCAACCAGCTTCACCTGGAATGCTTTTCCAACGGTCTTGAAGGAGTTCCCACATATACTGAGCACTTTTGGCTGCTTTTTTCCCTTCACTCTGCGGTCCCACCCATCCCAAACCTTCTCAATTTGTTTGAGGTCGGGTGATTGTGGAGGCCAGGTCATCTGATGTACCACTCCATCACTCTCCTTGGTCAAATAGTAAAAATAAAGAAAAACCCTTGAATGAGTAGGTGTGTCCAAACTTTTGACTGGTACCGTACATTATACCGACTAGTTGGTCAGAAGAGAGGCAGAAGAGGCCATCCAGACAAGCAAGATACCTGTTAAACATGAGAGGTATACAAGCCTATTAATATCCACCCAACAAAAACAGAATGAGCCTCTGTAATGTGTGTGTGTGTGTGTGTGTGTGTGTGTGTGTGTGTGTGTGTGTGTGTGTGTGTGTGTGTGTGTGTGTGTGTGTGTGTGTGTGTGTATATAGACTGGTAGTGATTGCTGGGGGCATTTAAAAGCCTTCTTCTTCTTCCCTCCCTGCCTACTACTCTCTCCCCCTACTTTACTTAATTTTTCTCTCTCCTGTGTGTGTGTGAGAGAGAGAGACGAGAGACAGGCGCCAAGTAGCGCTTCTCTCTTCCCCTCAACTACCCACCTACCTAGCAGACTTAGCAGACAGCGTGTTAATCTCCAGTCACATCCACAATTCTACATGCACTCTCAATTTCTGAATATAAAACTGTTCCTAAGAACCTGAGATGTAATGTTTGAAAGATGATTTTAGTTTCACCAAATTGAGAGAGCGAGAGAGGGAGACGAAGAGCGCAGTGAGAGAGAACATCTCCCCCATAATCAAAAAGAACGCCCCACTCTCTCCCATTAGCTAACAGTGGCTAGCTATCAAAACAGCTTGTTATCCACCTACTCGCAGTAAATCTACAATTGCTTCAACAATTCAGCATGATGTTCCCAAGAATCTGATCTGTGTAGTGATATATAAAAAATGTGTTTTGTCAAACCTATATGGTCAAACAGTGTAGATGAAAGTTTGCTTACCTTCTCAATCAGGCGATTTTTTGATTTCTCCACAAAACTCCTTCCATACATCAGTCAACTTGTATACTTTGAGTTGGTACTCAGCTCATTTATGATTGGACAACATAACACCTCCCAAAATGGACGAATGTGAAAGCAGTATTTTCGGGAATGCACGATAAGTGGTTGTCGGAAGCGTCAATCCGTTCTGGCCCCACTGATTGAGGGAGCTCCCCGATATCAGAGAGACATGCTCAGAAAATATTTATCAGACAACATTGACATGTACACACTTTAAAAAAAGGAACATATTTGTGCAAAAATATTTCAATTTAATTCACAGTTGATCAAAATATCATGATTTATAAAGTGAGGAACTGAGCCAAACAGTAGAATTCTCACTCAGCGTCCAGGTTTTTTCACGTGACCTGACACTCTACTCTTTGTCATAATCAGAATATGACACTGACATATCAATGCATGTAAACAGTAATAAATACACAGAGAGACTCTGTACAAACATATATACAGTACATTATAAAAATATGGCATACAAGTTTAAAGGAGCAGCTTCTAATTTTGTGCCAACATCCATCAAACACCTCAACTTGTTTTTATTTGTATTTGTGTATATATATATACACTGCTCAAAAAAATAAAGGGAACACTTAAACAACACAGTGTAACTCCAAGTCAATCACACTTCTGTGAAATCAAACTGTCCACTTAGGAAGCAACACTGATTGACAATAAATGTCACATGCTGTTGTGCAAATGGAAAAGACAACAGGTGGAAATTATAGGCAATTAGCAAGACACCCCCAATAAAGGAGTGGTTCTGCAGGTGGGGACCACAGACCACTTCTCAGTTCCAATGCTTCCTGGCTGATGTTTTGGTCACTTTTGAATGCTGGCGGTGCTTTCACTCTAGTGGTAGCATGAGACGGAGTCTACAACCCACACAAGTGGCTCAGGTAGTGCAGCTCATCCAGGATGGCACATCAATGCGAGCTGTGGCAAGAAGGTTTGCTGTGTCTGTTAGCATAGTGTCCAGAGCATGGAGGCGCTACAAGGAGACAGGCCAGTACATCAGGAGACGTGGAGGAGGCCATAGGAGGGCAACAACCCAGCAGCAGGACCGCTACCTCCGCCTTTGTGCAAGGAGGAGCAGGAGAAGCACTGCCAGAGCCCTGCAAAATGACCTCCAGCAGGCCACAAATGTGCATGTGTCTGCTCAAACGGTCAGAAACAGACTCCATGAGGGTGGTATGAGGGCCCGACGTCCACAGGTGGGGGTTGTGCTTACAGCCCAACACCGTGCAGGACGTTTGGCATTTGCCAGAGAACACCAAGATTGGCAAATTCGCCACTGGCGCCCTGTGCTCTTCACAGATGAAAGCAGGTTCACACTGAGCACGTGACAGACGTGACAGAGTCTGGAGACGCCGTGGAGAACGTTCTGCTGCCTGCAACATCCTCCAGCATGACCGGTTTGGCGGTGGGTCAGTCATGGTGTGGGGTGGCATTTCTTTGGGGGGCCGCACAGCCCTCCATGTGCTCGCCAGAGGTAGCCTGACTGCCATTAGGTACCGAGATGAGATCCTCAGACCCCTTGTGAGACCATATGCTGGTGTGGCCCTGGGTTCCTTCTAATGCAAGACAATGCTAGACCTCATGTGGCTGGAGTATGTCAGCAGTTCCTGCAAGAGGAAGGCATTGATGCTATGGACTGGCCCGCCCGTTCCCCAGACCTGAATCCAATTGAGCACATCTGGGACATCACGTCTCGCTCCATCCACCAACGCCACATTGCACCACAGACTGTCCAGGAGTTGGTGGATGCTTTAGTCCA
Source organism: Salmo salar (assembly GCF_965601325.2). NCBI lineage: Eukaryota > Metazoa > Chordata > Actinopteri > Salmoniformes > Salmonidae > Salmo > Salmo salar. The sequence continues at coordinate 11,793,217 of NC_138310.1, read as the reverse complement.
GGTCTGGGAGGAGATCCCTCAGGAGACCATCAGCCACCTCATCAGGAGCATGCCCAGGCGTTGTAGGGAGGTCATACAGGCACGTGGAATCCACACACACTACTGAGCCTCATTTTGACTTGTTTTAAGGACATTACATCAAAGTTGGATCAGCCTGTAGTGTGGTTTTCCACTTTAATTTTGAGTGTGACTCCAAATCCAGACCTCCATGGGTTGATAAATTGGATTTCCATTGATTATTTTTGTGTGATTTTGTTGTCAGCACATTCAACTATGTAAAGAAAAAAGTATTTAATAAGATTATTTCTTTCATTCAGATCTAGGATGTGTTGTTTAAGTGTTCCCTTTATTTTTTTGAGCAATATATATATATATATATATATAGCCTGTGATTGCATAGATTGCTTCTAATCTATTACGCTGAACATGTTTTTATGTTCTTGCTGCTATGTTGTTTTGTATCAACATGTCAACACACATGAAGTTGACTCTCAGGAAATTCATATACACACACTAACATACTCTCATACCGGATTAAGCTGGATGGAAATGTACTGCTCTGATCGCACCACCTCTTGCACAATCAAGACACTCGTCTCTGGACTGCAGGTATATTTACGACTTGTGGCAATCAACCTCACATACACAGTCACAGAGGTACTTACATAGTAAAATGCAAACACAGACATAGACACAAACACGCATGCACAAACACGAGTACATACACACACACACACCTTCCATCGACACACAAACACAAGCGCACTCTTATCATTATTAGTTTTTGTCATCCATCCGTCCCACTTTCCCCAGATAGGAGTACTCACTGTGTCCATGGTCACCTCAGTGGGTCACAGCGGTCAGTGGTCATCCCTCTCGCTCTGACTGTGCTTGTGTTGAACCTTGACCACACCATGACCACATGGGGTGCCCCACGTTCAGGTGAGTGCCCTGCGGTCCGGAGGAGCACAAACCCAGTCCAGTCAGGTCCAGTACGGGGGCAGTGGGGTGTAAGTGGTCAAAGTGTATTTTAATATGTATTCATTACGCTGTGAAAGGGTTGCAGTTGGGGCTCGGCGATTGTGGCGCCAGCGTGTGATTGTGGCAAGACAGGCTGACCGCTCGAAAATGGCTGAGCTAACAGGGACAGGAGGCAGAGTGGCGCGACAGAGCGGCAGTCCAAGTTTGCTCTCGCCACCCGCACTAACACACCTTATAATTATAGATCATCACACAACAAACCACCACACACTGCAAATGCTTGTTAAAGGGAGAAAGAGAGAGGGAGAGACTGAGAAAGACAGAGAGAGGGGGAGAAAGATGGAGAGGGACATTGTCGGTGTGCCAAAGGAGTAGGCTGGTTGTGCTTCGTTGAAACTGACAACTTCTGAAGAGACAGCCACCCTGCCATTCTCAGAACAAAACTCCTACACAGACACACAAAATAATAAATAAAGAGAGAAAGGAGAGAGAAACAAATAAAGTGAGTGAGAAAGAGAGAGAGAGAGAAGACCAAAGAGAAGGAGATACAGATGTAGGATTTTATTTGAGTCAGTTTGCTACAGCAGGAAAATAATCCTGCAGCAACAGGAAATGTGAATTATTATGTGGATTATAATTAATGGACAGGTTTTGTAGGGGTGGGTACATTTTTCATTTGGGCGAATTAAGTCTGACATTTTAAAGTGGAAATTACAATCTTTAAAAGCCTTTTTAAACCTCGGATACACTAAACATTTGCATTTACTGCTGTGCAAGAAACTACTCAGCAACAAAAGAGTGATCAAATTAAGATCCTACATCTGTATAGAGAAAGAAAAACAATGAGATGAATCAGAAGAAAATACTGGGTATATTTCTTTACCATTCCCACTCAACCTCTGAACATGCGAGAAAACAGTTTATTTGATGGCTTGGGATGTTTGAAATGGTGAAAAACTTGCTCCTGTCACCTTTGCCTTGCTATGGCCTGTGTTGCTGAGCGTGTGTTTCTCTTAGAGTAGCTGTTCATCTGCTCAACCTCCGCCTGTTGTGTGATAAAGACGCCCTGAGGGAGAAACAGTGGGACCCAGGGTGCTAGGGTTTAGCTGTGTTTGGTTGCTTACAACCCGAGGAGAAAAACAGAGACATAAAATCAATGATGATACGGTTAGTGGAGGTTTAAAAGGAACGTTTACAGAGGATCCCTGGGTGGAAGGTGATGTAGTTTGTGCTTATGAAGACATGTGATCTAACTCCATCTTGGAATGGAGCAAGGTGCAAATGAACGGCTGTATGAAGCTGCTTATTTCTGAGTGCACATAGGAATGTTTGTGTTTGCCTGTTTAGGTTTTGTGGCATAAATATGAGAGAGAGAGAGAGAGAGAGAGAGGAGAGAGAGAGAGAGAGAGAGAGAGAGAGGAGAGAGAGAGAGAGAGAGAGAGAGAGAGAGAGGAGAGAGAGAGAGAGAGAGAGAGAGAGAGAGAGAGAGAGAGAGAGAGGCCACTATCGGAGGAAGAGGATAAAGGAGTGGGTCAGGGCTATGGACACTACTGCATCTCCTCTGTAGGGGGCAGTCTGTCCTGTAATCAGTTGGACCCAACTCCCCTGTGATTCTACACTGTAAAAGGAGTCTACAGGGAGGGGGAGAGGGAAAGAGAGATCTGTTAGTCCAGAGCAGGCAGTCAAGATAAATTATACAATTGAAGAAAGTTTAGCAAAAAATAGTTCAATTCTTACTTGTAACTTTTTTACAGTGGCAAACAACTTCATCATCCAATAGATCTGCATCTGCTCTGTAAAACAAGTCATTTGGTTGAAATGGCAGTCGTAATCACATGGGTTTACTATTGAACAGTATGCTTCCTGAAGAGATCACTGAATGATCCCTTTAATATGAAAGCAGCTTGATACCATCCCACACAGGCACAAAGACAGCATGCACCTCCAGTCAACGAGCCAAACAGATTGGCCGGTGTTAAAACCAGCATTTTGGATCTGATCCGATTGCGGGGCGAGCCAAACACTGGGAATGATTGACACTGATTTAGCATAAGCAGGTGTCATTCTCTGAAACATATTTCCTGTTTCTCACTGAGTGGGATGGAGGAGGGTGATGGGTGGAGCAGGACCTGTCCATCAATGTAGATTGACTCATTGTTCAGGTTAATGTTTGTTAGATACAATTGTGCTTATAAAATGTTATACATCCATACACAACAATGGGGAGGGACATGTATCAGCCAAGATATAAGGCTCCATAGACTATACACACTGAAAGACACAGTTTAGCAAGCAACATTTTTTGTCTTCCTTTCGCCAGAAACGCTTGGTATCATGTCCCTCCCCTTGAAGTCACTACGTAGAATCTGTTGCCGGGGCTCTGCCAAGTTGTGGGAAAATAGCACTTGTTGACAAGTTGCTTGAAATGCAATCAATGCACCTGCCACATTGAGAACCTGAAAGAAGCAACATTTGGATCGGGCACAACGTTAAATCCTTTGTGTTGAGGATAGAAATGCGTGCCAAATCCTCCTTTCAATCACAAAGTACTCCAAACTGTTTCTCGACTAACTTTAATCTATGATATTTGTGATATGTATAAATTCATTTCAAATGTTGGTTTTTATTCATTATTTACTGGAATATAATGATACAAATTTCAAAGGATATCTTTTTTAAACCAACATGCTTATTTAAAAAATAAAACAAAGGCAAAGTAACTATACACTTTTCATGGCCCAATAACATTTGCTGAAGTTGTTTTAGCGTTGTGTGTTTACAGTATTTGCATCTCCTTTCTATCCAAGCTTATTGTCTGCATTGTGACACACACATGCCCTTTTCCTACAAGAATTACACTGAAGCCTGAGCTTTGTTTCATTAGAACCTGCACTGTGTTACCTACTTACAAAGCATTAGCGACCCGCTGAGTTCAGAGTGGATGAAGAGTGCTTCCTAATTGGAACTGCACAGCACAATGAAAGAATAAATTGCAATGGTTACTCCTCATTTCAAGTTCATCATAATATTGGTTTTTCAACAGGAGGTGAAGCTGAACCGAGTCAATTATCCTAGTGTAAATATCATTGTTCAGTCATCATTAATCATCAGCAAATTAGTCTTTAAAGAAAGAAATTAAACATTATGGATCTACGGCTTGACAGTTTATGTGGGAACTGACATCAAAACAATGTTTTTACAACAGTGTTCTAATGTATATGATAGGAAACCTTGATAAGACCTTGTGTAGCACACTGTAGGCAGCAACTGTAAATGCATCCTAATGGTAGGTATTGTCCATCAAATAATTATATTAACATTATTGTTTGCTCTAACTATGGTCTCGCTTGTTGTAAATATTGTAAATAGTGTTAAATTGTTTTCCATTACTGTTGATAATGTGTCAATGAATTAGTGCAGAGGTTAGGGACTAGGGTTGGAAATTTCCAGTAACTTTCCTAAAATTCTGGTTGAGAATTTGTGGGAATAAGCAGGTAATCTGGGATTCCTCCAACCAGGATTTTTCTGGAAAACTCTCTGTAATTTTGTAACCCTATTCGCGACCTTTATCTTCAGGAGGAATGCAAATGTTTATACATTTCATGTTATCAAGCTGATGTGAACAAAACTAAAGATATTAATGTACTACCAAGGTTTTGGTAATTTACAGTATACACATATGATTGAAAAATAATATTAACCATTGAGGAGCTGTCCAAACTTTTTTTGTTCCCAAAACTGAAGCCGCAAAGTGACATTTACAGAGGGGAAATGTTTTGAAGAAGAAACTTGATGGTTATTCCACATAGTATGGGATTTGGGGAAAGATTACTAAGTGTTATTTCTGTGGAATGTCTGCATAACAAAGTCCTCTGTGGCTGGGATATTTAATTAGAAGCTGAAGCAGAGATAGAATTCAATGGAGAGAGAAAGGGAGGGAAGGCGGGAGTGAGTGAGCAAGTGAGGGAAGGAGAGGGAGAAGGGGGGGGCAACATCAATTCTAGACAGCTCCCTGTTTTCCGGCAGGAGATTCCTCTCAGGTACATGCAGCCAACTGCTGCACTTCGCCTCTTCCTTCGCCTGACCTATTTAGGTAATTGCACTCTTCATTAAAAAGCTCAGTCTGCAAGAGAAATTACACTTCCCCATCGGTATCTAGGTAACCTAATCTCCCTCCAGGGGCCTAATTGCATGGCATGATAACCTCATAGGCTGAGCCTCTTTAAATTTTCATCTCTTTTCAAATAATTATGGATCATTGGAGAGAGGTATTGATTTGATTCATTAACTTCCCGCTCGGTGCCAAGGTTAATGATTACATGGATCCCAATTATACGCTAAAGATCCACCGGACTATTTGCTTTGATTGGCTTCCACTTTATTATTAGCAAAGGTTGTGTTGAAACAATGCTCAGACTGAGAATTGAGAAAGCTAATTGGATCTGCTAAAAATCTGCTTTATTTCACTAGCCCCTGTATATGTACTTGACAAATGCAATGAATATGTATGGCTGAAAAAGCATGTTAGGGACGGTGGAAAGAGATTCAGGAGGGATTGGATGCTGGCTGCAGGGGTGATATGTTTGAGTGTTTCCTTTGAATGTCAAGGGGACATAGGATATCTCCCAAATTGGGTAAGAGAGCGATAATTCATAAACATCATATTGACTCAACAGAGTTATGTTTTTTCTAAAATGTGTACCTCCCAAAATAACAAAATGTTCCCCAAAAAGCAACAAAGTTGTACTGAAAAGAAAGACATTTTTATAGATTATTTATTTTCTCCTATGTTAAAATTATAATTCATTAATTGTATACCGTAAAACTTCCATTAATAGCCCGGGCATTTATTTGCTTCAATCCCTGAACACAACATGTGCTTATTAGAGACAGGCTTCAATTTGAGCCAGGCATCTATTTCCTTAATGCACACAGCTTTTGCTCCATTAAATGTTGAAAAGACTACTGTTTATTGTGACCAGTATGACCAGTACAAATATTATAATAACAAATCCATCGCAGATCAGACTTGCAAAAACTAGGCTGCCTATCATACGCCCCCGATTTCACAATTCACCAACATTCTCTCACGAGTACGCCTTGTTGCGCCTTGTATCCCCTGTAGTTGCAGCGAGATCGCAGCAGATAGACTTCAGTATTCAACATTTGTCCAGGTACCCAGGACATCGGGTGATGCCTTCTATACTGTCCATTAGGGGCAATGTGAGCACGCATTACTTTATGCTTAACCGTCAAATTTCAAAAAAAAATGTAACAACCTATTTTCTGTTTTAACGTACCTGTTTTCACTTCACCCATAGACATTTACTCCTCCCGCCTGGACAAACGTTGAATACTGAAGTGAGACCGTGACATCCTGTGGGTAGTTGAGCCGACCATGTCAAACCACACTGCTGTGACATCCATGGCAATGTTTTTGCTCTCATTTATCTTTTGCACAATCTTTACGCTACTCACTGAAGTTCACTCATAAATATTTCCTTTAGACCCTGCATTTATTTGAAGCAGGAGTTTATTTGCTGAAATGTGTGCTATTAAAAGGGACAGGCGGCTATTTGCAATTACGTTTAATTGAAGTTTTACAGTATTTTACATTGTTTTGCTATTTCCCACTGTAAAGCTCATTTTATATTGCAGGTGAGTGAACAGAGTTGTGAGTTCCTCCAGGGTGATTTGAAACAGACTTATGAGGGCATTAAAACAACTGTAATGTCTAAATGATTTCCTCCATTAAGTTTCCTCTCCTCTCCTTTCATAATCATTTTTCTTATTTCCGCCACAATATGCCGAGGAGGGGAGAGGAAGTGTGCTGTTGCGGATTCACAGACGAATTACGTCTCTCCCTCATAACGTCAAGGAAGCAAAAAAGCAACATTAATAAAGAGTGAGGAAAAGTACATTTGCCGGTTGTTTATATAAGTGGCGGCCTGTTCTGGCAGTCTGGCATGGCAGTCAGCTTGAAGGGCAATTGTGTGTCTACACGTACGCTCCAAATAACCTTCTTTTTTTTTCTCGCTGGCTGGACAAGCGGTGTGTCTGTGTGTGTGTGTGTCCTATTATGTAACACTCTAGACCCTGCCACTGCTTTTACTTTGCCACTGCCACAAATTCAAGACCTCCTGGCTGATCAAATGGAAAGTCATAGGGGATTCATATTACCCCAGGGTACCACATGACAAGCTCTTTTTATATACACACACATACAAAGTACCCATCTAGACATTGGGTACATTACAATGTACATACTACATCATACACACCTCGGCACTGTTTCTGGCCATCCACAGACCTGTCCAACCTCATTAGGTATGAAACACAATAGCCAAAGAAGGATGGAGTAAAGAGAGGTTACTATGATGCAATGGAATGGCAACTCTGCACAGGACTGGAAAGTCTAAATGGTCTTGGCGAAGTGGCTGGGCCCTTGTCTAAGCCTCTCTTGTGTCTAAGCACTCTGCCACCACTACAGTCTCCAGGGAGCTATTACAGTTATTCCACATGCCAAGGTCTGTGGAGGCTCAGGACAAACATGACAGACACACACATACAGTCACATGCACGCACACACACACTGAGCACACACACAGACCCGAGCGAAACAGACCCTCACAGACTGTCAAATAGTCATCATGACTATCCACAGTATGTCCACTGTGGCTAAGTTGTTAAAGCATTGCACTTGCATTGCATGGTTGTGGGTTTGATTCCCAAGGGGGACCAATTCATTTTTTTAATGAAAATGTATAAATGCACTGTATGTCGCTCTGGATAGAGCGTATGCTAAACGATACAAATGTAAAATGTTCATCTAGATAGACACTCAGCTTGGTGGTCTCTGTGTGTCTCCCAATGAAGACAATGGAAACTCCTCAGTCATTCCACAGTAGCTCTGTGGAGACCTGAGGCCCTGAAGGGGAGAGACTTTACAACTGGTTCCTCCCTTCTCTCTCTACCATGAAGGCGTATGTTTCCTTTTACCATCCATCGGCTGGCAGAGAGAGTGCAGACAGCCTGGGCTGCTTTTATTTGCCCAGTGTTTCAATTCACGGTGGTGGTCTGCAAAATTTCACAGGTACTGTAATGGTAATGTAAGCCTGATCCTGAGTCTCAGTAGTCTAGTTTGTAGGTTTTGACAGTGGCTCAGGGGCATCGGAACGGCTTGGTTGGATGGATTCTGTCCGTCTGTCTGTCTCTCAATTAGGCCCTTCATGAACCAGAGGAGGACATGGAGGAGGGGGGCAACTTCCGCTCTCTCTATTTCTTTCTTCCTCCTTCTCTCTCCCCATCTCACCCCTCATTCTTGCTCTCTCTATCTCTCTCTCTGTATCTCTCTCTGTCTCTCTCCCTTCGTTTTCCGTCTCCCTCACTCCCTTTTTTCCATTAGCGTTTTACAGAGCACAAGGGGCCGTCCCTGTTGGGTCATTCTCAGCTGTTGAAATGGCAAAAAAAGTGCCCGTTTTAATAACAAGTGTTTTAAGAGCATGGCTGGGATCACGGGTCTCTGACTCTGAATGTTTGGAGTGTTAACAGGGCCCAGAACACAGCCATGCCCAGGCCCAGCCTCATGCAGACAGACAGGGATTAAACCTGAGATGTTTAGAGAACTTCTGTTCCTCTTTCCCTCTCCCCCAACTAGACTGGTCCAGGCAGGTCAGGATCAGGTCTTGGTCAAAACTCCTTTGACGAGGCATTGAACTGACCTTGACTGAATGTTTCACTTGCGTGATCTCTGATTATAAAAATAACTGGAAAACCATTCAACTTGATTAAAAAGCACAAGAGCCATTGCAATATCAATAGGGCTTAAGAGGCACTTGTTTAGGTTAATTTACACAGAGTGTAAATACTCTGCATGGTCTACTCAGCTCCAATCCCAGGCCCATTCATTTAGCTCATTAAACATGGACTCTGATCTCAACAGATTATGTGTCCTAATGGAACACTCCATTCCGTTTTCCTTCGACCTCTTACTGTACTGGGCTGTTTATGTTATTGCTTACAGACACTATTGTTGCCAACATTCAAACACAAATATTGATTTTTACTCACTCTGTCATTGCCAGAACCATTGGTGATATGCACCTTATGTAACCATTCATGCAGTTTTACTGAGGTCATAAAGGCAAAATAGCTTATTTGATCAATACAAACAAAAACGGTCACATTATCAAATCGGTTTTGGTCTCAAAGTATTTTCTCTAAACCTTGAAATATAAATGGAACGTTCCCCAACATTGAAACATATCTTTGCTGCAACAACAGCAAAAGAAAAGTTGATGGAGGTATAGTCTGGCCTTTTCAATGGCCCTCCAGTTAGCCATTGATTCATGTCTGAAAAAACAAAAAACAGTAATGTCCCTCTCTAGGTACGGAATGATCTTGCAGTGTTTTGTATTGCACTCGTTGGGCCAGCCCTAAATCAGTATAATGTTGCACAGCCAGGACTTCTCCACCACTGGTTTGTTGCCAATTTTACCCAAGGCAGGATCCCTAATGGGTTATTCCCCACCTCAGCCCATCCATAGCTCCCAATTCAACCATTTGACAGTCTCTGGAAAGGTGCAGTTCAAGTTGTTTTCTCAAAAGTGTCTCAACATGTGGTGGTAAAGTGGGTTTCAAATATGCCCTGGAGTCATATTACAGTTTTGGCCAAAAACAATGTGTTGAAGAGGAATACATTGAGAAATCCTTGTGGTCCAATGTATTACAATGACCCTCTCCACTGGGATGGCATTACTGCTGTCTAACTGTTGTATCTTTACAGTCTTATTATTAACCTCATCGTAGTTTACCCTCTTATAGCTTACCCTCTTAACAACAGTAGTTATTACTAACCCATTATCCATATGAAGTATGTCCATAGAAAAAAACAGAAAATAGGTTTCCTCTAAAATGAAGAAATTAAATAGTGACAGAGAAAGCAAAACCCAGACTTATGCGTAGAACAGTAGGCACGATTTGGTGAATCAATCTTTGAAATGACGAAGCTTCAAGACACTGGGCAGCTTTTTTCTCTTTGGCACTACTACTACTACTACTACTACTACTACTACTACTACTACTACTACTACTACTGCATACCACTATGACTGCTTGTACAATGCAGAGCTCCAATATCCAAGTTTTGAGGGAGAAAGTGTAAGCCTACATATTTTTAATAGTTTTGTTGAAAACATACTTCAGGAAATAATATCTCACCTGAAAAAAAATACAACTATATACAGTATCAGTCAAAAGTTTGGACACACCTACACATTCCAGGGTTTTTCATACTTTTTTTTACTATTTTCTACATTGTAGAATAATAGTGAAGACATCAAAACTATGAAACAACACATGTAGAACTATGTAGTAACCACAAAAGTGTTAAACAAATCAAAATATATTTGACATTTTAGATACTTCAAAGTAGCCACCCTTTGCCTTGATGACAACTTTGCACACTCTAGGTATTCTCTCAACCAGATTCATGAGGTAGTCACCTGGAATGCATTTCAATGAACAGGTGTGCCTTGTTAAATGTTAATTTGTGTTTGAGTCAATTAGTTGTGTTGTGACAAGGTAGGGGTGGTATACAGAAGATAGCCCTATTTGTTGAAAGACCAAGTCCATATTATGGCAAGAACAGATCAAATGAGCAAAGAGAAATGAGAGTCTATCATTACTTTAAGTCATGAAGGTCAGTCAATCTGGAATATTTCAAGAACTTTGAAAGTGTCTTCAAGTGCAAAACCATCAAGCGCTATGATGAAACTGGTTCTCATGCGGACCGCCACAGGAAAGGAAGACCCAGAGTTACCAGCAGAGGATAAATTCATTAGAGTAAACTGCACCTCAGATTGCAGCTCAAATAAATGCTTCAAAGAGTTCAAGTAACAGACACATCTCAACATCAATTGTTCAGAGGAGACTGTGTGAATCAGGCCTTCATGGTCAAATTGCTGCAAAGAACCCACGTCTAAAGGACACCAATAAGAAGAAGAGACTTGCTTGGGCCAAGAAACATGAGCAACGGCCATTAGACTGGTGGAAATCTGTCCAAATTTGAGATGTTTGGTTCCAACCGCCATGTCTTTGTGAGGTGCAGAGTAGGAGAAAGAATGATCTCTGCATATGTGGTTCCTGTCACGACTTCCCCCGAAGTCGGCTCCTCTCCTTGTTCGGGCGGCGTTTGGCGGTCGAAGTCACCGGCTTTCTAGCCATCGCCGCTCCATTTTTCATGTATCCATTTGTTTTGTCTTATTCCCTGCACACCTGGTTTTCATTCCCCAATCAATCTACATGTATTTATTCCTCTGTTACCCATCATGTCTTTGTGAAAGATTGTTTGTGTTACGTGTTTATTGTTGACGCGCCAGACTGGTTTGTTATTTCCGTGGTATTTTTCACAAAGATGTTTATTGTTAAACATAATTCTTGTGACTGTTTTGCGCATTTTGCACTTTTGCCTCAAATCTCTGCTCTCCTACACCTGACTTCGCTACCAGTACGCACACACCTGACAGGTTCCCACCGTGAAGCACAGAGGAGGTGGTGTGATGATGTGGGAGTGCTTTGCTGGTGACACTGTCAGTGATTTATTTAGAATTCAAGGCACACTTAACCAGCATGGCTACCACAGCAATCTGCCGCGAAACACCTTCCCATCTAGTTTGCGCTTAGTGGGACTATCATTTGTTTTCAATAGGACAATGACCGAAAATACACCTCCAGACTGTGTAAGGGTTATTTGACCAAGGAGAGTGATGGAGTGCTGCATCAGATGACCTGGCCTCCACAATCACCCGACCTCAACCCAATTGAGATGGTTTTGACCACAGAGTGAAGGAGAAGCATCCAACAAGTGCTCAGCATATATGGGAACTCAATCAAGACTGTTGGAAAAGCATTCTTCATGAAGCTGGTTGAGAGAATGCCAAGAGAGTGCAAAGCTGTCAAGGCAAAGGGTGGCTACTTAGAATAATCTAAAATATTAAATATATTTGGATTATTTAAAAACTTTTTTGGTTACTACATGATTCCATGTGTGTGATTTCATAGTTTTGATGTCTTCACTATTATTCTACAATGTAGAAAATAGTCAAAATAAAGAAAAGCCTTTGAATGAGTAGGTGTGTCCAGTATATATCAAACTTCTGCACCAAAGTTCCCTTGTATGTAGTGAACATTTATCAGGTTTCGTTTTACATAGTCAGCACAAAGAGTTATGTGTTCTGGGAACCTACTGTAGGGGACAGACCACAGAAGCCACATGATCTGCATATGTGTGCTGCTTCACGCTTAGGCATTTCTATCAGAATACATTTCTAAGGTCAGCCTATACCAAGAACAGTATGAATAGAGAGGGCATTACTGGTAAGGTCGCACCAGGGAATAGGACTGATACTCTAGAGGACAAAGAACAGAAAGGCTTTGCTTGTAGGCCTACTTCGTGTAATGCATTATCCATTCATTTTGGACAAGCATTGATTCATTATTGGATTTGATGACAAATGAAGCAGACAAATACAATTTAAACAACTTAAGCAACTTATTTAAGCTTGCAATGCAAGTAATCTTGCAACCTTAGAGAGAATATGTGGCACAATGTTGTTTTTTTGCCGTCTTTTTCCATGTGCCGTAGTCATTGACCAGAGTGTTGATGTTGTGGAAGAGAACAGCTCTTTTAACCTGTCAGGTCACGCGTGATTCAAGTCAGCATTCGACGTCCAGCCATGTCTGAGGATGTCGGGAGATAACTTGGAAACCAGCCAGTAGGGGCAGCAGTGAGCACTGTTACCTTCAAGTAGGTTTCGGTTTTACTATGGCATTGTAGATGAGGATGGTGGATGGGTATTAGCATCTGATTCCAAAGGTTGTTAGTTTGAATCCAGCGATAGAAAGTTGTTTTTGTTATTTTTGTTTTAAGCCTATCCCAAATCTTAACCTTTACCTTAACCTTAACCATCCGGAGTTAATGCCTGACGTTAAGAATGTGTAGTTAATGCCTGAACTTAACCCTAACCTTAAAAATTCTGAGTTAATGCCTAAATGTAACCTTAAAGACGTTGAAATGTAACATTTGGAAAAACTTGAGAAACATGGATGAATGTCTGTCGTGAGACTGTGAGAGCTGGTAGCTTTTAACGAGCCTGTGTATCTAACCCTCAATAGACTCTCCCAAATCATCTATCACACACACACACACACACACACACACACACACACACACACACACACACACACACACACACACACACACACACACACACACACACACACACACACACACACACACACCAATTTCCGTGATGGCGATCCGGCGATCCAATCAGGCATGCCATCCTGCTAAAGCAGTGAGTTAACACAGCCAATTAGGTTGTATTTTGCTGGATGTTGATTAGTGTAGTGATACCCCGGGGCTATGTATAGGTAAACTACAGCAGTGAACGCAACTGGACCGTCGGCCGCTGATGCTACCACTGACTTCTCCTCTTCACTGGGCTATTTGAGGGAAGTCCAGTCACTGTGCGTAATCTGTTAAAGTAGAATAACAAATACCAAAATGGCACTCCAGTTCCCCCATTCCCAGCAGCCGTTTCCACCCATGGAGGGCAATTTGAACCAAGATTTATTAGACATAATTAACTGACTGCTCCGCTCCTGTCCTAGCACTGATATTTAATTTGCTCAATTAAATAAAGAATCCTTTTTTTTGTATTATTGTCTCTTACACCGGAAAATAATAGGTGCGTACTGTGAATGCTTCCTGCTGAACACATCGATCTTCTATCCATACAATGGTATGAAGAGAGAAAACACTATTCCAGAGACATTTTTCATCTGCAGTAGTCCACCAATACACACAATGTTATACAAGAGAACACACACACACACACACACACACACACACACACACACACACACACACAGACACACACACACACACACACACACACACACACACATTGTTTGTATGTAAACACACACACTAGTGGAGTGTTCATAAAAAAAGTCCACTTTGAAAGGGCAGAAGTTTGGAGTGGCCAGGTTTGATCATTGTCTGTGTTTATAAGTACCGTAAGTGAAACTCGTGTGCTGGTAAAACTGTGCAATACCACGTTACCGGAATGTGTTAGCCAACAGTCATACTAAGACATCCATAACCTTGACTCACGTGATTGGCACAGATCATGAACCTACCAAGCCATAAAACGCGTACTTTTCAACTTTTACATTTGGTCTGATGAAACCAATGTGAAATATTGTAGGACAACATTAAATGTCCTGTGAGTGAATGTTGGTTACATATTGTTTTTAATGAATTCAGTTAGTCATTCCAGAAAAAATACAAATAAACAATATAATCAAATTGTATTTTCACATGTGCCAAATAGAGCCAATGAAATGCTTTCTTACGAGCAATTCCCAATAGTAATAGTTTGTTCGGTCTGCGTGTGTGTAGTGTGTGTGGGTGTATATAGTGTATCTGAATGTGTGTGGGTTTTGTGTGGGAGTGTCAATGTAGTGTGTGTGAGTAAGTGTGTGTATGGTTTGTGTATATGTATGGTTTGTATACAGTGCATACAGAAAGTATTCACTTTGAGTTTTTCCACATTTGTTACTTTAAAGCCTTATTCCAAAATTGACTAAATAAAACATTTTCCGCATTAACCTACACACAAAACCCTATAATGACAAAGCAAAAACAGGTTTCGAGACATGTTTGGAAATGAATTACAAATAAAAGCAGAAATACCTTATTTACATAAGTATTCAGAACCTTTGCTATGAGACTTGAAATTGAGCTCATGTGCATCATAATTCCATTGACCATCCTTGAGATGTTTCTATAACTTGATTAGAGTCACCTGTGGTAAATCCAATTGATTGGACATGATTTGGAAAGGCACACACCTGTCTACATAAGGTCCCACAGTTGACAATACATGTCAGAGCAAAAACCAAGACATGAGGTCAAATGAGTTCTTTACTCTGCAACTTGTCAATGTGTTCGGAGAGATCTGGACGATCGAAGTCTTGGTGCAATCTGGGGAGAAGGGCCTTGGCCAGGGAGATGACTAAGATCTCGATTTTTCGGGCCTTTGACAATGTCTGATATAGAGGTCCTGGATGGCAAGGAGCTCGGCCCCAGTGATGTACTGGGCTGTCCGCACCACCTTCTGTAGCGCTTTGCGGTCAATGGCGGTGCATTTGGCGTACCAAGTGGTGATGCAGCCAGTCTAGATGCTTCGATGGTGCAGCCTCCTGGGGGTGAAGAGGCACTGCCGTGCTCGCTTCATGACTGTGCGGGTGTGGGTGGACCATTTTTCAAGTCCTTAATGTTGTGGACACCAAGGAATTTGAGACTTGGTAGTCATCTGCATTCGACTACCTAGTCTCATGCTTTTCTGCAGTTTCTTATGCGCCTCGGCTCCTTCTCGACAGTGTAGAGATTTAATCTCCAAGCACTGGGGCTACAGCACAATCCCACAAAAACTTTCACATCCTAATAAGCAGCTCCTGAACATGCAATTGACCGACCACTTCAAAGCAAAGAGAAAGAGGAAAAAATCTAGCAGTTTTCTGATTAAAGTGGTTAATTTACCTTGATTGCCAGTCAATTTCAGCTAATATTACTACACCAAATAAAAGGCATAATGATGTAATTGCATTAAAGCAATACCAGATTCCACACTCAAATCCCTTACTGCTTGTGGCCCCATTCTGTCATGTTTTGTTCACACCCACCGTACTGTATCTGGGAGCTGTAGCCTGTTACAAATACCCAACACTCATACAGATACAGTACCATCACTGTAAAATATGGATTTCTGCATATGAGATACGTGACTGATTCGGCTCAATTCGGTCTTATGTAGCAAAATTGGAAATTGTGTTTTTTATATTGGATAAAAGTAGAGACTCAGAGCTAGAAACGTGTATGTCATAAACTACAGTTGAGGAACAATGGGAAAGTAATTCTGCTTTTAAAGTTGATAAACTTGTATCGTCACTTTTGAGAAAATGGCCCTTGAATATTTTATAAACCTACTGCTGGTTGATGTGATTGTGTGTTAGCTTACCTTTTTTTGGCTAGCTACTGCAGCTAGCAAAGGAGAAGCAACGTTAGCTCAGCAATCCTCCATAACTACACTGAGTGTACAAACATTAGGAACACCTTCCTAATATTGAGTTGCACCCCCTTCCGCCCTCAGAACAACCTCAATTCACCAGGGTATGGACTACAAGGTGTTGAAAGCATTCCACAGGGATGCTGGCCAATGTTGACTCCAATATTTCCCACAGTTGTGTCAAGTTGGCTGGATGTCCTTTGGGTGGTGGACCATTCTTGATACACACAGGAAACTGTTGAGCTTTAAAAACCCAGTAGCGTTGCAGTTTTTGATACTCAAACCTGTGCACTTAGCCTCTACTACCATACCCTGTTCAAAGGTACTTTCAGCTTGCCCATTCATCCTCTGTATGGCACACACACACAATCCATGTCTCAATTGTCTCAAGGCTTAAAAATCATTATTTAACCTGTCTCCTCCACTTCAGCTACACTGATTGAAGTGGATTTAACAAGTGACATCAGTAAGGGATCATAGTTTTCACCGGGATTCACCTGATCAGTCTATGTCAAGGAAAGAGCAGGTGTTCCTAATGTTTGTACACTTTGCACACAGTGTATATTATTGACTTGACTATCATCTGTTTTTTGCCTATTTATACATTATTTATTAAATCATAATTTATTGAAGTTATTTTCTCTCATCACAATTAGCTAGCTAGCTACACGCCAATGATTTGTTTAGTATAGCAACGTGGAACGAACAGAATGAACGACATCCCAAAATAATTAATGACCAGCTTCTTTGGTTAGCAACTTCAGAACCTCATAACTAACAAGTGGCTTTTGCCCAGACCATATCGTCTGGTGGAAGGATGATATAAAACACATTTACTCATTAAAATAAAGTTTTAATGAAAACATTTAGTTCATATTTTTTTTAAGGTTGGCAACAGTTTTATAAAAGCAATAAACCCCTCGAACCCAGGGTTTATGGTATGATAATCCCTGGGAACAGCCCTCTGGCCTAAGGACAGCCCTTAGTCGGGAGTTATCACATGATAATCCCCGGAGTCTCATGTCTGATCAGTCTTACTGTAACAGCCTTTTCTAATGAGCCATCAATATAAGAAGCATATTGTCATATTATCATTCATCACATTGTGAGTGAATGTGTCTACTTGTGAATAAGTCTAGCATTTGCCTTTGTGTGTGTGTGCTTCAATTTGTCTGAGAAACATTGTTCAGCGTTTGCTTGTGATAACCATCTCACAGCAGGTAACATCCTCTAATTGTAAGGTAATGCAAGGCATTATCTGTTAAAGCTACAAATGTAACTTTTTGGGCAACCTGACAAAATGCACATAGAAAACTGAGTAATGGATCTGTCATTCTTATTGAAAGCAAGTCTAATAAGCGGTAGATCTGTTCTATGTGCGCTATTTCTATGCGTCCCATTTGTACTTTGTTTTTTTCGTCTTCTACTTTCAGTTTTCTACACCAGCTTCAAACAGTTGAAAATACAATATTTTTTGTTACGGAACATATATTTCACAGCGGTTTAGATGGTACAATGATTCTCTTCAATATACTTGCTTGTTTTGTCATATAAACTGAAATTGGGTGAACTACTATAATTTTAGCAACAGGAAATGGCAGAGTGATGTCTGCATAGTGCATCTTTAAGCACATACCCTTTCATCTATCTAGTTTGCAAGACAAAAACAATCAGACTGCATCAATGGCATATTGTTTGGTAAAAACAACAAATGTACTTGCTTAAAACAACATCTAATGATGAATACTAAAAAATACCACAAGGTTGTCATTAATGTCACTTTGAATTGCAAAAGGATAGAAATGAGGAAGATCACAATTGGTCTCGTTTCACAGGTTTCATCACAGTCTTCTGGTTTGGGCGGTTATTGGGGGGGTGTTGGCAATGGGGGGGTTGTGGTAATGTGGCAGTGTGTGTATGTGTATGCGTTCATGGGTGCATGCATGCGTCTGCGTGCATCTGTCTCTGTGTCTGTGTGTGAGTGAGTGTGGTGGAAACCCCCCACAGTCTTGACCTCCCGCCCAGCTGCTCTTGACGACAGTGTTGAAACGCCTCACTTCCTGTGAGGCCGCAGATGCAGACAGAAACGGCTCATGATGACTGTGGGGGGATATTGACCACTCAGCGATGATACATATTTTTTCCCTCTGTTAAGAGACACATTTGTGAAACGCGAGCCGCTCAGGAAGTACGAGCATGTCTGTCATTCAGTCAGTCAGAGGTGCCTCCCTGACTATGGACTTCCTGTCTCACTTCCTCAAAATTGAGAAGAGGCCTAGATGCGCTCAAACCCTTGATTTTATCATTTGTTGCTGCTTACAGTATATGTTTATTATAGGCAAGGAGTAGAAGACCAGCAAAGTAATACAAATCACATTTATATGAAAGTGATCTGAAATCAAGTTTAAAAAAATACCTCTGATTTTGCGATGAGTGTGCTTTTGTGACTACTCTTACATTGCTATCTCTCTGTGTATTTAAGCAAGTATTGTCTGCATGTCTTTGTTTATGTTGGAAAGAGAGATATGACTTATCTATGTGATTGTGCGTGTGTGTGTTTGTGCAAACACGTGTGTATGTGGGAATGTGTGTGTTTGTGTGCATGTGTGTTCATGCATGGGTGCATGCGTGTGTGCATCCATGTGAGTGTGTGTGTGTAATTATGAAGACGAGAATGGGAATGCCCTCAAGCTGCTTGTTCCATCAGACAAGGCAGAGTCAGACTCAGATAGATCCTGTCTACCTTCCCTTAACCTTAATTTGTCAGGATGCAGCATGTTAAAAGGCCTGGGGACCATTGGAATCTGTCAACTAATTTCTAAATGTTGTTTTTCTGTGCCATAACAAAGGGGTTCAAACGTGCATCCACTCATGCAGCATGAGATCACCCACTCCTTTCTCGTTTGCATGTTGCTTTTTTCATTAAGGGAGGTGCACAACTGAAATAATTTTGCTTCAAGGTAGCCATGAATAACTCTTAAATTCAAAAGAAGGTTACTAAAAACTTAATATAATGATATAACATTAGATAATGTTCCTAAATATTTTCCTGATGCTACCACCTGTTTATGTTTGATGTAGGAGAACATGCAGAGGTCATTACAGTGCATGAAAGGTACTAATGTTAATGTCTGATCTGTGTGCCAAGGTCTGATCTGTGTGCCACGTGGGAAATCACCCTAGGGTGACACAAAATAAAACTGTCCTTTTATGGTCCCCATTATTCCTATGTATCTTGATTTATGCAGAACAAATGAGTCATTTCATGATGCTTTGACTCAATTTTAAATGTTATTGTGAAATGTTATTTTGTGTGATCTCTCTAACTATCAGAAATATTGAAATTGTTATATCTGACTTTATCCTCTCTCTCTCGCTCTCTCTCTCTCTCTCTCAATTCAATGTGCTTTATTGACATGAGAAACATATGCTTAAATTGCCAAAGCAAGTGAAATAAAAAATAAAAAAATGAACAGTAAGCCTCCCGAGTAGGACATTTGTCTACGACACTGTGCCACAGTGCTAGCTGTGCCAACAGAGATCCTGGTTCGAGTCCAGGATCTGTCACAGCCGGCCGTGACCGGGAGACCCATGGGGCAGCGCACAATTGGCCCAGTGTCGTCCGGGTTGGGGGGGGGTTGGCCGGCAGGTATGTTCTTGTTCCATCGCGCTCTAGTGACTCCTGAGGTGGGCCGGGCGAAATGCACGCTGACACGATCGCCAGGTGTACGGTTTTTCCTCCGACACATTGGTGGGGCTGGCTTCCGGGTTAAGCGGGCATTGTGTCAAGAAGTAGCGTGGCTTGCTTGGGTTGTGTTTCGGAGGACGCACGCATGTAGAATTTAACCTCTTTTTTCTGGATTTTGATAATTAGCAGTTATCGGCCTAATTCTGCTCTGCATGCATCATTTTTTGTTTTACGTTGTACACTGGGGATATTTTACTCTGAATTCTGCATGTAGAGTCTCAATTGGGTGTTTGTCCCATTTTGTGAATTCTTGGTTGGTGAGCGGACCCCAGACCTCAAAACCATAAAGGGCAATGGTTTCTATAACTGATTCAAGTATATTTAGCCAGATCCTAATTGGTATGTCAAATTTTATGTCAATTTTGATGGCGTAGAAGGCCCTTTTTGCCTTGTCTCTGAGATCGTTCACAGCTTTGTGGAAGTTACCTGTGGCGCTGATGGTTAGGCTGAGGTATGTATCATATTTGTGTGCTTTACGACAAAGGTATCTAGATGGAATTTGCATTTGTGGTCCTGGCAACTGGACCTTTTTTGGAACACCATTATTTTTGTCTTACTGAGATTTACTGTCAGGTCCCAGGTCTGTGCAAAAGATCTAGGTGCTGCTGTAGGCCCTCCTTGGTTGGGGACAGAAAGAACAGATCATCAGCAAACATTAGACATTAGACATTAGATTCTATTAGGGTGAGGCCGGGTGCTGCAGACTGTTCTAGTGCCTTCGCCAATTCTTTGATGTATATGTTGAAGAAGGTGGGGCTCAAGCTGCATCAAGCTGCAAGCTGTTAATGACAATGCAGAGGATTTTCCCAAGGTTGCAGTTGATGCATATCCCACGGTAGTTATTGGGTCAAATTTGTCTCTTTCTCTTTAATTATTTCACTCACTAAAGCCACTCATGAGCAGTTGATAGAGTGGTTGTGTGGCTGTGTATGACTTACTGTTGATGGGGAACGATAGAACGTTGGCCTCCTTAGTCTGGTTGCTGTGATGGACAAGTGGAAAGAGAGACAGACACTTTCAGTTCCCTATTCTGGCATGTGTAACTGTCCCTCTCTGGCTTGGCAAAAAATAGCTACCAACCATGCACTACTTTTTGTAGAGTTCTGATTAAGATTAGCTTAGTAATTAAATATATAACTAAAGATATTACTTTATACATGTACAGTATATGGGAAATGAAACAAACGTTATGCTGCACACACAACGTCAAAGAAATGCTTCTAATCCCTAATGAAATATGTCCTTGTTCTTGCATACATTTCTGAGGATGAACATTTTATGAACATATAGGCCTACAATTCCACACAGATGCTAAATGGCATATAGGACTAATAGAAACAAATTCATTATCCAAACCAAACAGATTTGTGGGGTGGAGTAGATCATTAGAGTGCTAAGAACTTCAGTAGCCACAGCGAGGGAGTGTTTGTGTGTGTGGGTGCGTGTGTGTGTGTGTGTGGGGGTGGTAGTAGCTCGTAGACAGTTCAGCTGCTTGCTCCTCACCAGAGTGTGCCTGTGTGGCCAGCGTCTCATTGGCCAGTGTTGCAGGAAGTCCTCCACAAGTCAAATCAATTCCAATTTTATTAGTCACATGCGCCGAATACAAAAGGTGTAGACCTTCCTATGAAATGCTTACTTATGAGCCCCTAACCAACAATACAGTTAAAAAAACATATATATAAAAGAATAACAGATAAAGTAACAAGTAATTAAAGAGCATCAATAAAATAACAATAGTGAGACTATATACGGGGGGGTACAGAGACAGAGTCAATGTGGGGCGGCACCGGTTAGATGAGGTAGTATGTACACGTAGGTAGAGTTATTAAAGTGACTATGCGTAGATGACAACAGAGAGTAGCAGTGGTGTAAAGAGGGGGGGGACAATGCAAATATTCATTGTAGAAATTTGACTAGATGTTCAGGAGTCTTATGGCTTGGGGGTAGAAGCTGTTTAGAAGCCTCTTGGACCTAAACTTGGGGCTCTGGCACCGCTTGCCGTGCAGTAGCAGAGTGAACAATCTATGACTAGGGTGACTGGAGTCGTTGACAATTTTTAGGGCTGTCCTCTGACAGCGCCTGGTATAGAGGTCCTGGATGGCAGGAAGCTTGGCCCCAGTTATGTACTGGGCCATTCGCACTAGCCTCTGTAGTGCCTTGCGGTCCTAGGCTGAGGAGTTGCCATACCAGGCAGTGATGCAACCAGTCAGGATGCTCTCGAGGGTGCAGCTGTAGAATGTTTTGAGGATCTGAGGATTCATGCCAAATCTTTTCAGTTTCCTGAGGGGGAATAGGTTTTGTCGTGCCGTCTTCACGACTGTCTTGGTGTGCTTGGACCATGTTCGTTTGTTGTTGATGTGGACACCAAGGAATTTTAAGCTCTCAACCTGCTCCACTGCAGCCCCGTCGATGAGAATGGGGGCGTGCTCAGTCCTCTTTTTCCTGTATTCCACAATCATCTCCTCTGTCTTGATCACGTGGAGGGAGAGGTTGTTGTCCTGGCACCACACGGCCAGGTCTCTGACCTTCTCCCTATAGGCTGTCTCGTCGTTGTCGGTGATCAGGCCTACCACTGTTGTGTCATCGGCAAATTTAATGATGGTGTTGGAGTCGTACCTAGCCGTGCAGTCATGAGTGAACAGGGATTACAGGAGGGGACTGAGCACGCACTCCTGAGGGGCCCCTGTGTTGAGGATCAGCGTGGCGGATGTGTTGTTACCTACCCTTACCACCTGGGGGCGGCCCATCAGGAAGTACAGGATCCAGTTGCACAGGGAGTTTAGTCCCAGGGTCCTTAGCTTATTGATGAGCTTTGAGGGCACTATGGTGTTGAACGTTGAGCTGTAGTCAATGAATAGCATTGTCACATAGATGTTCCTTTTGTCCAGGTGGGAAAGGGCAGTGTGGAGTGCAATAGAGATTGCATCATCTGTGGATCTGTCGGGACGGTATGCAAATTTGAGTGGGTTTAGGGTTTCTGGGATGATGGTGTTGATGTGAGCCATTACCAGCCTTTCGAAGCACTTCATGGCTACAGACGTGAGTGCTACGAGTCGGTAGTCATTTAGGCTGGTTACCTTAGTGTCAGAAGTGACATTGGGCACAACACTGTCTTATTTACTGAAAGCATTTGAAGCTTTCCCCTCCAGAAACATTTGTCCTGAGTGAAAGAAAAGGGGTTTGTCCCCGAAGACCACTTGGGAAGTAGTCCACAACACTCGTTAAGCAGCTCTCAACCACATTGAAAACACAGGCCAGTCAACAACAGAGGTTTGTTTTGCACCGGCTTTGCTCTGCATTGCTCAGAGCCTAAGAATAGACTGCTTATTGGCCCCTCTGTCCATATGTGTCTCTTTACTTTGGAGAGTGTGGTGAAGTGATTATGTCAACAAGGAGAATTACTGTATTTACAGCCCTTTCCCATTTCATATTACCATATGCAGACGATTTCACACATGAGTGGTGCAGTGTTTTAGTGGTGTCACAAACAGTTTTGTCCGAGATTGTGTTTCTAGCATGTTTCATATTATTCCCAGTTTGGGATCTTAACAGAATGGGAGTTGTTCAAGAGCAGTACATAATGCTGTAATTTTTCTCTTGAGGCAGGACACAACATGTAAAACATAATAATCAAATATTGATAAGAAACATAAGAAATTAGCTAACCTCACTTTGGTTTCTCTTGAGGAGATCTATGTCTCCTCAAGAGTATAGAAATCTCTGTTGAGCGTATAGGCAAAGGACAAGAGGGAAAGAAGTAAGAGCGTATAGGCAAAGGAAAAGAGGGAAAGAAGTAAGAAGAAAAAAAAGAAAGAAATAAAAGACGGCCCAGAACAGTACCATCAGAGGGGTCATTAATGAGCATTGCTCATGCTGTCATGGCAACCATTATCACAGTAATGTCGCTAATGGCATCGGAGACAGGGCAAGAGAAAGATGTGAAAATTATTGTCAGATTCAATTAGCTCCCTTCCCCTGAACTCAGCTGGTCTGCTGCAGGCCTCCATTGATTAGCTATCAAATTGAATGAAAAATGGGAGCAGTTGAATTCAGATACTCCTTATAGATAGAAGAGGTGGGCTGACCCCATCAAACAGCCTTAATCCTAATCATTACTGACATATTTCTGTGTATTAGGATGCAAATAACCATTTTCACAATGTGATCACCTTGACTATGGTTGATACCATTGCATGTGCAGTAGAGTATATGGCCTCTCAACATAGTAGGGTCAATTAATTCTATGTAATTTTGCAAGGATGTTGTCCAAGGATTTATGTCCAAATCAATATTTGATCTGAGAATATTACTGACACAAAAGTCACCACACATGAAGGTCATTTGATGGCCTAGTTTTAGTAACTGTACTTTATGCTCTATGTGTTTATTCAAAGTGACACTTGTGAAACCCATCTCTTTGAATGGCTTTAAAGGGACAGTTCATCTAAATTACACAACATATTGGTTAATTCCTTACCCTGTAAGCAGTCTATTGACAGGGTAATACAGCAACCCATGCTTTGGTTTTGTGTATCAATGTTTGTCTCCAATTGCAAAAAATGTTGCGTTGTTGTCCAAAAACCAAAGTTAATATCTATGATATAAGTCTTATTTTGTGGGTGTTTCATCTCCAAATTCAGTTACATTAAGATGATTTGGACATGCATTGGTTTTTGGATAAAAAAAGGCATTTGGAGACAGTGGCTGTAAACCAAACCAAAGCATGGAATGCATGTCTTACCTTGTCCATAGACTGCTTAGATGATAAGGAAATCAATATGTCATTTTTTTTAAGTCAACTTGCCACTAGTTATTTCCAGTTTAGTGTTTTGCACACTAGTGAAACATGGGTTCCACAAATGTCATGTGTAGTGGTGTTTTTGTGGACTTTACTGTAGTATTCAATGTAGTGTTTTTGTGAACTGCACTATGCTGTAGTATTTTTGCAGACTGTAGTATTTAATGTAGTTATTTTGCAGACATTACTGTAGTATTTACTACTGTAACGCCCTGGCCATAGAGAGGGGTTTTTGTTCTTTATTTTGGTTAGGCCAGGGTGTTACATTGGGTGGGCGTTCTATGATCGTTTTCTAGGTTTTTTGTATTTCTTTGTTTTGGGCCGTGTGTGGCTCCCAATCAGGCACAGCGGAAGTTCGTTGTTGCTGATTGGGAGTCACACATAAGGAGCATGTTTTTCCTTTGGGTTTTGTGGGTAATTGTTTCTGTTAGTGTTTTGCACCTGACAGGACTGTTTGGCTGTCGGTTTTCTTATTTTTTGAATAGTGTTCTTTCTGCTATTAAATATTCAATGATGAACACTAACTCCGCTGCACCTTGGTCTACTCTCTCTCACGACAGCCGTTACAGAATTACCCACCAAAAACGGACCAAGCAGCGGAGGAAGGAGCAGCACAAGGAGGACTATAGGAAGCAGCGCGCTCGGGAAGTCATGGCATCCTGGTCGCTGGAGGTGTTGGAGTCCAGGATTGACTGGACATGGGATCAATTATTTGACCACTGCAACAACCTGCCGAGGGAGAGCGACGGACACGGGAGGCAGCCCCAAGATTTTTTTGGGGGGGGCACACGGGGAGATTGGCGGAGTCAGGCGGTAGACCTGAGCCAACTCCCCGTGCTTACCGGAAGCAGCGTGGTACTGGTAAGGCACCGTGTTATGCTGTGGAGCGCACGGTGTCTCCAGTGCACGTGCATAGCCCGGTGCGCTACATACCAGCCCCCCGCAAGTGCCATGCGAGGGCAGGCATCGAGCCAGGACGGGTTGTGCCAGCTCAGCGCGTCTGGTCTCCAGTGCGCCTTTTCGGGCCAGGGTATCCTGCACCGGCTCAGCGCACTGTGTCTCCAGGGCGCTGGGAGGGTCCAGTTCGCCCAATGCCTGCTCTCCACCCGTGCCGGGCCAAAGTGGGCATTCAGCCTGGAGTATTGGTAAAGAGCGTAAAGTCTAGAACTCCAGTGCTCCCCCACAGCCCGGTTTATCCTGTGCCTCCTCCTCGGACCAGGCCTCCAGTGGATCTCTCCAGCCTGGTCCGTCCTGTGCCACCTCCCAGGACTAGGCCTCCAGTGGATCTCTCCAGCCTGGTCCGTCCTGTGCCACCTCCCAGGACTAGGCCTCCAGTGGGTCTCCCCATTCTGGTTAAGCCTGGCCTCCTCCTCGGACCAGGCCTCCAGTGGGTCTCCCCATCCTGGTCCGTCCTGTGCCACCTCCCAGGACTAGGCCTCCAGTGGGTCTCCCCATCCTGGTCCGTCCTGTGCCGCCTCCTAGGACTAGGCCTCCAGTGGGAGAAGTTGTCGAGAGTGTGTCCATGTATTTCCTTCCTCTTTCTTCTCAGGGAATTGGAAGTCTTGCTTTGCAAGGAGGTATATCTCATCAATAACTTGAAAATGTTAGACCAATTCCTGTCTTTTTTTAAATTGGTGAGTGCTGAAATGTTGGTGTTGACCAAATTAAAATAATATTATTCTCCTACATAGATTAATTGCTAAAAGAGTTTGACGAGATCATTTATTCTGGCCCACAGGCTGGTGACCCTTCCCTGATGTTGCATTGGTATGATTCACATAATTTTAAAAGTCCAATGCAGCCGTTTTTATCTCAATATCAAATCATTTCTGGGTAACAATTACGTTTTTATTCAAAATAGTCAAAAATGAACAAAAATAGCTTCTCAGTAAAGAGCAATTTCTCAAGCAAGAACTTTGCTAGGACTGTCTGAGAGTGGTCTGTAGGGATGGGAAAACTGAATACTACATTAGAACCGCAATATCACCATTTTCATAATTTCTCAGTATTATCCCATCCTCATAGTGAGGAGATATATACAAAACAGGAACATACTGTTTTGCCTGCACTGGGCCTTTAAATATTGAATTATGTTAAAGGACTGGGACTTCAAATGGTACATATCAAATTACTGCAATTACTATAGACAGCCATCTAAAACACACAGCATGAAGCTGTGTGCACAAAAGCTTTTCATTTGAGATAAAGGCTCCCAAGCCAAGCCAAAAAACAAAATTATATGAACTGCTGTAAACCTAGAGCTTAATGCAAATGGTAAATTCCTTTAATTCTTGCATAGGCTTTGGAAGGTTGTTCCTTATAAAATGACACTGCTGTGGTTTAGTGCAAGTGGTGTTTAGTAATTGGCGGTGTGGCAGACATGTAAGGTGATTGAAATCTAATAGCCACATCAAACACCAAACATTATTAGAGTCATTAGTAAAGTGTCAGGTCCTTACTGTTGATCTGCTGTATCAATGTAATAGTTCGTTTCTTGATGGAAATGCCTAGTCTTGATGACCGCTGAAAAATGGTTGGTTTGTTCCCCAAATTAAAAGTAGCAAAGATTCCTGATGTTCTTCAATACGTTTCAAATAAAGCTTCATAACGTTTGAATGGGAAAACCAATGGGAAACTTTAACGCACACTACCCTTCCACTCAATGTGACTGACAGTATTGACCCATTTGACTTTAGCCAGTCTCATATTATTATGGATAAATAATCCATCCTTGTCATTATCCCATGATGAAATCCAAGTATGAGCTTCAGCAACCTTTGGAAACTTTTAGACCTGACTTTTTTGCTCAGGGCTAATAATAAACTTGGTAACACTTTACTGCAGGTGTCCTAATTCATGCCTTCATAAAGCCTTTATAACAGCTACATAACACATTGCAACATTTGTCATAAGCTATCATAAATCGTTTTAAATAGTTATGAGTAATGGCATAAGATATTAAAAAACTAGTTATAAAGGGTGTCATAGATGACTGTTCATCCTCTTGTCATATGCTCTAATGTTAACTGTTAATAAAAACTTCTATCACAAAGTCTGCATGACAACTTATGTCATATGTTATTTCATGCTACATAAGTCTGTGTCACATTATTACATTGAATGGAATGACGGGTGTCATAACCATGTAGTCTTCCATTATAGTGTGTTCAGACACATTAAGTAAAGTTACATTCATTTGAGGTGTTATAAAACAGTTATGAACGTGCTTAATACGAATGTGCTTAATACCACAGGATGAGATGAAATGATCTCCAAGAAACATTGTCAAATTGGAGCACAGATGTATTTAAGATATTGTTATTTAGACAACAAGACAAACTGCTAAGTTATATAAATTGGACCACGTCCAGATATAAAGGTGGTCCACTGCAAGCTACATGAGCCGACATCTGTCTTCTTCTCCCGTGTTGTATTAGTCCCACTTTTCTTCCAATTTCAGCGATATGATTCACTGGCACAAGAGCTCAAGAGTTACCTAGCTAGCTAGCAATGCATCGATGGGGCCACAGTGGGACTGCTCATGCTCATGTCTTGGCCTTGCGGGTGAATGAATGGCTAGCTAGCTAGTGGCAATACTGTCAAATTACTGTTAACTTTTTACGGTATAGGGGGCAGTATTTTCATTTTCGGATGAAAAGCGTGCCCAGAGTAAACTGCCTGATACTCGGGCCCAGAGTCAAATATTTTCATAGTATTAGTAGATTTGGATAGAAACACTCTGAAGTTTCTAAAACTGTTTGAATGATGTCTGTGAGTATAACAGAACTCATATGGCAGGCAGAAACCGGAAGTGGGAAATCTGAGAATTGTAGTTCTTCTTTTGAATCCCTATCGAAACTACAGTGTCTGTGGGGTCACGTTGCACGGCCTAAGGCTTCCATTGGCTGTCTACAGCCTTTAGAAATGTGTTTCATCCTTCTCCTGTGACTGGGCAGAAAATAGGAGCTCAGTCAATGAGTGGACTGCCTATGGACAAAGGCCTTGGTGATGCGCGAGCCCGCCAGCGCACCCCTCCTTCTTTTTCTTCTTGAATGAATACGCTATTGTCCGGTTTGAATATTATCGACGTTTTATGTTAAAAAATACCCTAAGGATTGATTGTAAACAACGTTTGACATGTTTCTACGAACGGTAATGGAACTATTTGACTTTTCATCTCTGGTACTGCACTTGTGTGTTATGCCTTTGGATAGTGATCTGAACGCACGAACAAAACGGAGGTATTTGGACATAAATATGGAGTATTTTGAACAAAACAAACATTTCTTGTGGAAGTAGGAGTCCTCAGAGTGCATTCTGACGAAGATCAGCAAAGGTAAGAGAATATTTATAATACTAATTCAGAGTTTTGTTGATGCCAGAACTTGGCTGGTAGCTGTATAGCTTGCATCGATGGCCGAGCTATGTACTCAGAATATTGAACAATGTGCTTTCTCCGTAAAGTTATTTTGAAATCTGACAAAGCGGTTGCGTCAAGGAGTACTGTATCTATAATTCTTTCAATAACTGTTGTAAATTTTATCAACGTTTATGATGAGTATTTTTGTAAATTGATGTGCACGTTCACTAGTGGTTTTGGTGGGAATACATTTTCTGAACATCACGCGCCAATGTAAAATGCTGTTTTTGGATATAAATATGAACTTTATCGAGCAAAACATACATGTATTGTATAACATAAAGTCCCATGAGTGTCATCTGATGAAGATCATCAAAGGTTAGTGAATATTTTAGCTGTACTTTTGGTTGTTGTGATGCATGTCCTTGGTTGGAATATGGCTGTGTGGTTTTTCTTGTGAAGTTTATGTCCTAACATAATCTAATTTTATGCTTTCGCCGTAAAGCCTTTTTGAAATCGGACAATGTGGTTAGATTAACCTCTCTAGGGGAGGTGGGACGAAATATATATAAATATGAACTTGATTGAACGAAACATGCATGCATTGTATAACATAATGTCCTAGGGTTGTCATCTGATGAAGATCATCAAAGGTTAGTGCTGCATTTAGCTGTGGTTTTGTTTTTTGTGACATGATATGCTACCTTGAAAAATGGGTGTCTGATTATTTCTGGCTTGGTACTCTGCTGACATAATCTAATGTTTTGCTTTCGCTGTAAAGCCTTTTTGAAATCGTACAGTGTGGTTAGATAAAGGAGAGTCTTGTCTTTAAAATGCTGTGAAATAGTCATATGTTTGAAAAATTGAAGTTTTTGTATTTTTGAGGAATTTGTAATTCGCGCCACGCCTATCATTGGATATCGGAGCAGGTGTTCCGCTAGCGGAATGTCTAGATGTAAGATTAAGAAAGTAGCAGAAATGTGCAGAAAGTAGTTTTGAATGCATTTTATTTTGTTGGGAAACAACAGTGATATATTCTTATATACTGTACAATGAGGAATTCAACTACAAAATACTAATCTTCTCCCAGTTTTCAAACCATTGACCCTACCCACAAGGTGTATAAACAACAACAATAAATTAGAATAAAATAAGATAATAGATACAAAACAAAAATGTGAAGAACATAAATCAATCAACTCTAATTAGCACATGTAGGACAGCATGCCAGTGTGTGTGCATGGACTTTGCCGATGTATTTCTCACATGTGAAGCACATAGCATTTGTTTTACAGTCCTTCTTTGGGGGGCAGAATTGGCATCTCCTCCTCTTGCTTGCCTCAGCTGCAGCCTCAGGACAAGGACTGATGATCAGGACAAGATTCAGCCCCCTGAACAGCTTTCACAAGCGCTGCAGAGGCTGCTGTGCTGGAGAAGCGCTCCCTTCTTTGAATTTTTGGGCTTTCAAGTGCATTTCCCAGGTGCTCCAGGAACACCATCCTCTTGTTCCGCTTATCAGGCATCCAGGTAGGGTTGATCCTGTTCTATATCAAGAAGGCATTGTATGAGGACACATCATTGATGTAATGGAAGATGACCAGGGGCCAGCAGGCAATCATCCTCTTGCAGCTGTAAGTTCCGTTCACCTTGTCCAGGTTGTCCACGCCTTCTTTGTTGTGGTTGTAGTCGAGGATGATGGCTGGCTTCCTGTCCTCACAATCACTGATCTCAGCCATTTTGTGCAGTGTGCTCAGGAGGACAACATTCTTGTTCCTCTTTGGGAGGAAAGAAACTAGAATGGTGGTGGGTTTGAATGCAAACTTTCTTGAGAAGGCCTGTCTCCCCCTTGTTGCGAGGAGTGCAGGGGGGAGCTCAGGCTTTTGAACTGTGCCAACCATGGCTGGCTGTCATGTGCCTTTTAGTGAGGAGTGGCTTCCGTCTGCCGTGCTGTAGAGATGGGAGAACCTTCCAGAAGGACAACCATCTCCACAGAGGAACTGTGGAGCTCTGTCAGAGTGACCATTGGGTTCTTGGTCACCTCTCTAACCAAGGCCCTTCTCCTCTGATTGCTCAGTTTGGCCGGGTGGCCAGATCTAGGAAGCGTCATGGTGGTTCAAAATTTCTTCCATTTAAGGAGGAAGGAGGCCACTGTGTTCTTGGGGACTTTCAATGCTGCAGACATCCCCAGATCTGTGCCTCGACACAATCCTGTCTCGGAGATCTACGGGCAATTCCTTTGATCTCATGGCTTGGTTTTTGCTCTGATATGCACTGTCAACTGTGGGACCTTACATAGACAGGTGTGTGCCTTTCCAAATCATGTCCAGTCAATTGAATTTTCTACAAGTGGACTCCAATCAAGTTGATCAATAGAAACAGGATGCACCTGAGCTCAATGTTGAGTCTCATAGAAAACGGTCTGAATACCCTGTTTTTTATTTTTAATACATTTATAAAAATTTCCAAAAACCCATTTTCACTTTTTCATTATGGGTTATTGTGTGTAGATTGGTGAGAAAAAATGCATTTAATCCATTTTAGAATAAGGATGTAACGTAACAGCATGTGGAAAAAGGGAACGGGTCTGAATACTTTCTGAATGCACTGTATGTCAACAAGATAGACAGTTATCTATTACACCCATTATAACATGTTTTTAACATTAACATTATAACATGTTTTTTATGATTTAAACTATACTGAACAAAAATATAAATGCAACATGTAAAGTGTTGGTCCCATGTTTCATGAGCTGAAATAAAAGATCCCAGAACTGTTTATATGAACAAAATGCTTATTTCTCTCAAATTTGGTGTAGGCATGTGTTTCATCCCTGTTAGTGAGCATTTCTCCTTTGCCAAGATAATCCACCTGACAGGTGTGACATATCAAGAAGCTGATTAAACAGCATGTTCATTGTACAAGCATACCATGTGCTGGAGACAATAAAAGGCCACTCTAAAATGTGATGTTTTGTCACACAACATGCACCTGTCTCGAAACAAGGGCAGGGGGGAAAAAATACATGTAATCTATGCACTTACATAGGGAATGGAGGACGCTTTTCCCTGTGGTTCATTTTCATGCCAGCCAGGTAGGCTATACTCCTTTTGTAAAGAGAAGCAAATTAGGAAAGTTGACAAATAACTATAGTAGGCCTAGCCTATAGAAAGCTGATGGGATCATCCTCTTTTTAATAGAGGCCATCACTTTGTTTTCTCACGCAATTGCATAGCTTATAGAAATGTTGCGCAACATGAGCTCATGAACTCTCATGAAGTGTTTGATTAGATTTTCGAAAACATTTGCATTGATGTCAGAGTGATTAGAGGACAATAGAGTGCTGAGTACCAGGCAGTTAGCAAGTTTGATAGCCTACTCACGACAATCAGCAGCATCAGAGCTTGGAGAAGCCGAATTACCGTGACTAAACGGTCACATGGAATTTGACTGCCATCATGACTCGGGACCGTCGGTGTGGCGGTAATACGGTCACCGTTAACAGCCCTATGAACAACTGAAGAATTTCTGCACAAACTGTCAAAAACCCTCGCAGGGAAGTTCATCTGCATTCTCGTCGTCCTCACCAGGGTCTTGACCCGACTGCAGTTCAGTGTCTTAACCGACTTCAGTGGGCAAATGCTCACCTTCGATGGCCAATGACATGCTGTAGAAGTGTGCTCTTCACGGATGAATCCTGGTATCAACTGTACTGGGCAGATGGCAGACAGCGTGTATGGCATCATGTGAGGGAGATGTTTTCTGATGTCAACATTGTGAACAGAGTGCACCATGGTGGCCGTGAGGTTATTATGGGCAGCATATGGTAATGCACGGCCCAATGTCGCAAGGATCTTTACACAATTCCTGGAAGCTGAAAATGTCCCAGTTGATCGATGGCCTTTATACTCAGAAGACATGTCACCCATTGAGCATGTTTGGGATGCTCAGGATCGACATTTACGACAGTGTGTCCCAGTTCCCGCCAATATCCAGCAACTTTGCATAGCCATAATAAAGATGAATTGGGACAATATTCCACAGGCCACAATCAACAGCCTGATCAACTCCATGTGAAGGAAATGTGTCATGCTGCATGAGTCAAATGTTGGTCACACCAGATACTGACTGGTTTTCTGATCCACTCCCCTACCTTTTTCTTTGTAAGGTACTGTATCTGTGACCGACAAATGCATATCTGTATTCCCAGTCATGTGAAATCCATAGATTCGGTCCTAATTAATTTATGAACAGTAACTCAGTAAAATCTTAGAAATTGTTGCATGTGGCATTTATATTTTTATTCAGTATACTTATGAAAGTTATGACAAATGGTTTAATGTGTTATATAGCTGTTATAAGGACTTTATGAATACATAAATAAGGACAGCTACAGTAAAGTGTCACCATAAACTCTTCTTTGAATGATGCAGTGTCCCGAGCAGACAGCACGTGTCAATGATGAGAGACCACATTGGACAAGTAGGGCCACTTGTCACCACTCTAACATTATTTACAGAGGCAGGACACCCTAGCTCGCTCCCAGCTCTGGCTTGGTTATTTTATGTAAAGCAGAACCAGAAGCCAGCTGTGACTTTCTCTCTCTCTACCTGCCCTGTGGATCCAGCCTCCACTGCTGGCTTATTAGTGTTGCCACACCAGACTATCCTACTGCCCCACCGCTGTATTCACACTGCCCTCCAAGCTAACGCAACCACTTTCTAGCAGCCATTCAATCAAACTGTGTTACTGCCACCATCTCTCAATTAGGTTACCTTCTTCGGCCCATTCCCTACCACACTACACTTTGTCTGTCTATTGCTTTTACATCCACCTCTGCTCCATCAGACCATTTGCAATGCCTTGATTAATCTTTCCATGTTTTGTATGTATGCATTCACATTTGTGCTATGTGTGTGTGTGTGTGTGTGTGTGCGTGCGTGCGTGACCTCTGAAAACAGATGCACTCATCAAAAAGTCTGAGGAGGAATGCCGACACTGCGCCTGGGAATGCTGTTGTGACCCTCCACATTACATGGGGAAATGCTACACATTCCCAGAAGTCTTTCGGTCTGTAATAGCAACCTCTAACATGGTTAGCATCTAACCATGGTCTAGAAAGGTTTAGCGGCTTCATAGAGTACATGGGAATATCTTTTTAGACCTTTTTTGTTCTTACCATTGTTTCTTTCTTGGATGAGTGATTTATGCTTTGGGAGCAGAGGCAGTGGCTAGCCCAGTATGTGGTGCTCACGCTCAGTCTTCAAAGGCACTGTGGCCAAGAAGCGGAGGGTGTGATAACTGATGACACACGCGCACAGGGACACATGCATATGCACACATACACACATTAAACATTAACAAGAGCACACAACACCTGTTGATCATGTCTTTAATGGCATCAGGCCTCCCACAGGTGGGAGGGTGGTGGGCAACACTGTCTACTGCATACATTCTATAAACAGTCATTACATTTTCCATTCAAACTGGGAGAACTGGTGTGCACCATGTTACATCACAATAAGCAGCCAGCATCAGTAGCAAGCCAAACTCAGACTCACACTGCCATTGAGTCCTCAGTCCATCTGTCCCCACATCCGTACACCCCACAAAATGATATGTAGCTGTCCCACGTTAAAAAAAACTGCCCATACTGACCAGCTGTGCTTGCAGGTCCTACATCATCATTGCCCATGGTTGTCGCTGGTGCGCCCCCATACACAAACAACAACCACAAAACAAAAGGTATAGGGTATATGACAAATATACACTACACTAAGGCACGTGGTTTCCTACTTGTGTCCCCCACTCCCTTCTCTCATCTCACCCCCAGCCACCCCAGCCTCACGCCTCCATAAGACCACCAAAAGGTATTGTAATTCAACATCTCGGATGGACCACCAACGCTGTTTCTCACTGTGCTCAACGCCAACTCTCCTGCCAGTGGACAGACACTCTGCCAGCCCCTGGGATGTGGACTGGAAAAGACCTGCTTTGGACCCAATCTGAAATGTCACACTATTCTCTGGAGCATATTAAAGATAAACTCTCCCCTGTTTAATAAGACTACAGTTGCGTGCATGTGAATATTGTAGTTGCATGATGGTTGACTTGGTTTGGTCAATATACTATGCTGCTGGTCATGTGTTCAAATATTATGATAATTATATTTGCCACCGAGTGTGTGACGTAGAAGTCCGTCACTGGCCGCGGGCAGCATTTGGTACTTTAACGCACGCACACATTCATCACTCCTCCCTGCTCCATTATCAGATAAGTTAACTTGTGTGTCGACCCACATTGTTAACTTCTCTATCTTAGTACATACATTTCACACTTACGTCAGTAACCGGTTAGGGTATAAAGAAATAAACAGACAAGTGTTCATATTTAATATAAGCAATATTTATTATACTTAGATGTTATGGATGAGCGCGTTGTTTGTTCTGTTCCTCTCTCTCTCCATCTCTGTAGCTTCCGGGTATGCGGGATAAGGACCCGAGCTAAGGGAATTGGGCTTACTTTGTAGTGCCTGTCCGGAATGGCTCATTAATGTAAATGGGCATATTGGAAGACACTGTCAGTAGTGATGTAATTTTGTAAATGTTATATTGTGATGTTGTTTCATAAACGTGTTGCAATGTATATATTTTGGTATGTTTAGATAAATGGAAACTGTAGGTTGAATAGGTAATTGCTTAATTAATTAGTGTTAATTGTTCTGAGGGGAGGGGCTACCCCTACAAAAGGAGCCTCTCTTTCAGTTCATCGAGAGGCATTTTGGATTGAGTTGTGGGTGGGGCAGCATTGTTTTTAAGCTGTCCCATAAGGTTTGATGGCAGTACTGTTGTTTTTGTTTCGGAATCACTATGTAAATAAACACCTTTGCACAGAAGAACTTTTGCGGCTCCGCCATCTTTTATTTTTTATGGAGGTTAGGTTTTCCAGTTTAGCCTTCTGGCCTACTCTACGTGACAGAGTTTTATAATGTAGTTTGTTGTTTTCATAACACTTTCTATTGAAACACTTTCTATGAAAGTGAAAATGGTTACTATTGTTTGCTCTTATAATGTTATCATACAACTAAATGATAACCGGATTACAACATTCCCATATATTAAGGGAATGCTTCTTGTTAACATAGCGATGACAATTAATTTGCAGTCTATCCACTCATGGATACCAAAGCTCAATCTTCTTTTGTCATAGTCAGAAATCAATTTAGAAAACAGAGAATGTTTTTTCTGGTCCATTCATTGTTCTAATACTCAATGCTGTATTGCTAATTCTCATGTAATCAAAATCTACATTTCTGTACACGCTCGTCCCTCCGACAAGGCAATTCATGAACATAGGGGTAATCACAATAATTATGTAGTGACAGAATATGCTGATTATGTGATTAAGTGTGCATGTAATTGGCAATAT
This sequence comes from Salmo salar, assembly GCF_965601325.2. Taxonomy (NCBI): domain Eukaryota; kingdom Metazoa; phylum Chordata; class Actinopteri; order Salmoniformes; family Salmonidae; genus Salmo; species Salmo salar. The sequence continues at coordinate 11,756,768 of NC_138310.1, read as the reverse complement.
TGTTATTTTTAGCTAGAAGTTAATTGCTAATGGAGATCTTGTAATTGGATCAGCCAATTGCAACATTGCAAATCTATTAACTGCTAATAATTGCTGCAAAGTGAGAACAGAGAGAGTGGGAGGAAGGTGTTTACAGGGATAAGTATCTGTCTCTGTGGTGGAGCGAGTGGGGGAAAAAACATTGTCAAATGTTACACTTGCAGCTTTACCCTTATATAAGAAAATGTTGGATTATTTCCCAACGTGATTGTAACTAGTTTTTTGTGTGTGGCTCGAGATAGAAGGGGAACAATATAGGAAAAAACCTGTATTACAAGGTAATCATAATGTCCTGTTCCTTGATATATAATGGTAGGGACACAATAATACTTATCGTAATTTGACAAATGTTTTTCTGAGAAATGTGTTTATGGTCAAATCAATTAGAGGATGCTATAACCACAGTCTCTAAAATAGCTTAAGTGTTCACGGACATCTGTTTGTGTGTAAACAGCCACCTTATCCGCCATAAGCAGCCTATCCCACATGAAAATATACTATAGTAGACAGTGGTATAAATACTAGTAGTATTCACTGTAGTGTTTTTCTGACTTTACTGTAGTGTTCATTGTAGTATGCTGTAGTATGTACAGTTTACAATAGTATAAATGCTGTAGTAAAATAACTTTAGTATGTACACTATAGTAATTAATGTAGTGTTTTTGCGGATTGTATACGCAACAAAAATACAAATGCAACAAGTACGGTGTTGGTCCCATGTTCATGATCTAAAATAAAAGATCCCATACATTTGTCATACGCACAAAAAAAAGCATATTTCTCTGTTAGAGAGCATTTCTCCTTTGCCAAGATAATCCTGATCGGCTATGAAAAGCCAACTGACAATTACTCCTGAGATGCTGACCTGTTGCACCCTCGACAACCACTGTGGTTATTATTATTTGACCCTGCTGGTCATCTATGAACATCTCAACATCTTGGCCACATTCTGTTATAATCTTGACCCGGCACAGCCAGAAGAGGAGTGGCCACCCCTCATAGCCTGGTTCATCTCTAGGTTTCTTCCTAGGTTCTGGTCTTTCAAGGGAGTTTTCCTAGCCACCGTGCTTTTAAACACCTGCATTGCTTCCTGTTTGGGGTTTTAGGCTGGGTTTCTGTACAGCACTTTGTGACATCAGCTGATGTAAGAAGGGCTTTATAAATACATTTTATTTGATATGATTTGAGCCATCCACCTTACAGGTGTGGCATATCAGGAAGCTGACTAAACGGATCATTCCACAGGTGCACGTTGTGCTCCGTACAAAAAAAGGCCACTCTAAAATGTGCAGTTTTGACAAACAACACAATACCACAGATGTTTCAAGTCTTGAGGGAGCATGAAATTGGCATGCTGACTGCAGGCATGTCCACCAGAGCTGTTGCAAGATAATTGAATGTTCATTTCTCTACCATAAGCCGCCTCCAACGTCATGTTAGATAATTTGGCTGTACGTCCAACCAGCCTCAAAAACGCAGACCACGTGTAACCACACATTTACATTTACATTTACGTGATTTAGCAGACGCTCTTATCCAGAGTGACTTACAAACAGCCCAGGACCTCAACATCCGGCTTCATCACCTGTGGGATCATCTGAGACCAGCCACCCGAACAGCTGATGAAACTGTGGGGTTTGCAAATAATTTCTGCACAAACTGTCAGAAACCATCTCAGGGAAGCTGATCTGTGTGCTTGTCGTCCTCACCAGGGTCTTGACCTGACTGCAGTTTGCCATCGTAACCGACTTCAGTGGGCAAATGCTCACCTTCAATCGCCAATGGAATGCTTGAGAAGTGTGCTCTTCACGGATGAATCCCTGTTTCAACTGTACCAGGCAGATGGCAAACAGCGTGTATGGTATTGTATAGGCAAACGGTTTGCTGATGTCAACGTTGTGAACAGACTGCCTCATGGTGGCAGTGGAGTTATGGTATGTGCAGTCATAAGCTATGGACAACAAACACACTTGCATTTTATCGATGGCAATTTAAATGCACGGAGAGACCGTGATGTGATTCTGAGGCCCATTGTCGTGACATTAATCTGCCGCCTTCACCTAATCTTTCAGCATGATAATGCACAGCCCCATGTCTCAAGGATCTGTACACAACTTCTAGAATCTGAACATTTCCTTGTTCTTCCATGGACTGCATACTCATCAGACATGTCACCCATTGAACATGTTTTGGTTTGCTCTGGATTGACGTGTACAACAGAGTTCCAGTTCCAGCCACTATCCAGCCACTTCACACTGCCATTGAAGAGGAGTGGGACAACATTCCACAGACCACAGTCAATGACCTGATCAACTCCATGCAAAGGAGATGTGTTGCGCTGCATGAGGCAAATGATGGTCACACTAAGTACTGACTGGTTTTCTTACCCACATCCCTACTTTTTTTTAAAGGTATCTGTATTCCCAGGCATGTGAAATCCATTGATTAGGGCCTAATGCATTTATTTTAATTGAATGATTTCCTCATATTAACTGTAACTCAGTAACATTTTTGAAATTGTTGCGTACATATTTTTGATCAGTGTGGTATACTGTAGTATTTATTGTAGTGTTTTTGCAGACTGTAGTATTTACTTTTTTAAAACTTTTTTTAATTATTATCTATGACATAAATTTTGAGAAAACCAACTGGACAAATACTAAAAGAGCAAATGTTCTATAAACTGGAGGGAGGCAGACAGACAGGCAGGCAGGCAAGTAAGTAGGCAGGACTGCTCTTTTCTATAAACTATATGGAACACAGTATGGTTTATACTTGGCATGTAGGTTTCTTACTTATAGGTGGCACAAATTGGGATATGGGGGAGGGGAATGGGCAGGATATACACTGTATGCAAATAAAATACTGTAGTATATACTATAGTTAAAAAAACTGTAGTGTTTTAGCAGACTGTAGTGTCTCAAACAAAAACACATGCGTTTTCTTTTTTTTTCATCTTTGAAATGCAAGAGAAAGGAAATACATTGAGAAAGGATTCTATGTGTAATTTAGATGTTGTCCACAAGATGACAGAAGTATGTGTGCAAAGTTGATCCGACTGATCCAGTGAAGAATTACATCACCACACAATATTTTGTATCAAGTCTGCCAGTAGTTTGCCCAAATGTGCCGAATTGGTAAATTTATACATTTTGAAGTACATAACTATAGAGAACATACAAAAATCCTGGATCATTAGCTTCCCTACAGAAAATACGCTAACCTTCACACATCTAGATAGCCGAGCGGGATGGGTGTGGAGGCAGAGACAGCAGTGGGGTCAAACTGTAGAACCGAGTTCCTACATTTGAATATAAAAATATATTTTTTTCAAACAAAACTACACTCCATTTTATCTCTGGGACCCTCAAGATGACAAATCAGAGCAAGATTACTGAATGTAAGTACATTATTTACCTGCAGAAGTTAATGTATCAAACCAGTTGCGGTGATAAAAGTGTTTGTTGTTGTGCACTATCCTGAAACAGTAGCATGGTATTTATTGCTGTAATAGCTACTGTAAATTGGACACTGGAGTTAGATTAACAAGAACTTAAGCTTTCTGCCCATATAAGATATGTCTGTGTCCCAGAAAGTTGGCTGTTTACAACATCATTCTAGTCACATTATCGCATATTGAGCAACAACTGTCCCGGTTTAGGGATATCAATCCCGTAGATGATAAGGAATGCATTTGGTGGGGTCAATTGAGTGTGGCTAAGAACTAGGGGTCTGGAAAGTTACTGAGTGAGGGAAAAGGCAATAATTTGGTAGCGGTCACTGATAAGGTTGGATAGCTGTGGATTAGTGAGGAATTTGGGCCGAGGTCATGTCAGGTCAGAACAGTTTTATTACACACACCACCTAAGTTCCTGCCTATCAACAGATATGTATCATGAACACTTTCCACGCTGCGCCTTGGTCCACTTCGCCTTCTAACAACGAGAGCCGTTACAGTCTAGATGTGCAAGGAGGAGACTCTGCCTAATAGGAGGGTATAAATACTTGTGCTGGTGGAAACATGTCTTTGTCTTTTCAGCTGTTTGACCCAGTGGGTGAATAAACTTGGTTTGAGCTTTGACTAGTTGTCCTTTAGTTTTTCACTCTCTTTGTCAGAACCTAACAATAGTAAGTACTACACATTCTTGAGGGATACTACAGTGTGTGGTATAGTATTCTACAGTAAACTACAGTTTACTACAGAATTCTATAGTAAGTACTGTAGTATTCTTTAGCAAATTGTAGTATTTATTTCCGTAGTAGAATGTTTCTCCACCTGACAGCATTATCTTTCATATTACTGCAACACACATCCTCCACCAACTCTGCTGATGTCCTGTAACAAAGAGAAGGAGGAAATGAAAATGATTCCAAACAATTCCAACAGGTGTTGGAATTATACTAGATGAGTTGGGTGTGTGACCTCACATGAAAGAGCAATAAATTGTTCCTCACTATTAGCAAGTGTGTAACTGGTTATAAGTAATTATGAGAGAGTGAGACATGGAAAGAGGGCAAGCGATTGAGAGAAAGACAAAGAGAGAGAGGAGAGAGGGGGGAGGGAGAGAGGGAGGTGTTCTGTATGGCACGATGTGCTGTATGTCGTACTGTAGGTTTTTATGGTTTACGACAGGGTGCTGCTTTACTTATGAATGGGTTGTCAGAATGAGTGGCATGTCATTAAATGTCAGAGTGATGAACAATGTGAAACCGTGCTGATGTGTGTTCTTCTACAGCTAAGCTAGATATAACATTGGCGACGAAGATGGTTGAGTTTAGCTTACCACCGCCAGCACCATTCCTCGCCGTGCCTGGTGAACCTCCAGTCCGTGGAATAACTGGCTTTAAAGTTTTAACACTTATCTCAAAGCTATGGACTTTTCTACAATCTCCGACAATCGGAGGACAGCACAGCTCCATCACTGCCTCGGTACAGAGGGACCGAGGATTTTCAGAGCACTTGGAACGGCTCCCACATTCACCTCTGCAGTCAGCTTCCTACGGAACAACTTCGATGGGAAAGTGTGAGTGCTCCTCCGACGATACCGGCTACGGGAAAAGACACCAACAGCCCGGTGATTCCATTCAAACTACGTGGCTAATCTGAGGGATTTAGCTTGCTCTTATAACTACGGGACACGTCAGGATGAGATCATCAGGGATCAGCTGATAGTGGGGACCTTATGTGGAAAAACAATGGAGAAACTGATTTTTGAATTGGATAATAACTTGGAGCTATTAAATTAGCACTCCAGGTTGTAGCGGCTTTGGAATGCTCTACTATGCTAACAGACAGCTCTGCAGCATAAACTGGGCCCCCAGCCATTCTCACACAGCAGATTCAGCCCACGCAGGTGCACTACAGCAATCACGTGCTGTGCACGCCCTCCCACGTCGATAGCTGAATGGACACAGGCACTGGCATACCCATGCACCAGGCACACAGACAAACAGAAGTTGCTGTGGCAACTGTGGGGCTAACTCTCATGATTCAAGGGCTTCAAACTACCCAGCACATGGAAAGATACAGTGCCTTGCAAAAGTATTCATCCCCTTGTCTTTTTTCCTTTTTTGTTGCATTACAACCTGTCATTTAAATACATTTTTATTTGGATTTTATGTAATGGACATACACAAAATAGTCCAAATTGGTGAAGTGAAATTAAAAAATAACTTGTTTAAAAAATTTTTTTTTTTTTTTAAATAGAAAATTGTTGCGTGCATATGTGTTCACCCCCTTTGCTATGAAGCCCCTAAATAAGATCTGGTGCAACCAATTACCTTCAGAAGTCACATAATTCGTTAAATAAAGTCCACGTGTGGACAATCTAAGTGTCACATGATCTCAGTATATATTCACATGTTCTGAAACTCCCCAGACTCTGCAACAGCACTAAGCAAGGGGCACCACCAAGCAAGAGGTACCATGAAGACCAAGTAGCACGCCAAACAGGTCACAGACAAAGTTGTGGAGAAGTACAGATCAGGGTTGGGTTAAAAAAAAATATCATAAACTTTGAACATCCCACGGAGCACTATTAAATCCATTATTAATAACCTGTTAGGGCTAGGGGGCAGTATTGACACGGCTGGATAAAAAACATACCCGATTTAATCTGGTTACCACTCCTACCCAGTAACTAGAATATGCATATACTTATTACATATGGATAGAAAACACCCTAAATTTTCTAAAACTGTTTGAATGGTGTCTGTGAGTATAACAGAACTCATTTGGCAGGCAAAACCCTGAGACATTTTCTGACAGGAAGTGGATACCTGATGTGTTGTATTACCTTTAAACCTATCCCATTGAAAAACACAGGGGCTGAGGAATATTTTGGCACTTCCTATTGCTTCCACTAGATGTCACCAGCCTTTACAAAGTGTTTTGAGTCTTCTGGAGGGAGATCTGACCGAACAAGAGCCATGGAACGATGATGGCCCATTAGACACCTGGCGCGCGAGTTCATGTTGGGTACCCTCGTTCCAATACGTTATAAAAGAGTATGCATTCGTCCACCTTGAATATTATTCATGTTCTGGTTAAAAAAGGCCCTAATGATTTATGCTATACAACGTTTGACATGTTTGAACGAACGTAAATATATTTTTTCCCCTCGTTCATGACGAGAAGTCCGGCTGGCTTAGATCATGTGCTAACAAGACGGAGATTTTTGGACATAAATGATGAGCTTTTTTGAACAAAACTACATTCGTTATGGACCTGTGATACCTGGAAGTGACATCTGATGAAGAGAATCAAAGGTAATGGATTATTTACATAGTATTTTCGATTTTAGATCTCCCCAACATGACGTCTAGTCTGTATCGCAACGCGTATTTTTCTGGGCGCAGTGCTCAGATTATTGCAAAGTGTGATTTCCCAGTAAGGTTATTTTTAAATCTGGCAAGTTGATTGCGTTCAAGAGATGTAAATCTATAATTCTTTAAATGACAATATAATATTTTACCAATGTTTTCTAATTTTAATTATTTAATTTGTGACGCTGACTTGACTGCCGGTTATTGGAGGGAAACGATTTCCTCAACATCAATGCCATAGTAAAACGCTGTTTTTGGATATAAATATGAACTTGATAGAACTAAAAATGCATGCATTGTCTAACATAATGTCCTAGGAGTGTCATCTGATGGAGATTGTAAAAGGTTAGTGCATCATTTTAGCTGGTTTTATGGTTTTGGTGACCCTGTCTTTGACTTGACAAAACATTACACACAACTCTTGTAAATGTACTGTCCTAACATACTCTAAATTTATGCTTTCGCCGTAAAACCTTTTTGAAATCGTAAAACGTGGTTAGATTAAGGAGATGTTTATCTTTCAAAGTGTGTAAAATAGTTGTATGTTTGAAAAATTTGAATTTTGACATTTATTTGGATTCAAATTTGCCGCTCTTGAAATGCACCTGCTGTTGATGGAGTGCACCACGGGTGGCACGCTAGCGTCCCACCTAGCCCATAGAGGTTAATGAAATGATACAAATCCCCCAAAAATCCATTTTAATTCCAGGTTGTAAGGCAGCAAAATAGGAAAAATGCCGAGGTGGGTGAATACTTTCGCAAGCCACTGTATGCAAGAACTGTTCAAAACACAATCACTTTGCAGAAGTGTGTCGTTCTGCCCCAGCTACTAGCTCCACTCAGAACAGGCCCTTATTTTCATCTCACTCATAACACACTGAAGTCCGAACTGTCTCCACCAACAATTTGTCATTCAAGACATGCACTGTGCAGCTTGGCAAGGTGGGGTTGCCTTTGCTACTGGATACTGGCACTGCAGTGTTGTTGCTCAACCTTTCCACTTACTACAAGTTTTCCAGTCACTGATCTACCACTCCAGCAGTCCTCCACTGCCCTGTGTGGGCATGGTAGCTCCAAGACATTGCAGGCACCCTCCAGGTCCCAGTGCACTACGGAGCCAAGTATCTGCCGTCATTCACATTTCCCGTTGCAAAGCTGGGTGCCAACCTCCAGGGCCTCGACCTCTTCACAGGCTTGAGGTTTACGCAGATAGATGACAGCGGGTCAGCTATCCACCAGGTTAGATGCACATGGAAAAATAACTGGCCAGCTCTGTTTGATGGACTGGGCTGCCTCAAAGCCTTTACTCACAGGCCACTAGGGACCTTAAGCGTGACCCAATTCATGTATCCCCTGCAGTGCATCCCCTTTGCACTGCGTGATGATGTCACAAAATATCTCCTGTCAAAGTTGGTGGCAGACATCATTGAGCCAGTCAACGTTGCTCACTGGATTTGAAACTTGGTTATTGCAAACAAAAGTCAAGTGGGATCCGGACCTGTGTGGATTTCCGTGCTGTGAACAAGGCTGTTGTCCCGGATAAGTACCCCTTGCCTACAGCTGAGGAGCTGGCCGCACAATTTCATGGCTCCAGGGTCTTCACGAAGCTCGACCTGCGTCAACGCCTACTCCCCCTCAGGAAATTTGACATGGGTCCTCAGATCGCCAAAAAGTTATACAGCTGCACCATCGAGAGCAGCCTGACTGGTTGCATCACCACCTGGTATGGCAACTGCTAGGCCTCCGACCGCAAGGCACTACAGAGGGTAGTATGTACAGCCCAGTACATCACTGAGGCCAAGCTTCCTGCCATCCAGGACCTCTATACCAGGCGGTGTCAGAGGAAAGCCCTAAAAATTGCCAAAGACTCCAGCCACCCTAGTCATAGACTGTTCTCTCTGCTACCGGATGGCAAGTGGTACCGGAGCGCCAAGTTTAAGTCCAAAAGGCTTCTTAAGGAGAAGTGTATCTATAATTCTTTGAATAAATGTTGAATGTTTTATCAACGTTTATGATGAGTATTTCTGTAAATTGATGTGCTCATTCACCAGGAGTTTTGGGGGGCAAAACATTTCTGAACATTACACGCCAATGTAAAATGGGGTTTTTGATATAAATATGAACTTTATCGAGCAAAACATACATGTATTGTGTAACATGAAGTCCTATGAGTGCAATTTGATGAAGATCATCAAAGGGTAGTGATTCATTTTAGCTGTATTTCTGTTTTTTTGTGACGCCTCTCCTTGCTTGGAAAATGGCTGTGTGGTTTTTCTTGTCTCGGCGCTGTCCTAACATAATCTAATGTTATGCTTTCACCGTAAAGCCTTTTTGAAATCGGACAATGTGGTTGGATTAATGAGAAGTGTATCTTTAACCTGTTAGGGCTAGGGGGCAGTATTGACACGGCCGGATAAAAAACGTACCCGATTTAACCTGTTTGGGCTAGGGGGCAGTATTGAGAATTTTGGAAAAAATATGTGCCCATTTTTAACTGCCTCCTACACCAACTCAGAAGCTAGAATATGCATATTATTGTTCAGGTTTGGATAGAAAACACTCTAAAGTTTCTAAAACTGTTTGAATGGTGTCTGTGAGTATAACAGAACTCCTATGGCAGGCAATAACCTGACATGGTTTCATGCAGGAAGTGGCATGTTTGACAAGGAGTCGTGCGTCTTGCATCTGTTTATTGAAGAGTAAGGATCTTAGCTGTAACGTGACAATTCCCAGGGCTCCAATAGGCTCTCAGGACCCGGGAAAATCATGAAGGTTGACGAGGCAGCCTCAGGCTGAAACAGATTATCACCTTATCCAAGTGTCCCATTAGGTGACAATGGAATGAGGCGCGTGCGCGATTAGCCCCCGTGGAGTATTTTAATTCGGCTGTTTAGTTTATTGCAGATTCCCGGTCGGAATATTATCGCTTTTCTACGAGATAAATGGCATAAAAATTGGTTTTAAACAGCGGTTGACATGCTTCAAAGTACGGTAATGGAATATTTAGACATTTTTTGTCACGCCATGCGCGACCGTGGATTACCATTCGTATAGTGTCTAGAACGCACGAACAAAACGACGCTATTTGGATATAACTATGGATTATTTGGGACCAAACCTACATTTGTTATTGAAGTAGAAGTCCTGGGCGTGCATTCTGACGAAGAACAGGAAAGGTAAGAACATTTTTCTTATAGGAAATGTTATTATGGTGAAGGCTAATCTTGCCGGGTGTCTAAATAGCTAGCCGTGATGGCTGGGCTATGTACTTAGAATATTGCAAAATGTGCTTCATCCGAAAAGCTATTTTAAAATCGGACATATCGAGTGCATAGAGGAGTAATGTATCTATAATTCTTAAAATAATTGTTATGCTTTTTGTGAACGTTTATCGTGAGTAATTTAGCAAACTGTTAGTAAATTCCCCGGAAGTTTGCGGGGGGTATGCTTTTTCTGAACGTCACATGCTAATGTAAAAAGCTGTTTTTTGATATAAATATGAACTTGATTGAACAGACATGCATGTATTGTATAACATAATGTCCTAGGTGTGTCATCTGATGAAGATCATAAAAGGTTAGTGCTGCATTTAGCTGTGGTTTGGGTTTTGGTGACATTATATGCTAGCTTGAAAAATGGGTGTCTGATTATTTCTGGCTGGGCACTCTCCTGACATCATCTAATGTTTTGCTTTCGTTGTAAAGCCTTTGTGAAATCGGACAGTGTGGTTAGATAAACGAGAGTTTTGTCTTTAAATAGCTGTAAAATAGTCATATGTTTGAGAAATTGAAGTAATAGTATTTCAAACGATTCAAAAATCGCGCCACTGGATTAGACTGGCTGTTACGTAGGTGGGACGAATTCGTCCCGCCTAGCCCATAGAGGTTAATCTGGTTACTACTCCTGCCCAGTAACTAGAATATGCATATAATTATTGGCTTTGGATTGAAAACACTCCAAAGTTTCTAAAACTGTTTGAATGGTGTCTGTGAGTATAACAGAACTCATATGGCAGGCCAAAACCTGAGAAGATTCCATGCAGGAAGTGGCCTGTCTGACAAGTTGTGTTTCATCTTGGCTCTTTTTATTGAAGACTGAGGATCTTTGCTATAACGTGACACTTCCTACGGCTCCCATAGGCTCTCAGAGCCCGGGAAAAAGCTGAACGATATCGAGGCAGCCTCTGGCTGAAACACATTATCGCTTTTGGCAAGTGGCCGATCAGAGTACTAGGTGCTTAGGCGTGTGCCTGAGTCGACCCCATGCTTTATTTTCTTTCGTCTGTTTACCTATACGCAGATTCCCGGTCGGAATATTATCGCTTTTTTATGAGAAAAATGGCATAAAAATTGATTTTAAACAGCGGTTGACATGCTTCGAAGTACGGTAAGTAATAGCAGAAGTAATAGCATTTCTAAGGTATTTGAATAACGCGCCACAGGATTCCACTGGCTGTTACGTAGGTGGGACGATTTGGTGCCACCTACCCTAGAGAGGTTAAAACCTCTCTGGGAAATGTGGGACGCTAGCGTCCCACCCGCGGGACACACTATTCAACAGCCAGTGAAATAGCAGGGCGGAAAATTCAAAACAACAACAATCTCATAATTCAAATTTCTCAAACATACTATTATATCTCATTTTAACCTCTTACATCTAGACGTTCCGCTAGCGGAACACCTGCTCCAATATCCAATGATAGGCGTGGCGCGAATTACAAATTCCTCAAAAATACAAAAACTTCAATTTTTCAAACATATGACTATTTCACGGCATTTTAAAGATAAGACTCTCCTTTATCTAACCACACTGTCCGATTTCAAAAAGGCTTTACAGCGAAAGCAAAACATTAGATTATGTCAGCAGAGTACCAAAGCAGAAATAATCAGACACCCATTTTTCAAGCTTGCATATAATGTCACAAAAACCCAGAAGACAGCTAAATGCAGCACTAACCTTTGATGATCTTCATCAGATGACACACCTAGGACAGTATGTTATACAATACATGCATGTTTTGTTCAATCAAGTTCATATTTATATCAAAAAACAGGTTTTTACATTAGCATGTGAAGTTCAGAACTAGCATACCCCCCGCAAACTTCCGGAGGAATTTGCTAACAATTTACTAAATTACTCACGATAAACGTTCACAAAAAGCATAACAATTATTTTAAGAATTATAGATACAGAACTCCTCTATGCACTCGATATGTCCGATTTTAAAATAGCTTTTTGGTGAAAGCACATTTTGCAATATTCTAAGTACATAGCCCAGCCATCACGTGCTAGCTATTTAGACACCCGGCAAGTTTAGCACTCACCAATATCAGATTTACTATTATAAAAGTTTGATTACCTTTTGTTGTCTTCGTCAGAATGCACTCCCAGGACTGCTACTTCAATAACAAATGTTGGTTTGGTCCAAAATAATCCATAGTTATATCCGAATAGCGGCGTCCCAGACACTATCCGAAATGGTAAATCAGGGTCGTGCGCATGGCGCAATTCGTGACAAAAAAAATCTAAATATTCCATTACCGTACTTCGAAGCATGTCAACCGCTGTTTAAAATCCATTTTTATGCCATTTTTCGCGTAAAAAAGCGATAATATTCCGACCGGGAATGTCCATTTAGCTAAACAGAGGAAAGAAAACAAAGCTTTCGGTCGACGCGGGCACGAGCCTGAGTCTCACAGTACTGTAACCAGCCACTACCCAAACGCGCTACTTTGTTTCAGCCAGAGCCTGCAAAGCCACGATTCAGTATTTTGCCGCCTTCTGAGAGTGTATGGCAGCCGTAGGAAGTGTCACGGGACAGCTAAGATCCTCACTCTTCAATAAACAGAGACAAGAAGAACGACACCTTGTCAGACAGGCCACTTCCTGCATGAAATCTTCTCAGGTTTTTGCCTGCCATATGAGTTCTGTTATACTCACAGACACCATTCAAACAGTTTTAGAAACTTTGGAGTGTTTTCTATCCAAAGCCAATAATTATATGCATCATATTCTAGTTACTGGGCAGGAGTAGTAACCAGATTAAATCGGGTACGTTTTTTATCCAGCCGTGAAAATACTGCCCCCTAGCCATAACAGGTTAATGCAACCGCTGTGTCAGATTTCAAAAAAACTTTACAGCGAAAGCACACTTTGCAATAATCTGAGTACAGCGCTCAGACAACAACAAGAAGCAATCCAGATACCCGCCATTTTGGAGTAAACTAAAATCAGAAATAGCATTATAAATATTTACTTACCTTTGATGATCTTCATCAGAATGCACTCCCACCAATCCCAGTTCCACAATAAATGTTTGTTTTGTTCAATAAAGTCCATAATTTATGTCCAAATACCTCCTTTTTGTTCGCGCGTTTAGTCCACTACTCCAAATGCAGGAAGCGCATGCAAAATGTCACGACGAAAAATCAAAAAAAGTTATATTTACCTTCGTACATCAAACGATGTATAGCATCAATCTTTAGGATGTTTTTATCATAAATCTTCAGTAATATTCCAACCGGACAATTCCAATGTCTTCAAAAAAGAAAAGGAACACAGCTAACTCTCATGGGAGCGTGCGCCACTGAACTCATGTCATTCTCTCAGTCATCTGACTCCAGGAGCTCTTATCTTTCCCCATTCACAGTAGAAGTATGAAACAACGTTCTAAAGACTGTTGACAGCTAGTGGAAGCCTTAGGAAGTGCAAAATGACCCCACAGACACTGTATACTGGAAATGGAATCACTTGAAAAACTACAAATCTCAGATTTCCACACTTCCTGGTTGGATTTTTCTCAGGTTTTTGCTTGCCATATGAGTTCTGTTATACTCACAGACATCATTCAAACAGTTTTAGAAACTTCAGAGTGTTTTCTATCAAAATACTAATAATATGCATATCCTACCTTCTGGGCCCGAGTAGCAGGCAGTTTAATATGGGGACGTTATTCATCTGAATTTCCGAATACTGCCCCCTGTCACCAAAAAGTTAACAGCTTCTACCCCCAAGCCATAAGACTCCTGAACAGATAATCAAATGGCTACTCAGACAATTTGCATTGTTTAAGACTGCTGCTACTCTCTGTTTATTATCTATGCATGTTCAATTTACCTCTACCTACATGTACCTATTACACCAATTACCTTGACTCACCTGTGCCCCCGCACATTGACTCTGTACTGGTACCCCCTGTATATAGCCACGCTATTATTATTTTATTGTTGCTCTTGAATTATTTGTTATTTTTCTATTTTCTTCCTTTTTTTAAGTTGTATTTAGTTTTTACTTCAGTTTATTTTAGTAAATAATTTTGTAACATTTATTTTTCTTAAAACTGCGTTGTTGGTCAAGGGCTTGTGTCACACCCTGATCTGTTTCACCTGTCTTTGTACTTGTCTCCACTGCCCTCCAGGTGCCACCCATCTTCCCCATTTTCCCCAGTGTACTTATACCTGTGTTCGCTATTTGTCTGTTGCCAGTTTGTTTTGTTTCGTCAAGCCTACCAGCGTTTTTTCTCGTACTCCTGTCTGTCTCTAGTTCCTTTTTTCTAGCTTTCCTGGTTATTGACCATTCTGCATGCCTTGACCCTGAGCCTGCCTATCGTTCTGTACTTTGTTGTACCACCCTGGATTACTGACCTGTGTCTGTCCTAACCCTGAGCCTGCCTGCTGTTCTGTACCTTTCAGACTCTGCTCTGACCTACTGACCTCTGCCTGCCCTTGATCTGTCGCTTGCCTGCCCCCATGTTTTTGTAATAAACTTTTGTTACTTCGAAACTGTCTGCATCTGGGCCTTCTCCTGAGCCTTAACACTTGTAAGTAAGCGTTTCACTGTAAGGTCTGCACCTGTTGTATTCGGTGCATGTGAAAACAACAATTTGATTTGATTGTCTTCCAGCAGAGACCTCACGGCCTTCGTCACACACGCTACACATGCATGCCTTTTGGACTTAGCTACGCCCCCAGCTGCTTCCAGAAGGTGATGAACACCATCCTCGCTGAAATACCCGGGGTGGCAGTCTATCTGGACGACATTATGGTTCACGGCCCTGACCTCAACATCCATGACCATCGACTTCACAGAGTATTCAGTGCTCTACTGTGAAACAACCTGACCCTGAACAGCAAAAAGTGCACCTTTGCAGCTCCAGCCGTCAAGTTTGTGGGGTTCCACCTGTCAGCCAAAAGCATTGCCCCACTTATGTCGAACATTGAAGCCATCCACCGCATCCCGGAAACTACCTCAGCCTCTCAGGTGGCCTCATTTTTGGGCATGGCAGCCTATTACCTCCGGTTTCTGCCTCACTACTCTCAGACCACAGCACCCCTTCGCCAGCTCCTCAAGAAGGACGAGCAATGGGCCTGGACGGCGGCCTGCTCAGGCGCCATCTGCTCACTGAAGAGCCAGCTCACCACAGCCCCAGTCTTGGCTCACTTTGAACCTGTCTGCCCCACCATTGTCACCTGTGACGCCTCAGCTGGAGCACTAGGAGCTGTCCTCTCACAGCTGCAGAATGTCATTGAGAGGCCCGTCGCCCCACTGAGCAACCGTCCTCTGTGGGCGAACAAGAAGCACTGGCCTGTGTCTGGGCGTGTGAAAGGTGGCACTTCTACCTGTACGGCCAGCTGTTCACGCTCCGAACCGACCACCAGTCCCTCACAATGCTACTGTCACAACCCAAGCCTCAGACAGTATGACTATCATCTGAAGTTCACTCCAGGGAGGGATAATGTGGTTACAGACCTCCACTCATGCTCCATCGATGCTCCTACTCTAACCGTCTTGAAAGACGACAGCGAAGCAGAGCTCGTACAAATGATCTACGCTCCCCTTCAGCCAGACATCTCACTGGAAGAGCTGAAGCAATGATCGGAACAGGACCCTAGACTGTCTACCTTGCGCAACTACATACTCACTGGATGGCCAGCACGTGTGCCGGTAGAGCTGGCGCCTTTTGCCAAGGTGAAGCATGAACTTTCTTGCTGGGAAGACGTCTGTGTCTCTCAAGGATTTTGCACTGTGGTCCCGAGTGGCCTGTGATGTGTATTCTATCCATGGCATAGGAAGGTCACTTGGGCATAGTGAAGGTCAAGCAACGATGTCGAGACCTTTTATGGTGGCCATGACATTGAAGCCCTGGTCAGGAATTGTGCTGCATGGCTCCTCAGGGGAAAAACAGGAAAGTCCACCCCCATCCGCCCCACATCCAGCTGGACATCTGTGGCGAGATCCATGGGCACGCAATCCCTCAACATTAGCGCTTCCTGGTGGTGACGTATGACCACTCTAAGTGGCCAGAAGTGGTTCCTGTCGGAACTGTCACAGCACGGGCCATCGTGGATATCCAAGACAGCCTGTTCAGAAGGTGGGGCCTACCCCTCACCCCCACCAGGGACAATGGGCCCCAGCTAACCTCTATTGAGTTCTCCTCTTATCTCAGCAACAAGGGAATCAAACGCATCTGCATAGCCTACTACAACCCACAATCTAACGGAGGGTGGAATGCTTCAACCAAACACTGAAGAACGGCATCAGAGCGCACCTGGTCCAGGGGTGCACGTTCCAAACTGCCTTGAACCAAACGCTAATGGACTACAGAGCAAGCAAACACAACAACACAGGTCTCCCCAGTATTTCTCATGATAGGTTCTGAAATGGAACTGCCACTGGACAGACTCCGAGCACAGAGCGTGGAAGCACCGGCAACTAGGCGCGTCCAAGAAAAGCAGGCAGTGACCAGGCACCAAAGAGCAATGAAACAGCATTTCAACAAGGGTGAAGAATTTTTCCCATTTCACAGGGTGAAGAAGCTGATCATCCTAGAGTCATAATGGGGCCGAGCCCAACGGCCTCAGCGGTGCAACAAAATGGCCTCATTCTGGTTGGACCCCTTGTAGGTAAGTTGACAACTGGGGCCTACCACCTTCATGCTGAGCAATGGATCACGCTGGCACGCAACCTTCTCAGTAAAGTCCATGCCCCTCAAGGGATTTCAAATGCCCACACAACGGACACACAGGCCAGAGACACCACCTGATGGACCTCCTCCACTACTACTACCTGAGCCCCAGCCTCTGTGGGCTCCCCAAGGGCCAGAGCCACAAGCTGTAGCGGCTAAAGGACGGCTATTCGGGCACGACATTGCCCTGCTTGTTTGGAGGACTACTTAACATCCTTTCATTCTTATGTTCCATTAGGTGTCTTAGCCAACCTCCAGGTTAGTGGACTGAACTGTCTAGTTTGGAAAGTCATTGTTTACCTCTTCCGTTTAAGGGTTAATGTTTCTTTCTTAAAAGGTATCATGCTAGGTTCTTGCCCTATGGATATTTTTATATATGGTACCAGTCCCTGGTTTTGGAAAGGAGGGGTGCTATGTATGGTACGATGTGTTGCATGTCATACTGTACATTGTTATGGTTTACGACAGTGTGCTGCTTTGCGTATGAATAGGTTGTCAGAATGAGTGGCACATGTCATTAAACTTCAGAGTGATGTACAATATGAAACCGTGCAGATGTGCGTTCTACAGCTAAGCTAGATATAACAGGAGGCCTGTACTGTATCATCTGACAGGGGGCTCTTCTCTGGTGCTATCAGATGGAGGCGTCCCAGTGATCAGTCTCCTTGCCCCTCGCAGTGCAGTTCATGGCCCAGTCACAGCACTGATAGGACGGGACCATTAAAAACCTTTTATCAGCCCAGCACTGGTGTGATTGAAAGGCTCTGATAGCTTCCCTGTGATCCCCGCAGTCTTGGGAAAATCACTCTTTATCAGTCATCGCATCCCTCACTACAGAGAAGAGAGCGAAAGAAAAAGAAAGGTCCAGAGAGGGAGAGAGAAAGACAAAGACTGCTGATCTAGGTCTTTGACTGTCACGAGGGAGACATTGTCTGCTCTCCAAAAGACAGCCCATATAAGATAGAATCAGACTCCTTATCATAAAGACATTTGCAATGTCACATTTATTTTCCAGTTAACAATGTCACAAACTACAGACACAACAGAGACATCAACGCAGTGTCGCTGAGAGCTGGTGCCCTCTAGTTTTCTATGGCTCTACCTTGTCTCACTTGAGCTGCAGTCATTTCAGCCAGAGGGCTATAGAGGCCAGGGCATGGTGTAGGACAGAGGCCTGGGGTACAAAGGCACGTCCTTGGATGTAGAGGCACTTGACTGGCGTGCAAAGGGCCAGCTCATTGGCACTAAGCCTGAGTGCCCTCCTATCAGTGCGGACAGAGGAGAGCCCAACCCAGGACTCAGTGGAAGGCTTCGAAAGAACAGGTAGGGATCAAAGGAGAGAGTGTGTGTGTGTGTGTGTGTGTGTGTGTGTGTGTGTGTGTGTGTGTGTGTGTGTGTGTGTGTGTGTGTGTGTGTGTGTGTGTGTGTGTGTGTGTGTGTGTGTGGGGGGGGGGGAGGGCCGACTCCAGAAATAAGCGACATAAGCGGTCGCAAAGGGCCCCAGGTCGCTAGGGGGCCTTTGACCCGCCCCAAACAAACAAAAAAGATGAGTTGTGGTCTCAATTTACGTTTGAGTTAGAATAGTAGAACTTACACAAGGTGCAAGTTTAAAATTTGGTTGTGCATCAGGAGTTTGTCATGTTTTGTCAGTCACTGACAGTTACTCAATTAGCCATGTCAGCTAACAATTCTTAGATTGATAAGTTAGTCTAGTCAGTTATGTAAACTTGTAGGCATCATGGCCGAATACCAACCGGGCACACAGAGCACGTTCCCAGGGGCCCTAAACTCCAGGGGGTCCCCATAGATTTTTTTTGTCACTCTCACTCAGATATCATTAACAGGGCAGAAGTCATGACAAAATGTGTAGAATTGAAGGGAATTAGCTTTAAAACTGCACTAATGTGTCTCTGCCCCCATGGAAAAATGCAGGAAATGTTGCCTGCTCGGTAGTAGAGCCCTGTATGGGCATGAATTTTAACCCCTAACCATGCCCACAACGTTAAGGCCCTACCCTACTCAGGCCCGATTGCTTCTGCCAAATTTAGGGCCCAGCCCAGCCCTGCCCGAAATCAGAAATAACTTCCTCCTTTAGTAGTCTAAATCCATTAGCTTCTCCTTTCGGTCTGTCACTTGCTCCCTCCGAGTGACAGAGAGTCAAATCTCGCTTAGGGCCCACAAAAGGCTAGAGCTGGCCCTGTGTGCGCGGGTGTGTGGATGTGTCTTTGTCTCTGAATCAAATAGGCTATGCAAAAATAGCATGGTCACTGTGGTAGAATGTTTTTAAAATGCGATTTTAAGTTAATTTAAGTCCCATCGGGTAGCCTGATTTCAGATGTGTGGATGTAACAGGATTACTAGAGAAATTGTTCATCTTGCAAAGCATAGAAACAAACTATTACATTAATCTGACTATTAATCATATTATTGCGTGCATGTAACCGTACTCAATGACTTATCGACTCACATTAGAGTGAGGAAATCACAGAGGACTAGATTGAGTTGGAATCTAATTTAAAGAGTGACTCATATAGGTTGTCAATCTGAGACTCCCTGGAGTTTGACTCCCTAGATTTAAAGGCAAAGTTTGAGTTGCATACGGTAGTTGTGTCAGTAAAGGTTTCTCTAGTCCTCTGTGTTGTTGATGGGGGGGTAGAGCACCGGTTTGGGATTTACTTTGATAACACCTTGCCATTGAAGGACTAATGAAGCATGTCCATCTCCAGTATCCAGTCTGAGACCAAGGGAGCACGCACACACACAAACACACACACACCCTCTATCCATCCTCTGACCAAGACTTCACATCGCTGACATCACTTACACAATCAAACAAAGGCAATCATGCAGGAATGCAGTGGTGTAAAGTGCTTAAGTAAAAATATGTTAAAGTACTACTTAAGTACTGTGTTGGGGTATTTGTACTTTCTTTACTATTTATATTTCTGTCAACTTTTACTTCACTACATTCCTAAAGAAAATAATATACTTTATACTCCATACATTTTCCCTGACACCCAAAAGTACTCGATTACATTTTGAATGATTACCAGGACAGGAAAATTGTTAAATTCACGCACTTATCACATCCCTGGTCATCCCTATTGCCTCTGATCTGACGGACTCAATAAACACAAATGCTTTGTTTGTAAATAAGTCTGAGTGTTGGAACATGCCCCTGGCTCTCCGTAAATACAATTTTAAAAACTACAATGGTGTCGTCTGCTTTGGTTAATATAAGGAATTTGAAATGATTTATACTTTTACATTTACTTTTGATACTTAAGTATATTTAAGACTTTAACTCTAGTAGTATTTTACTGGGTGACTTTCATTTTTACTTGAATCATTTTCTATTAAGGTATCTTTACTTTTACTCAAGTATGATATTTGGGTACTTTTCCCACCACTGCAGGAATGACAACAACATCCCAGAGGTCTGTCTGCGTACACTGACAGAAAGTAAGGGTCGATGGGTTTGTGTCAGAGTTTGCAATGCCTTCATCCAGTACAGCCTGGGGATGGTTTGTTTGAACAACGAAAGCTAAGGGGGATTCAACGTCAGGCTGTGTTGCAGTTTAACAGCGCAACTAATAAGCCCAGGTCCCAGAGTCACCCCAGCCAAGGTACCAATTCCACGGAACACTAGATTTCTATTAATTAAATCATAATTGGGTTTTATATATTTATTTGCCTGAGACATTGGCAGAAAGAGGAGAAAGATTAGGCAGAGATTTGCATGTAAAATGTACGAGCTTCATTAGGCTACCTTGGCAAAGACGGAAATGTTGGGCTGCCTGCGGGGCACACAGATGGCTCTGTATGTTTGCTAATTTGCTCCTCTTTCAAGGTCATTAGTTCTGTTTGGTGAACTTTCAAAAGTTTGTTTGAGGTGGGTGGGTTTTCGATGTATGCTGTGTGACAAATCATTTTGTTACCATGTGGATGCACATGGGTATATTGGTTGGATTGATATCATTTACTGTCAAAGAGTGGGTTGAGTCAACATAGGTTGTGTCTAAAAAGGTCTATCAAGTGAGATCCTGCTCAACTTAAAAGTTACAAAAGTAATGAAGAAAGCAACAATGGCCAGACTGTGAACAAACATAAATTATCCCATTAAACAAAGAGACAAGGGCAAGTGAAATACTATGTCCTCAGAGAGAAAAGAACATGCATCATCTTCCACCTTGTTTTATAATATCTGCCCCATGAAGGTGTAGAGGTTTCACACAGACAGCATATATGTTGTTCCCTCCACAACATGAATAAATACAGACACATTGTACTGCCTGCTGGAAGTAATCTAATCAGCATCCACTCGGCTGTTTAGATTACCTCATTACTCAATGGTGGTCTGGGAAGCTGAATCAAGGTTTTTAAAGTGCAATTTTCACCATTTTCTCTTCCCTCTTTAGACAGGACTGTTTGGTTTTCCTTTGGCAGGAAATTGGTTTTGACATAATGTATTTTTGCCCAGGCAGCATTACATAAACTCTGACAAGGCTGGCACGATGTGTGTGGTGCTGCTAGCTTTGTTTGCCTAAAGAGTCACCGCTTTTCTGTCACTCAAAATGGGTGTAAATAATTTAGATAAATTCTGCTGTTTCTCTAATATTTCATGCAGGCATAATGTTAATCTCCTACTGAGCACTTGTCTTGATGGATGTCTGTATTATTCTGTGTCTGTGTTTGCATGACTGGTGTCAATTCTTTTGTGAATAATATTTTTTAAATCATTATTCTAAAATGGTGTCATATAAAGGTTTATTTTTAGAGGCTATACACTTTATTTGCTGCACATCATACACTTCATTACATTCAAATGTAATGTCTTTACATTTACAAGTCAAATCAGATAAATTAACTTAAAATCATCAGTGTAGAATGGATAATTCTTATCAAAAAACATATTGCAAATAATAAGCTTGGTAAAGTTTACCATAAGGCTGTAAAGCACAAAATGTATGCCATCTTTTTCTTTGACTGAATCCTTGGATCATCATTTAAAGTGGGACTGACTGTTTTAGCAACATTCAATCATATCAAAATCTGTTCATATACAGTACCAGTCAAAAGTTTGGACACACTTACTCATTCAAGGTTTTTTAATTTAAAAAAAAATAATTTTCTACATTGTATAGTAATAGTGAAGACATCAAATTCTATGAAATAACACATATGGAATCATTTAGTAACCAAAAAAGTGTTAAACAAATCAAAATATATTTTATATTCTTAAAAGTATCCACCCATTGCCTTGATAACAGCTTTGCACACTCTTGGCATTCTCTCAACAAGCTTCATGAGGAATCCTTTTCCAACAGTCTTGAAGGAGTTCTATGCTGAGCACTTGTTAGCTGCTTTTCCTTCACTCTGTGGTCCAACTCATCTGATGCAGCACTCCATCACTCTCCTTGGTCAAATAGCCCTTACACAGCCTGGAGGTGTGTTTTGGGTCATTGTCCTTTTGAAAAACCAATGATCGTCCCATTAAGCGCAAACCAGATGGGAGGGTGTATCGCTGTTAAGTGTGCCTTGAATTCTATTAGAACGCATTTGCCAAAAGTCAAAATACACCTGAATGGATTTCTGCAAATATATAAATTCCACGGAAATCCTCTTACATTTTGGAACTTCAAAGTCCTATCGATCAAACAACCATAAAAAGTTACATAAAATCTCTCCCTCAGTCACCTATGAACATCAACAACTAATTCCCTGAGCGAGATTAGCTAAAATCTAATGAAGGAACATGTCACGATCGTCGTTGTAATGAGTAGACCAAGGCGCAGCGTGCGTAGAGTTCCACGTTTTAATAAATGAAACGCACCAAAACAAATACAGACGCAAACGAACCGTGAAGTAATGGTGTGCTCACATGCACAACACAAAAACAAGATCCTACAACTAAAGGTGGAAAAAAAAAGGGCTGCCTAAGTATGATTCCTAATCAGAGACAACGATAGACAGCTGCCTCTGATTAGGAACCATACTCGGCTCAACACAAAGAAATAGACCAACTAGATTGCCCACCCCACATCAAACCCTGACCTAACCAAACTAGAGGAAAATAAATGTCTCTCTAAGGTCAGGGCATGACAGAACATTAGAGAACCACTCTCAAACTTTTTTAATAGTTGGCCGTCAAAATTGTACTGAAACAATGGGGAATAGTAGCCTTCTCATCCTTTCTGCAACTTCCCTGCCAATGCATGCTTGTCCCAACCCACCTTTTAACAACTGAATGGGAACTTGCCTGCCCGCCCGTTTCATCAATGCCAAATAAAGCTAGCTACCTTGCAAAGCAATTCACATTTCTTGCTAGCTAACCAAATGACACCTGCATCTCTAGCTGTAGCCATCAAAAAACAATATGAGGGGGAAGAAGTCAGTCACTCACCCACTCCTCCAGTGACATGACATCCTCCCAACAGATATGTAGCTAGCTAATGTTAGCCTCTGTGTTTTTAGGTTGATAAATAAATTGCTAGCTACATAAGTAGATACACTAGTCCAGGGGTGTCAAACTCAATCAGTGCACGGGCCATTTTGAAAAACACAATGAATTCGCGGGCCAGACATAGCTCATTTGTTGATGTTTTTTAAATGGGCAAGTGTGACCCAAACCGGCAATTGTATTATTTGACAAAATACGTCCCTTTTTAATGTCCACTTATGTACATAGGATACTGTATATAGCATTTTAACATATTAAAACTAGAGATAAATCACATTTGTCCAACCTTTGCTGCTATGCTTAGCTGCTATGCTTGTGCGTAATATGCTGCGATCCTAATCAAAAAGCATTTAATAACTCCCAATAACAAAAACGTAGCCATAGATTTGTTGTAACATTTAAACTTAAAACATGTTTGAAATGTTTTTGCACTGCATGGATCACCTGTGCGGTTGAATGCAGCATTACTCCTTGGTGCACTCATGGTAGTTGAGTAGCCAGCCTAGGCTAATGCTCAAATGTTGCTGTAATAGGCCTACATGTTCCTCCTTTGCATGGTGTTTTGTTGCAGGTTTAGTTTTTTGGTTATTCATTGTCAAGCTTTAAAAACCGAAGCCAGACTGCAACATTTTAGTAGCCTAGCTAGAACTGTGGCATGTGTCTGTACACTTTCTCTCTGCTGCACGCTGTAAACGGGACACACAAAAGCAGGGCAATTGAAGTTGAATTCACCAATGCAACCGTATCAGGCTGTAATTTCATAAAGTAGATGACTCAACTGTTGACTCATTTATACTCGCCTGTGTGTCCTATGCGGCCCACGGGCCTTGTGTTTGACACATGTGCGCTAGCCTATTAGCCACCTTTGACTGACTTGTGATCATTGCCCTTGCTCGTTTGATTGTATTGACATTTGTAGCCTTAGTTACAGTCGTCCGTTATTGTTCAAAATAATGAGTAATTGAAACTGAAACAGTGCATCCCGAATGGGTGGTGGCAGAAAACAATGTACCATGCCAGCTGTGATTTACATAATACATTTTTTGGGGGACTACCAAGAAATGCATTGGTGAATTATATTAATCATGCATTGAACTGCATCCATCTATTCTGCCAACAATGCCTTACTGTATATTATGGAATTTTGAGTCAAACAGAACCTATTTTTAAAACCTCTTATAAAGTTGGTTTTGAAGCAGAAACATGGAATTTGATAATGTTGATGATATTATGGTTGTCTGTTTATTGCATATCTGCAAAGTAGTTAAAATGCTGTCAGTTTCACTTTAAAACAATGCATTTGACAGAAATTGTTTCCAATACATCGACTTTGACATTTGAATGACTACATTCAACAAAGAGGTAAGAAAGATGTAGTAAAGCCATCTGAATCAACAAAAATCTAAGCCACATCAGCATATTGCATATATAAGAGTATATCATATTTTAGCATTATAATTGGTTTAATCCAAGAACACAATAGAATGAGAGAAAAATATAGGCTGAAGCATGTATCCATCCAGATTTTAGTATAGACATAATGTAAGTGTGATAATTCAAAATGAGCATGTCGAATTATTCTGCTTCTGAGATAGGCAATAGTACTTTGTCTTTCAGGGCCATGTTTCACTTAATAATAAAATAGAAAGGGGAAAAAAGTTTAATCAGCCTGCATATTATTGAAGACATACCGCAGACGGACGGCCTTTGCTAGTAGATAGAGAATTAAAAAAATTGACTTTTACTATTATCTAACTGCAATTAGTTTAACCCTTTTATCTATCCCCATTTGTAACGCTATTTGGACCATTTCACAGCGCCTGGAATTGTGGCCAGTGAGAATGAAATTGATATAGTTTGGGAGATACAGTACCATCAGCCCAGAGGGAAAAGGGGGGGGCCTCATCATTTCACAGTCCATCCACATGGCTTAAATCCAGCTAGTAGCCATATAGGATTCGGTATTAGTTCATTTCTCTTATATGAATCATGGCGGCTTGAGAGTGGGGAATTTAATCTAACGCTATCCATCTTTTCTTTATCACCCTCCATACATACTGAATGTTAACTGCATTTACAGTTCACATTACAGGTCAAAGCATGGGGTCAAAATATGACAAAATGCATAACAAATCCTCAGAGGCTTCACTTAATTTCTTTGACAATAATAATTAGATATGTGTGAAATACTTTTTTGCTAAAACTATGCCACACAAAAAAATCACAACAAAAGTTAGGACCTTAAAGACTGTAGTAGTAAGTCCTCACTCTAAAACAAATTTTATTCTTCAGGAGATGAACAGTAGAAATAAATTATGATTTTCTCTTTCCAGATATTATTTTGACTAAGACATCTTATTAGTATACAGTGAAGCAGTCTTTAATTAAGGTATCTGAAGGATCTTAATGTCTGGGGATTGTCACTTGTTTTCTTAAAAGCCATTATTCAACATTCACTAATGAATGCATTGTATTTATTTGTGTTATTTTTAGCATTTTCTTCATGCTAATTGGCTGCTTTCATATTTCTTTTTTTCAAATTAGGGCATTGCAGTTACTTCAAATTGTCCCTGCATAATTTGAGCTTTGATTGATTTATTTATTTGTGTGCAACTTGCTACATACGGACAAGGTCAGACTCTTGAGGAAAAGCTAATAGGATCCTGGTATAATGTGCTCCTCTCAGATATGTATAAGTTCAACACCATGCCATACATTTGAATTGTGAAGACCAATACATTAAAGATAGTAGTGTTAGTTGAGACAACATAGTTTTGCATCCAACGTTGTAATGAACAACAACAGCAATAAAATGCAACCCCTGGTGGGATGGGTTCAACAACACAAACAGGTGACTACCTTGACCCTGCCCTAATGGAAATGCGAAGAATTCTCACTATTCTCCACAAAGGGGACAGAAAAAGGGCAGAGAGAGAGAAAGAAAGAGAGAGAGAGAGAGAGAGAGAGATCGTCCATCATTCCTTTTGTCTCAAGGACTATGTCTGAGGAAGAGGTTTCACTCATCCAGGTCTGCTGACCACTCAGAGGTTATCCTCTACATTGGAAGGGCTGTACTACAGTGATAAAGCAGGAGTTATCCATGTGTAATACCAAGGTTATCAATGGAGGTTGTCTGGCATCATGGTATTATATGAAACAACAACAGGATTGTGTTAGTAACATGTCTGTTCCTTTGGGAAGGAAATTAGACATATCTCACATGGCCAAGTGTGTTTAGCCTACTACATAACGAGAGTAACATAATTGTAGATCTGTTAGCTGCTCATACATCATTTTCCTATTTGGGAAACTCCCCCGTACCAGACGGGGAAGATATAGCTAGCGTGGGCCCATAAAAAAAATCCAACTTCAAAAGTTAAAGGCTGCACAAACTTCCTGTTTTTAGTACAAATATTTAAAAAATAAGAAAACTCACAGTATACACATGCTATAAGGTGAACAGGAACACATAATATGCCATTGAGAACAAGATGATTAGCAAATAGCATTGACGCAGCTGATGCACCAGGCCCAGGGACTAATATCCAATACCCTTCGTACTTTGGCTCTGGTATGATATTGAATGAATGGAAGTGAACTGACTATGGCTATGCTCTGGCAGTATGTAGTACAGTTTGTGGGTTGTAATGTATTTTATGGAAGATTGTGTGAGGCAACTCTCTCCTAGCAGGCTCTAATGGCCAGTGTGTGAGATAGGCCTGGCTGGGCTCCTCTGACAGTGAGAGAGGGGGATAACACATAGATGAGGAGCAGGCCAGGAGGGAGATGGAGAGAGAGAGCAGCACTCAGACACTCATTAGCCACGAGCCACTATCTGAAGTGTGTCAATAGACTGATGTTACAACGGTGTTAAAGCCCTGTCCAAGAGAAAGAGAGAGAGAGGTAGCAAGGAATAGGGGGAGATATCGAGGGGACGAAGAAGATGAAAGAGAGAGGGAGAGGCAATGAGGTAGATGGAGGGAGAGAGAGAGAAAAGAGAGAGATCCCCACCATTCCAGCACCTGTCACACCTTGAGATAATCATCCATCATGTCTTGCTGGTGACTGGAGGGTGTGTGGTCCTTTTTAATGGCTGCCATTGACACAATTCGTCTGCTCTGCCACCCACAGCCTGTCACCAAAGTACTACTGTTGCAATGGGTTCTGTTTTATTTCACTGGCGCCGAGAGAGGAGAGACATATGCATCCCTGTCTTAAAGGAGCCATTTAGAAAGAAGGTGATGCACGTTTATTTAAAATAAACAAAATGCAATAATATTATTTTTAGGACTGCATGGAAGCTAGTGTCATTGAGCTGACTACTCAAATGTCATAACTCAATCAAGAGCATATTTTTTGGACACTTTTCCTCATTTTTCTTCCTACTTTTTCATTCAAGTATGAATTAATAGCATCCTTGTATTGTAAAACATGTTTTTTTCTCTAGTAAACTAAGACTATCAGAGTAGACTTCAGACTACTACCAGAGTAGACTATTCGATTATTTGAGTGAATTTTGGACTATTACAAGAGTAGACTATTAGAATGTAACCAGAGTGGATTATCCGAGTAAACCAGAGTAGACTATTAGACTATAAGATTAGATTTTAAACTGCTACCAGAGTAAACCCTGAAACTATCTGAGTAATATGGAGCCCCTCTGTTTCAGGGTTTTGATAGGAGAAATTAACAGGTAATGGCGTCTTTTTGGGGGGAGTTTTGGGATAAACACCGAAAATTTGGTCTCTGGTAAACACATGCTTATGAGATCTTATACGTTTTGTTCTATGAGATCATCTTCATCAGCTAACGTAACTTTTTGTGAATCAAAACAAGGCTTCATAATTCATAATGTTCATGTTAACTGACTGATAATGTCCCATAGAACAAAACATATAAGATCTCCTAAGCCTGTGTTAACCTCAGTCCTTTTTTTCGGCGTATATCCCAAACCCCCATTCTTTTAACCTATTCATTTCCCCCATAGGAATGGCTGAGCGAACAAGAAGTAACTGCTAGACTCGTAACTGACAGATAATTTCCCATAGAACAAAACATATAAGATCTCCTAAACCTGTGTTAATCTCAGACCTTCTTTTCGGCGTTTTTCCCAAACCCCCATTCTTTTAACCTATTCATTTCCCCCATAGGAATGACTGAGCGAACAAGAGGTAACTCATATCTGGGTTTTTGGACTACAAGCTGGCGAGCTGTATAGCTCATCTGACATGGCTGGAAGTCCCATAGTGCAGTGGGGTGGGCAGGAACGCGAGCGGAAGCTGCCTAGCTAATGGAGGACCCCGGTGGGAGGTAGCACAGGCCCAGGGCCTCTAGCGAGCTTTAACAGAAAGCCAGGAAGATGCCCGCCTGCTGTGGTTTCTCAGTTTCAGATGATTCTAGTTTCAGGTGACATGCATCATGCTCTATTAGCAGACTCTTCCGACCACAGTTTTCTTTGGCAGCCACACAGGTTCTGCAGCTCCAAGCCTAGGACTAGTTTTCCACACGCCGCCTCCTCCATCAAACACACACACACACACACACACACACACACACACACACACACACACACACACACACACACACACACACACACACACACACACACACACACACACACACACACACACACACATACAGTATATAGACACTTATAGACACGCAAACTCACCCACACACATATGGGAACACATACTGTATGTACTTACAACTAAGGATCCATGCACACTTACCAAAACACTACAGACATACACTCTTGAATTAAACACATTGAGACTCTTACTAGAATCAGACATACATATACAGATAGCAGACAAACACCACCACCTCACACACATATAGGCATACACACCTCCCACCCACCAGCCCCCAATCAACACACACACACTCACAAATATTGTCCTGCCCCAAAAGTTGATGCCTGCCTCGACAGGCTAGTGATGGAGGTATTGGGCACCAGTGGTGTTTATGAAATACAGAACTGTGTCAACACATTCTGCAGCCTCTGTGAAGTGGTCGGATACAGATCCCTCTCCCTGCCCTCAGCATAAAATCCTGCATTCTGGGTGGCTCCAGGACATCGCCTCACTTGCTCTTCCTTTCTCTCCTTCTCTTCCTCTCACCTTTTCTCTCTCTCTTATTTTGCTCTCTTTTTCATGGTGTTTTTCCTCTTTTCCTCTTTTTTTCCTATATTCCTCTACTTCTCCCTCTCTTTCTCCTTACCTCTCGTGCTCTCTCTGTTTCTTGTGTTGAATTAAGGGGGAATTTCACCCTGCCTCTGCCACGGCATATAGTCATTACTATATTAATAGCATTACATTTTTATCATAAACATCACAATTATCCAAACCACATGCTCCCGAGTGGCGCAGTGGTCTAAGGCACTACATCTCAGTGCAAGAGGCGTCCCTACAGTCCCTGGTTTGAATCCAGGCTGAATCACATCGGGCCATGATTGGGAGTCCCATAGGGCGGTGCACAATTGGCCCAGCGCCGTCCAGGTTTGACAGGGGTAGGCCGTCATTGTAAATAAGAATTTGTTCTTAACTGTCTTGCCTAGTTAAATAATTTAACCTTTATTTATTTATTTTTTTAGCTGGAACTAGCACATTTTCATTTCACTAGTAGAATCGGGAAGTTTCCACTCCCTTTGTATGCATCTGCTCATAGTGAACCACAAAGTCCAGCATTCATAGCGAATCTTGATACCGCCCGCTAGGTAGAGGGGGCGTGCTCAAACATGAATAATGGCGCTGTTTACTTCGAACCAGTGTTGTTCAGACCCCTCTAGCGACACATTTTCAAAAAAGCGACTAGAGACAAATCTAGCAACTTTTTCTGGTGTTATTGGAGACTTTTGGAGACTCTGACGTGAAAGCATGTATCATTCTTACTCTTCTCAACGAGCAGCGAGTGCTGCCGTGGGCCCCACTCCCGTCCCAAAGCACTCACATCCGGCCCAGTCCTCGCGCAGCAGTCCCTCCCAGCTGCAGTCAGAGCAGGAGATGTTCACCCTTCCGCGTCCAGACTGCAAATGAATCGCACATGCGGGACGCCGCCGCTGGCTGATCCCGCCCTGGCTTACATAAAAAAAAAAATATTAACCTGAATTAGGGCCAGACTAGTTACCATAATTTTCTCACATTGCCATTGACTGTTTTTTCTATTGTCATTAAAATGCAAATCAATTTATAACATTTTTTACATGCATTTTTCTGGATTTTTTTGTTGTTATTCTGTCTCTCACTGTTCAAATAAACCTACCATTAAAATTATAGACTGATCATTTCTTTGTCAGTGGGCAAATGTACAAAATCAACAGTGGATCAAATACTTTTTTCCCTCACTGTATCTGGCCCTCTGCCCTCCCTAAATCGTGGCATTGAATGGTTCAGCAGACTTTTAGCCCTCCATAACTGTCTACGAGACTATTTCAGTTCTGTGGGTGTAACATTTATTGACTAATTTGATACCTTCTGGAAACAAAGCTCATATTATAAGAAGGATGGGATCCACCCATGTCATTTGGGTTCCTGGATCCTTTCACAACATTATAAGGCTGCTTTCAGACAATGACTTATCACTGACCAAAGTCCAGCTCATTTAATCCCTACCATTGTCGCTGAGCTGTCATAATGCTTCAGCAAATGTACAATATCTTAGGGGTGCTGGAAACCACAATTCTGATCCTACAGCTATTATAAGCAGTAATCATATGCCTATTAACCAGAGTAATATGGTTAGTGTCACGACTTCCGCCGAAGTCTGTCCCTCTCCTTGTTCGGGCGGCGTTCGGCGGTCGACGTCACCGGCCTTCTAGCCAACGCCGATCCACTTTTAATTTTCCATTTGTTTTGTCTTTGTTTTACACACCTGATTTCAATCCCACAATTACTGTTTCATTATTTAACCCTCTGTTCCCCCATGGGTTTTTGTGAGTGATTGTTTATTGTATTTTCAGTCTGTCATGGTGTGCGTGTATTTGTTACTTTGTATATTTTACATTTTGAGTAAAAGTATGCTGATTACTCATATCTGCTGTCCTGCGCCTGACTCTCTACACCAGCCACACATAGGACCCATTACAGTTAGAACTGAGGTGGTGTGTCCTAGTGTGAAGTCCACTGTGTGCAGCTCACGCTGCACTAATAAAAATAACCCGAGCATGTCTACCTCTGCTAAGCTTCCCAGTAAAGTAAGAAAAACAATCAAGCATCCCAGAAATGTGAGAAAAATACCCCACATTAACATTTGTAGCTTAAGAAACAAGGTTCATGAAATCAATCATTTTCTAGTAACAGATGACATTCATATTCTGACAATCTCTGAAACTCATCTACAGAAAATACAGAAATACCAAAGGTGGAGGTGTGGCTGTTTATATTCAGAACCACATTCCTGTAAAGCTTAGAGAGGATCTCATGTTAAATACTGTTGAAGTAATATGGCTACAGGTTAATGTGCATTACCTAAAACCCATTCTGGTGGGAAGCTGCTATAGACCACCAAGTGCTAACAGTCAGTATCTGGATAACATGTGTGAAATGCTTGATAATGTATGTGATATCAGTAGAGAGGTATACTTTCTGGGTGATTAAAATACTGACTGGCTTTCATCAGGCTGCCCACTCAAGAGAAAGCTTCAAACTGTAACTAGTGCCTTGCAACCCAGTTCAGGTTATCAATAGACCTACCAGGGTAGTTACTAGCAGTACAGGAATGAAATCATCAACATGTATTGATCATATCTTCACTAATGCTGCAGAAATTTGTTTGAAAGCATTATCCAAATCCATCAGATATAGTGATGGAAAACCAAAGTTACAAAGGCTGGGCCTAATATTGTGTATAAGAGGTCATAGAATAAGTTCTATAGTGATTCCTATGTTGTTGATGTGAATAATATTTGTTGGTCTGTGGTGTGTAATGACTAGCAACCACACGCTGCACTTGACACATTAATGAAATTGCTTATCTCAGTCACTAATAAGCATGCACCTATTAAGAAAATAGACTGTAAAAACTGCTAAATCCCAGTGGATTGATGAGGAATTGAAAAAAATGGTATGGTTGAGAGGGATGAGGCAAAATTGATGGCAAATAGGTCTGGCTGTACAAACGATTGGCAAACGTACTGCAAATTGAGAAATCATGCGACTAAACTATTATTATTATTATTATTATTATTGTATAACTATACAGTATTTCTACTTTGCACACTCATCTACTGTCAAATCTACCATTCCAGTGTTTTAATTGCTATATTGTATTTACTTCGCCACTATGGCCTATTTATTGCCTTTACCTCCCTTATCTCACCTCATTTGCTCACATTGTATATAGACTTATTTTTGTACTGTATTATTGACTGTATGTTTGTTTTACTCCATGTGTAACTCTGTGTTGTTATATGTGTCGAACTGCTTTGCTTTATCTTGGCCAGGTCGCAATTGTAAATGAGAACTTGTTCTCAACTTGCCTACCTGGTTAAATAAAGGTGAAATAAAATAAAAATAAAAATAAAAAAACAGTCCCCAAGTCCAGAACAGACTATGGGAGGTGCACAGTAGTACATAGAGCCATAACTACATGTTTTTCTATTCCACATCAAGTAACTCATGCCAGCAGTAAAATTTGATTTAAAAAACAGATAAAAATACACCTTATGGAACAACGGTGACTGTGAAGCAACACAAACATAGACACATGCATACAAACACACGATGGCGCCGCACATATTGTTGGATTACTTTATGACGGAGCATTTTTTTTATTCAAACTGACCCCCTGAAACTGGACGCAGACATTTTGCGAGACTCCTGATTACCTGAATCCAGGATGAAAAAGACATCACTAAGGTCGGTCCAAAATTATCTGAGCTACACCAAACAGTATCTCTCCTGTAACTCCAGTAATGGATACCAAAAACTATTTGGTTAAATCACATTATCTGTTGGCGCAATCTGTAGCTAAGAGAACTGGTGATCAGCAGATGATGGGAGAGGTGGTCTTCATGAATTTGCCATTCGATAGAAACATACAGTAAGTTCAGGGAATACTTGCAAAGTTGTGGGAAGAGTGTTATGATCAAACTGCCATTCAGCTCCTAATGAGTCATCTGATTGAAATCAAGCATAATGTCTAATCCCTCGAGAGGCATTCAGTTCAGCTACAATGACACATGCAGGCAAAGGAATTCTGTTTCTGTAAATACTCCAGGAATATCCCAGGTTGTCAGTAGGACAAAAAATGAACAAAATGAGTATGTACAGTTTGAGCAACAATTGAACTGTGCCAGCATAACATCAACATTATGGAACACTAGTTGTACATGCATACATATGCACAGGCACAGAGATTACATCTACGACATGATCTAGCCTAATAAAAAAGAAATGGGGCATAACCCTCAACCTTTGCACAGTGATCAGACTATACAAATGAGCCAAGGCAGACAGTATCTATCTACAGCCATGTCTATCAGGCATGCTTAGGTAAGTGTTTTTATAGTAAAACCAGCTTCAATTTGTGAGATTTACAACAATAAGTTTTTGTATTTCTGTTTCTCGTCACTGATTGCTAGTAAACTTAGCTGGATATATTTACATCTGTTTGGAATTCTATCTTGCCTTTCATTTTGTGATTGAAACTCATCCAAGGTCATAATCATAACCAATGTCAACCCTCGTCAATTATGTTAAATAGCTACCTTTTAAAATTATTTACACTTTCTGATCCGACACGTTTGCTAACAAGTTATAAATGCAAAGCGTGGTGCCTAACAAGTTCGCAGGTGCCAGGCTACTAACGGGCTAGCCAACTCCAGTCATGTGCTAACATTTGCTGGTAAACCCAGCTTTAGGTGTCTGGTTGTAACATTGTAACTTGCTGTTTAGTAGCTAGCCATATCTACGACTAAAAGAGAAGAGGTTTTACAATCGAGATACAAAATGTCTATTTTTAGTCATAGTTAGCTAAGCTAGCAAAATAATTTGATCCACTGAAACACAGTAGTATGTTAGAAAGCAATACACAATATGGGTTTCAGTAATTTACTTAGCTAAGCACCGTATTTGTCATCTTCCCTCTTGGTGCTGGCATCGACTGTAGATGAGCTTCTAATGTTAGCTAAATCCAAATATTTGTTTAGAATCCTCTTTGCTATATTCTGGTTTAAAGTCACCTTGTAGGTAATAGTTGCTCCATCCTCAAATGCGTGTTGATGAGAGGAATCATTTGAAGCCATTGTGTCTGGTCAGTTCTTTCAGTTTTGCCCAAAGAATTGTTGTTAGTCCCCCCCCCCCCATCATCAAAACACCGGAATCCGTCATAGGGTGTATCATTCAGCGGGCAAAACCCTGACCTGCCTCCCTCCTGGGCACTTGTGTGAAACACATCTCACTGTCCTAGAAATGCCCCAGACATGATAAAAACAAGCCCAAATTCCCCCAGGGTGAAATTCCCCCAAAAAGGAAAGAAAAAACAGGGCTATGAAAGTAGACAGTGCTTACCTAAACACTGAAAGGCACTGTCACCTCCTGGGGTTTGCGTGGACATTTACAGTGGAACAACTTGAAATGGTTTCCCTTTCCTTTTGGTATAGCACACAGCTTTTGTGAAAATGACAACTCTGTTACAGCACAATATTCATTGTTTCAATATTATCACCCAATACAGGCTTGGCTGTACTGTAAAGTAAGGAGTAAGGCTAGTGAAGAGGCTTGGATGTACTGTAGTCTGGAATAAGGCCAGACTAGAAGAAGAGGCTTGTCTGATATACCTAATTGAAGCAAGAGGCAGACAAATGGGTTGACTGGAAACTCTTTGGGGTTTTTCAAGTGACTGTAACGGTTTCTCTGGGGTAGCAAAGAGGGTGTCTATTTACACATGTCAAATCTTTGTGCTTATGTCACGGGCAATGAATAAAGTGGTTGTGACAATTCATGCCCATTCACTGAGTAGCAGTGATTGAGATGTTTGGTCAATACACCAACTCCTTAGCAACCATTTCTGAAGTTAAATGGAACTGAAATTTATGCTCTGGCCGGTACCCAATACACACACAGTTGGGTACAGCTTCATTGTGGCTGGTATAAAAATAATTGATTCTGGTTAGACCATTTTGCCAAATAATTTAAATCACCATAAAGGCTGTTCACTGTGAGTTACTATTTTTATTAATTTGCATCAGTTTAAAATGTTTTATGATGAATTCCTATATGGTGCATATTGCGAATCAATAGATGTTTTTTCTCACCAATCTACAACAATACCCCATAATGACAAAGTGAAAAGTCGTTTTGTGAAAATGTTTTCAAATGTATTGAAAGTAAAATACAGAAATACAGGTATGTCATTTACATAAACATGCACACCCCTAGGTCAATACATGTTAGAATCACCTCTGGCAGGGATTACAGCTGTGAGTCTTTCTGGGAAAGTCTCTAAGAGCTTTGCACACCTGGATTGTACAATATTTGAACATTATTATTTAAAAAATGATTCAAGCTCTTTCAAGTTGGTTGTTGATCATTGCTAGAAAGCCATTTTTCAGTCATGTCATAGATGTTCAAGCCTATTTAAGTCAAATATGTAAATAGACCACTCAGGAACATTCAACGTCATCTTGGTAATCAACTCCAGTGTATATGACCTTGTGTTTTAGGTTATTGTCCTGCTGAAAGGTGAATTTGTCTCCCAGTGTCTGATATAAATCAGACTAAACCAGGTTTTCCTCTAGGATTTTGTTTGTGCTTAGCTATATTCTGTTTCTTTTTATCCTAAAAAGCTGCCTTGTCCTTGCCAATGACAGCCATACCCATAACATGATGCAGCCACCACCATGGTTGAAAATGTGAAGTGGTACTTGGTGATGTATTGTGTTGAATGTCCCCCAACATAATGTGCTGTGTAAGGTTAATTTCTTAGATTTTTTTAGTTGCAGTTTTACTTTGGTGTCTTATGGCAAACAGGATGCATATTTTGGAATATTTTTATTCTGTACAGTCTTCCTTCTTTTCACTCTGTCATTGAGGTTAGTATTGTGGAGTAACTAGAATGTTGTTGATCCATCCTCAGTTATCTCCAATCACAGCCATTAAACTCTTTAACTGTTTTAAAGTCACCATTGGCCTCATGGTGAAATCCCTGAGTGGTTTCCTTCCTCTCTGGAAACTGAGTTACGAAGGATGCCTGTATCTTTGTAGTAACTGGTGCATTGATACAGGATCTAAAGTGTAATTAATAACTTCACCATGCTCAAAGGGATATTCAATGTCTTTTTTTACCCACCTACCATTAGCACAGGAGGTAAGTGGCACCTTAATTGTGGATGACGGGCTTGTGGTAATGGCTGGAGCAAAATAGGTGGAATGGTATTAAATACATGGTTTCCATGTGTTTGATGCCATTCCGTATGCTCCGTTCCAGCCATTATTATGAGCCGTCCTCCCCTCAGCAGCCTCCACCAGGTGTAAACAAGGATTTTGAATCACATTCAGCTGAATGTCATCTTTTTTTTCTATAGTAGTAGTTTTTCCTGTTTACTTTTTTTGTTTGTTTTTGAAACCTCCCTGGTCTTTGTGGTTGAATCTGTGTTTGAAATTCCCTGCTTGACTGAGGGGCCTTTATAGATACTAATTGTATGTGTGGGGTAGAGATGAGGTTGTCATTCAAAAATCATGTGAAACACTTTTATTGCAGACAGAGTGAGTCTATGCAATTTGTTATTTTAATTGTTAAGCACATTTTTACTCTTGAACTTATTTAGTCTTGCCAAAACAAAGTTGTTGAATACTTATTGACTGAAAACATTTCAGCTTTTCAGTTTTAATTAATTCATAAACATTTGTAAAAAACATAATTTCACTTTGATAATTTATCAATTTTAAATTCCGCCATTGGCGGATGTGGCGGATTGAGACACAGCCCATTCAAAAAAACAGATCTCTCTTTTTAATATGCTAATTGTATTTCCGTGGGGGTGCAGACATAGACCCTAGGTTAATGCAGCACTCTGGATTGACCAATGGAAATGAATAAGGAAACCCTAAGAGCCAGATCACGTGACTTATGGGCATATTATTTATATGCTGCTCCTGCCACGATGTTTGCGGAGGGAGATAATTTGACAGTCAGATAAACCAGCAGACAGACAGATAAACAGACCGTTGGGCTGTGACAGAGATCTCACTGTCAGTCTCACTGTAAGTCCTGTTCCTCTCTCAACTCCTAACAGCCATGGGGCAATATTTGAGTAGACAGTCTCAAGTCTTCCAAATATTGAACAGCATGGCTGTTTTTCACTTGATTGTTTTTACTCTTTTTTGGGAGATGCAAATAAATCCCAAACAAACAAGCAGGCAAGCTGGTGAAGATTTGGCCTGACTCACCAGAGAGGGAAGACATACACACATAGGGAAAGAGATAGGGGCAGGCAAGTGGGTGAGATATTATCAGAGAGACTGACATTACGGCTCTGTCTGGCCTTTCAGACCACCCAGTTCTGGCTCTCATCACAGCTTGCTGCTGCTGCCACTGCTTTAAAGTGGTATAGTAGCCAGGCTTGGGAGTATGTGCCCATACATACAAGCTGAACCATAACTTCTTCACTCATTCGATCTCCCTCTGTCTTGAATCTCATGAATCTGCCTCTCATTGAATCTCATGAATCTGTTACAAATACAGCATGCCACTCATTTCATTTTGATCAAAACTACTACCTCTATCAAATACCGTCCTCTACTTTACATAATATTCCCACAATTGAACGTTCCTTTTATCAATACAATTGAAGTTTAGTTTGAACTCAGTCATGAAATATGAGCCCCCACCCATCTGTGACACCATATCAGCCTTTATGTATTTCTAAAAGCGTCTGTTTGGTGTAGGAGTGGCAGAGTGACAGTTGTGTGGCGTCTTTGTGTTGGTACTGGTGTCTGAGAGTGTGTGTGCTCTGCATGACGTTGTCACACCTCTCCCGGAATCCTGCTCTGTTTCCCGCGGCGTTCCTGGATCCTGGAACGTGTCTCTGTGGTGCTACAGGGCCGTGGGCGTCTGGCACAGATAGCGCTTTGACAGCATGGTGACGGACAGGCGGGAAACTTCCCCCTGCTCCCTGCCCAACACACTATCACAAACATTGGGAAATAGACAAAAATGACTTATTCAAAAATCAGATATTTTTTTGTCCACCATAAGACTTTTGAGCTAAGTAGTTAAAGGGTTAGCTAACAGGCTAGCTAAGTAGTTGCAAAGTTGCTAATTAGCTAAAATGCAAAAGTTGTCCATAATGCGATTGGAACACACAGTGATTTGTTTTGTAGACCTTTGCGTTATATCCCCACCCATCCTACCTGATTAGGGTTGCAAATGAAGGGTATTACTGGAACCTTTTATGTAATCTATCACAAGACATCTGATGGCCCTTTTGGTTACTTAAAATTATCACAGGTGTCTGTAATAGTCTCTGGCCCTCTATGTGGACGTATCACATATAAAATATATGAAATAATTGAATAAGATGATTTAAAGTAAAAAATAGAACGACAAAGCTGTAAAACATTATCATAAATACAAACCATCAACTTAGTGAATACCATTGGTGTTTACAAACCTTCCTTTTTTTTACTATGTCAATACGTATTTGTTGTCAATGTTTTAAAGTCAGACTGGTGGTACTTGTGAAAAAAGTAAATCGTTGGAAGAGTTGCAGAGTTAATAGAAAATAATGCCATTGTTGTATAATTTATATTTAGTTGAAGTTGGAAGTTTACATACACCTTAGCCAAATACATTTAAACTCAGTTTTTCACAATTCCTGATATTTAATCCTAGTAAAAAATCCCTCTCGTAGGATCACCACTTTATTTTAAGAATGTGAAATGTCAGAATAATAGTAGAGAGAATGATTTATTTCAGCTTTTATTTCTTTCATCACATTCCCAGTGGGTCAGAAGTTTACATACAGTCAATTGGTATTTGGTAGCATTGCCTTTAAATTGTTTAGCTTGGGTCAAATGTTTCGGGTAGCCTTCTACAAGCTTCCCACAATAAGTTGGGTGAATTTTGTCCCATTCCTCCTAACAGAGCTAGTGTAAGTGAGTCAGGTTTGTAGGCCTCCTTGCTTGCACACGCTTTTTCAGTTCTGCCCACACATTTTCTATAAGTTTGAGGTCGGGGCTTTGTGATGGCCACTCCAAAACCTTGACTTTTTTGTCCTTAAGCCACAGAGAAAGTCAGCAACCTTCCCGCTTGCCACGATTGTCTGAGATAATGAGTGGGCTGGATATGCCGAGAGATGAGATTTGGATTGGTCTGCCGTATAGCACGCTTCTGTCCATTTGAGCTGGTCAGTATGTGTAGGTAATCCTGTCTAACGCAGCTATTTCTTAAATGTATCACGTGGGAAAACTTTACAGAAGACTCCACTATGCAAGTATTAATTTCAATAGAATGTCACTGCAACAACTGTTTCAGAGCACTCTCGTCTGAGTGTGCCAGAGCACAGACTAACTGATGAATTTATGAAAGCTCAACACCAGTTGAATATGGCCGGTGTCAGTTAACGCCAGCAAAAAAGCATAATTAAATTGTTGATAGGAGCACAGTTACAGTCACCAACACTCTGAATAACATGAAAACAGCCTAACCAGCTCTTCTAGGGCAAGTAAAATGGTCAGAGTTTGGGTGGGGGCTAAAGCTTAAGATGATTATGGCATTGCACAAGGTCAGTGTGAACCAGAGTGACTTGACAAAACGGGCCAAGCAGCTGTTCAAACAAAACGGAAATGACACAGGAAGTCATATTTAATGAAAGGGGTTGCAGTCTCCCATGAAGCGTGTATCCATGTATACAGGTAAGAGTCTATCTACAGTTTCAGATATTATACATTTCTAATTTTGTCAGAAAGTTGTTTTCATTGCAAGTTAAAGCTTACTGTTAGCTAGCTAGCTGACGTTAGATGGCTGGCTCGCTAGCTAACATTACGTTTATGATGTGTGTAGTAATGTTATCTCAGATGCCATTTTGCATTGCTAGTTATAGTCTACTGTTAGTTAGCTAACTAGCTAACATTGAACCTATTTGGTTAACTTTAGCTAGCTATTTCAATCAATTTGTATTGCTAGTACTATATGGATTAGGATTATGGTTCATTGTTCATTGTTTAGCTAGACAGCTACATGTCTAAACAAAAGACCCCAAGTTAAAGCTTACTATTAGCTAGCTAGCTGACGTTAGATGGCTGGCTCACTAGCTAACATTTCATGTATGATCTGTGTAGTTATGTTATATCAGAATGCCATTTTCATTGCTAGTTATAGCCTAATGTTAGCTAATTAACTAGCTAACATGGAACCTATTTGGTTAACTTTAGCTAGCTATGACAATTGGTTTGTATTGCTGGTACTCTATGGATTAGGATTATGGTTCATTGTTTAGCTAGCATGTCTAAACAAAAGACTCCATTTCGCCAGATGATTACATGACGCATCAAGTCAGCCATGTGTGTCTGACGGTGATTATAGTTATCTATTGTATAATAATGCCAAAATATTTGTATCTGGAATTTGTCTTTCAGCAGTAGAACATGCCTGGCTCTCCTCCACCGGTCATACATGGAGAATGGTACAATGCCTCCCATCAAAAAGAGAGCTGGCCCGAGCAAGCACAGGTTTCACCTGAAGCATGAAGACTTGCAGCGAGTTGTGAACTTTATCAACAACTACGCAGAGGATAATACAATAGTACTACCAGGACACCACCCAGGACACAAACACTTGGTGGAAAGCTGCTGCCATTCCATGTGACAAAAGCAGCGGTGTGGGGCATCTCTACAAGGAATCAATGACAACACTTGGTATGTAAAGCATAAACAACACGTTTTGATTATTTAATTTACCTCCAACATGATTGGCGCTACTTGTATTGATCTCATATTTTTTTTGTTATTTCCTGTTTTACAGCTTCGATGCTGTGGAGCCTGGGGTTGTTGTCGCAAAGGACGTTCGGACTGAGTTGGGACCAGGTTTCAGGTGCTTTGCCATGCTAACATCCTTCCTTCCATAGAAGGCGACGACAGAGAGGATCGCCTCGGCTTTTAGTCCTTCATTGTTTTATGTATTATTTCTTACATTGTTAGCCCAGAAAATCTTAAGTGTTATTACATACAGCCGGGAAGAACTATTAGATATCAGAGTGACGTCAACTTATTAGTACTACGACCAGGAATACGATTTTCCCGTAGCGGATGTTTGTTTGAACCACACAAGGCATTAGAACTGTTTCCGGAGGCTGACCCAAAACAACAGGAGAGAGA
Organism: Salmo salar; assembly: GCF_965601325.2. Taxonomy (NCBI): domain Eukaryota; kingdom Metazoa; phylum Chordata; class Actinopteri; order Salmoniformes; family Salmonidae; genus Salmo; species Salmo salar. The sequence continues at coordinate 11,715,163 of NC_138310.1, read as the reverse complement.
GACGGAGCAGCCTTCTGATCAGACTTCGGAGGCGCGCACACCACCCACCTCTTCCGAGTATTTTACTCAGTAATGTCCAGTCTCTAGATAACAAGGCAGATGAAGTTAGAGCTAGGGTTGCTTTCCAGAGAGACATCCGGGATTGTAACCTCTCTGGGCTAGGCGGGACGAATTCATCCCACCTACGCAACAGCCAGTTGAATCCCATGGCGCGATTTTCAAATACCTTAGAAATGCTATTACTTCAATTTCTCAAACACATGACTATTTTACAGCATTTTAAAGACAAGACTCTCGTTAATCTAACCACACTGTCCGATTTCAAAAAGGCTTTACAACGAAAGCAAAACATTAGATTATGTCAGCAGAGTACCCAGCCAGAAATAATCAGACACCCATTTTTCAAGCTAGCATATAATGTCACAAAAACCCAGAAGACAGCTAAATGCAGCACTAACCTTTGATGATCTTCATCAGATGACACACCTAGGACATTATGTTATACAATACATGCATGTTTTGTTCAATCAAGTTCATATTTATATCAAAAACCAGCTTTTTACATTGGCATGTGACGTTCAGAACTAGCATACCCCCCGCAAACCTCCGGTGAATTTACTAAATTACTCACGATAAACGTTCACAAAAAACATAACAATTATTTTAAGAATTATAGATACAGAACTCCTTTGTGCAATCGAGGTGTCCGATTTTAAAATAGCTTTTCGGTGAAAGCACATTTTGCAATATTCTGAGTACATAGCCAAGCCATCACGGCTAGCTATCAGCATATCGATTGTAGTACCTGGGCTGACAAAACACTGGATCACTGGTAGTCTAACTTCTGCGGTGCATACAAGGCCCTCCCCCGCCCCCCGTTCGACAAATCTGACCACGACTCCATTTTGCTTCTCCCCTCCTATAGGCAGAAACTCAAACAGGATGTAACCATGACTAGGACCATTCAACGCTGGTCTGACCAATCAGAATCCACGCTTCAAGATTGTTTTGATCACGCGGATTGGGACAAATTCTGGGTAGCCTCAGAGAATAATATAGATTTACATGCTGATTCAGTGAGTGAGTTTATAAGGAAGTGCATAGGAGACGTTGTTCCCACTGTGACTATTAAAACCTACCCTAACCAGAAACCGTGGATAGATGGTGGCATTCACGCAAAACTGAAAGCACGAACCACCGCATTTAACCATGGAAAGATGACCGGGAATATGGCTGAATATAAACAGTGTAGTTATTCCCTCCGCAAGGCAATCACAAAAGCGAAAAGTAAGTATAGGGCAAAACGGCTCAGACACGAGACATATGTGGCAGGGTCTACAGGCAATGAAAACCAGCCACGTCAAGAACACTGACGTCTTGCTTTCAGACAAACTAAAGAACTTCTTTGCCCGCTTTGAGGATAAAACAATGCCCGCTACCAAGGACTGCGCCCCCCCCCTCCTTCTCCATGACCTACGTGAGTAAGACATTTAAACGTGTTAACCCTCGCAAGGCTGCTGGCCCAGACAGCATCCTTAGCCGCATCCTCAGAGAATGTCCAGACCAGCTGGCTGGTGTGTTTACGGACATATTCAATGTCTCCCTATCCCAGTCTGCTGTCCTCACATGCTTCAAGATAGCCACCATTGTTCCTGTACCCAAGAAGGCAAAGGTAACTCAACTGAATGACTATCGCACCGTAGCACTCACTTCTGTCATCATGAAGTGCTTTGAGAGACTAGTCAAGGATCATATCACCTCCGCCTTACATGTCACCCTAGACCAACTGTAATTTGCATACCACCCCAATAGGTCAACAGACGATGCAATCACCATCACACTGCACACTGGTTACCGAGAGACTGAAATATAGCTTCTATCTCAAGGCCATCAGACTGTTAAACAGCCATCACTAACACAGAGAGGCTCCTGCCTACATACAGACTTGAAATCATTGGCCACTCTAACAAATAGAACAGTAGTCACTTTATTAATGCCACTTCAATAATGATGTTTACATGTCTTGCACTACTCATCCCAGATGTATATATTGTATTTTATACCATTGCATCTCGTCTATGCTGGTTGGTCATGGCCCATCCATATATTTATATGTACATATTATTAGTCCATCCTTTTACTTAGATTTGTGTGTATTAGGTAGTTTGTGGAATTGTTAGATTGCTTGTTAGATATTTCTGCACTGTCAGAACTAGAAGCACAAGCATTTCGCTACACTCGCAATAACATCTGCTGACCATGTGTATGTGACCAATAAAATGTGATTTGATTTCAAATGGCCTACCTGTATAAGTACCACCTGGACTGGACACAGCTAGAAAAATGTCCATTGCTAATGTCCATTGCTCGTGTTTCTTGGCCCAAGCAAGTCTCTTCTTCTTATTGGTGTCCTTTATTAGTGGTTTCTTTGCAGCAATTCAACCATGACGGCCTAATTCACACAGTCTCCTCTGAACAGTTAATGTTGAGATATGTCTGTTACTTGAACTATGTGAAGCATTTATTTGGGCTGCAATTCCTGAGGCCGGTAGCTCTGATGAACTTATTCTCTGCAGCAGAGGTAACTATGGGTCTTCCTTTCCTGTGGTGGTCTGTAACGCCCTGGCCATAGAGAGGGGTTTTTGTTCTTTATTTTGGTTAGGCCAGGGTGTTACATTGGGTGGGCGTTCTATGTTAATTTTTCTATGTTTTTGTATTTCTTTGTTTTGGGCCGTGTGTGGCTACCAATCAGGCACAGCTGTAGTTCGAGTCACACATAACCTCTTACATCTAGAAGTTCCGCTAGCGGAACACCTGCTCCAATATCCAATGATGGGCGTGGCGCGAAATACAAACTCCTCTAAAATCCGAAAACTTCCATTTTTCAAACATATGACAATTTCACAGCATTTTAAAGACAAGACTCTCCTTTATCTAACCACACTGTCCGATTTCAAAAAGGCTTTACAGCGAAAGCAAAACATTAGATTATGTCAGCAGAGTACCCAGCCAGAAATAATCAGACACCCATTTTTCAAGCTAGCATATAATGTCACAAAAACCCAGAAGACAGCTAAATGCAGCACTAACCTTTGATGATCTTCATCAGATGACACACCTAGGACATTATGTTATACCATACATGCATGTTTTGTTCAATCAAGTTCATATTTATATCAAAAAACAGCTTTTTTACATTAGCATGTGACGTTCAGAACTAGCATACCCCCCGCAAACTTCCGGGGAATTTGCTAACAATTTACTTAATTACTCACGATAGAAGTTTTTGTATTTTTGAGGAATTTGTCATTCGCGCCGCGCCCATCATTGGATATTGGAGCAGGTGTTCCGCTAGCGGAACGTCTAGATGTAAGAGGTTAAGAATTATAGATACAGAACTCCTTTGTGCAATCGAGGTGTCCGATTTTAAAATAGCTTTTCGGTGAAAGCACATTTTGCAATATTCTGAGTACATAGCCCGGCATCACAGGGCTAGCTATTTAGACACCCAGCAAGTTTAGCCTTCACCAAAGTCAGATTTATTATTAGAAAAATGTTATTACCTTTGCTGTCTTCGTCAGAATGCACTCCCAGGACTTCTACTTCAATAACAAATGTTGGTTTGGTTCAAAATAATCCATCATTATATCCAAATAGCGGCGTTTTGTTTGTGCGTTCAAGACACTATCCGAAGTGTAAATAAGGGTCACGAGCATGGCGCAATTCGTGACAAAAGATTTCTAAATATTCCATTACCGTACTTCGAAGCATGTCAACCGCTGTTTAAAATCAATTTTTATGCCATTTTTCTCGTAAAAAAGCGATAATATTCCGACCGGGAATCTGCGTTTAGGTAAACAGACAAAAGAAAGCAAAGCATGGGGTCGACGCGGGCACGAGCCCGAGTCTCACAGTACTGTAACCAGCCACTACCCAAACGCGCTACTTTTTTTCAGCCACAGCCTGCAAAGCCACGATTCAGCTTTTTTCCGCCTTCTGAGAGCCCATGGGAGCCGTAGGAAGTGTCACGTAACAGCAGAGATCCTCTGTAATGGATAGAGATAATCAAGAAGGGCAAGAAATTGTCAGACAGGGCACTTCCTGCATGGAATCTTCTCAGGTTTTGGCCTGCCAAATGAGTTCTGTTATACTCACAGACACCATTCAAACAGTTTTAGAAACTTTGGAGTGTTTTCTATCCAAAGCTAATAATTATATGCATATTCTAGTTTCTGGGCAGGAGTAATAATCAGATTAAATTGGGTAAGTTTTTTATCCGGCTGTGAAAATACTGCCTCCTAGCCATAACAGGTTAAGTAGCCTGGTTTTACTTTGGGGTTTTGTGGGTGATTGTTTCTGTTTAGAGTATTTCCTAACAGGACTGTTTTTCTGTCGTCTTTTGTTCATTTTTGTAGTGTTCTCTTTTGATTTAAAATTCATTCAAGATGAACACATCCTCCGCTGCACCTTGGTCTTTCTCTAACGACGGCCGTTACACAGTCCTCATGAGAGCCAGCTTCATCACAGAGCTTGATGGTTTTGCGACTGCACATGAAGAAACTTTCAAAGTTCTTGAAATTCTCCAGATTGACTGACCTTCATGTCTTCAAGTAATGATGGACTGTCATTTCTATTTACTTATTTGAGCTGTTCTTGCCATAATAAGGACTTGGTATTTTACCAAATAGGGCTATCTTCTGTATACTACCCCTACCTTGTCACAACACAACTGATTGGTTCAAACTTATTAAGAAGGAAAGAAATTACACAAATTAACTTTCAACTAGGCACACATGTTACTTGTAATGCATTCCAGGTGACTACCTAATGAAGCTGGTTGAGAGAATGCAAGAGTGTCCAATGCTGTCATCAAGGCAAAGTGTGGCTACTTTGAAGAATCTCAAATATAACATATATTTAGATTTGTTTAAGACTTTTTTGGTTACTACTTGATTCCATATGTGCTATTTCATAGTTTTGATGTCTTCACTATTATTCTACAACGTAGATATTACAATTAAGAAAAACCCTTGAATGAGTAGCTGTTCTAAAACCTTTGACCGGTAGTGTATATATATATATATATATATATATATATATATATATATATATATATTTTTTTTTTTTTTTTACTGTTATTCAAGTATAAATTACCAAAGTCACAATAGATTATCATGGATTTTCTGTTTTAAGTAACCTACTGCCATCTGTGATTGAAATGCACTGTATACAAAATAGTGTGGTGGACATTAACAACTTTTTTGTGTGTGTCACAAACTTCACATGAATAATTGATATCCATTTCACAATCATTTATGATAGTGGGTTGCCCTGCCTGCTGCCTGCTCCTGGTACAACTCAGGGTGTGTATTGTGTTGTTGATATCAACTTTGTATGAAATGTAATGACTATGATGCATGCAATCAGTGACAATAATATTCATGTACCTCACTGAAATGAATGCCCTGAAAATATTTAAAGCCACCATTAGCAGGGTGAGAAAAATACCCACTATCACAAAGAAGATCTTAATAAAATGGGTAGTGAGCTTGCCCCACAATTACTTACAAAATACACATGCTGGCATATAACTTTTGTTCCTAAGTTTCTCTGTTTGTTTGGTTATTCACAAATGACATTGGCAATCCTTTATTCTTCTCTGGCAGTGGCCTGTAGGGGAAAGGCTAATATCTTGTGTGTCAATTCACAGCATGAAAACTTTTAGATCTATATAAGGTTACAACTTATTTTCTAAGAGAAAAGCGAAATGCATTATTTATGAACATATTCCCAGTCCATGGTTAATTGTTTATTTTTCACAATGTCTTTGATGTAACCAGCCAGACACTTAGTGTAGTCTGGGAAGAGCTGAGTATTTCCATTACACTCTTTTAATATATATCATGATTGTGTGTCATAGCTAAGTTTGTGTTGGTTTGAAGTTTCCCATTCAGCTAAATATTTTGGATGGGACCTTAAAAAGGTGTCCTGACTCTCTGTGGTCACTAAAGATCCCATGGCACTTATCGTAAAAGTAGGGGCGTTAACCCCGGTGTCCTGGCTAAATTCCCAATCTGACCCTCATACCATCACGGTCACCTAATCATCCCCAGCTTACAATTGGCTCATTCATCCCCCTCCTCTACCTTGTAACCATTGCCCAGGTCATTGCTGTAAATGAGAACGTGTTCTCAGTCAACTAAGGGTTAAATAAATAAATAAAAATAGATACTAAAGCCCATAGAAACACATTTAATAAAACATTAATAAATGGCAAAAGGGACAGTCAAAAAATAAATCATAAGAATCATCGCTCTGGCTCACCCTTCACCGCAGATGCGGAAGTGCGACACTGGTGGATGTGGTGGATTGAGATGCATCCAACGCAAAAAAACAGATATCTCTAGCATAATTTAAGAATGATGGAGGCCACTGTGTTCTTGGGGACCTTCAATGCTGCAGACATTTTTTGGTAACCTTCCCCAGATCTGTGCTTCGACACAATCCTGTCTCAGAGCTCTACAGACAATTCCTCCGACCCCATGGCTTGGTTTTTGCTCGGACATGCACTGTCAACTGTGGGACCTTATATAGACAAGTGTGTGCCTTTCCAAATCATGTCCAATCAATGGAATTGACCACCGGTGGACTCCAATCAAGTTGTAGAAACATCTCAAGGATGATCAATGGAAACAGGATGCACGTGAGCTGAATTTCGAGTCTCATAGCAAAGGGTCTGAATACCTATGTAAAAAGGTATTTAATTTTTTTATTTGAATTTGCAAAAAATTCTAAAAACCTGTTTTCCCTTTGCCATTATGGGGAATTGTGTGTAGATTGATGAGGATATATTTTTATTTCATTCATTTTAGACTAAGGCTGTAACGTAACAAAATGTGGAAAAATTTAAGGGGTCTGAATACTTTCCTAATGCACTGTAAATGGACTACTGGGCAGTATAGAATCTCCCTCTCTGCCAGCTCTCTGGAAACAACACCTCACAACACTAACAAACTCAAAATGGCCCCTATGAGGGATCCACTAGGTCTCCCCATTCCTACCCAGGGCCCCACTCTTTGGCATCATTGGCAAAAATTCAGCCTGCAGGCTGTGCACACACGCTTTGTTTTGAACTGTTTTTTTATGTAATTACAGGGAGCCATTTTCTTTGTTCTTGTTTAAACTGCTTTCATGACTGTTTGATTTCTTCTGCGGCCTGGGCGTTTGCTTTCACCCAAATCCCATCTAAATGGTTGGGAGTGCTGAGCAGGCAACTAGGGCCTGTAACGTTAACCCAGGAATGTACCCAGCACTGTTCATTAGAAAAAGCCTTGTGAAGAACACTTTGGCGTCTGTGCACTTCACTTCACTATTCTAAGTTGTTTTACTCAACGGCATATTGAAGAATATCTCAATCTGATTATACAAGCCCTATGATGACTGTAAACTGGCATGTATACAGTAAAATGCAATTAAATTGTAGTGCTAGTAGAGCACCGGTGCATCAATCTAAATTACATAACAAAAAAATCCCCATCAAAATACAGCAGTTTAAACGGAAGAAGTTTGGAACCACCAAGACTCTTTCTAGAGCTGGCCGCCCGGTCAGGGTGGTGACCAAGAACCCGATGGTCACTCTGACAGAGCTCCAGAGTTCCTCTGTGGAGATGGTAGAATCTTCCAGAAGTACAACCAGCTCTGCAGCACTCCACCAATCAGGCCAATATGGTAGAGTGGCCAGACGGAAGCCACTCCTCAGTAAAAGGCACATGACAGCCCGCTTGGAGTTTGCCAAAATGCACCTAAAGGACTCTCAGACCATGAGAAACAAGATTCTCTGGTCTGATGAAACCTAGATTGAACTCTTTGGCTTGAATGCCAAGCATCACGTCTGGAGGAAACCTGGCACCATCCCTACCGCGAAGCATGGTGGTCGCAGCATCATGCTGTGGGGATGTTTTTCAGTGGCAGGAACTGGGAGAATAGTCAGGATCGAGAAAAAGATTAACGGAGCAAAGTACAGTGAGATCCTTGATGAAAATCCACTTCAGGGCCTCAGACTGGGGTGAAGGTTCACCTTCCAAAAGGAAAACAACCCTAAGCACACAGCCAAGACAACACATTAGTGACTTCAGGACAAGTCTCTGAATGTCCTTGAGTGGCCCAGCCAGAGCCTGGACTTGAACCCGATCGAACATCACTTGAGAGACCTGAAAATAGTTGTGCAGCGACTCAAGGCTGTAATCGCTGCCAAAGGTGTTTCAGTAAAGTACTGAGTAAAGGGTCTGAATACTTATGTAAACGAGATACTTCCGTTTCAAAATGTTAATACATTTGCAAACATTTCTAAAAATCAGTTTTTGCTTTGTCATTATGGTGTGTAAAGTGATGAGAGAAAAAAAGCAGTTGAATCCATTTTAGAATACGGCTGTAAAGCAACAAAATTTGGAGAAAGTCATGAGGTCTGAATACTTTCCGAATGCACAGTATGTTTTCTCCCACGTTGGATATAAGATGAGTGCTTTTACTAAATGTTATGGTCTGCATAGATCAACAAATATGAATATGACCAGCGGATGGGATGGAAAAACAGGTATAAACAGCTGACCGTGTTTACTTTAAAGGTGTTGAAACAAACATTTTCATAACTTTTGTGTGCTAAAGACATCCACCCACTGAATTATTCCATAAAATCCTCAGGAGTCTTTATTCCCTGTAGTCCGATTTGAAGATGCTATCCCTCGCCTAGACAGCCTCGCCACGCATTTTTACATAAACAAAAACCTAAATGTCCCTTGTCTATCACGAACGCTGAATTACATTTTATTTGAACTTACTCTGTCGATTTTCCTTGGGGTTATTTCTTATATGGGAATTTGAGGCAAAATATTCACAGGAAAGTATTATTAAACAAACTTCAAAACATGGGTTTTTCTGTGTGGCTCTAACAAGGTATTTGCTCATCACCTAAGGCAAGTGCACAAGACGGTAGTATATGAACGTGACGCATGCATACTAACCGAAGTCAAAGATTATCTATTATATTGAAAAAATATTTGAGTGACCACTCTAACAATGGAAATACATGTCATTAAAGATTGAGATCAGGTGGGACCATTCTAGCCAAAGAAAGGGCAGATACGCATATGAACAACAGGCCATATAGATATGTAGATCATCTTTGTATTTGTGCCATTATAGCATTGTTAATAGCATGGGCAGCGCCATTGAGGCGATCTCCAATTTAAAGTTGTACATGTTCTTCTTCATTGGCTGATTGCTCCCAACTCATAGGAATTCCCAAACAGTTGACTACTTTTAAAATGGCGGAAGCCCTCAATGGCAATGTCCATGCTAAAATGAGTTATATCTGTACTGAGTCCTCTCTATGACAACAGTCACAACTCTGATATAAAGTCTTTATTTTTCTTTGTTCCCGAAATGCTACATGCGTCCACTTACCTCAGTGTATTTGTAACAACCTAACCATTACAAAACTTATAATCGATCAAATAAGCCTCACATAGCAAATTAGCAATTACATTTTTTGTTGACCGAATTTGACACTCTCTCATTGATCTCCACACAAAAAAATCTCTCACTTCGCCTCTTGCTCTCTGCCAAAGTCTTGAAGCCAGGGGCAGACGGGCCCAAAATTCCAGATAGGCTGGTCCAGTTTTAGCCCAGTGGGCCTGTGTAACTTTCTTTTTTTACGCAAATTGATCAACAACTGACTAATAAAGGGGGCCTCAAGTCAGAAAATGGGCTGGTGTCAGGGCCTCTGCTTGTAGTTGTTTACATGGTTTTGCTATGTGCCAGAAGGGTATGCTATGATGCAAGCTAGATCAACTCAGGGTTTTCTAAAGGTATCCAGCTACAGTTAGCATCACGTTCCAGCTCAGGCTTCATCCACGTAACAAAAGGTGTCGTGCACCTGCCGCTTACTCAAGCCTGCTCTAGCTGGGCTTGTGACTGCATGCGCATGTGGCTAGTAGTGCGGCGTACTCTTTATTGAGACAATGCTGAAACATATATCCATGGGCAAGTCAGTGCCACATTTTCACAAAAGAAAGACAAGTTTTCTTGCAAATTCAGCAGGCTATGGTGTGAAATAGGTTGTTAAAAGTGTATGTAGCCAGGTGGTAAAAGCAGTGTGTAAGAGTGAGAGCAAGCAATTACAGCTGTTGAAATCTCTCTTGGGTCCAACCTTACTTTAGATGGGTAATTTATACTGTACCGGAATATATCTTATTTTGCATCATCTGCAGTGTATAAGAGTTTGTTTTGTAATATTTATGCCAGATGGTCATGATAGCCTGTTGATACTTTCAGATTGACATGAGGATCTTAGCTTCTTGCTAGCTGAATACCAGTGCTCTCAGAACCATGTTGTAGAGTTGATAACATTGTTTAAATCGTGAGTAATTATCAGAATGACATTCTATTTCAAGTAAAGCTTCAGGGTATTGTATTTTGTTGAATTTTTTATTGTAATTTATGTGTTGTTAAGACATTTCCCCAGTGCTTTATGGGTGAGATGAGGATTTTATCAGGTATGAAGGTAAGACCCAGATGCAGACAACGTTGAATTAACAATGGTTTAATAATCCAACAGGGGCAGGCAATAGACAGGTAAAGGCAGGCAGGGGTCAGTAAACCAGAGGATGAGCAACGGTACTGGACAGCAGGCAGGCTCAGGGTCAGGGTAGGCAGTGGTCAATAATCCAAAGATACAGGTTGGCAGAAAGGCTCAAGGTCAGGGGCAGGCAGAGTGATCGGACAGGCAAAGGTCAAAACCAGGAGGGCGAGAAATAGAGAGACTGGGAAAAGCAGGAGCTGCGACAAAAACGCTGGTTGACTTGACAAACAAGACGAACTGGTAACAGACAAACAGAGAACACAGGTATAAATACACATTTAACGCAGAGCCAGTACCGTTTATGCATTTCATTGTACTCAGATTGTTTTTATGCATTGTACTAACAGATTTATTTCACGTGATTGTGATTGACTGAACTTTACTTTATGGTGACTTCGACAGAATAAACAATCCGAAATTAGTTTGTGTCCTGCGCTGGGTTTACTTTCGCCAGGCTACATGTGCTTTTGGTGTCCTTATCACTGCACAAGTACCTTTTTCCCACTCCTATCAGTAAATGATTACTGATTACTGTGTATGGAGTTTTAAATGCATCCTGTCATTACTAAATGTGTAATGGGATATGTATGTTAACATTACTATATTTGAACACACAAATATTTAATCAGTCGTCTTCCTCAAATGAATGGGATGATGATGCAAAGAGGATGATGACACAACCAGTGCAAGAGGAAGGGAATCTGATTTAATTGGTCCTCAATTTGTGGCTGGGACACTCAATTTACAGCTCAGATTTAGCCTTGATTTAGCCTGCTTAGGAGAAAGTTAGTTCTGAAGGATTAGATTCCATAGAAATTTACCTGGCTAAAAGGTGAGACACTTTTGTGTCACTGGTTATCCCGAGTTGAACTCAGAGTTGACCAAAGCTACTCGCTAACTCCTCAAACCTCATTTGTAATATATGGCTCTGGTGATAGCAATCTCAACGGCAGTACCGGCGCTCTAAAAAGTCAGGTAAATAATACTTTTTTGACCCAAATAAGGATTAGCCGCACAGACAAATGTAAGTTCAAATGTAATTTGAACTTGTAATTGTATTAAACATTCTGGCTTTTGCAGTACTTTAATACAGATTGTGTACCAGGAAAGCTGGAAACACAGTCTGATCTACTGGTTGTCTGATTTATATTTATTATTTATTAGGCAAGATTCCCAGAAGGAACGGAAAAAAAATACACCAGTAAATTCTAGCAGAATTGTTCCTAAAAACAACTTAAACTTGGCACAAAAAAAGTCAGTTAGCAAATGATAGGCTCAAATATCAAATCCTAAGCTAAACTGTCTTGTTCTCCATTCTTAAATTAGTCTTTTGAGAATTGTAATTTGCTAGGTTAAATTTGCTTCCTGTTCTGGCAGTGTTACCGCAAAACCTGACTGTATTCCCGCGAGATCGGCCCCAATTACCACGAGAACTCATGGGAACACTGTCAAAACAGGAAGCATATTCAAATCTGTGGTTGCTAAATATATTAAACTAAATGTATATAATATCAATGGTGGAGAGCAAGACATTTACAGCTAATTTAGTATTTAACATTTCAACCTATCATTTACTAATTTACTTTTCTAGAAAATAATTTTTGGGAACAATTCTGCCCGAATTAGCTGGTGCTAAAACTGCAGTCTTGGTGTGACCCTGCTATGTCCAGGGTCACACCAAGACTGCACACTCCTGGATTGCATGCTACCTGGCAGGTCGCTCCTACCAGGTGGCATAGAGAGGATCTGTGTCTGCACCATGTGCTCTAACTACTGGTATCCCCCAGGGCTCGGTTCTAGGCCCTCTCCTCTTGTCTGTTTACACCAAGTCACTTGGCTCTGTTATATCCTCACATGGTCTCTCCTATCATTGCTATGCAGATGACATTCAACTACTCTTCTCCTTCCCCCCTTCTGACACCCAGGTGGTGTTGCTCATCTCCGCATGTCTTGCAGACATCGGCCCACCACCTCAAGCTCAACCTTGACAAAACGGAGTTGCTCTTCATCCCGGGGAAGTCCTGCCCGCTCCAAGACCTCTCCATCACTTTTGACAACTCCACAGTGTCCCCCTCCCAGAGTGGAAAGAACCTTGGCGTGACCCTGGACAACACCCTGTTGTTCTCTGAAAACATCAAAGCAGTTACTTGCTCCTGCAGGTTCATGCTCTACAACATCCGTAGAGTACGACCTTTCCTCACACAGGAAGTGGCACAGGTCCTAATCCAAGCACTTGTCATCTCCCGTCTAGACTACTGCAACTCTGTTGGGTGCCCAGTGGCTCTGCTTGGCTGGATCAGCTTACACTGGATCAAAGCGTTGGCACCAAAGCATTAGGGGAGGGGTGTAAAAGGGAAGGAGGGATGAGAGCTGGGGTAAGGGCCTGAAGGCTGAGGATAGTGAGGATGGTGAGAGGAGGGGGTGAGGGGGAGATTTTGGGGAAGGGTGTATAAGGGCTTGGTTTGCCTAGAACAGGCAGAACCCCCCTAACCCCCCCCCCCCCCATCAGCACTGGCTCTGGAAAGATCCCAAACAGCTGTGCTCTACCTACCCAACCCTTACCTCTCCCCTCCCCCCACCTTACCTCACCCCACCTACCTCCACCAACCACAACCCCCATGAGTCTATTTACTCATTCGCTTGTTCGCCAGCAGCGACAGTATCCCCTGAACCGCCCCCCCCTCCACTTAGACAACCCATCCCTCCATCCTCCCCTCTGCCCTATCATCTTCCTCTGAGATATGATGAGCGAGGAGCAGCACATTACCTCTCTTACTGCTCTCCTCTCTACCTCTCCCGGCACTGTTATATTTCTTCTCTCACCTCTTCCTTTTCTCCTCCTTTCATATTCCAGGGTGCTTTTCTTCTTTACTTCCGATCGCACTTCTCCTCAAGGTATCAGTGTGTGGTATCTCAGTCGCTGGAGTTAGTGGAGTCTCTTAAAAGTGCTAGCTCATTAAGGGGGAATGTTTGGATATGCCTAGTTTGTATTTTTAGTGTGTTTGTTTGTGCAGGCTGTGTTCTCTGTGTCTAGCATGTGTGGTGTAAAGCAGAAGTATCGGAAAAGTGCTGAGTCTCATCCTCTCTGTTCCACTGTGGCGACCCAAAAACTTTTTTTCCCAGTATAACAACAGCATCCGTGTGCCATGTTGAACATTATGCTTTGTGAAACGATATGGTACACAGGCCTGCTGTGCTGTGCATGGCATGGCCCCGAACCTATAAAACCAACTACAAAAGGGGAATTTGTGTCTTATCTACAGTATATTATCTGAGGAAAACCTTTGAGGTATACATTCCTCCCAAGTGGGATGTGGTGTTTTTCCACACATACTGTAGAAACTTGATGTGACATTGTCTGCTCCTGCTCTGTTGATTCCCTCTCTTTCCACGTACAACCCCTGACCCAGGTCTCTCATCCTCTGAGAATGCTTTTTAATTGACTATCTGAAACAGAAAAACATCCCCTAACGTATAACGCAAAGGTCTAACAACCCAAAGGCTGCATTTTCGAATCTCATCAAGGACAGCTTTAGCATTTTAGCTAATTAGCAACTTTGCAATGACTTACTACTTTTTAGCTACTTTGCAACTACTGTTAGCTAACCCTTACCCTAACCTTAACCCTTTAACCTAACTCCTAGCCCTAACCTTGACCCTAACCTTAAGCCCTAACCCTAACCCCTTGCCTGGTTACTGTTAGCCACCCAGCTAATGTTAGTATTAGCCACCTAGCCACCTAGGTAACATTAGCCACAACAAATTGGAATTCGTAACATATCATACAAATTTTAATCCGTAATATATCATACAAATTGTAATTCGTAATTTATCTTACGAATTGAATGATGGAAACCACAAATTAATGCACAGTGTTTTCCATTAGCGCTGGCCGTCAGCTAATCAGCCGGTTACAGACTCATTTTCAGCTGGCTTCTTTTTCCACTTCATATTAAATAGTCTACTTTTCCTTTAAAAGTTTAAATTTGCTAGTACGTCGAGCCCTCTCCTGCTAGAATGAACAATATGCATCGTCTAGCAAGCTATTGATAAGATTGGCACCAGTCACCAGTCAGTCACAATGCAAGCGTTAACAAGGGATTGCAGTCTGCTGTCTGTCCTGCATCCCAGTACAATATGGTTGGTTAAAGTCAAATTTCTTCACACCGAGGAGGGAGAGAGAATGATGCTTGTGAATTTGCACGTCCCATGTAAGCCTAATGTAAATTGTAACGATTAATCGAAATTGACGACTTAGGGCTCTAGACAATCAGATCCGCTTTAGCCGACATCCGCATAGTGGTTGTTTTGGCTGTGTAGGAGATGGAACTGCATTAGAGCTGTCAAATCCATAAGCGGCTCCTGTCATTATATGTATACAATGCCACTGGCTGCAACAAGTTGCATAACGACAAATCCCATGCAGCCTTGTTTACAAGTTCGATCATTGGAATGTGAGCTGTAATCTGTACCTTGATTAGGATTATCATTATTTCATTGAATGATTTTTAAATGTGAGCATAATTATTTATATACAGCCCACACATTCTCGTTCTGAACTTCTAATGAGAGTGGGGCAGGTGTGGCTTTGTGACAATGATCGCAAGAGCAGCTGCTCACCAATTTGAGGGCTCCAACACAGTTCCACCTCTGACCCAGCCAAATCATCTACTATGCGGGTGTCTGCTATTCACAGTTAACGCTTGATCTGATTGAATATAGGCCTTAACCTAATTATTGTTTTCTGGCACATTCACTTATTTTCTTTTGCGTGTTTCACATAGCCAGCCACGTGGAGTCATGGGGCATACTGTAGTAGACTATTTACTATGCTTTGATTGACAACTCAACAGCAAGTGTTGACACATTTATTAAAGGTGTCAAACTGACTGAATAAATCTCTTTTATCCCTTTGTCATTGATAAATTATGCAGTGTGGTTACATGTCCATGCTATTGCATTGGGACAAGGGGAGTTCCATCTAAAAGGACCCATGAGTACCAACATGTGAAGTTCATCGGAGCATGGAAAATTCGGTGTCAAAGATAAGAGTCTACTGTATATATTATATTAAATTTAGGCATATACAGTATTCAATCTTTAACCATTTCAATCCTAAAAATGTGTAATAAGCTTTGATTTCTGATTAAACAGACGGAAAAGGGGTCTTAATCAATTAATAATTAATAATCAAACTTGATATCAGTAAAAACACTAACTAATTGGTAGGTTTATCTTTACTTGTTACTTCTGTGAACTATAATCCCCCCTCCTCATGAGGGAGAGAAATGAGAAAATATCTTATATGTCGGTTTCTGGTAACAGAATTGCAAGCAATGTTTCTTAAATTTACAGAAGACAAATCATTTCTCCAAAAGGAAATGTTGATATTCTTTGGCAGGGGTCTTTACTTCAACATAATTGTGTTTTAATGTATTTCTTATACCTTGTCATGACGTTGCCCTCTTTGGACACAGTGAGCACCATCCCCCTACCTCTGCACCATCTCCCTCTGTCTCCTACACCCAGGCTGCTGTGGCCAGAGAGGTCGTAAATTCCTGGATGAGACTACGCCTCATGGCCACAGTATAGTGAGAGAGTGAGTTTTCATAAAGAGAACAAAGGAATTTCTTCCACCTCACAGAACTGGAGAACCGAACGACATTTATGTTCTGGAGAAGGTATAAAAGATCGGTGAAGAATCCAGCTATGAACTGGTCCGTTTGGTACGATTTTGTGAAACTCATGAGAGACAATACCGCCACATTACCATAACCATGTTTATAGAAGAGTCTCAGGTATGAGACTTACATCTAATGGTTGTATAAAATGAATGAATGATGAAGCTATTTGTGAGATGATGGGATGCTATGTAATGATGTTAATGTGAGAGAATTGTATTTCTGTTTAAAGTTTCACTAAGTCATTGGCACGCCCCCAGGGGCACAGACAGGACCTGGAGTCATGAGACAGCCTTTTTCTATGTCTTGAATAAAACCCCCACCTAGGTTTTCCCACTTCAGACCAGCTTACCTCGATAACAAGAGGGCCAAGGTATGAGACCAGACCGAGCTTACCTCAATTACGAGATGGCTAAAGGTTGCAGACCATGCATTTCTCTTGCTGAACTTTTAACCATACCACGTGGTTAAACTCTTAGACTATCGATACCGACAGAATAAGAACAAGTCTTTGATATTAATTACTAGTCTGCAGCTAGGAATTCGGTATCATTGAACGCGAAGACCGACAACCGCCGAAACACCTACTCTATAACGACATGAATGAATGTCACTCTGAACTATCCATTCTAACCACGAGAGAGAGAGAGCGGACAAACTCTCCAACAGAAACAAACTTTTCAACAGAGATCCCGACGACACCCTGAGCGTAAATATATATATACTGCTCAAAAAAATAAAGGGAACACTTAAACAACACATCCTAGATCTGAATGAAAGAAATAATCTTATTAACCTGTTAGGGCTAGGGGGCAGCATTGACACGGCTGGATAAAAAACATACCCGATTTAATCTGGTTACCACTCCTACCCAGTAACTAGAATATGCATATACTTATTACATATGGATAGAAAACACCCTAAATTTTCTAAAACTGTTTGAATGGTGTCTGTGAGTATAACAGAACTCAAATGGCAGGTCAAAACCTGAGAGATTCCTTTACAGGAAGTGGCCTGTCTGACCATTTGTTGAACTTCTTTTCCATCTCTATCATTTACTAAGGATCTCTGCTCTAACGTGACACTTCCCACGTCGTCCATAGGCGCTCAGAGCCCGGGAAAAACC
This sequence comes from Salmo salar, assembly GCF_965601325.2. Classification (NCBI taxonomy): domain Eukaryota; kingdom Metazoa; phylum Chordata; class Actinopteri; order Salmoniformes; family Salmonidae; genus Salmo; species Salmo salar. The sequence continues at coordinate 11,697,717 of NC_138310.1, read as the reverse complement.
TGAATGTCGTCATTCCAGCCCCAGGCTGAAACACATTATCGCCTTTCTCAAGTGGCCGATCAAGAGACACTGGCTTATGCGCGTGACCCCGACCGCCCCCGCCTTTGGGATTTTTTCCTCTGTTTGCCGAAAAGGAGATTCCCTGTCGGAATATTATCGCTTTTCTACGAGAAAAATGTCGTAAAAATGGATTTTAAACAGCGGTTGACATGCTTCGAAGTACGGTAATGGAATACTTAGAATTTTATTGTCACGAATTGCGCCATGCGCATGACACTTCTTTACTATTTCGGATAGTGTCTGGAACGCACGAACAAAACGCCGCTATTCGGATATAACGATGGATTATTTTGGACCAAACCAACATTTGTTATTGAAGTAGCAGTCCTGGGTGTGTATTCTGACGAAGACAACAAAAGGTAATGAAACTTTTATAATAGTAAATATGATTATGGTGAGTGCTAAACTTGCCGGGTGTCTAAATAGCGAGCCCGTGATGCCTGGGCTATGTACTTAGAATATTGCAAAATGTGCTTTCACCAAAAAGCTATTTTAAAATCGGACATATCGAGTGCATAGAGGAGGTCTGTATCTATAATTCTTAAAATAATTGTTATGCTTTTTGTGAACGTTTATCGTGAGTAATTTAGTAAAATGTTAGCGAATTCCCTGGAAGTTTGCGGGGGGTATGCTAGTTCTGAACGTCACATGCTAATGTAAAAAGCTGGTTTTTGATATAAATATGAACTTGATTGAACAAAACATGCATGTATTGTATAACATAATGTCCTAGGGTTGTCATCTGATGAAGATCATCAAAGGTGAGTGCTGCATTTAGCTGTCTTCTGGGTTTTGGTGACATTATATGCTGGCTTGAAAAATGGGTGTCTGATTATTTCTGGCTTGGTACTCTGCTGACATAATCTAATGTTTTGCTTTCGTTGTAAAGCCTTTTTGAAATCGGACAGTGTGGTTAGATTAACGAGAGTCTTGTCTTTAAATGGCTGTAAAATAGTCATATGTTTGAGAAATTGAAGTAATAGGATTTTTAAGGTTTTGAAAATCGCGCCACAGGATAGCAGTGGCTGTTACGTAGGTGGGACGAATTCGTCCCGCCTAGCCTAGAGAGGTTAAATACTTTTTTCTTTACATAGTTGAATGTGCTGACAACAAAATCGTACAAAAATAATCAATGGTAATCCAATTTATCAACCCATGGAGGTCTGGATTTGGAGTCACACTCAAAATTAAAGTGGAAAACCACACTACAGGCTGATCCAACTTTGATGTAATGTCCTTAAAACAAGTCAAAATGAGGCTCAGTAGTGTGTGTGGCCTCCACGTGCCTGTATGACCTCCCTACAACACCTGGGCATGCTCCTGATGAGGTGGCGGATGGTCTCCTGAGGGATCTCCTCCCAGACCTGGACTAAAGCATCCGCCAACTCCTGGACAGTCTGTGGTGCAATGTGGCGTTGGTGGATGGAGCGAGACATGATGTCCCAGATGTGCTCAATTGGATTCAGGTCTGGGGAATGGGCGGGCCAGTCCATAACATCAATGCCTTCCTCTTGCAGGAACTGCTGACACACTCCAGCCACATGAGATCTAGCATTGTCTTGCATTAGGAGAAACCCAGGGCCAACCGCACCAGCATATGGTCTCACAAGGGGTCTGAGGATCTCATCTCGGTACCTAATGGCAGTCAGGCTACCTCTGGCAAGCACATGGAGGGCTGTGCGGCCCCCCAAAGAAATGCCACCCCACACCATGACTGACCCACTGCCAAACCGGTCATGCTGGAGGATGTTGCAGGCAGCAGAACGTTCTCCACGGCATCTCCAGACTCTGTCACGTCTGTCATGTGCTCAGTGTGAACCTGCTTTCATCTGTGAAGAGCACAGGGCACCAGTGGCGAATTTGCCAATCTTGGTGTTCTCTGGCAAATGCCAAACGTCCTGCACGGTGTTGGGCTGTAAGCACAACCCCCACCTGTGGACGTCGGGCCCTCATACCACCCTCATGGAGTCTGTTTCTGACCGTTTGAGCAGACACATGCACATTTGTGGCCTGCTGAAGGTCATTTTGCAGGGCTCTGGCAGTGCTCCTCCTGCTCCTCCTTGCACAAAGGTGGAGGTAGCGGTCCTGCTGCTGGGTTGTTGCCCTCCTACGGCCTCCTCCACATCTCCTGATGTACTGGCCTGTCTCCTGGTAGCGCCTCCATGCTCTGGACACTACGCTGACAGACACAGCAAACCTTCTTGCCACAGCTCGCATTGATGTGCCATCCTGGATGAGCTGCACTACCTGAGCCACTTGTGTGGGTTGTAGACTCCGTCTCATGCTACCACTAGAGTGAAAGCACCGCCAGCATTCAAAAGTGACCAAAACATCAGCCAGGAAGCATAGGAACTGAGAAGTGGTCTGTGGTCCCCACCTGCAGAACCACTCCTTTATTGGGGGTGTCTTGCTAATTGCCTATAATTTCCACCTGTTGTCTATTCCATTTGCACAACAGCATGTGAAATGTATTGTCAATCAGTGTTGCTTCCTAAGTGGACAGTTTGATTTCACAGAAGTGTGATTGACTTGGTGTTACATTGTGTTGTTTAAGTGTTCCCTTTATTTTTTTGAGCAGTGTATATTGATTGCAATTATTCCCGAATGAGTGAGCATTCAGGTGCAAATGATTAGCATTTCAATTGTTATAATTAGCAACTCTGTAGTGCCTTCTCAGCTGACCCCCACTCCCCTTTTGCCTAACAAGCCGCCATGCCGGTTTAGCCCACTAGGACATATTCTCCTATCATTTCCTTGTAACCATATCTACTATTTGTTATGCATTTCTGTGAATTACCTAGTTAGTAAATAAATGATTTTAAGACAATTGATGTATGGATGACTCATAGTGAAGACTGGGTTCGTGCAGATAACCAAAAATGTACGACGTTTGGAATGAGACTAACGTGAGGTAAATAATAATTCATTAAATCAAAGACTAATTGATCAGATATTAAAATATCTGAAAGTTATATTAGGAAAATTATAACTTTGTAATCTGAATATTTTCCTTGGTGCCCCGACTTCCTAGTTAATTACAGTTACATGATTAATCAGTTTAATCCCGTAATAATAATTACAGAGAGTTATTTGATAAATAAGTCTTCAGTTTTAATGATGCCAAAGACACGACAACCTTTTAATACTTTTTCTGGTAGATGTTGTTCAAAATCTGTGATTCTGCTACCAAATCGGTAATGGAATTACAGAAGCATCTGTAACGGAATAAATGCAATTCAATTGGCTACAATGGGAAATAATAGTAGTCACAACACAAGCCACAGTTGGGTCACCTGCTATTGTTTTCCCTTCTACTTGCATACTGTTATGTTCAGCTCATAACTTTTTTTTCTCTTTCTGTCATCTCTTTTTGGTGGTCAAAGCAAGACTGAAAACAGTCTGGACATGCCATCACTCTCCCTCTCACACTCTCTCTCTCTCTTTCACCCCCAGTTAATGTCACCTCTCCCGACCATTTCGAATCCCACCATACCTTCTCCACTATGCAATCTGGTTTCCGAGCTGGTCATGGGTGCACCTCAGCCACGCTCAAGGTCCTAAACGATATCATAACCGCCATCGATAAGAGACATTACTGTGCAGCCGTCTTCATCGACCTGGCCAAGGCTTTCAACTCTGTCATCACCGCATTCTTATCGTCAGACTCAATAGCCTTGGTTTCTCAAATGACTGCCCCGCCTGGTTCACCAACTACTTCTCAGATAGAGTTCAATGTGTAAAATCGGAGGGCCTGCTGTCCGGACCTCTGGTAGTCTCTATGGGGGTTCCACAGGGCTCAATTCTCTGGCCGACTTTTTTCTCTCTATATATCAATAATATCGCTCTTGCTGCTGGTGATTCTCTGATCCATCTCTACACCTCAACTGACTATCCTACCGATCCTTGACTTCGGCGATGTAATTTACAAAATAGCCCCCAACACTCTACTCAGCAAACTGGATGTAGTCTATCACAGTGCCACCCATTTTATCACCATATACTACCCACCACTGCGACCTCTATGCTCTCGTTGGCTGGCCCTCACTACATATCCGTCGCCAAACCCACTGGCTCCAGGTCATCTATAAGTCTTTGCTAGGTAAAGCCCCGCCTTATCTCAGCTCACTGGTCACCATAGCAACACCCACCCGTAGCACGCGCTCCAGCAAGTATATTTCACTTGTCATCCCCAAAGCCAAGACTTCCTTTGGCCGCCTTTCCTTCCAGTTCTCTGCTACCAATGACTGGAACGAATTGCAAAAATCTTTGAAGCTGGAGTCTTATATCTCCCTCTCTAACTTTAAGCATCAGCTGTCAGAGCAGCTTACCGATAACTGTACCTGTACACAGCCAATCTGTAAATAGCACACCCGACTAACTCATCCCCATATTATTACTTACCCTCTTGCGCTTTTGCACCCCAGTATCTCTACTTGCACATCATCATCTGCACATATATCACTCCAGTATTAATGCTAAATTGTTATTATTTTTGCCTCTTTGGCCTATTTACTGCCTACCTCCCTACTCTTCTACATTTGCATACACTGTACATAGATCTTTCTATTTTTCTTTTATTTTGTGTTATTGACTGTATGTTTGTTTATGTTTAAATCTGTGTTGTTCTTTTTGTCTCACTGCTATGCTTTACCTTGGCCAGGTCGCAGTTGTAAATGAGAACTTGTTCTCAACTGGCCTACCTGGTTAAATAAAGGTGAAATAAAAAATGTTTTAAAAATAAAGTTCAGTGGCGACCCCTTCTTCAGGGCAGGTAGTTCTACGGACAATTTTTTTTGCTCTGACTTGCACTGTCAACTGTGGGACCCTATATAGGCAGGTGTGTGCCTTTCCAAATCATGTCCAATCAATTGAATTTACCACAGGTGAATCAATGGAAAAAGGATACATCTGAGCTCAATTTTGAGTCTCATAGCAAAGGGTCTGGATACTTAGGTAAATAAGCTCTTTCTGTTTAAAAAAAAAAAACTGTTTTCGCTTTGTCATTATGGGGTATTGTGTGTAGGTTGATGAGGAAAACATTTATTTAATCAATTTTAGAATAAGGCTGTAACGTAACAAAATGTTGAAAAGGGGAAGGGGTCTGAATACTTTCCGAATGCCTGTTTTGCATGTTATTTTGGCATTAATGCGTATCACATATCAGTTTGCACACAATGTAAAAAATTATAATAAATCTGCATACAAACATGCTCACTTTTTTGCTTTCTTGAGTAAGGCAGCTCCAAAATACAGGTGTTTCATCCTAGTTCATTGCTTTCTGTGGCAGTGGGCAACCTGCGGGAAAATATGAAGCGTAGGGGTTGGTAATGTTCTCTAGTTGCACTGTGATTGGCTCAGTGTTCTGTCACTCATGGGGACACTACATCACTACAAAATCTTCGGGGAGAGCTTGAAAATTCATGCCCCTTGGGTGCTGCCATAGAGTTACATTAGAAGTGCCCATCCAAGAAGGCTGAAGGTCATTGGCCACAGATAAAATGATGTCAAATCACATTATATCTACAGTAGCTTTGATTAGACTGATATCAACATCATAATTTCAAAATCTTAGCTAGCAAGCCAGACAAGCAGTCATTCTTATGAATTAAGTCGACAATCTACTGGCAAATCCTTTTCAAACCTTGTCATATGAAAATAAATTATATAGAAAACGTATCGGTGCTCATCGGCCATTGGACATAAACATCACACAACCAGTTGGAAATCAAAAATTCAACAACGAGTGATTTGGAAGGAATCAGTGGCTAACTGCAAGCATTGTGTGGTTCAAATCTGGGTTTAAAGGTCTCTTTTCCAAGCTTAAAAGGATAAACATTCAACACCATGGGCCAGAAAAGGTTAACTACATTGGCCATGCTGTCAAACCAGCATGACTTCTGCCACGTTCAAAACAACTGGAAACTCTGAACTTGGAAATCTCAGACTTCAGTGAGTTCAAGACAACTGGTGAAAAAACGAGCTCTGAACAGGAAAATAAATGTTTTACCGTCATTCACCGTCATTTTACACTCTTTCTAGAGCTCTGACCTGAAGATCTCTAACGTCATGATTCGGCCTTGTTTTTTTTCAAAGTTCCCAGTTGCCTTGAAGGCACCATAAATCCAGACAATGCCAGACTTTGATGACAGAGTTTGATGACAAAATTTGCCCACAAGAAGGACCGCCGCACCTCCTTCCTGTTCAAGTGAGCAGAGCACAACAAGGTGAGTCCAAAAATGTATTCTATGCTGCTGCATAAATTATGTAATATGCCAGGGAGATATGTACAGTGGGGGAAAAAAGTATTTGATCCCCTGCTGATTTTGTACGTTTGCCCACTTACAAAGAAATGATCAGTCTATAATTTTAATAGTAGGTTTATTTGAACAGTGAGAGACAGAATAACAACAAAAAAATCCAGAAAAACGCATGTCAAACATTTTATAAAATGATTTGCATTTTAATGAGAGAAATAAGTATTTGACCCCTCTGCAAAACATGACTTAGTACTTGGTGGCAAAACCCTTGTTGGCAATCACAGAGGTCAGATGTTTCTTATAGTTGGCCACCAGGTTTGCACACATCTCAGGAGGGATTTTGTCCCATTCCTCTTTGCAGATCTTCTCCAAGTCATTAAGGTTTCGAGGCTGATGTTTGGCAACTCGAACCTTCAGCTCCCTCCACAGATTTTCTATGGGATTAAGGTCTAGAGACTGGCTAGGCCACTCCAGGACCTTAACCTGTTGGGTCTAGGGGGCAGCATTTGCACGTCTGGATAAAAAAAATGTACCCGATTTAATCTGGTTACTAATCCTACCCAGTAACTAGAATATGCATATACTTATTATATATGGATAGAAAACACTCTAAAGTTTCTAAAACTGTTTGAATGGTGTCTGTGAGTATAACAGAACTCATTTGGCAGGCAAAACCCTGAGACATTTTCTGACAGGAAGTGGATACCTGATGTGTTGTATTGACTTTAAACCTATCCCATTGAAAAACACAGGGGTTTAGGAATATTTTGGCACTTCCTATTGCTTCCACTAGATGTCACCAGCCTTTACAAAGTGTTTTGAGTCTTCTGGAGGGAGATCTGACCGAACAAGAGCCATGGAACGATGATGTCCCATTAGACACCTGGCGCGCGAGTTCATGTTGGGTACCCTCGTTCCAATACGTTATAAAAGAGTATGCATTCGTCCACCTTGAATATTATTCATGTTCTGGTTAAAAAAGGCCCTAATGATTTATGCTATACAACGTTTGACATGTTTGAACGAACGGAAATATATTTTTTCCCCTCGTTCATGACGAGAAGTCCGGCTGGCTTAGATCATGTGCTAACAAGACGGAGATTTTTGGACATAAATGATGAGCTTTTTTGAACAAAACTACATTCGTTATGGACCTGTGATACCTGGAAGTGACATCTGATGAAGAGAATCAAAGGTAATGGATTATTTACATAGTATTTTCGATTTTAGATCTCCCCAACATGACGTCTAGTCTGTATCGCAACGCGTATTTTTCTGGGCGCAGTGCTCAGATTATTGCAAAGTGTGATTTCCCAGTAAGGTTATTTTTAAATCTGGCAAGTTGATTGCGTTCAAGAGATGTAAATCTATAATTCTTTAAATGACAATATAATATTTTACCAATGTTTTCTAATTTTAATTATTTAATTTGTGACGCTGACTTGACTGCCGGTTATTGGAGGGAAACGATTTCCTCAACATCAATGCCATAGTAAAACGCTGTTTTTGGATATAAATATGAACTTGATAGAACTAAAAATGCATGCATTGTCTAACATAATGTCCTAGGAGTGTCATCTGATGGAGATTGTAAAAGGTTAGTGCATCATTTTAGCTGGTTTTATGGTTTTGGTGACCCTGTCTTTGACTTGACAAAACATTACACACAACTCTTGTAAATGTACTGTCCTAACATACTCTAAATTTATGCTTTCGCCGTAAAACCTTTTTGAAATCGTAAAACGTGGTTAGATTAAGGAGATGTTTATCTTTCAAATGGTGTAAAATAGTTGTATTTTTGAAAAATTTGAATTTTGACATTTATTTGGATTCAAATTTGCCGCTCTTGAAATGCACCTGCTGTTGATGGAGTGCACCACGGGTGGCACGCTAGCGTCCCACCTAGCCCCAAGAGGTTAATGTGCTTCTTCTTGAGCCACTCCTTTGTTGCCTTGGCCATGTGTTTTGGGTCATTGTCATGCTGGAATACCCATCCACGACCCATTTTCACTGCCCTGGCTGAGGGAAGGAGGTTCTCACCCAAGATTTGACGGTACATGGCCCCGTCCATCGTCCCTTTGATGCGGTGAAGTTGTCCTGTCCCCTTAGCAGAAAAACACCCCCAAAGCATAATGTTTCCACCTCCATGTTTGACGGTGGAGATGGTGTTCTTGGGGTCATAGGCAGCATTCCTCCTCCTCCAAACACGGCGAGTTGAGTTCATATCAAAGAGCTCCATTTTGGTCTCATCTGACCACAATACTTTCACCGGTTGTCCTCTGAGTCATTCAGATGTTCATTGGCAAACTTCAGATGGGCATGTATATGTATTCTTGAGCAGGGGGACCTTGCGGGCCCTGCAGGATTTCAGTCCTTCACGGCGTAGTGTGTTACCAATTGTTTTCTTGGTGACTATGGTCCCAGCTGCCTTGAGATCATTGACAAGATCCTCCTGTGTATTTCTGGGCTGATTCCTCACCGTTCTCATGATCATTGCAACTCCACGAGGTGAGATCTTGCATGGAGCCCCAGGCCGAGGGATATTGACAGTTATTTTGTGTTTCTTTCATTTGCGAATAATCGCACCAAATGTTGTCACCTTCTCACCAAGCTGCTTGGCGATGGTCTTGTAGCCCATTCCAGCCTTGTGTAGGTCTACAATCTTGTCCCTGACATCCTTGGAGAGCTCTTTGGTCTTGGCCATGGTGGAGAGTTCGGAATCTGATTGATTGCTTGCTTCTGTGGACAGGTATCTTTTTTACAGGTAACAAGCTGTGGTTAGGAGCACTCCCTTTAAGAGTGTGCTCCTAATCTCAGCTCGTTACATATATAAAAGACACCTGGGATCCAGAAATCTTTCTGATTGAGAGGGGGTCAAATACTTATTTCCCTCATTAAAATGCAAATCAATTTATAACATTTCTGACATGCGTTTTTCTGGATATTTTTGTTGTTATTCTGTCTCTCACTGTTGAAATAAACCTACCATTAAAATTATAGACTGATCCTTTCTTTGTCAGTGGGCAAACGTACAAAATCAGCAGGGGATCAAATACTTTTCCCCCCCACTGTATACTGTATCGAAAAAAGTATTACTAAGTGTATGTTTTGTAGTAAACTGTTAATAGCCCATGTGCTTCACCTTAATAATTTGGTTCCTTTCCCCCTCATAACTTAGCCTACCGTCCTGACTTGGTGCTATAGCTGTTTTAGAGAAATGTAGTCATCAAATATTGTAAGAGCTTTAACTGTCTGCTTATATGCCCCTTTATTTATCCTACGGTTCTGACTTGGTGTACAGGGAGAAAACTGTAAGATTGGCCCATGTTCTGAATTCTGTTGCTGTACATTTCAAAAGTGTTGAACAAATAGTTATATTGATTACGTCCGTCCTACTGTAGCTCACTTTTTAATGTCTTAATCGCAATTATGGCTTGCCTCTTATACGCTCGTCATCCCCTGATGCTATAGTTTGTAAATCTCAATTGTTTGTTGAAACCACATTTGTTTAAGCAAGTCAGCCATATCAGCTATGTTTTTTAAAGGCAGTAAATGAGGCTGAATTAACTTTTTTGCTGCCATACAAGGCTACGTTGATAGCCGAGTGTAGAAGTGGATTCACTCCATGGTGCTAAAAAGAAAGTACTGCTTTTGGGACAGCTTTATGTAGGCTCTGACAGTTTGTGGGCACCATTTTTCACTGTTATAATGCAATTAATGTAGTGTTGTGTAGTTTGCCCCACCAAGATTTACGTGCTAAAATCGCCACTGCAGAGGTCTATGTTTCACAAGTTTGGACAGTACAGTACAGTAGAGCACAGGAGAGAACAGTACTTTAAAGTTAAGAAAAGTACAGTAGAGTTCAGTACAGTAGAATGGAGCACACTAGAGTAGAGCACTGTGTAATGTACTGCATTGTAGTGTACTCTACTATACTGTACTGAACATATCGACTTTACTGTAATGTATCTGTCCCGTGTGGCTCAGTTGGTAGAGCATGGCACTTGCAATGACAAGCTTATGGATTTGATTCCCATGGGGGACCAGAAAAGAGCATCTGCTTAATTACAAAAATTTAAATGTACTGTTCTGTACTGTGATGTCCAAACTTGTAAAACATAGACAGCTATGATGGTTTCAGATGTGGTCTGGTCCCAACCAACCAAATGTGGTCTTGTTTGGGGGCGGAGCTCATTATAATAATAGCGAGTGTGTATAATAATATCTAAATATGCAAATATGTTTATTTCTACCTTTGCATACCTATTCAGAATACGTCACCATGAAGTGAATTATATTCATGTCCATAGATATGCATTTCTGTATAGTACAGATCAGGGACCCATGATGTGTTACTGGTATTCCGTTACCCGAATGTAAATCCACTTCACCTACTGTAGTTCAATAACCCATTTTTTTTGTCAAACTCAAGGTGACATTTCATAGCTTTCAAAAAAGACATCTTTCTACACACATCTTTGAATCTTCATCCGGAGCAGATATTTCACATTTTGGGAAACGTGGTCGCATAATATACTGAGAGAGATTTTACCATAGTTCTGTTACCAAACTTTTCTTCTTCAGAGTTATTCCAGTAAATCTGCTTTTGTGAAATTGTCTGTGTTAATTGATCAAAGTAGTCCTTGTGCATAGAGTTGTATGATTTGTTAAATAAGGTCATCTTTATTGCTTAGTCAAATGTGACCCCGTCTGTAAAGCGAGGAAATTGGCTAGTAAAAATTTATCAGGCCTCACTGTAGTTCCTTAATGCTTCTGACAATTTTACTGGCACTGGCAGTCCCAGTCTGTGAGTGGGAACAACGGCGGTGGCGAAGTAGCAGTCTTACCCGATGAGGAGATGTGGACGTCTGCCACGCTTGGCCTATAAGGCCCCTGGGGTTAGAGAGGGTTCAGAGACCAACCACTCGTCAATACACTGCCAGTCCACAGGCCTCCACCTTGAAAATCACTTTGCCCAAGACGGAGAGAGAGAAGTGAAAAGGACAAAGAGAGGAAATGTAGTGAGTTACCATGACGAGGAAGCGAAGGGGAAAACACAAACAGAGGCGGGTGGGAGCTGGGTCGTTGGATGTGAGAGGTTGATAGCTTCGCTGGCGATTCTGGAGCCTATTGTGGTGGTAGTGTGGGCGTCAAGGACATTACACACCCCTCCTCTTTCACCCCCTCCTTTCTCCCCCTCTCTCTCTACCAAATATCTATGGCTGTCTCTTTACACTTCCCCTCCTCCTGTAGCTTACCCATCTTCCTATCCCTCTATCCTGATTGTCAACGTCCGTTGGCTGTCACACTCAGAGACAGGAAGACCACCTGTGGCAGGCCAGACTGCATCTAAATGGGGTACTGGCAGTGTGTGTGTGTGTGTGTGTGTGTGTGTGTGTGTGTGTGTGTGTGTGTGCGTGTGTGTGGTGTGTGTGTGTGTGTGTGTGTGTGTGTGTGTGTGTGTGTGGTGTGTGTGTGTGTGTGTGTGTGTGTGTGCGCGTGTGTGCGCGTGTGTGCGCGTGTGTGCGCGTGTGCCCAATCATGTCTGAATTCACACAAATGGGTTTGACGATGTGCTGGGCAAAGACTGGACAGACACAACAACTGATGTCAAGCCAACACTCAGACACTGAGAAAGGCTTGCCTGCTGTGTGTAATGAGAAAAATAAAGATGATACGATGTATTGAACCAACAGAGTGGAGAAAAAAGAACAACAACAAATGAACGGCGCAAAACAGAGGAGTGAATAACACAGTTCAGATGAGGTGCCCACAAACAGGAGAAAAAGCAGCCCTGTATCGATTTGGAGTAGCAAGCCTAGCAGCATCAGGAGTTTTCCTCTATCCAGGAAGAGTTTCTACACACACAGGATGGACCACAGGGGATATGAGCTGTGTGTGTGTGTGTGTGGTTTGTGTGAATGTTTGTGTATGTGTGTGTTTGTGTTTCAAGCTGCAGCCTTTTAGCTCAGGAAAGGCCTGAAGGTTGGTGGAATATAGGCAAATAAAGAATTAATATTTCCACTTCATATGTAAATAACTGTGAATAATACAGTTACAGTATGTACGTCTTTCAAGCACACACATCAGATATCCATATGGAAGTCTGCTGAAATGTCACATTTCTACTGTACAGTGACTCACAGGGCCACCTGGAATATATGACACCACATCTACTGTGGCACAGGACATCCCTTTGAGGGGAACTGGGTCACCAGTCAAATATTCATGGGCTGTGGGCTTCGCTTCACCAGTGACTGCATGGAGACAAACCTCAGGACAGCATGGAGCTGCCTGCCAGTTGCGGAGGCCCCAGAGCTACATGGCCTGTTTGGGTGAGTGTCTGTCATGCGATCTGTTGTCATGGGATAAGGTGACAGCAACTGGGTACACAAGCTACATTTCTGCCGAAGGAGCTCTACTTTGGTTGCCTCTGGTACATTCTAATGCCTTGATTCCATCCAAAATACACAGCGAAATGATTAAATACTTTATTTAGTTTACCTCCCAGATTGGAAAAAAGTGTTCTGGTATTGTATAGAAAGATTCTTACAATTTAAATTTCTGAAAATGTATGAATTCAGTGTATTGTTAATTGTTTTGTGATCAGGACTATATTTTAACATTTAATTTGTGTTCTCTTGAGATTACAGTCTTATTGTCACGTCCTGGCCAGTATAAGGTTAATTGTTTTTGTAGTTTGGTCAGGACGTGGCAGAGGGTATTTGTTTTATGTGGTTCGGGGTGGTGTGTTTGTGTAAAGGGTGTTTGATTTAGTATTTCCGGGTTTTTGGTTGATGGTCTATGTGTTTGTATTCTATGGTTAGTGCTGGTGTGTGTGTTTCTATGTTTGGTTAATTGGGGTTGGGACTCTCAGTTGAAGGCAGGTGTTGTCTATCTGCCTTTGATGGAGAGTCCCATATATTAGGGTGTGTTTGTGTGTGTGATTTGTGGGTGATTATTCTGTGTATATCCTTTTGTCCCTGACCAGACTGTTTATTGTCGATTGTTCGTTCTTTGTTATTTTGGTGTTCATTTTGTATTTATTAAAAGAGCAAGATGAGCATACACATACCTGCTGCGTTTTGGTCCTCCATTTCCAACGACAAGCGTGACACTTATGTACTGTTTTGCTGCAAGATATGAATTGCCACAATGATGTTTGTTCTTCAAATTACGTATTTTTTTTTAAACACAAAAATGGAGTAAATAACCCACATGATCTTGGAAAAATAAATTAAAGGTTAAATTGAAATAATAAAAGTGCTATATCAGTCTTAAGAATTATATCTTTCCTAAATGTATTTCCAATTACTTTTACATAGGGCCCTATATAATCAAATGTTTTGCCTGATTCCATTTTGTTCTTTCCCATATTTTCTCCATTTAGTTTCTCCATGTTTCCGTTTATCCTATGTTTTCAGTTTAAAAATCACTTTTTTTTAAACAACTAAATTGTACGTTATAAATCCACAACCATGCTTAATAAACCACATCAGGAGAACACTTTGAGGTCTGGGAAAAATCTGTGTGTCTTTACCTCGAACATCTCTAATCCAGGCTGTATCACAACCGGCCGCGATTGTCCGATAAGGCGGCGCACAATTGGCCCAGCGTCGTCCGGGTTTGGCCGGTGTAGGCCGTCATTGTAAATAAGAATTTGTTCTTAACTGACTTGCCTAGTTAATTGAAGGTTAAATATATATACATATATATAAACTCAGAAAAAAAGCAACATCCTCTCACTGTCAACTGCGGTTATTTTCAGCAAACTTAACATGTGTATATATTTGTATGAACATAACAAGATTCAACAACTGAGACATAAACTGAACAAGTTCCACAGACATATGCCTAACAGAAATGGAGTAATGTGTCCCTGAACAAAGGGGGGGTCAAAATCAAAAGTAACTGTCAGTATCTGGTGTGGCCACCAGTTGCATTAAGTACTGCAGTGCATCTCCTCCTCATGGACTGCACTAGATTTGCCAGTTCTTGCTGTGAGATGTTACCCCACTCATCCACCAAGGCACCTGCAAGTTCCCGGACATTTCTGGGGGGAATGGCCCTAGCCCTCACCCTCTGATCCAACAGGTCCCAGACGTGCTCAATGGGATTGAGATCCGGGTTCTTTGCTTGCCATGGCAGAACACTGATATTCCTGTCTAGCAAGAAATCACGCACAAAATGAGCAGTATGGCTGGTGGCATTATCATGCTGGAGGGTCATGTCAGGATGAGCCTGTAGGAAGGGTAAGACATGAGGGAGGAGGATGTCTTCCCTGTAACGCACAGCATTGAGATTGCCTGCAATGACAACACACTCCGTCCGATGATGCTGTGACACATCGCCCCAGACCACGACGGACCCTCCACCTCCAAACCGCTCCCGCTCCAGAGTACAGGCCTCGGTGTAACGGTCATTCCTTCGACAATAAACGCAAATCCGACCATCACCCCCGGTGAGACAACACCGCGACTCGTCAGTGAAGAGCACTTTTTGCCAGTCCTGTCTGGTCCAGCAACGGTGGGTTTGTGCTCATAGGCCAACGTTGTTGCTGGTGATGTCTGGTGAGGACCTGCCTTTCAACAGGCCTACAAGCCCTCAGTCCAGCCTCTCTCAGCCTATTGCAGACAGTCTTTGCACTGATGGAGGGATTGTGCGTTCCTGGTTTAACTCGGGCAGTTGTTGTTGCCGTCCTATACCTGTCCTGCAGGTGTGATGTTTGGATATACCGATCCTGTTACAGGTGTTGTTACACATGGTCTGCCACGGCAAGGACGATCAGTTGTCCGTCCTGTCTCCCTGTAGCGTTGTCTTAGGCATCTCACAGTACGGATATTGCAATTTATTGCCCTGGCCACATCTGCAGTCCTCATGCCTCCTTGCAGCATGCCTAAGGCCCGTTCACGCAGATGAGCAGGGACCCTGGGCATTTGTCTTTTGATGTTTTTCAGAGTCAGTAGAAAGGCCTTTTTAATGTCCTAAGTTTTCATAACTGTGACTTAATTGCCTACCGTCTGTAAGCTGTTACTGTCTTAACGACCGTTCCACAGGTGCATGTTCATTAATTGTTTATGGTTCATTGAACAAGCATGGGAAACTGTTAAAACCCTTTACAATGAAGATCTGTGAAGTTATTTGGATATTTACAAATTATCTTTGAAAGACAGGGTCCTGAAAAAAGGACGTTTCTTTTTTTGCTGAGTTTATATATATGTAAGAAAAATATTTCAGGTGTACACCTAGCAAGAGGTTGTTGTTTAGCTGTGTTTTTGTATGGCACAAAAATAAATTGTTGACAATAATCATGATATCGTTCTGCCAAGTAAGCATAGGCTACTTTGTAGTTAACATTTAAGCAAGGTTTTCCACCTACCAGAATAATGTTTTCATTAGCAGCATTGCTAACGGCTACACAAAGTGGTAGACGCATGCACTGCACTGCACACACACACACACACACACACACACACACACACACACACACACACACACACACACACACACACACACACACACACCACACCACACACACACCACACACACACCTGCAGGGGCATTCTTGTTGATTCTTCAGGAAATAAGAATCACTGATGCTTTCTTTTCATGTCTTATGATAAACTTGGGCAAATTAATAGAATTAAGGTCAATAAAAAATTGTATATTGTTGAATTCCATTTTAATGCCTGGATATCATGAGGGCCATAATGATCATATTTGGACCAGAATAAGGCTCTCCACTACCTATTGTTCTTGCAGTGATTATTCAACATCTCCATTGAATGTTTTCATAATTTATCTTGAGATAATCGCCAAAAAGCCTAGGCCTACCAGTAGCCTACGCAAATTAGGGAGCCATATGAACAGCTCTCTCACCTATGTGAGTCAGTAGTCTCACCTAAGTCATTTGATAGGCTACACTGATTGACGAGATGAGAGTCACTGAATTTAGCATCACTCTCTGGCAAGTCCCAACATCCTAGGAAAGGAAACCTAGGAAATCCCTTGGTTTACTGGAATGGAATTATGCTTTGACTCAAATTGTCCACTTTAAAATGTAGGTTATGCCAAACAAAAAACATTTATTTCAAAGTTTAAAACCTCTTAAAGATCGTACCCTTTTTAAAAAAATTTTGCTTAAAATTTTAGACCCAAATTGATTTACCACTATTGAACGGATTGTGTGAGGGAGGGTGTGTGTGTGTGGGTGTGTGTGGTCTGTGCAATTGTATCCATTATTTGGTTCATTACATCCATATGTAGGCCTGTATACTGTACTCTCTCTATATCTCTGTGTCTGTTCATTGTATGGTTGAGTGCTTCTTTGCAGTGTCTGTGTAATCTAGGTGTGTGTGCCTAGGAGTGCGTGTGTGAAACTACAGATGGGTATGTACTACTGAGCAGAAGATCACCTTGACTGTGGTCTGTCAGAGAGAGCCGTGTGCTGTGGAGCTGAGGAGGCGAGGTTGGGCTAGTTTCCAAAATGCTGTTCTGCTCAGCATAGCCATCTACAACCCCCTCCCATCACCCTCTGACTGATTACAGTAAGTCCCAGGTATAGCACTGCCCAGGGAGCCTATTAGAAAGCCAAAGTCAATGACGACAACTACTGAGACAAAAACACAGACCTAGGCCGCTACACCACATTCTCCCCTCCTACCTCTCCCTACCTCTCCCCTCCTCCTCCTCCTCTCTGTATGCTGGTCCTGTCAGACAACTGCTGAACCGGGCTGTGTTCAACATAGGGATTTCCCTCCTCTGTCTTATTTTTCCTTATACCAGGTAGTATGGGCAAGTTGGTATCTCTAAAATGTATAGTCATAATAAAAGTGTAAATGCTGTATCCTATCCTTATTTATTTGACCTTTGTTTAACTAGGCAAGTCAGTTAAGAACAAATTCTTATTTACATTGACGGCCTACCAAAAGGCAACACGTCTCCTCCGGGAACGGGGGCTGGGATAAAAAAATGTATAGAAATATATATATATATATATATATATAGGACAAAACACACATCACAACATAGCAAGGCAGCATCACATGACAACACACCATGTTAGCAACACAACATGACAAGACCATGGTAGCAACAGAACATGGTAGCAGCACAAAACATGGTACAAACATTATTGGGCACAGACAACAGCACAAAGGGCAAGAAGGTAGAGACAACAATACATCACGCAAAGCAGCCACAACTGTCAGTAAGAGTGTCCATGACTGAGTCTTTGAATGAAAAGATTGGCATCTTGTCTTTTCTTATTTATCCACCACTAATAATCAAAATCCCTTACACCACCTCTTCACTTATCACCTTTTCTCTCATATCCTCCTATTGCCTTATTTTTCTTTTCTCTTCTTCCTCTGTTCTTCATTCTTTAAATGTGTTTTCCCCTCCTATACCCCACCCGTTAATCGCAATTTTCTCTCCTCTATAACAATGTTTTCTTGGTGCTTAGAACCCACATTTTGAAACCACAGTGAAAATCAGGAAGCCACTGGACAATGGTACCAGCCCCCTAGAAATCCACTAGCAATTAAATGGGAGAACTTTGCTGCTATTCTGAGACGCTCTGCCATTTTATAGCCAGTCAGCCCATTGCTCTGTAGTTTGTCTGGAGCGAAACACAGACCGGAACCCTCCAAGCTATTTTCAGGCCCTTTCTAAAAAAACTTTATTGTGAACATATAATTACAGGCCTTCTATGCTGTACTTATTTCCCAAACAATATGGTGTACTTTTACACAAGGACATGAAATTACTCTCCATTCAGAACGTGCTGTTAGACAACAAGGCACTTGATATACTGTGGACAGCCGAGCTACTATTGACTGCCCTGCTAAACCCTGGCTAGGAGCCTTTCTTCTCCTCTCCTGTGCTATGTTCTCTCTGCTCTCTAATTACCCACATGCCACTCTAGTGGCCATGTAATGATGGTGATGGTGATGATGATGGTGATGGTGACAGAATGACTATGGCCTTGTTGGCAACACCTCTCAATTCAATGTCAAATCTAGATGCAGAGCAGGGAGAGAAAAGAAAGAGAGAACAAGAGAGACAGAGAAAGAGAGCGAGAGAAACATTAATCTCATTTTGAGCATAAACATTTTTACAAAAATTGCTTACATTTTTTATAATTAAATAATTAAACAGTTAGCCTACTCATAAATTGTTTAAGGAAAGAATATCTTTAATAAAAAGTATCTATGGGGAGGGTTGATAGACTTGTGAGTGATAGACAAATACTCTGTACGAGTAAATTCCTTAGTGGCACTATTCATCCCTCTATCCCTCCTTCCCTCCAGCTGGGAGGACTTCAGGGGAATTGAACCAGGCTCTCTCAGCCCAGGGAGGAAATGACAAATAAGTACTTCCAGCTTACTGGAAGAGCCACGTGTCAGAGGCTTCAGGCAGGGCTAGCTCTAGCCCTTTGGGGATCATAAGCGAGATTTGGTGGTCCATGGAGCAGAGATTATTTGTTGTTGCAAGTTTATGACAAGTTTCATGCAACTCAACTAATTTAGCCAGCGGGCAGAGGGAGAAAAATGTCCGTTTTACAGCTAATTCCCTGCAATTTGACCCATTTTGCCATAGGGTGAAGATACGTTTTTTCAGTTTTAAAGCTAATTTCCTGCTATTCTATACATTTTGGCATGGCTTATGCCATGTTAATGATATCTGCGTGAGAGTGACTAACAAAATCAATGGGGACCCTGGAGGCCAGGGCCCCTGGGCACGTGCTCTGCGTGCCTCGTACCTTGCATTCTTGGTCGGTATTCGGTCATGATTACTACAAGTTTAGATAGCTGGCTTCTTTTTTTTTTTTACATGGCTAATTGAGTGACTGTCAGTGCCTTACTTAACAAGAGAAAAGTTGCTGATGCACAACCAAATTTCAAACTTACACAATATGTATTCTACTATCCTAACTTGTTTTTATGGGTTGGGGTCCCCTAGCGACTTGTGTCCCTAAGCGACCGCTTATGTCGCTTATGCCTGCAGTCGACCCTGGCTCCAGGACAGGAAATAGAAGGGACATTTTAGACTGTCACAGAAAGGATTCTGTGTTCCAGGAGCACTCTGCAAGAGGCATTCTGAGCCAAACTACAGTGAAGAAAGATGTAGAATACCTTTCATTTCTTTATTTTTCTCTGTCTCTTTTGGAACAAGTTGATGAAGTTCCTGAATCAATCAGTTCTCCAGTAACCACGCAACAGCCCCAGTATTTTTTTTCTCTCAGTCTTACTCCCTTTCTCCCTCTCTCTTTCTCCCTCTCTCTGCTCTGTTGTCACTCAGTCGTCGGCGGGCCCGTGTCTGACAGTGACTGCATTGTTCTCTCCATTTGTCACTGCTCTCCTTTTGGTCAGACAGCCGCCCCGGTCATGATTGGTGGAAATGTTACCAGCATCTGGGTCTGGTGAGCATCTCCAACGACAGCGGTTGTCCAGGCGGCCGACGTTTGTCATAACGTCACCACCTTGGCGATGGCCCAGTACTCTGGCTACTACGCTGGAGTACCTGCCACTCAGCATTACCAGTGGCACACCCAGAAGAGACAAGGCATTTCACGCTTCCAAGAAATGAGGCCGTTTGAGAGCAACATTTGATAATATGCTTATTTCACCTCCCCCACAACCCCCTCCACCACTAACCCCGACCCTCAGGGAAGGAAAGAAAAGGGGGTGGAGAATTTTTAATAGCACTTTGGGACAGGGCTGGAGAATGAATCTCTCGACAGTGCAACGTGTCATGTCATTTTTATAACGCCATTTTATATTTCTTTCTACTGTAAAATCACTGCCTCTGTAATGACAGAAGACATGGGATTCTCATTTGCGTTGAAAAGAGAGGGAGGATAAATCAAATCAACTTGTATTGGTCACATACACATATTTAGCAGATGTTATTGCAGGTGTAGCAAAATGCTTGTGTTCCTAGCTCCAACAGTGCAGTAGTATCTAACAATTCGCAACAATACACACAAATCTAAAAGTAAAAGAATGTAATTAAGAAATATATAAATATTAGATTGAGCAATGTCGGAGTGGCATTGACTAAAAAACTGTAGAATAGAATACAGTATATACATTTGAGATGAGTAAAGCAGTATGTAAACATTATTAAAGTGACTAGTGTTCCATTTTTAAAGTGGCCAGTGATTTCAAGTTCATGTATAAAGTGCAGCAGACTCTAAGGTGCAGAGTTGTGTAACTGGGTGGTAGCCGGCTAGTGATGGCCATTTAACAGTCTGAAGGCCTTGAGATAGAAGTTGTTTTTCAGTCTCTCTGTCCCAACTTTGATTCACCTGTACTGACCTTGCCTTCTGGATGATAAAGGGGTCAACAGGCCATGGATCGGGTGGTTGATGTCCTTTTTCACCTTCCTCTGACATTGGGTGCTGTAAGTGTCCTGGAGGGCAGGTAGTTTGCCCCCGGTGATGCGTTGGGCAGACTGCACCACACTCTGGAGAGCCCTGGTGTTGCGGGTGGTGCAGTTGCCATACCAGGCGGTGATATAGCCCGACAGGATGCTCTCAATTGTCTCGAGGTTCATCTCTGGGGACTCATACTCCCTTTCTTTCAACCCCTTCACTGCCTCCCCCTTCTCTATTTCCCCACTCTCTTTCCCCTCATGGTCATTTCCAATCCCCTGGTGTGGTGGCAGTTCTCTGCTGGCATGAAATCCTGAACACTAATCTGCGTTTGTAGAGGTACCAACACCGTCCATGGAACTATGGCTGTCAGGCAAGGGATAGTAATATTATAGATTTGTCTTTGGGTGGACTTTAGCCTCGGTTATATACCACCTATTAATATACCGTGTTTTCAACTTACTAAGCACTCATGTCGATCAGAAACATCTGGATAGGTGTAAGCAAAAGGGTGAATGCACTTTGAAGTAAATCTCTGCTCAGAAAGCTCTTAGAGAAAGCCTTTAAATTGCTGAAATAAGTAAAACAACTCAATGATGAGAGTATAGTCAGAAGAACTGATACCTGACACGGAAATGGTTGCGTAACAGGAAGATTGGAGTATCATGAACCAAGAGTTTGAGTTCAAATCCCAGGTGAGGACAAGTTGAATAAAAATTACTGTATAAATGACATGCAATGTGTGTAAAGAATGTAGGTTAAAAACACTTTATTAAGATGTGTGTGTCCTTAACCTTGCCTACAGACAAAGAGCTGTGAATGGTTCAGTGGTTTACCAATCATGGCCTTGATTGGCTCTGCAAAAGAAACAAGGCTTGATGTGGGGGGAGAATGTCTCTTTGGAACTATCAGGCGATCTCCTGACAACTGATACACAGAAATCCCACTTGGCACAGATGACAATTCCATGTTGGTTCCATGTAATTTTATTGAAAGTACGTGTATAAACAACATTGATTCAACCAGTGTGTGCCCATTGGGATGTTTTTGCAACGTTCCCATGAAACATGTCTAGAACATTAATATATTTTATAATATGGGTTCGGAGAAATCTGCAATCTGATTGACTGAAATTGGGTTTCTAAGTCTTTGACAATTCCCTGTTATCCACACTGTGAAGTAGGATAATCACTTACTGAAGTAGTAAGTGGCGTCAAAGTGTCAAGACGCCAACTCCAAGCCTTGACCAAAATAAAAAAAACATGGCAGACAATTTATCTCGCCTCCGTAACCAGTAGTAAATAAACTTCAATGAAGGTTATTTGAGAAGGTAAAGACTAATCTAACATTCCCGCAGTCCAATAACATTGTCGCTGAGGTGGACTTGCTAGCCAGCTACAGAATTTGAATTCTCAGCAGTTTTCTAAACGTAGCTAGCTGTACTCAGAGCTTGCCGTTATGCAGCTGGTTAGCCAGCTATGATTACACCATGATCAACAACTGCTGACTAGTTAATTTTCAGACAAATACAGTATGTTCAACTTGTAACTACTTTTTTCACAGTCCACATTTCAGAGGATAACTGACTAAAACCAAAGATAATCTACTATATTGACTAGAGGCTTCACCTCTTCCTCTATGCTGAAATGTAGCTAGCTAGCTATCATACTTGTCTACTGGCAAATAGTAACCAACCATGAACAGAGTATTTTTAGGCTACTACAGGAACCATAGGCTGCTATAGGAACCAGAACGCCACTGAATTTAGTAACAAGAGCAATGTTCTGCAATATTATCAATCACATATGCATCAATCTTGAGACAAACAACTCTAAAACTGATTTTCCTTGTTTTCTATGTCAATCTATGCATGAAGGTAATTAGGTGTACATTCCATGTTATGTTTTCAACTTGGTCTAAAATGCAGAAACAAAAAAAATCATTTTAAGGACACTTGATCTTACAAGCATTTCGCTACACCCACAATAACATCTGCTAATCACGTGTATGTGACCAATAACATTTGATTTGGTCCCTGCTCTTGTTACTGCCCCATGGTGTTCACCCATGATGCTCTTCTGATTTAGGGCAGTAACAAAACATACATTGTAGTGTCAGTTGACTCTCAAATGATTTTGAAAACTATTGCTTAACTTGGTTAGCTAACTTACAAAGCACACAGTAATTGGTGAGTCAGCTGGCGAATTTGACTAGCAACAATGCAACTAAGCTACCTAGCTACCTACAAAGCACAGCTAGCTAAACTGTAATTAGCTAGCGCTAGCGAGGCTAGCTAGCTATGTTAGATAACACACATATACTGCATGGCTTAAGTTCAACAACTAGCATCACGTCTAGCAAACTATAATGTTAGAAATTTAAATAAAACCAGTCAAATTACAAATATATGTATTAGTTACTAATTGGTGGTTGTAAATGCGTATCTAGCTGTCTTGACAACTCGTGGTGGCAACTCGTGGTTGCTGCAGCATGTGGTGAGCTGAGATCTAATGCGGGTCCTCTCGCCATGGCCAGTGAATGGCCGTGGCTGCATGATGTCAGTAAGTGGATTGGGGGAACTATTTTTTGTAGCCTAGTGACATGGCAACAGTCAGTCATTTGGCCTCGTGGCTTCTGACACCGGCGAGGTGTGCGGTAATTCCCTGGTAATGCACACTCTGTCATGTGTGAATGCTTACATGTTCTGAGAACATGGCAGCCATGTTTTGTGTATGTTTGGTGTGACGTTGGTTGGATGTTCTCCTAACCTTCAGAAAACTGTACAACTGAATGTTTTTGCAACGTCCCATGAAACTTGTCCAGAACATTAATATTGGACAATCTGAGAACATGGTTACCACATTCTGTGTAACTTCTGTTTGACATTAAGGGAATGTTCTCCTAATGCAAAAACATGCTAAATACACCACACGACCAAAAGTATATGGACACCTGCTTGTCGAACATCTCATTCCAAAATCATGGACATTAATATGGAGTTGATCCCCCTTTTGCTGCGACATCAGCCTCCACTCCTCTGGGATGGCTTTCCACTAGATGTTGGAACATTGCTGCGGGGGACTTGCTTCCATTCAGCCACAAGAGCATTAGGGAAGTCGGGCACTGATGTTGGGCGATTAGGCCTGACTCGCAGTCGGTGTTCCAATTCATCCCAAAGGTGTTCCATGGGGTTGAGGTCAGGGCTCTGCGCAGGCCAGTTAAATTCTTCCACAACGATCCCGACTAAACATTTCTCTATGGACATCGCTTTGTGCACAGGGGCATTGTCATGCTGAAACGGGAAAGGGCATTCCCCAAACTGTTGTACAGAAAGTTGGAAGCACAGAATCGTTTAGAATTTGATTGTATGCTGTAGCATTAAGATTTACCTTCACTGGAACTAAGGAGCCCAAACCATGTAAAACAGCACAGACCATTATTCCTCCTCCACCGAACTTTATAGTTGACACTATGCATTATGGCAGGTAGCATTCTCCTAGCATCCGCCAGTCCCAGATTTGTCCATCGGACTGCCAGATGGTGAAGCGTGATTCATCACTCCAGGGAACATGATTCCACTGCTCCAGAGTCCAATGGCGGCGAGCTTTACACCACTCCAGCCAATGCTTGGCATTGCGCATGGTGATCTTAGGCTGATCGGCGATGGAAACCCATTTCATGAAGCTCCCGATGAACAGTTATTGTGCTGACGTTGCTTCCAGAGGCAGTTTGGAACTCAGTAGTAAGTGTTGCAACCGAGGACAGAAGATCTTTACGCGCTATGTGCTTCAGCACTCGGCTGTCTCGTTCTGTGAGCTTGTGTGGCCTACCAATTCGCGGCTAAGCCGTTATTGCTCCTAGACTTTTTCAATTCACAATAACAGCACTTACAGTTGAACGGGGCAGCTCTAGCAGGGCAGACATTTAACGAACTGACTTGTTGGAAAGGTGGCATCCTATGACGCTGCCACGTTAAAAGTCACTGAGCTCTGGCTGTGTGCTCTATTTTATACACCTGTCAGAAACGGGTGTGGCTGAAATAGCTGAATCCACTAATTTGAAGGGGTGTCCACATACTGTTGAAAATATAGTTTAGGTTCGAAGGAGGTTTTTCCTAAAATACACAGAATGTTCCCCTAACTAATGGAAAACTGGACACTCAAACATCAAAGGACCATTACGTGTAACTGTCACGTTCTATAAATTATTGTAGACAGGCTCAAGAGTATGTAATAGGGGGTTTTAATACTCCACCCAAAATACAACATGCCATGAAAATGCACGGGAACGAAGCCCAAAACAAACACCTATACAAAAACACAGGGATGTAACCCAAACAAAAGAGTGAGGTTAAGCCTCTAATAAATACACGGGACGAGACCCTTAATAACAATTGCATAATACTACACAGGACGAGACCCGTAATAGCAAGTACACAATACACATAGCACGAAAGCCGAAACAAAGCACAGGTACTCACAAGACCAACGGACATGGGAACAATAACCTGACTAGACAATGGTAAACAGAGGGCACATGTATATTATATAATTATATAATTAATCAGGGAAATTGGAATCAGGTGTGCGTACTGAGACAGTTCAGTGACACCTAGAGGCCGGTGACGTAGACCTCCGGAACTGGTGCTCGGAATGAGCAGCAGTTCCGGGGGAATACGTGACAGCAGCATTACAAAATCATTATCTCTACCTGGAATTGTTAGCTGGGGTGCATCCTGTGATTGTTCTGTGTCCACATTCTTATTGTGTCCACATTTTTAGTGTAGACGTATGAACAGAAGATACGTTGTGATTGAAATATTCCACTAAAGCATGATTTATGATAAAGTTTGAGTTGCAATTTGGCGTTGTTAAACCAGATCTAGACCTGGAGAAAGGCCCTGGCTTTCTGATAAGGGTTACATTACATTTGTTACACCAGTTAGTTTGATTCGATTAAATATGAAATTCTAATTTGTCTTTCCCAGCTGCAAAATAAGGTACACATGATTTTAGCATTTTAGTCAAAACCACTTGGCTCATTCTGTGCAGAACATTCAGTGACTGTCTACTCTCCACTTGTGCAGCATATGTTTTGAAGACGTATCAAAATGTAATTACGTAACATTATGCATAATCTTTCGTCACTTCTACTGTATATCAACGTATCAATTGAATTTAACATAAATACTACATACTGTACATGTGCGATTAGTGTTCACCTAAACAGAAACTGGATGGACAAACTGGAGGGTGCATGATGTCCATCAGTCCAGGATGCTTTATAAATACACACATCACATCACATTTGCTGCTATTTCATATCCTTGCATGAGCAAACACACAGGTGGTCAGGCGGAGGAGGGGGGCACATTCTGAGGACATCATATTCAAACTGTGGCTGCTCTCGGCTCCTAACTGTCCATGGCCTCAATGGCCTGCCTGCCTCTCCCAAACGGATGAATACAGGTATTCAGTCCAGGAATCCAGCGGCCACCGAAATATCCAGTCCAAACAGACATGGTGGCTCTTCTAGGTAAATACAGAGTTGTGCCAAAAACACAGCCCTGACCGGCAGAGGCCTCTACGAGTCTAGTGTTCAGTCTATTTCTGGTTCCGGCTTTGTTACCCAAATAATGAAAATGAGTAAATTTCTGTTTCACAGCACTCTCATCCTATATTAAATTGAAGTGAATATTGCCTGTAATAAACATTCAAAGCTGTGTTGGCACTTTGTTTCTGTGCAGAGAAACCGGAAATCAACTCTGATTAACAGACACTACATTATGCTAATAATTTTGGATGATAGTAGAAGGACTTCACCTCTATAAGTGATCATTTGTCCAAATTATTGATCCAGTTTTGGCCTCCATAAATCAGGAGACTGGAGGAGGCTTCATGTTTTGAGATATTCTTGGCAGAGACAAAGGGCAAACATGAGGCTTTGGAGAGAGCAAACAGTCCATGAGAAAACAAACCCCGACCACAGGCAGTGAAAACAAACACAACCACATGCATGCAGCCCTCCCTCCTTCCGCATCAGGCTCACATAATCTCTATGCATTCAATTACTCTCTTTTTGTTTGTTTGCATGATTGTTACCCCCCATCACTGGGGGGTTGGAAGGAAATTATGTGAAATAATATGTTATAGTAAGTGGTTTTATGAGTATTCATGTCATTACTGGGTATGTCATAGTTACCTAGTTTGATTCCCACCATTACTTCAAATTTGTCAGTTTTGTTTACTTATGATTATAGTTATAGTATAAATGGGTTTTAATTCAATGTGACGGGAAGGAATAAAGCTGTGGTCTGATTCCCCCCCTGTACTGTAGCCCAGGCAGAGGTGGGTACAAATCCAGAATCTGATTGGTTCAGGGTTTTGCTCTGCCTTGTCCCACTGTACTATTATAAAGCAGTGTGGACTGGTATGTTGGACAGGGTGGCAGCAGCAGTGCAGCAGTGCAGCAGTGCTGCTGATAGCGTAACTACAGGCAGTACCGTATGTCTCTCTGGGAGATAGGCAGCCCTGGTAAGACCCACTGGTGAGACCCACATTTCTCACATTACCACAGCGACTCCGTATCACAAAGAGACATCACTGTTCAACTTCTGAAATAGTGGGGCAAACTTGTAGACAGGGAAAGGAGAGGGGAGAAACCAAAGTGCTTGTGTCTATGGTAGGTTGGATAACTGCATTAGAGAGTCAGACACAGCTATTGGCAATGATAGCGGTCAATTACAGTACGACTCATTGTTGATTGTGCTGTGTTTCAATGTTTTAGTGTGTCAATATTTATGTTGACCTAAACGGTAACACTTGAAAGCAAATTAAGAATGCAATCAATGGTTTTGAAAAAAATCACACAGTTTAATATCATTCTTTATAATCAGTTGATATTTAGCTTGTGTGAAGGCAGAATGAAGTGCAAACAGACATCAACAACTATTATTAACCTTTTACATTAAGTATGACTGGTATCTTTATGCAGGAGCCACATGTAGTCTGGGTAGAGCAAGTGGTCCATAGGCTTTCGCATTTATTGAACATAATTGGCACTTAAAGTCTTCAATTATTTATTATTGTGAAATCTGACAGTGCTGCTCAGAAGCAAATTGGGATCATCTTCCATGACCACCAAGGATTTGCAGATTGGAGGCAGAACTAAGTTTATTTCCTCTGCTCTACTTTTATCCTTGCAAACGAAGCGTTTAAAAGGATCACCCGTGACAGATAACCGCGTTACTGTACAGACGAATAACGTCGCTGCTCTTAAGATCCTGATTTTGCCTGCGTTTTTCTCTCTTGCTCTCACCCAGTCTAATTGTGCAGAAGATCCCGTGGGATTTAATGTTTGACACAGCGAAACGCTCTTAAATCCTTCACACTGCTCCCTCCCTTATGAGGCTGTGTATCTTAAGAGCAAAAAAGGATGTATGTCTAATTCGCAAATTTATCACTTCGCAAAATGATGCATTAAATGAGAGGGGACACGCTCCAATTCGAAATGCTGACATTAAAAAAGAAGTTCTGATTTTGAAAATGGGTTTGGATGGGCACCCCGAATTCCCCACCTACCCACCCGCCCACCTCCCACATCCCCTCGGTTAAACTCACTTGTGCACTCTCTTTCTTCTTCATCTCTCAGTTATTATATCTCTCTCTTTCTCTCTCCTTTTCCTCTCTCTGTGGCATTGGTAGTGCCTATTGGACTAGGCTTTTATGCTCTGTACTCTATGCTTTGTGTGTGTGTTTTACAATGTGTGTCTTTCTGCTGACAGTCTTCAGACTCATGTGAATGACTGTTTATATGCTTGTTTAATTTTGTGGACAAGGCCAAATTAGGATCCTCTTATGGATTGTGTGCTCTTGAGAAGCCCTGGTTAGATTATCTTCTCGATTCAGCTAACCTTGAGAGACTAAGCACCATTATCAGGAGTACCTACTTAAGTCCATAAATCCATCATTGATTGTGAGCAGTACTGCTAATGAACCCTGAGGCGCACCACAGAGAGAGAATCTTCACGTTCCCTCTTCCTCTTCTCTTGCTCTTCCAGACTATTCTCTCTCTGAGAAGGGTGTTCCACAGCTGGCCTTGTCCCTCAAATTACTCCTCCATCATTTGCTCCACATGTAAATCTCAATACAGACAGAGGAGCCCTTCACATCCCCACTTAGACACCGGAAGGAAAACCTTGGTAAATCGTGGACAGAACAAAGAGGAATATTAGCCGGCACACTGTTTCAATTTGGCTCCCTCTCACTGTAATAGACAAGGACTGTTCTTATTTAGAAGACAAAGTACCATTGACTTACAGTATATTCCATTTAAATTACTCATTTCTCAACTGGTCAATTTCCTGTATGACTGTGCTTCAAAACAGACTGAATCGGTTTTGTATTTGCTTGAGAGTGTGAATAAGACATACTGTAAAGTCAGTCACAGGGATGGGGTGGTCCTTTTCTCTGGGACTGAAACCAATAATAAGGCATTTGAATGAAACTCAACTGGTAGTGTTGCAACAAACTTGATCTGTAAGGCCTACCTGTCAAGAAACAAGTTAAAGACCAGTGTGAAACAAGTTAATGTTTGCCCACAAACCAGGAATCCATAGATACGTTAAAACAAGGGTCGAGAACTGAATCGATGACAACCCCATCCGCACATCTGGAGCTGAGGGGAAAACACACAGCACAATAAAAACAGCACATTAAAAAGGTGTCTCTTTGACACTGTTAATGGCAGTAAGTCCACTGGTGAAATCATGAGGGGAAATATTACAAGTATCAAAATCTAGACTGTGTTGAAAAGTTATTTTGCAATTTCAAAGCACTACATTGAATAACAGAAACAGAAAGTTAGAAGTGGTACCCTCGCCAACAAACCTAACCGTGTCACTATCTGTATTTAAACGTAGGAGAGAAACACTGTGGCCACAACCGTCTGTACGGTTTAGGTCACAGCCCTGGAAGTCACAGCCCTGGAAAACTGCCATCTTATTTTTATACATTGACCTTCTCTGCCAGATCAAAATAGCCAGACCAGTATGAATTTCAGAAGCTGATACATGGTCATTTATTGTTGCCCAGTAGCTTGAGAGACATGACAGCAATGTCTCTGGCCCAAACTAGATCTGGCTGGTTTAAACATAACCAAGTAAACATGTTTGATGTTGTAATAGGAATTATTTGCAGGAGTTACACGGTCCTCATAACATGAGGTCCTCATAACATGAGGACCGTCGATTATATCTGGTGTCAATCACACTATTTGATGTTGCATAACATCACGGTGTACATTTGTATTTAGTAGGGTTGCAAAGGGAGGGTGTATTACTGGTAACTTTCTAAGTTTACCAGTAAACTACCAGAATTTCGGTAACTTTTAAGACATCTAGTGGCCCTTTAGGGTACTTCAGATTATCATAGGTCTGTGATTATCTGTGGGCCGCTGTGTGGCCTTATCACATGTAAAATATATTGAATAACTGAATAATGTGATTTAAAAATAAAAAATGTCATGACAAACCTGTAAAACGTTATCCTAAATAAAACCATCATCTTAATAAATACCATTGGTGTTTAATATAAGCATGAAATGATTGTGGACTACAGGAAAAGGAGGACTGAGCACAACCCCATTCTCATCGACGGGGCTATAGTGGAGCAGGTTGAGAGCTTCAAGTTCCTTGGCGTCCACATCACAAATAAACTAACATGGTCCAAGCACACCAAGACAGTCGTGAAGAGGGCACGACAAAACCTATTCCCCCTCAGTAGACTGAACAAATTTGGCATGGGTCCTCAGATCCTCAAAAGGATTTACAGCTGCACCTTCGAGAGCGTCCTGACGGGTTGTATCTCTGCCTGGTATGGCAGCTGCTCGGCCTCCGACCGCAAGGCACTACAGAGGGTAGTGCGTACGGCCCAGTACATCACCGGGGCCAAGCTTCCTGCCATCCAGGACCTCTATACCAAGCAGTGTCAGAGGAGTTCCACAGGGATGCTGGCCCATATTCACTCCAATGCTTCCCTCAGTTCCCTCAGTTGTGTCAATTTGGCTGGATGTCCTTTGGGTGGTAGACCATTCTTGATACACACGGGAAACTGTTCACCCTCTGAATGGCACACATAGATAATCCATGTCTCAATTGTGTCAAGGGTTAAAAGTCATTTGTTTACCTGTCTCCTCCCCTACACTGACTGAAGTGACATCAATAAGGGTTCATAGCTTTCACTTGGATTCACCTGGTCAGTCTACAGTATGTTATGGAACGAGCAGGTGTTCATAAAAAAAAATGAATACTATACATGAATACATTTTTGTTTGTTGTTCAAGTATAAATGACCAAAGTTATAATAGATTGTAATAAATTCTATGTTAATTACCCAAATTACTGAATGTTTTGCTATTTAGCGCTAAATTTCAATGGTTATTTATAAAGATTCTCTGTTTTCACGGGATCATGGCTCTCTCCGGATATACTGTCCCAGTCCATATAGCCAGCTGGGTTCTCAGTACATCGCGCAGGCAGAAATAAATAACTCTAATGGAAGAAGAAAGGCTGTGATGTATGTTTTATGATAAGCTACTCATGGTGTGATTGTGATAATGTACAGAAATACCTCACAATCACAACCTAGAATACGTCACAATCAAATGCCAACCATATTACCTCCCAAGACAATTCTATTCGGCTATAGTCACAGTCGTGTATATTCCCCCTCAAGCCGAAACCACGATGGCCCTCAAGGAACTACACTGGAACTTTGTGCAAACTTGAAACCACATATCCTAAGAATGCATTTATTGTAGCTGTGGATTTTAACAAAGAACATTTTTAAGAAAATGCAACTGAAGTTATATCAACACATTGACTGTAGTACTCACGCTCCTAAAACACTTGATCACTGTACTCGCCCTTCCGCAATGGCTACAAGGCCCTCCCCCGCCCTCCGTTTGGAAAATCAGATCACGATTCCATTTTTGCTCCTCCCTTTCAACACTGGTCTGACTTGTGGATTCAACAATTCAACAGCTCAGACACAAGACGTACAGTTGAAGTTGGAAGTTTACATACACTTAGGTTGGAGTCATTAAAACTCGTTTTTCAACTACTCCACACATGTATTGTTAATTTTGGCAAGTCGGTTAGGACATCTACTTTCTGCATGACACAAGATATTATTCCAAATAATTGTTTACAGACAGATTATTTCACTTATAATTCACTGTATCACAATTCTAGTGGGTCAGAAGTTTACATGCACTAAGTTGACTGTGCCTTTAAACGAGAAAATGATGTCATGGCTTTAGAAGCTTCTGATAGGCTAATTGACATAATTTGAGTCAATTGGAGGTGTACTTGTGGATATTTCAAGGCCTACCTTCAAATAGCTTGACATCATGGGAAAATCTAAAGAAATCAGCCAAGACCTCAGAAAAAGAATTGTAGACCTCCACAAGTCTGGTTCATCCTTGGGAGCAAATTCCAAACGCCTGAATATACCACGTTTATCTGTACAAACAATAGTACGCAAGTATAAACACCATGGTACCACACAGCCGTCATACCGCTCAGGAAGGAGACGCATTCTGTCTCCTAGAGATGAACATACTTTGTTGCGAAAAGTGCAAATCAATCCCAGAACAACAGCAAAAGATCTTGTGAAGATGCTGGATGAAACAGCTACAAAAGTATCTATATCCACAGTAAAACGAGTCCCATATCGACACAACCTGAAAGGCCGCTCAGCAAGGAAGAAGCCACTGCTCAAAAACCGCAATAAAAAAGACTATGGTGTGCAACTGCACATGGGGACAAAGATCATACTTTTTGGAGAAATGTCCTCTGGTTGGATGAAACAAAAATAGAACTGTTTGGCCATAATGACCATCGTTATGTTTGGAGGAAAAAGGGGGAGGCTTGCAAGCTGAAGTTCACCATCCCAACCGTAAAACACAGGTGTGGCATCATCATGTTGTGGGGGTGCTTTGCTGCAAGGGGGACTGGTGTACTTCACAAAATAGATGGAATCATGAGGAGGGAAAATGATATGGATATATTGAAGCAACATCTCAAGACATCAGTCAGGAAGTTAAAGCTTGGTCGCAAATGGGTCTTCCAAATGGACTATGACTCCAAGCATACTTCCAAAGTTGTGGCAAAATGGCTTAAGGACAACAAAGTCAAGGTATTGGAGTGGCCATCACAAAGCCCTGACTCAATACTACAGAAAATTTGTGGGCACAACTGAAAAAGCATGTGCAAGCAAAGAGGCCTACAAACCTGATTCAGTTACACCAGTTTGTCAGGAGGAATGGGCCAAAATTCAAAGCAAATTATTGTGAGAAGCTTGTGGAAGGCTACCCGAAACGTTTGACCCAAGTTAAACAATTTAAAGGCAATGCTACCAAATACTCATTGAGTGTATGTAAACTTCTAACCCACTGGGAATGTGATGAAATAAATAAAAGCTGAAATAAACCATTCTATCTACTATTATTCTGACATTTCACATTCTTAAAATAAAGTGGTGAACCGAACTGACCTAAGACAGTGAATATTTACTGGGATTAAATGTCAGGAATTGTGAAAAACTGAGTTTAAATGTATTTGGCTAAGGTGTGTGTAAACTTCCACCTAATACGTAATATATATATAATATATAATATGTCTGTCAGACATATCAGTGTGGATGACGGATCACCACCTCAAGCTGAACCTCGGCAAGACGGAGCTGCTCTTCCTCCCGGGGAAGGACTGCCCGTTCCATGATCTCGCCATCAGGGTTGACAACTCCCTTGTGTCCTCCTCCCAGAGTGCTAAGAACCTTGGCGTGATCCTGGACAACACCCTGTCGTTCTCCACTAACATCAAGGCGGTGACCCGATCCTGTAGGTTCATGCTCTACAACAATCGCAGAGTACGACCCTGCCTCACACAGGAAGCGGCGCAGGTCCTAATCCAGGCACTTGTCATCTCCCGTCTGGATTACTGCAACTCGCTGTTGGCTGGGCTCCCTGCCTGTGCCATTAAACCCCTACAACTCATCCAGAACGCCGCAGCCCGTCTGGTGTTCAACCTTCCCAAGTTCTCTCACGTCACCCCGCTCCTCTGCTCTCTCCACTGGCTTCCAGTTGAAGCTCGCATCCGCTACAAGACCATGGTGATTGCCTACGGAGCTGTGAAGGGAACGGCACCTCCATACCTTTAGGCTCTGATCAGGCCCTACACCCAAACAAGGGCACTGCGTTCATCCACCTCTGGCCTGCTGGCCCCCCTACCTCTGAGGAAGCACAGTTCCCGCTCAGCCCAGTCAAAACTGTTCGCTGCTCTGGCACCCCAATGGTGGAACAAGCTCCCTCACGACGCCAGGACAGCGGAGTCAATCACCACCTTCCGGAGACACCTGAAACCCCACCTCTTTAAGGAATACCTAGGATAGGATAAAGTAATCCT
The DNA here is from genome assembly GCF_965601325.2 of Salmo salar. Lineage (NCBI taxonomy): Eukaryota > Metazoa > Chordata > Actinopteri > Salmoniformes > Salmonidae > Salmo > Salmo salar. The sequence goes on along the minus strand of NC_138310.1, from coordinate 11,663,558 downwards.
TCTAACCCCCCCCCCCCCCCCCCCCTTAAAAGATTTAGATGCACTATTGTAAAGTGGTTGTTCCACTGGATATCATAAGGTGAATGCACCAATTTGTAAGTCGCTCTGGATAAGAGCGTCTGCTAAATGACTTAAATGTAATGTAAATGTAAATGTAATACCTTTTTTGCACTATTTGTTACAGCCTGTAAGTAAGCATTTCACTGTAAGGTCTAAACCTGTTGTATTCGGCGCACGTGACAAATAAACTTTGATTTGATTTTACTTCAACTGTATGTGGCAGGGTCTACAGACAAATTATGGATTACAAATTGAAAACATGTCAGGTCGTGGACACCGACGTATTGCTTCCAGACAAGCTAAACACTTTCTTCGTCCGCTATGAGGATAACACAGTGCCAATGACGTGGCCCACTCACAAGGACTGTGGCCTCTCATTCTCCATGGCCGACCTGAGTAAGACATTTATGCGTGTTAATACCGGCACAGACGGCATCCCTAGCCGCATCCTTAGAGCATGCGCAGACCTGCTGGCTGGACTGTTTACGGACATATTCAATCTCTCCCTATTCCAGTCCGCTGTCCCCACTTGCTTCAAGATCTCCACCACTGTTCCTGTACCTAAGAAAGCAAAGGTAACTGAAGTAATCGCCCCGTGGCACTCACTCCATCATCAGCCTTTGAGAGGCTAGTTAAGGATCATATCGTGTCTACCTTACCTTACCTGCCACCTTAAACCCACTTCAATTTGCTTACCGCACCAATAGATCCTCAGACGATGCAATCACCATCGCACTGCACACTGCTCCATCTGTACAAGAGGAATACCTACGTCAGAATGCTGTTCATTGGCTATAGCTCTGCCTTCAAAACCATAGTACCCTCCAAGCTCATCATTAAGCTCAGGACCTTGGGTCTCAACCCCGCCCTGTGCAACTGTGTCCTGGACTTCCTGATGGGCCTCCCCAGGAGGTAGGAAACAACACCTCCACTTCACTGATCCTCAACACAAGGGCCCCACAAGGGTGCGTACTCAGCCACCTCCTGTACTCCCTGTTCACCCAAGACTGCGTGGCCATCCACGTCTCCAACTAAATCATCAAGTTTGCAGACGACACAACAGTAGTAGGCGTGATTACCAACAATGACGAGACAGCTTACAGGAACGAGGTGAGGGCCCTGGCGGAGCGGTGGCAGGAAAATAACCTCTCCAACAACGTCAACAAAATGAAGGAGCTGAAGGAGCTTGTGGACTTCAGGAAACAGCAGAGGGAGCACGTCCCTATTCTCTTCGACGAGACCACAGTAGAGAAAATGGAATGCTTCAAGTTCCTCTGAAATGGTCCAGGAGGCTGAAGAAATTTGGAATGACCCCTAAGACCCTCACAAACTTTTACAGATGCACAATTAAGAGCATCCTGTCGGGATGTATCACCACCTGGTATGGCAACTGCACCGCCTGCAACCGCTGGGCTCTCCAGAGGGTGGTGCGGTATGCCCAATGCATCACCGGGGGCACACTGCCTGCCCTCCAGGACACCTACAGCACCCAATGTCAGAGGAAGGCCAAAAAGATCATCAAGGACATCAACCACCTGAGACATGGCCTGGTCACCCCGCTATCATCCAGAAGGTCAAGGTCAGTACAAGTTCATCAAAGCTGGGACCGAGAGACTGAAAAACAACTTCTATCTCAAGCCCAACAGAAAGTTAAGTAGCCATCACTAGCCGGCTACCACCCGGTTACTCAACCCTGCACCTTAGAGGCCGCTGCACTTTATACATGCACTTGGAATCACTGGCCACTTTAAAAATGGAACACTAGTCACTTTAATAATGTTTACATACTGCTTTACTCATCTCATATGTATATACTGTATTCTATTCTACTGTATTTTAGTCAATGCCACTCCGACATTACTCATCCTAATATTTATATATTCCTGAATTCCATTCTTTTACTTTTAGATTTGTGTATTGTTGTGAATTGTTAGATACTAATGCACTGTTGGAGCTAGGGACAAAAGCACTTCGCTACACCGGCATAACATCTGCTAAATATGTGTATGTGACCAATAAAATTGATTTGATTTGATTTGGATACCACTCCAACAGATCCACGGACAGAGGGAATACCAATGTGAGAATATTGTTTATCGACTACAGCTTGGCATTCAATACCATAGTGACCCCCAAGCTTTTACGTTACAACCTTATACTAAAATTGATTAAATCGTTTTTTACCCTCATCAATCTACCCAAATACCCTATAATGACAATAGAACATATATTTTAAAAAATCTTTGCAGATTTTTATTTAAAAAACTGAAATATCACATTTACATAAGTATTCAGAACCTTACTCAGTAATTTGTTGAAGCACCGTTGGCAGCAATTACAGCCTTGAGTCTTCTTGGAGATGACGCTCCAAGCCTGGCACACCAGTATTTTGGGAGTTTCTCCCATTCTTCTCTGCAGATCCTCTCAAGCTCTGTCAGGATGGATGGGGAGCATTGCTGCACAGCTATTTTCAGGTCTCTCCAGAGATGTTCGATTGGGTTCAAGTCTGGGCTCTGGCTGGGCCACTCAAGGTCATTCAGAGACTTGTCCTGAGGGCCACTCCTGTGTTTTCTTGGCTGTGTGGGTTGTTGTCCTGTTGGAAGGTGAACCTTCACCCCAGTCTGAGGTCCTGAGCACTCTGGAGAAGGTTTTCTTTAAAGATCTCTCTGTACTTGCTCCGTTCATCTTTCCCTCGATCTGACTAGTCTCCCAGTCCCTGCCACTGAAAACATCCCCACAGCATGATGCTGCCACCACCATGCTTCACCGTAGGGATAGTGCCAGGTTTCCTTCAGATGTGACGCTTGGCATTCAGGCCAAAGAGTTCAATCTCGGTTTCATAAGACCAGAGAATCTTGTTTTGGCAAACTCCAAGAGAGCTGTCATATGCCTTTTACTAAGAGTGGCTTCCGTCTGCCACTCTACCATAAAGTCCTGATTGGTGGAGTGCTGCAGAGATGGTTGTCCTCTGGGAAGGTTCTCCCATCTCCAAAGAGGAACTCTGGAGCTCTGTCAGAGTGACCATCAGATTCTTGGTCACCTCCCTGACCAAGGCTCATCTCCCCCGATTGCTCAGTTTGGTCAGACTATCAGCTCTAGAAAGAGTCTTGGTGGCTCCAAACTTCTTCCATTTACATTTTAGTCATTTAGCAGACGCTCTTATCCAGAGCGACTTACAGTAGTGAATGCGTACATTTCATTTTTTTGTATTGGCCCTCTGTGGGAATCGAACCCACAACCCTGGCATTGCACACACCATGCTGACGTTGCAAACACCATGCTCTACCGACTGAGCCACAGGACAGGGAAGCCATCATTTAACAATGATGGAGGCCACTGTGTTCTTAGGAAGCTTCAATGCCACTGAAATGTTTTGCTACCCTTCCCAGATCTGTGCCTCGACACAATCCTGTCTCAGACAATTCCTTCGACCTCATGGCTTGGTTTTTGCTCTGACATGCACTGTCATCTGTGGGACCTTATATAGACAGGTGTGTGCCTTTCCAAATCATGTCCAATCAATTGAATTTACCACAGGTCGTAGTAACATCTCAAGGAAAGTCAATGGAAACAGGATGCACCTGAGCTCAATTTAGAGTCACATAGAAAAGGGAATGAATACATATTTAAATAATGTATTTCTGTTTTTATTTTGAATATATTTGCAAACATTTCTAAAAACCTGTTTTCGCTTTGTCATTATGGGGTATTATGTGTAGATTGATGAGGAACATTTTTTATTTAATCAATTTTAGAAGAAGGCTGTAACTTTGGAAAAAGGGAAGTGGTCTGAATACTTTCCCAATGTACTATACATCACCAAGGAACTGAAATTGTCCCACCACACCGATACCGTGGTGAAGAAGGTGCAACATCACCTCTTCAACCTCAGGAGGCTGAAGAAATTTTGCATGGGCCTTAAGACCCTCAGAAATGTCTACAGATGCACCATCGAGAGCATTCTGTAGGGCAGCATCAATGTCTGGTATGGCAACTGCAGCGCCCGAACCCTCCATAGAGTGGTTGCGGTCAGCCCAAAGCATCACCGGGGGCACAATGCCTGCTCTCCGGGATATCTACAGCACCCGGTGTTATGGGTAGGCCAAGAAGAGCATCAAGGACCTCAGCCCCCGAGCCACAGCCTGTTCAGCCTGCTACCATCTAGCAGACGGCGACAGTACAGGTGTATCAAAGCCGAGACCGAGAGACTGATAAACATCTTCTATCTCCAGGCCATCAGACTGTTGAACAGTCATCCCTAGCCGGCCACCGCCGGCACTCTGCCCGGCACCTTAGACACTGTCACTAGCCGGATACCGCCCTGTGCTCTGCCTTGCAACTTAGAGACTGCTGCCCCATGTACAGTAGATAGAGACATTGAACACTGGTCACGTTAACAATGTTGACATACTGTTTTACCCACTTTATATGTATTTACTGTATTCAAGTCATGGCTCATCCTATATAACTACTGCTGTACACACATTTTCTACTCATATACTGTCCATACTGTCTATACACACCATTTATACATATATGTTGTGGACATTGCTCAATCTGATATTGCTCGTTCTGATATTTCATATATTTTTGTGTCGTGTTATTGTATTGCTAGATATTACTGCACTGTTGGAGCTAGAAACATAAGCATTTTGCTGCGTTTGCAAGAACATCAGCAAATATGTGTATGCGACCAATACACTTTGATTTTGATCACCTTCTAATGCAGAGTGACACCTTACTAGTGTACCCTATAGATTGGAAGGAATAATAAAGAGCAACTGCTGTGCTTGAAACTTTACCTGGAAGCAAGAGAACAACACAATAGAAATCAACACCAAACTGTATGAGACGATAGGGGGTTAGTGATAGGATGGGAAAATAGGGAGAAGAGAATTGTAAAGTAAAGACAAAAAGTTGACTAGCTTTCACTTCTCCTACACCCCCCCCCCCTCCATCCCTTTGCCCAAGGGGTGAACAACTGCTCCTGATAGAGAGGTGGGGGGGGGGGGGGGGGGGGTGTTCAGTGTGTTCTCCTCTAGTGCCCCTGGGCATGCTACCTTCTCTCCCAACCCTGGTGATCTCCCACCATCTCAAAAACAGACGCTCCGCACACACACGCTCCCTCTCTACATGTGAACTCACACACACACGCTCCCTCTCTACATGTGAACTCACACACACAGCTCTGTGATACCTCTCATCTTCTTATGCTGGGCTCTTTGCAGCCGCAGTGCCTGAGCTCGGCAGCAAACAAAGGGCTAAAAAAAGGAGGAAAGGAAATGAGAGTTGTGGAGGAGGGAGGAACGCTTGCTTGCTTGCGTTGTCGAGGCGCTGCCTGTTTTAGAGGAGCGTCTGGTGGTGAGCGTTCGCTAGCAGTTGATTTGGAGGGTCGTCCCCAGCTGTGCGCTGAGACAGGAGTGAGCAGACGTGGCAGAGACCCTAATTAGATGGGCCTAAGTGTGCTGAACTGAGGGAGAACCCCGGAGCGGGAGTGAACGCGACTCAGCCCCCACAAACACAGAGGGAAGAGAGCCCCTGCATTAATTACAACGTTTCACAAACCAAGCAAGACACCTCCAGGAAGGTTTCTCTCAGAAAGCTTCCTTAACAGACAGAGGTGGAGAGAAGATAAGAGATGCAGTTATTTAGTTTCACCACAGGCTTTACAATGACATTCATTCAGCTTAGAACAGGCAGCTCAATCTGTTGCCTTGGTATCCAGGGATGTACAGTGAACATGACAAACATTACATGTAAAAAACAGGTATTTAATCAGAGTGCTTTTTGAAAGGGTGTCTTGGTGCACAAGTGTGCAATGGTGCATCCATAAAGTGTTAGTGAACACTTGAGCGTGGACTTCAGGATGCCCAGCTAGCGGCTCCATCCTCTGAAAGTACCTGGCCTGGGACTGTTCCATCTAACAGAGCCTGCCACTCTCTGGCTGCCACCATGAAAGGTCCAGAGTTTGTTGACGAGGCAGCGAGGAATTTGACACCTTGTCAGAATCCTCTCCTTTATAAACAACATAATTGAAGGGGTAAAAGGATAAATCAAATGGTTATTAAAGAGTTGATTCACGCACCCGTGTGTCACACGGTGAGGTCATTTTGATATTGAACAGCTATCTCCCTGCGTGTTTATGCTGCACACTTACTGTTTCTTCTAGTGGCTGCAGCTCAATGCTCTCTTTCCGCAGTCTTTTTCTACACATGAGAGGATCCAGACCAGAAAATCGTGAAGATATCTGTCAAACTCAAAGCATTTGAGCTACAAGTCACCACCATCATCGGAAGATATGACTCTCACGCACACGGCAGTGTCAATTTAATTGGCTCTATGACATCCACAAGCTTTACGGCAGTCATCTGAACTCTCTGTCAGGGTCGTTCTCATTTCGAAGTGGTCTTCTCACAGACCGAACCATAGGAGCTAATAGGAACTAATGTCACCAAAATCGAAAGGGAAGACTCTCATGAACTCAAAGGTGTCGGTTGTTCTGCTCTACGATGCAAACAAACAGTAACCTAGTACGGGACTGTAAAATTGCACACAAGCTTCAGGGGATTCATCTGAAGGTAACCCAGTACCGTGCTGTAAAAATAGCAAAAAGTGCATAGGGTGTAAAATGTGCCACGAATAACGTGACCAAACTTAAAAATCTCTCAGATATAGGACAGACATGTCAAAACCTTATTCCTTATGATTTATTTTTGGACTGTCTGTTTTGCCATTAACAAATGTGTTATTCAGTGTGTTTATATTGTCACGCCCTGACCTTAGAGATCCCTTTTATTCTCCTTTTGGTTAGATCAGGCTGTGACTATGGTGGGAAATCTATGTTTTCTATTTCTTTGTTGGCCGGGTATGGTTCTCAACCAGAGGCAGCTGTCTATTGTTGTCTCTGATTGGGGATCATACTTAGGCACCTTTTTTCCCACCTTATTTTATGGGGTCTTGTTTTTGTATTGTTGCTGTTGAGCCCTACAAGGCTGTACATTCGTTTTGTTGCTGGTTCACATTAATAAAAGCGGATGAACCCAAACCACGCTGCACCTTGGTCCAATCATCTTTACGACGAGCGTGACATATGGGCTATAGCATTAAAGGCCAAATTCAATGTTTCTTCAAATAATTGTTTTATGTATCTTTTTTCTACATATGGGGGTCCTAAAATTAAAAATCAAATGGCTAAATTATCAATTTTATGACCAACTTAAAACAATTCAATATGCTAGTTTTGTAGGTATTTCTATCTAAGGTCTTAGACCTACAGGGATTAAAGAAATGTCACATTGCTCTATTGTCAACAAAACATTGAATGTAGGTTTTCACTGCAAGAAAGATAAGTTTGCTCACATTTGGTGCCAAGAACAGGGTGAATAGTGAAAGGACATGGGAGAATTGTGTGTGGTAACGGCAGACTATTTTGTGCTGTGTTAGCATAACTGCTTGATGTGTACCTGGATGGTGCAAACAATGGTGCTCGGCCAAGCTCACACAGAAGTGTGTGTGCGTGTGTGTGCATGCATGCAGAGAACTGCACTGCTCATTGGCCTATGTCAGGTATATTCTCACCTGTTTCAAATCCGGGGGTGTCATACACAGACAGAGACATACAGGTAACAGCCAAATAAAGGAAACGCTTGTGTAAATGAGGGATGCAAAGTATATTGACTTTGCAGGTGCCCTTAGCTAACTTTATGTTTGTGTTTCCTTTATGTTAGCAGTTACCTGTATGTCACAGCAAACAGATGTGTGAGCAACAACACTGCATGAGTTATCCCAGCAACTCACTGAGAGAGTCATTTAGAAAAGGTTAGCAATATCTTACTGCTTTCCCTCTGCCTCTGTCTTTTTCTCACTCTTACTTTTTGGCATAGGTACTGGCAGTGGTGACGAGGGCATGTAAAATCATATGTGCAGGTATAAACTGTCTAATCTGTGCTTTGCCTGTTGGGATTACCAGAGGATGCTGTGGCACGGCTGTCTTGTGGCATTATTACAGAGAATAGGGGAATGGGAGCCATTTGGGACAACTTCACTGCCATACTGGAATAACATAGACACCTTTCACAGGTTTATTTAACTGTGTTATACTGTATACTGTGTCATACAAACCAAATGTTTAGACATTTCCAAACAACCACGTTGATGGCATACATTGAAATAGGGTACTGCTCCTGTAAGAGCTCTAACGACACTGTTTGCAACCACTTATATTTCTCCATTTATTATAATTAGCTATCTCAAATGAAAATGTACATTGGCTTTATCTACAAGCCTCGCACTACATCCCACTCACTACAGCCTTTCCATACAGCACATAATTACAACCATGCTAAATAGGCTTGAACCGTATCAAAAAATAATTAATGCCAAATTATATTTGGGTTATCCATTGCTAATACACAGTTTTTTTTTGCATGCTAATGCCAAATGTTTTGAAACATTCCTGCAATTCAATTACTTGGGAATATCATTAAAGGCAACAAATTTCCAGTTTAATTTGTGTGGATTATATAAGTCACTCCAGAGCCACAAAATCCCCCCTTGGTAAGTGGATTAATTAATTTGAATCAATAAAGTCTCTCTGTCGAGTTGCACTTGCCTAAATAATGCGGCACTGACTTATCAGCTACAGTGACGGTCCAAGCCCTGCACTTACAGCTCGACAAGAACTTTTACAATTACAGATTTAGGATTCGCTCTCTCGTTCTCTCTCTCTCTCTCTCTCTCTCTCTCATATATATATATATATATATATATATATATATATATATACATACAGTATATGCAGCCTACTTTAAATTTAGTTGTTGTTGTGTTACTGAATCGTAATCGTTTTTCTTTTTCGTCCTCATGGCTGATGAAAAGTTTAGTCGTCGCAACTACACATGAATAACATTTCACGAACCACATCCTAAATGTTCAACATTGGTTTTGCTGTTTCAGTGTCATTTTACATTACACGAAAGCATGACAGCATTTTGCTACGCCTTAACATGTAAGCCAGCTCCATTGGATTACTCCACATTTCTGCGCGCATCCTAAACTTGTAAAGATGATAATTCATGGTACATTTGATTTCCACTTTCAATTAAGGATTTACTTCAGCTGTCTGTCAATATAAAGATTACATTCTATGACTGGTGTCTATTTTCCATCCCAATTTTGAAAAGGAAAACAAATTGGGAGTTAAATGCAAGGGAGAAGTGTGCAGCATTTCTGTGTCCTTTTGGAGCACTGTGTGCTTGAACAGATGTTGACAGATGAGTGACATTGATTGTCACTGGGGATTTAAGGTACTGTATATTTGTGCAGCTACTGTAAGTGACCCAGATCACACTGCTGTACATCTGAGACCAGACTGATATTCTGATATCTCAAGTCACTCAAACACCTGACATTCATTCTGCATTTCTCTCTCCCTCCCTCCTACGGTCATAGTGAGGAATCTGATGGGGAGGTGTTGCATTTCTGTTTGTGTGTGTATTTGTCAGAAGTCCAGTTGGGAAAACCTGCACCGCCACACTTTTCCTCGAACATAGGGATCAGTGAAAACACAAATCCAGAGCTAAACTTGTTCATTCACATGGCAATTTTTTTTACAATCTATCATCATCTTCCTGTCTGAAAGCTAGAACTGATCAGTTCTGAACTGATTTAGGACTATGCCTATGCTCTCTGCCTATGCCAGTCATCATACAAGCGTGTTCTGTTTATTGTACTTTACAACCAAAGAGGATCCTTCCACTGCATATTGACACTCTTGGAGGATGACACTAAATATAATGCCGTGCGTAGGTTTAAAGTACACCAAACAGATGGCTTACAAGAGAAAGCTTGTTTTGGAATGGAGGGACCCCGGTTTACGTTATTAAATTGTCACATCTGTGTTGTAAATCACAAACCAAACCTGTTACCTAGAATCCTATCAAACTCACAGGAAAGTGAAATGAAGAGGTGAGAGATGAAAGTATGATATCAGTGAATGTCCTACGCACTTCAGGAGATAAAGTGCTCTGAAATACGTCTCGTAAAACTCCAACGAATACTACAAGAAGGCCTGGATATGACAATACTTTATGAATATGCATGAGGTTCAAATAAAGCACGATATTCTGTTTCTTTTCTAAATCAGATTATCAAGAAACATGTAAAAGCTTGTGCAAACTTGAGGGAAACAAAGGCATCTGACAATTTCGGGTCTACTGTAGCTCACCTCATCTGCTAGCTCTGGCGTGGGATCATTTTGAGAGCTGATGGATTGGAACAGGTATTTGGGATGGAACTGAGGACACATGTTTCATATTAACAGTTTCTTTAGAAGTCTAATGATGCTGAACATTACAATCCAAAGCTTTTTGATTTGCCAGCGGAAATGAAGCATCACATTTGTTAGTAACAAGCTGCATTACCTAATCACAATGTGTGTGTGTGCGTGCGTGCATGTGTGTGTGCAAATGTGCATGTGTGTGTTTGTGTTCAAATGTGCATGTGTGTGTTTGTGTTTGTGCATGTGCGAGTGTGTGTGTGCAAAGAGAGAGAGGAGGCAATTGTGGACCCCCACATGTGGTGAGTGAGTGAATCACTGTAGCAGAGTAACTGCCTTAGAATCCAATTGTTCTCTCATTTCCGTTCCTGGAGCAGCAGCCTAAAAACACTCTCCACGCCACGCTCCTCACCAGGCAATCAGATAGACCTCCGTTAAGAGAGAGACACTGGTGTGGTCATGTAACTGTGTTTATGGTTGGGTATATACAGTATACTGTAGGTCTATAGTCTAGTGTGTCTGACTGACTGCTTCAAAATGCATTGTCTACATGACTCCAGGTTCCAAAGTGATAGCTACTCAGAGTTGGGAAAAGGCAACCTTAGGGTGAGTCAAGCTTAAATATAAGACTGGAATTTTTATTTTCAAAAGTCATATGCACATCTAAACATATCCCTGTACGGCAACAGAAGTTTCTATCAGATTATGGTCCCTGACAATACAATACAGACATCAGTAGTTAGATTTCCAAATTGCCCAGTGATTTTCTTGTGGGCATAGAGTTTGCATAGAAAATAGATGCTAGAATTGCCTGAAACGGTGCGTTTCCAATTAAATGTTGTGTCGATAAAAACAGGTGGGCGTAAAGGCATCACACCAAAAAAATATATATATAATCAGTAAAAACCTACAATGCTGACTAAAAATTATGTGGTCGAAGTGTTTCCATTCCATATCTAATTAGGCAAAATGAGCGTTAATAAGTTGCTGACAACCTATATGCCCTTTTTTTTTTATCCTTTTCATATCTCAGCATGGATGAATGCAAGAATAGACTAATACTTGCCATATTCTAATAATTCTCATTTGCCAACGTATCGCCACGGTCCATGGCATGGTAAGTGCACTACTGTAGATCTAAAATAATTGGATGGTGAAACTTGCATCCAGCCAACCAGAAAAGCAAGGTGAACTAATTCAGGCATTCTTGAAAGTCAGGACAATCCTTGTTATTTATTTATTTTGGAAGCAGTAGTCATTTAGAATTAAATGTGGAGTGGTGCTTTATAGTTGTGATGAAATCATAATTCGGCAATCATAATTTATTTGAAAAACACTGTTTCCATTATCATTTGCCACAACAATTAAAGTTAGACAAAATAAAAATCCACCGCTGTCGAACATATTAACATTTTGTCAATCTTTACAAACTTTCTCCTAAATCTGCCGAATCCATTGCACTTCCCACATATTTTTTTTGCAACATTGCTTTTGTCGAATAAACCTGGCTCAATGAAGGCCTGCATACTGTCTGCAGTCGTTTTTTCCTGGTGTCAAACCATCTCTGTAGCACCAGAGGCTGTGCATCTCTTGTGCTTAACACAAAAAGAGAGTGTGTGACCTTAACAACCTCTCTCTGTGACTGTTTTTTAGGCAGTTTTTTTCCTGACTCTCTTTCTGTTCCTTGAGTGGTGGGCACTTTAACCTAACACACAATAATGGATAACCCCCCCCCAGGGGGTGTAATGGCACTCCTGATCCATCTGCTCTGACCCTCCACAGCGCAGCAGAACCTAAGCCGGGCCCAGTGGTGCCCTTTCAAGCTGCTTTTTACTTCTCAGTCTCTCCTATCTGTGCGCACAATAGGTAGTGGACTTCAGAAATGATGGAAAATCAATACAAAGATACAAGCTTTTACAGGAACCCCTACATCTAAAACTACTGCCAAACCTACTCACCATACCAGAAATTTCACACTAAACTAGCACATTCCGTTTGCAATTCTAACATGTTCCATGGCATGTGAAATGACACGATAACCTGTTTCCGACACATTTGAAACATGTATTAGGAACTCAAAAGGCACTCCAAACTAGCTTTTCAGGTGTTTGTGATAGCAAAGATGGTAGAATACATTTGTTGTGTTACAAGTCAATTTGTGTTAACATGTTTGTTATCATGGTAAAAAATATATATATATATATATATATATATTATTGTATTTCCAACACTTGGGATGGAACTGAGGGCCCCTGGTTTCATTTGATCAGTTTCCTTAGAAGTCTAATGACTCTGAAAGGTATAAGTAGCACCAGCATAGGCAACAGTGTTCTATGGGATGAAATTGTAAATCCAGCATGTTGGCACTCTGACCTCCCAGCACCGAGGTCTAGTGTTTTGTCACTGCGGCTGGATGCCTACATTTGTCACGCTGTGGCAGAGTTCTCTGCTGTTCTTCTGCCGGTTGCTGTGTCGGAGGTCCTCTTCTCAGCCAGATTAGAAAATGACACAAACACTGGGGTGGAAAGGTGTAATTGAAAATGGCATAAGGCTGAATGGGAGACATTTAAATTTGGTGCTATTAAGCCTGCAGCTCGTGTGGCAGAGGCCTCCGAGGGAACACTTTGAAATGATTACTGTTCCTGACAGGGCCCCGGGACAACTGTGAAGTCACTGTGTGTGTGTGTGTGTGTGTGTGTGTGTGTGTGTGTGTGTGTGTGTGTGTGTGTGTGTGTGTGTGTGTGTGTGTGTGTGTGTGTGTGTGTGGTGCGTGTGTGTGCGTCCCCTTGACTTTTTCCACATTTTGTTGGGTAACAGCCTAAATTTAAAATGGAAGGAATGGTTTTAGATTTTTTTGTCACTGGCCTATACACATTTCCTCATAATCTCAAAGTGAATTATGTTATTTTATTAAACATAAGTTGAATGGAGTCACTGTGCAATTATAGTGTTTAACATGATTTTTGAATGACTACCTCATCTCTGTACCCCACACTTACAATTGTCTGTAAGGTCCCTCAGTCGAGCGGTGAATTTCAAGCAGTGAACACAGATTCAATCACAAAGACCAGGGAGGTTTTCCAATGCCTCGCAAAGAAAGGAACCTATTGGTAGATGGGTAAAAAAAAAAATCTCACATTGAATATCCATTTGAGCATGGTGAAGTTATGAGTTACACTTTGAATGGTTTATCAATACACCCAGTCATTACAAATATACATGTGTCCTTAACTCCGTTGTCGGAGAGGAAGGAAACCATTAATGGGTTTCACCATGAGCCCAATGGTGACTTTAAAATAGTTACAGAGTTTAATGGTGGTTATATGAGAAAATTGAGGATGGATCAACAACATTATAGTTACTCCACAATACTAATCTAATTGACAGAGTAAAACGGAGGAAGCCTGTACAGAATAAAAACATCCCAAAACATGCATCCTGTCTGCAACAAGGCACTAAAGTATTACAACAGTACAAAAAAAATGGCAAAGGAATTCACTTTTTGTTCTGTTTCCACCAGACACTGGGGAGATGAATTCACCTTTCAGCAGAACAATAACCTAGAATACAAGGCCAAATCTACACTGTTTTTGCTTACCAAGTAGACAGTGAATGTTCCTAAGTGGCCAAGTTACAGTTTTGACTTAAATCTGCGTGAAAATCTATGGCAATACTTGAAAATGGCTGTCTAGCAATGAACAACAACAAGTTATACAGAGCTTGAAGAAACTTGAAAATAATATTGGTCAAATATTGTGCAACCCAGGTTTGCTAAGATCTTAGAGACTTACCCAGAGTGGTTCACATCTGTAATCACTGCCTAAGGTGATTCTCACATGTATTGATTAAGGGGTGTGAAAAATTATGTACTGTATATGAGAAATGTATGTATTTCATGTTCAATACATTTGCAAACATTTCTAAAAACATGTTTTCACTTTGTTATTATGGGGTATTGTGTGTAGATGGTGAGAAAAAATACATATTTCATCCATTTTGAATTCAGGCTGTAACATAACAAAATGTGAAATACGTCAATAGGAATTAATACTTTCTGAAGGCACTGTGTGTGTGTGTGTATATTTATAATTGTGTGTGTGTGTGTGTGTGTGTGTGTGTGTGTGTGTGTGTGTGTGTGTGTGTGTGTGTGTGTGTGTGTGTGTGGTGTGTGTGCGTGCGCATGTGTACACATGCATGCTTGTACAAGTGTGTTTGTGATTTTGTGTGAGTTTCTCATGTAGCTCTAGGACACGAGTAGGCCTACTGTAGAAGTGCTTTAAATTGGGTGAAGAAAAACAAGAGTGGAGTTTCATCAGCAAGATTTCCTCGCTGTCACCATGACATGAGCTAATGGAGGAAACAAGACACCTCTTAATGAAGATGCTTATTTAAGAAACACATCACTATGTGCTAAGACACAACTAAGAAGACAGAAAAGGAGGCACAGTCGTTTGATATCTTGATGCTTTTAGTTGTCTAAAGGTAAATAGGAAGGCTTTCATTCTAACTAATACGTCAAAGCTTTATCATAATACTTTTTTACCTTTGCAAATGTGTTCATGTCGAACCTCTGCTAAGACAGATAGTTTTTTTTCTTCACATCATGCTTGTAATTAGAATGACTTTATCTAATTACATTTCTGGCAGTCATACTTGCCACAGCAAAACAACTGACATTTTCCCCTTACATAGTAAGAGGTTGGTTCTCTGTTTTCCCCTATTGTGAGTTGTTTTTTATCATGTTAAATTAAGTTGACAGTAGAGCCAACACCCTAAACCTCTGGTCTGAGACTTTGTTTTCTCAAGGCAAAAAATAACTATGGGTTACAGTATGTAACCCCGCTTCTCTGAAGGAGATGAGGGAGCCATCTCACCATGGGACACGGCCTCTGTAGAGTTTCATTGGTTGAAGCCGTATTCTATCACCTAAAAGACCAATCAGAGCTTTGTGTGTGTGAACCTTGAAGTCTATATAGCACCCTGCAATGCTCTGGTTTTCTCAGTCTAAGAAATACTTCTTACACGAGTCATACAAGAGGGGAAATCTGGTGAGACGTCTCCCTCATCTCCTTCAGGAAACCGGGGTTACATACTGTAACCCATAGCTCATAGCTCTCGGTTTGACATCTCACTGTGGGACACTTGCAAAATGCCCCAATTGCCAATAGCCTTGCCCTCGTGTAGCAAGTCCTGTAGGAAGGAGCAACCTACACTTCAGGTCAGAGAAGGCGCAGTGACATCCAGCCGATATTTTTATTACATTTTTTATTTAACCTTTATTTAACTAGACAAGTCAGTTAAGAACAAATTCTTATTTACAATGACGGTCTAGGAACAGTGGGTTACCTGCCTTGTTCAGGGGCAGAATGACAGATTTTTACCTTGTCACCTCGGGGATTCAGTCTAGCAACCTTTCGGTTATTTGCCCAACGATATAACTTCACAAGGTCTGAGATTAGCCCAATTAGCCGCCACACAAATCTCAGAGAAGGACATGCCTCTAAACAGTGCCCATGACGTAGCAATTTCTCTAGTGGAATGCACCCGGATACCCAGGGGAGATTGCAATCCCCTACAACTGTACGCCTTGGCAATAGCCTCCACTACCCAGTGGGAGAGGGGTTGTCTGTACAAAGACCTACCCCAAGATGGGTTGGCAAAGCAAATAAACAATTGGTCACACCTCCGGAATGGCCTCGTCCTGTCCATGTAGATGTGCAGGGCACACACCGGACACAATGGGAAGAGAATGGTGGAGGGTGGAAGGTGGAAGGGAAAGAGATCAGTGGCTAGACTACTATACGTCAAGGTAATGACTTTAGGAACGAAGGTGGCATTATTACGTCTCCTAACCTTGGAGTGGTCAGGGGCAAATTGAGTGAATGAAGGATGAACCGAAAGCGCATGTAGGTCACTAACGTGATTGGCAGTGGCCAAGGTCAGCAAGGAACGGACGGAAGTGCCCGAGTGCTAGTAACGCTGATATGGGCTGTACTCAGCGAGTCTGACCAAATGCCATTCACCAAAAGCCCCTCGTAAACTGCCCCTCATCCCTGTAGTGACGCATCCGTCATCACTACTTTGCGCGTGGGTCTCTTCAGCATTGAAGTGCCAATAGACAGAGGGAATCACACATCTGTGCCAGTGGAGAGATGTGTTCAAGCGGAGTGAGGTCACCCAACGCTGGAAGTCCAAAGGGGATTATCACAATCATGAAGGCCATGAGCCCAAGACAATTCAGACAAACATCCATTATCTGACTGATGTTGCTTGGCAAAACACTGAGAGGCAGTGGTGAAAGCCGTCACTCTCTCCACATTGAGGGCTGCTTGACAGGTTACAAAGACCAGGGACAATCCATAGATTTGCTTCTGGGTCAGTAATAGCGAGCTCATAGCCCAATTTATCCTGAAGCCCAGAGCGAGAAGATGCAACAGCAGTTGGGCTGTTTACTCCGTTGTCTGAGCCCGAGTGTCGGCGCAGATCAACCAATGTATGTCAGGACTCTTACGACTGACTTAAGCCAGGACTCTTAAGCATCTCTCCCGTAAGGTGGGTTAGGGTGGCTTTGGCACACTTAGTGAATGTCCATGGGGCCAGTGACAGACTGAATGAGGAAAACCTCAGATCTCTCCTGTGTGCAGGATAAATTCTGATCATTGAGGTCTACTGACCCTGAGGCGATTGTTAAGGTATTTACACCCATCCTAGTCTTCTTGGTAGTTGGGGGAGGCGTAGGATACCCAACCTCGAGTTTGGTTATTGACTACTGCCCTACCTCCTACATATCTAATATATTAGCCTTTTTTCTCCATTAATAAAAACGAAATCACATTTTTCTTCCACTTTGATATTACAAAGTATTTTGTGTAGATCGTTGTCAAAAAATGCCAATTAAATCCATTTTAATCTCACTTTGTAACACAACAATTTATGGAAAACGTCAAAAGGGTGTGAATGCTTTCTGAAGGCACTGTATGTTAATGCATATTTAGTGGTACACACGGACACTGGCACACTAAGAGTAAGTACATCATGTCAAACAAAGGTCTAACATTTGACCTTGGTTTACTGTACAGAATGTTGAATAAATTTGCTCTAACTATTAGGTCTTAAACATAAAAGGAATGTAAACGTAACTATTTCAATGATTTTACTGAGTTACTGTTCATAGAAGAAAATCAGTAAATTGAAATAAATTAATTAGGCCCTAATCTATGCATTTCACATGACTGGGCAGGGGCGCAGCCATGGGTGGGCCTGGGAGGGCATAGGCCCACCCACTTGGGAGCCAGGTCCACCCACTGGGGAGCCAGGCCCAGCCAATCAAAATTAGTTTTTCCCCACAAAGGGAGCTTTATTACGTAGAAAAATACTCCTCAGCACCCCCCCTCCTCATCCCGCAGGTGAAGAAGCCGAATGTGGAGGTCCAGGTCTGGTGTGGTTACACATGGTCTGCGGTTGTGAGGCTGGTTGGATGTACTGCCAAATTCTCTAAAACGACATTGGTTGAGAAATTAACATTAAATTCTCTGGAAAAAGCTCTGTTGGACATTCCTGCAGTCAGCATGCCAATTGTACACTCCCTCAAAACTTGAGACATCTGTGGCATTGTATTGTTTGACAAAACTGCACATTTTAGAGTGGCCTATTATTGTCCCCAACACAAGGTGCACCTATGTAATAATCATGCTGTTTAATAATCTTCTTCATATGCCATACCTGTCAGGTAAATTAATAATCATGGCAAAATGTATCATGGAGAAATGCTCACTAACAGGGATGTAAACAAATTTGTGTACAACATTTGAGAGAAATAAGCTTTTTGTGCATATGGAACATTTCTGGGATCTTTTATTCCTGCTCATGGAAAATAGGACCAACACCTTGCATGTTGCATTTTTTTGTTGTTCAGTATATAAAATCAAGTGCAGTAATAGTTTTTACATGTCTTGTGAATGAAGACATTTTTTGAAATATGCATGCATCCTGTATCTTCATATTTTGCATGTATCCACTAAAAACGAAATACTTCATCTTCAACACATTATGGAACTACTTCATCTTCTCCAGTGAGATGCCACAAACGTAAGTGTCTCCACCAATGCTATAAATATCACTCCTTACGAAATGATACTAACAGCCAATTTCTTGGTTGGCACCATTTCAAAGGCAGTCAGGATCATACAGTCATCTAATGTGGTTTAATTTTACATTATTGAATGTGGTACATCATTAAGTTAAGTTCATTTGGCATCATAAGTCATCGCCATAGCAGTTCCTGATGGCTTTCAAACCTAAGTATTTGCCACAAAGGTTTAGTCAAGAATGAACCAGGCCCCCATTGTCCAGTCTGGAGCGTAAAGTCACAAGCTCTGCTGGTTGGCTACTACATAGCAACCTAGCAGTGCCAAAAGCCCTGGTCTGCCCTAGAAAGCCTATGTTTATTCATTATGAACTTGTATTTAATCAGGGGAGCCCAATTGAGAGCAGGGTCTCATTTTCAATGGTGCCCTGAGGACATAAAATGAAAGGTGCAACTACAAGATAGAATAACAAGATACAATAACAAGTATATTTCATTAGTACATAACAAACATCACAGGCATCATAAACACATTATTAAAGTCAATCAATGACATCAATTACACACCTCGATGACCTCATTTTTCATCAGCGATTTAAACTGCCCCAGCAGCAACAGGGAATCCAAATGTAAAGAATTTTGTAAGTGTTTCCAAAAATGTGGAGCTTTAAAACTGAAAGTGGATTTACCTAGTTCGGTTGAGACCCGAGGAATCTTAAGTGTCACTAACCAACCCTGTGAACGGATTCAGTATCTCATGTTTCTATGCTTTAACAACAAAGTTAGGTAAGCCGGAAGCTTGTATAGTAGAACTTTGAAAAACAAAAAGGGAGCAATGAAGTGATCTACGGGACTTTAATGGGGACCAGCCATCTTTTTGATACAGGATGCAGTGATGTGTATTAAAACATCACCTGTGATAAAGCGAAGGGCTCTATGGTAAATGGCATCCAAAGGTTTAAGAGTAGTGGCTGCTTTGGAATGCAGCAGCCAAAAACTGTACAAGCTGCCTCCTTGTCATCAGCTTCGTCTTGTGAGGAGTAAGAAATATCGGACCAATACGCAGCGTGGTAAGTGTCCATACTTATACTTTTTAAACGTGAACACTAAACAAAACAAGAAAACGAACAACAGTCCTGTATGGCTACACAACAATACAAAGAAACAACAACCAACAAACACAAGAACTAGAAAATCCACAGAGAAATAGAAAACATAGAACATAAACCAAAAACCCCGAAACACACAAAACAAACACACCCCTGCCACGTCCTGACCAACTACAATAACAAAATGACCCCTTACTGGTCAGGATGTGACAGTACCCCCCCCCCCCCAAAGCTGTAGACCCCGAATGCACCTGAAACAAAAAATTACCAGAACAATAAACCCAAACTGAAGGGAGGGTGGCCACCGTCACCGACGGTTCCTGTGCTACACCCCCCTTCCCAAACCTCCCCCCACGGAGGTGGCTCTGGCTCTGGGCTTAATCCCCACTCTAACCTGTCCACCCCCGCTGAAGGCTTAGGGCTGTGGCGCGTCTCTGGAGACCTCGGGCTGAGGTGCGTCTCTGGAGACCTCGGGCTGAGGTGTGTCTCTGGCTGCGCCGGACTGGCGGGTCGACTCCGGCTGCGCCGGAATGGCGGGCCGACTCCGGCTGCGCCGGACTGGCGGGCCGACTCCGGCTGCGCCGGACTGGCGGGCCGACTCCGGCTGCGCCGGACTGGCGGGCCGACTCCGGCTGCGCCGGACTGGCGGGCCGACTCCGGCTGCGCCGGACTGGCGGGCCGACTCTGTCGGTTCCGGACTGTGGGACATTGCCGGAAGCACTGGACGGGGCACTGTCGCTGGAAGCTCTGGACGGGGCACTGTCGCCGGAAGCTCTGGACGGGGGCAGCTGTCGCCGGAAGCTCTAGACGGGGACTGCGCACTAACGGCCTGGTGCGTGGGGCTGGCTTTGGAGGCACCAGACTGGTGACATGCACCTCAAGGCTAGTGCGAGGAGCAGGAACAGGACGTACTGGACTGGGCAGGTGCACTAGAGGCCTGATGCGTGGGGCTGGCTTTGGAGGCGCCAGACTAGGGACGCGCACCACAGGGCTAGTGCGAGGAGCATGAACTGGATACACTGGGCCTTGACTATGCACTGGAGGTCTAGAGCGCACAACCTGCACAACCCGTTCTGGCTGGATTGTTACCGTAGCCTGGCACGGGCGGAGTGCTGGCACAGGGCAAACTGGGCTGTGCTGAGGCATGATGGCTGCCGTGCGTATTTCCGCATAGCTCGGTGCCTTCATGATCCGTTGCTCCCCATAATAAGCATGGGGAGTTGGTTCAGGTCTACAACCTGACTTAGCCATACTACCCGTGTGCCCCCCCTCAAAACATTTTTTGGGGCTGCCTCTCACACTTGCCAATCCTTGCGTATAACGCCTCGTAATGGCGCCGCTCCACCTTAGCTGCCTCCAGCTCCTCCTTAGGGCGCTGGTACTCCCCCGCCTGGTGCCATGGTCCTGCCCCATCCAGGATCTCCTCCCAGGTCCATGACTCTTCATAGCTCCTCTGCTGCTCCTTCCTCCACTGCTTGGTCCTCTTTTGGTGGGTGGTTCTGTCATCAGCTTCGTCTTGTGAGGAGTAAGAAATATCGGACCAATACGCAGCGTGGTAAGTGTCCATACTTATACTTTTATTTTTTAACCGTGAACACTAAACAAAACAAGAAAACGAGGGTTTTTTTGTTCTTTATTTTGGTTAGGCCAGGGTATTACATTGGGTGGGCGTTCTATGTTCTGTTTCTATGTTTTTGTATTTCTTTGTTTTGGGCCGTGTGTGGCTCCCAATCAGGCACAACTGAAGTTTGTTGTTGTTGATTGGGAGTCACACATAAGTGCATGTTTTTCCGTTGGGGTTTTGTGGGTAATTGTTTCTGTCATTGTGTTTCACCTGACAGGACTGTTTGGCTGTCAGTTTCTTGTTTTGTAGTTGTATAGTGTTCCGTTTAAATATGATGAACACTAACTCCGCTGCGTTTTGGTCCACTCTCTCTCACAACAGTCGTTACAAAAGCCCAGTTATTTATAGGCAGGAACCTGCTTGATGAAAGAAACATCCTTTGCATAAATGTGTAACCCATCTAAAATAAATATTTCTATGAGAATTATAAAATAGCATGCATTAGATTTTCCTGCATTAAGTACCAATTTTAAATCAACGAGGACTTTCTGCAGGGCAACAAAATCAGATTTCAGCTCCAAGCCTGGTTATACGTACGGCCAATAGCATACATAACATTGTCATCTGCATACAGATGAATGTTGCAGGTTTTTGCAGGTAGACCAATATTATTTAAATAAATAGTAAAGAGGACAGGTCCCAACATTGATCCCTGCAGGACACCTTTAGTAATTTGGCTAGACTTGACACCATCAGAAAGCACACATTATGTCCTATCTGACAAATAGTTCCCAAAACCACTTGCAAGACACCTGGTCGAGGCCCATTTCAGACAATCGTTGAATGAGTAAGGGATGGTCGACATTATCAAAGGCCTTGGATAGGTCTATAAATATGGCAGCACAGTGACTCCTATGATCTAAGAAATGCAATATATAATTTAAGACAAACGTAGCTGCTGAAATGGTACTATGTCAAGGTCTATAAACAGACGGGTACACATTAACAATATAATTTGAAGTTAAAATCTTTCTTAGTTGATAGTTTGGCAGTGATTCTAAAATTTTTGCAAGGTAAAATTACAATCGGCAGAACAACCAAACTAATTATTTTAGGCTCTAAAATCAGTTTATTATGATCACGTTAGATCCCCACGACTAATTATAAAATAATTAGCTACAAATCGAGATATTTAATAAATAGTGATCCATTCTGACTACTACATTTGTCTTCACACAGGACCAAGTGCTGACACATACCAACCACGGGCCGATCATCAACCATGATCCTTAGCGATTTTTTTTGGTGCCATTCAGCAACATGACGCGCTTTAAATTCAAATACTTCCGTCTTCATTAAGCTTCATTGAGTTTTACATAGAAATACGTGGATGACATCAGCACTATCACTATCTTTATTTATGTATTTTATATAACCTTTATTTAACTAGGCATATCAGTTAAGAACAAATGCTTATTTTACAATGACTGACTACCCTATTTACTGGTTTTAATTTTGATATTGCGAGTTTGGTCTAGTTTACTCATGAAAGCTTATGAGATTCCGTTAATCAAGCAATCATCCAATTTCTCCTGTCTTTCTGTGCTGTGTTCTTTAACCTGTTGGGTCTAGGGGGCAGCATTTGCACGTCTGGATAAAAAAAATGTACCCGATTTAATCTGGTTACTAATCCTACCCAGTAACTAGAATATGCATATACTTATTATATATGGATAGAAAACACTCTAAAGTTTCCAAAACTGTTTGAATGGTGTCTGTGAGTATAACAGAACTCATTTGGCAGGCAAAACCCTGAGACATTTTCTGACAGGAAGTGGATACCTGATGTGTTGTATTGACTTTAAACCTATCCCATTGAAAAACACAGGGGTTTAGGAATATTTTGGCACTTCCTATTGCTTCCACTAGATGTCACCAGCCTTTACAAAGTGTTTTGAGTCTTCTGGAGGGAGATCTGACCGAACAAGAGCCATGGAACGATGATGGCCCATTAGACACCTTGCGCGCGAGTTCATGTTGGGTACCCTCGTTCCAATACGTTATAAAAGAGTATGCATTCGTCCACCTTGAATATTATTCATGTTCTGGTTAAAAAAGGCCCTAATGATTTATGCTATACAACGTTTGACATGTTTGAACGAACGGAAATATATTTTTTCCCCTCGTTCATGACGAGAAGTCCGGCTGGCTTACATCATGTGCTAACGAGACGGAGATTTTTGGACATAAATGATGAGCTTTTTTGAACAAAACTACATTCGTTATGGACCTGTGATACCTGGAAGTGACATCTGATGAAGAGAATCAAAGGTAATGGATTATTTACATAGTATTTTCGATTTTAGATCTCCCCAACATGACGTCTAGTCTGTATCGCAACGCGTATTTTTCTGGGCGCAGTGCTCAGATTATTGCAAAGTGTGATTTCCCAGTAAGGTTATTTTTAAATCTGGCAAGTTGATTGCGTTCAAGAGATGTAAATCTATAATTCTTTAAATGACAATATAATATTTTACCAATGTTTTCTAATTTTAATTATTTAATTTGTTACGCTGACTTGACTGCCGGTTATTGGAGGGAAACGATTTCCTCAACATCAATGCCATAGTAAAACGCTGTTTTTGGATATAAATATGAACTTGATAGAACTAAAAATGCATGCATTGTCTAACATAATGTCCTAGGAGTGTCATCTGATGGAGATTGTAAAAGGTTAGTGCATCATTTTAGCTGGTTTTATGGTTTTGGTGACCCTGTCTTTGACTTGACAAAACATTACACACAACTCTTGTAAATGTACTGTCCTAACATACTCTAAATTTATGCTTTCGCCGTAAAACCTTTTTGAAATCGTAAAACGTGGTTAGATTAAGGAGATGTTTATCTTTCAAATGGTGTAACATAGTTGTATTTTTGAAAAATTTGAATTTTGACATTTATTTGGATTCAAATTTGCCGCTCTTGAAATGCACCTGCTGTTGATGGAGTGCACCACGGGTGGCACGCTAGCGTCCCACCTAGCCCCAAGAGGTTAAACCAGAGATATAGGGGCTGGCGCTCAGATTGGCCTAGCCATCACTTCAGAGATTGTGCCTGAGGCCTCAGCCTGACTCACGCAAGATGAAGATAACAGCAGACTGAGATGATCTACAAGCCTTCACTGGAACCACAGCTGCTTTAACCTGTTGGGTCTAGGGGGCAGCATTTGCACGTCTGGATAAAAAAAATGTACCCGATTTAATCTGGTTACTAATCCTACCCAGTAACTAGAATATGCATATACTTATTATATATGGATAGAAAACACTCTAAAGTTTCCAAAACTGTTTGAATGGTGTCTGTGAGTATAACAGAACTCATTTGGCAGGCAAAACCCTGAGACATTTTCTGACAGGAAGTGGATACCTGATGTGTTGTATTGACTTTAAACCTATCCCATTGAAAAACACAGGGGTTTAGGAATATTTTGGCACTTCCTATTGCTTCCACTAGATGTCACCAGCCTTTACAAAGTGTTTTGAGTCTTCTGGAGGGAGATCTGACCGAACAAGAGCCATGGAACGGTGATGTCCCATTAGACACCTGGCGCGCTACTTCATGTTGGGTACCCTCGTTCCAATACGTTATAAAAGACTATGCATTCGTCCACCTTGAATATTATTCATGTTCTGGTTAAAAAAGGCCCTAATGATTTATGCTATACAACGTTTGACATGTTTGAACGAACGGAAATATATTTTTTCCCCTCGTTCATGACGAGAAGTCCGGCTGGCTTACATCATGTGCTAACGAGACGGAGATTTTTGGACATAAATGATGAGCTTTTTTGAACAAAACTACATTCGTTATGGACCTGTGATACCTGGAAGTGACATCTGATGAAGAGAATCAAAGGTAATGGATTATTTACATAGTATTTTCGATTTTAGATCTCCCCAACATGACGTCTAGTCTGTATCGCAACGCGTATTTTTCTGGGCACAGTGCTCAGATTATTGCAAAGTGTGATTTCCCAGTAAGGTTATTTTTAAATCTGGCAAGTTGATTGCGTTCAAAAGATGTAAATCTATAATTCTTTAAATGACAATATAATATTTTACCAATGTTTTCTAATTTTAATTATTTAATTTGTGACGCTGACTTGACTGCCGGTTATTGGAGGGAAACGATTTCCTCAACATCAATGCCATAGTAAAACGCTGTTTTTGGATATAAATATCAACTTGATAGAACTAAAAATGCATGCATTGTCTAACATAATGTCCTAGGAGTGTCATCTGATGGAGATTGTAAAAGGTTAGTGTATCATTTTAGCTGGTTTTATGGTTTTGGTGACCCTGTCTTTGACTTGACAAAACATTACACACAACTCTTGTAAATGTACTGTCCTAACATACTCTAAATTTATGCTTTCGCCGTAAAACCTTTTTGAAATCGTAAAACGTGGTTAGATTAAGGAGATGTTTATCTTTCAAATGGTGTAACATAGTTGTATTTTTGAAAAATTTGAATTTTGACATTTATTTGGATTCAAATTTGCCGCTCTTGAAATGCACCTGCTGTTGATGGAGTGCACCACGGGTGGCACGCTAGCGTCCCACCTAGCCCCAAGAGGTTAAACTTTGTACTGGTAAGACAGTTACAAAGCCTTTATAACACTGTTATAGGATTATACCATGTTTGATCATGCACAATAGTTTCATGTAGTTTCTCTCTGCCTCCTTCTTTCCACTCCTCTCCTCTTTTGACCTCACCCTCTCACCGTCCCCCCCTACTCACAAGGCAGGCAATACGCTTGACCTCAACTTCACTAGATGCTGTTCTTCTACTAATCTCACTGCAACTCCCCTCCAAGTCTCCGATCACTACCTTGTATCCTTTTCCCTCTCGCTCTCCTCCAACACTACTCACTCTTTCCCTACTCAGATGGTATTGCGCCGTCGCAACCTTCGCTCCCTCTCTCCTGCTACTCTCTCCTCTTCCATCCTATCATCTCTTCCCTCTGCTCAATCCTTCTCCAACCAATCTCCTGATTCTGCCTCCTCAACCGTCCTCTCCTCCCTTTCTGCATCCTTTGACTCTCTATGTCCCCTATGCTCCCGACCGGCTCGGTCCTCCCCTCCTGCTCCGTGGCTTGACGACTCATTGCGAGCTCACAGAACAGGGCTCCGGGCAGCCGAGCGGAAATGGAGGAAAACTAGCCTCCCTGCGGACCTGGCATCTTTTCACTCCCTCCTCTCTACATTTTCCTCCTTTGTTTCTGCTGCTAAAGCCACTTTCTACCACTCTAACTTCCAAGCATCTGCCTCTAACCCTAGGAAGCTCTTTGCCACCTTCTCCTCCCTCCTGAATCCTCCTCCCCCTCCTCCCCTCCTCCCTCTCTGCGGATGACTTCGTCAACCATTTTGAAAAGAAGGTCGACGACATCCGATCCTCGTTTGTTACGTCAAACGACACCGCTGGTCCTGCTCACATTGCCCTACCCTATGCTTTGACCTCTTTCTCCACTCTCTCTCCAGAGGAAATCTTGCGTCTTGTGACGGACGGCCGCCCAACAACCGGCCCGCTTGACCCTATCCCCTCCTCTCTTCTCCAGACCATTTCCGGAGACCTTCTCCCTTACCTCACCTCGCTCATCAACTCATCCTTGACCGCTGGCTACGTCCCTTCCGTCTTCAAGAGAGCGAGAGTTGCACCCCTTCTCAAAAAACCTACACTCGATCCCTCTGATGTCAACAACTACAGACCAGTATCCCTTCTTGAACGTGCCGTCCTTGGCCAGCTCTCCTGCTATCTCTCTCAGAATGACCTTCTCGATCCAAATCAGTCAGGTTTCCAGGCTGGTCATTCAACTGAGACTGCTCTTCTCTGTGTCAAGGAGGCTCTCCGCACTGCTAAAGCTAACTCTCTCTCCTCTGCTCTCATCCTTCTAGACCTATCTGCTGCCTTTGATACTGTGAACCATCAGATCCTCCTCTCCACCCTCTCCGAGTTGGGTATCTCCAGCGCGGCTCACTCTTGGATTGCGTCCTACCTGACAGGTCGCTCCTACCAGGTGGCGTGGCGAGAATCCATCTCCGCACCACGTGCTCTCACCACTGGCGTCCCCCAGGGCTCAGTTCTAGGCCCTCTCCTATTCTCGCTATACACCAAGTCACATGGCTCTGTCATATCCTCACATGGTCTCTCCTATCATTGCTACACAGATGACACACAATTAATCTTCTCCTTTCCCCCTTCTGATAACCAGGTGGCGAATCGCATCTCTGCATGTCTGGCAGACATATCAGTGTGGATGACGGATCACCACCTCAAGCTGAACCTCGGCAAGACGGAGCTGCTCTTCCTCCCGGGGAAGGACTGCCCTTTCCATGATCTCGCCATCACGGTGGACAACTCCATTGTGTCCTCCTCCCAGAGTGCTAAGAGCCTCGGTGTGACCCTGGACAACACCATGTCGTTCTCCGCTAACATCAAGGCGGTGACTCGATCCTGTAGGTTCATGCTATACAACATTCGCAGAGTACAACCCTGCCTTACACAGGAAGCGGCGCAGGTCCTAATCCAGGCACTTGTCATCTCCCGTCTGGATTACTGCAACTCCCTGTTGGCGGGGCTCCCTGCCTGTGCCATTAAACCCCTACAACTCATCCAGAACGCCGCAGCCCGTCTGGTGTTCAACCTTCCCAAGTTCTCTCACGTCACCCCGCTCCTCCGCACACTCCACTGGCTTCCAGTTGAAGCTCGCATCTGCTACAACACTATGGTGCTTGCCTACGGAGCTGTGAGGGGAACGGCACCTCCGTACCTTCAGGCTCTGATCAGGCCCTACACCCAAACAAGGGCACTGCGTTCATCCACCTCTGGCCTGCTGGCCCCCCTACCTCTGCGGAAGCACAGTTCCCTCTCAGCCCAGTCAAAACTGTTCGCTGCTCTGGCACCCCAATGGTGGAACAAGCTCCCTCACGACGCAGGACAGCGGAGTCAATCACCACCTTCCGTAGACACCTGAAACCCCACCTCTTTAAGGAATACCTGGGATAGGATATAGTAATCCTTCTAACCCCCACCCCAAAAAAATATATATATATTTAGATGTACTATTGTAAAGTGGTTGTTCCACTGGATATCATAAGGTGAATGCACCAATTTGTAAGTCGCTCTGGATAAGAGCGTCTGCTAAATGACATAAATGTAAATGTAAATGTAAAAGTGACAGGATGGTCTTCTATTATGAGTCACACATCCACAGATGAACATAACATTGTGAAAGAAGTTCTGTTTCAAATATTCGCTTCAATGTATTACATTGGGATTCGCTCAGAATCACTAATCGGGGAAGAACCAATCACACAGTGTCTGTTGGAGACAGACAAGACGAGTGGCTAATGAGGTGAGTCTCTCCCTTCCTTATAAGGTGCCACTCCCCTGCCCTTTGGTTATTCCCGCCTCGCTTCCTTGTGAAGAGCACTACTCTCTTGAAGCTCTCCTCAGCAGGTCTTGATCCTTGTCTTCCTGCTTAAATGTTCCAAGCGAACTGTGAGGTTAACGCTGCCTAACATGGGACCTCAGACCCTGTTGGTAGTGTTTAGTACTGCCCAAAAAGAAAGTTTTTGCATTGTGTAGAAATTGTTTCCTACTTCTCAGTCTCTGGTGGTAGCTAGCATCACACAGCTAGTTATCACGACTTGTTTAGCCCTCATTGCAAGGTTTAAGCTAACGACACTAGCATTCCTACCTGCACAAATGGTAACATTGCTCCCTTCACTAGCTAGCTCCCTAGCTCCCTTCTCTTGTTGAGTTTAACCTATGTTCACTTGTTTGTGTCAATTAGACCAACCGGTTTAGCCTCACAGCTCCACAGTTGAAGTCAAACTCTGCCCCCACACAGTTCCCTTCGGCTAGCTCTGTGCTAGCTGCTAGCTAGCTAACGCTTTATTAACCTAGTGGCTTTAGTGTTCATACTGTGTTCATTCTAGCTAACCATTGGCAGTGAGGCTTCTAACTAGCTAGTTAATACGGTTGATATGGTAGACCATTACATTCTTGTGGGCCAGATTGGTGTCTCTTAGGGGTCTTTGGCCTGGTTTGCTAACTACCTCTCTCAAAGAGTGCAGTGTATAAAATCAGAAAATCTGCTGTCTCAGCCACTGCCTGTCACCAAGGGAGTGCCCCAAGGCTCAATCCTAGGCCCCACGCTCTTCTCAATTTACATCAACAACATAGCTCAGGCAGTAGGAAGCTCTCTCATCCATTTAAATACAGATGATACAGTCTTATACTCAGCTGGCCCCTCCCTGGATTTTGTGTTAAATGCTCTACAACAAAGCTTTCTTGGTGTCCAACAAGCTTTCTCTACCCTTAACCTTGTTCTGAACACCTCCAAAACAAAGGTCATATGGTTTGGTAAGAAGATGCCCCTCTCCCCACAGGTGTGATTACTACCTCTGAGGGTTTAGAGCTTGAGGTAGTCACCTCATACAAGTACTTGGGAGTAAAGCTACAGGCTAAAGTTAAAACTACACTTGGTTTCCTCTATCATAATCGCTCCACTTTCACCACAGCTGCTAAACTAACCCTGATTCAGATGACCATCCTACCCATGCTAGATTACGGAGGCATCATTTATAGATCGGCTGGTAAGGGTGCTCTTGAGTGACTAGATGTTCTTTACCAGACGGCCATCAGATTTGCCACCAATGCTCCTTATAGGAGCAGGGCGACAGGGTAGCCTGGTGGTTAGAGCATTGGACTAGTAACCGAAAGGTTTCAAGTTCAAATCCCCGAGCTGACAAATCTGTCATTCTGCCCCTGAACAGGCAGTTAACCCACTGTTCCTAGGCCGTCAATTAAAATAAGAACTTATTCTTAACTGACTTGCCTAGTTAAATAAAGGTTAAATAAAATAAATACAAATAAATAAATAAATAGGGGCTCCAATATCCTGGACATGCAAAATATGGAGGAATCTGGGTTTTGCAACCCCCCCACAGTGGAGCCGTCGCTGGCCGACCATCTCAACCCCACACGCCGTGTTACTAACACCGAAGGTACCTCCCTCACTGGAAAGATGGAGCGCTTTCCTGACTCCGTTTTTCAGAAGATGTACAAAACCTCAGCCCATTCAATCTGAGCATTAAACTTAACCTCTTTATTGATGGCTTATCAGGCCGAGTTAATGGAGAAGGTGGGGAATCAACTGTATTTGGACACCCTGAATCCAGATGCTTGGGATGAGATCTGTTTGATTACAGACCTTAACCTCTGTTCGTCCCGTAATTCCTGTAATAATGTAATATTTAGTAGTAAAAAAAATGCATTGTGATTGGGCACCTAGCCAAGCAATGTCATAAGGTACCGCCTTCATTACCTTGTTTAAGAAGCTCATTGGATCCCAGCCAGGGTGGGATCAAGTTGATCATTTTCTTTCTCACAGAGAGGGAAAAAAAGTTGTTCACTTTTGCAGACAGCTACAGCTATAATAGGCTAGCTAGAAGCAACTAGCTTCGTTAAGTTTTGGTAGCAGTACGCTGAATAATTTTAGCTGGCTAAGCTTTGATCAGCATGGACATTCAAAAATGACTGGGCACTGCCAAGCTAAGAGCGATGCCGAGCTCACCAAGCAGCCAGGGTCTAACACCAGCAGCACGAGTATAACATCACAACAAGCACCTGCACCTCCGTTACCCCAGCCACTAGCACACGACAACCTGTTGGATCTAACCGAAAGCTGACCCGGTTGATCTTGTAAAGTGAAATCGCAACCACAGCCAGCAACAAATGAACCCTACTCAGTGTTCTTCAAAGATACTGTAACAAGGGTGATCGAAAGGGGACCAAGGCGCAGCGTGTAAAGTGCTCATATTTCCTTTATTAATGAAAACACTTAAACCAAAATAACAACGACAGCCAACAGTTCCATGAGGTAACCTGACAAAACGGAAAACAACTTCCCACAAAACCCAAAGGAAAAACAGGCTGCCTAAGTATGGCTTCCAATCAGAGACAATGATAGACACCTGCCTCTGATTGGAAACCATACCCGGCCAAAACATAGAAAACAAAACATAGAAATAGAAATCTAGAAAAAGCCCACATATGAACAGAAAACCCAAAACCACCCAAAACAACCACCTGTCACGCCCTGACCACTCTACTATGGAAAATGACCTCTTCCAAGGGTCAGGACGTGACAGTACCCCCCCCCCCCCCCCCCCAAAGGTGCAGACCCCGACTGCACCCAAACAAAACCAACAAGAACAACCCCAAACACAAAGGGAGGGAACGGAGGGTGACAAACGTCTATGGCGGCTCATGTGCTACACCCAGACCCTTCCTCTCCCTCCGATCCTCCAGCAACGGAGGTGGATCCGGCTCAGGGCGTAACCCCCATTCCGCCCACAGATCCCTCCGCTTCTGTAACACAGGCGTGTGGATCATTATCGGAGGAATCGGACTGTAGATCATTACCAGAAGCTCTGTGCTGTAGACCACCACTGGAGGTTCTGGGCTGCAGGACGCCTCTGAAGGCTCTGGGCTGCAGGCCGCCGTTGAAGGCCCTGGGCTGCAGGCCGCCACTGAAGGCTCTGGGCTGCAGGCCGCCGTTGGAGGCTCTGGGCTGCAGGCCGCCGCTGGAGGCTCCGGGCTGCAGACCATCACTGGAGGCTCCGGGCTCAGGAGCGTCGCTGGAGGCTCCGGGCTGAGGAGCGTCGCTGGAGGCTCCGGGCTGAGGAGCGTCGCTGGAGGCTCCGGTCTGAGGAGCGTTGCTGGAGGCTCCAAGCTGAGGAGCGTCGCTGGAGGAAGAGTACGAGGAGCAGGCACAGGACGTACTGGGCCATGGTGGCACACTGGAGGGAGAGTGCGCGGAGCAGCAACAGGGTACACTGGGCCTTGGGAGGTGCACTGGAGGTCTGGCACTTAGAGCTGGCACAACCTGTCCTGGCTCGATGTTAACCATAGCCCAGCAAGGGCGGGGAGCTGGAATAGGCCGCACTGGGTTGAGCTGGCGAACTGGGGTTACCGTGCATAGAGCTGGCGCAGGATAACCTGGGCCGAGGAGACGCACTGGAGACCAGGAACGCTGAGCCGGCGTACTCCTTCCTGGCTGAATGCCAACTCTAGCACAGCAGCGGTAAGGAGCTTGCACTGAGCGCACCGGGCTGTGAGTGTGCCTGGGCGACACCGTGCGCACCACCGCATCACACGGTGCTTCTACAGTCACTCACTCCCCACGGTAAGCACGGGGAGTTGGCTCAGGTCTCAACCTCGCCTTCGCAAATCTACCTGTGTGCCCCCCCAATAAAAGATTTTGCCGCTGCCTCTCGGCCTCTTCTTGCTTGCCTAGCCGTTCCTCCCAGTGTTGTCGTTTTGCCTTCGCTGCCTCTATCTCCCACTGCGGACGGCTATTCTCCCCAGGGCTTGTCCAGGGTCCTGCCCCATCTAGGATCTCCTCCCAGGTCCACTCCTCTGAACCATACTGCTTGGTCCTGCTCTTCCTCCTGGAGAATGCACGCTGCTTGGTCCGTTGGTGGTGGGTAGTTCTGTCACAAGGGTCGTCGAAAGGGGACCAAGGCGCAGCTTGTAAAGTGCTCATATTTCCTTTATTAATGAAAACACTTAAACCAAAATAACAAAAACGACAGCCAACAGTTCCGTGAGGTAACCTGACAAAACGGAAAACAACTACCCACAAAACCCAAAGGAAAAACAGGCTGCCTAAGTATGGCTTCCAATCAGAGACAACGATAGACACCTGCCTCTGATTGGAAACCATACCCGGCCAAAAAATAGAAAACAAAACATAGAAATAGAAATCTAGAAAAAGCCCACATATAAACAGAAAACCCAAAACCACCCAAAACAACCACCAGTCACGCCCTGACCACTCTACTATGGAAAATGACCTCTTCCAAGGGTCAGGACGTGACAGGTACGGCATGCCTTTGTCACCGATGCCGACTGTGCTGTTGGCACTGAAACATTGATTAACATTTGGGACGTCTATAGCAATGTGCGAAAATTCTTTCTCCACCCTGATGAACATATTCAGTGAACACAGACGCAGCATGTTATGTCAGATCAACGAAAAGCCCAGCTAGTCCAGCTGGCATTTGAGAGGGACCTGACAAGTCAATTTTGCCAGGAAGGAGAATGGAATCAGAAACTTCTCATGATGTTCAAAACAGCATGGAGAAGGCTGCAACACTTCTAAATGGTAAGCTACAACCTTTATGTAAGCCTACTGTTTTTTGGCAGATTTTTGAATGTATAGTTTAGGCCTTTGCTTTTTACTTCAATGCATCTTTTAGGTTTATCTGTGATTCCTAATGCCATTGCTTGCTTTTGCAGGCCCAATTGCCATTGATAGATATACAGGTTTGCATTATTTGATGGGTATAGGGACAATGAACAATGTATGGGTGTAGGGACATTGACCAATTTAGCCTTTTGGTTGTGCTCTGAGGTGAGCCCTGGCTCGGTGCTCTTGTTATTCAGCTGTCCACTCAGGTGGTGCTGAAATTGGTAGTGCATCTAATTGTCCTTTCCTCACGCTGACTGGCGGTAGCCTTCTGTCCATGGTACTGAATCAATGTCAGGGTGAGCGCATCTTGGGCTACCAGTCTTCGTGGGGCTTCTCTTCAACATCGTATGCTTTCTTGTGTGCAAAATGACAGTTGTTGTGTATTTGGCTACATTTCAGATAGGCCTACATTTTTGTAAATGTTGTATGTCGCAGTAGTATGATCATTACGAGATACCCCAGTTACTGGGATGTACTGTCTGCCCCCTCTCTAGCGTTATTGCACCCTGGGGTGCACATAACGCCTGCAGTCTCAAGAGAGTCCGCTTCTTGCATCTATCCAAACTGAATCCCAGTCTGTTAGACGCAACAACCCTGTGAGGGTTTCTGGAAACTCCATCCTGAAGTGGTGACAACGCACCTTGAAGGCTGATGCCTCCCACTTTTTACTCTTCTATGCCTAAACTCCCCTCTCCATTTAACGGAGTGAAGGAACAGGGCTTTTCAAGCCCCTCAATGACCAGGAACGTTTTGGTGGGCAGAGATCCCTCTCCTGCCTTTCAACCAGCCCTGGCAGCTATCGTTATGCAAGGATATTTTGACCATGGCGAACAAGATGGTTTTACACCCATAAACAGAGACCATGGCCCTCTGGGCCTGGCCTGTGAATGGATGAATCTGAATGTGACAGGCTTGCCACTCAAGGTCATTGAACTACCCAGAGTGCCATGGGGGTTTGTATCATTTGATTTACAAAACATGCCTACCACTTTGAAGATACAAAATATTTTGGGGGGTGAAACAAACAAGAAATCATCCAAAAAAACTGAAAACTTGAGCGTGCATAACTATTCACCCTCCCACCCCCCCAAAGTCAATACTTTGTAGAGCCACTTTTTGCAGCAATTACAGCTGCAAGTCTCTTGGGGTACATCTCTATAAGCTTGGCACATCTAGCCACTGGGATTTTTGCCCATTCTTCAAAGCTCCTTCAAGTTGGATGGGTTCCGCTGGTGTACAGCAATCTTTAAGTCATACCACAGCTTCACAATTGGATTGAGGTCTGGGCTTTGACAAGGCCATTGCAGAACGTTTAAATGTTTCCCCTTAAACCACTCGAGTTTTGCTTTAGCAGTATGCTTAGGGTCATTGTCCTGCTGGAAGGTGAACCTCCGTCCCAGTCTCAAATCTCTGGAAGACTAAGACAAGAATCAAGAATATTCCCGTATTTAGCGCCATCGATCATTCCTTATATTCTGACCAGTTTCCCAGTCCCTGCCGATGAAAAACATCCCCACAGCATGATGCTGCCACCACCATGCTTCACTATGTGGATGTTGTTCTCGGGGTGATGAGAGGTGTTGGGTTTGCGCCAGACATAGCGTTTTCCTTGATGGCCAAAAAGCTCAATTTTAGTCTCATCTGACCAGAGTACCTTCTTCCATATGTTTGGGAGTCTCCCACATGCCTTTTGGCAAACACCAAACATGTTTGCTTATTTTTTTATTTAACCTCTTACATCTAGACGTTCCGCTAGTGGAACACCTGCTCCAATATCCAATGATAGGCGTGGCGCGAATTACAAATTCCTCAAAAATACAAAAACTTCAATTTTTCAAACATATGACTATTTCACGGCATTTTAAAGATAAGACTCTCCTTTATCTAACCACACTGTCCGATTTCAAAAAGGCTTTACAGCGAAAGCAAAACATTAGATTATGTCAGCAGAGTACCAAGCCAGAAATAATCAGACACCCATTTTTCAAGCTAGCATATAATGTCACAAAAACCCAGAAGACAGCTAAATGCAGCACTAACCTTTGATGATCTTCATCAGATGACACACCTAGGACATTATGTTATACAATACATGCATGTTTTGTTCAATCAAGTTCATATTTATATCAAAAAACAGCTTTTTACATTAGCATGTGACGTTCAGAACTAGCATACCCCCCGCAAACTTCCGGGGAATTTACTAAATTACTCACGATAAACGTTCACAAAAAGCATAACAATTATTTTAAGAATTATAGATACAGAACTCCTCTATTCACTCGATATGTCCGATTTTAAAATAGCTTTTTGGTGAAAGCACATTTTGCAATATTCTAAGTACATAGCCCAGGCATCACGGGCTAGCTATTTAGACACCCGGCAAGTTTGGTACTCACCAATATCAGATTTACTATTATAAAAGTTTGATTACCTTTTGTTGTCTTCGTCAGAATGCACTCCCAGGACTGCTACTTCAATAACAAATGTTGGTTTGGTCCAAAATAATCCATCGTTATATCCGAATAGCGGCGTTTTGTTCGTGCGTCCCAGACACTATCCGAATGGTAAAGAAGGGTCGCGCGCATGGCGCAATTCGTGACAAAAAAAATCTAAATATTCCATTACCGTACTTCGAAGCATGTCAACCGCTGTTTAAAATCCATTTTTATGCCATTTTTCTTGTAAAAAAGCGATAATATTCTGACCGGGAATGTCCATTTAGCTAAACAGAGGAAAGAAAACAAACCTTTCGGTCGACGCGGGCACGAGCCTGAGTCTCACAGTACTGTAACCAGCCACTACCCAAACGCGCTACTTTGTTTCAGCCAGAGCCTGCAAAGCCACGATTCCGCTTTTTGCCGCCTTCTGAGAACCTATGGCAGCCGTAGGAAGTGTCACGGGACAGCTAAGATCCTCACTCTTCAATAAACAGAGACAAGAAGAACGACACCTTGTCAGACAGGCCACTTCCTGCATGAAATCTTCTCAGGTTTTTGCCTGCCATATGAGTTCTGTTATACTCACAGACACCATTCAAACAGTTTTAGAAACTTTAGGGTGTTTTCTATCCAAAGCCAATAATTATATGCATATTCTAGTTACTGGGCAGGAGTAGTAACCAGATTAAATCGGGTACGTTTCTTATCCGGCCGTGTCAATACTGCCCCCTAGCCCTAACAGGTTAAATATGGTATGTTTTTTATCCGGCCGTGTAAATACTGCCCCCTAGCCCTAACAGGTTAACTAATTATGTGACTTATGAAGGTAATTGGTTGCACCAGATTTTATTAAGGGGCTTCATAGCAAAGGGGGTGTATACATATGCATGCACCACTTTTCATTATATTTTTATTTTTTCATTTTTTGAAAAAAAAAAACAATTCACTTCACCAATTTGGATTATTTTGTGTATGTCCATTATATGAAATCCAAATAAAAATAAATGTATATTACAGGTTGTAATGCAACAAAATAGTAAATATGCCAAAGGGGATGAATACTTTTACAAGGCACTGTATATGGATGAGTAATAGCCGAGCGGCATAGGCAAGGTGCAGTAGATGGTATAAAATACAGTATATACATGTGATATGAGTAATGTAAGATATGTAAATATTATTAAAGTGGCAT
Organism: Salmo salar; assembly: GCF_965601325.2. NCBI lineage: Eukaryota > Metazoa > Chordata > Actinopteri > Salmoniformes > Salmonidae > Salmo > Salmo salar. Next base: position 11,626,511 of record NC_138310.1, on the reverse strand, counting down.
TGTTTAAAATGACTGGTAATCCATTTATTAAAATGTCCAGTGATTGGGTCTCAATGTAGGCAGCAGCCTCACTGAGTTAGTGATTGCTGTTTAGCATTCTGATGGCCTTGAGATAGAAGCTGTTTTTCAATCTCTCGGTCCCAGCTTTGATGCACCTGTACTGATCTCGCCTTCTGGATGACAGCAGTGTGAACAGGCAGTGGTTCGGGTTGTTAATGTCCTTGATTATCATTTTGGTCTTCCTGTGACATCGGGTGCTGTAGGTGTCATGGAGGGCAGGTAGTTTTCCCCCAGTGATGCGTTGTGCAGCCCGCACCACCCTCTGGAGAGCCTTGCGGTTGAGGGCAGGGCAGTTGCCGTACCAGGCTGTGATACAGCCCGACAGGATGCTCTCGATTGTGCATCTGTAAAGGTTTGTCAGGGTTTTGAGTGACAAGCCAATGTATACGCCCAGGAACTTAAAACTTTCCACTTTCTCCACTGCTGTCCCTTCGATGTGGATAGGCGGTGCACCATCTGCTGTTTTCTGAAGTCCACAATTATCTCCTTTGTTTCGTTGACGTTGAGTGAGAGGTTGATTTCCTGACACCACACTCCGAGTGCCCTCACCTCCTCCCTGTAGGCTGTCTCGTCGTTGTTGGTGATCAGGCCCACTACTCGTGTGTCGTCTGTAAACTTAATGATTGAGTTGGAGGCGTGCATGGCCACACAGTCGTGGGTTAACAGGGAGTACAAGAGAGGGCTGGGAACACACCCTTGTGGAACCCCAGTGTTGAGGTTCAGCGAAGTGGAGATGTTGTTTCCTACCTTCACCACCTGGGGGCGGCCCATCAGAAAGTCCAGAGATTGTTTTAAATTAAAATGTACAAAGGAAAGAGGAAAGAGCAATTTCTCATGCAAGAGTGGTCTGAGTGGGGAGGGGAAAATGGAAAATTAGCTGTTATTGGCAGAGAGATTTCGAACTCTCTTTCTTATTAGTCTATTAAATGATTTACCGCATGGTGACATCACCATAGAAGGCCAAAACTCCATCCCACCAAAGCAGGCTGACATTTTATGTATTTTCAAACAGCTCTAGCACTAAAATGAATTATTATAATTTTCAGAATTTCATAGTATTATTCCAACCTCATAGTGTGGAAATATACACTCAGCGGACAGTTTATTGGGTACTCCCATCGAGTACTGGGTCGGACACCTTTTTGCTTCCAGAACAGCCTGAATTCTTAGAGTCATAGACATGTGGTTCAATTGGTATCAAGGGTCAATTGGTATCAAGGGTCCAAAAGGTTCTGCACACCACTGTTGTACTGCGCCGTTATTTGCCTGTTTGTGTCCAGCCTGTTAGCTTGCACAATTCTTGCCATTCTCCTTCAACCTCTCATCAACAAGCTGTTTTCGCCCACAGGACTGCCGCTGACTGGATATTTTTAGTTTGTCGCACTATTCTTGGTAAACCCTACACACTGTCATGCGTGAAAAGCCCAGGAGGCCGTCCGTTTCTGAGATACTGGAACCGGCGCATGGCACAGATGATTATGACACACTAAAAGTTGCTTAGGTCACCCGTTTTGCCCATTCTAATATTCAATCTAACAGTAACGAAATGCCTCGATGCCTGTCTGCCTGATTTATATAGCAAGCCACGTTTCTTACCCATATACATAATGAATGGACGTGTCTCCTATTGGAGCTAACCATTTTCATGAACAGGGTGGTGTACCTAATAACCTGGGCACTAAGTGTATATAAAACACAGGAAAATAACTGGGCCTTTAACCTCTATGGGCTAGGTGGGACGCTAGCGTGCCACCCGTGGTGCACTCCATCAACAGCAGGTGCATTTCAAGAGCGGCAAATTTGAATCCAAATAAATGTCAAAATTCAAATTTTTCAAAAATACAACTATTTTACACCATTTGAAAGATAAACATCTCCTTAATCTAACCACGTTTTACGATTTCAAAAAGGTTTTACGGCGAAAGCATAAATTTAGAGTATGTTAGGACAGTACATTTACAAGAGTTGTGTGTAATGTTTTGTCAAGTCAAAGACAGGGTCACCAAAACCATAAAACCAGCTAAAATGATGCACTAACCTTTTACAATCTCCATCAGATGACACTCCTAGGACATTATGTTAGACAATGCATGCATTTTTAGTTCTATCAAGTTCATATTTATATCCAAAAACAGCGTTTTACTATGGCATTGATGTTGAGGAAATCGTTTCCCTCCAATAACCGGCAGTCAAGTCAGCGTCACAAATTAAATAATTAAAATTAGAAAACATTGGTAAAATATTATATTGTCATTTAAAGAATTATAGATTTACATCTCTTGAACGCAATCAACTTGCCAGATTTAAAAATAACCTTACTGGGAAATCACACTTTGCAATAATCTGAGCACTGCGCCCAGAAAAATACGCGTTGCGATACAGACTAGACGTCATGTTGGGGAGATCTAAAATCGAAAATACTATGTAAATAATCCATTACCTTTGATTCTCTTCATCAGATGTCACTTCCAGGTATCACAGGTCCATAACGAATGTAGTTTTGTTCAAAAAAGCTAATCATTTATGTCCAAAAATCTCCGTCTTGTTAGCACATGATCTAAGCCAGCCGGACTTCTCGTCATGAACGAGGGGAAAAAATATATTTCCGTTCGTTCAAACATGTCAAACATTGTATAGCATAAATCATTAGGGCCTTTTTTAACCAGAACATGAATAATATTCAAGGTGGACGAATGCATACTCTTTTATAACATATTGGAACGAGGGTACCCAACATGAACTCGCGCGCCAGGTGTCTAATGGGACATCATCGTTCCATGGCTCTTGTTCGGTCAGATCTCCCTCCAGAAGACTCAAAACACTTTGTAAAGGCTGGTGACATCTAGTGGAAGCAATAGGAAGTGCCAAAATATTCCTCAGCCCCTGTGTTTTTCAATGGGATAGGTTTAAAGTCAATACAACACATCAGGTATCCACTTCCTGTCAGAAAATGTCTCAGGGTTTTGCCTGCCAAATGAGTTCTGTTATACTCACAGACACCATTCAAACAGTTTTAGAAACTTTAGAGTGTTTTCTATCCATATATAATAAGTATATGCATATTCTAGTTACTGGGTAGGATTAGTAACCAGATTAAATCGGGTACATTTTTTTTATCCAGACGTGCAAATGCTGCCCCCTAGCCCTAACAGGTTAACGTCCTTTTTAGCCTCTATCTCTGCCTGTCATATAAGCTTCAACATTAACATAATAGGGAAATCCTCTGTTATGACGCTTTATGAAGGGAGCATGTCGCTTACTCCTAGTCTCCAAGCCTTTAGCCTCATCTTGGGACCTGTCTATTGTGCTTGAGACCTTTCACAGCAGCCTTTTGAGCCGCTGGAAAGCTTGGAGAGGATATACACTACATGGCAAAAATACTACATTTTATAATGCTTTATTTAGATTTTTTTTTACAATTATAATTATTATTTTTTTTTTTTTTTTTTTACTTTTATCTTTGACCATCATTCTATTTCCCACACAGCAACTCCACTCCCACTTGTCTCCAATTCCACATACTAAGCCTCAGCTTCCCTCAGCCCATCTCATCTTTCTCTGCTGGCCACCCACTTCGGGTTTCTACGCAACGCATATCTTTCAACTATGCTGTGATGTTCAACGTACAATTTCAACCTATCTAATCGAATAGAATCCACAGATTGCGAGTTGAAGGTAAATACTTTTACTAAGAGTATTAGTATATTAGTAATTGACTGACCCGGTCTCTCCAGATCTCCGAACAGTACTATTTCTAAGGTCAATTTTAGATCAATGCTATGCATTTTCAGCCATTCCTGAACCTGAGACCAGAAACAGGCTACCTGAGGGCAATACCAAAATAAATGGTTTATTGATTCTGTATCCTCACAACAAAATCTGCAGAGCTTTGATGATTTTATGCCCCAAATATTCAACATTTTGTTGGTGGCAAGAATTCTATATACTAATTTTAGCTGAAAAGCACGAAGTCTTGAATCTTGCGTTGTTTTATATATCAACTCATACACCCTGTACAATGGAATCGGTACATAAAAAATCTCTTCCCAACTATTTTGCAATCTGTATGGCACAGTTGTCAACATCCTGGTCCTCAAATGAAACTGGTATACTTTCCTATTTATGCTATTTTTTTATTTTTTTTCCTCCGCCAGTTTTGATCCTTTATATTGGGCAGACAGACCAGTTCCCTGCCTCCTCCCACTGCCACCTGCCTCCTCCATTTTTGGGGTAATGTTGTAATCAATTGGTTGTACTCTTGGATTGAGCAGACCATTCCGTAAAATTCTGATAACTCCATAAAGAACATAACTCTACCATTCCAATTTACAATATAATTTAAGAACAAAATACCCTTTTCAATAATCTTTCCCATAAATACAGGTATTTTATCAACCAGCACATTTGAGTTCAGCCATAATATTTGTTGTAATATTTGTTCTATCTTCTCAGGGGGATGAAATTGAAATTGTAGCCAGCTCTGCAATGCTTGTTTGAAAAATAGAGATACCTTGAAAAAGTATCATTTTCAATTAATTGAAAATGAGACATGGAAATTTGCACAAATGCAAAAAGGCCATTTTTAAACAATGGATGAGCTTTTCTTTGTAATCTACTTGAGAATTTAGGGTTCAAATAGAACTTTTGAATGAGTGAAGCTTTTAGAGAGAGGTGTAGTGCTTTTATATTTAATACTCTCAACCCACCCAATTCATATTCATTATATAGATAGGCATGATTTATTTTGTCTGGTTTAGCGTCCCAGATAAAGCGACATTTTTTGCTCATTTGATTTGAAAAACAAATCATCAGGAGTAGGCAGCGCCATAAGTAAGTGAGTAAACTGAGATATGACTAAGGAGTTAATCAGGGCAATTTTTCCATAAATAGACAGGTTGCAGGATCTTGTCTATTTTTACAAGTTTTCTTTTGAAATTCATTGTGAAGAGTTTATTTATGTCTTTTGTGATATGAATACCGAGTATGTCTACTTCACCATCAGCCCATTTTATAGGTAAACTGCAGGGTAATGTAAAAGTTGTATTTTCTAAGGATCCAATCCGTAATATTGAACACTTATCATAATTAGGTTTTAGTCCAGAGAGTACAGAAAAGTTATCTAGATCTTACAGCTTGCGGACTTAATATAAAACTTGAGTTATCGGCATAGATGGACACCTTTGTTTTTAAGCCTTGGATTTCTAATCCTCTAATGTTGTTATTGGATTTGATTTTAATAGATAGCATTTCGATGGCCATAGCGAATAGATATGGTGACAGCAGACACCCTTGTTTAACTCCTCTTGACAATTCAAAACTCTCTGAGATGTATCCGTTATTTACTGTTTTACACCTGGGGTTGCTATACATTATTTTTACCCATTATATAAGAGAATTACTGAAATTGAAAAAATTCAGGCATTTATAAATCAAATCCAGGCTTACTTTATCAAATGTCTTTTCAAAATCTGCTATAAATACTATTCCTGGCATCTTATATGTTTAATGATGTCGTATATTATCTCCAATGTATCGTCCATGTAAAAAACCTGTCTGATCAGGATGAACAATTCCTGGTAAAACCTTTTTTAATTCTGAGTGCAATGCATTTTGCTAGTATTTTTGCATCACAACATTGACGTGTAAGGGCCCTCCAGTTTTTTAGATAGACTGGATCTTTATTTTCTCATTTTAATAATACAGAAATCAGACCTTCTTGTTGAGTACCTGACAGACTACCATTGCTATAGGAGTAGTTATCACAATCTAACAATGGAGCTTTTAGTATATAAAAAAATACTTGATATATCTCTACCTGTATGCCATCAAGCCCTGGGGTTTTTCCAGACTGAAAGGATTTAATTGCCTCAAAAAGTTATTCCTCTGTAATTTCGCCTTTGCACTAATCGTTCTGTACATTTGTTAATTTTCAATATTTTATATTATTTGGAAAGAATTCCTTACCATAATCTTCATTCAGTGGGAAAGGATGAGACGGAAAAGAGAACGTCTGCATAAAATAATTAGCTTCTCTTTTAAAATATCATTCAGAGAATCATAGATGACTCCATCTTCAGTAACGAGTTTCTGCAAATTATTTTTGTTAGCGTTCCTGTATTGGAGATTCAGGAAGAATTTTGTGCATTTTTCTCCATATTCCATACAGTTTGCTTTATTTTTGTAATACATTACATTAGATCGTTCTTGAGTAAGTTCTTGAAGTTCTTTTTGTTTTTCCTCTAACTTATTTTGTATCTCTGTAGTATCATTTTTATTGCTATCTACCTGTACTATTAGTTCATGGATTTCTCTTGTTAGTCTTGTCTCTTTAGCCAGAAACTGCTTTTTTATTATTGATGAATATTGAATTGAATGACCCCTGAAGTTACATTTAAAGGTATCTAAAACAATAAGGGGATTTGCTGAACCTATACTATACTGGAAAAATTCTGTTATAAATTATTTTGTCCTCCAGTAGACTTTGCTTAAATTTCCAATAACCCCGTCCACGTGGAAAATCTAGAAGAGTTATGTGAATGCCAATTAGATGATGATCCGATCACGTTCTGTCTCCTATTAAGACTTTTTTAACCTTTGATGCAAGAGAGAAAGAGACAAGAAAGTAGTCAAGACTACTAGCTTGATTAAGTCTCCTCCATGTATATCTCACTAGGTCGGGTTTTTTAGTCTCCAAATATCCACTATTTCTAATGTGTTCATAATATGTGTGATTTCCTTAAGGGCACTGTGATAATAGTTTGTAGAGTGATTACCTTTACGATCCATTGAGGTACTTAACACTGTGTTATAGTCTCTTACCATAATGATTAGATCATTTGTTGCCTGTAACTTCAATAAATTGGTATAAATGTTTCCGAAGAAGTGTGGATCATCCTGATTTGGACCAAATAGATTAATGAGCCAAATGTATTTATCGTCCACTTTCATATTCAAAAGGATCCACCTTCCTTGCGAATCATTCCTGACTATTTGCACATTCAGATCAACATTTTTGTTAATTAATATCATCACACCCTTTGAGTTCCTTTGTCCATGACAGAAAATTATTTCACCACCCCATTCCTTTTTCCACGCAACTTCATCTAAGGATGTAGAGTGAGTTTCCTGTAAACAGTATATGTTATATTCCTTTTCTTTTAGCAATGTAAAGACTGATCTTCTTTTTTTATAATCTGCTAAAGCGTTACAATTATAACTGGCTATACTTATTTTACCCCTTATTTCACCATAACTAGATACTATTCTCAGTCTAAATTGACCATAGTGCTTGTAAAGTTACTGCCATCAGAGGTATTATGAAGGTCAAAACTAGAGCTTTCAAATGTCTGATATTTAGAATTGAAGAAATAGGTTCTAGCAATATTTGTTTTATTCCCTTGCCTGTTTGCTTGTGAGCCAATTTGCATTTGATTTTGAATAGCCTAGTAATAGGGACATTTTTCTATTTTCATAATTGGGTGACACCTTACCTTTAGCTATACATAATATCTCACCACCATGCGTTTCCATCTCCTCCTCTCGCTTCTTTATTTTAAATATGTTTTGTTGCATAAACATGTTACTATTGAAGTTCCCTAACAGATTTCACTTGGTTTCCCAAATTAACCATTGGGTAGCTGCAGGAACAGGGTTGGAGAGCCCATGACATACAGAGTTCGGGCGGTATATCACCTGTCGCGTTGCGAGAGCATGCTCCTCATTGATGCATGGAGTGAAATAAGTGTTCTTACACTTATTTCTCATATTGCTCGTATTATCCACATGCTCAGCTGTAAAACCGAAGTAACCTAACCTGTATCATTGAAAAACGGACCGGTTGGAGTGCATACAGATGACATGTATTTTTTTCCCTGCCCCTCATCTTGCCCATTTGATAATGGACCATTCTGAATTGAAACTAATTTACATATTAGTAAATACAAGATTAAATTGAAAATAGTCTAATGGGTGAAAATATGATCACTTGATGAGAGAATAGCTGTGCAGCCTGAGGCAAATAACAGTTGCCAAATACTTCTAAATCTAGCATATTGGGCTTGTTTGAAATAGGTCCAATATGCTAGATTTAGAGGTATGGCCAGATTGAATTTACGAACACATCTGACATGGTTACTTGCATGGTGGAGTCCTTTGTTAAGACATGTAGCTAGCTAGCTAGATAAACAATGAACCATAATTCCAACTCATGATGTTACTACCCTGCATGAATCTGCAGGTCACTAACCTACCAGGTTCAATGTTTGCTAGCTAACATTAGGCTATAACTAGCCCAGCAAATGGCTCTGAGATACAAATAATAAGATCATACACATAACATTAGTTAGCGAGCCAGCCAGCTAATGTTAGCTAGCTAACAGTTGACTTTAAATAGAAATGAAACCACTTTCTGTCAAAATTAGAAATGTGTAATATCTGAAAATGTAGGTAGTTAGACTTTCTTACCCCTATACATCATGGATGGACGTGTCTCCTATCGGATGCCATGGTTGCCTTTAGTTTGAAGGAAGACGTGTTTTTTCCATCTCCTTAGCTATCATATTAGAATTCCACTGATTTCAAAACTCGGTCCTCGAGAAAGTGGAGAGCAACACTTATGTAGTTTTTCTACGAGATAAAACATTTTTAAAGCAGCATTAGAAAGGACTACCTAGACATACTGACCAGCACAAGTAGACAGAAGCAAGCTATATGGCAGACCAATCCGAACTCATCTCTCGACATGTCCAGCTCACTCATTATCTCAGACAATCATGGCTAGCGGAAAGGTTGCTGACTTTTTCTGTGCCTAAACCAACTAGGCTCATAATTAAAAAAAATGTATTCATATTTACAGATGGCATACACGTTTGTTATTAAGGCACATGTTCGAGAAGGAATTTCTGCCAAAAAACGCATTTTGATTTATTTTTTTTACGTTTACATTCAAACGGCTCTCCTGTGAAGCAGTGCCTAGTTTCCTGAAACGGATCACAAATTATCACTTCTACGCTCAACATAGCCACTTCATATGCGCACTCGCGCCGTAATGGGAAAATATCCCTTCTATTTTATTCAGCTAAGTTACATTATATTCCTCTTACTATGAAATTTTATAATTAAGCAATAAGGCACGAGGGGGTGTGGTATATGGCCAATATACCACAGCTAAGGGCTGTTCTTATGCACGAAGCATTGCGGAGTGCCTGGACACAGCCCTTAGCCGTGGTATATTGGCCATATACCACAAACTCCTGAGGTGGCTTATTGCTATTATAAACTGGTTACCAACATAATTAGAGCAGTAAAAACATTTTTGGGGGCATACCGTGGTATACAGTATGATATATATGGCTGTCAGCCAATCAGCATTCAGGGCTGGAACCACACAGTTTATAACATTAAATAATGGCAAGGGACTTATGAATATATCTTGCCAACTAACAGAATAAGCCTGCAGCCTATAGAATGGAGCATAGTCAGATAACATACAGTAGGCCAACTCATATTATGTTTTTCTGAAATAGATTTTCTTCATATCATAATGTTTCTTTAGACCTGACCAAAATAAATAATGAATTTATTGTGATTGTCTATATTACATTTATTTGTTCGATTTTTTCAAATGTAAATGTCCAAAGGTGTGCATCAGTGGCATGCTAAACGTGTTAATATTCATGCTAAACGTGTTAATGTTAATTAACGGTCAATTGCCGTGAGACCATCAGTATTTTGCATGAGAATAACTGGCTGACAAAATGTCATGACCACCACAGCCCCCTTTTCTTTGTTTTACCTTTATTTAACTAGGCAAGTCAGTTAAGAACAAATTCTTATTTACAATGAAGGCCTAGGAACAGTGGGTTAACTGCGTTGATCAGAGGCAGAACGACAGATTTATCTTACCTTGTCAGGTCAGGGATTCAATCTAGCAACCTTTCGGCTACTGGCCCAATGCTCTAACCACTTGGCCCTATGCCGCCCTTTACTACTACGGAAGAACAGCGTCTCCATTGTTCCACATTTATTTGGATCAAACAAGAGCTTTACGCAAGCGCTACCAACTCTTTGTTTCTTGAGCGCCTCCCTGCAAGGGTATGCCCTTCCCTCGTCAATGACTCTCCTGATGGATAGTGGAGGCTTTTATATTGGTTTATAATAGCAGGGGTTACAGCCCTTGGATGGCCTGAGGGCTCACTCCATCAGAGGTGTGGCTACCTTTTGGGCACTTCATCTCTTTACAAGAGAGTTGCGATGCGACATGTTGGGCCTCCCCGCATACATTTATGAGTTTTTTAATGACTAGATGTCCCTGCACCTTGGTTGTTGCATACTGGCCTCAATGTCGAAGCCAGTGAGAGTTGCTTATGTTGGGATTGCCCTGACTTCGGAGAGCATGTCTGCGATATGGTACTTGGCCATATGGCAATGTGATACATTGAAGCAAGTATTTAAAAGAGAACTTAGTGTTACTGCCGTAACACCGATTCTCTGATAATATGAGTGAGATGTATCACCGCATTTCCCTGCTTGTGGGAACGCAAGGAAGAGAAGCATGTTCGAGAATAACCAGAGGGCGGGCAGTGGCGCCTTATAAGTAGGGGATGGACTCACCTCACTTGCCACTCAACCTGTCTTTCTCCAACAGATGTTTTGTGATTGGTTCTTCCCCGATTAGCATATCCCAATGTCATACATCTGGCTCATATTATCAGAGAACTGGGATTATCCCTACATTTCAAACACACTCTAGATTTACAAAAGTTAATGTTAGAATTTGCCGTAGTAATAAACAGGGGCAATATGGATCCTCCTTCTTCCCCCCTGCCTGAGGCAGAGGGCCTCTTGGACAATTAGAAAATAAGAGCTCACACTAAGAAAAATGGGGTAGAGAATATAGGAGAGGAAGAAAGAGGGTTCTGGAGATCGAGAGAGGGGGAAAGCCCTTCAGAGTGACCACCAACAACCTTGAACTGTAGAAAACATACATTTTGATGCCTGAATGTCTATTTTATTTTACATATATATTTTTTATATTTAACAACTAAATATTAATCGTTATTAAAACAATTAGAAATGTTGTATTCTTTGCTGCAGTATTTTTACAACTTTAAAATGGGTACATTTTATTAGTCAGCATACTCAATTTAGCATCAGTCTCACACTTCTACCGCAAGTTCAACAGGCAAAAGAAACCCATAACATTCGCTTCATGTCGTGTGTACTGTAGGTGCTGAATAAAGAGTTAGCCATGGCACCAGTCATAATCCATCTTTCAAAAGAGCCAAATGGAAGGGATAAAGTTTCAGTCAAAATATTGTTTTTGGACTGAGGTGTGCACACTCCCTTGTGCCCTCCCACTTCATGTCTTTCTTCCTTTTCGTTCTTTTTTCTTTCTTTCTTTCTCTTTCTCTCACTCTCTCTCTATGTCTCTCACTCTCTCTCTATGTCTCTCACTCTCTCTCTATGTCTCTCTCTCTCTCTCTATGTCTCTCTCTCTCTCTCTATGTCTCTCTCTCTCTCTCTATGTCTCTCTCTCTATGTCTCTCTCTCTCTCTCTGTCTCTCTCTCTCTCTCTCTCTCTCTCTCTCTCTCTCTCTCTCTCTAACTATATATATATATATATATATATATATATATATATATATATATATATATATATATATAGTTATTTTGCTTTTCCTGTGCTGTGTTTCATCAGCCAATGTCACAGGGGCCTTCTTAGAAAACCAACAGTGCTCATCAGAATAGGTCTTATGAGGAGGGGTCTGGTTGGTCCATGTTGAGCCGGGCCGGGATGTTGGGGCTGCCTGCGGGGAAGAGGTATGTGCTAGGTGGTGATTGTGAGCCGCGGTCTGCCCTCTGTCTCCAGGGCCGAACACACACAGAGAGACTTTGTGTGAAGCAGAGGGCTGAGAAGACACGCTGAAGTCAGCTCACGCCACACAGCGCACAAACGCAGGAAAAACACACCGCCACCGCTGATCCCCCCCTGTCTTTCACACACACTGTACATACGCAGATGTGCAGACACATCTGTGTATGTACAGTGTGTGTGAAAGACAGGGGGGGGATCAGCGGTGGCTTTGTGTTTTTCATCAGTAGCTCTCAGCCCGGCTGGCCAACAGTGGTAGTGATGTTATAAAAACATGTATAAATCCAGCCGGCCTTCCACAAATCTGTCAGTGGTTTCATTATTATTGTTCATAATTACTTTAATTTGCTGTTGATGATTTAACGATAAAGCAACAGAAAAAAAGAGAAAGAAAACGGTGAAAGGACTTTTCAGGGGAGGCGCCATGCCGAGTTTCCTATCGATCTTCTGTCACCTTGTCTTCGACAGAACGCTTTGTGTTCCACCTCTGGCGCAGCCTGCAGTCTCTAGAGTAGTGGCACGGACATCCAGCCACACCCTCTGTCACACACACACACACACACACACACACACACACACACACACACACACACACACACACACACACACACACACACACACACACACACACACACACACACACACACACACACACACACACACACACATACATACATACATACATACATACATACATACATACATACATACATACATACATACATACATACACACACACTATCCTTGTGGGAACCAAACAATTGATTCCCACTCAAAATCCTAGTTTCCCTCACCTTAACCCTAACTTAAACCCAAACCCCTAACCCTACATGTAACTCCTAAACCTAACCCCTAACCCTAATTCTAATTCTAACCCTAACTGTAACACTAAACCTAACCGCTAAGCCTAAAATAGCCTTTTCCTTGTGGGGACTGGCGAAATGTCCCTGCTTGTCAGAATGTTCCTTGTATTACGATCCTTGGGAGGACTTCTGGTCCCCACAAGGATAGTATAACTTAAACACACACACACACACACACACACACACACACTATAAAACACAAAATACTCAAAGAAACACATTCTCACACAGAGGGCCATGGTGTGGACAGACAGAGTCTTCAGACAGGCCAGACACGTCTTTGTTTAAGAGGGACAGTACGTTTGCTGGTAGCCCTACTAGCTCCTGCGATCCAGCACTGTACACTGTACCAGGCAAAACTGCCATAGAGTGCCAATCCCTCTTCCTCCTCCTCCACCTTGCCCAGACCAACAGACAGACAGCCAGGCTCCGGGGCTCGGTCTCCCCTCATTGGAGCAGACTCCTGTGGGGAGAGAGACAGGGGAGAGAGCTCAGGATCAGGCCTCCAAAGCCTGGCCCAATCACGGCGGGGGGGAGCCCCAGCCAAAACCAAGACGGCAGGACACCAGTTAGTGTTTGCGTGCGTACAGGCATGCGTGTGTTTTGTACTCTCTGGGAGTATGCTTTGCCTTGCAGACCAATGGAAAGAGCATACACTCTTGAACACAGAAAAGCTTGTAAAAGTTTGTAAATAATATTGTTTAATTCCTGTGATGATTCAACATCCTGTAGTGGTATTGTTCTGGACTCATATGGACTGTATCATACATTAGTATAAAGATTGTAGACAAAGAGATCCCCTCACTTAAAAAAACAGATTAGTGAATTTCCATTGTCCAGAATCATGTAAACAATATAACAGAATCAGATCAATACTAATGTGTTTGCACAAAGACAACAGCGTGATTCCCTAAACATCAGAGGACGCCAGTGCTTCAACCCAATCTTTAATAACAGTGTCCCCCTTTCTGTTCAGGAAAAATATTCATCCATATTTCACTAATATTTACAACATATCACCGCTCATGTAATATTATCCATCTGTACATCAGTTTTATTGATTTCAGTGGAAGCATGAAATAATATAGGAGTACCATTCAATATTGTTAGATTTTGAGATTGTAATATTTCATCACTGGAAAATAACCACGTAAAAATAAGTTCCTCTTCTGAACTCTTTTTTTGTGATTATTTAGTTGATACTAAGGCAAATTTCATTTCTTAAACTTTCTTCTTGCTGCTTTGGATGATTTTATCAGGTATTAATTTAACTATTTCCTGTATATTGTGGTTATTTAAAAAAATAGAAGACTGTAATTTGTTTTATTTTTTGTGCCCCTTATTGGACGGCAATATTATTTTGGGGGCAATAATCTAGCAAATATATGCCACCGCTGACAAAGGTCTGGGTGTCACTGATCCCTCAGAGGGCTAAATATACTCAGGAGTGACTGAGGCAGGTGGACTGGCTGGAGGGGAGAGGGGGACTTGGGGTGGGGGTGGGTGGTTGGCCAGAACAACTCCTGAGTTCAGTGTAGAAAGAGATCGGAGGCAAAACACAACCCAAAACTGGGGTTTCTGTTCAAAGCCAGCTGGTCTGGCTTTTATACATGCAGGACATTTTTTGTTTTGTTTTTCAGTTAACTTTTTACTCTTCTTTTACTTTTATCTCTAACATTTATCTATTTTTTTCCCACTTGTGACTGTTTGATTGAGCTAGCCTTCAATTGGTGCTGTAGGGTGATACTTCCTGGAGAAGCAAAGAACGGCACGGGTGAGTTTACAGAGCACAATCCCACCTTTCCCTTTCCCTCTCCATGGTGTACTGTAACTTTCTACTTGTGAAAAAATCAGGTTCTGGCAGTGGTACTCTTTTTGCCATAGAGTGGATGATGGCATGTTCCAAGCCACCAGCCATAAATGTGTCAAACAACTAACTCTCTTGTAATATAGTATTCGCATATTGTTAGTAAATTATTCATTTTGACTTTATTGAAAAGTGAAACAATAATTTTGTTGTGTTATCAAACCCATATGGACAGACAAGGGCAGATAATTGACGCTAGGTTGTTTTACCTTAGGTACTTACACTTAGTGCGTGACAGAGAACCAAGTGGATGGAAAATCTTAAGGGTTGAGCTATGCTGAAGTTGGAGATCGGGCAGTCACAAACAGCTGTTGCCAATCACTTCTGTGCGAGTGAATGGCCAATCGAGGCTCCTGTAGCTACATATGTCTACTTTTTACTTCTCTAAGGCATGAGAAAAGGTTTGACTATCTAAAGAAGAACTTAATAATACTGTGTTGTTTTTTTTGTTTTAATTCTTCAGTCAGTTTGGGTTATTGATCTTCCTCAGGTTAATTGCTAATAACACCTCACTGCGCAATCTGAAATACTCGTGTGCCTGGCTTCAACATGCTGTTTTCCTTACAAATGGCTTACACCTGCAAGGTAGCTACCTAAATGGCTGCTGCAGACTTCAATATCCATTTTTGTCACACAGATTAACACTAAGTAAGATATTACACGCTGAACTGTGAAACAAAGAGGAAATGTGTCATATTACACCAACTGAAGGGAGTTGATATTGAACCAACTGCCTCTCTGAAGGCAGGGGTAGACAAATGCACTCAATAGCAGGCAAACGTCCTAAAACAACCAGGAAGAATTCCATATCCAAACAAAAGTTTAGTTAGATTTTTATGGATGCTGAATGGCTTTGTTAAACTTTTTCTTCGGACATTTGATTTAAGGAAGTCATTTTTGTATGCCGATTGGGCATGATTAGGCTCCCAGAATTTTCTGGGAGCCTAACTTAGCAACCAGTTTAAATACAACTGTTGATGGCCCATCAGCAGGCAATTCAGTAACAGTAATATCTATTATAACAATTTAATAATATCCATAATAACAATAATAATAATAATAACACAATTACTGCAAATGAACAAATGCACATTTGTATAATGGTATACATTGTACCATTCTTATTTCTCCCACAAAGATGATTGGGTTAACCCAGAGTCATATAGTGTATTAACCTAGAGTCGATGTCCGTGCCCCCACGGAAATCGAATTAGCATAATATAAAAATCCCCACAAAAATCTGTCAGTTTAAGCTAGACATATCTGTTTTCTTTTGCATCAATCAACTGTTTTAGGACATCGCATTTCCGCATCGGCAGTGAAAGGTGACAGAGCTAGAGCTGTGTTTGTCAGACCATGAGACATCCTGAAAATCGGTCTTCTCACAAAACTGTCTTCAGTGTCTGAACGGTTTTGCCTACAAACTATGGAAAGATGAGACTCTCCCTCTATGGAAATATGAGACTCTCATGAACACGATGTGGTGTTCTCCGTTTTGCTCTACGATCCCCCAAAAATGTTTGGGACTCGTCTGAAGTTGGTACAGATGATTTTCTATCAAATACTTTTTTCATATATTTTTTTGATACTTCAAGGGATCTTAAAATTCTAAATCAAATTAAAAAAATTATCATTGGTATGACCTTCTTAAAACAATTTCATATAGCTTAGTAGTAGGTTCAGGCATACATTGTGAGGCACAACCTTTTTTCCTCTTAACATTAACCCTGAAGAGAGGAGACATCTCTTCAAACCAGTTTACAAAAATCTCTCTTCACTTACAAACTTTTTACCACCAAATTCCACCGCTTTGATCGGAAGCGGAGTTGAGGAAACCCTCTCTGCAGGGTGGCGAGCTCTCTTATGCAGGCATCTCTCTCCCTTTGAACCTCCAACCACCACCTCCATCTTGTCGCTTCTCTACCACCCTGTACCATTTCCTGTGTCGCTTTTCTGTACCTACCCATCCTCTTGGAACCTTCTCACAGTCTTGATCCACTCCAAATTGACCTTCTATCAGTAACTACAAATTATGTTTATTGTGGGGTCAGTAGTACACCTGACAATCACAGAAAAAAGATAACCATGTGTTTAGGTCTTTGTTTGTATCTAAACTTGGCTACCTTGATTACAGAGATTAGACTTGAGCACATTATACTGGTCATTTTATAAGTCTGGTGCAATTGATATGCTTGTTTGGATTTACATTAAGCCTTACGTAGAAAATAGATTGCGGAGAAAGCAGGATCTATAGGCGTCCATAGCTACTGTTGTGTTTTAATTGCTCTTGTTATATGGCTTTGCAGTAGTTGTCATGGTTATGCTGGATATTGTTGATCCAGACGCCATGATCTTTGGATACACAAGCCATGTTATCGTAGAAAGTGCATTTCATATTCAAAATACATTATCACTTAACCAAGACGTATTATACACATGGAAGCAGTTTCATCGCAAAGGCATAGAAAGGACAAGTATCTTTGTTCCACTGTAATTGCTTGCAGTAACGGGCCTAGTATTTTTTTCCTTTCTCTTCTACTCGCTTTATTATTTCATTTCAAATTTCCACGTCCCAGCGGCAGTCAGGCCTCGTTTATGAAAAATACCTTTCCAGTCTAAGTCTACCCCCCTGAGCAGTGTCGGTGCCGTTTGTACAGTACGCCGCTCGGTTTCTCTGCCGCCCCTATAGAGTGCCAGTGCACTGGGGCTGCCTAAATCTACAAAACATTAATGGTGCTCGCACTACGCGAGGCAGCAAGTCTTTTGATCTGCAGCTAATCTCAGTGGCTTGCCTCCTGTCTGATGGCGTCTGAATAAGAATAAGTGTGACGCTGGAGGCACAGAGAGATTTAGACGCCGCCTCACGTCTGCCACACTGTGTCTTCCTTTGCCGGGGGTCGCCGGGCCTACTGGATCATGTTAGGTCTGCGTTTCACATTAAAGCACATCGACTTCCATTTGCTTTGCTTCACAGCTAGATGTTATCAGCGTCAGTTGCTGTATGTGGGAGATACATGCTGCATAGTTCTGCCGAGTGATGTTAAGTAGTCAGGAAAATGGGTGGAGGTCACCGCTGCTGTAAGTAGTTGTGCTGTGTAATGGTTGTCATGGGAATGATCAGTTCTATTCTCCCGTCCCCAGACCTCATGCCCTCATTTTAGGCCCCAGCCTTACTGATGCACAAACAGCTGTACCACTTTAACCTGGTGGTTTACAAGCCATGCAGGTCTCTGAAAGGCCCAAAGCCTTGCGTATGGACTGACCCTAGATCAGGTCTGGGTACAGTATTGAGAGGTCCTGGGGCCCAGGCTGAACAAGACCTAGGTGGAAGGACATCCTTGTCACGCAAGTGGCCTGGACTCTCAGTTCTCATTTGAATAATTTATGATTGGATTTCTTTCCCCCTGTAGCGTGCCAAAAGAGTAGGGCGATATCGCCACAGGACCCATCCCCACTCACACACATACTGTACACCCCCTAACCTATCAACCAATTCTGTTACACCACTCTTCTTCTGCCCATTATACCAGCTCTTATGGTGCTAAAGCAAGGTGTGCACTTGTGTTATGTAAGTGTATGCATGTACTGTACACAAGTGTGTGTGAGTGTGTGTGTGTGTGTGTGTGTGTGTGTGTGTGTGTGTGTGTGTGTGTGTGTGTGTGTGTGCAGCATGCCTAATTGCATGTATACTTCAGGGGCAAATATATCATTTTATAATATAAATGAATTCAGCAGCTGGTGAAGAGCACTCAGACTGTGTAAACTTCTTGTATATGCTGTATAATTACAGCTCAAACTACAAATGATGATCATGTCAGATTCTTAAATATGATTTACCTTACGGCAGTAGGATTTATGTCAACAATGACAATACTCTACCTTGATCGTTGAAATATTCACATTATGACCATGACTGCTGAAATGTCAGATCACGTGTGTGATCTTTCCACTGCCACAAGGTAACACACAACATCTGTCAGGTACAGCCTCTGCTCAGCCTCAGGAAACACTGGTTGGCACCCCTCCACTGGAGAAAGAAAATGTTACGTTGGCATCCCCACTATACAGGCTCTGTTATAGAGGGGCTGAAACAATAAAATAACTATGCCCGTTTCTGAGCAGTTAGGAGTGAATTACTTTCCAGCCATTCAAAAGGAGGAAAAATCATTAGCGAGGGAGAAGCTATTCTTTTTTCTCACATGAAGTAATCTGGAGACAAAGGGAACTTTGAGTGAAAGACTGAAATGTAGAGTGAAACCACAGCAATCCTGCGTTCTCTGAAGAGAAGAAAAGAGGAGTTTAGGAAGCAGAGACGACTGTCCCTGTCAGCATTTGTAATTTTAGCAGCTTGAGGGGCTACAGCAAATGGAAGTTTATGTGAATATTAAAACTCTTCATGTATCGATTAAATATTCAGCACTATTAATGAGGCTGTGTGATGCTATCTACAAAGGAATGTATTCTTAATATTTTACAATCCATTGAAACAAAGATGTAGCAATGCCATGTAAACCTTTCATTAACAAGAAAACTGTGTGGGATAATTTGATTTGTAGTTTCTTGTTAGATAGTTGAACAATGAGTCATCATAAGTTTCTCTGGCCAATGCCACGCATAGCTCATTTGCTAAGCCAATTGAATCAGCTTTGACAAGGGTCTATGGCTCCCCTATAGACAGCACCTATAACTGCATAATAACTCAACATACAGTGGAGGGTATAACAATACTTTGAGCTTTGAACATCAAACCCTGGGAAAACCCATATGATTATCTTATCATTATTAGAATAATTAATCAGTGCATCTATATAATCACCAGCCCAAGTCTTGTGGCGTATGTTTAGTATTGAACAGTTTGGCAGAGCAGGGTAGGTGGTGGTTATCTCAAGTTGAGGACCCAACCCGTCCCCAATGGTGGCCTCACCCTTCAGTACCTATAGCAGTAGTTCAGCCAGCGAACACAGTCACACGACCGTGGGCCTTTTCCTGTGGGGTAACAGAAGTGTCAGGCAGAATAAAGGGAGAGCTTGTCCTGCTGCTTGTGCCTCATCCATAATGTATCAGAGGTGTAGTGTTCGGACGCTGTTTGAACAAGACAACATGCAAGTTACCAAAAGTATCTCTCACGTGGCAAAGCTCTGTAACGATTTGACCACCAATTCACCAATCGTCAAGCAAAAGTTGTGGAAAACCTTCCCGTGCAGTTATGATAGTCAGTCGACTATATCAAATGAATTAGACATCTTATAAGCTTTTAGCATTGAGAAGTACAATTGTGAACATGTTACCACTGTATGTGCTTTACGTCTTGGTATTGTAGCTTTTGGCCTACAACATTTTTTTATTATACATGCCTCACCCAGAAAATTGCCTCTAGCTAAATGAACGCTCTTTAGGACTTTATGGGGGAAATAAAATACTGCCACAATGAATAGTGAAAAGACTGGATGTCTGTATTGTATGGAGGAATATTTTACAGTGCTCTTGATCCACTGCTGGTGGGGGGGAATAGTGAGGGGGTCGGACAGTAAAAGAAAGATAGTAATGCTGGTTGAGCCCTGTATTGGCCTGTCGGTCTGGGGGTTATACAGGTCGGTATAATCACCATGTGTCTCCTGCTAACGTTACACTGCTTTTATGGGTGAATTCAGTGGCTCGGGCCAGAGAGGGTGACTGGAAAACCACTAGGCCGTACTGAACCATTAGTATCACTGAACCATTGGTAGTTCTGAACCATTAGTAGTACTGAACCATTTCTCACTTCCTGTAGAGAGGGGCAAAACCCAAACCAAAATATATTTAGATATTTGGCTGATACTTGACTTTTCAATTCCTACTGTGTATACAGTGAGCGCTACACAACCTTTTCATAATTCACCACATGCAAATGCACTTGGTTGCACGATGTTGTCAGAATCTCACCCTGGAAATGTGGGAAACTATTTTCATTGTGTACAGAAATATATATTAAACACAATTGTCTTGCATAAGGGCATATTGGAATCTGTTAATTAAAAAGTGGCTTTCTTGCCGTTGCTTTTCTAATTATACTGTACAGTGGTATCATTCTACAACTGTAATTACTAATGATATTGCCTTCAGAGTTTCATTATGGGCTTTATTAATAAGGCAGACAAAATTATATGTAATGTAATGCTTTGGATCACTTACACAAATACTGCAGAAGAGGGGAAGAGAAAGATCCTGCAGTGTATATCTTTGTCTCTGAATATTCTCCTGTGCACTGTGCAGTGAGTATTGTACTGGTGTATCCATGAGATCAATAGCCAGTACATATGGTGGAGTGATCTAGAGATCTCTGGCACTTCCACTACTGTTTAAGCACAGTAACGAAGATTGTAGTGTGGTACGCAGTGACACGCGCACACACACACACACACACACACACACACACACACACACACACACACACACACACACACACACACACACACACACACACACACACACACACACACACACACACACAGGCATAAGCACTCACTCACACACACACACACACACACACACACACACACACACACACACACACACACACACACACACACACACACACACACACACACTGTGTGAAGTTGGGCTGTAGGTCACTACATTGCATTTGGCCTCATCATGTAAAATCAAGCCAATGTCAAAATAACACCTGTCTCTCTCCAATTCATTACGGAATAGGAGACAGAGAGAGACTGTTGCACACCAACAATGGGAAGCCTCTTCAAATATGTCACTGCAGCGCTAAGCTGATTCTCTGGAGTGGGACTGAGTGCTTGACAACCTTATCAAATGTGACAGGCAGATTGTGTTTTCACATGAGCATGATCGACAACAGATTACACCTGGCCTGGGCTGTTCCTGTTTGCCCAGGAAATGTGTTGGTGTTTACAGTGCTCTTATGAAAGGCAGACCGGCTCCCTTTTTTCTACCCATTACAAAAACACACACACATCAGACAGCCTATTATGTGTCACATGCTATAAAGTCACTGCCAGAGAATTCTTTAAAAACTATCTGAGTAAGATCAATATCCGTAACCGCACTTGTGTGTTTGACTCACAACCAGTCATCGTTTTCCTCATCTCCTCTATGCACAATTCATGCCAAACCTCATGAAATTGCATTCGACCAAAAGCCTACAGTGTGTATATACAAAGTGACATATTTGAAATTGCATAATCATTCTGGCAAACAGTACATTATATTCATGTGACTGTCAATTCCCTTAAAGTGCTAAACATGTACAGGTTGGGAATTTCTCATAATGGGGGGGGGAGCCACACTAAAAGTGTGTCAGGATGGGACAGTGGGATCCAGAGGTGGGCTAAATGTATTTACTTAAATATGGTCAGTTGATTAACGGACAGCATTCAACATTCCAGTGGGTGGCAAGATAAAAGAGGGTGTAGGGGTTGCTATCAGCGTACCATAATGATATGTCAGGCTAGTTTAGGAAACTAGCAAGTCAATCTATTTACAAGGCAGGACAAAGACTATGAGGAGAATGGGAGATGAGAAGATGTAACAATGTCCTGGAACTGCTGTTCACATGAAAACAGGGTGGCACAACAATGTCTTCAGATTTGTAACGTTTTGTCAGTAACTGTATACCCACAAGACAAAACAGACTCAGTTAGATGTGCTGGCCCGGTCAGTCTCATGCCTCTCTGCAATATGATCAGTGCTATAATAACTAAATCCCTATATAAAGTGATCCAATATAAATTATATGATAACGTTACATACACATGATGCAGAGCACGGACTATTGTATTACCATTTTCATACTGTCCAGAGGCCATTGAGTTATACATTGTGCAGCCATAGTGACATCTAATTTGCAACACCTTCGAGTAAGTTCAGTCATTTGTGTGTGTTGAGTCAGCAAGTCTCTTTACCGTAGACTCCTCCCTCTAGATCCTTGCCACTTCAGGTCACCTTTCCCAATAATTTTATACTTTCAATATAGTCATTGCATCTCACACACACTCTTCTATAAGTGACTGGTTTACCCAGCATTCTCCCAGTCTGATTACCATCCTCTGATCTCTCCAAGTGCCAACCAACCGAAGACAACCTCAAACACTGATGAATTCTGATGAATCACTGACAGACTACAAACAACACACACACACCACAAAGGGCATAGAGTTTGACGACTGAAAACGAAGGAATAGTGAATGTGGTGGGTACAATCTCCCATAAATTGTACAGTCTGTCAATCCATAGCAACCCCCAACACACGACACAATAAAAATACACGGCACCACCCTGTGAGCAAGGCTCCACAAATGATCATCACAACACTCAGATTCAACTATCTTATACAAAGTGATATGATATGTTAAAGTTACTATGTGACCTGTGTGTGGTTGGGGGGGGGGGGGGGGGGGGGGGGGTCACACTGTTTCAGCATGCTGAGCTTCACGGCCTGCCATTGATAACTGTCATGTTTTGTGACGGGCCTACTATGTCTAACACATTCTAGCCTATCAATTATTCTGGGGTTTAGCCAGAGGAAATGCATTTAAAGATGAAAGGGTCACGTGATGTGAAGGTGGTATCCCGAGTTATCGGACACCACAGGCTTCAGTTGCAGGCAGTAATGTCCGCCCGTCAAGCAGATTAGCAAGCTTGATTTATTTATGTCTGATTTCATGTTTCTCCTTTTTCTCTGACTTGCCTTGTATTGTACTGAGGTGAAAGGCCTATACAGGGGTTACAATAATGCTAAGCTTGTCTATGGCCAGGTAGACTTTTGACACAAAGGGGAAATTAAGATTATTATTTTTCCAACTACTATTCAAGAAACTTGAGGCTGAGATGCATATCATTTGAATATAATAGAGTCCTGGTATTACTAGGCCTATCTGGGATCATCTCACAAATAGGTTTGGCTCCTCTGTCTTATCTGAAGAGGCATGCTTGCTGTTTTTATTGTTATCTTCACACTAATAAAGTGGATGTTTTCAAATAATTTGGTTGGGGGATAGCACTTGCTAATTTCCTCATGCTTACTGTCTGTGTCAGGCCTTATCATGGGAGATAACTGGGGCCTGGAGAATGATTGGCAGATGCAGGACAGCTCTTGTAGATCCAGAACATTGCATTTTCTCACAGAAACATTTACTTATGAAAAGATCTTGAATGTTTTTAGAAAATATCCTTTGACAAATTGAAACAATATATTATTATTATTACTATTAGTAGTAGTAGTAGTAGTAGTAGTAGTAGTAGTAGTAGTAGTAGTAGTAGTAGTAGTGGTATTGTGGTTGTTTCATCTAAGCCTATAGGCTATGCTGCATCTGATTAAAAAAAAACGGATTAAAGTCAACTATATTTAACGCTTAATTAATGTCAGTGCGTAAAGTTAATAGAATATATTACAAGGACAACAACAACAGTTTGGTCACTTGAATTTCAAGTAGTTGAAAACGCACCCTCCACGGTTATTTAGATAGTCGCATAATCATACACTGACAGTCCTTTCACAGTGCTTAATTGTCTGTCCTCTTGATCAGGTTTGAGATAGTAATGCATTATTGCTATGCCTCTTTCATTAAAGTAGTTGGGAAATGTGAGCCCGCCCCCTTTCAGGAGTAAAACCGATTATTTCTCCTCGCGCTAAGAGAGGGTGAGGGAGAGACTCGGCCAGGATTGTGGGAGCGATCAGAAACAGCCCTCACAACACCATCAGCTACAGACGTCCACGGCTTTAACCATCCCATTCCTTTCGCCGACACATCACTGGAGACCAAGCAACCATTCTCACTGTCCTCAAATACACTTTCAGACGAGAGACCGACTAGTTTTTTGTTGTTGTCATTTTAGACACACATAGGCGACTTTTCGGCACGGTTGTTTTTCATGTTGAGTTCCTGCCCGTGCTGGATTTAAGTGCGTCTTTGCGAAGTCCATCCCTGGCACGCAACGGCTTCCTCTACGCTGTCATTCGGCCGGACGACACAGCCGGAGACTGCCTGTGGTATCTCGCACTTACCGGACAGATTTCATGCATAATAAAGTGAGTAACGTGCTCCTACATCTATAATTATTTGTGTCATATCCAGAGGACTCGTTGTATTTCGAGCAGCAAGGGCTCTTTATTTATAATCGTATGTGTCAGTTTGACATCACCGGTAAACTTGAGCGCGATTTTGAAGCGCGTTGCCCTCCCAACAAACTATACAATGTAACCATGACCATTGTATCTCCAGACCTATAGGCTACACGCAACAAAGTAGCGTTTTACGGAGTCTATTTACGAGAGTCAAGGTTTGTCTTGTGGTTTTGTTTGTGTGCTTTGACCTTGAAGTGTTTATTTCCCACAATATCGAAACACCGTATCAACAGGCGCACAATGGGCTACTAGGGCGACTCATATTCTCGGTATATGACTTATATTATGTAGTATTTAAAATGATTACTCTGAAATATTCGTATAGTCTTATTAGTTTCAATATATGTACCGGTAGTCGCGTGTGAATCTACTGAAGCCTATGCATTTATAACGGGTCACAACCCAGAATAACATTCACAATTTCTGCGGGTCCCACAAATTAGGAAAGTATGGACTGTTAATAATTAAATAATTGTAGGCCTATATGAGCGGCTCATTTTCTAGATTGAATTCAACTTCTCAAAAGTTAGGCTTGTATTAGATAAACACATTTTACATTTCGACAAAGTTTTCCAAAGAATTCTGAATCAATCTAACTCAACATTACATGTTTTTCTGGCGTATTATCATTAGGGTTAGTTATTATACCTTACTGTTTTTTTAAACAGTGTACAATACGTCACATTCACACCTGTTAACTTACATTACTGCCAGGCCAAACGATTCAGCTTCCCTACTGTATTTATATGTGTAGTTTTACAGTCTAATAAAATATCCAGTCATACAATGTCCATGTGGAATTATACTCAGTCTCTGGAAATTAATTATTGGTGCAAAGTAAGGCTCTCAAGCAATGTAGCTAAATTGTGGAGGAAAGATAGCTTAGTGATGACTATTCTGACAAACTGAAGCTTGTCTGTTTTCTTGGGGGTTAAGGAAGATATAGTACGCGGCCGTTTCTACCCATCAGAAATATAAGTACTTATTCAGCTATGTGTATAGTGTAGATGGTGTTTGTAAATCAGGGCTCTATATTAATTGAAGAAATATATTTAAAATATATATTATACATAACATATCGATATTGATAGCTTTTGGTACAGTAGACATGTTCTGTTAACTTTTTTCAGACCGTTTTCTTGAAATGTGTCCATCTCTTTACCAGACTAAATTGAGCTTGCCATAAAGGGTGGGACAGGGAACACAACCTCAAATAACCTGTGGCAATTGCCATTGCTTTTAAGAAGTGTAAAATACATTTGCATTCATATTTTGTCATAGAACCCCTTGTAGATATTTGCACATAGAGTAAGGCATGTTTCACATATTAGATTGTGGCTCTGTACTTTTCATTTCTGTTACCATAGGGAAACAGTGTGTATAGGCTATAGCTAAGACTGAGTGTGTCAAATGCAGATCGTATGCACAATATAATTGTATTCACTCGTATATTTAAGATGAATATAATACAACTTTTTTTATATGCTACTGTAAATTAGTATCATGATTTGAGATGCAAATTAACTATTTACTCAATGTCATAATTTCTGCAAATTATTCAACTTTATTTAAGTACTTTTTTGGTGAAAAGTAATTGAGTAAAGGATGTGATTGTGAAGTCATCCTGGAAAATTACAGCCACATCCAGAGGCATTTAGCGTTGCTACCACCTCTGGGTTGTTTTGTGACTACTGTAAATACAAGCACAGCTCAGTGCAAGGCTAATGTCTATGATTTTATTAGTTACATTAGCTTAGTTAGATTTCAATAAAGTGTGATTTGTTTGGCTGATTTGAGGCTCCGTTGTATTTTGGATTACTCAATGTTCTTGACTTTCTGTTGTGAAATAATAGAGGTGAAATTGTCTTTGGCAAGGAGTAATGGACGTACGCTCACGCCTATACTCTACTCCTTCCCACCCCCACCATCAATGAAGTTGTTCTGTGTGTCGCTCGCCTGTTGCTCTCTTGGGATTGAGCGTTAGGTTAATCTGCTCAGAGGGAAGGTGAGCGCTCGCATGTGGACACACGATTACACACAGAGGACTCTCTCAGCCAAGCTCTGTAATCTCAGAGACACACACATACTCTCTCTCTCTCTCTCTCTCTCTCTCTCTCTCTCTCTCTCTCTCTCTCTCTCTCTCTCTCTCCCTCTCTTTCTCGCTCTCTCCCCGGCGTTGCTTTGTTTTTCTTACTCTTCTCAGACCTGTCCTTCCTAACAAATCATTGGGGATTTTGGCTGCCGATTCACAAAACCAACAGTGACAACACGCTCTTACCCTTCTCAATAAGAGGGATTAGGGGGTCACGTGTCACTCTGATTGGCCAGCGCATTGAGCCAATTGTCGGGGCACGTTGCCGTACACCAGGGCCTCATTAAAGCTTTATCCAAGTGAAGGGACACCTTTTGAGCCAGGATCAATGCTTTTGCAATAATCCCAAAAAGTAGCTTCAGCCTCCTCTGAGTGGCCAGTGTAGTTATAATTTTGCTTTTTAGTAGTAATTTATGAATAAAGAGAAGATTTACCCGTTGATATTCAACAGCATGACCTGAGAGAGTTCAGCTCTCTGTTGGCATTCAGTGAAATAAGGGAATCTGTCAAAGAGTGCTTAATTTAAGGAGTACACTCGCATGCTCCATAAACTCTAAAAAGGACTGCTAAATTTGGTCGCTTAGGTTTGAAGGGAATGGTCTCGACATTGGTACCTATGAGCGTAAGGCATGGTTCAAAATAGGCTACCATGCTAACGAAGGAAAAAGTTAATCTATGAAAACATTTTTATAAATAGAAACATCACATGCGTTTACGTTTAAGCAAATAGTTTAATAGCCCGTATTGCCGTACTTTAAAGTTGTATTTCTTTTTGTTGCAATGGTTGCAAATGTTTTGGAAGGGGTTTGCCGAGTTTGCTCAGTTAAACATCAGTAAAACACTTTCATTTGCAGATTGCAGGTTTGCAAGATCTGGTGGTAGATACTGAAGTAATCTTTAAACCCTTAGGCTTAAAGAAGTGAGTGATATACGAAGCAATTCTATTTCAGATGTGGAGGGCACATTAAAGTTTACATCATATTCTCACAAATGACTTTGTATTTGTGGGTTCTTTTTCCACTCTAAATGTAACGTTCATACACCTAGAAACTCAATCGTACAGTACACAGGACTCGCCGGGTAACTCGCCGGGTTTCAGTATGAGCCTGTGTTTATTTTACGGCAGGTGTTCCCTCTATAGCTAGGTATGGCAGGAATATTGTTCTCTTTTCCCTTTTTGCAAAATTTTTATAGCTCATGAAAAGTATCCGAGCCGACCTCAGCATCTGTTTATTTAGTAATTTAGTGCAGAACTCACTTTTATTTTCCTAACTGCTGTACGTGTTAGACATATTTTCCCCAGTGTTTGTGTTTTTTACAAGCATTGTCTCAGTATCTTTATTAAGATGCAATTACTAATAAAGTTAAGAAATAAGCACAAGAAAATAATGTAGTCCTTGAATGGTTTATGATGTATTTGAATGCAGATATGAGTGTGTCCTGGTTCACATAACAATGCAGTCCTCTGTCTCTATCTAGTAATTAGCCATGACGTTCAGCAACTTTTCCTCAGCGCTGTAAGTGGAAGAGGGTGTGTGGGGTTTGTTCACTAGGGTGTTAAAGATCACAGAGGAATAGCTCATGCTTTGATGTTTAATTGTATTGTAAAACACATTTTAGAATATTTCAGCATAAAGTACAATTCTAGCTGTGCTGTGCTTTGTGTTTGGTGTTCCTTTTGTGTGCAAGTCTGTGTATGTGTGTGTGTGTGTGTGTGTGTGTGTTTGTTTGTCTATGTTTTTTGTGTCTGTTGGTACACATTTAAATAAAAATGTATGTATTTCTGTTTTCTTTCATTCTCACATGGAGGAATTGATGTCTGGAAAGATGGAATGGTATAGAAGAAACTGTCATTGTGAGGGCTGGAAAGATAAACTGAGGAAAAACAAACAGTTGTGAAGAGAAAGTAAGGAGACAGAATTGAAAAGGTAAAGAGATTGACACGGTTGAAGAGCGTGTAGGAGAGAGAAAGAATAAGTGTTTCTGTCCGTTGGGCAGAAATATGTCAGTAGATTCATCTCATAACGTGTGAGAGAGATGTTGTGTTGGGATCCAAACGGTCAACTAGACTAGATTAACAGGACTTCCGGCCTGCTTCTTCCTGTTTCCTGTTTCCTGTCAGGCCTGGTCATCATGGCAGCTGCTTGCTGGGTGGTCTGGGCAGGACAGGACCAGGATGGACAGACCTTAGCGCTACTGACCACGTACACTAATCATGTCACCAGCTCTAGCTTTTAACTGCATACAGGCCAGGCTAAGATACACCTTAAACACCCACATATGGAGCTCACCATATAGACCTCCACCCTTGAATATTTGGATTGAGAGAGGAGGAAAGAAGACAACAGAGAAAGTAGGACTGGATGTGATAAGAGGGAGAGAAACATTTAGAGAAGGATAGGGAATTTATTTTAAACAGTACGCGATGCATCCTGTAAGTTTGACAATTATATTATGAGCCTGGGAGGTATTCGTATAGAGTAGATATGAATGGCTTTTACTGTATTCATATATGTAAGTGTGTCAGTAAAATGTAGTCTTCAGGAATTAGAAAAGCCAGACATAAGGCATTAAAGACTTCACGTTTTATTTCAATTTTATATGTTTACTTTCAATAAAAGATTCCCTGTGGTACGTATTCTTTTAATAGCTGACTTATTGCAGACGAAATCCAGACACCTCATACTGTACGTGGGTAGCTAGTCTCCCAAAAAAACAAATATAGCCTGCCTGTATCTGGAAGAGTCTATTTTACCTGCCCTAGACGTGGTGTGAAATAAAACTGGAATTAACTCCAAATCCTTTTTTTGGGGTGGGTCAGAGGGGTGAGTTGTTTGCTCTTGGTGCACATAAACTCTGAGATGGAAGGCATGTTCCATGATAAAACACAGTGGCTGACCTGTGTCTCTGCCATGGTGTGGTGTGGCATAGCGAGGGACGACTCCTCCCTCACTGTTCAGACGCAAGTCCCACCTCCCCCTTTGGTGTGGCATGCTGTTGGAATTCACCCAATGACAAGAAAAAAAGAGGAGGGGTTAAAAAAAGTGCACATATATTTTCCAGTGGCTGTAGTTTATCTTTGTCACCCCTGCAATATAGCCGAGTCACTCTGAAACATGGTCTGGTAAGACACACAGAGGTTCCTCTGTGCCCTGCCTCACATACTCTAACATCCATCTGAAAGCCCACCGCTGCCACCAATGCTGCCTGCCTGCCTGCCGCCACTGCTTTCTGCCTGCCGCAATGCTTCACAGCTCACTAATGGGTATTTTTTTGAAGATTCAGTGTTCACAATGGAGCCAGAGGTGTAGGTCCTTATATGCACCTTGTGCAGTTACAAAAAAAATAGATGTTGTTATAATAGTTGATTTGTAATCGTTGACTGATATATAAATGTTAATAATATTGGATCCAAGCTGATTATCAAGTGTGCATTTTTTTAATGCTCCAGGTTATTTTATGTCCCCAAGCCACAGCTCCGTAACCACTAGATCTCTAAGCAGGAAGTACTCAGTTGGAGTCCTCTGTTCTGCAGAGCACACAGCTTTACCCAGGCAGTGTCCTGCCAAAGTCCACAACACTGTTGCTTTCCACTGTCATCTGTGCCATTCCCAGACCAGGGCCCGGCCTTGAAAGAATGTTTCGTACAGGGCTGTCTCGAACACTCAGTGCCGGGGTGAAAAAAGGAACAGAGAGGGAGAGACGCAGAGAGACTGAGAGGGGGAGAGAATAAAAGAGAGAGACAGACACGTTCCTAAAGCTGACTTCATCTGGGTGTTATATAGCTGTGAAGGCAGTCTATTTGTATTGCTCAATGTTAGACAACACTGTCCGTCTTGAAGAATGTACCCTTTCTACTGCCATGTTCTAAATAATTGGCAATGTGTTTCCATTTTTAAAAGGAGTTTAACGCTTTGATTGTCTGAAGTCGTTTAGGATGTTTCCAGGTTTTTTTGGTAGATTTTTGTTGCATTCGAAAAATGTAAAAAACTTCACAACATATTAATAATAACAGGTAAATATAACTTATTGAGCTGTGCCACGCAGAAAGGTACATCTTCAGAAACTAATTTGGTTCAGAGTGAAATGAGAATTTCAGCAAGTCAATATTTCAGAATGCTATAAGGTACATTAATAATGTTTTTCATTTTCTTTATTAAATGAAACACGTTTTATTTTATTATTTTCTATACTACGGTAATAATTCTTGAATTCAACAATATGTTTAGAAGCTTTAGTTTACATTTAATAAAGCTACTTTATCAGCTAAATTTCAGGTAGTTTTCATAGTGCCAAATAGGAATTTGTGCCACTGAAATATGCATTTAGGATAAGTGTGCTCCATCATATGAAATTGTGTATCTTTCCTGTGCAAGTCTACAGAGTAACATGTGTAGGTGTCACCGCCTGGAATGGAGGGGTAGGAACGGACAGGGAAAATGACTTATATAAATACATTATCTCTCTCTCTCTCTCTCTCTCTCTCTCTCTCTCTCTCTCCCTCTCTCCCTCTCTCTCTGTGTCTCTCTCTATATCTATTCACTTTTTAAGGCTTTTCTGTCCAGCTCGCTGTTTGCTTTGATATATTGACTTTTCCTACAGTGGCTCTTCCAAAGTGCGGCTCGTGATGTCATTCGTTTTATTCACACTTTGTAGATGCAATGTCTGGAGAAAGTGAGAAAGTGACAGCGAAAGAAAGGAGACAAGGAAAGAAGGAGAGACCAGAAAAGATGGATGGAAAGAGAGAGTTGCGGGAAAGGAGATTTGCAGTGCGGTGTTTCATGTATAATGAATGAGGGGCACTTTGTTTGAAACTTCAGCCTGGCGCTTCACTTCAAGCTTTGCTGGGCAGAGTGGGGCCTTGTGCTCAACACCAACCTCCCTCTGGGCTCTGCTGATGGATGCTTTCACCTGGCTGCCACTGTGGACCAGCCCAGTGGAAAAACAAATAACTCCTCTATGTGTGTGAGTGTGTGTGTGTGTGTGTGTGTGTGTGTGTGGTGTGTGTGTGTATCAAATTTTATTTGTGACACGCTTCGTAAGCAACAGGTGTAGACTAACAAGGAAATACTTACTTACGGGTCCTTTTCCAACAATGCAGAGTTAAAGATAAAGATTCAAAATAACATGGCTATATACAGGGAGTCAATGTGCAAGTGTACGAGGTCATTGAAGTAGCTATGTGTATATATAGGTAGGGGTAAAATGACTAGGCAACAGGATAGATAACGGTGCCTTTGTGTATCTCTGTGTCAGCTCAGACAATAAAACGGGATGAGGAAAGAGGGTTGAAGAGGGAGGGCAGGAGGTGAAGAGCAATGAGTGTTTGTATAGGAACAGAGCTGCAGTGACACCCAGGCTCCACTAAGGAGAATACTGGCACCCAGCTCACACTTCCTAAGTAGTGCTCCCTACAGCAATAGCCCTGCCTTGTTATTGACTTTTGTCTGGGGAGTGTATCGCTTTGTTTAATGGTCTAACAGTTAGGGTCGTAGTGTTATATTCTCTTGATTTTGGCATCGTTGTACCTATCTATCTTTCTATACAGCATGTTTATGTTTTTTGTGTGTGTGAGTGAGCGGTATTGTTTGGGATAAAAATGGCCCCGGTCTTTTTTTTGGCACTGTGCTGGGCTCATGGTTTATAAATAGTTGAGGAAGTGTGGGGGGATACCTACCGTGCTGGTCGCCCTCCTTCACAGGCCCTCTGAGGGCTTCTACGTCACATCCCTCCCCATTACAGTGCTCTTTCGCTGGGCTACTCCAGTTCAGCCCCCTGGGGGACTACCAAACAGGATAGGACTCACATAGAGGGTGTGAGAAAAGTCAAGCCAATGAGAAATTCCTCTACAGTAGAAGACGTTGCTGTTGTCGTCTTAGAGTGTAGATTTGAGTGTGGTCGAATAAGGTGACATTTTGGAAAATGAGGCTAGTGAATTGGTGATAATTGCATGTCTCTCTGATTGTTGAGACTATCAGCAGTGATGACAGTATTGGGCTGTGAGGGTGGTGTTGTGAGAGGAGTGTAAAATGGGTTGCGCTGGAGCAGTCTTTTCTGACACCCACTGCGTCTGTGTGTGTAAACTGGAGGCGCGATGTCCTCACTGTTCTTTGCCGTCTATATGCAGACCTGTCATGTTAATTTCATTTCACAGACACTCTTTGCCTCCCTTTAGAAATAGTTGTTTTCACACTGCACTCAGTCATTGGGGGATCAGGTCTCAAATGTAGTGGGGCGTTTTTAAATGATTTTACATTTATTGAAATTCCTCCCATATATAGGACACACATGGAATCAATCTTTGAATTGATTTGATTAATATTTATCACGCTTCTGTTAACTGCTGGTGAGGTTCAGTTTGGTTATGCAGCAGTCGAGGTGGAAGTAAGAGCAGGGCTGCATGTACCCTCGCGTAATTTGAATTAATGATGTTGAGTGATCTGAGTGGATAAATACTAGTTCTGTTGGTTTTTCCTGCTGCCTCTCAGTTATCCCTGGAGGTCCGAGGTCCTACCCTCACGCACCCATCTTAACCTCCCTAGGATCCAGAGAAAGAGGCCTTGAACCCCTCCCTTGGCTGCAGAGAGAGGGGCCTGGGCTTCACCCTGTCCCAGCTGCAAAAGGCATCCACAGGACGTCTTTTATAGAGGAGCGAATTGGCTTCCTCTGAGTAATTAACTCAGTTCTGAGGGAGGGTAGAGAGCTAGATAGACAACACACACGCAATGCGAGTAATTCCATTACACATTCCATCCCTGCCTTTGGCATCTTACCTCCGGTTATTGTTCTCTTTCTAAATGAGCAGCACTGTGCACTGTGGTCCTCTTAATGGTGGGCCCATTATTATATTAACTAGGGCATCCTTGTGAAGACCTAGAGGGAGGGATGGAGAGAGAGGGCGCGAAGGAGAGAGAGAAAGGAGGGAGAGAGAGAGAGAGAGAGAGAGAGAGAGAGAGAGAGAGAGAGAGAGAGAGAGAGATAGAAGGGAGAGAGAGAGTGCCAGGGCTGGCAAGCCTCACTAGTTATAATCAAGTAATAGACCAGTGTTTTCTTTTCTGAAGGGAATAGTACTGACTGTTATTAATGTGCTTTTGACAGCTTAATATGATAATGGGGCTATGATTATTCTCAGAGAACAGACCGTTTTTTTTTTTTATGTTCTTCAAAATGATGCCATGCAGCCTGTCGATGACCCACTTCTCAGATGGTCGAAAACAAGGAAGAGCAAAACTCCACAGGGAGATAGGAAGAGAGAGCGATAGAGCAAAGAGGGAGAGGCGGGAAGAGAGAAAGAGTAAGAAGGAAAAGCTCTTGATAATTTTTGCCGGAAGTAAATTCATAATCCTTTTCTGACTCCCCTCCTCCCCTTCCTCCATATTTTTACTTCTCCTCCTCCTCCTCCTCTACCGTTGAGCTGCCTACCTTCCTGGGCTCCTCTTCCCTCTAGTCTAATCGGAAGAGAAACGCTGGGAACGATAACAGGGATTAGCTTCCGATGCTCGCTAGCTCCCCTCGGTTAAGTACACATGTAATGAGTTGTTTATTTGGGATAATGCGCAGCAGAAGCGGCAGGGGCCCAGAATTGCCTTTCCCCCCTACAAACACACACACACACAGCCCTGGGACAGGTCGCTTACTGGACTGGGTGGGTCAGGGGGAGAAGAGGGGGAGGAGGGTCCTTCATCATTCTCAGCCCATTCTTGAGGTCATGTGGCCTGGAAATTTTTCTCAGGCTGGAGAAAAAAACCTCAAAACTATGAGAAAATTAAGGGAGGGAACGGAGATAGAGAAGGAGAGGGAGAGAGTGAGAGAGAGATATGTGCCCACCAGTGTGAGTGTGTGAAGTGGAAAAAGCCGTTGGTTAGTGAAAGGGACGTGCTCTCTATCATTATCCGAGGGTGGGGGGTGCGAGGTTATGTGAACGGTGCAGCTGTGCTCCGAGCTGAGGGATTTGAGGGGGGAACTCCAGCTAAGCATCCAGGTTCTTCACTGTACTGTACAGTCGGACCAGAGCTGAGCCTTGTGAACCAAATCCCCCCTACTCAGCTAGCTATTCACTTCCCAAATAAGAAACAAATAAATGTTGATGGCAAGGATAAGACTGCAGAGGTGAAAAAACACAGACATGATTTATATATGCCTCTCTAGGCATTTGCTGTTTTCTTATCTCTTTTTATCTCTGGTCTCAAGAAACAGTTTTTATTCAGTGCAGATGGAAATTAGGATCAGAATAACAGTCAAAATACATGAATGAACGTTTCTGAAAGCACTATTAAATGTTTCCTTTTTAGTTTGATACGATTGAATCTACAGATCGTCAGCGGAACGTCAGAGAAAGACCAAACTTCTCTGTCACCAATTCTGATCACATGCTACAGAAACAGGGCTAGAGCGGCGACAGTGAGACAAGAGAGGGATAGGGGGAGAGAACAGAGCAAAGCCTCACTGTGCTGTGCTAATGGATTCAGCCTGCCACGGTATCCAACAACAAGGCAAAATATCACACATCTTCACATCACACGCTACTCCTACAACAACGACACACACAGAAAGAAACCTAGCTCAAGAACCGAGGAGATGAAAGCAAGCAAGGTGGATATAATGTGAAAGAAGTTGTATGGAAGTTTCTGGCGGGGAAATTAAAAGAGAAAGAAAATCGCTTGTATGTTGAGAGCAAGAGTTAACTAAAAATTGCCTTGCTACATGGCACAGCATATACAGTATCACTTGGTGAGGCGAAAAGGAGGGGGAGTACCTTGACAGATTTTCTCATGGCGCGCTGTGGGCTAAAAATAGGGCTTGGCCAAAGCGGCAGTAGGGTTTTTGGCAAGAGGGGCCATCTTTGTGTGATACAGTGGCCTTTGCTATAGTCACGTACAGAGAGGAGACGAGTGTCTCTGCCAAGACGTGTAGCCATGCGGCAGTAATTTAATATTTGTTTGTCTCTTTTCATTTTCTCTCTCTTTCTCTCTCTCTCTCTCTCTTCCTCCTCCTCCTCTCTAGCAGGGGTTAAGTAGCAGTAAGCTTTATCAGATCACCCGGGCTGAGGTCTCTTTCAAACCTCTTTTTGCCTTTTTGATTTTGTGCAGCTGTGCGGGCTCTTTAATCATACGCTATCATTTTTCACTTGCTCTCCTCTCGTCCCTTCTTCTTCTTGTCCTCCCTCCTCCCCTAACATATGTTAATTCGCTGCTTTCTGTGACAAATTACGAGCTCTGTCTTTGATGAGGTCGGGTTGTGATGGTGCGGGGAGTGGAGTACGGTGGAGCTGCCAGCCCCTCGCTGGTCCCCCTAACCACTCCAAACAGGAGCGCGGCACCCAGCCGCCGTCTAATGAGAGGCTTGGCCTGGCTCTGGCATGGGTCTGGGCTTGGAGGGGCCGCCTCCCAGCCTCATTCAGCTCCACTAACAAAGTATGATCTGTAGGTACGCCGCCTGCCCGCCCGCCCTCCGCACTCAACACAAACTTTACCCTCCCTCCATCACAGACACACACCACTGTTGCTTAGAGGGCTGTAGGAGCAGGCTGCAGCTCAGCTACTGGGCATGGATTAAGCTTTTCTTTCAAACTCTGTTGATATACCATTGATATACTTAATCAATAACGCTCGAGGGGGTGTGGTGTTTGGTCAATATACCAAGGCTAAGGGCTGTTCTAATGCACAACATAACGCGGAGTGCCTGAATACAGCCCTTAGGCATGGTATATTGGCTATATACCATAAACTCTCTAGGTGCCTTATCGCTATTATAAACTGGTTACCAAGGTAATTAGAACAGTAAAAATAAATGTTTTGTCATACCCATGGTATACGGTCTGATATACCACGGCTTTCAGCCAATCACCATTCAGGGCTCGATCCACCCTGTTTATGATGTAATTGATATGATTGTGGGGAGAGTTAAATATACTTAAACACATACTCATTCAATTAGATAAGCTAAAAGTGTCAATTTTGTATTTGTTTCTCTGTATGTTTTACTCTATATTCTGGCCAACTCTGAACTGAAACAATATGTTGTAGTACAACCTAAATTACTGATGTGGGGACATTCAAACTCTGTGTGTGTGTGTGTGTGTGTGTGTGTGTGTGTGTGTGTGTGTGTGTGTGTGTGTGTGTGTGTGTGTGTGTGTGTGTGTGTGTGTGTGTGTGTGTGTGTGTGTGTGTGTGTGTGTGTGTGTGTGTGTGTGTGTGTGTGTGTGTTACAGAGATACTACCCGGAAACATTACACCAGTCTTGTTTAAACAGACGCTAACTGGAACATTCGCAGTTTAATGATGTGCAACGTCAACAGGGCAACAATGCTGGCCAATAATCAACCCAATCAGCTTGCGGTAGGCAGAAAAAATAAGAGGAACTGTGACATCATGCTAGCAGACTGGATCACATATTTTCCGATAAGCCAGGGAGGGAACAAGGGATCAGAGTCGTGGGGTATCAGAACCAGTATTTTTTCAGAGCTCTCTCTCTCTCTGCTCAATTCTCTACCCTCTTCCTCTCTCTCTGCTCGACTCTCTACCCTCTTCCTCTCTCTGCTCGACTCTCTCTCTCTCTCTCTCTCTGCTCGACTCTCTTCCGTCTTCCTCTCTCTGCTTGACTCTCTCTCTGTCTCCACTCTGCGATCTAGGTTACTCGGTTTCCTTATGGAGCACAGGGACTTAAAAAAAAAAACTGAAGGTTGAATTTATGAAGGACATCCTTGTTGAAGTATGCAACCTTCTACTTCTTTGCAAATTACCTCCACGCTGTGCACAGTCTCGGTACAAGGCTGTGGCTCTCGCTTTAGATCAGCCAGACTGTTAGAGAGAGATACACAATACCACTGTAATGTTACACAAATAGGAATGCAAAGCATTGTTGTTCATCATTGCTGGACTTTGAGCAAAGTGTGTTAAAATAATACCACATTACTCTTGCAAAGGAATGGTTGACGTATTTATACCGAATTCAGGCTTTATGCAATACAAGACAAGCAACAGGTAATCATCAAGCCTCGATCCGAAGTCACAGAGAGGAAGCTTTTTGGCTCAAGGCTCTGTACATTTAGGAGGCTGGTAAAAATATCCTGGACCATTTACAGTAGCAGTCTAGCCTGCCTATTCTGGTAGATATACTCAGCATTTAGCTTCTAGTGGCCTAAATGTTACCATGGGAGCCTGATGTGAAGGGTTGCTATGCCATTTTTTTTTTTAAGGCTGACTTGACCTAGTATACCCGAAACCCCTCCCCAATTGCACACACACACATTCACACGTGCACACACACACACACACACTCCAGAGTTAGAGTCTGCGATCCGATCCAATCCGTGCCTACGTCGTTGCCTCCAAACACCCCATCCCCTTTCATAGCACAACCAACATACAGTACCAGTCAAAAGTTTGGACATATCTACTCATTCAAGGGTTTTCCTTTATTTTTACTATGTTCTACATTGTAGAATAATAGTGAAGACATCAAGCCTATGAAATAACACATATGGGATAGTGTAGTAACCAAAAAAGTGTTAAACAAATCAAAATATATTTTTTATTCTTCAAAGTAGCCACCCTTTGCCTTGATGACAGCTTTGCGCACTCTTGGCATTCTCTCAACCAGCTTCATGAGGTAGTCCCCCTGGAATGCATTTCAATTAACAGGTGTGCCTTGTTAACAGTTCATTTGTGGAATTTCTTTCCTTGTTAATGGGTTTGAGCCAATCAGTTGTGTTGTGACATGGTAGGATTGGTATACAGAAGATAGCCCTATATATTATGGCAAGAACAAGCTCAGGACAGTCAATACGGAACATTTCAAGAACTTTGAAAGTTTCTTCAAGTGCCGTCGCAAAAACCATCAAGCACTATGATGAAACTGGCTATCATGAGGACCGTCACAGGAAAGGAAGACCCAGAGTTACCTTTGCTGTAGAGGATAAGTTAACACTTTTTTTGTCGCTACGTGATTCCTTGTGTTATTTCATAGTTTTGATGTCTTCACTATTATTCTACAACGTAGAAAATAGTAAAAATAAAGAAAAATCCTTGAATGAGTTGGTGTGTCCAAACTTTTGACTGGTACTGTATGTGTGAACACTAGAGCAGAGAAGAGGTTATAGAGAGGTCACACTTCAGTAGCACCTATGACTTGTTTTAGTGTTTCCTCATAGACGCTGCTAGTAGGTCTATTGTCTATTAACACTTGCATATAGAACTTAGTATAGACACCAAGACAGCTCATGATGCAACTTTTGTGTGCTGATGGATCCCAATATATATATATATATATAAAATATATCCCTCAACTTCCCCATATTTTTCTCTGTGTCTGTCTTTCTGGATCGGCCATGGCGAACAGAGGGGGAAGAAAAAGGAAGCAACTTTGGCAAGTCAGTCCCATAATGGAGTATGCAAAATAGATTACTGTACACAATAACACAATACCGCATACAAGACAGAAAGTGCTAAAAGAAGGTGGTGAAAAGTGAATAGAAAATAAGCTGGCACCCGCGCAGGAGTGTTAGCCATGTTAGCTTTAGCTTGTGTCTCTAATTGGGGCCAGGAGGGAGCATTTAATAATTGCTGTCAGAAGATCACATTTTATTATCTTCTTCACAGCCACTGCTGTAGGGTAGAGTGAAACAAATTGTCATCAGAGATTTCAAAATGAACAAAGCTTTGAATTAGGCTAATTTAGAATTAGCAAAAAAGAGAGAAAGAAAGTGCGATGGAATCATCAGCGGATCATCGTCGTCTAACCACGTTGTCTGGTGTTAGAAGACGCCACCGCCACGAGACGTCACGGAAGTTTGCAGCGTTTGAAAAGGAGACAAAGCGGGCCCCACCCCCTATCCCTCCGCCCTAACCCCAACCCCAACCCCCACCCCCGAGCTGCTGAACATTGTTAACTATATCAACAGACATTGTCATCCTTGGCGGAGAACATAATTGGGGGAATATGTCAGTGATTTGTTTGTTCTTAGTGACATGGCCGTGGGCTGTTATCATGGGGGTGGGGTAGTAGTTATTGAAGGGAAATGCTTTTATTCTTTATGGCTTGTTTTCCCTCCTCCTTTCTCTGTCTTAGTACGATAACATAGTTTCATAAATGGTGTTGGTTTACTTCATCAGCATCTTTATGAGTTGAAGCAAGTCAAAAATCTTTTGTGACTGTAGGGATAATGTGTGTGTGTGTGTGTGTGTGTGTGGTGTGTGTGTGTGTGTGTGTGTGTGTGTGTGTGTGTGTGTGTGTGTGTGTGTGTGTGTGTGTGAGAAACGAGAGTCTGTGTTTTTTTTATTTTTTATGTTCCAGTCCAGCAGTCTGTGTCTAAATGGTGGTTGCACCTGTGGCCTATAGACCTACGTAGCACCATGTGATGTTAAGCAGTGGTTGGACACTTACTGAAAAACATTACCCCTCACAGATGTGTATGCTTGAGGTGAACGTACTGCACAGACTGTGGGGAAAACAACGTGAGAGAGAGACAGGTGGAGAGCGAGAGAGGAAGAAGGAGAAGCTGCGGTGATCAGCTGAAACTAAAGCAATGTGATTCAGCGTTGAACAATGGTTGCTTTCTCCACCACAAATGAAATCGCTTTCATGTCCCTAACCATTGCACCACCACTACCACCTCACTCTTGTACACCTTCATCCTCCTGCCATCATCCCCCACCTGGAGTCTCATTTATCAAAGGTATAAAAAAGATTATACCTTGCGTGCGGCAGTTTTCCCGCAAAGGTTAGTATTTATTCATTTTTAACTGGGAAAGTGTGCGTATCTCCACACAAATTTCAGACCATGCGTACGACCAATTTCTATTGGTTGATCAACTGTATTGCAAGCTTTTGGGGGAAATTGAGGTTTTTGATGCACTGGAATTATAATAACGGTAGGCTAATGAAAACATTCAAATGTAGACTTAATGATAAATCAGATGCATTTGCCAATGGAAAGAAGATCGCATAGCAGCATGTCGCCTAATATATTTATTGAACTTTTATTATATAGGCCTAAATCATAATCATATTACAGGACATGTCTCTCCGTTTCTGACATGACTGGTTTATTCCCGCTACACAACAAATATTAGGCTACCGTTTATCCAGAAACTGTAATGGCCCTATTCTAATATCTCCAAATTATACAGCAAATGAGGCCATTTTTGTTACCATAAAAGATGAACGGAGGGCGTTTTCCGAGCAAGGTTGTAGCACTAGTTCACGAGCGCACAGATATGGCTCAGATTTGTTTCATGAAAACGTGTGTATATGTTGCATGCAACAGTTTGATAAATCCCAATCATTTGTGGCACACGCAAACCCTTGAATCTACACATACACCAGAATTGAATAAGACGCACGGGTTGATAAATGAGGCCCCTGGACCCTGATGTCTTTTCAGTGTGGCAAGGATTGTTTTACTCACTCCATCGCCCTCTTCATCTTTACTCATGCCATGGAAAAACTAAATGCTCACACCACAGCAGTGATTCATCAGAGCCTTTCTGGGGCGTTCCCAAATCATGATTATCTCTACTTCTGTTTTTCTGCTCTTCGCTGCTGCACTTTGGTCCACCGTGGCACACGGACATTGGTGTGTCAGATTCGCCAGTCTGCCCACTTACTTCACTCTGATGAGTAGCTACTGTTCATCCAATAATCTGCCACAGCACCCAGAGAACCAGCTTCTACATGAACACTTTATCATTCACAACA
The DNA here is from genome assembly GCF_965601325.2 of Salmo salar. NCBI lineage: Eukaryota > Metazoa > Chordata > Actinopteri > Salmoniformes > Salmonidae > Salmo > Salmo salar. The sequence goes on along the minus strand of NC_138310.1, from coordinate 11,584,925 downwards.
TTACATTATTGCGTAATGCCCTTCCAAATAATATCATTGGCCTCTAAACCCAACATATTGTCCATTGAGGTATTGTGACTGCTTTGATTGTTGTTTTAATCACCCGCTCAATCCATGATAATCATATCAGCTATTGCATGCATGTACTGTAGCTACTGTCCCCAAGTCACGTCGCTAGTCCTGATGGCCGCTGATGCAGCAAAAGCCAACAGGCAGGCAAGTAGGCAGGCGACAGGGAGCAGTATTCAGCTGTCCGGCAGCTCTCCCTCTCACTCGCTGCTTCCATTGGGCCCATGAAGCAGCTGCAGTTTTACAGCTATTGGCCTGCTTTCAAAGGGGGTTGACGCATTGTGTCAAGTCCCCTCGTCCTTGGGGGAGTCAGCAATGGTCTATGGAAAGACAGCTCTCACCTGTCTCCATTTTGGCTCTGACAGATGGCTACCTGTCTGCCATTCGGACCCTGTTTCCCTCTGTCTCCTCCTCCTCTCCCCCCTGCTCTACCAGGTCAGAACACAATACTGTAGTAATCAGCACTGGACTTAAAAGCCCCTGTTACCTCACAGCCTCTCCACTGAGAGAGGAGTTGAGAGGAGTTAAAAAGGTTTTATTTTTCTCTCAAAGCACACAGAGATGAAAGACGAGACCACTGTGTGCTGAATGGATTTCCATTGGTCTAATAAAAATGCATGGCAACAGAATGCTAGTTGGAAATGCAGAGGTTCATTGATTGGATGAGGTTTCACCATAGACCTCTTGTAGCTTTTTTAGGTAAGTCAATAACCAAGCCTCTGTTATTTGAATTGAATTACTTGCATATGCCACTTTCTTATTGTGTGTTAATAAAAGTATATAAATATTGTCTGACTGAAAAACGGACTTATTGTCCATTACACATCAGAAACAAACTAGAGACACATCATCAACCTCCTCATATATGTTTTGTTTTCTATTTAAAGCAATTTCAAGGCTTCAGTTTTTTTTTTCTACTCAAAACTCATCGTGGGCGGGCAGGGTACTGTTTGGAGCTGTAAAACCAATTTCCACTTGATGCAGTTTTTGTGGAGGAAAGCAATTGCAGTTGAGGTGCTGAAAGGATGCTCTGTAATGCACAAATACAAATGCTCCTCTCTCCTATAAGGTTTTAATCTAGCGTAGTAACTCAAAAGGCCTCTATTCACCCAACACTGCCACACAAATATGCACTTCATCTATAATGTCACACGATCGCTTATAAAGCCTTTAGTTTGGTCTTTTTTCCATCCTGTTTTTTCTAAAGGATATTTAGAGAAGGCTTAACGGGTGTTTTTGAGAAAACTTTTATACAGTAGGAAAAAAGGGCTTTAGTCCTCTCGGTTTAGGTTTCACAATCACAACAATGTGTCCTGTTGCATCATGAGGAAATCCAGATCTGATGGCGGGCAGTGCGGTTGTGGTGATTTTTTTCTCTTGATGGCTAAAAGCTGGAGAGATTTCTTCCAGAAGTCTTCTTGCCACAGAAGTGCCTTGTTTCATGACATGGGACATGGAGGGAACCTCTGATGGTCTTCCCAATGGTCTTCCCAAGGGTAAGACGCTGACTGGTTGAGGTGGGCAGAAGACTCGGACATCTCTTTCTCTCCGGCGGAGGGCTAGGGAAGCGCAAGGAGTTTAGGGAAGGAAGCACCTTTACACCTTTAATTGTCTGTGGCTGCTGATGTCACATCCTTCCGCTGAGTGTGCTGTGTGTGTGTTTCCTGCCTTTCTGTCCACTGAGGTCCTGGGGGCGACTGGGGTGGGGTAGGGGGAGTGAACAGGGGGTAGAGGGTCTAATGGTGGGTTGGGGTGTGCCATGAGGCGAGTGTTTGGGTTCGGGGTTTGGGGTTCGGGGTGGGTTTAGAGTGGATACAGGGCTGTGGAATTGAGGTATAATATGACGTTAGTCTTTAATGATACGCCTAGATCCAGTTCACCAGCTAATCCAATCAATGTCAGATAGAATAGACTTTGTGAAAATGAAGAGGCAACTTGCCTCCCTTCTCTCCTTAAAGCTGCAATATTTAACTTGTTGGGCGACCTGACCAAATTCACATAGAAATGTGAGTTATAGATCTGTCATTCTCATTGAAAGCAAGTCTAAGAAGTGGTAGATCTCTTCTATGTGAGCTATTTCTATTTCTAAGTTTTGTTTTTGCATCTTTTACTTTTGGTTTTGTACACCAGCTTCAAACAGCTGAAATACAATCTTTTTGGTAATGGAAAACATATTTCATCGCGGTTTAGATGGTACAATGACTCTCTACACTATAAGTGCTTGTTTTGTCACATAAACTGAAATTAGGCAAGCTATTCAAATTTCTGCATATTGCACCTTTAACAATTGACAGTTCTCTCTCCTCAAAAACATCTCTGTTTGCTAATGATCCAACTGTAACATGAGTAAATAGAAAGAGGCATGTACCACACACACACACACACACACACACACACACACACACACACACACACACACACACACACACACACACACACACACACACACACACACACACACACACACACACACACACACACACACACACACACACACACACACACACACAATCTACACAGCCTCTGAATTGGAAGAACGCTTGAACACATTACACCATGATACACTGCTATCAAGCTAATCCCAGATGTACATTCTGCTAATCTCTTTAGCTGCTAACGCGTTAAATTAGCCCTAATATTTGGTGTGATTCACCACCAGCACAGAGGCCCACCTACGCATGGGCGACAGCCCAGGTTTAGGTCATTCTCTCCTGTATGTTCCTAAAGGACATGGGGACGTGGAGGGAGGGAGAGGAATTGATAGCCATTCGTCACCGTGCCTATCTGGGTCTGACAGACGGAGAGCGCTGCGCTGGTTGATGTGCCACACAGAGGAGTCACTGCCTGTAATGACATTAGAGACACAATGAGAGAGGCAATACACAGTCCCCTGGCCACTGTCTCCCCTCTCCCTCCCACAACCAGGCAACACACAGATAAACAGCTGCACCTCCACAAACAGTACACAACTCTAAACACTAGCCCTGCGTACAGTATGACATTTTTTTGTGTTTTTTGGGGGGGATTAAGAGAAGATATATGACAGGGATTATTAAGCGAAACGGAGCCAAGAGAATATGTGTGTGTGTGTGTGTGTGTGTGTGTACTCATATTCAGATTGTTCGGAAACTGTATTAAAGCAGTTTTTTCCCTCCTCTTCAAGGAAATGGGAGTTTATTTTAAAAGAGAGAGGGTTTATTTAATGTAGCATAGACCTCCTAAAAGGTTTACTTACTGCAGTGTAATATGTTATTTCAAATCATCACAACCTAATTTCCTATGAGGATAGAGGATACTGGCGTTTTTTCAATACACATGCTATTACCAAATGTGTATCAGATGTGCTATGGGGAGAGAGCGGCTTCGCCGCCGAGGTGGGGTTCTAGGAAAAGCACCACCAATCCTGTCATGATAAATGTATTTCTCCAATTCTCAGCAACATAGGCCTACCTCGAGTACGGTTGAAAAATATCAAATGTCAGCATATGTTGGTGAATGTGTTCTTCATGAAGAGGACCTGGGTTTCAGAGTTGTTGTCCCTCATCATTCAGTATATGTTGTCGACATATCTTTCTCTCTCTCTCTTTCTTTTTTTCTTTCCTCCCTCTCCCAAAAGCCTTGATTTGCACCAGGAATTAGAGCTGAGGACCAGCCTAGATAATGTTCCTATTTTTTCTCTTCACTCTTTGATTAACTCTGGTGCAGTCCTCTACGACAGAACATGAAGAATACCCTACCTAATATTGAGCTGGCCCATGTTGATTCCAATGTTATCCCACAGTTGTGTCAACTTGGCTGGATGTCCTTTGGGTGGTGGACCATTCTTGATACACACGGCTCCTCCCCTTCATCTACACTGATTGAAGTGGATTTAACAAGTGACATCAATAAGGGATCATAGCTTTCACCTGGATTCACCTGGTCAGTCTGTGTTATGGAAAGAGCAGGTGTTCTTACTGTTTTGCACACTCAGTGGATACAGTGTCTATTAAGGCGAGAAGAAACGCTGCCGACGTGCTGTATATTGGTTTTTGGTGACTAAACACTTGGGAGTGAAGCGACCTAGAATCAAGCCTCATGGTGTACTGAGTGTATGTGTTCCCATCACCCTCCCAGCTTCACTTCTGAAAGAGAGAGAGAGAGTTGGAGAAAACAGAAAGAGTGTTAATTAGTGTTCATTAGATCTATGTGCTGAATCTCCCTCTCTCCCTCCCTTTCTCTCTCCCTCCGTCTGCCTAACAGATGGGAGGGTTGTGGTTAGAGCTCTTCCCCTCCCCCCTGAGAGGTCTGGTGCCTGTTCATAGATCCCTCTTTCTGCTTTTCTCTCGTTTTCTCTCCTCTCTCTTTTTCCCTCTGTCAGCTCTCTCTAGGCTCTGCTACTTTGAGTCCAGACTATTCTGTATAGGTATGGCCATCATTCTTTATCCTGCTCTCTCGCTCCCTCAGCCCATCATTGCTTTCCCAATGTCCACAATGACTTTAGCATTTACCCACACTGGCCCTCCCCCAGTTGTGTTGGGATGCGAACTTTGTAAAGGAGAGAGAGAAAAGAAATCCTTTGGTCTCTCCTTCCTCATCTCTTTATTTGTCTGCTCTGTCCTCTCCCAATATGGTTTGGTTTTGGATTAGTGAATTGGCTTAGTGTGGCGTAGAAAACGTGTTAGTCTTGTAAGTCTTCTCTCTTCCTCTCTTTTCACTCTGCCCTCAAAAGTGTCAGTCTTGTTCTTCTGTGGAGTCCTCTTTGAGTGCATAAATGGCCAATAAACTCAGCAAAAAAAGGAAATGTCCCTTTTTCAGGACCGTGTCTTTCAAAGAGAATTTGTAAAAATCCAAATAACTTCACAGATCTTCATTGTAAAGGGTTTTGACACTCTTTCCCATGCTTGTTCAATGAATCATAAACAATTAATGAACCTGTGGAACAGTCCTTAAAACACTAACAGCTTACAGACGGTAGGCAATTAAGGTCACACTTATGAAAACTTAGGACACTAAAGAGGCCTTTCTACTGACTCTGAAAAACACCAAAGAAAGATGCCCAGGGTCCCTGCTCATCTGCGTGAACGTGCCTTAGGCATGCTTCAAGGAGGCATGAGGACTGCAGATGTGGCCAGGGCAATAAATTACAATGTCCATACTGTGAGACGCCTAAGACAGCGCTACAGGGAGACAGGACGGACAGCTGATTGTCCTCGCAGTTGCAGACCACGTGTAACAACACCTGCACAGGATCGGTAGATCTGAACATCACACCTGCGGGACAGGTACAGGATGGCAACCATAACTGCCTGAGTTACACCAGGAACACACAATCCCGCCATCAGTGCTCAGACTGTCCGCAATAGGCTGAGAGAGGCTGTGCTGAGGGCTTGTAGGCCTGTTGTAAGGCAGGTCCTCACCAGACATCACAGGCAACAACGGCGCCTATGGGCACAAACCCACCGTCGCTGGACCAGACAGGACTGGCAAAAAGTGCTCTTCACTGACAAGTCGCGTTTTTGTCTCACCAGGGATGATGGTCGGATTCGCATTTATCGTCGAAGGAATAAGCCTTACACCCAGGCCTGTACTCTGGAACGGCATCGATTTCGAGGTGGAAGGTCCGTCGTGGTCTGGGGCGGTGTGTCACAGCATCATCGCACTGAGCTTGTTGTCATTGCAGGCAATCTCAACGCTGTGCATTACAGGGAAGACATCCTCCTCCCTCATGTGGTACCCTTCCTGCAGGCTTATCCTGACATGACCCTCCAGCATGACAATGCCACCAGCCACTGCTCGTTCTGTGTGTGATTTCCTGCTAGACAGGAATTTCAGTGTTCTGCCATGGCCAGCGAAGAGCCCGGATCTCAATCCCGTTGAGCACATCTGGGACTTGTTGGATCGGAGGGTGAGGGCTAGGGCCATTCCCCCCAGAAATGTCCGGGAACTTGCAGGTGCCTTGGTGGAAGATTGGGTTAACATCTCACAGCAAGAACTGGCAAATCTGGTGCAGTCAATGAGGAGGAGATGCACTGCAGTACTTAATGCAGCTGGTGGCCACACCCGATACTGACTGTTTCTTTTGATTTTGACCCCCCCCCCCCCCCCCTCCCCTTTGTTCAGGGACACATTATTCCATTTCTGTTAGTCACATGTCTGTGGAACTTGTTCAGTTTATGTCTCAGTTATTGAATCTTCTTATGTTCATGCAAATATTTACACATGTTAAGTTTGCTGAAAATAAATGCAGTTGACAGTGAGAGGACGTTTCTTTTTTTGCTGAGTTTAGTTCTACCTTGTTGGGGTGGATTGCTCTCTTTCTCTCTCTTTCTCTCTTTCTCTCTCGTTCTGGCCGCAGCGTCTCATGGTGGGACGCCATCAGAGAGGTAAATTGGATTGAGCTGCTCTGTGGTAATCTGTCAGGGTGGTGGGTGATTACTGTCGCCAGCCATCCCTTCCTCACCAGGCCTGGAGGAGGTAGGAGGGAGGGAGAGAGAGAGTGAGCTGATGTTGGGGAGGCAGTGGGCGATCTCAGGGAGGACTGAGTTGCCTTGCACTCAAATGGGATGGTAGCAGGTGTGTGGGGAAGGGGGTTGAGGGTTGAGGGAGCGTTAAGGAGCTGGCGGGGGGGGGGGGGATCTCGTGTTTGAGGGAGGGGGGAGGGGAAGGAAAAGGGAGGAAGGGGGATCACCGGCGTGGGGCTAAGCAGTCGTACCTCACATCAGCCGCGTTGGTTGCTGGAGTCAAAGCCCAGATGAAATGTTCAAGACACTGTCAGGTTCTGATTGAGGTATGCTGGCCTGACTGGGGGATTTATATGTTGTTGTACATGTACTGTAGTTGTTGTGTCTTTGTCTGTGGAGTGTTGAGCACCACTGTTAGGCTCTAGTGTTAGTTTGTCTGATGACACTTTCATCTTCCTGAAAGCACTTTGTTGTTTTTACTGTGAAGACTTCTTAAGATTTGTTCAGTGTAACCATAGAAAGTGTTTCGGGAAGAATGAACCACTGTCTGATTTGTTATGTTATTATCTTTAGTGCCGTTGTTTCCTATGGTTGCTTATGCAGTCAGTGGTCTTGTTTCCAGTGTTCCATGTCCGTGTCATTCGCAGTGGTGCTCCAAACCATCATCACATGAGTACGGTTTTGTCACAAGGGTGCGAAAGAAGAGCATGCCTTTGTTGAGGCGTTAATGGGATCATTATGCAGAGAGAGAGAGAGAGAGAGAGAGAGAGAGAGAGAGAGAGAGAGAGAGATCAACAAAATATAAGAAAGCTCAGGAAATGTTTTTATAATAATTTTACCATGGAATGATGTGTATACCTTTGATGTGGAACTACCCCGTTCACTTCCATTTATTTTTCAGCCCCATAACGGGTTACCTTTAGACAAGTCTTGTGAAGCTTGTGGGTGCCGTAGAGCAAAACAACCAACATGTACGTGTGCGTGAGAGTCTCAGCTTTCATATAAGTTTTTAGCTCAAACCGTTCGACTCTACCGGTAGAAGTTGGCACATCTGTTGGACTGACTTCAGAAAAGTCCTGTGACACTTGTGGGGGTCGTAGAGCAAAACAGAGAACACCATCGTGTTCATGGGAGTCTCGGCTTTCCATAGTGGGTTCGTAGTTTCTAGCATGAACCGTTTGGACTCTGCAGATGTTTTTGTGACAAGACCGATTTTCGGGATGTCTCCTGATCTGACAAACACCGCTGACATTGATGAATTGGGTGGATTTAGACCTAACCCATGCAAAAACGAGAAGTCTATACCTTAAACAGACAGATTTTTATGGATTTTTTTTATTAAGCTAATTACATTTCCACGTGGGCACGCCAATCGAATCAAGGGGGCAAGCTTGATCGCCATGTTGGAATGAACATGTGAAACCTGAGAAACTGTCAACCTGGAGACCATTAGGAGCCATCAGGCTATGGGCTATATCTAACTGGCTTGATTACCCTTCACTCCACCTCTCAGGAGAGATGGCCACACCAGTGGCATACAGAAGAACAGGTGTTTTGAACCTGTGCTCTCCAATACTGCGGATAATTCTCACTTGTGCTCATAAAGCAAGATCAGATGGGAGTGTTACAGGGAAGACTTGTGTTTCCGCTCAAGTGAAGGGTCAAATATACAGCAGTGGGGGTTTGGAGGGGCTTTCTTGTGCTTTATGTCACTTAATAAACACATGGATTCAGGTTAGAGGGAGATCAAACAGGAAAGGAAAGATAGGGGGAGGGAAGTGTGTGTGCGTGCGTGTGACTGTGTGTGTGTGCCTGTGTGTGTGTGTGTGTGCGTGTGTGCATGCGTGTGTGTGTGTGTGTGTGTGTGAGCAGTAGAGAGGGAGAGAGAGAGTGAGAAAGACTGACATGTCTTTTGGTGAAGCGGTGTTGTCTTCCACATCAATGTATCCGGGCTCATGCTGCCAGGTGCTGGAAATCTGGTTCAGAAAGGAGAGAAAAGAGAAGAAGGAAAGGGGGAGAAAAAAAGCAAGGTAGATGGAGGGTTTTTAATACGACGGCTCTGACAGCTCTCTGCATTGCACTGAGCTTAAATAATGGGATGCTCATTTGCATAACGAGGGACGTTATCACCTCTACTGTCAAAAGAAAACACAACAACAGCTCTTCTGCTCTTCCCTGAGATAGATTGGGTTGGCCTACTTTAGCACTCTGGAGAGAAGCACCAGAGATCTGGCTTACCCAAGCGCACACACACACATGCACAACCTCTTTGGAAGTCAGCTATTTCACTCTCACACACACCATCGGTCCAGCTCAGCCCACACACAAATGCGAGTGCATGCACTGCACACACACGCTCAAACACAAACAGAAGCGCACGCACAAACAGACGGACACACATGCACGCACGCTCATACACACACACACAGACAGTGGTGTAAAGTACTTAAGTAAAAATACTTTAAAGTACCACTTAAGTAGTTTTTTGGGGTATCTGTACTTTACTATTTCTATTTTTTTTTGTTTTACTCCACTACATTCCTGAAAAATATATGTACTTTTTACTCCCATACGTTTCCCCTAACACTCAAAGTATTCGTTACATTTCAAATGCTCAGGGAGGACAGCAATGTTGTCCAATTCACACACCTATCATTATAACCCGTTGTCATCTCTACTGCCTCTGATCTGGTGGACTCACTAAACACAAAAACTGCATTTGTAAATGAGGTTGGAGTGTGCCCCTGTCTGTCAATAGATAAAAAAAATATTATAATAATTACACCGTCTGGTTTGCTTAAAGATACACTGGGCAGAAATCACTCTACCATTTCCTGTTTGCTAAAATTCTAATAGTACGCCTAATTTCACTTTATGTGACAAAGCAAGCAAGTATAGTGTAGAGAATCATTGTACCATCTAAACCGCTGTGAAATATATTTTCCATTCCCAAACTATTGTATTTTCAGCTGTTTGAAGCTGGTGTACAAAACCAAAAAGTAAAAGATGCAGAAACTAAATTTAAGAATGGGAAGCATAGAAATAGCGTACCTAGAACAGATCTACCGCTTCTTGTGTAGATGCTTTTCAATGAGAATTACAGAACTTCAGTAGTATTTTACTTGGTGACTTTCACTTTTACTTGGGCAATTTTTCTGTTAAGGAAGCTTTACTTTTACACAAGTATGACAATACATAAAAAAATCCCCCACATATATCCCAGACTTTGGTTCAACACACACACACGCACGCACTCATGCACACACACACACACACACACACACACACACACACACACACACACACACACACACACACACACACACACACACACACACACACACACACACACACACACACACACACACACACACACACACAGTGTCCAAGTGGTTTAAGCTCTGTTCTTTATGGAATTTGGTTCCATTTCCATTGTAGGGAATCAGCTCTATTGCTGTGATTTTAAAGGTAAAATCTATAGTGTTTTTGTCTGAACAAGGCAAGGCTAGGTTTTATATCTGCATCCAAGCCAGTCTCCATGGTACCCATTTTGGAACCGTATTGGAGGTAGACTAGACTAGTCATACCTTGCTGTCGTTCTGTCAACAAACTGCTGTTTTTCGGGAGGAACAAACTGTATTTCTTAGGCTGGAGGTGTTGTTACACTGTAGGTGATTAGAGCGTTTAAGTTAGCGGCACTTTCAAAACACTGTCAAACTCTCTGTGAACGAGGCAAGAGCCTGACAGCACTGTCTCTCCTCATAGTCGGCACGGAAATGCAACAAACCTGATTTGCATGATATCAACAGTGAAAAACACAGCGCTGCTTTCACAACATGTTGACGGATTCTTTGTCTTTCTTCACCCTCCCTTGTGGCTGCGATGATGTGCCTTCCCCCCCATCCTCCACCCCGTTTTTTTTGCCATATTTCATTTCACTTAATGTTTATCCTCTCTCTCCTTCTCTCTCTCGCCTTTTCTCTCCCTCTCTCTATCTGTCTCTTTCTCTCATGCAGATACGGATGCTGGAATCTTTGAATTGATCGGAGCAAGTAAAGAAGAAGAAAGAGCAGTTTGAGGAAAGGCAGAAGAAGAGCGAGGGAAGAAAGCGTAACGTTCTTTAGGGAGAGGAGAGAAGAAAAGGACGGGACGATGGGGAGGAAAAAGATTCAGATCACGCGGATTATGGATGAACGCAACAGACAGGTAAGCCCCATGGAGAAGGGAGGATGGATGAGTGGAGGGGTGGATAGGAGGAGGAGTATAGGAGGGGGTGGGGAAACACCTTATTGTGGGCCTGGGAGAGAGGACGGTAGGTGTGCTGACTGAAGTCTTCAGGGAGTCTGGATAGGATGGTGTCTTAGTGGTGGTGGTGGGGGGAGGCAGAAGGGTGTAGGTGGGATAGCAGGATGATTGTTCTGGGTACCCTTGGGGTAGTAGTTTACATAGGGGTAGTAGTGGGTCTTGTTTTTGTTAAATCTAGCGGCCCACTCTGAGGCTAACGGGCAACAAACACTGGTGGCACCCTTTCATACCCTATCACACCATGCCACCCGCTTTAGGTCCTGGCAGTGGAATATTACTATGCATGGGGGTGGGAAGGGAGGGGAAGGGTGGTAGAAAACACAAACAAACAACCAAACAGAGACGGGCTGGTCCAAGGTGGCGTTTACTTACCACACACTGCTGAGCCCGAGAGAGGTGCGTGGAGCTGAGAGAGCGCTGAAAGGCGGACATGCTCCCTCTGTGGCTGAGCTGGTTATTGGGGCTTCTGTAGTTTTCCTCTCAAGGTACAGATGCACTATCTTAATTTGATCTGTTTTTCACAGCAGGAAAATAATCTACGGAGCAATTTCAGTGCCAACCAAAAGTGTATTTGAAATTTATAATTTATAATTTCTATTAGGATATTGAATTGGAATGTAATATTTTGGAATGTTTAATGCACAGATTGAATCATTGAAGTCACAATTTTAACTTGTATTTCATGATTTCAACTGAATTGAATGAATATTTGCATTCAGTTTTAAAATTATGTCTATTTAATTGAATATTCAAATTCAATATTTATACATACATTTTCAAAATGGTATACATACATATTGCATTAATTGTCTGTGTATCAAGTTTACAAACCATCATTTCAAGTAAATCAAAGTTTCAAATATTCAGCTTCTCAGATGCATTCAGATTCAGTTTACAAATTCAGTTCTCTAAATTCAGATTCAAAACCAGTGACAACATCCTGGTACTTTGCCAGCCAGGAAAGTAGAGGAGATAGAATCAACTGCTCTCTGTGGTAAACAGAAGCTTCTGGTGGTTTCTGAAGCCATGTTGAATTTATTTACCTTCTATGAATTTGGCTCTAGCATTTGAACCGCTTTGGCTATAAGCTATTATGACCCCATTCCTGAAAGCTAAGACTCTCTGGAGCATGGATGTGCTCCCCTCTATGATGATCACAGCCGCTCGCGAGTTGCCCTAAGTGCCAGATGGCCAGTCCGCCCCCGCTTGAAACTAAACTATGTCAAACACAAACTGACACATCAAACTAACACGTCTTCAGGTCTCAGGCAAGGTTCTCATCACATAAGCATGGATCACCAAACCATGCGAGTAACCTTGCTGGATCTTGAAAACATGCACTAGTGTAGCAGATGGGGATCTGTGAAACTTACAACTCAGCCTGAAGTGTCACCCCTTGCACAATTGAAGAAGGCCTTTTTTAATAGTGTGGTGAGTTGAAATGTTTCAGGAGGGCGGGCACAAGCTCTAAATCATTTTGACAGTAACCCTCCTAAAAGTCATTCATAAACCTTTTAATTTCCATGTGTACTATGAAGCTAAGTGTTTGTTTCTTTGGCTTCAGGAATGTGACTCAGGTCTTGAAAAATATTTTTTTTTACTGATTGAAAGTATAAGGGATATCGGTGAACAAATGCCGTGGTCAAGACAATGATGGCACCAGTGCAATGAGTGGAGCTTCCTCAGGTGTTCAAAAGTGCATATCAGACCAAGAGCCTAATGCTTCTTAGGTAGTCCTTTATGCAAAGCGATAGTTACAGGGATGGTAAAAACAGCTTGATTTCCATAGCAACATCAGGGAAACTGAGAAGAATGGAGTGGTGCTTCAAATAAGCAGTTCTGCAACATCTTTAATTGAGCCTCTCATTCTCCTTAATTGCCGTCAACAACACATTACGTAAAGAGATTACATGTATAGGAAGCTCTGGGGACAGGTTGTCTGGATACTGGACAGCCAATAAATTGGCAGATGCAAACAGATTATCATTAACAGTTCTTGAGGGCTTGAACAAAAAACGCAGTCTCCGATTTTGTTCATACTGGTGAACCGGCTTTTGAGTTGTATGGTTGCAATATGAACAGTCCCTTATCTCTGGTATATCTTAGAATGCATCATTCAGTTTAAAGTTTAAATTGTGTGCAGCACAATGGAAATATAATGCACAATGTCTCTGGAAAGACTGTCTGGGTTGGAAATACTCAGTGGAGAAAACAGTCAGGCTCGCAACCTGGACCTACATACAGACCGTGGTGAAAACATTTACAAACAAAAATGGAGGACTTAAGGAGACCAGGGTATTGGCCAGACAAAACCTGCTGAGTTCAACAATAAATAGTGGGTGAATTTATCCTCAAGCCGACTACTCTTAAAAATTGTTAAGCTATTTGATGTGTAATTTTTTTATTAAAAAGTTCATGAATAGCAGCTAAATAGCAACTATATACGGCATATAGATAGTACACTGCATAATTAAACAATCCCTAGTAAGCTAGTGTTTTAAGGGTGGACTGACTGTATTGTTTGGCATTAGGCTGGTTTTACGCACATCAACTTTCTATCCAAGCTGGGAGAGAACGCGAGGATGGCTCATGTCATGCAGGTTCATGTTGTCTATACAGGACAGTTGTATATTCTAACAAATCTATTGTAGCTGATTAGTATGCTGTTGCATCAAACATGTATTTAACAATCTGAAATGTTTGAATTTCCAACTTTAATTACAGAACACCTAATTACATTATTGCCACCAGCCAGCAGGCAAAAAGTGGCAGCATTGCAACACTGTGTATAGCTTCGTGAAATGTTAAGACTTGAGAAAATGACGATAAAATAGGCCTACCAATAATTGTATAGCTATTAGCTAATGCAATGCTATACATACCCTGGTACCACAGAAAGCCTATAATCGATTCAACAGGCATGCAGCCGCATAGACATGTCGCAATTTCAGCACCATGGACAGCAATCGGTAGTCTATACTTTGTGATAACAAAGGGTCACCCCACCTCTGTTTTGGCAGAAGTCTGAGGGATGGGCCTAGAGAAATGTAACGACTCTCAAATTCATAAACAGAGCTATGGATACAAGGACTGACCATCCATGATATCAAAATTATAGTTTTAACCATGTTTTGAGGCTATACAGTGTTTGACTAAATGTACTTTGTTTCCAACCATTGGAGTAAAACAAGCTTATATTTTGAGTTCTGGTGGGGTACGAGAGTTGAACTAAGCTCATGAGGCATTTACAAGTTGTATTTTTTAGAATATATATATCTTTAATTTATAAGTCCAAAAATGTATGTAAAACCCAAGATTCTAGATTTAATGTTCAATACATTTTAGAAGATGAGGCAAAAATGTAGATAAAGGCAAAGTATTTACCATCAATATCACACAGCTTGCTTCATTTGTGGCCAGGTCTTAAAGTAACTGTCCAGTGCTTCTAGATTTCTCTGAAATATTATTACTAATAATTCATTACAATATGAGTGAAATAGTTTTCCTTCCAGAAAATGGTGTGGGCGTCATTAGAAATATTGGCCAGCTCATCCTGCTCAGGAGGATGATATCATCCTCTATGAGTAAATAACAAGCATTTTTTAAACAGTCTGTTTGAGATACAAGTTTGAGGTGCGGTTTTTGAAGTATTTTTTTCTCCAATTTATGCTTTGGCCACAAACCAGTATAGGATGAGTCAACAACATTATTTGGCTATGAGTTAACAGAATTTAACTTTTAAAGGTGAGATTTTCAATGGACAGTTAATTGAAAAGAAAAACGACGGAACATCAGCCACACAACCCAGGAAATGGATGGAGAAAAACTTCTCTCTCTGCCCTCCAGGCCCCCAATCCATCACTTCCTGTGGCACCAGTGACCACCGCCACTCTGTCAGCTCCCTGTCAGTCCAATTCGATCCATATGCTGCTAACGTGCCCCCTCCCCTCACAGGTCACACACACCCAGGCTGTCCCTCCCTCCCCAGTCCTCACCACTCTGTGAACCATTATCCCATGCAACTTACTGTCACAACATTCAATGGTTGTTACATCCAGCACAGTTGTTGAAAGACTCTCTTAGATCCTTCTACTGTGCTTGTCATTCTGTATGGCTAACATCTAACAGAGTTGCTCACTGACCCCTCTAACCTTTGACAGTATGATATCTCCACATAAACACTGTCATTGGGCTCTCTTCACACTGCCATTGTGGACTCCCCTGAAGTGGCTGTTGCAGCTGGGTGGACTGAGTGCTCATTAGTGAGACAAAAGAAATAAGAGAAAAAGAGAGATTGGTGAAAATAGAAGGAGGGGAGTGGAGCTGTCATAAACTCTGTTATTTCCTACTTGAGTTTCTGGGAGATCTACATTTTACATTTTAGTCATTTAGCAGACGCTCTTATCCAGAGCGACATACAGTAGTGAATGCATACATTTCATAAAAAATGTTTTATTCCGAACTGGTCCCCCGTGGGGGGGACCAGTACAGTTGTTGCCAGACATCAGTGACAGGTTATTGAGTCAGTGTGTTGTAGTCAAAAGGAGGAGAGAGAGAGATAGGGAGTGTGGAGGAGGTCAGGAAGTTTCAGTGGAGAAGGCTATCACGTTGCACCAGTGCACACTTCCTGTCTGCTGTTATCTCAGTCTCCTTTCCCTCCCTCCCTGTCCCACCGCAGACCGGGCTCACCGGTCGCACCAGGCACTCCGGCTCCCAAGGATGAGGAGGGGAGAGAGGGAGACAGGAAGGACACCTGAGGGGAATCGATGCCACAGATATCCGGGTTTCGCTTACAGAGAGAGAGGGAAGGAGGGAGAAAGAGGAGGGGGTTGAGAGAGAAAGAAAGTGAACAAGCATATAACAGTTTATAACTGAGGTCTCATGTAAGTCATTTTACACCAGCCTTTTTACACATTAATTTGCATTCATATTGATACAAAATCCTTAAATAAACCTTTTAAACAACTTTTGAATAAGCTCTTTTGCTTTTTGCCATACATGGCAATGTTGGTAAAATGACATCAGTTCTCTTATGTCTGAGCCAAGCAACAAGGATATGAAGGTGACCGTCACAAGACAGACAGGGACCTTTGGCACACAGAATTTATTTATAATTTTTTTGTCTAAATGGCTGCCTGGCCTTTGCATATTTTCACTTCCCCTTTGAGGAAACTTCTGTGCGCTTCAGCCAAATACACATCAGAGGTGTTATCTTTAGCCTCCACATTCTTCACATGTTTGTGTTATTTTCACGCAAACGAGCTCCCAGCCTGCCCTGAACAAAACTCTTATGACTTAAAATCTACGTAACGCTCTCTAAATCACAATCAATCCATACACATGAAGGAATAGATCAAAAATTGTTTGAAGTGGTAGATCTTAGTTTCACTCTGACATGTATGTGGGGAATCAGGCCGATGTGGCTGTCGACATTTGACATCTCATTTCATACTATCGTTGCTATTGCGGCGCAATGTAGACATTATGGGAGCCTTTCACCTCTACTCACTAGAAGCGTCCGCTCCCCTGCTCTCCCTGCCTTTTATTGAGTGGCACCGTTCTGTTAGGGCTGTCAGCACCACCCTGCCACCCACCGGGCTCCGCAGCCCACCATGGCGCCATCACCGCGGGCACGGGACCTCCGTCTCTCTGGGCGGCCACTTTGGCCTGCCACCCCCAGGCCCCGAAACACTTCCTCTGAGCAGGGGCACCACGGCCAGGCCTCCCTGGCGTTGAATGCCTGCCCAGAGCTCTGGACAGAGGGCAGCAGTGTTTGAGCCCTGGCTCCCACCCCCCCGGCCACTCAGACCCTCTCCCAGCCCTGGGCACATGAAAGAGCCCCCTGTGCCATAAACGCATGGGCCGCAGACAGAGAGCAGACACACACACACACACACGCACGAACGCACGCACGCACGCACACACACACACTTACATACATTTGTATTTAACACACACAAGCACACATACATTTAAGTAGAAGCACTGAGGTAAACACATCTACCGCTCGTCTTGTCGTTAATGTCCAGGGTCAGCCATCATGGATTCCAGCTAATTGGGTATAATTGAGGGTAATGCAGAGTGACAGTTCAGCCGTGTGTGTGTGTGTGTGTGTGTGTGTGTGTGTGTGTGTGTGTGTGTGTGTGTGTGTGTGTGTGTGTGTGTGTGTGTGTGTGTGTGTGTGTGTGTGTGTGTGGTGTGCGGGCGTGCGTGCGTGCGTGTGTGTGTGACAGTGGGGGTGGTGGGTTGCAAAGGGGAAGAGCCCTTTTGGAGGGGTCATAGGTTAAACATGGATGAGGTCATTAGTCACAGGAAGTAGACCGCTGAACCCCAGCAATCACATCCCTCCCCAATCACATCCCCCAGTCAGGACTCAGAGAGAAGCGAACACAATGATATATCTTTATCTTCTTTCTTATTTTTCTCTTATCGAGACAACCACAGCACCGCAGAACGAGACATGGTTCTTTCACTCACGACAATTGTGCCGTGTCTCCAATCAACAGTGGTGTGGTGAGAAAGCTTGCAAGGTAAATTAACAGCAGGAAAATAATGAGGCCCTCAGGGTATTTCGTCACCCCTGCGCTCCTCCTCTCTTCCCCAGTTTCCCACCTTTTCTCTTCTCCTTCTTCTTTTAGTGATCGTTACCTATGCGAGCCAGGCTCCTCTGTGTCAGCATGCTCAACCCAGAGAGCGCTCGCAAAAATACCTCACCTTTCCTCCACTTCATGCCCTCTTTTGTCTTCTTATCTCTTTTATCTGCCTCTTGTGCTCCTCTTGTACTGCCATTCTCCACTTTGTCCTCTTTTCATGCATCTTGTTTCTCTATACTCGTCTCGTACTGCTATTCTCCACTTTGTCCTCTTTTCATGCATTTTGTTTCTCTACGATTCACATGAAAGTAAAAATATAATTATTGGTGTTTCCCTTTTTCCTTCTTTCCCCTCTATCGTTCAACTTGCGCTCTGTGCCACGAGACATTTTCACCCTCACAAATGAATGAAAAGGAAAACCTATTTTGGTGAATCTCGCCACCAACTAGGCCCTTGCAGAGTAACATCCACAGCGGGCAGTGGATATATTACTTTCCACTTGTGGTTTTACAGAATAAGCAGGGACATACAGCGCACGACCATACTCGGACAGGAGTGCTTTTCTCAGAAATCAGTGCCTCTGGGGAAATAAAAGCCAATGCAGTCTCTGCATTAGCCATTTTTCATATTGTAATGTCGAAACAAAATTCAGACATTACTTATTGATAGACTTTAATTGATTAACTTCAGTTGAAATGTAATCTCTTGCACAGGACCTTTGTTTTTGCTGAATTCAGAAAGTCTAGGAAAGGTTATTAGGAGTGGGTGGGTGCTGGGTGGTGCAGGGGAGTAGAGTAAGCATATATTAGAGATGTGAGCTGGAACAAAGCTCCTGTTGTCATCATGCATCTCCAGAAGCCTGTATGGCCCAGAAGGAGAGTTCAAGCCCAGGTCTTGGTCTCCTCTCCTTAATCCTTTTGTGTGAGTGTGAGGAGTCCATCTCTTCCTGCTTTGGCTTCTGACAATGAGTGTTTGTGTGGAGGGCGTAGGGCTGTGGCGGTCATGAAATGTAGCATCTCCAGGCTTCCACGCATACAAGCTGCATTCAAGCCGCTGTTGTGCGCCTTTGGAACATCTACGATTAAAAAGTCAAAGCATAAATGTAATAACACCAACACAATAAATCCATTATCTATTTTAGTCAGGTCTAAAGAAACATTATGATATGAAGAAAATGTATGTCAGAAGAACAGAATATGAGTTAGCCTACTGTATGTTATCTGGCTATGCTCCATGCCATAGTCTGTAGGTTTGTTCTTTTAGCAGACCAGATATGCTTATAAGTCCCATTACATTATTTTATATTATATGATTTTATAGTCAGAAGAATATAATTTAACTTAGCTGAATAAAATAGAAAGATTATTTTTCTCATTCCGGAGCAAGTGTGCAAATGAAGTGGCTATGTTAAGTGTAAGAGCAGCTGAGATATAAATATAAGAACACTTATTTTACTCCACCCATCAACCACTGTTTGCGGAGCATGCTCTCGCTACGCGACAGGTGATATTCCGCCCAAACTCTGTATGCCACGGGCTCTCCAACCCTGTTCCTGCAGCTAGCCAGTGCTTCATTTGAGAAACCAAGGGAAATCGGTTCGGAAACATCGGTAGTTTTTACAACGAAACATATTTCACTAAACTGTTGACAGCCCTTCTGCACACTTGAGAAAGGAATAAAGAACAAAGAGAGGAGGAGATGGAAACTTATGGCGGTGAGATATTCTGTATAGCTAAAGGTAATGTTTCAGCCTATTAATGATGAAAATATAAAAAAATCCCTATTACTTGGTTATTCAAAATCATATACAAATTCAACAGAATTGTAAGCAGAATTGTAAGGTAGGCTATGTATTGTATTGTATTGCAATCGTAATTTTAATTCAGGTATTTTTTTCGAACTTGGACTCATAAGCCTATGCATATGTATAAGTTCAAATATGCATATGGGTGTTTGAATGAATCATCACCTTAGAAAGTGCTGTCCATTTTGTTGTGTTAGACTTTGAACCTGCTTTTGAACTTCTTTCTTCAAATTGATCGTCACAGCGAGGTGAGTTTTAAAAGTAGGATAGGCGTACTGTTTTGATGATGTGTTTGATGTGATTTTCAATTGTATTTGCATTGACGTCAGAGTGGTTAGAGGGACAATAGAGCCCTGACTACCAGGCCGTTAGTGACCTAATGGTTGTTAGGGTACTTCCAAAACATGTCCTGAGTGCATAAGAGGAGATTACTGTGACTCAATGGTCACGTGAAATTGTACTGCTGTCATGACTCGTGTGTGGCAGTAATACGGTCACCGTAACAGCCCTAGGAGGGCCATGGTAATGAGTGCTGGCCTGCATGTGTCTGTATCTGTGCATGAGTCTTAACAAAATGTTGTGTGTGTGTTTGCTTTGTTAAATGCCTGCTCTCGGTCCCTGTCTTTCTCCTCCTCCCCCCCAGGGAAGTGCAGGCAGGAGGTGGGAAGCAGAAGCGAAGCCATTGTGAAGGGGAAGCCACCGGGCTCTTCCTGTTATGAGAGGAAATGCATACAAATGTGCTTCCTGTGCCCCCCCCCCCCCCCCCCCCCTTCATCCTCCCCCATGTGTGGCGCAGAATCAGCCACTCAAATCAAATCAAACTTTATTTATCACATGCGCCGAATACAAGTGTAGACCTTACAGTGAAATGCTTACTTACAACCCTTATTAACCAACAGTGCAGAAGAGTTAAGAAAATATTTACCAAATAAATTAAAGTAAAAAAATAATAAAAATAACACAATAAAATAACAATAACGAGGCTATATACAGGGGGTACCGGTACCGAGTCGATGTGCGGGGGTACAGGTTAGTTGAGGTAATTTGTACATGTAGGTAAATGGAGCTCCTTGTGGTAAACATGTTTGTCCTCTTTGTTGATGCTGTCCATCATGAGGGGACAGGGAAGGAGGGTGTATAGTATGTGAGGAGGCAGGATGTTCAGCCTCTGACCCGTTGAAGTGCTCTAGCAGACAATGCCAAATCGTGAGGCCTTTGGGGGTTTTATTGCACACTGTATCTTCTCACTGTGCATGACCATGAACCATTCTGTGCAACAATAGGTTTCTAACTCTGGGGCCCCTGAGAATTCTGCTGGGAAAACACACTCATTCACAATTTGTTTGGTTTACAATGTTCTCCCCACCAAACCTCCAGCCCTGATAGCAGCAAAGGTGCTACAACAATGTTCTGTTATTAGCATGTTTTGATATTGCTGACAATAGGATAGGAGATATTGCTAGTCCTCCATTGGACACTCCATTCAAGGCAATGGGGACCAGAACATTGGTTCAAGATCCCATAGCGGCAGGAAGTGCCTGCGGTTACATCACCAGCACAAGGGTCGTGTCAGATGGTTAATTGCGTTCACATGTGGGCATTATGTGAGGTCAGCGATTCACAGGGCAGCGTTTCGCTAAGCCAACCAGTGAAATGCACCACCACTCAGAGAACTAACTAGGCCTACCTTCTCCATGTTGTAGTAGATGTGTTCACATGCACATATGATTGATCAGATGCATTACTTGTATTTTCTATTTCCATGTGAAGAAAAAAAAAACATTGTTCCTTGTGAGGTTGTGGTGCATGTGACTTTGAAAGGGTGTCAGCGTGTACTGTTTATATGTGTGTGTGTGGTTTTTTAGGTGTAGGTGTTAAGATTATGGAATGGCGTTGGGTTGTTATTTTTATGTAGGTGTTACTTGTCATTTGATCAGATTTTTTTTGTTTCTAGGATATAATATGAGCTGGAGACATAGACCCCCACTGTGCCATGTGTGCTGCCAACCACTTTAAAAAAACAAAAGTTGTCAGTTTAAAGTGAGTGGGTGATGCCACCTCTGGGCCTGCATGTTCGCTCAGCAACTGTTCTTCCGGTAGAATGTACCTTTCCCTAAAGCCTCTGGCACCAGAACTTCAACTTCCTGTAAGTTCCTTCAACTTCCTGCCACCTGAGGAAGACACCACTTAGGACGTGTTCCAAACTAGCCTCACATGACCTTCTAGTGGTGTCTTGTTGAGTTTGTCATGTAGCAAGTAGCCAGCAGCAGCAGGCCTAGTTAAGCCTTGGTGTTTGTATTTCTGTCCCACTGCATTATAGATTCCAGTGGGCTTGTTATGACAGTTAATCATCCAGTCGCTACCTGCCTTTGGTCCTTGCGTCTGAACGGGGGTTTGTTTTTTTAGCATTTTGGTATGACTGTAAATGTCACCATGGTATTTAAAGCCCAGCGGAGCCATTCTGTGGTGAATCATTTGAGTTGTACTGAAGTCTAGAGCCTTTTTCATACGTCATTGTAGGGGAGTTGAAAGCATGTCCTGTCTCTTCTTTCAACCTCTGTTGTCTTGAGCCTTGGTGGCCATTCGATATGGAGCTCATTGTGGTGTGGTGACATCATTCCCCAACTCAGAGGGAAGGCTGGGACAGGGTCTGTAGTTCATCTGAGGTTGGCCTATACAGAACGGCGCTGCTCATATCATCGTAGAGAAGAGGATGTCGTTTGATATTCGATTTCCGTGGTGCATCCTGTCAGATTTCATTTCAGGAAAGGCAAAACTCTATTGATATCTATCCGTCTTCTTCTCCTCTTTCAGTCCTGAGAGATTCTCAGCTGCTGAAGACCTCAATGATACACTGAAGGACACTGTAGGAAAGATCTGTATTGATACGTTCAATTATTCCTTCACTGGTACATTGATCTGGTCCATCCATATCTGAAGTTTTTGACTCCAGAACTTTCACACTAGTAGACCGAAACAGTTGGCAGTGCTCCTAATCTCTTCCTAGTAATTTGTATTCAGGACGTGTGTAATTGGTTTGTTATTGGGGAGGTTTAGCTCTTGTGTTTGTGGCTCGTGTAAGGTGTCAGTAGAGAACAGAAGAGACAAACGCTTCAGTTAATCAACATGCCTCGATCATTAGCAACCAGCTGGGCACTGTTCTGGAGATCTCTCTCTCTCTCTCTCTCTCTCTCTCTCTCTCTCTCTCTCTCTCTCTCGCTCCACTCTCATCAGCTTCCTGCTCCAGTCAAAGATAAAGGAGAGGAAGAGATAGAGATTTAATTGAGTATCTATAGTCTTGGTGATCTGGAGAGGTACCAGAAAAGACGACACTTGAATGTTTCTTATTGTCCTATTAGACCCCAGGTAATTATCAGGTTATCACAGGGTCGTGAACCAATCAGATTCCTCCTCCATGCAGAGAACCAATGTAAAAGCACAGGATAGTGTTTATGAAGCAGACACCTAGTAGGTTTCACCTACTACGCTGGTATGGGTCGTGAGGCCCTAAAAATTGTCAATGACTCCAGCCACCCAAGTCATAGACAGTTCTCTCTGCTACCGCACGGCAAGGGGTACCGGAGAGCCAAGTCTGTGACCAAAAGTCTCTTAAAGCTTCTACCCCCATGCTATACGACTGCTGAAGAGTTAATGAAATGGCTACCTTGACTATTTGCATTAATCCCCTTTTTATTTGCACTAACTATCCTGCACTGGTTCTATGCACACTCACTGGACTCTACCCACACACTCACACATACTCTACTCCAACACACATATACACACACACATACACACACACTACATACACTCACACACAGACAAAACACAAACACAACTCACACATAGACACACTTTCACACTCTTTCACACCCTTCACATACGCTGCTGCTACTCTGTTTATTATATATCCTGATTGCTTAGTCACTTTTACCCATATCTACATGAAAAAAAACTACCGGGCCCCTAACATAGAAATCAGAATGTTTCAGATTAAAATAACGTACTGAACAATATGTGTTATTAAATGTACTAACTATAAGCTTCTGCTGCTCTATACTACAATTGTGCAGATTCTAGTTTCCACCGTCATCCTTTGCCTATATTAACAGTATTGCAAACATTTTTGGTTCCTAATGTTAACAAAAGCTGTTTGTGTCATGAGAGTTTTATGATGCTTTATTATAAATAACTACACAATTGGTGACTTATTTTTTACTATATGGTATTGTAGTCAGTTTTAATGAAGAAATTACCAATGCTCCATGTTTCAGATTAAGAATCTATTACCAATTCTTATAAACAAGGCTAATCCTCTTCTGCCCTATGCATAATTCATAAATATATGCCTAAATAACATACCCTAAATTTAAAAAAATCCTGAACTATGTGGACTGCAGGCATAAAAGTGGTACCTACAGAGAACAAGCTTCTGTGAAACTGCAACTGTAGTGTCAAGACATTATGTGGGCCTTCCTGAGTAAGTTCAACAGGAGATAAACCATAGCAGAAAACACTCTGAAACAGTATTTTGCCCATCCCCGGGCAGGCTTGGGTAGAACAGGTTAAGACATTTGTCGTTGTGTTTATTCCCTGTTAACAAAACTCAGAGCTTTCACTGCACCAAGAGCCCAGCGTCGAGCCTTCTTGTGAGCAAACTAATTTATAATGTCTTTAAAGTTTAATTTACTAGCTAACTGGTATTCTTGCTAACTGGATAGCAAGGCTGTTCAACCTGTCTTGGCACATTGTAGATCTTAGATAGTTCTTTATAAGCTTCAGCTTACTGAAGGCACGTTCCCCTCCAGCAACTGTTACAGGCATTGTACAGAAGATTTGAAGTGCAATGCACACCTCTCCAAAAATGCTCTGTAGCTGCATCTCGTGGATGGCATTTAGGAGCTCTACAGGAAAAAATACCATCTGAAAAGTGGCACCATATATCGTCTTTATATGTCGCACTTCATTTTCAAATCCATCTGTGAGATCTTTGGAGTACTTGCTTCTCAATATGTGGCAAGATAAACTAATTTGGTTTTCAGTCATTTTCCTAAATGTAAATATTGGTGAAAACTCCTCGCGTATAGCTGCAATCGTGTGGAACCGCATGTCCAAATGACTGATTATACTATCCAGAGCCACATAAAACACTGTGTTGCGAAATCCAGTGTCTGACTTCTGTTCATCTGCTATGTCATCTTCAGTCTCATCAGGGAAACGTTTTCTTTTTTTCTGGCGGCTCCTCTGTTCATTGTGAAACTGAGTAGTTACACCCATTTCATTTGCCACCATGGAGGCTTCTGCCAGAAGAGCGTCCCATTGATTACGCAGAGTCTGTATTTCTTCCTGTAGTGCCTTAATGTGAGCTTCTTCAGTGTCCAGTGAAATATTTCCTGACTGAAGAAATAGGCTTCTATTCTCAATACACTGCAAAGCTTTTACCCAGAAAGTGAGCAGGAAGATTGCCTTCTCTGGCCACAGTGCTGGATCATCTAAAACCTCATCTTCCTCACTTCGAAACTGTCCATACTCTTCCTTTCTTTTATTGCTTGCTTGTTCAATCTCTTCTGTCACTCCTTCACTGGCACTGCTGCTACTCTTTATCTCCTCTTCCTCCTCCCTGCTCTCCTCTGCATCAGAGTCTGTCTGACAGCTTTCTGCTGAGATTCTGCCTACCTGGGGCTCTCTTGGCACTAGAAAGTGAGTAAACAAAGGGAATTTTAGGTTTAATGTTCGCTCCTACAAAAGGTTACCATACTAAAAATCTACTACTGAAAGAAAAACCTTTTGAACAGTATACATATCAAATAGAATACGTATTTAAGTGTGTCTAAGTCATCATGTGCCTAACTTTACAATTTAAAAATGGTCTAGTTATGCTGCTGCTGCTCCAAAACAACTGCCTCACCTCCAAGGTCCGCTGTTTCAACTTCATGTAGTAGACACACGTTGGGATTTTTGTCTACAGCAGTAGTAGTAGTAGCATCTACAGTATGGGTAGGTAGGCTACATTTTAGGTTTTAATTTTAGTCTAGCTAGCTAACAAATGTCACGCAAATATTGGGGAATACAGTTATAATAATATCTAAATAATAGCTAATTAGCTAGACATAGCTGGTAGCTCATCATCATGTTAATAATTACTGCTCTGACTGAGCCGAGTGAGTCCACTGTAGGCAGCTACCTGTAGCTAGCAAGCTATCAAGCAGAAAGATGCCTGATCTAATTATGGTTATATGTTTAAATTGTCATCCCAGATTTTTTTGTCTAACATTTTTATAAATGATAAACAAAGAATTTTCTTAACATTTAGGGTCCCTACCAGGCTAGGGCACCATGAATCATTCATGTTTTCCCCCCTTTTCTTACCTTTTAACTCTGCAAGGTTTGGAAAGGGCTCGTAATTAAGCATTTCATGGTAAAGTCTTCACCCTTTGTATTCGGTGTATGACTAATACAATTTCATTTGATTTGAACAGTGTTATCGCATCACGGAGGGCCAGGTAACAGACACATGAATTAAACAACTTGCATGGTTCTATTTGGAAACCTAAAGGTACCTTTTATGTGTGTGTGTGTGTGTGTGTGTGTGTGTGTGTTTCAAGATGATGTGCTGAGGTACTGGGCCTCAAACATGCACGCAGGCACGCACACGCACACACATACACACACACAAAGGTTCCTATATGTGAAGACTGCCTGCATGGTTTCTGTGGAGCAACATTTATATCTACCTGGTGCTTCAGGCGCTATATAAAACAAAACTCAGCGAGCAAACCCCTGGGCTATTTTTACCAATACAAAGTTGTATCTCTAAGACTGTTAGAAGTCTTAGCTGTACTCTCGCAAGCGCACAATGAAGTTAGTATGCGTGTGTGTGTTTGTGAGCGAGCGGTTGATACGCTCCAATCATATGAAGGGTCGATATAAAGACTCAGATGTTCTATAATAAAGTGCAGTATGCTTTGATGTCGCCCACAGATGATAAACTGATCTGGCTCATTATCTCTTTAAGACAGATCACTCTCGGTTCCTTAAAATTCTATTCAGCTTCTTTTTTTTTTCTTGCCAGAGTAGATGGACTGTTACAGTAACCTCTCAGTGGGAGGTCGCAGTGGAGAACAGCCATGACTGTTGAGAAATTCCCGCATGCAGCTTCAGTTTCATGATTTATGAGTGGAAAAGCTCTGATTGCGCCAGATTTCTCTTTCTTCACACATTATGAAGGAAAACAAAGAGGTCAAAGACGGTGTTTTATTCTATAATATAAAATAATTAGATGTATTTATGAAATGTGTTAATAATAAAATTTAAGGGAAAATCCAGTTTGGTGTTGACACAGTGGGGTCTGGTCCGGTCAGGTGTACTGTACAAGAACTGATATCCCCCCATTCCAACCCCCAACAAGGAAAACACAACACACATTCCAG
This sequence comes from Salmo salar, assembly GCF_965601325.2. Lineage (NCBI taxonomy): Eukaryota > Metazoa > Chordata > Actinopteri > Salmoniformes > Salmonidae > Salmo > Salmo salar. The sequence goes on along the minus strand of NC_138310.1, from coordinate 11,558,281 downwards.
TGCTGAAAACCTGCCTCCCCTAAATTCACCCTCAGACGTTCACCCTGTAACCTCTCTCACTCTCTCTCTCCTCCTCTCTTCATTCTCCCTCTCTCTTTCTCTCCCTAGGTGACATTTACGAAGAGGAAGTTTGGCCTGATGAAGAAGGCGTATGAGCTGAGCGTGCTGTGTGACTGTGAGATCGCCCTCATCATCTTCAACAGTACCAACAAGCTGTTCCAGTATGCCAGCACCGACATGGACAAGGTGCTGCTCAAGTACACGGAGTACAACGAGCCCCACGAGAGCAGGACCAACTCTGATATCGTGGAGGTGAGTCCCCGGACACCGTACACACCACACATGTTCACACACACATACACACACATACACACACACACACACACACACACACACACACACACACACACACACACACACACACACACACACACACACACACACACACACACACACACACACACACACACACACACACACACACACACACACACACACACACACACACTTTCATATCTAGACTACAAAAGCATAAGGCATCCATCCAAAGTGTACAGGCAACTATCCCTTGGGCTCTTTCTTATAGAGACAGGCCCCTATAGCCCCTGGCATCGGTAAGGCCCCTATAGCCCCAGGCATCGGACATCGGTGAGGCCCCTTGCATCGGTAAGGCCCTACAGCCCCTGTGAGATTTAGCCCATAGTTAGTGTCCCCTTGGCATTGTTGTGACTCGCGCTCCAGGGGACATGTTATCCTAGGTCGCCGTGGCGTGGACATGGGTGATGTAAGCCTGGTAGGACATTAAATGGCTGTGTCAGGTGAGCCGCACACCAGGCCACAGGGACAAGCCAACATGCTCCAACGTGACCAACGTGACCCTGCTTACACAACGGTCACCATGCTGATCTGCCTGACCCTGGTGGCCCACATACAAACACATATGCACACACACACACACACACACACACACACACACACACACACACACACACACACACACACACACACACACACACACACACACACACACACACACACACACACACACACACGTGACTTATGATTACACAAAGGTTCCCTCTTAAACCTACACAGGCACCTGAACACACAAACACACATACCTGGCTGCACACACAGACACACAAAGATAGCATATGAGAGGGACCCTTGACACAGAAGTATAGGATCACTATGTTTTAGGGAGACATAAAAGAGAAGAAGAGGGTTATTTCTTAGTGAAGTTTACTGACCGCTCAAAAGTATTTAAGATTACACAGAATAATGAATGCATGCTCCGTTGTTGTTGTTGATGTTGCATACAGGCCATATCCTTACCAATTCAAGTGGTCAACTAAAAAAGGAATATATGCTATTTAGAGTAGCTTCTATCAAAAGATAGTGCACTCAAAGCATTATCCACATTAATGATGAAAACATAGACACACCAGACCGTATTCATTAGCATAGAATGCATTTAAGGGGGCATGTACTATATATCATGTTGGTAGCCTTAAGATGTGCTCTGCTTACTATTTCAAACCTACTCTCACTTTGCAAATGCAACTGTACCAGATGCATTCGATTATGTTGGTTAAATGCATTGGGCATATGCATTGCTATGTATTAATTACTGGAAAATTATACATTTCAAATTTAGTGGAATGTATTTTAAGAACACATTTTATCCAGTAGGCCTAGATACGGCCCATCTATAATATAGTATTTACATATAATGTACTGTATGTAATATCCCCAATTCCTCCTTGTGTCTTTATGAAGTACCCTAATTCCCCTTCCATGCAGCGGCATGTAAATCAGGTCCAACTACACGCAGAACGATAACAAGCCTTCTCTCCGTGTTATTTATTTTACATTTACTCATTTAGCAGACGCTCTTATCCATATCATAGCCTACATATCCAGTCTCTGCATCTAAGCCCTTCAGCAACTGTAGTCGGTGTATTAGTCTCTCCAACAGAGACCGTGAAGAGAGCCGTCACATGTTTCAACAAGCGCCGTGACCAGACCTGCAGGGGCTTTGAAGCTCTCTATTAGCCGAGTGGAGGATGGCTAACGCGTAAACAGCTGTGTCTGAGGATCACGCTAAAGAGTCTCGTGGGGGAGTGCTGCGGCGCTGGCTTCTCTGATCCCGGGGCGGACATGGGTTCCGCTCGCTCAGACCGACTCGCAGCGGGAGAAATCGATCTGAAGAGGCCTTAGCCTTAGCCGCGGCGTGCTAAAGGGATTGGCCACAGCGCACCCGCGAGCACGTTTAACGTGGGAGGTGGGGAGGGGGGGTGGATCTCTCCTGCCAAGCCTTGTGTGCCGCTGCTAAGTTACGTCACAGGTGGAGGATGTGGGTGGGTGTGAAGGGGGGGAGAAACAAAGGAGACTTCCTGTTGGGTAGGAAGTGCAGCGGATGGGGACAGGAGGACAGTAGGACAGGGAGGGCCGGTCGGAGCAGGAGGGTGTAGGCCAAAGACCAGATAGCAATAGACTACCATGTGGTGTAGTTGATATTAGTGTATGACTATAGATCTGCAACTCCTCAGATATAAACCCAAACACACACACACAAACAGAGCATCTCAGTGTTTTGCGATGGGCTGCTGTGCCTGGAGGTGTAGTGGGAGGAGAGGCAGTGGTAGAGGAGCACAGTGCAGCGTGTGGGCGGCTGGCAGACAGGCCTGCTACATTAGCAATAAAGCTCTATGTAATTATCATGTCTTTGGTTGATAATTAGCGTTGTTGGGAGAGTGGCACTGAGAGGGTTGCACAGCCTCTCCAGCTACAGTATGTTTAAAATGGACTCCAGGGCCTTATCTCTCACTCTGTTTTTTTTCTACTCTCTATTCTTCATTCATCTGGCCATAACTTTACTCTTTGTTCAGTAGCTGCTATCAAGCTAATCAGAGCCGTGCACAGACCTTTTGCGGTGCATGTGCTTAAACAAAAAAAAGGGCACCACCCCCCAAAAACAAAATTCCCACAACCACGGTCGCAGACTCATTGAGCAATTATTACAAGAAGAGGGGAAAGCAGCACAATCTGTTCAGTAAAGTATTTTGAAAAACTACTTTGAACTGGAATAAATGCTGGACTTATTAACAATGACCAACACAATTCCAGTCAAAATAAAAGATTGTAAGAAATACTGTACATATGTAAGATATTCATTTGATCACCCTGTTGCAGGAGAAAATGTAGTGTATTTTGAGGTTTAAAGAAGCTTCTAAAGTTTGTAATTTCCACTTAGAAATTTCAGACTTGATTTTCCCTTATGAAAAATGTATCAACCCCTACGAAAATGTCCATGAATTATAATCCATATAATAATTAACATTTCCTTTTGTAGCAGGATATTTTTCCTGCTGTAGCAAACAGGCTCAAATTACCATCCTACAACTGTAGCCTACCATTACTGTAAAAAATGTAAAATGCTGGACCTCGTCTGCCATTTCACCAACCATTATCATCTGCAGCTCTATGCTGAGAAACATCTCAGTTGTTGTAGTCCATATGGGATTTAACCTCTATGGGATCGGTCCGTCCCCCCCCCCCCCCCCCCCCCCCCCCAGGACAGTTGAGCTAACTTTGGCTAATGTGATTAGCATGACGTTGTAAGTAACAAGAAAATTTCCCAGGACATAGACATGTCTTATATGGGCAGAAAACGATAATTATTGTTAATCTAACTGCACTGTCGAATTTACAGTAGCTATGCCATGCTATTATTTGAGGAGAGTGCACAACAACAAAACAACTTTTATCACGGCAACTGGTTTGATACATTCACCTCTGAAGGTAAATAATGTACTTACATTCAGTAAGCTTGCTCTGATTTGTCATCCTGAGGGTCCCAGAGATAAAATATAGCATAGTTTACTGTGTGTGTCTGCCAACCCCACCCCATCACTTAGGAGTCTAGGTGCGATTTAGATTTTGGCCACTAGATGTCAGCAGTGTATGTGCAAAGTTTTTGACTGATCCAATGAACCATTGCATTACAGTTCAAAATGTATTAAGTCTCCCCAAATGTGCCGAATTGGTCAATTGATACATTTTCAAGTACATAACTAGAGAGAACATACAAAAATTATATGGTAATAAAAGATGTAAGTTTACACACTCCCAAAAATGTCATAAATGATGGATAATTAGCTTCCCTACAGAAAAGACACGAACCTTCACACATCTAGATGGCAAAAATCTAAATTGCGCCTAGACTCCTATGTGATATAATGGTCTTTCTCTTGCATTTCAAAGATGATGGAACAAAACAAATACATAGAAACACGTTTCTTTCTTTGTATAATCTTTTACCAGATCTAATGTGTTATATTCTCTTACATATTCTTCTAACTCTGGCCTCTCAAACCAATGTGGACATTCTGGTAATATCTGAAACTTAGCTAAATAATAATCCGACTGTGCCAGATACTGATCTGTCTCTGGCTGGCTATATTGATTTTTTTACAGAGTTGGCAGAGGTGTAGGTGTTTCCATATTTAAAAAAGACAACGTAAATGTGTCTGTATCTCTCACTACCTCTGTCCCTAAGCAATTTGTTTATCTAGTCCTAAATGTGGGCCTTGGTAATAATGCCCAACTCCAATTAGGGGAGGGGTGGTAGGGTTAGTGGAAAATAATAAAGAAGGAAAATATATTTTAAAACTATATATTTAAAATTATATATATATATTTAATTTCAAAAAATGATATGGGTTATTGGAAATGATACAGACAATTAAATTGATAGAAGCCACAATCTATCTGCAATATTAAAGCTCATCTACCCTCTATAAAAAATAATATATATATACTGCTCAAAAAAATAAAGGGAACACTAAAATAACACATCCTAGATCTGAATGAATGAAATAATCTTATTAAATACTTTTTTCTTTACATACTTGAATGTGCTGACAACAAAATCACACAAAAATAATCAATGGAAATCCAATTTATCAACCCATGGAGGTCTGGATTTGGAGTCACACTCAAAATTAAAGTGGAAAACCACACTACAGGCTGATCCAACTTTGATGTAATGTCCTTAAAACAAGTCAAAATGAGGCTCAGTAGTGTGTGTGGCCTCCACGTGCCTGTATGACCTCCCTACAATGTCTGGGCATGCTCCTGATGAGGTGGCGGATGGTCTCCTGAGGGATCTCCTCCCAGACCTGGACTAAAGCATCTGCCAACTCCTGGACAGTCTGTGGTGCAACGTGGCGTTGGTGGATGGAGCGAGACATGATGTCCCAGATGTGCTGGATTCAGGTCTGGGGAACGGGCGGGCCAGTCCATAGCATCAATGCCTTCCTCTTGCAGGAACTGCTGACACACTCCAGCCACATGAGGTCTAGCATTGTCTTGCATTAGGAGGAACCCAGGGCCAACCGCACCAGCATATGGTCTCATAAGGGGTCTGAGGATCTCATCTCGGTACCTAATGGCAGTCAGGCTACCTCTGGCGAGCACATGGAGGGCTGTGCGGCCCCCCAAAGAAATGCCACCCCACACCATGACTGACCCACCGCCAAACCGGTCATGCTGGAGGATGTTGCAGGCAGCAGAACGTTCTCCACGGCGTCTCCAGACTCTGTCACGTCTGTCACATGTGCTCAGTGTGAACCTGCTTCATCTGTGAAGAGCACAGGGCGCCAGTGGCGAATTTGACAATCTTGGATTTCTCTGGCAAATGCCAAACGTCCTGCACAGTGTTGGGCTGTAAGCACAACCCCCACCCGTAGACGTCGGGCCCTCATACCACCCTCATGGAGTCTGTTTCTGACCGTTTGAGCAGACACATTCACATTTGTGGCCTGCTGGAGGTCATTTTGCAGGGCTCTGGCAGTGCTCCTCCTGCTCCTCCTTGCACAAAGGCGGAGGTAGCGGTCCTGCTTCTGGGTTGTTGCACTCTTACGGCCTCCTCCACGTCTCCTGATGTACTGGCCTGTCTCCTGGTAGCGCCTCCATGCTCTGGACACTATGCTGACAGACACAGCAAACCTTCTTGCCACAGCTCGCATTGATGTGCCATCCTGGATGAGCTGCACTACCTGAGCCACTTGTGTGGGTTGTAGACTCCGTCTCATGCTACCACTAGAGTGAAAGCACCGCCAGCATTCAAAAGTGACCAAAACATCAGCCAGGAAGCATAGGAACTGAGAAGTGGTCTGTGGTCACCACTGCAGAACCACTCCTTTATTGGGGGTGTCTTGCTAATTGCCTATAATTTCCACCTGTTGTCTATTCCATTTGCACAACAGCATGTGAAATGTATTGTCAATCAGTGTTGCTTCCTAAGTGGACAGTTTGATTTCACAGAAGTGTGATTGACTTGGAGTTACATTGTGTTGTTTAAGTGTTCCCTTTATTTTTTTGAGCAGTGTATATAATAAAATACAATAATGCCCAACTTATGCCAGTGGGAATGTATCGCCCTCCCTCTGCCTCAACATGTGCCCTTAGTCAATTGTCTGACTTGCTATTTAACTATGCTAAATATGAACTATTACTTTTGGGTGATCTTAATCTGGATTGGTTGATGCCAGCTTCTGATAGGCTGAAAGATATCTACATTGAGCTAAATCTTGCTCAGTTGATAACTGAACCTACCCAGCCCAACTTTGAATACCCTGAAAATTCTACAATATTAGATATATTTTGACAAACACTCCTTGTACTGTAAGTATACAGCCAATGGTTTTTTTGCTAATTGTCCCATTGCCTGCATAAGAGATGCAAAGCAACCTAAATCTCACCCTCACATTATTACAAAGAGAAAGTATCGGAATTTCAATGAGATACAATTCTTGTCTGATCTGGGATTGTGTGAAAGGGGGTTGTGTCAGATATCACTGACTTGGATCAGGCCCTAAATTGTTTAACTTTTTTGCTCAACTCTATTGCAGATAAGCATGCTCTGTTAAAAAAAACTAAGGGTAAGGGATAGAGCTAATCCCTGGTTCACGAAAGAACTATCAGATAATCTTCAGAGAGAAATTTAGCTTGGGCTAAGGCTGACAGGTTCTACATCTGACTGGTAGTCCTTCAGGTGCTTGAGAAATAGATGTCTATGCCTGGTTAGAAAAGCAAAATTGGCATACTTCTTGAACTGTGTATCTGAGAATGGTGGGAATCCAGATGACTTCTGGAAGATAGTCAAACCTCTAAAACAAAACTCCAACCCCTCATTACCCCAGCAGGTTATGACAGCCTCTGGTCCCATAACAGATAAGATGGACATCTGTGGTGCTTTTAATAACCAATTTTCCTCAGCGGGCCACCTATTTGATCAAATTGCTTCTGAAAACTCTGATTCCAGCAGAGGGAGTTTACTTGCCTGAAGTCAGGTTGCAGAGAATGATACATTCAAAGGGACACATTCCTAACTTTAATTTAAGTCATTTGATGTCTATGATGTACAAGTGCCTTACTGAAGATCAAGGTAAAGGCTGACTCACTTGATCTCTTCTTGATCTCTTCTTGATCTCTTGATCCCACAAAGGCAGAGATTATTTACAACCCCCCCCAAAATTGGGGGGAAATTATACCACCACCGAAAAGGGCACTTTTGAGACTGGAAGGGCAAATGGACATGTGCTCCACACAAGTAGAGCCCTATCTGTGCTTGTGCCTTATGCTAATCCACGAGGGAGAAGATTGAAATAGACAGAAGAGGGAGAGAGAAGAGGGAGGAAGGGAAAAGGGAAATAAAGAGAAGAGGGAGATAGAGAAGGGGGTTGTGAATGGCTAGATGACTCACTTAGGGAAAACTGTCTCAGCTGAGGATGACACTACCACAAATATATGTACAACCAAAGAGACCAAGATACCAATGTTGTTCTCAGCAACATTCTGTGTTTTTAACCTTTTTGACACCATCAATTGGAGGGAGAGAAAAACTCTTCCAAACTGTAATATCATGAACAAGCATTGCGGAAAATTGAATCAAGATGGCCACCAAAGTCTAACCAAAGGAAATCAGCTCCTTGCCAATTACTGTGATTGGAGCACAGCAGCCAGGGTAACAAGAGATTAATGATCCAATCCAATGGAAAATGGATGTTCAATTGGAACATGATAGGCCCATCTGTTTCTGAGTATTTTCTAGTTGCCTCCATTGAAGGATTTAGGTGGACTCTAGTATTCTTAAACTCATTAGATTCTCATTTAAATAGTCCTACATGACAGCATCAGATGCTAGACAAAAGCTGGGAAGGTCCACATAATTAAAGTTAAAGACATTAATATTTAATTTATTGAATTAATTAATTTAATCAATGTTTAAAAAAAACACGCGTAGTGTACACACAGCTAGGCTATCTGGTTGTGTTGTTGTCCGAACGGCCCTCTGAGTCTCCTCTTGGCAGGTCTATAGTGCAGTTTGCCACTGGCTCCAGATGAAAAGCTCCAACACACAGATAGATTTCCTATACTCTCCAGCTGCCAGGGCGGTTTCCTGGACATGTGAGCAGCATTAGTGGAGAAATGGGAAGCCGTATTGGGAAATGACAGGAGAATGGATCTATCCTTTCCTTTTTATACCTCCTCACCAAGAGTCTTCTCTGAGTTCTCATTGGAGATTTATGACATGGATATGGGGATTCTTAATTGCCAGTGCACATGAAAGACCTTTTACTTCTAGTGGGTAACAGAGCCAAGCCAAATGTGGCTAGCGCTCAGTGCAATCGAACAGCCCCAGTCCAACGACACACTCTCTGTGCAGCCTGTGCCAAATCCCCATTCCACAACGTGTTTGGCTTTCCTCTGTGAAACAAAGAGCGCACGTTTCAGATGGCACTGGAGGGTATAGATTGAGTACCAGCCTAGAAGGGAAGGTGGGGGTTGGCTTGATAGGGGATGGTAGGAGGTGTGGCCATGATGATGGTCATAACCTCAGCCTAGTTTAGTGCCCCACGCTCCGAAGCAGTGGCCACGGCCTCACATGGGGCACCACATAGGCACGTGTCACAGCCCCCAGCCAGGAGAGGAGGGAGAGGAGGAGGGCAAGTGGCCAATCCCATTCCACCCCAGATTAACCTAATCTGAGAGTTCACTTCACCCTTTAATCTTAAAGAGCAGCAGCGGGGGCCTACCTGACCACCCTCCCTCCCTCTCCCCTCTCCTTTATCTCTCTCTCACTCTCTCTCTCCTCACCTAGCGGGAACTTCTGAATGAGAGGGGGAAGGGGAGCAGAGGGATGGTGAGAGGAGGGAGGGAGGCAGGCTGGTAATTATTTCCAAAGGTCATTCTGTTAATGACTACCTGCTTGGCTAATGAGATTCAGTAAAGCTCACTCACGATGTTTCGCTGGCGTATGTTTCGCCCGTGTGCCGAGACGTGTGAGGAGAAGCACAGGTGTGACTGCAGCCCAGCGTCAGTCCATCGGAGGGAGGGAGGAGAGAAGAGAGCAGGAGAGAATGGAGGCGGGAGGGCATGAGCGTGAGAGAGAAAAAGAGAAATGTACCAACATCCACACACATTTATTATATGCCTCGCACAACATTTCATTTGGCAAAGAAACGTGATTTTTTCCCCACATTTATAAATACCAGGGAGACTAATTATCTGCGTTCAGTCTAATTTGCCTCCAAACTTTTCCTTACGACTTAATTAAAGCATTTTTTCTCCATCGTGTTCTTGCACGTCAACAGACTCCGAGCATGTGATATCCCTTTCAAAGTGCCAGTGTGCTCTTGCCTTATTTCTTGTGAAAATATTTTCAAGCATGTGTGCTATTCTATGTACTTATTTGGATTCTAAACAGCAGAGAGAACATTAGCCTTAAGGAGTTTTCTCTGTGGATTGCTGCTCAATGACTGCTTCTTCTGCCTAACAAAGAGCCCTGCTGTCAACTCCTCCAGTTGCTGTAAACTCCTCCAGTTTAAATGCCTGCACTAATTTACCTCCCCCATTTCTACACATATCAACGTCCAGGAGAAATAAGGAAGTTATGATACGCTGTCTTACAGTTGTCCAGGTTGATGTTGGGCTTGTGTTTGAGGTGCTGTGACAGACAGACAGACAGACAGACAGACAGACAGACAGACAGACAGACAGACAGACAGACAGACAGACAGACAGACAGACAGACAGACAGACAGACAGACAGACAGACAGACAGACAGACAGACAGACAGACAGACAGACAGACAGACAGACAGACAGACAGACAGACAGAGACAGGGTGTGTCAGCAAGAGGCTGTGGATAGATCAGCCACGCTGCTTGTTTTTCAACCTGAGTTAAGGATTAAAGGGCGGAAGCTGCTTAGACTGCCTAAGTCAATTAACCTTCTGACATTGGCAAGCTAACGGCATAGGGATAGGTCAAAACAAAGACTGGGATGCCATTTCATCTTTATCTGCCACATATTACATGCTTGTGAAACATCTTCCCAGGGTTTCGCGTCATGAATTCCGCCAACTGAGGCATTTCTTTGTACTCTTCCAGTCAGCCCTCCCTAAACCCCCTGTCCCAAGAGCATTTGCGTATGTTTTTTCTTTCTTTTTTCCCCCTCTCCAGTCTCTGTGTTTTCCTCGCACTTCCCTGCGATTATAAACAGCTGCGGAGTTCAAGCAGTACCACGTTAAAATGTGTACGTTTCAGATGTCCAAACTGGGAGGCCCCACTCCTCCTCCCTTCTCCCGCCCTCTCTATTTTTGTCATTCTTTTCCCCAATAAATGCCTCAAAAACCGGTAGTGGTCTAAAAATAGATTGTGGCGGAGCTAAATATAGTGCTTGGTTGGCGGGGCTGGCTATGAGAGTGGAGAAGAATAGGCATGGAAAAGCTGTGTGTGTGTGCGTGCAAAGCGCCAGGTTGTTAATTCAGTCTCCCTCTCTCACAGGGACGACCGTGAACACTTGCCTCCAGAGACCACATGCACATGACCCGGGTGGTCAGAGACCCAGTGGTGCCAATAGACATTTGAACCTTGGGATAAAGGATTTCATTCACAGCTTTTTTCTTTCTCTCTTAGATTCCCTGTCCTTTTCTTCTCCTCTCAGAGAAATGAAAGGCACAGCTTTCTTGAAGTTTATAATGCTTTATGAGCAGCCTTGTTTCAACCCGTACAGACTGAAAATAACACACACACACTCCTATGCATCAGACATTTTAATCATTTAGCAGACACTCTTATCCAGAGCAAGTAAGTGCCATGTTCAAGGGCACATTGGCAGATGTTTCACCTAGTCAGCTCAAGGATTTGAACTAGCAGCCTTTCAGTTACTGGCCCAACACTATAACCGCTAGGCTACCTGCCTCATTATGTCACACGTAGACAAATCTCTCTATTATTTGTTCATCAGGTGTCAGGTAGTCAAATGTTCTAGGGGTAGTTAAAGTCCTGTTGGGAGTAAGGCTTAATGACATTTGTCACAAGGGTTGAGAAGGGAACTAACGGCAGCTTCACCTCCATTGGGGCTTGAAAATGTCAAGTCGTTTTCACACAAGTTAATTGGCAGGTAATCACCCCTAGCAGGAGTTACAAATCTGAGAGATGTCACCCACCCCCATGGCCAAGGCAACGTGCTGGTGGAACCATAATGAGGCCTGCATGCTAAAGATAAGCTGAAACCTCTCCTCACCATGAGCTCACGGCAGCGCACGGTATTGTACAGAGCCATGATCGCGTGGAGCTCCCTTCCATCTCCAATTGCTCAAGCAAACTGCAAAATGACCTTTTAAAAAAAGGATGAAACAATGTCTTATGGAATGGCAGGGACTGTGAGGGGACACACACAAGACAACAATAAAAGTCTCGCTTGCTTTTAGATTCCTCTTTTGGGAGAAGCACAAGACAAAATTACGGTGTGCGCATGCTGATTACAGTCCTTAGCTCAGCATTTTGTTCCATGTCAGACAGACAGACAGACAGACAGCCAGTCCAGAAAAGCAGAACTCCTGACTAGGAACTACAAGTAGCGTTTTGATCATCACAAACATTCTAAGGTCTATACAAGCGGAAGTCTGAGGTACTCACAACAACAAAAGGCCTTTTAAAATAGACCTTTTGAAATGTGCCAATATTTTGTCCCTGTGGTATGGAGTAGTAGTGCAGTGGCAGGCCACTTCTGAGGCCACGCTGCCAAGCGCAGGCTTTTTCACTACACTGCCCAAAAACACTTCACGCCAGTCATTAAGATGAAATGATGCCTTATTCTTTGAAACTATTTGTGGAAAACTTTGAATATTGAATATCTATTTTTATAGCTGGTGTTTCCTGCCATGCCCCTCCCATGGTGGCTGTGGACAGGGAGGGAGGGAGGGAGGCAGGGAGGGTGTGGAAACTCAAGGTCACAGCGAAGAGGTCAAACGGCTGGTCATTGTTACTCAGGGCCCCCACCAGGCCTCCAGGCCTCTTTCCTGTTGTGGCACCAAGCGATAAGCGACACAGAGACAAAAGACGATAACTGAAGATTGGTGGGCCACAGAGGGGATGGGGGGGGCAAGACGACAGGGAGTAGACTCACTCATTACAGCCAGAACCAATCATTCATGACCAGCCCTTATGTAGCTAGGGGGGCTACAGTAAGTCCAGTTATTCTTCTAGCATTACTGGTCAAATACATGTTCTTGGTATATTTTTTTTTAAACACTGGGGGCTAGGAGGGGAGGACATTAGAGATTGGGGTATAAGTGTCCTCTTTATCCATCTTCACTGTGCTGGCATTGTGCCTTTATAGTGGCTGGCTCATTATGAGTGATTCAATGTGAATGGTCACACTGTCCTCCTGACTGAGGATGCTGCTTCTGCTAACAGTCTGATACAGTCTGATATTGACATGATTTGGGCCATGAGTGCTTCTTCTTTATGGACAGCACAGTCCTCTTGTACAGTGGCTGAGACTTGTCTCTGAAACACTCCTGTTTCTCTTTGGACTCCATGACTACTCCACCAAATGCACCACATCCATGTCCCCTTCCCAGTTTGAATGGGACACAGAGGACACACATGAAAACACACTCTGTCCATTTCGTATTCTGCTTTTCGTTTAACTCATCCTCCAGTATGGTGATCCCAGACAGCTGTAATTGCACACTTTGGAGAGCGATATTACCAAACGGATTCTAACTGCCAGCCTTTGATTCCTGATTATAGTGTTCCAGAATACCAGGACCAGGGGGCTTCAAAGCAGACAAATCACTGAGAAGTCATTGATGCATTTATTCATTTTTTAAATGACGCCTTAACCCCATTGCAGTGGGATTCACAAACTATAACCAAAAAGGATTCTGAATTCGGGGTCCAATAGATTGCCACACATGCACACGCAGATGCACACACACACACACACACACACACACACACACACACACACACACACACACACACACACACACACACACACACACACACACACACACACACACACACACACACACATACACACACACACACACACACACACACACACACACACACACACACACACACACACACACACACACACACACACACACACACACACACACACACACAGAGACACAGACACACACACACACACACATACACACATCACCTATCTCTGGGCATATCCCCTCTCTCTACATGGTACTGGCATGTTCAGACCACGCTTCATGAAACTGTGGCCTTCCTGTCTTTGGTCTGCCATCTGCTTCCAATAAGCTAAGCCAGGCTGATCCCTCTGATGTTCCCCCACTTGCACAAGTGGCTGAGAGAGAGAGAAATAGAGAGAGAAGAGAGAAATAGAGAGAGGGGGAGCTAGCAGTCCGAGCACTCTATTGCTGTATCCCACCGCTGGCTGCCACCAACAAGGCATCTGTGAATGTGCTTAGAGTGCAGTAACATGACGATGGGGCATGAATCCACAGTGGGCCCTTCTCATGGCCCCTGCTATCTTGTTAGCTGTGATGGGAAGGGACATTGTTTCTCCCCATAGCTCCTAGTCATTCACAATGGGCTGCTCTCACCAATCTGCTCGGGTGAAATTGAGCATGGTACTTTGTAATGGTGAGGGAGCTCTGCTCTCCGCCCTGTGGCCTCACCCCACACACTTTCGCACACATGGATGAGAGGTTGCCACACACTGGTATGATGTGTGTGTGTGTGTGTGTGTGTGTGTGTGTGTGTGTGTGTGTGTGTGTGTGTGTGTGTGTGTGTGTGTGTGTGTGTGTGTGTGTGTGTGTGTGTGTGTGTGTGTGTGTGTGTGTGTGTGTGTGCGCGCACATGCGCGCACCATATTGGTCTCAGACAATGACACTCTCTAGGCTCAGTCAGAAACGTGACCAGTAAGAAGTTGTTTATCTCACATAACAATCTCTCATGATTTTCCCTTTCTTCCACACACCAAACATGATTAACCATAAGTTACCCTGTTATTAAAACCCTTTAATGTGCTGGTTTGGCCAAGTGTTTTTCCACCAGCAAGTGCTGAATTTGACCACAAAAGTACAAGAAGACATACAGTGCATTCGGAAAGTATTCAGACTCCTTGACTTTTTCCACATTTTGTTACCTTACAGCCTAATTCTAAAATGTATTACATCGTTCTTTTCACACAATACTCCATAACAACAAAGCAAAAACAGGTTTTTAGACATTTTTTCACAAAAAATTATAATAATAACTGAAATATCACATTAAAAAAACTATTCAGACCCTTTACTCAGTACTTTGTTGAAGCACCTTTGGCAGCAAGTACAGCCTCGAAACTTCTTGGGTAGGACGCTACAAGCTTGGTACACCTGTATTTGAGGAGTTTCTCTCATTCTTGTCTGCAGATCCTCTCAAGCTCTGCCTGGTTGGATGGGGAACGTCGCTGCACAGCTATTTTCAGGTCTCTCCAGAGATGTTTGATCAGGTTCAAGTCAAGGCTCTGGCTGGGCCACTCAATGACATTGAAACTTGTCTTGAAGCCACTCCTGTGTTGTCTTGGCTGTTTGCTTAGGGTCGTTGTCCTATTGGAAGGTGAACTTTCAACCCAGTCTGCGGTCCTGAGCGCTCTGGGGCAGGTTTTTATCAAGGATCTCTGTACTGCTCCGTTCATCTGTTCCTCGATCCTGACTAGTCTCCCAGTCCCTGCAGCTGAAAAACATCCCCACAGCATGATGTTGCCACCACCATGCTTCACCGTAGGGATGATGCCAGGTTTCTTCCAGACCTGACGCTTGCCATTCAGGCCAAAGAGTTCAATCTTGGTTTCATCAGACCAAAACAAATCTTGTTTCTCATGGTCAGAGTCATTTAGGTGCTTTTTGGCAAACTCCAAGTGGGTTGTCATGTGCCTTTTACTGAGGAGTGGCCTCTGTCTGGCCACTCTACCATAAAG
Organism: Salmo salar; assembly: GCF_965601325.2. Lineage (NCBI taxonomy): Eukaryota > Metazoa > Chordata > Actinopteri > Salmoniformes > Salmonidae > Salmo > Salmo salar. The sequence goes on along the minus strand of NC_138310.1, from coordinate 11,542,978 downwards.
GCCTGATTGGTTGTGTGCTGCAGAGATGGTTGTTCCTCTGGAAGGTTCTCCCATCTCCACAGATGAGCTCTGGAGCTCTGTCAGAGTGACCATCAGGATCTTGGTCACTTCCCTGACCAAGGCCCTTCTCCCCCGATTGCTCCGTTTGGCCGTGCAACACAATCCTGTCTTGGAGCTCTACGGACAATTCCTTTGACTTCATGGCTTGGTTTTTGCTCTGACATGCACTGTCAACTGTGGGACCTTATATAGACAGGTGTGTAGCTTTCCAAATCATGTCTAATCATTTTAATTTACCACGGTGGGCTCCAATCAAGTTGTAGAGACATCTCAAGGATGATCAAATGAAACAGGATGCACCTGAGCTCAATTTCGAGTCTCATAGTAAAGGGTCTAAATACTTATGTAAATAAGGTATTTTTGTATTCATTTGTAATACATTTGAAAACATTTCTAAAAACCTGTTTGCACTTTGTCATTATGCGGTATTGTGTGTAGATTGATGAGGAAAATTATTTATTTAATCCATTTTACACTTTCCGAATGTACTGTGTTTACAAAAAAAGGATATTTCTTTCAGTTTTCACTGATCTTTACTTGATAAGGCCATAGTCATTGTCCATAATTTTGTAAGCTCTGCTCTCACCCAAAATCTATGCAGGTAATGTTGTTGGTCTTGAGGACCTTGCGAAACATCATCCGCCCATCTGTCACCATTGGTCATAAACACATTATTGAATGTACGCCTTAGCCGTCATACCACACTGCCAAGATAACACAGGGATAAGGCCACTGGAATGATCACCAGTTAAACACTCCTAAAATACGAGCCCAAGCCCCCACCTGGGCAAGGGTTGTCTCCAACAAGCAAACGAGAGAGGAGAGAGAGAGGAGAGAGGAGAGAGGAGAGAGGAGAGAGGAGAGAGAGAAGAGAGAGAGAGAGAGAGAGATATGGTCAGGGTGTCAGAGTTCCCAATAGCCGAACCCTGGTATGGCTTGGGCTCTAGCGTCAGCTGTCCCTCACGCTGCGTAAACTAGAAAACAAAATAAACTGTAGTATACCCCTTGAAATACCCACCCAACATCACCCTGATTACAAAGTAGCATGTTCCAAGAAATAATATTATGCATTACATAAGTGTGCATTGCATTCATGGTTTTGTAATGCACCTTCAAAAAGCATATATTCTCAGCTTAGGGTGTGAGGTGGGGTGTGGATGTGAAGGGTACAGATGAAGAGGGTATGGTATGTAGGACACAGTGTCTACACTCCTCCTTCTGCACACAGGCCCCCTGACAGGCCGAGCCAGGAGGGAACATCATGAGGAAGGAGTTTAATTAGGAGCAAGCCTCCAAAAGGGAGAGACAGGGACAGAGACACAGAGCCAAGCAGCCGAGAAGTCTTTCCTCTCTCGCGTTCTTGCTTTCTTTCTCGATCTCTCTCTCTCTTTCAATCCCTCCTTTCCTCCTGTCTTGCTTCCTCTTTTTCTCATCTCTCTCTCTTTCTCTCACTTCAAAGTGTGTCCAGGATAGCCTATTTTCTGCTTTGTTAGATTGATCTCCACTCATCAATATAGCTTTGGACTGTGGATCATGGAGCTTTTATCTCCAACTGCTATTAAGATGTCAGCATCTTGATCTTCGTACCGAGGTATTTTTTTTCCCTCACAATTATTATTTTTAGATAGACAGACTGGAAACATTTGATGTAAGTGAAAATATGTGGGAATAAAACGGCGTAAATTTGAGCATTTGACGTGAGTGAGGTGTTTTATCACTATGTTTGCATTATCTACATATCCCCTGAACAGTTATTTTGTTTTCCTGACATTTCTTGACATGGTGTATTTATCTTTCTTTTTATATCGACTATGACTCCATTAGCGGGAAAATGTATAGTTTTACTTATCGTTTTTGAAACACTGGCCACTGATTTCCTCTCTTTTGAGATGATGTCAATGGATCTAAAACAGCAGGACATGATTGGAGCAGCAGTGGATGACGGAGTAGACTGGGTAAGAGAGGCAGGGAACTAAGGAGAGGTCAATGGGGCACAACGACAGAGACAGAGAGAGAGACAGAGAGAGAGAGAAGGCCTTCTATGGCCATGTCATGGCTGCATTGCCTCTGATTGGCTGCTGGGCTGGATGGCAGCACTTGGCAACAGGTGTGATGTCCCTGACAGGTGGGCATGTCTGGGATGAGTGGCATAGCGACCTTGCGCGGCACCCTTAAAAACTGCTGAGCCCCAGTGGAAAGCTAAGCCAAGGCCACATGCCTGAAAGTCATATAACACTCCCACCCTCCGTCCCACTACCTCATCAACACCCCCAGACAGGCCCACTGCCCCATATCAGTCACGCCATATGGGTCTCAAGTTTGTAGTACAGTTTGATACTGTACTACACAACTACACTAAAGACCAGAGCAAAGTACCAAAATATTTGAAAAAGGGACAGAGAGAGACACAGAGAGAGACACAGAGAGAGACACAGAGAGAGACACACAGAGAGAGACACACAGAGAGAGACACACAGAGAGAGACACACAGAGAGAGACACACAGAGAGAGACACACAGAGAGGGACAGAGAGGCTAGTGAATCTTGACACACTACCTCACCACGAGACGCCTCTGGCATCAAACAGCGATCTCACAAACGAAGCCCTCAGTTCACTAAAACCACACTTTAAAAATAGCTTTATTCTCCTGACATCAGAGATGACTGAAGTGTTATTTGTTTTATAAACAGGCGGCTCACTCTTAGTCACTTCTATCAATTTACAGTAGTGCGCTTCTCTGCTTGCAACGACAAGCAGAGTGTCACACAAATGAGGAGAATAAAATGGTGAGATTAACTTATTTTAGCACCTCTCTCTCCCATTATCTCACTCTCTCCATTTGTCTCTAGCATTGAGACACACACACACACATATGATCACCATCAAATCTAAGCTGCATTAAAGATAATGTAATTACAGTGGTGGGTGTGATAGGGAGGCCCAGATGAAAGCAGCGTGAAGCGCCGCCGTCTGCTCAGACAGGAGTGGGTCTGTGATACTCCTCCTGTAGACTAATCTCCTTTTATTAAAGCCGGCCTCTGTGGAGGAGAGAGAGAGAGAGGGGAAGGAAGGGAGGGAGGGAGGGAGGGGATGGAGGTGGGTCTTTGATGGAAGCTCTAACTATCAGTTGCTACACCTTTCATTTCATTCCTTCACTCACTGTAAATCTAATCTACACAATATGGGACACATCTCTGCACTCAATACTGCAGTGTGTGTATGCACACACACACACACACACACACACACACACACACACACACACACACACACACACACACACACACACACACACACACACACACACACACACACAAACAAACACACACACTATCTTGCTCAACCTCTTACGTCATGCAGATTGCTCAAGAGTAGGGTTGCAAAGGGAGGGTATTTTACTGGAAACTTTAGACGTTTACTAGTAAACTACCGGAATTTTGGTATCTTTCAAGGATTTTATGTAATCTATCACAAGACATCTAGTGGCCCTTTTGGGTACTTCCGATTATCACAGGTGTCTGTAATTATCTCTGGCCCTCTGTGTGGCATCATCACAGGTAAAATATATGAAATAATTGAATAAGATGATTTTAAAATAAATAATAGAATGACAAAGCTGTAAAACATTATCCGAAATATAAACCATCAACTTAGTGAATGCCATTGGTGTTTCAGCATGAAATTTCCTTTATAGATTTTTTTTTTTACAAACTGTATTTATTTTACTCTATCAATATGTATTTGTTGTCAATGTTTTGGCATCAAACTGGTAGCAGTTGTGAAGAAAGTCAATAGTTGGAAGAATTGCAGAGTTAATTGAAAATAATGCCATTGCTGATTAGATGCTTTGTTCATTAATTAGGCTATTTTCTTGAACCATATGGTCTATCTACTAGAGACTCATGGACAATATGGACACAGATATAATAAATGAATGCTATACTGTATATGAATAAATTATGTGTGTTTTTTTCCCAGAGGACACTAATTTAAAAAAAAGAAGTGTTTTAACCCTATCCCAAACTGTAAACCTTACCTTAACCAATCAGAATGAGTGCTTAAATGTAATGTTTTAACCCTATCCAAAACCTGGATCAGAAGGTTCCGTGTTCCATCACAGTGGTGGACACTAGTTTTTAGTTTTTTAGTTTTAACCCTATCCTAAACCTTAACTCTTACCTTATCCATTCAGAATGAGTGCCTAAACTTTGTTTTAACCCTATCCAAAACCTAAACCCTTAACTTTCAAAATGTGATGTTTGGAGCAACTTTGAAAAGTGTTGTTTGGAGAAACGTCGTCTAATTCTGCAGTGAGACTGTGAGAGCTTGTTGCTTACATACCTAAACACACAAATTAAAACACACGTGCTGTAGATACACAAAAACAACACTTGCAGAGAAACGGTGTTAGATATAATTGTATCACTACCACTTTAGTGAGATACTGTATATCTTGGTCTAACGAGGGAAAGAAAGACAGCTCTTCTCTTCCCTTTCCTCCTTCGGTGGCATTGAGGGGGGGGGGGGGGGGGGGGGAGTGCTGTGGCCACTGAAACAGGATCAGGTGGCCATCAGGTGGCCAAGAGAGAGATTGCTGCCTGTATACACAGTCTGTCAAACACACACTCTTACACTACCACAGACCTGCCACACACAAACCCAACGCACACATACATCTGTAGCCATAACAGTCCCATTCCGGCCTCCTCAGCTGCCAATGTCAGAAATATGTTTTATTTCCATGTTCATCACTGACTGTGTCTCTGTGTAATTACAATGTTGATTGTCCCCATGGCGCCTCATTTGAGAGAGGAGTATGGATGTTATGTATTGTTAGTGAATGTTATTAAATAATTTATGTTCTTCTGAGTGTTTAGCAACATGTTAACTTGTTGACAAGGACACCGCTATGTCCCCACCCCACTCCATCCCATCCCACATTGATGGACATGGGAATAGATCCTGTCAAAGCACTTTATGCCATACCAAGGACCACATCCCATTTAGCCAGTTAGTACCCACTTTAACCTCTATGACACTTTAGGCACACACACACTTTTTGTATACATCTCATTCATTCCTTTGGTCAGTTGAGTCCATTCTCAGGATCCATTCTAACAAGGGACCAACCCACATTTCCTCTCCCCTGCTCTACTCTGGGTCCTGTTCCCCTGCCCTTCAACTGTGTTGTGCGACTGCTCTGTTTGCAGACGTTGAGAAAGAAGGGTCTAAACGGTTGTGACAGCCCTGACCCCGACGCAGACGACTCGGTCGGCCACAGCCCCGAGTCTGAGGACAAGTACAGGAAAATAAATGAAGACATTGATCTGATGATCAGCAGACAGAGACTGTGTGTAAGTACCGCCCGACACTCCCTGAGCTTTCTTCTCACCCTTCTCTCCCCTCTCTCTCTTTCTTTTCTTTCTTTCTCCCTTTTTCCATCCGTACGTCTGCTGTCCATCTGATGGGGTTTTTGGTGGGACCCGGCAGGCATTAAGCAAGAAGGAGAACAAAGGTGGCGAGAGCCCGGAGCTCGAGTCTGCTCTCACCCTCACCCCACGCACTGAGGAGAAATACAAACAGATAAACGAGGAGTTTGATCATATGATCAAAACTCATAAGATACCTGTAAGTACTGGACTTACACAGCATGCAGTCTCAGCTGGCTCAATGACGGACGCTGAGTAACAGGCCGCCAAATTAACCTCCTATTAGCCCAGCATTGTGTGACACTGCACTGCACGTCTGGAGAAAAAAACACAAGATAAGACTTCCTCATACTTTGAAGCACCTATACATACGTGTATTCATAGCAGCTAACTCATCTAAGCTTCATTACCTTAGTGATTTAGTTCAAGTATAGTGCGCGCTTCGCCTCTCACACTCTTTAGCCTCTGGCTCCATCTGTGACATCACACCTTTAACCCTTTACCCATGATCCCTTGCCTGGCTCTCAGGGGTGGTGTGGTTTGCATGCAGTTCCTCTTCTCCTGCGCCCATGCTATACACAGCTCAGTCACCCGAAACAACAGAGGGACAGATGCTAAGGCTCGAAAACAACAGGCACATAGGCACACACACAAACACATTCGCAAATTCACACCCTACTGTAGCCCTCATTACATAAATGTGAATAAAACATTAAATGAAGGCCCTCCCTCACTGTATAAAACCCCACCCACAAGTCTAGTTGATTCAACTCATTATTATTAAGTAACTGGTTCCAGACTTTTTTTGTTTACTCTCCTTTTGGTCAAAGTGTTCCCAGAACAACAACAAAAAGTGTTGGCCCAAACCTGGCTCCAACTTGAGAAAACATTGGCAGAAATTCTGTCAACTTCCGTGCTCTACTTGTCTCATACATTCCTTCAACTACAAATTATTATTTGGGCATCTTACCTAAAAAAAAGGTTGTGAAACTAGTTACACAAACAGTGCTTTTAACATACAATGTTTTCAACATACATACAGTATTTGACACACGTGGACATACATAATTGCATTGTGCATGTTCGTTTGTACAGTAATTATTGTTCATGTCGCACCTGGGATTTGAACACACAACCTCTTCTTCATGGCATTTCGATCTTCCTGCCACACCACCATGTTTGTATCAATTATCAGTTAATTATCAGTTATGCTCTCATCATTGCTTTGTTTTACTTATTTAAGCAATTTTTGCTTTTTGATAGTTGTCAAATTTTTGTATGGCATATTATTCTGTTTTAATGTTACTCCTTAAACACTATGATAAATAAAATAGTTGCCACGCCCTGACCATAGAGAGCCCTTGTTTCTCTATGGTGTAGTAGGTCAGGGCGTGACGAGGGGGTGTTCTAGTTTAAAATTTCTATGTTGGTGTTTTGGTTTGGTTCCCAATTAGAGGCAGCTGATAATTGTTGCCTCTAATTGGGGATAATTTTTAAGTAGCTATTTTTCCCACCTGTGTTTGTGGGATATTGTTTTGTGTTTGTGCATGTGCACCACGTAGTCATGTGTCGTTGTTAGTTTATTGATTTATTCGCTTTTGCTTAGAGTTTCACTTTGTAATAAATACGTGGAACTCAACATCCTCTGCACCTTGGACCTGTTCTTACGACAATCGTGACAGAATATCCCACCAAACCAGGACCAAGCAGCGTGTTCCCCAGGGTAAAGGAGTTTTGGACATGGGAAGAAGTGATGGGTGGATGCGAAACCCTTCCTTGGCAGCAGACGGAAGGTAATAATGGAGGACAGCGACGACGCCAGGGTTCGCGGCCACAGAAAGCCCAAGGACAACCCCAAGTTTTCTTTGGGGGGGGGGGGCACAAGGGGTGGCCGGTCGAGGAGAGTGCCAGAGCCCGAATGGCAAACTCTGGAGGAGCGTGTCGTCAGACCATGGCCACAGAAACCCCAATATTTTTTATTTTTTTTGGGGGGGGGCACATGAGAAGTTGGGAGAGAGAGAGAGAGATGAGAGAGATGTTGTGCAAGTGTGTTCTGCTCAACATTTGACCAGAAGATCCGGTTAGTAGTCTGGTGAAACCTGTGTCGGCTCCACGCATCTGGCCTTCAGTGCGCCTCCCCAGTCCAGTACGTCCTGTGCCTGCTCCTCGCACTCGCCCTGAAGTGCGTGTCACCAGTCCGCTGCCACCTGTGCCGGCTCCACGCATCAGGCCTCCAGAGCGCCTCCCCAGTCTGGTACGTCCTATGTCTGCTCCTCGCACTCGCCCTGAAGTGCGTGTCCCCAGTCCGGTACGTCCTGTGCCTGCTCCTCACACTCGTCCTGAAGTGCGTGTCACCAGTCCAGTGCCACCTGTACCGGTTCCACGCATCAGGCCTCCTTTGCGCCGGTGCCCAGTCCAGGCACGGCGTTCAGGCCAGCTCCATGGCAGGAGCCCTCCTCTGCGCCGGGGCCCAGCCCAGACACGGCGTCCAGTCCCGCTCCTAGGCCGGAGCGTTCCTCTGCGCCGGTGCCCAGTCCGGGTGCGGCGTTCAACCCAGCTTCATGGACGGAGACTTCCTCTGCGCCGATGCCCAGTCCAGGCATGTCGTTCAGCCAGGCGCCATGGTCGGATCCGGGGTCAGGGGGGGGCTACGACCCACACCGGAGTCGCCACTGACACTAGGCACCCCACAAACCCTCACCTTTGGTTTCAGGTTTTGCGGCCGGAGTCCGCACCTTTGGGGAGGTACTGTCACACCCTGACCATAGAGAGCCCTTGTTTCTCTATGGTGTAGTAGGTCAGGGTGTGACGAAGGGGTGTTCTAGTTAAAAATGTCTATGTTGGTGTTTCGGTTTGGTTCCCAATTAGAGGCAGCTGGTAATTGTTTCCTCTAATTGGGGATCATATTTAAGTAGCTATTTTTCCCACCTATGTTTGTGGGATATTGTTTTGTGCATGTGCACCACGTAGTCACGTTTCGTTGGTCGTTTATTGATTTATTTGCTTTTGCTTAAAGTTTCACTTTGTAATAAATATGTGGAACTCAACATCCGCTGCGCCTTGGTCCCGTTCTTACTACAACCTTGACAATAGTTTTCCTTGAGTGTACTTTTAACAGAGCTGAGATTTACTTTGAAGAGCAAAGTGTAGCAATACAGATGAAATCAGTTATTGACACAGACATGGAGGCGTAGCAGGAATATTGGAATGCTGTGAACCAAGAAGTTGAGTTCAAATCCCAGGTGAGGACATGTATAAAGGAACATACACAATGTAATCATGTGTGTCAAATACGTAAGTTGAAAACATTGTATGTTAAAAGCACTTTGCTTTTTTAGGTAAGATGCCCAAATATACATTTCTAGTTGATTGGACACGAGACAATTTGAACAAACATATCATTTTAAGTTGACATCATTTTTGCCCATGTTTCATGTTTGGGCTAACAATTTTTTTTAAAAGTTCAGGTAACACTGACCGACAAGTTTATATATATATTTAAAAAAAAGGCAGTGGAACCAGTAACTTAATATTTAGTTGAATTTTCTATTTTTTTTTTTTACAGTGGGGAGGGTGAGGAGTGCAGCACTGTAAAAAAAGATATAGATGTAATAATGAAGGTGGTGAAAATCACATCTAATCAGTAGCAATATATTACCCCGCTGTCATTCAATGATCACTTAGTTGTGACTGTAGAGATGGACCAATGTCGACCATAACTCCAACTGCACAGAGTAATTAAAGGTCTCAGCAGTTAGTCACTCCCAAACAACCACAAAATGAATGCCACTCTCAATGGAAGCCAAGTGTGCTCCGCTCTCCATACAAACGCCCATATTGGAATGGTTTGCATTATAGCCATGGAGAAAGAGATGATTCCACAGATCATCGAAAGGGAACAGTAACCTCTGGCAGAGTACAGTAGAGGGGGTGGAGGGGGTGTTGTGGTTAGAGGCCGGGATCGGGGTGAGGTTGGGTTGGGGTTTGGGTGGGGGGGAGCAGTGGCAGTAAGGGTGTCTGCACACAAGTGGCAGTTCAGTATGTGGTCATGACGTCTGCCTAGCTCAGGGCCTCTGGGTCGCAGGGGAGGATGAGTGAAAACAGGAAGGATGGCACCACTGAAATGACAGCTTGCAGAGGGGGCCCACTGTATGCACACCCACCCACACACACACACACACACACACACGCACACACAAACACTGGCCCCCAAGCTTACTCAACCAGAAAGCAAAATATGTTGAGGAATGGAACAAAGGTTCCAAGATGAAAGACATTATGAAAATCTTTAAACGTGAAATAGAATAGGAGGTGCTCACTTTTGAGCAATTTAAGAAATCAACCAGACACCCAAGACTGCTGGCTAACCCGCATCTGCAAAGGGCTTCAGCAAAAGCCAAAAAAAAGTGTGAGAGAGAGGGAGAGACGGCAATGAAGACAAGGTGAAAGTCAAGGCTTTTGGACCCCAAAAATTATATTTGTGTGGCTAAAAGGGAAAAGTTAGAGGGGAGAGAAAATTGAAAAAGAAGACGAGGTAGAGCTCATGTCCGATTTCCCCTGGCTGATGTTCCCACTGATGAGCCCTTCCATCGCTCTGGGACACATGGCTACAATTAGGGCTATATATTCTACTTCTTTAAGCTAACATCCAGGAGCGACCACTTCCAGGGCACTCCCAAGGTTAAGCCCAATGGTGGAGTGACACGATAAACATGACAAATCTGTCGCTTGGGGCCTAGGGGCCTAGCTACCAACCAACCTCATCCACATGCTGCTAGTCTTACCTGCCACTTAAAAAACACTTGATCTCGACATGACAGAGACATACCTCTATTTTAGTAAAAACCTGAGAATGGTGTTTATATAATATACATTTACCAAAATTATATACAGATTTCCAACATCTTGCCCCACAAAATTGAGCTCATTCAGAACGAGTACATTTGTAGTAGGCGATATCAGCTTCCATATCTGCTTCAAAAGGATCTGTTTATTGGAATGAGAAACAATGACCACACAGTGAAAAGTTGTTGTTGTGTTTTCTGGGATTTACTGTTCTTTTCCCTGGAAGTCGGCTATGTTAGGATGTCACAATGTTAATCAAATGGTGAAACAGACACAGAGAGTCAACGATGGGGACATAGAGAGACAAGTATATTCACATTGTAGATGGTGGTTGACCCCTTAAAGATGCCACTGTGGGAAGAGACAGTCCACATTCCACAAACACATTTTTTTCTCAGTCCTGGGTGACAAGTAAAAGTCCCTTTTAGTTGTGATATTATCTGGTCATTGACCTTTTTTGTATGACTGTTCTTTCTTTCTCTTTTTATCGCTTTCTTTCTCTCGCTCACTGTTTCATTCTAGCTATGATATTTCTTTAGCATTGGATTCTTTTGTTTCTCTCTTCCACGGTAATGTTTAACAGTTATCTCTATGCCTGTGTATTCTATTGTTGTGTTCTTTTGTTTTGTCTCTCTATTGTGTTTAATCATGCGTTCTTCCTCTTTTGCCTCTCTCTCTCAGCAGGGTGTGCCCCCCTCCAACTACGAGATGCCGGTGTCCATCCCCGTTAGCAACCAGAACAGTCTCATCTACAGCCACCCAGGAGGTTCCCTAGGCAACCACAACCTGCTGCCCCTGGCACACCACATGCAGAGGAACAGCATGTCCCCCGGTGTCACACACAGACCTGCCAGTGCAGGTAACACACAAACAAACACAAACTCTTTTAAGAGAACCCCTCCATAACCATTCAGGGGAACGCACAGAGGAAATAAGATCAGCTCTATTGACTGATGTTTCATTTAAGGGAAGGTGACTCAATATTACATTCAAACCAAGTCAGCAATCCCCTCCATTTACTGTGAGGCGCTGTCCTGGGGATGTCAGGCCCTATGTATAGGTTTTAAGTTGCCGGTGACATAAGCACATGAGGCCTGTCGGTTTGTTATTGTTGTCTGAAGGCTCTATTTTGTCCCTCTGGGCAGTAGCCTGCTGCCCACACCCTCACCCTGTCATTAGGCCTGGATGCACCGCGCGCCGGCACAAAGTAAATATGAGATTTGGCGCTGCCGCCACCACACTAACCGCACACGCTCACGCTCCTCCTACTCCTCCACCTCGCACGACTTAAAAATACAAATGTGTCATTTTTCTTGGATGCTATCGTCCAGTATCCACTCGCAGCATCCGTTTGACTAGAACTTATGGTTTTTTGGAAAGCTGTGGCATTTGGGTTTACACACACACACACACACACACACACACACACACACACACACACACACACACACACACACACACACACACACACACACACACACACACACACACACACAGGTAGACACACATCAGCCCTGGCACAAAAGAAGAAGGGCTGATGGTTAAAGTAACTTAGAGTGTCACTGAAAGGCAAGAGAGGAGGAGGGAGCTGGTGGGATGTGGGTGTGAAGGAGGGAGGTCTCTCCTCTAATGTTTTCCTCTTTTCCTCTCATCCCTCTTTCATCTTTCAGGTGGCCTCATGGGTGCTGACCTCACCACTGGTGCGGTTACCAGTGCTGGTAAGGATGACATCCTCCTTCTCACACACACAGATAAACACACACACAGGGCACCCACTCTCCCATCCAGGCCATAAAACTCATGACTAATACGAACGTAAACTAAAATTGAGTTCCTGTCCTTGACGTGTTGATTTTAATGGTCTTGGAGTTCCTCAGGGAATGTTTGTCCAGTTCTGGGTCCGTGGTACATCCTGGTCTCGGCTCAGCAATTCTCTTAACAAGTGGAAAAAGGAAAGAAAATAATATTGGAGTGGGTAGGAAGACATTCAATGACAAAAGGGAAGGTGCTGTGTATATGAGTTTTAGGGATCTTAGGGATCAGAGGTGTTATACCTATGCTTTTATTTATCCTTCTGTCTTTTGCTCTCTCTTTCTATGTGTCAAATTAAATCCAATCAAATTTTATTAGTCACATGCGCCGAATACAACAGGTGTAGACCTTACAGTGAAATGCTTACTTACGAGCCCCTAACCGACAGTGCAGTTTAAAAAAATACGGATAAAAATAAGAGATAAAAGTAACAAGTAATTAAAGAGGAGCAGTAAAAAATAACAATATATACGGGGGGGGGCTGGTACAGAGTCAATGTGCGGGGGCACCGGTTAGTTGAGGTAGTATGTACATGTAGGTAGAGTTAATTAAAGTGACTATGCATAGATGACAACAGATAGTGGCAGTGGTGTGGAGAGGGGGGGCAATGTGAATAGTCTGGGTAGCCATTTGACTAGGTGTTCGAGAGTCTTATGGCTTGGGGGTAGAAGCTGTTTCGAAGCCTCTTGGACCTAGACTTGGCGCTCCGGTACCACTTGCCATTTGGTAGCAGAGAGAACAGTCTATGACTAGGGTGGCTGGAGTCTTTGACAATTTTCAGGGTTTTTCTCTGACACTGCCTGGTACAGAAATCCTGGATGGCAGGAAGCTTGGCCCCAGTGATGTACTGGGCCATTCGCACTACCCTCTGTAGTGCCTTGCGGTCGGAGGCTGAGCAGTTGCCAAACTTGGCAGTGATGCAACCGGTCAGGATGCTCTCGATGGTGCAGCTGTAGAACCTTTTGAGGATCTGAGAACCCATGCCAAATCTTTCAGTCTCCTGAGGGGGAATAGGTTTTGTCGTGCCTGCTTCACAACTGTCATGGTGTGCTTGGACCATGTTAGTTTGTTGGTGATGTGGACACCAAGGAACTTAAAGCTCTCAACCTGCTCCACAGCAGCCCTGTCAATGAGAATTGGGGGCGTGCTCGGTCCTCCTTTTCCTGTAGTCCACAATCTTCTCCTTTGTCTTGATCATGTTGAGGGAGTGGTTGTTGTCCTGGCACCACACGGCCAGGTCTCTGACCTCCTCCCTATAGACTGTCTCGTTGATGTCGGTGATCAGACCTACCACTGTTGTGTCATCGGCAAATTTAATGATGGTGTTGGAGTCGTGCCTAGCCGTGCAGTCATGAGTGAACAGGGAGTACAGGAGGGGGCTGAGCACGCACCCCTGAGGGGCCCCTGTGTTGAGGATCAGCGTGGCGGATGTGTTGTTACCTACCCTTACCACCTGGGGGCGGCCCATCAGGAAGTCCAGGATCCAGTTGAAGAGGGAGGTGTTTAGTCCCAGGGTCCTTAGCTTATTGATGAGCTTTGAGGGCACTATAATGTGTAATGTGTGTGTGTGTGTGTGTGTGTGTGTGTGTGTGTGTGTGTGTGTGCACGCTATGTCTTAATGACCCGAGCATCATCACACTGCATTATACGACCCTTTAACCACTGTTTATTTCCTCTATCTTGACAACACACATACGTCTCATTTTGTTTGGATATTTTAACTCATTCATAGGCTATCTACTATCATATGTCTTGAGCAAAATACATTTAACATGGGCGTGGCTCGCCATAATGTTCCTGTGGAAAGTAAATCAGGCCATGTGTTTGTGTGTGTCTGCATTTATTTGCATGAGTTTGAATGGATTTACATGTGTGTTTGTGGGGTTATATGTGGTCACAATTTGCTGTACAGATGATATTCAACGGTTTGTCTTATAGTGAGCTAATAGGCAATTGGAGAAGCCCTCACAGATAGGGCACAGACAGCAGAAGGAGAGGGGGGAGTATTAGACTGGGTCTGAGGGATTAGTTTCTCAGTAAGGGGGTCAAGGGAGCACAGCTGGGCAGCCCTGTCTGGTCCCCAGGGCTCCCTGGTAGGGGTCAGAGCCCGGTCCCTCTGTCTGGCCCCTCACACACTCACACACACACACAACAGAGCCGTTTGTTGTAGTGTGTGTTCCGTCGGCAGCGTGCTCCGGAGCGTGCTTCAAATGTAGCCTTTGTGTCGCCGCGGCAATGAATAGAGGCACTCTGTGAGGACCCAGTGCGCTCAGCCGCGGTGAAAACACGCCATGGAGAGAGATTCATGTGGAACTAAAAAATATTCCATTAAAGTCCCTCTTAAATCTTACAGGGGGAAAAACCCCATGATGAATATTCAGCCATTCATGTGTGCAGGGGGAGAAACAGGGAGAGACACAGATGGAAGCGTTCTGTGAAGCCGGTCATAGGTTTTAATGATGTTCTGGGTTATGTGTGACTCAGTGTGAGGTGGCCGCTGTTGCAGAGGTTATTTGTTCGCTTTTGCTTTGAAAAGCAGATTGTCAGTGGTGAGTGTTTTGACCTAGTGTTTGCTGCAGACGTTTGATTTTCTTATCAAATGTCCCTCGTTCTTAGAGAAACACACATACAGCCCCTTGTGCCACTCATGCCATGGGTGCCAACATTGTTAGATAGATTTGATTGATAAGCAACACATGACACAGTTTGATACTGGAAGGTCGAGTTGTCACGGCCTTGGTGTAAAAGCGGTGTGGCTGTGTGTGTTTTTACATCTCTATGTGTGTGTCTCATCTTTCAACCCCTTGGCCAGCTTGGGAAAGAGAGAGTTAGATGGAGAGAAGGAGAGAGAGAAAGATGTGAATGATCGAGGTGAGAGGTGACAGGGGCTGGTTCATTCTCCTACATGGTGAAACAAGCAGGCAGAGCAGAGATCAAAACCGCTGCTGACAGCTACATACTGTAAATACACAAATGGACATGGAAGGTGTTCTAAAGCTGGGAGTGGGACACCCTTCATCGACCTGCTCTCATTGTCTCTCTCTATATCTCCACAGGTCACAGGCAAATGCACACACACCCGCACATGCACACAGGCCTGACACACACGCGCACACACACACACACACACACACACACACACACACACACACACACACACACACACACACACACACACACACACACACACACACACACACACACACACACACACACACACACACACACACACACACACACAAGTGTAGAAAACATTAGGAATACCTTCCTAATATTGAGTTGTACCCCCTTTTGCCCTCAGAACAGCCCCAATTTTTCAGGGCGTGTACTCTCCAAGGTGTCGAAAGCATTCCACAGGTATGTTGGCTCATGTTGACTCCAATGCTTCCCACAGTTGTATCAAGTTGGCTGGATGTCCTTTGGGTGGTGGACCATTCTTGATACTCACGGGAAACTGTTGAGCGTGAAAAACCCAGCACTGTTGCAGTTCTTTACACAAACCGGTGCGCCTGGCACCTACTACCATACCCCGTACAAAGGCACTTAAATCTTTTGTCTTGCCCATTTACCATCTGAATGGCACACATACACAATCCATGTCTCAATTGTCTCAAGGCTTAAAAATTATTCTTTAACCTTTCTCCTCCCCTTCATCTACAGTCGTGGCCAAACATTTTGAGAATGACACAAATATTAATTTCGACAAAGTTTGCTGCTTCAGTGTCTTTAGATATTATGGTCAGATGTTACTATGGAATACTGAAGTATAATTACAAGCATTTCATAATTGTCAAAGGCTTTTATTGACAATTACATTAAGTTGATGCAGAGTCAATATTTGCAGTGCTCACCCTTCTTTTTAAAGACCTCTGCAATCCGCCCTGGGCCACATCCTGACTGATGGCAGCCCATTCTTGCATAATCAATGCTTGGAGTTTGTCATAATTTGGGATTGAGAACTTGGGATTTGGGATTGAGAACTTGAGGTCGATGTTTTGTTCCCCGAGCCACTTAGTTATCACTTTTGCCTTATGGCAAGGTGCAGCATGCTGGAAAAGTCATTGTTCGTCACCAAATTGTTCCTGGATGGTTGGGAGAAGTTGCTCTCGGAGGATGTGTTGATACCACTCTTTATTCATGGCTGTGTTCTTAGGCAAAATTGTGAGTGAGCCCACTCCCTTGGCTGAGAAGCAACCCCACACATGAATGGTCTCAGGATGCTTTACTGTTGGCATGACACAGGACTGATGGTAGTGCTCACCTTGTCTTCTCTGAACAAGCTTTTTTCCGGATGCCCCAAACAATCGGAAAGGGGATTCATCAGAGAAAATGACTTAACCCCAGTCCTCAGCAGTTCAATCCCTGTACCTTTTGCAGAATATCAGTCTGTTCCTGATGTTTTTCCTGGAGAGAAGTGGCTTCTTTGCTGCCCTTCTTGACACCAGGCCATCCTCCAAAAGTCTTCGCCTCACTGAGCGTGCAGATGCACTCACACCTGCCTGCTGCCATTCCTGAGCAAGCTCTGTACTGGTGGTGCCCCGATCCCGCAGCTGAATCAACTTTAGGATACGGTCCTGGCGCTTTCTGGACTTTCTTGGGCACCCTGAAGCATTCTTCACAACAATTGAACCGCTCTCCTTGAAGTTCTTGATGATCCGATAAATGGTTGATTTAGGTGCAATCTTACTGGCAGCAATATCCTTGCCTGTGAAGCCCTTTTTGTGCAAGGCAATGATGACGGCACGTGTTTCCTTGCAGGTAACCATGGTTGACAGAGGAAGAACAATGATTCCAATCACCACCCTCCTTTTGAAGCTTCCAGTCTGTTATTCGAACTCAATCAGCATGACAGAGTGATCTCCAGCCTTGTCCTCGTCAACACTCACACCTGTGTTAACGAGAGAATCACTGACATTATGTCAGCTGGTCCTTTTGTGGCAGGGCTGAAATGCAGTGGAAATGTTTTTGGGGGATTCAGTTCATTTGCATGGCAAAGAGGGACTTTGCAATTAATTGCAGTTCATCTGATCACTCTTCATAACATTCTGAAGTATATGCAAATTGCCATCATTCAAACTGAGGCAGCAGACTTTGTGAAAATGTATATTTGTGTCATTCTCAAAACTTTTGGCCACGACTGTACACTTATTGAAGTGGATTTAACAAGTAACATCAATAAGGGATCATAGCATTCACCCGGTCAGTCTATGTCATGGAAAGAACAATGTTTTGTACAGTGTAGATATACAATACACAGAATAGACCCTGACACAGCTCTACAGAAACAGATGCACTCTGTCCTGTTTGCCAATCCTCTCGTGCAAGACAAGAACCTTGAGACGAAGACACAAGGCCTATTCTTACAAAAACAGCTCAATGATCCCTATATCTTTGTCCATAGCCTGCATAGATACAGTAGAAGGTGGGATGTTAGCTAACTAGCATGGCGCCATAGTTCAGTTGGTGGATTCAGATTTCAAAGCACGTTAGGCCAAACCTCAACGGAAGTGCCTGCGTATCGAAAGTGGGATGGAACACACCCGTTAGACCACAACAGGACATCAGAAATTGTTCAGTAACAGTTAAATGTACATTGGTTTAACCACACCAGCCATGTGTGTATGTGTGTCTGTCTGTCTGTCTGTCTGTCTGTCTGTCTGTCTGTCTGTCTGTCTGTCTGTCTGTCTGTCTGTCTGTCTGTCTGTCTGTCTGTCTGTCTGTCTGTCTGTCTGTCTGTCTGTCTGTCTGTCTGTCTGTCTGTCTGTCTGTCTGTCTGTCTGTCTGTCTGTCTGTGTGTCTGTGTCTGTCTGTGTCTGTCTGCGTGTGTGTCTGCGTGTGTGCATGTGCATGAGGCCTAGTAGGCACATGTTAAAAGTTCAGAGATGCACCTTTAGGCAAGGCAGCCAGTGTGTTAGCGTACAGTCACAGTTGGCATCCACAGACTTCCTCTGCCTACATAAATAGCCTTCACCTTTGCATCCCCACTTCAAATCGGATGATCTCGCAGACTCTTATCTGGGCAGCGAGTTTTCATTTTGGTACTTCCTCAAAACGGTTGCTTCTTGTCTGCCTCAACTCACTGCTCTATTCTGCAGCGCGAGGTGGTAGAGGGAGAATAATAAAGGTTTGACTGTTAGTGTCAGTGTCGGGACGATCATGTCTTGATGTCTTGGACTCACAGAGCTGCTGCACGTCTGTAGTCAGATGCTTACTACTGTATTTGCCAATCTGTAGCCAAGTTGTTAAGATACGCACCCAATCCATGATATATTCCAAAGTATCTTCAGTTCAGATCAACCTACTGTAAACCAGTCACTAGCAGCTGTAGAGGACCTCTAGCATTCATATCGCTTGCCAATTGCCTGCCTTAGGTAATAAAGCCCATCTCCTGGGCTATAGCCAGTCTCCAGTCATATTCAGAGCCTGAGCTGTTGTCCTAAAATGGCTGCCTGAAATCCCCTCCTCACCGTACGCTCAGCCTCTGGGCCGGGAGCTATGAATCAGATGGGCTGTACAGTAACAGCCTTACCTTGACTTGACCTGACATACATTGATAGCTGTCATGTTCAAGTTTTTTAGTCTGGGATGTTTTGGACAGTCTCCGTTTTCTACACGTAATTCTCCGATATTTTCTAGTCTTTTCCGGCTATTTTGATTCGCTATTCATGTCTCTCCACGTGGGCTCACTCAACAGCACAATAGTCCAGCGATGAGGATGAGAGAGGCAAGCAGAGCTGATGAGGCAGCTGGATGGAGTGGCTCTAGGAGAGGCTCCCATACAAAACACACAGGTGCATCCATACACGTGCTCTGTGCACACGTACACTGTCATGACAGGCACACCTCAATGGACACATGCATTCATCATTGACATGTACAGTAATAGACACATTCAAAGTCACACACACAGACAAGTGCTATTTGATACACACACTCACACATGAACTCTGACACTATAGTAACACAATTTTACACATAGGGACCCAAGCATGCAGACGCACACACACACACACACACACACACACACACACACACACACACACACACACACACACACACACACACACACACACACACACACACACACACACACACACACACACACACACACACACACACACACACACACACACACACACACACACACACACACAATAACTCATACATGGATGCACACACACTGTTTTTCTAGTTGTTGTTTATTGTCACAGCCTCATTTTCTTTCACCGCTAGCGGTCGTTTACTCTTCAGATTGTTCAAATTGAGCTTTCGAGACTTTTCATTTCCAAACAACAAAAACCTCACTCTCAAATTAAACAAAGATCAGCGGGGGGAAATTGCTCAGGAAGACATCTGCGACTCATTTTCCCCTGGAGTATATGATTAGGAAATTCATTTATGTCTAACGTATAATTCCTGCCCCTCTTTCAAGTGGGAAACGTCCATACTGCGCTCTCTGTTCTACCCCTAGGAATGGGGAAAAAGCAGGCTGCGGGATTGGGTTAGAAACAAAGCATATACACTGCTCACTCTCTCTTGTTTTTAATGGGATGTTGCTGGGAGGGTGCCCCACTGGTTTGTGTGTGGCGTGGGTGCTAAACTCAGTCCTCCAGTCAGTCTGTCGGAGGAGGAATGTGGATTGGGTGTCTACCCCAAAGCAGGGTCTTTGTCTAGAAGACGCAACACATGTGTTTAGCGCTGATGGCCAAATGATGGGTCCTGTCCCTTTGTGGTCTCCAAGGCCGTAATTTGATGTTTTTAACACGACTCACTGGCTATCACTGGCTAGATGCAGGGTAAATGACAGTGACAGAGGTAAAATGGACATTTCTCTAAGAAAGGAAAGAATATGTCCTCACAAACCAGCCAAATCAGGCGGAGATGGGAGAATTGTGTGGGATCACTGGGTGAAAGTGACCTCTCTCTCTGGCTCTAGGACAGTAGCATCTCCACTCCACTAGTTGAATAATTTGAATATTTGAGGTAATGGTTTCCGCAGTACAACATGAAATCAAACTTTGCTTGTCACATGCGCCGAATACAACAAGTGTAGACCTTACCGCCAAATGCTTACTTACAAGCCCTTAACTCTTCTTGAACTGCACTGTTGGTTAAGAAAATATTTACCAAATAAACTAAAGTAAAAAATAATAAAAAGTAACACAATAACATAACAATAACGAGGCTTTATACAGGGGTACTGGTACCGAGTCAGTGTGCGGGGGTACAGGTTAGAGATAATTTATACATGTTGGTAGGGATGAAGTGACTATACATAGATAATAAACAATCACTAGCAGCAGTGTATAAAACAAATGGGGGGGGGTCAATATAATAGTCCGGTGGCCATTTTATTAATAATTCAGCAGTCTTAAGGCTTGGGGGTAGAAGCTGTTAAGGAGCCTTTTGGTCCTAGACTTGGAGGTCTGGTACTGCTTGACGTGCGGTAGCAGAGAAAACAGTCTATGATTTAGGTGACTGGAAGCTCTCTCAATTTTATGGGCTTCCCTCTGACACCGCCTATTATATAGGTTCTGGATTGCAGGAAGCTTCGCCCCAGTGGTGTACTGGGCCGTACGCACTACCCTCTGTAGCGCCTCTGTAGCCTGGTGATGCAACCAGTCAGGATGCTCTCGATGGTGCAGCTGTAGAACTTTTTGAGGATCTGGGGACCCATGCCAAATCTCTTCAGTCTCCTGAGGGGGAAAAGGTTTTGTTGTGCCCTCTTCACGACTCTCTTGGTGTATTTGGACCATCATTGGTGATGTGGACACCAAGGAACTTGAAACTCTCGACCCGCCCCACTACAGCCCCGTTGATGTTAATGGGGGCCTGTTCGGCGTTTTCCTGTAGTCCACGATCAGCTCCTTTGTCTTGCTCACATTGAGGGAGAGGTTGTTTGCCTGGCACCACACTGCCAGTTCTCTTACCTCCTCCCTATAGGCTGTGTCATCGTTGTCAGTGATCAGTGTTGTGTTGTCAGCAAACTTAATGATGGTGTTGGAGTCGTGTTTGGCCACGCAGTCATGGGTGAACAGGGAGTACAGGAGGGGACTAAGTACACACCCCTGAGGGGCCCCAATGTTGAGGATCTGCGTGGCAGATGTGTTGTTGCCTACCCTTACCACCTGGGGGCGGCCAGTCAGGAAGTCCAGGATCCAGTTGCAGAGGGAGGTGTTTAGTCCCAGGGTCATGGGCACTATGGTGTTGAACGCTGAGCTCTAGTCAATGAACAGCATTTTCACATAGGTGTTTATTTTGTCCAGGTGGGAAAGGGCAGTGTGGAGTGCGATTGAGATTGCGTCATCTGTGGATCTGTTGGGGCGGTATGCGAATTTAGGCAGGTTACCTTTGCTTCCTATGGCCAGGGACAATGGTGTTCTGCTTGAAACATGTAGATATTACAGACTCAGTCAGGGAGAGGTTTAAAATGTCAGTGAAGACACTTGCCAGTTGGTCCGCGCATGCTTTGAGTACACGTCCTGGTAATCCATCTGGCCCCGCGGCCTTGTGAATGTTGACCTGTTTAAAGGTCTTGCTCACATTTGCTACCGAGACCGTTATCACACAGTCATCCAGAACAGCTGGTGCTCTCGTGAATGCTTCAGCATTGCTTGCCTCGAGGCGAGCATAAAAGGCATTTAGCTCGTCTGGTAGGCTCGCATTACTGGGCAGCTCGCGTCTGGGTTACCCTTTGTGGTCTGTAATAGTTTTCAAGCCATGCCACATCCGACGAGCATCAGAGCCGGTGTAGTAGGATTCAATCTTAATCCTGTATTGACGCTTGCTTGTTTGATGGTTCGTCTGAGTGCATAGCGGGATTTCTTATAGGCGTCCGGATTCGTGTTCCACTCCTTGAAAGCGGCAGCTCTAGCCTTTAGCTCGATGCGGATGTTGCCTGTAATCCATGGCTTCTGGTTGGGATATGTACGTTAGGGTCACTGTGGGGACGACGTCGTCGATGCACTTATTGATGATGCCGATGACTGAGGTGGTATACTCCTCAGTGGCATTGGATGAATCCCAGAACATATTCCAGTCTGTGCTAGCAAAACAGTCCTGACCACTTCATCTGACCAGAGAGCGGGGGAGAGCTTTGTATGCATCTCTGTAAAAATTTGGTAAAACTGATTCAAGTTTGCCTGCATTTAAGTCCCCGGCCACTAGAAGCGCTGCTTCTGGGTGAGCATTTTCTTGTTTGCTTATGGCCTTATAGAGTTGGTTAAGTGCGGTCTTAGTGCCAGCATCGGTCTGTGGTGGTAAATAGACAGCTGCAAATAATATTGATGAGAACTCTCTTGGTAGATAATTTGGTCTACAGCTTATCATAAGGGACAATACTTCGAGACTTCTTTAATATTAGACATCGCTCACCAGTTGTTATTGACAAAAAGACACACACCCCTACCCCTTGTCTTACCAGACGTATCTTCTCTGTTCTGCCGGTGCATTGAAAATCCCTACAGCTCTATATTATCCATGTCGTCGTTCAGCCACGACTCGGTGAAACATAAGATATTACAGTTCTTAATGTCCCTTTGGTAGGATAATTGTAATCATAGGTCATAAATTTTATTTTCCAATAATTACATGTTAGCAAGTAGAATTGATGGCAGTGGGAGTTTACTCGCTCACCTACGGATTCTCAAAAGGCAGCCCAATCTGCGTCCTCTTTTCCTCTGTCTTTTCTTCACGCAAATGACGGGGATCTGGGCCTCGTTAACTCGTTAAAGGAAAAATCTTCTTCCAGTTCGTGGTGAGTAATCCCAGTTCGAATGTCCAGAAGTTATTTTCGGCCATAAGAGACGGTAGCAGCAACATTATGTACAAAATAAGTTTTAAAATAAGTTACAAAGCAAAAAAATGAACAAAATAGCACAATTGGTTATGGGCGTGTAAAACGTCAGCCATTCTCTTCGGCGCCGTCTTCAGCAGCGCCGAATGCGCCGAACATGCTTTAACATGCTACTGTTGTCTGAGGACAATCTGTAGGATACAGTAATGACGGTCTTTTGAAATGTATAATTGATGGCTCCCTCGCTCTCTCGTCTCCCTCTCTTCTCATTAGGCAACGGCTACGGGAACCACCACCGTAACTCGCCCGGTCTGCTGGCCTCTCCGGGTAGCATGAACAAGAGCATGCAGGCCAAGTCTCCCCCACCCATGAACCTGGGTATGAACAACCGCAAGCCAGACCTGCGTGTGCTCATCCCCCCTGGAGCCAAGAACAACATGCCCTCCATGGTGAGTTGCTCATTCACTTTACCCCCAGGCCCAGTTCCAGTCCTGATCCCATCCCCCCTCACCCCTGTTTGTCATTCGTCTTTTTTACATATGTCCCTTCAGTTGATTTTCTTTCAATGTGTTCTATTATCTTCTTGAGTGTTTGTTTTAAGTGGCTGAAGCTGTCCGATATATGTGCTGTCATAAGTTATGATTTTAATAAGATAGATAGACTGTTAGTGGAGTACAGTAGTAATAATACATTTCCTTTTTTAAATGAGCTTCTGTTTAGTAGCCTCACTACTAGCAGTTCCATCCTTAGAACCACACCCACCTGCTACTTCCATCCAATGAAACTAATTTGAATGTATCGCCCTCCCCTCTAATGCCATCAGTCTGAGGATGTCAATCTGCTATTGGTAAGTTGGCCCGTCACTCAAACTAGCAACCAAAAATAATAACAATCTCTAAACATCATCCACCATCCTCAGTTAGATAGAAGGGAGACCAGTCATTATGCTTTAACAATAGAAATACATCAACCCTAACTGAACCAGTGCCTTATAATTCTATGGGTGTAATTGTGTTGCTCCCAAGAGCTGCTCGAAGGTCAGTGATTACTTTTTACGATGTTAAGGTTAGGATTGAAGTAAAGAGTAAGATGATCCTCGTTGTCCACAAAGGGGCAACTTCCATGATCTGCGGCATGCGTTGTACATGTTGGAATGAAGGGGGGGGCGTTTTTGCCAGGACCTAGGGTGACACCTAGTGGTATGTCTGAGTCATTGCATCCTATCATCTTTCCTCTCTCATCCCCCTCATTTCAACCCCCTCCCTCATTCTTTCCTTCTATGTCTGCTTGACGGGCGTTGCATGGCAACTTAGCATACATGCTTCCCCTCTCTCAGAACCAGGAAATGAAAGGCAACAAAAGGAACACTTTTATATGGCATTAAACCGCCATAATTTCTGCACCACCCTGCCACAATAAAGTGCCTCTCCCAGCCGTTGCTGTTTCTGTTGCCGTGGAGACCAGCAGGGTTACTATAGAGACAGCGGAACCTCAGGAGGGGTGGTAAATGATAGGGTTGGCAGGGTTCAGCAGTGCCGCGTGTCAAGTGATTAATTTCCAAGAAGCTGGCATCTTGTTCATTCTTCTAGCATCTGCGGAGCAAAAAAACAAAACAACTAAGTCTATTTTTATTCTCTTTTTTTTCTTTGGTGCTGACTTTATTTGTGATGGCACTCATGCTTTTCCGTCACTCTCTTTTTCTCTTCCCCTCATAGAACCAGAGAATAAACAACTCCCAGTCAGCACAGTCATTGGCCACCCCTGTGGTTTCAGTAGCAACGCCCACCCTACCAGGACAAGGCATGGGCGGTTACCCATCAGCCATCTCCACTTCATACGGTACTGGTAAGTACCACTGCTTTTACACATGTTCTACACAAACACACATGCACATACACATACACACAAACTCAGTCTTTGTCACATATACACTCTACATCAGTGTGTGTCCTTGTTAGTCCTTTCAGGGTATCAATGAGTCTGGAAAGTGAACTATACATGGCACACACTCGCCCCGCTATTTACATTTTTATTTGAGGATTTATTTGATTCTTATTGATTTGATAAGATCTATATCTCATACATACAGATTTGCATGACTTCACAGACATGATAGTAAATACAAGCATGCTCATTATCCAATAAATATAGCATTTTAATGCAAAATCAGGTAACAATAAGTTGTCCGGCCCTGAAACATGGCTTCATTGTAATGTGATGTTAAAAACATTTCATTTCAAAAACCTAACAGCAGGTGGTGCTGTTGATACACATATATCCCTCAATGCAACACTCCCACACCCACTGTGACTCATTGGCACATGTGTTGGCCCAGCAGGAAAAAATGTATAAGGAGAAAGAAATTGACTGTTATACTATTCATTTCAGTAGTCATAATTCAAAACGAATGTACTTTACAAACCTGTTTGAACTGGCCTGAACTGGTTTTAACTGGTTGCCTTCTCTCTCTGTGTATGTCTGTGTAGAATACTCGCTGAGCAGTGCAGACCTATCCTCCCTGTCCGGCTTTAACAGTGGTAGCTCCCTCCACCTGGGCTCCATGAGCGGTTGGCAACAACAACACCTCCAGAACATGCAGCATTCGGCCCTCAGTCAGCTAGGGTGAGTATATGGAAATACAAACAAGCAGTAGACAAATCAAAGAAAAGAGGGACGGATATTGAAATGAAGCTTGTTGGCGAAACTATAGTGAAAATACTGATACATACTGATATTTTTTGACTAGATATGAGATATGAATGGGAAGATATGGAGTAAACGTGTGGGTGCATGATCATGTTTCTTTACTCTGTAACCCCTTGCGTTTCCTTTCCTTCCTACAGAAATTGCAATAGCAATCACTTATGTCAGAGTTCAAATCTCTCCCTGCCTTCTGCTCAAAGCCTGCACATCAAGTCCGAACCTGTTTCTCCTCCTAGAGATCGCACCAGTAGCACACCGTTGTGCTACGGCATCCATCAGCAACATAACCCGTCGTCCCGCCAGGACTCGGGCCACTCCCCTGTCGACAGCCTGAGCAGCTGCAGCAGCTCCCACGAGGGCAGCGACCGGGACGAGCACAGGAACGAGTTCCACTCTCCACTGGGACTGTCTCGGCCCGCCATGGACGAGCGCGAGAGTCCCTCGGTCAAACGTGTGCGCCTGTCCGAAGGGTGGGCCACATGATAGCCCAGCGTTGGCTGTTGCCCAAGCCCTGCGACGTAATGATGCCTCGACACCATCGCCCTCTATATCACCACGCGACACGTCACTCACCTCTAGACCCCATGCTCTCTCTCTCTTTTTCTCTCTCTCTGTTTCATTGGAGGAAGGGGGGCACGCTCTTCTAAATTTAACTGTAATGTTTTCTTTTTGCAGAGTATGTGTACTATACATATTGAAGTTATATAAAGCAATGGGGATGGGACTGGTGATCCAAGATAAAAATGGGTGTTGGTTGGGGTTAGGGATATTTTTGGTGGGGAGCTATGCATTATTTGTGCCGTGTGAAAAAAAAATGATGCATATATATTTACACGTGTGTGTATGTGTAAATATATGCATATCAACAAATAAACAACAAAAAAGTCAGGTACTCTGTTTTGTAAAAGTACTTACAACTTGCCTCAGTGATAATCAGTGACTAGAGGAAAATTGAGAGCATATGTTGCTGAGTGAACAGCCTAGCACTTGAGTTGGTCAACCAATACATGTGTACAGTCAATTTCATTGCTACCTTTCTCTGTAGTTCTCCCTTGCAAAATGTATGTTACGATAGATGATGTCATGTTGCAGGTTCAACGTATTTATGTAAATAGAGGGGCAGGGGCAAAGGGGAGGGGTCAAACGTGGCTATACATTACAGATTATTCATATACAAAATGAAAGCTAATATGCAACATTTGAAGGATTGTACAGGTATACCCCACAGGCCCATTGGTAGATGTGAGGAACCAAGATGAGAGAACCCATGCTAAACATAAAGCTCTTCATCAAACATGGAGCACATTGATAGGACCATCCTTTTACCCAAGAGCCATGTTAGTTGAATCAAGAAACCCTGGGTCTTGTATTAAATATTCAGTAAAAAAAAAAAAACTGTTGTACGATAGACTTGCTTATATTTTCATATGAAAGGAATACAATGCAAAGCAATTTTGTGGCTTTTTGTAGTTTCTATAAGCCAGAATGTGTTTTTTGATAGCTTTGCTAATATAAGACGGATAGTCCGATGAGAAATTAAAAAACCCTAAGCCATGAAAACAGACTGAGAACCCATGCTTAGCTGAACTGTTTTCTCTTTCTAGAGGTTTCGTTTTTAAACGTGTTTCTAATTATATATAATAATGATAATATTAAGAATCTTAAAAAAAAAAAATCTGTGAAATTAACATGCTTGTGTATAGCTTTCTAATATATAAATATATATAATAATGTTTTTTGAGTTTTTTCTTAGTGGAGTTTTCTATGTGCAATTGCACATATTGTCTGTTTTTTGTTTTATTTGAGCCTGGGACAGTGCTGTTCAGAGGCGTATTTAGTCTAACCTTGAGAACCAGTTGAACAGAGTTGTTTGTGAGTAAATCAGAGTTGTTTGTGATAGATCTCTTTGCTGACAAACAACATATTTGTGGAAACTGTGTGGGGATTGGAACTTGGGGGGTTAATGCCCATGCAGGTGACATGCGTCATGCCAAATGAACGTTTTTGACATCACCCATGATGGCCCATCTGTGCATGTGTCATGATACTCACAGTTTCTACAACAACATCCACCAAAAACATCCTCCTTGATGGGACTTTGGCCCATGTATTCTGTATATTTTGAACATTTGATTTCATCTTTTCACTGCAAATCCTTTGCCAATTATTACAATGAGACCCAAACTTGTGTGCAGGACACCACATAAATCCAGATTACAATATTTATTTGATAGTTCCAAATTGTATTTGTGTCAAATGATCAAGCTGTTGAGTATATCGGTGGTCTATTGTTAATCAGAAAGGAGTTGTGTCATATTTGAGCCCACTCTGTCCAATCACCAGCTCGGTGTTCCACAACCTCCTCAGCAGTGTAACATGAAGCATTCAAACAAGATGTTGTAGGAAAAATGTACATGCTGGTTTGGGAGAACTACAACAGTTGATTTCAGACAAATATATATATCTTTTTTTTTTTACATGAAACTAGTCACATTTCTCTCTGCCTCTCACTCCTCAGTCTGTTGTCACTCAAGTGTTATGGTATTTCTATGTGCATATTTTATGCGAGTTCACTATGTTGTTACTGTATACAGTCTGTGTAGTCAGAAACAGGGGCAGAGCCCCTGCCGTGTCCTTTATTTTTTTTTATTCAATACAAATGGTAAAAAAAAAAACATGATATTTCAGGCAGCATATGTGTGGAAAACCAAAGCCAGTGGCATTTCTGTGTTGTAATATTATTCAACTTTTATTTTCACATTCATTTATGGTTATTGCAAGCATTGAAGAAGAAAAAAAACAATAAAAGCATTTGCTCCAAAATGTAGAATTGGTTTCCCATTTCAATTTGATTTGGTCATACTGTTCATAGTTGATAGAGGTTGAGAATACCATTACATGTCCTCCTTGAGACATGGTAGGTATAGTAGCTAGTACTTAGTAGCTATAGTGTCGTGTTATCAGAATGAATTTCCTTGTGAACTGCAGTTAAAATCAGAAAACAAATGTGTAATTTTTTTGTATATTCATTGATTCATTGAGTATCATGGAAAAGTATGTTTTCCAAATCCCACTTTTGTTAATTTAGCTGATTGAGTTACTTTGCTGTTTTGTGCCACTTGCTCACTAATGAATTACAGAAACACAACACCAAGAGCTCCCTTTATTTTAGCTGTGGTGTGTTTTCTGAGGTGTAGGTGGCGTTTATTGATATTGTGTAAGCAAAGACATTGAGCATGCTTGATTTATTTCATATTTTATTTTGGTTATGGATTTGAAGCATCTGTATTTCTTCACCTGTTGATCAGTTGTAATGCCATTATTCTGTATTAGCCTCTATACTGGTCCCTCTAATTGACTCACCCCAGTACCTCAGCTACCGTTTGATCGGTCACGTCTAGTGCAAAGGGGAGACCATACACTTGTACAGTAATGTGGTATACATACACTTGTACAGTCATGTGGTATACCATTGCCAACTATTACCAACTATTCACTTGGGATTATTTGATTGCGCCACCATGTTTGCAGTTTTCTTTATTTTAGTTGTACACATTAAAAAAGGTGGGAAAAAATAAGTAGCTAAAAATGCTTAACAGTCTGTAATAACTTATGTAGCTTCTAGAAATCTAAACGTTGGAGAGGTCTGAAGTTAGTGTTTGGAAAGCAAAGCGGCTTTCAGCGGCATAAGCTGGCCTTTGTTGCCACTTGAAGATAAGATATTATTAAATTAAAGCCACATATCTGTTTCTCATAGGACTTGATTCAGCTGTATGTAGTGAAAAAGTCTGGATCCTAAAATCAAAGTTTCTTCTGCTGGGGAAAAGATATTTGTATTTTGCAGAGAATTCAGTAAAATGACTGGCTTTCTTAGTTACCCTGATGTTCTGGTGTGACTTTATTGTGTTTGTCCATTTCTCTCCATGTATGCCCTTCACCTTGATAACTGATCATGGTAGACCCAATATAAAAACTGATACACTATATATACAAAAGTATGTGAACAGCCCTTCAAATGAATGGATTTGGCTATTTCAGCCACACCTTTTGCAGACAGGTGTAGAAAATCAAGCACACCGCCATGCAATCTCCATAGACAAACATTGGCAGTAGAATGGCTTTATTGAAGAGCTCAGTGACTTTTAACGTGGCATCATCAAAGAATGCCACCTTTACAACAAGTCAGTTCATGAAATTTCTGCCCTGCTTGAGCTGCCCTGGTCAACTGTAAGTGCTGTTATTGTGAAGTGGAAACGTCTAGGAGCAACAACGGCTCAGCCGCGAAGTGGTATGCCACACAAGCTCACAGAACGGGACCACCGAGTGCTGAAGCGCATAGCACGTAAAACTCGTCTGTCCTCGGTTGCAACACTCACTACTGAGTTCCAAACTGCCTCTGGAAGCAACATCAGCACAATAACTGTTCGTCGGGAGCTTCATGAAATGGGTTTCCATCGCCGAGCAGCCACACACAAGCCTAAGATCACCATGCACAATGCCAAGCGTAGGCTGGAGTGGTGTAAAGCTCACTGCCATTGGACTCTGGAGCAGTTTAAACGCGTCCTCTGGAGCGATGAATCACGCTTCACCATCTGGCAGTCCGACAGATGAATTTGGGTTTGGCGGATGCCAGGAGAACGCTACCTGCCATAATGCATAGTGCCAACTGTAAAGTTTGGTGGAGAAGGAATAATGGTCTGGGGTTGTGTTTATGTTTCGTGCCAGGCCCCTTAGTTCCAGAAAAGGGAAATTTTAACGCTACAAAATACAATGACATTCTAGATGATTCTGTGCTTCCAACTTTGTGGCAACGGTTTGGGGAAGGCTTTTCCTGTTTCAGCATGACAATGCCCTCGGGCACAAAACGAGGTCCATACAGAAATGGTTTGTTGAGAATAGTGTGGAAGAACTTGACAGGCCTGGACAGAGCCCTGACCTCAACCCCATCGTTGGTTAACATACAGTACCAGTC
The DNA here is from genome assembly GCF_965601325.2 of Salmo salar. NCBI lineage: Eukaryota > Metazoa > Chordata > Actinopteri > Salmoniformes > Salmonidae > Salmo > Salmo salar. The sequence goes on along the minus strand of NC_138310.1, from coordinate 11,512,361 downwards.
AAAAGTTTGGACACACCTACTCATTCAAGGGTTTTTCTTTATTTTTACTATTTTCTACACTGTAGAATAATAGTGAAGACATCAAAACTATGAAATAACATATATGGAATCATGTAGTAACCAAAAAAGTTTTAAACAAATCAAAATATGTTTTAGATTCTTCAAAGTAGACACCCTTTGCCTTGATGACAGCTTTGCACACTCTTGGCAATAGCTCAACCAGCTTCATTTGGAATTCTATTCCAACAGTCTTGAAAGAGTTCACACAGATGCTTTTCCTTCACTCTGCGGTCCAACTCATCCCAAACCATCTCAATTTGGTTGAGGTTGAGTGATTGTAGAGGCCAGGTCATCTGATGCAGCACTCCATCAGTCTCGTTCTTGGTCTAATAGCCCTTACACAGCCTGGAGGCGTGTTTGGTCATTGTCCTGTTGAAAAACAAATGATAGTCCCACTAAGCGTAAACCAGATGGGATGGAGTATCACTGCAGAATGCTGTGGTAGCCATGCTGGTTAATAAGTGTGCCTTCAATTCTAAATAAATCACAGTCAGTGTCACTAGCAAAGCACCCCCACACCATCACACCTCCTCCTCCATGCTTCATGGTGGGAACTACACATGCAGAGATCATCAGTTCACCTACTCTGCATCTCACAATGACACGGCAGTTGGAACCCAAAATATCAAATTTGGACTCATCAGACCAAAAGACAGATTTCCACCGGTCTAATTTCCATTGCTCACGTTTCTTGGCCCAAGCAAGTCTCTTCTTATTATTGGTGTCCTTTAGTATTGGTTTCTTTGCAGCAATTCGACCATGAAGGGCTGATTCACGCAGTCTCCTCTGAACAGTTGACATTGATATGTGTCTGTTACTTGAACTCTGTGAAGCATTTATTTGGGCTGCAATTTCTGAGGCTGGTAACTCTAACGAATTTATCCTCTGCAGCAGTTGTTACTCTGGGTCTTCCATTCATGTGGCGGTCCTCATGAGAACCAGTTTCATCATAGCACTTGATGGTTTTTGCGACTACACTTGAAGAAACTTTCAAAGTTCTTGAAATTTTCCGGATTGAGTGACCTTCATGTCTTAAAGTAATGATGGACTGTTGTTTCTCTTTGCTTATTTTAGATGTTCTTTCCATAATACGGACTTCGTCTTTTACCAAATAGGGCTATCTTCTGTACAACCCTACCTTGTCACAACACAACGGATTGGCACAAACGCATTAACAATGAAATAATTTCCTCAAATTCATTTTTAACGAGGCACACGTGTTAATTGCAATGCATTCCAGGTGACCACCTCATGAAGCTGGTTGAAAGAGTGCCAAGAGTGTGCAAAGCTGTCATCAAGGCAAAGGGTGGCTACTTTGAAGAATCTCAAATATAAAACATATTTCAATTTATTTAACACTTTTTTGGTTACTACATGATTTCATGCGTGTTATTTCATAATTCTGATGTCTTCACTATTCGTCTAGAAAATAGTAAAAATAAAGAATAACCCTTGAATGAGTAGGCGTCTCCAAACTTTTGACTTGTACTGTATATTTACGTAAAATTAACCAACGGTCCCCAGACAATGACTGCGAGAGTCTCAATTAATGTCTGGTATCATTGAGCTACAGTGGCTTGTGAAAGTATTCACCCCCCTTGGCATTTTTCCTATTTTGTTGCCTTACAACCTGGAATTAAAATAGATTTTTTTTGGGGGGGGTTGTATCATTTGATTTACACAACATGCCTACCACTTTGAAGATGTGCTTCTAAACCTGCATTGCTTGCTGTTTGGGGTTTTAGGCTGGGTTTCTGTACAGCACTTTGAGATATCAGCTATATAAATACATTTGATTTGATTTGAAATAAACAAGAAATAAGACAAGAAAACAGAAGACTTGAGCGTGCATAACAATTCACCCCCCCCACACAAAAAAAAGTCAATACTTTGTAGAGCAACCTTGTGCAAGAATTACAGCTGCAATTCTCTTGGGAATGTCTCTATTAGCTTGGTACATCTAGCCACTGGGATTTTTGCCCATTCTTCAAGGCAAAACTGCTCCCACCATTTCAAGTAGGATGTGTTCCGCTCGTGTACAGCAATATTTAAGTCATACCACAGATTCAAAATTGGATTGAGGTCTGGGCTTTGACTAGGCCATTCCAAGACATTTAAATGTTTCCCCACCACTCGAGTGTTGCTTCAGCAGTATGCTTAGGGTCATTGTCCTGCTGGAAGGTGAACCCCCGTCCCAGTCTCAAATCCCTGGAAGACTGAAACAGGTTTTCCTCAAGAATATCCCTGTAGTTAGCGCCATCCATCATTCCTTCAATTCTGGCCTGTTTCCCAGTTCCTGCCAATGAAAAACATCCCCACAGCATGATGCTGCCACCACCATGCTTCACTGTGGGGATGTTGTTCTCGGGTTGATGAGAGGTGTTGGGATTGCACCAGACATAGCACTTTCCTTGATGGCCAAAACCTCAATTTTAGTCTCATCTGACCAGAGTACCTTCTTCCATATGTTTGGGGAGTCTCCCACATGCCTTTTGGCGAACACCAAACGTGTTTGCTTATTTTTTTCTTTAAGCAATGGCTTTTTTTCTGGCCACTCTTCTGTAAAGCCCAGCTCTGTGGAGTGTACGGCTTAAAGTCGTCCTATGGACAGATACTACAATCTCCGCTGTGGAGCTTTGCAGCTCCTTCAGGGTTATCATTGGTCTCTTTGTTACCTCTCTGAATAATGCCCTCCTTGCCTGGTCTGTAAGTTTTGGTGGGTGGCCCTCTATCGGCAGGTTTGTTGTGCTTAGTGGTGTTGCAGACTCTGGGGCCTTTCAGAGCAGCTGTATAAATACTGAGATCATGTGACACTTAAATAAAGTCCACCTGTGTGCAATCTAACTATGTAACTAATTATGTGACTTCTGAAGGTAATTGGTTGCACCATTTCTTATTTAGGGGCTTCATAGTAAAAGGGGTGAATACATATGCACGCGCCACTTTTCCATATATATACTGCTCAAAAAAATAAAGGGAACACTTAAACAACACATCCTAGATCTGAATGAATGAAATAATCTTATTAAATACTTTTTTCTTTACATAGTTGAATGTGCTGACAACAAAATCACACAAAAATAATCAATGGAAATCCAATTTATCAACCCATGGAGGTCTGGATTTGGAGTCACACTCAAAATTAAAGTGGAAAACCACACTACAGGCTGATCCAACTTTGATGTAATGTCCTTAAAACAAGTCAAAATGAGGCTCAGTAGTGTGTGTGGCCTCCACGTGCCTGTATGACCTCCCTACAACGCCTGGGCATGCTCCTGATGAGATGGCGGATGGTCTCCTGAGGGATCTCCTCCCAGACCTGGACTAAAGCATCCGCCAACTCCTGGACAGTCTGTGGTGCAATGTGGCGTTGGTGGATGGAGCGAGACATGATGTCCCAGATGTGCTCAATTGGATTCAGGTCTGGGGAACGGGCGGGCCAGTCCATAGCATCAATGCCTTCCTCTTGCAGGAACTGCTGACACACTCCAGCCACATGAGGTCTAGCATTGTCTTGCATTAGGAGGAACCCAGGGCCAACCGCACCAGCATATGGTCTCACAAGGGGTCTGAGGATCTCATCTCGGTACCTAATGGCAGTCAGGCTACCTCTGGCGAGCACATGGAGGGCTGTGCGGCCCCCAAAAGAAATGCCACCCCACACCATGACTGACCCACCGCCAAACCGGTCATGCTGGAGGATGTTGCAGGCAGCAGAACGTTCCCCATGGCATCTCCAGACTCTGTCACGACTGTCACGTGCTCAGTGTGAACCTGCTTTCATCTGTGAAGAGCACAGGGCGCCAGTGGCGAATTTGCCAATCTTGGTGTTCTCTGGCAAATGCCAAATGTCCTGCACGGTGTTGGGCTGTAAGCACAACCCCCACCTGTGGACGTCGGGCCCTCATACCACCCTCATGGAGTCTGTTTCTGACCGTTTGAGCAGACACATGCACATTTGTGGCCTGCTGGAGGTCATTTTGCAGGGCTCTGGCAGTGCTTCTCCTGCTCCTTCTTGCACAAAGGCGGAGGTAGCGGTCCTGCTGCTGGGTTGTTGCCCTCCTACGGCTTCCTCCACGTCTCCTGATGTACTGGCCTGTCTCCTGGTAGCCCCTCCATGCTCTGGACACTATGCTGACAGACACAGCAAACCTTCTTGCCACAGCTTGCATTGATGTGCCATCCTGGATGAGCTGCACTACCTGAGCCACTTGTGTGGGTTGTAGACTCCGTCTCATGCTACCACTAGAGTGAAAGCACCGCCAGCATTCAAAAGTGACCAAAACATCAGCCAGGAAGCATAGGAACTGAGAAGTGGTCTGTGTCACCACCTGCAGAACTACTCCTTTATTGGGGGTGTCTTGCTAATTGCCTATAATTTCCACCTGTTGTCTATTCCATTTACACAACAGCATGTGAAATGTATTGTCAATCAGTGTTGCTTCCTAAGTGGACAGTTTGATTTCACAGAAGTGTGATTGACTTGGAGTTACATTGTGTTGTTTAAGTGTTCCCTTTATTTTTTTGAGCAGTGTATATTTTTGGGGGGATTTCTGGAAACATTTTTTTTTTTTTTTTTCACCAATTTGGACTATTTTGTGTATGTCCATTACATGAAATCCAAATAAAAATCTATTTAAATTACAGGTTGTAATGCAACAAAATAGGAAAACAACAGTGGGGATGAATACCTTTGCAAGGTACTGTACTGCACTGCGAAAATAAAGGAAACAGCAAATAAAGTGTCTAAACAATGCGTTGGGCCAAAACATGCCAGTACAGGTTCAATGTACCTTGGCACAGATTCTACAAGTGTCTGGAAGACTATCGGGGGGATGCGACACCAATCTTCCAGGAGAAAGTCCGTAATTTGGCGTTTTGTTGTTGGTGGAAAACGCTGTCTCATGCTGCTCCAGAATCTTCCCCAAGTTTTCAATTGGGTTGAAATCTGGTGACTGCCTTTCAAACCACTCAGTGACCACTTGTGCCCTGTGGATTGTGGGGCATAGCCATGTTAGCCAAAATAATGGCTTGCCCAGCATTTTTATTCATGCATGATGGGATATTCCACACCTGTGTGGAAGCACCTGCTTTCAATATACTTTGGATCCCTCATTTACTCAACTGTTTCCCTCATTTTGGCAGTTACCTGTAATATAACATAATATGGATGACACCACATTGAGACACAGCAATGGCGTTTCTTGCTTTATTTCTTCCAACTGTAACGTAGTAAGGTTACGAAATCATGGCATTGAGTCATGGGAACTCAAATGGCAGACTTTTATTTGACATTTACAGCTAAGGTTTATTTCACTTCACATTCAGTGATACATTTTTCTAGTAAACATACATTTATTCTGAGCATATGCAACAACAAAAAATGCATTATCCACATTTCGGGAAGACTGAAAATAATTCCCCCATCAAACTCAATGGAACAACGGTCACAGAGTACTAAAAATCACAGACAACGTGAGCGGTTAATTCGAAGAAGAAGAAAAAACATGTATTGAAGGTACTTCATCATGTTCGTCTTACAATGAGAATGGTTGTAGCTATAATGGTTGTGGAATGGTTGTAGAATGGTATAGGCCGCCCTAACCATCAATTTTCCTGGTGTAGCTTAATAATGTACTATTTCACCCTTTACCTATCAACCTGAAAAACAAGAACATATGTCCATAAATGGTTGGGGGAAATGTAATATCAAGAACAAGACATTTCAGGAAGACACATTTTAGCTTGTGATTAATTCACCTGTTTGGGATTGGGGGCAGTATTTTCACGGCCGGATAAAAAACGTACCCGATTTAATCTGGTTACTACTCCTGCCCAGAAACTAGAATGTACTATTTCACCCTTTACCTATCAGCCTGACAAACAAGAACATATGTCCATAAATGGTTGGGGGAAAACTTAATATCAAGAACAAGACATTTCAGGAAGACACATTTTAGCTTTTGATTAATTAACTTGTAGAATCAATGTGGGGGTTTTTATCCTGAAAAACTAGATCTAAAATGGATGCAAATGTGTGAAATTTGAAACATGTGAAACCAATACCAGGGAAAGAGTCGTTGGGCTATTTGCTACAAAAGGATTAAGCAACCTGTGCGCAATGTGAAGCAGAGAACTAAACTTAAATGACATTTGGACAAAACAGTTGAAATACAATTGCGCAACCAACTATGCAAAAACTGGTTGAATCAAGGTTATTTCCATGTCATTTCAACAACGTCAAAAAAATTTGATGATATTGAATGAACGTGGAAAACTGATTGGATTGAGAGAATTTCGTATTTTTTCACCCAACTTTTACCCTACATCCAATGAAAGGGTGACATTTTTTGTTGATATCGCGCTGAATTTACATGAGTTAACTCAACCAAATGTAAATCAAAACTGGACGTTGAACTGAGGTCTGTGCCCAGTGGGAAAGTATTGCTACAAGCAACTATTCCTGTCAACTGCGCCCCCAATCGCCATGTCTTCCCCCCCATTTTCATAATATAAACTCTTAGAGTAGGCTACAATAATACAATAACATGCTATCATAAATCGAATGTATCAATTAAAAAAATAAGGACAGATCCAGACCTAAGTCTATTTTAATTCCATTTCTTCATAACCTATTTATTTGCTTTAGGTAACCTCGTTGAATTCACATTGATCAAGACTGAGTGAAATCATATAAGATAATTCGATATTGAAAGCACATGGTTTATGTTACATAAAAACTGCCGTGACCTAGATTCGAACCGGGATAGCTGCGGCCACAGCGTGTGCAGTGGTGCAAGGAGGGCAAGTTGGAAAGGCGAACACCGCCGCTCAAGTCTGGAGCTAAAATAAGCATTTTCTTCATTTGATAAACAAGAGAAATGAGATCTGAAGTTTAGTATGTGGAATTACTTTCACTTTATATACATGTAAGCTAATTAAAATGTTACTCGCCGGAATAACGAATCGAATAAAATCAATTGACCCAAGTGCATGCAATGCTGAAAGAAGTGAACTGTTGTTATTTTAGACAGTTCATTGATACTTCACCATTAATTGAAATTGTACAAATACATCACACGACAGAAAAATAATAAACGTGTGTAGGCTAATTCAAAGCGTGTTAAATCGAAGAATAGCATATCCTAATAATAATAGTATGCAAACACAGAGTCATGTTTAGAAATAAATTAAATAAAAGTATAGGCCTGTGGCTCAAAATCAGACATGCGAAGAAGAATGACAATTAAATTGAGGAATAGCAGGCTATGCGATTCCATTGCAGTTTATTTCAAAACATGTTCGTTGTATTTACCCTTAAATTTAAGAAGAAAAAACATTCCCCTAATGTAAAATTTGAAGGATGTGTTATTGGCTAGACATCGCTTTCTTCTTTTGTCAATCCATAGGCATTATTTTTGTAATAATTCGTTCGTTATTTAGGCTACCGACTTTGAGGTTTGCATGACCTTTTGCTGACATGATCTCGTTTGTTTCTAAACAAGAAATAATCGAAATGTTCCAAAAACTGGTGACCCTCAATATAACTACGTGGCACGTCATACTTTCTCCACAGTTACCACTAGATGTCGCCGTTTATTAGCTAAGGTACATACTACATACACTCTCACATCCTCAGTCCAAAACGCTAGCCTATCGCAAAAGACACCAATACTCACAGATGCTGTATCATCAAAGCCACAAATCTCAATCAGCCTGGTAACTATCGATTCGTTTTCGCTAAATAACCACGCTGGACATAGTTTGTTAATCAATGTCGAATTGAGGTGGCCTATACTGATAAAACAGAGTAGCATATTCCTGGGTTTAATAGTAATAACTAAATAAATAATAGCCTACTGAAACACTTGTGATAATCATAATCATAATAATCATAATGCAAATATAAATAATAATAGCCTATTTGTTTTTCTGGTTGACGTTAAGTTGCAGCGACGTTGAAACTATATAACTCACATTTTGTGTATAACATTTTGTGTAATATATATATATATATATATATATATATATATATATATATATATTGTATAGCCCTACACATTTTTTTTATCATAAATCAAATCGCACAAAAGAACGCACTCAACCACTCTCTCTCTCTTTCATTCTCTCTCTCTGTCTCACACACACCAAGGAACTATATTGGCTGTTCTTATCCAAGGCCTGTTTCGTCATGGTGAGATGCTTAAGATGTCTTTTTTCTAAAGATTTAAAGATAATTTACAATAAAGGACGCGTTTATGTTGTAGGCCTATGGATGAGTTTTGTTCGAAACTGAGAGCATAAACTGCAACATCGTAACCTATTCCTAAATTTGAAAAGCAGGCGAAAATAGAAATGATTGGTTATTCGCCATATAAGATGTAAAAGAGACCGAGTGACTAGAAGCGATTGTCCTCTCTTTCTCACTATAGGCTGACCGTGCATGTTTCATTAAACTTATGTAGAGATATGTAATGAGGGTAGTCCATGCCTACCACGATGTGGAAGACAGGTATCACCAGTCGGTGTATTACCAATGATCTAGTTCCAATATGAAGTCTGTGTCAGGCATAAATATGTATTCGATAATTGATTGATTACAACACTAAGATTACTATGGATTTGTATTACTTTTTCTATCGTTTGCAGAAAAGCAAGCAATATAGTCTATAGCCTAATTGGAAAAATGTCGCAGTTTCTTCTCTGTCGTCAAATTCGTCCCCGTTACATATGTCACTGATATAATAAGTGCAATGGCTATCTATTTTTTAAATATCCGTGACAATTCAAATGCAAATTATTAATACGTCATTGCTTTTGTAAAAAAAAAAGTGTTTATGTTCACGCAGCTCTCTTTTGATTACACTTTTCTGTAGACCTTGTTTGGGTCTGTATCTTGCTTTAGCCTAACCGTCAATAGGTGCTATAGTGTGATTGGAACTGCACATTTATCTAGTTCGCAAAGCTGACATGCCTCACTTGACATGTTGGTTCGAGTGCGTCACACTATTCCATGTTACAAATTCGAAAAAGGGTGGTTTGGTTTTACAAGTGGCAAGAGCAATTGATGTGCAATAATCTTAGAATGCTGTAGCCTATGCATACAACCCTGTGCGTGTTTGTCAAAACAAACAACTTGCAGGTCGATGACAGCATGTACCCTGTTTGGAGGGAAAAAATCTTTACGTGTGCCCGTCTGACCACTTCTATTGGGTGACACATAAGAGGAGCAGTTCGGGAAAAAGGTTCACTTGACGAGGAGGCTGACTTACGAGTAGGGACTACGGAATCTCCAACGGCTCGCACAAATAAATTGGGCTGGAAAATTGGCGACGACTTGATTGAGAGCGCGTGCATAGCCCAGCAGGAAGAGTTTAATGGTGATGTAAAATATAAGGGTAAGTTAAACGTATCTCATTTAGCGTAGCCTACTATATATAATGTGTTGCAATTCGTTTTTATACAGCAAAACGCTCATTCTAAACCAATCATTGTTTGTTATTTAAAAAACGATAATGTCTACTAAAAACACAACAATTAGCTACTTCAAGACAATGGTTAAGAAGTCAGTGTTTCATTCAGTGTGTGTATGTGTGTGTGCCCGCGCGCTGCCGCAAACGCGGCCTGTGTGCGCATCATTAGCCAATACAGAGGAAATGTCGCCTTTACATAGCCAATAGAGATACATACTGTAAGGTGGGTTAACACTTTAAAAAAATCTGAATATTCAAATGACCATAGGCTACATGTAGCCTATATATTTTTGTTGTTGTTGTAAAACACAATCTCGAGCACCTTTCCTGGAATATAGGCTAAATATAAGTCCAGGTATCCTCAGCATTATTATAGCACTAAATCCCTTCTATTGTTTGGCCACTAGAATCATATACATATTTTTGTCGAGAACAATAATAATATTATATTTTACAATTTTACATCATTAGTCAACTAGCAAACTTTCTATAGGCCTATTGCCTTATTTTAACGCATTATTTTCGGAATAGTCCTTTTTTTCAGCTGATTGGCTATGTGAAATTGGAAATACTGTAGGTTAACGCTTGTAGGTGCGCGTCATCATCCATAAATATCCATTGCAATCACTACAACCTAAACCAAAAGTAATAGCATGGAAAACGAAGAATAGAGAAAAGTAAAGCAATACAAATCTACCTTTTACATATGCATCAATATAAAAAAAATAATACGCACGCTGGAACACACAGCATCGGAGCATTGAGAATGGCAGAGTGGCTCATCTCATTATGCATGTGCGATTTCCCAGGCAGAACCCTTGGTTTCTTCACTTCATGTCTCCAAAGCACACCGCTCACACACCCTCGGAGCTTTGTCAAAAACAAACAGGACAATGTTCGCTTTCCAAACGGCAATCAAATACCCAAGAACCGGTTGGGGGAAATTGCTCTGGCAGCGGCTAGACAGACTATGTAAACTGGATTTGCATATTTTGATGCACTAATTTCCTTGATGTATTTAAATATGGCTGCACGTAGATGATATGCTTGTCTACGTCATTGAACGTGACCTCGCTGTTAAACCAAAACGTGAATCTGGTTAAATCACATGGATATGCCTGAAATTAAGCAGGGAAAAGTATAAGAAAGAGAGTTGTAAGAAATTACTTTGCCCTGATATAAATGTAGTGTTTCACACAAAAAGGACATGCTTTATCTCCTCCAAACTATTAACAAGGCATTTGAACCTGTAATAAGCGTAGCTATGTTGATAGTGTAATTACAAATAGGCGATAATAGTTGTAGTAATAATACTAATAACAAAAAGAAGAAGAAGAACGGCAATTCATTACATTACCTGTATTACCTGTTGTAACTTGTTAGTAACAATACCACTATTACCATTGTCTATAGGCTAGATATGTAACAGCCCAAGCATATCATGGCACATGGTCCTTGCACACAGGGGTGTCATGCACCCCCAAAATCTAAGGGTGCACAAAGTACCTGAGGATGGCTGGGGGTTGGAAGTTAGAGAATGTAGCATTTGTCAAACACTTGAAATAGCTTTCTCCTGCAATCTAGAGCCATAATCACTACGCTTAATTCTATATAAAGAATGTATATTTTTCTGTAAATCTAAGCATACCTCTTGAGCTGTAAGTATCCTACTGACTGGTGGTTATTTCAAAGAAACTAAATGTGCTTCTCTGCATATCTGCTAAAATCTTGGTAAAAGATTGAAAGGAATGTGAGTCTCATTGAGTACATTTAGTAATTGCTTGCTTTTTTAAAGTCTACCAACCTTGCAAGCGGGCAGGCCAGCTAAGATAGCTTGTCTAACTATCTAACTTGGTTGGTAGGCTGAAATGGCTTCTTGGTACAGGAGCTAGTTATGAGGTTGGGAGATTGGGAACCTATCTGGGCTAGCTAAAGTCAACTTCATAAAATTGCTTGGACACATCGGAGGGGGTCTGTGTGCCCCCTATGGGCACTACACCTCTGCTTGCACAACATATGCTAAAGAACAAGTTAGGGCACACATTGCTTCCATCTTATAGCTAACTACTTTTTGCGATCTTCTGAAATGAATTATCACAAGGTCAATTTGTACATCATTGTTACATTGTATAAGTCCTCTCATCATGTGTTTGTGTGTGTGTGTGTGTGTGTGAGGGGGGGGGGGGGGGGGGTGTATACAAATTAACTAAATGCTTAGGTGAAGGCAAAAGTACCGACCAAAAACATTTTGATTGGAGTTATAAAATGTTTTTCCCATAAAGACTATGATGTATTACTGGCCTCCTTCAGTCTTGGTTTGGGATTGTATCAAACACATTATGTTCACCCTTTTGTCTGAACGACTGTAAATATGTTCCGTTTGTCATAACGCGTTAAAGGAGGGCCTGCAGCAAATTCATTACCGACCGCCATCACTCCATAACCTGGTCTGGGAATGGGGGAGTCCAGGCCAAAAGACGAACAATGCCTCTTCAGTTCGTGCCCAACAACAGAGCGAGGGAACTTGTTTGAATTTCAGAGCACGTCCTTTCTCACAGAGAAAGGATGGACACCCCCCCCCCCCCCACCCACCCCACACACACACACAAAAAAAAGAGAACTTGCAGACTCTCACAGCTTCAACTGTGCACTTTCTATTTGGTGCCGCAGACGTTATGGGAAAGTTCGGTCTCCCTCTCCCCTCCCTCTATCATGTGCTTGGAATATGCTCAGGCTTTACTCAGAGCAACTGAAGCACGCATAATGAACTGAGTATTAGCGGCAATTTTAAATGAAGTGACGGCCGAGGACGGCTGGATATTTGGGGGACTGTCCACCGGGTCCCACAGAACATATCTCCTATCTAGGATGATTTCTGATTGCTGTGTCTGGTTGCTGTGATGCTTCTTGCGCAATTTGAGGAAGTAAGTTCAATGTTGGTGATAATCCCTTGACCGTGCGTAAAGTTTATGTTGCTTGATGTGCGTAAAAGTTACAGTAAAGTTGAATGACTCGGTGAATAATAGACTAAATTCATTGGTTTTTATTGGCTAGTGGACGTAATGTATAGAGATCATTTGTTTTAGCTGAGGAGGACCATGTAGGCTACGATTAGCTTTCATATCTATTTGAGCAGTTGCAGTTCATACTGCTTCGTAAGGCTATAGTGCTCTTCCCTGGCACTTAAATACATTTTGTCACATTTGGAGATTTTGTTGGCCTTCTTAATTCGCTAAAATAAATAATCATGATGAAAACTCGGAGCATTGTTCAGACTGTTTGCATGAGCTTGTCGCAACCACAATCACATGCACAGTGCAAAAGTAGCCAACGCCTCTCCATGCATTGAGCCAAAGTGCAGACTTAGCGCAATGACAAGTTCAATTATTGGTAGATGGTTTGTGCAATAAGTTAAAACGGCCAGCTGTGATTATTAACTAACTGAGAATGTCTTAAATTGCTCCGAACATCAGTTTATAGTGTGTTATGCCGGGTCAAATTGAATGTAGGCTACAACGTATGCGTAAAGATTGGGTTGCACATCGCCTCATGATGAAAATTGTGTAGGCTACCTCCGTATCGTATGGTGTAAACAATACTTAATTTCACGCCTATGGTACAGACTAGTCTCGGTTGTTGGGCTAGTTGTGAAAAAGTACTTATGGAGTTTTGTGTACAGTTAGTTAGCCTACTTACTGCTCCAATCCTTAAAGGGACAGTCTGCGTTTGTCACATCATTTTTTAAAACGTTTAAATGTATGAATTATACTTATTGATTCTTGAAGAATATACATTAGAATTGCCCAATGAACTTAATTCAACTATCGTGCCCAACATATAAGCTGGTTTAACTACATTGTTTGTAAACAATGTAATTGCAAACAAACATTGTATAGCCTCAAAACATGTTTAAAACCATAATTGGGATATCATGGATTGTCAGTCTTTGCATGCATTGCTCTGTCTATGAATTTGAGAGCTCCAGCCCCATACCTCAGCTATTTACCAACACAGTGGTGGGTTGGCAACTGTGTTATTGTTTGCACTTGTTTGATTGCCCCTTTAATGCGCACGAGCACTCAATAAAAGAAAGAAAGAAAGAAAACCACTATTTAGAAAGTTAAAATTCTTGGTTTGAATGAGTTTATTTAGCCTACATACTGTATAAAACCCAGTCAATATTACATAGATAGTCTATTAGAATGTCACAGTGTTATATATACATTGTCAGACCTTCATGTTATAGTGTCATAAATTGGGTACCGAAATAACCAGGACATACTCTGTGTAGCATAATCAAGGCATTACTGATGTTTAAAGTGACAGAATGACAACATATAAAACCTACAGTATAGAGGATCACGGTTGCAGGCTAGTCTATATGTTGCAGGGAAAATGTTCCATGCAGTATGGCGCGCAAAAAGGCCAAGGTGGGAGAAATGCTTGCTCACTTCTGTTGAAATTGAGAAATACTAGTCATATAGATTATAATATTATGTCAGAACTATTGGGAAATTCTGAAACTCTGAAATGATACATAATTGGATAGAGTCGTGCATGGCGCATTCTTGGAGGGACATTTTATTAGTTCATTCGCCTTCAAATGGGATCTCAGTCAGTTGGATCAACCGGTGTCACTTCGAAGGAATGTTAATATCAAGGCTACCACTTATGAATACTTTAACTTGCAGTCAGATTTAACCGCGTTCCAAATAATAACTGTGCTTAATAATTGCACAGGGCCGGGTTTCGTGATCATATAAACGTTGAATTTAGAAGTGTTTTGGCTGAGCAATTGGATGCCTTCCAACCTATTTGGGTCTTTCATGTTAGCACCTCAACGACATGTTTCAATAGGGCCAATACATTAATATAGCGCGCAGCAAAAACACAAGTGAACAGGTGCATGTCGCGACATAGATGGAAATGCAAAACATTTCAGTTAACGTGCAAAGATTAGGCAATATCGTAGGCTATAGGGTCTATATGCAGTTAATTAGGCCTACCCTTTGTTTGTAAAATACAGATAATTAAATAAGCCTGAAGAAGGACTACAAAGTCACATTTCGTGCGGATCATCTCTGCGTTGTGAAAATACTCCAAGTTTGGAACCACAATTAGTATAGCATGGAAATATCGATCTTGTTTAGTTGGCCTATTGAAATCGCAATATTGGTGTATCATATAGCCCAAAACCTTAATTGGACCTCACTGCTTCCGCCCTCCTCTCGCTCTCTCTCAATTGACACACACACACACACACACACACACACACACACACACACACACACACACACACACACACACAACTATCTTGCTTTTTAGTGCCACATTTTGAGAATTCTTGCTAACAATACGTATACAGTAACCTACCCTATAGTATGGGTAATAGTCCTGGCATACATCCCATGCTCATATCTTTTATTATTTTATATTTTTTTAATGTCTGGGGCTTGAACACATATATCGTTAATAGTTAGGTTATTTAATATTTATATTTCCTACTAAGTCTGATAAATATGAATATAGAATTATTGAATGTTTGATACAGACAAGATGAAACGTTTTAGGTGTGTCACTGTGTAGAAAAATGAACGCGTATTTGATAATGCGACATCGCCAGTATAGCCTACCTGGAAACCATTGTAGCTTTTACATCGGTCACGACGATGAAAAAACACATGAAGCCAATAGGATTTCGACTCAAATCGAGTCAATTAAAGTGGCTTGACTCGCATTCTCTCTCACACCCGTATATTCGATCAACCTGGCCCAGTTCCATGCTACAGCAAAGACCCTACTCGGTACCAGCAGCGACGAAAATACAGGACAATGCTCTACTCAGCCCTGGAATGCTGCCATATGTCCTCCATTGATTTGAGCTCTTTTATTTTGTGGTTTAAACTGCTGGCTATTATACCCTTACTGGCTTAAAAATGTATCAAGATGATCGTGCTCATACCATAGCACAATCATTTTGTATTTCCGTCCTTTTTTTTGTCATTCCACAAAACGCATGCAGACCGCTAGCGGAAAACGCTATTATTCCGGTGCCTTGGTAATGACGCGAGGAGATTTGCCACTTGCTCGTGCATGAATATCAGCGTGCATTTGTGATTTTTCATGACATCATCATCATTACTTTACACTCCCGTGGTCTGAGGCCTTTGACCTCGCCGGGTTGGTCCAGATTTTGCCATTAGAAGCCCAGCCCTCCTCCCCGTTTCCCCCCTTTCCTTGGGGATGGCCCTTTTCCCACTCCTTTCAGACGGTTGGCAGAGGCTAGCCAACATAACGGAACCCTTGGCTTAGAGTCCTCGGCATCTCTTTCCTCTAGCACGCTGGATACGTGCGGACAACTTGAATTTTTTTTGGTCACAAACAAGGTCCTCTCCATATTCCGAAACAATCGCGACGTTTATCCTGTGTCATTTTCGCACTTTCTCCAGGAAACGGATTTTCCACCTCCTCCGTATCTTCTTCGCTGGCTTCACAGGATATCTATTGCTCCTGCCACAACGACTTAATAGGCGAAAGAGCCTTTTGTGGGATTGAATTAATTTGCATTGCAAATCAGGGCCTGTGCAAGGATGACTGCACCACACAGTTCTCCACCTTACTTCAACTCAGTAATGTTGGCTAATGTCATCTGAATATGACAGTCTAAACACATTATATTATATTTTTTGGATATTCTATTTTTTAACAACTGGTGTGTGGAAGTTTGGGGGACTCGTTCCACGGAAGTGGCCTTTATGGAAATAAAATAGGATTATGTATGGGAGTAATATTAGGCGTACTTCTATATTTTGGTTTATTTGCCTCAAAGTATGGGTGACCACTTCTGAAAGCAGGTGCATAATCCAACGCCCGGAGAACAGAAGACTATTATGGAATATTTTTGAAGAATGGGAAGTGGGTTGTTATCTTTGGTTATCTAGCTGTATGAGTGTGATGGCCGTCATAAAGCTAGATAACCGAAAGTAAAAACTACTTCCAGACTCATCGAGGACCTTGGAAATATAAACTGGAAATAACAAGACCCATAAACCTACTCTATGCACAAAATAATAACCTGACGTTACCAATTGTATTTAAAAAGTCTTAACATCTGAAATAATTGCTGTTACAGCAAGCATTGACGAGACATTTTCACTTATTGGAAATGTGAAAGAGTTGTATTTATGTATTACTTATATTAGGCTATATGTTTGTGGCAGGCTATTACTTTTGAAAACTTCAGGTAGCCTAGACTATAACTAATCATAGCATGAGTAAATGTTGCATTCACACACGCACACACACTTTTTAAGTATATGATTAGGCTATTATAGGCCTTTGACAGATTCAGAGTGTGAGAGTTCTGATTTTGTATCTATCTTGTTCATGCTTCTTGCTATATTCTTTCTTGAAATACGTTATTATCTATAATTAAATGTGGAAAATAGAATATGGAAAATATATCCGTTTGAGTTCTAGTCTAGGCTAGCATGCATGCTCCATCTGTTTGGCTAATGTAGGCTATAGCGTTGATAATGAGATTGACATTTAGGATGCGCGCCCTCTCCATTTTTTAATTTCGGCATGATCGACTCCAACCAGGAAACGGCGCTGGCATCCCAAACAGCAATAATTAGAACGTATACAGAGCTGACAAAAACGGAGAGGGGGGTTTGGGGTATAGGCTAAGAAGGAGGGGGAGGTGGGAGGCGTCTATGTAAGTGGGGGTCGGCCCTGCTTAATTGATTCCGTTAACCGCAGTGCTGGAGATGTGAACGACTGGACGCTCCCATTCCCACGCTCGGGGCAAGTGGCAATGCCATGCTCAGTCCAAATATGACAGACAGGGGGGGGGGGTCCATGGGTCATGAAAAGATGTCAAGTGCGCCAGACTCATCTGCATCCCCATAGAAAGAGGCGACGTTTCCCACCCAGCCGACGCGGCCTCCAAACTTGAGTAGCAACGGTCTTGAACGCAACGGTTTTGCCAATTATCTTAAAACTGGACGCGTTTATAAATCCAATCAACGGTGTTATATAATTATGGAATTGTAGGCCTTTAATGCCCTAGCGCTCTAACACTGATCTATTGTTTTTCTCATGACAATGAATTTGACAATGCACTATAGGCCTAGAGAAATCTGCCAAATTGAATAGATGATATCACTTCATGTGCTGAATTTGAACTTGACCAGGACTTTTTTGTTTATTTTACCTTTAATTGCAAGACATGCCCTGATTAATATAAAGGAATGTTTATAGAAGTAGCTAAAGCCAACATATTTATTTTATTCTGATATATAGTACATCCGAATAAAATTAATTTGAAAGAAATAGCTTAATAGTGCAGGCATAGCTTCTGGCCTGGTAATTCTGCATGTTGGATGCTATTAGCTATAGGCTACAGGTCACTAGGCTTATATTAGTCACCAGTGGATTTGTTTATAACAACCAAGGGAGCACGTGGCATGCATTAGGCACATGGTGACTAGTGGGATAGTTGTCTTGTTTCTTTATTGATGGTAGCACAGTTGGATAGAATGTTACAAACACCATAAACATTAAATGCTTTGTTGGCAACCCAATAGAGTTGTAAAAAACATTGTTTCTAAACGATGGCTTTCCAACAAGATCTATTTATATTTGAGAATAGCCTCTGTGTATGGTGTCAGTTGTAACCTAGGCTGTTTGTTTTCTTCATGGATGTTAGAAGAGTCTATTGTCTGGAGATGAGGTGATGTTTATTATCTACACTTGTTCTTAAGCTAGATACCTGCTTTTAATTGAGTCATAGCCTACATTTTTCTATTGTGAATTTTTTACATTTCAGATAGTATATTATTATTAATAGTAGGCCTTTTCATATGGATGTAAAATTTTTTTTAATGTAAATTGTGTAATGTCTTATGACTACTTTAAAGCCTATTAAAAGATTGATTAGCTGTAGCCTAATTGATGAAATTGCATTTTTTTTGCCCAAGTGCTGGCCTAAATGTATTTTTAATTGATAGGCCGATGTGGAAGCGCCAGAGTTCTAGGCCTAAACCACCAGTGTATGCAGTGGTAGGCTAGTGCACATGGTACTATTCAAGTTCAATGTTAAATAGGCTCACAGTGGCTGAATTCAACACGGTCTTGCTGAAAGGGTCTCTGGCCGACTTTCTCACACCATCAGACAAAACTAGTGTCTTGTTCTGACCCTTATCAAAGAGTGTATACAATACTGGGTCGTTATACATTAGCCCAAAATTTAATTTGAGAACACAATTTGGGAAAGCAGTGAATAACCAAGTTTCATTGTCCCTGGTTAAGTCGATTGAAATCACCATCTAGACTCATGAATGGTTGCATTGTTTTCTACTCTGGGGCCATACTAAATGTCAGCACAGTGTAAAGAAAAACTTGAAGTCTGTAAGTAAACCAGCAACTATAAATCAGTTGATTCTCCACAGCATAAAAGGCCACTGCACTAAACTAACTGAATCAAAAGGTTTCTTCATCATTGGAAGTCTGAAGATGTTTTATGGTGTGAAATTTACCTAACCCCAATTTGATACTTTTGACCCAAAAAATTCTCTACCATTTCACCAAATTATTCCTCAGCCAATTGATATTGGTGGAGACATTTTTTTTTATTCTTCCAGCGTAATTATTTTTTTTAGCCTGAAATACACAAACAGTAGGCTATATCATATGGTAGCCTATTTTATTTTATTTTGTGTCTTGTATTTTGTGTCTTATTGGTTTGCAGTAGCCTACTTTCATGTTCTTTCTAGGCTGTCATTACACTATGTTTCCCCATATTGTAGCACTGTATCAAACAGAGGATGTTAACCCCAGTCATTCTCCTCAAAAAGTGCAGCATCACAATGCAATGCTAGATGTAGCCCAGTGTTGCCAGGAGAGAGAACAGTATCACATGTCTGAAACTGTTGCAAGTCACACTTGCATCTCTCTCTCTTAGTCACTCTCACTATTCCTGCTGTGCATACTGTAACAGTGATATTGGCTGGCAACGGTTTGCATTGGGCGTACACTGTCTCCAGAGCATTAGTGTATATCACATTCATATTTTGTCTTCTAGCGAACACTGCCAAATCATGCATGAGTCTGTGGTAATATAGTAAATACTCTATCATGCTGTATATTTAGCTACAATTCATCTAATACCCGACAGCAGATAGTCCTACATACTTTTTCTCTGGCTCATCTTTGTTGGCTGAGTAGTGTATCTCACAGTAGGTAGGAAGTGCTTGGAGTGGCTGTGAGCAGGGGAGGACTGGGACCAGAAATCCGCCCTGGTATTTCTAACACACCGGCCAATTTCTTTTCGCTGTGGACCCCACACTGGCCCATTTTTTTCCTCAAGGCCTCCACAACCGCTCAATTTTCCCTTGAGGCCCACATTATTAGCCAAATAATGATCATTTTGTGCAACAACAAAAAACCTAGTTAGACAGGCACACTCAGCTAAATATGGTTCAGCCCATCTGACAATTGCCTGAAATGCCAGATGGCCAGTCTGCCCCTGGCTGTGAGGATGCATGTGGTTATTTATGAAACTGCCATACAGGCAGGGTGGTGGGAAGGAGAGGAGAGGCCTTGCCATCCATTTCAAAAGGTCCATTCTCACAGAGAAATATAGACGTGTGATTTGACTATGTGTATAGAGATGGGTGGTGACAGCACCTCTCTCTGCTCAGTAACTCTGGCTCTGCTGTCCACTCCCTCCCCACCCACACTTACAGTCCTCCGCAGCCATTGTTGTCATGTGATTGGCTGAGTAACATAACCATGGCGACCATGGCAGGTTTTTCATATTCATTGGACGAGCAATCAGCATATTTTACACCAGCCCAGCGTGCCCGTTTTTTTTATGTGCCTTCTTTCTGTGCAGAGGGCTCATGTTGTAATAATACAAGTGCAATCTGGCAGGCAGTGACCTTATGATGAGGTCCGTCTGGGTCATGTCTATGCTAGACAAAGGATGTAAAATAGTCACCATGTTGTTGCAACTGTTATTATAGTACTGTATTGTCATAACACAATGTGTTTTACACTGGGATTTAATTGCATACGGACTGGTGTTCAGACCAAGTACATCCTTTTTTGTAATTTGTCTGAAGCTGTTACATAGTCGTGGTAAATACTTACTTAAGCACAAAAAAACCTCACACAAATCCACATATCCTTCAGCTTGATTTCCTAAAATGTCAAGCTATGTCAAGAAGAGACAGGTCACACCAGATCCAATGCAGTATTCAACGTTCGTCCAGGTCCCAAGGACGTTGGGAGATGCCTGTAGATGAGGAACAATGGTTTTGTCTCAGTAGCGTCTGGTCTGTCTGGCTTCACCATGTCTCTCTCTGTCTCTTCTGGACATGAACTTGAACTTGAGACAAGCAGCCAGACACCATCTGTGCTCGATGGCTAATGAATTCAGGGCATTCAATGGAGGTGGAGCGCCACCATTGATGAGCAGAGGACCCTCAGACTGAGTTAGCTCTTCATCACTTACAGAATTCAGTCACCAATTCAGCTGTTAGTCCCATTTTTGGTTTTTGGAAATAAAAGTATGTGTGGGTGTTTGTGCGTGTTTAATGTGGTGGTCATACCTGTAAGTGTGTTCATGACTGTGATTCTCTATATGTTTGTGTGTATATTAAATTAACATAATCATGATAATACACATATTTGTGTGTGTAAGTGTGTGTTTGTAAATGTCTATTTTCCTCCTTGTCGGCCGACTATTTCTAAGTAACCTAATTTCAAATCCCAGGCCAGCCATTATAAACAGGCTGCCGTGCTAAAGTCATTGCCTTGATAATTGAAAGGGCCGGTTTAGTGTTTCCCTAATAACTAAGGCCTGGTAACTGAATGAGGCGCTAGTGCTTAAACAAGCCTGTGTGAATTCCTCAGGCCCTCCTTACTCCCGCTCAGGCATCTGTCACACACACACACACACACACACACACACACACACACACACACACACACACACACACACACACACACACACACCAGGATTTTCCCTCTGGTTGGTGTCGCCGTGGCAACGAGAGGTGAGCTCACGGTGTGCATGCCGGCATCAGCACCGCTGGAGCAGGACAGGTTCCTGGTTTTATTGGTGGTGTGTGTGTGTGTGTGTGTGTGTGTGTGTGTGTGTGTGTGTGTGTGTGTGTGTGTGTGTGTGTGTGTGTGTGTGTGTGTGTGTGTGTGTGTGTGTGTGTGTGTGTGTGTGTGTGGGGGGGGGAACTGACTAGAATGCCACTCTCTCCGTGTCTCCTGGGCTCAATTTAGATTCATCCCACACATTGAGGTGTTGCATTGTATTTCCTGTCAGGTGACTTCTCCATTAACAGTGGTGTGATGGATATTATTAGCAATGCACAAGGTGACCAAAGCTATGTGGACCACATCAGTAGGTATGGCTGCTCATCTTACACAGTGACGACAGCCTGCCCCTTTAGATGCTGTTTCAATCTGCATCAAACATATGACATTGCAGTGCATTTCAGTGCATCTCCTGCTTTTTGCATGTCACACACATACACACACCAAATAATTATTGACTCCTCTTTCCACTGGTTCACCGTTTATAAGGATGTGGTCAGCCCCCTGCATCCTTGCTGATAAACGATCAGCCAGCCATAATATGGGCTAATAATCCATTGTTGAATGTCATGGTTGGGCCCTTTTTAATGAAATCATGCATTGCCACTTGAGCGTCGTTGTGAGGAGTGGACATGTTGTGCTCTGCCACAGTGCCCCTCCCTTTAGCAGCCTGCATGGAGGTGGTCACAGACATGGTCTCACTCCTACCAGTACATTAGCTATGTCTCACTGTCCATGCCATTACCTTCTGAACATGACTGGATCAATGTCGGCTTAATAGGACGTTAATGACAGTCAGTGTATTGTAAGCTCCCACACCAAATGTGTTTTTATGATGGGTTTGTTTGTTAATGGGAAGTGTGAATGGGACATATATAATTATGGTATTGTTTGAGCAAAACGTTGAATGGATTGAAGGACACTAAAATGAATGAGGAACAAAGCCTATTGTACAGTAACATCCAAACTTGCATAAAACATTTTAGTTTGTCTCATAACCACACATTGTTACTTACACACAGATAATGGACGTAGATAATACATACTGTAGCCTACATGTATAAAATACATTTTTAAAAACATATCGGCGCAAACATATTAAAGGACAAAATAGTAAACATTTGTTGATTTGCGTTTTTCCAACATATCTCTCTACCCATCCCATATAATGTTCAGCAGACTTCTACAAAGATGCTAATGCTAGCTAGCTACATTGCACTTATGTCATCTTAATTGCTAATGCCATTGATGCTAACAACACACAGCAGAAATTCTGTCGGCCACAAGATTAATATGACTGATGTTGTGAGCATTGGCGTTAACAATAGCTAGGCTGGCTGCATACGGATGAATGGCAGCTTTACAGTATACGGCTAAACCAAGCTGACTGCCTGCCTGCCTTTCCTTTTCGATATCTCTGTGCTCCACTGGCTTTTGATTATGCAAATACCCCTGCTATAAATAATTGCATCTGAAATACGCTTTGAATCCTCTCGTAAGATGAAAGCTTGTAAATAATGTATTTCATGTTACTGCATTATTCATTTTCAATTAATTAAAAATAACCAAAAGTGACACCTTGTGCCTTTACTGTTCTGACATACATTATGGCGACACTGACTGTACTTTTCCTTAAATGTTGCCAAATATATAATTTTGCTCTGCTATGTTAAAGTGGTAGATCACAATGTAATTGTAGATTTTCCCTTGCATTCTTTCAATTGCTCATACATACTCTGAAAATACAGTAATGTTTCAGTATCTAATATTAATAGTTCAAGGTGTCTTTCATGTGAATATATTTATACATTTTTAAGCAATAGTTGTAGAACCCACCTACCAATTCTTATGGCTCAAATAAGTATAGAATGTTTTATATAATGCATGATGCCAACTACTTTATCTGCCGTTTTTACAATGGTAGGGGGTTATAGGAGACATGAAATATGCATAAACAGCTGTTGCGCTGCTACAATTAAAACAGGACAGTCGTTCTCCTTGGTACCTTAATGTGTTTTGAATACAGCGAGCCAATTGAATACGGTGTACTGTTTCGCAATTCAATTATGTGGGATCTTGGCTTGTCTAGGGAGATGGCAACGCTGCATATAGAGCAGTAAGCACTGCCAGTAGTCGCCACAGTTGCATTAGCATCTGGACCTTTTATGCAAATTTCAAGAGCCGGCACCGGAGCCGGCGCCTTATATCCTTATTAGAAAGGAGGAATTAAATATTTATTAGGAGGGCAGGGGTTAGGGAGGGGTGCCTGCCCAGTGTTGTTGTGAAGACCTGTGGTAGAGGAGGAGGAGAGAGAGGAGGAGGTGCCTGGTGTCTCGCTCCCTCAAGGTGCCACCATCTTAAGGCGTTTGGCAGTGGTGAGCACATGAGGAGGGTAGACCTAAAATGTCCGCTGGCACACACACACACATACGCACACACACACGCAGTGTGGTTGGTGCGTGTGGCGCTCTGAAGCCAATTATTCAATTAGCGCCGTCACCAGCCATGCCTGCCAAACATCTCGTATGCATACATTAATCCTTTGATTACTGTCACCTTTGTGATTTTCTCATGTCTTGCTTTCCAATGTTGGTCTCCCACACTGTATTGACCGTAACTGTCACACCGGCAAAGTGTGAACTGTATTTGTTAATATTGAATGGATTAGAGTTTTACATTTTTAAGGAAATTCTTGGCTATAGTCAAAGAAGATATTTATGTCACATTGCATGTGAACATTTTTATTCTCTCTTTGGCATTCTTTTAAACAATTCAAGTGTTGGCACAGTTCGCTTGCAGGCCAAAAGTAAAACTCAAAGATGGATTAATTTACTAAATTCCATGATACAAAGATAAGACAGGAAGCCATTGCAAAGTAAGTAAAGCACATCCATATGCCATACCCCATTTCTGCTATCATTAGCCTCAACCACTACACATCAGAGAAACAAAACATAATTTCACTTTATATCTGAAATAACATAGCTACAGTTATATATTTCAAACAGCAGTAATGACACTAAAAAACTATATTATTCATGCTTATGTATTGTTGTTAGAAATGTAGACAACAAAGAAATGTAGACATGTAGACAACAAAGAATCAAATTACCCAATGCAGGAGGAAAAAGGAAGGCGGGTAGCAAACAGTTTCAATATATTACACACTCAAAGAGGAAGTAGCATAAACATAACCACTTGTAACATATGGAGTTGCATTAATATACGCAATTCCCAATGCAAAGTTACATCTCACTTTTTTATTTTTAGAGTTATTACATAAAACCGATCAGAATTCCGAAGAATGACGTTTTTTACTAGGGTCGATGTAATATGGAGAACTTGGCAAGCCAGCCTATTACCTATAATGTAAGCTAGAGCTGAACTACTGGAGACCAGCTATAACACAACCAAAACATAACCCCAAGTCAGAGCAGAGACTTACAGATTGATGGTTGGGCCCATCGGATAGTAAAACTTTTAAAAGCATGCAGTCTGAGTTAGCTACCAAAGCCAGGGTGAGGCGGGTGCTTCACCGGTCGATGAAGAGTCAGGGATATCCTAAATAGATAGATTCCAGATGTCCGTTAGCTAGCGCGCTAGCAGTAAGCCACGGTGGAAAACGTTACAAAACTCCCATAGCCTACTTCACAAATAACATGCTGAAAAGTTGACAAAACAAAAAGGAGAACAGATGAGGTACTAGAAAACTCGAGCAAGCAGGTATGATTTTCTCTTTAGTTTTGAGCCCATGGGAAGAAGGCACCAGAGCCTGCTGTGCTAATGGGTTCCAACTAGATAACACCGTCATAAAGTCTGAAGAGCATACTGCATGGCCGCACATGCCCCGCCTGCTTCTTGTTTACATACCACTTCCTGTGATTGGTGGGTTGTAGCTCACCACCGCCAACACTTAGTCTGGAATGTAATTACATGTTAGCATGGCTAGTGGCTAGCGTTAGCCAGTTTGAGCTAACTACCGAGTTAGCATACGAACTCGGTAGCACAGAGTAGATCCTCCATATAAGGTTGAGAACTAGTGCATTGTGGGTAGTTTAAAAGATATACGGAAATTAGCTAATAAACATGTAATAACCAAAAAACATAACTGTCTTTGGACTTAAAGGTAACCAGATCGTGACTACAACTAAGTTACTAAGTTTTAGACCACAGTGTGTTGTTACATTGGTGACTTAAAAACTCATGTTTCCTACCCTTTCAAAACCTCTTAAATGTAATGGCAAAATTTTGATTTCACCCTAAATAGTCATACCCAAAAGTAACTGCTATTCATGTGTAATTACATGATTCTGACATGCAAAAACTTTGTATATTTGGAAAGAAGACATCTTGGAGGTTATGAGGAAATTATTAGAAGATAGATAGGAGGTACATAGTTCAGAATACACAAGCTGAAGCACACACACAAAAAAACATATTTTATTGACAAGCTATAAGTGAATTATTGATGACTAGAGCTGGAAACATCAAATCAAATTTTATTTGTCACATACACATGGTTAGCAGATGTTAATGCGCGTGTAGCGAAATGCTTGTGCTTCTAGTTCCGACCATGCAGTAATATCAAAAAAGTAATCTAACCTAACAATTGCATAACAACTACCTTATACACACAAATGTAAAGGAATGAATAAGAATATGTACATAAAAATATATGAATGAGTGATGGCCGAACGGCATAGGCAAGATGCAGTAGATGGTATAGAGTACAGTATATACATATGAGATGAGCAATGTAGGGTATGTAAACATTATATAAAGTGTCATTGTTTAAAGTGGTTAGTGATACATTTATTACATCAAGATGGTAAGATGCAGTAGATGGCATAGAGTACAGTATATACATATGAGATGAGTAATGTAGGGTATGTAAACATTATATAAAGTGCCATTGTTTAAAGTGGCTAGTGATACATTTATTACATCAAGATGGCAAGATGCAGTAGATGGTATAGAGTACAGTACATACATATGAGATGAGTAAAGCAGGGTATGTAAACATTAGTGGCATTGTTTAAAGTGGCTAGTGATACATTTATTACATACATTTTTCCATTATTAATGTGGCTAGAGTTGAGTCAGTATGGTGGCAGCAGCCACTCAATGTTAGTGATGGCTGTTTAACAGTCTGATGGCCTTGAGATATAAGCTGTTTTTCAGTCTCTCAGTCCCCTCTTTGATGCATCTGTACTGACCTCGCCTTCTGGATGATAGCGGGGTGAACAGACAGTAGCTCGGGTGGTTGTTGTCCTTGATGATCTTTTTGGCCTTCCTGTGACATCGGTTGGTGTAGGTGTCCTGGAAGGCACGTAGTTTGCCCCCGGTGATGTGTTGTGCAGACCTCAATACCCTCTGGAGAGCCTTACAGTTATGGGCGGAGCAGTTGCCGTACCAGGCGGTGATACAGCCTGACAGGATGCTCTCGATTGTGCATCTGTAAAAGTTTGTGAGTGTTTTTGGTGACAAGCCAAATTTCTTCAGCCTCCTGAGGTTGAAGAGGCGCTGCTGCGCCTTCTTCACCATGCTGTCTGTGTGTGGTAGACCATTTCAGTTTGTCCGTGATGTGTACGCCGAGGAACTTAAAAAACGTTCCACCCTCTCCACTACTGTCCCGTCAATGTGGATAGGGGGCTGCTCCCTCTGCTGTTTCCTGAAGTCCACGATCATCTCCTTTGTTTTGTTGACATTGAGTGTGAGGTTATTTTCCTGACACCACACTCTGAGGACCCTCACCTCCTCCCTGTAGGCCGTCTCATCATTGTTGGTAATCAAGCCTACCACTGTAGTGTCGTCTGCAAACTTGATGACTGAGTTGGAGGCGTGCATGGCCACGCAGTCGTGGGTGAACAGGGAGTACAGGAGAGGGCTGAGAACGCAAACTTGTGGCGCCCCAGTGTTGAGGATCAGCGGGGTGGAGATGTTGTTATCTACCCTCACCACTTGGGGGCGGCCCGTCAGGAGTCCAGGACCCAGTTTCATAGGGCGGGGTCGAGACCCAGGGTCTCGAGCTTAATGACGAGTTTGGAGGGTACTATGGTGTTAAATGCTAAGCTGGAATCGATGAACAGCATTCTTACATAGGTATTCCTCTTGTCCAGATGGGTTAGGGCAGTGTGCAGTGTGATTGCGTCGTCTGTGGACCTATTGGGGCGGTAAGCAAATTGGAGTGGGTCTCGGGTGTCAGGTAGGGTGGAGGTGATATGGTCCTTGACTAGTCTCTCAAAGCACTTCATGATGACGGAAGTGAGTGCTACGGGACGGTAGTCATTTAGCTCAGTTACCTTAGCTTTCTTGGGAACAGGAACAATGGTGGCCCTTTTGAATCATGTGGGAACAGCAGACTGAGATAAGGATTGATTGAATATGTCCGTAAACACACCAGCCAGCTGGTCTGCGCATGCTCTGAGGATGCGGCCAGGGATGCCGTCTGGGCCTGCAGCCTTGCAAGGGTTAACACGTTTAAATGTTTTACTCACATTGGCTGCAATGAAGGAGAGCCCGCAGGTTTTGGTAGCGGGCCCTGTCAGTGGCACTGTTTTGTCCTCAAAGTGAGCAAAGAACTTGTTTAGTCTGTCTGGGAGCAAGACATCGTGGTCCGCGACGGGGCTGGTTTTTCTTTTGTAGTCCGTGATTGACTGTAGACCCTGCCACATACCTCTCGTGTCTGAGCCGTTGAATTGCGACTCCACTTTGTCTCTATACTGACGCTTAGCTTGTTTGATTGGCTTGTGGAGGGAATAGCTACACTGTTTGTATTCAGTCATGTTTCCGGTCACATTGCCCTGATTAAAAGCAGTGGTTCGCGCTTTCAGTTTTGCGCGAATGCTGCCATCAATCCACGGTTTCTGGTTGGGGAATGTTTTAATAGACGCTGTGGGTACAACATTACCGATGCACTTGCTAATATACTCGTTCAACGAATCAGCGTATTCATCAATGTTGTTGTTCGACGTTATGTGGAATATATCACAGTCTACATGATCGTAGCGATCTTGAAGCGTGGAATCCGATTGGTCAGACCAGCGTTGAACATATCAGATGGCTTCCACAACATGTAAACAATATCAGAAAAAACTATGGGATTGATAGACGTACAACAAGAAATGGGCAGATGTTTTAGTAAGTGGTGTCAGGTGTGGTCACTGGACGTTTCCAAGTGTCCCTAAACTTCTCCAAAGTGGCATATGTCTGTAAATTTGATAATTCTAGCGCTATTACATATTTGCAATCCCTAAATGCTATTTCTTTAGTATAAAAACAACATTTCTACCATATCAACCTCACTCAAACATTGTGGGGGTGTTATGGGGTATCCAGGGAACATTCAAGTGTTCTTTCAACCTCTCCAAAGTGTCCGAATGTGGTAATTGAGCTATTTTTGCACACTGGATGTGCCTAAAAGTTATTGTTCACTATAAATGCAAAATTTCTACAACACCAACCTCTCTCAAACATTGTGGTGGTGTCAGGGGACAAACAGGGGATATGGATGCCTACAACACGTAAGCAGGCAACATCATATTTTTGATACGCAAAGATATAGTCACTCAGTGGACATTCGATGTTGCCATTAAGTCATACATCATCAGATAACATTGGCAATGGGCTAGATTTGTTCCTACCAACCTAAGGATTAATTTGATACCCCCCATGTAGCTATAGCGCAAACACAGACCAAATCGAAGCTTACCTTGTAAGATGTTTGCTGTTTTGTGAAAATGTTGAGTAAAATAAACATTTTGACTCTCAGGGCTGGGGATCAATAACGATAGGTCACAGGCAAACAAATAAGTTATACTCAGGATGTGCGAAGTCCCGGCTTTCAGTGTGTATCAACGTATTCTGTGTTTATTCCATTTATGCTTCACAACGCTAACCGGAATGTAAGTAGCAGACATCTTGAAATTAGGTCATCGGCTCGGCCTGCCCTTATAAATTCGTATGCCCATATATATATGTAGTAAGTCATACGAAGTCATTTGAAGACACCGATCAATAGCCAACATACTCAGCTTCCGCAGACACCCTGCTTTTGCAGATAGGATCTACCGTTCTCATACCAAACTGAATTGAAAAAAAAAACTATCAAATAGGGTCGCCAAATATGGGGACTTTACATTTAACTTCTTGGGGCTATGTGGGACGCTAGCGTGCCACCCGTGGTGCACCCTATCAACAGCAGGTGCATTTCAAGAGCGGCAAATTTGAAACCAAATAAATGTCAAAATTCAAATTTTTCAAACATACAACTATCTTACACCCTTTGAAAGATAAACATCTCCTTAATCTAACCACGTTGTCCGATTTCAAAAAGGTTTTACGGCGAAAGCATAAAGTTAGATTATGTTAGGAGAGTACATTGACAATAGCTGTGTGTAATGTTTTGTCAATTCAAAGACAGGCGTCACCAAAACCATAAAACCAGCTAAAATGATGCACTAACCTTTTACAATCTCCATCAGATGACACTCCTAGGACATTATGTTAGACAATGCATGCATTTTTAGTTCTATCAAGTTCATATTTATATCCAAAAACAGCGTTTTACTATGGCATTGATGTTGAGGAAATCGTTTCCCTCCAATAACCGGCAGTCAAGTCAGCACCACAAATTAAATAATTAAAATTAGAAAACATTGGTAAAATATTATATTGTCATTTAAAGAATTATAGATTTACATCTCTTGAACGCAATCAACTTGCCAGATTTAAAAATAACCTTACTGGGAAATCACACTTTGCAATAATCTGAGCACTGCGCCCAGAAAAATATGCTTTGCTATACAGACAAACGGCCATGTTGGAGAGATCTAAAATCGTGTTGTTAGCACATGATCTAAGCCAGCCGGACTTCTCGTCATGAACGAGGGGAAAAGATATATTTACGTTCGTTCAAACATGTCAAACGTTGTATAGCATAAATCATTAGTGCCTTTTTTAACCAGAACATGAATAATATTCAAGGTGGACGAATGCATTCTCTTTTATAACGTATTGGAACGAGGGTACCCAACATGAACTCGCGCGCCAGAGTCTAATCGGCCATCACCGTTCCATGGCTCTTGTTCGGTCAGATCTCACAGTAAAAGACTCAAAACACTTTGTAAAGGCTGGTGACATCTAGTGGAAGCAATAGGAAGTGCCAAAACATTAATAAACCCCTGTGTGTTTCAATGGCATAGGCTTAAAGGTAATTCAACACATCAGGTATCCACTTCCTGTCAGAAAATGTCTCAGGATTTTGCCTGCCAAATGAGTTCTGTTATACTCACAGACACCATTCAAACAGTTTTAGAAACTTTAGGGTGTTTTCTATCCATATATAATAAGTATATGCATAGTCTAGTTACTGGGTAGGATTAGAAACCAGATTAAATCGGGTACGTTTTTTTATCCAGCCGTGAAAATACTGCCCCCTAGCCCCAACAGGTTAATAGGTTTTAAGCCTGTCACATGCTTCCCAGTCGAAACACTTCATGCATATAGTGCCTTCAGAAAGTATTCACATCCCTTAACTTTTTCCACATAAGTGTTGTGTTACAGCCTGAATTTAACATTTATTACATTGAGATGGTGTGTTACAGATCGGCACACAATGCCCCATAATGTCAAAGTGGAATTTTGTTAGTTGAACATAAAAAACAAATGTTTAATGACAAGCAAAAATGTCTTAAGTCAATAGGAATTCAATCCCTTTGTTATGGGAAGCCTAAATAAGTTCAGGAGTAAAAATGTGCTTAACAAATCACATAATAAGTTGCACAGACTCATTATGTGTTCAATAATAGTGGTTAACATGATTTTTGAATGACTACCTCATCTTTGTTCCCAACACATACAATTATCTGTAAGGTCCTTCAATCGAGCAGTGAATTTCAAGGAACTTCTCATTTCCCATCATGGTGGTGGCTGCATCATGTTGTGGGTATGCTTGCCATCGACAAGGACTAGGGAGTTTTTTTAGGATAAAAATAAACGGAATACAGCTAAGCACAGGCAAAATGCTAGAGTAAAACCTGGTTCAGTCGTCTGTCCGATAGACACTGTGTCACGTCCTGACCAGTATAAGGGTTATTTGTTATTGTAGTTTGGTCAGGACGTGGCAGAGGGTATTTTCTTTATGTGGTTCGGGGTGGTGATTTATTTAGTAGGGTGTTGGTTTAGTTAGTTCCGGGTTTTTGGGGTTATGTTCTAGGTTTGTATTTCTATGTGGTCTCTAGTCTTTTGTATTTCTATGTCTAGTTTATTGGGGTTGGACTCTCAATTGGAGGCAGGTGTTTTCTAGTTGCCTCTGATTGAGAGTCCTATATATGGGTATGTGTTTGGTTAAGTGTTTGTGGGAGATTGTTTCTTGTTTTGCCTGTATGAGCCTGACAAGACTGTTTTGTTGTTTGTGAGTTCTTCGTTTTGTTATTTTTGTGTTCTCTTGATTTAAAAATAAATACAAGATGAGCATCCACATTCCTGCTGCGTTTTGGTCCTCTATCCCCGACGACAACCGTTACAGAATCTCCCACCACAAATGGACCAAGCAGCGGAGTAAGGAGCAAGGGGAATTCGATATGGACTGGCGGGAGAAATGGACGTGGGAGCAGATTTTGGCCGGAGAGGGCCCATGGAAGAAGTCTGGTGAGGACCGGGAACGCTACCGGGGTACACGACTGGCGAGGAAACCGGAGAGGCAACCCCAATAATTTATTTTGGGGGGGCACACGGACAGATCGGCGGAGCCGAGGATGGAACCAGAGCTAGTCGGGGTAAAATTGGAGGTGAGAGAAACAGAGTATAAAGGAGTTGATGGGAAAATTGGAGGAGAAAAGGATGAGAGAGCTACTGTGTTGGTGTATTAGGCACGACATTCGCCCTACAGAGCGTGTCCTAATGATATCACCTGAGTTAGCGTTTTATACTAGTCCTGAGGTGCGTGCTAGCTGTCTGGTGAAGATAGTACCAGCACCACGCACCAGGCCTCCAGTTTGTCAGCCCAGTCCAACTCGTCCTGTTCCCGCTCCCCGCACTAGCCCTGAAGTGCGAACCCCTAGTCTGGCACGTCCAGTACCAGCACCACGCACCTGGCTTCCAGTGCGTCAGCCCAGTCCGGTATGTCCTGTTCCTGCTCCCCACACTAGCCCTGAGGTGCGTGTCCCCAGGCTGATACCTCCAGTACCAGCACCACGTATCAGGCTTCCAGTGCGTCAGCCCAGTCCGACTTGTCCTGTTCCCGCTCCCCGCACTAGCCCTGAGGTGCGTGTTCCCAGGCTGATACCTCCAGTACCAGCACCACGCATCAGGCTTCCAGTGCGTCAACCCAGTCCGACTCGGCCTGTTCCCGCTCCCCGCACTATCCCGAGGTGCGTGTTTCCAGGCTGATACCTCCAGTACCAGCACCACGCATCAGGCTTCCAGTGCGTCAACCCAGTCCGACTCGGCCTGTTCCCGCTCCCCACACTAGCCCTGAGGTGCGTGTTCCCAGGCTGATACCTCCAGTACCAGCACCACGCATCAGGCTTCCAGTGCGTCAGCCCAGTCCGACTTGTCCTGTTCCCGCTCCCCGCACTAGCCCTGAGGTGCGTGTTCCCAGGCTGATACCTCCAGTACCAGCACCACGCATCAGGCTTCCAGTGCGTCAACCCAGTCCGACTCGGCCTGTTCCCGCTCCCCGCACTATCCCCGAGGTGCGTGTTCCCAGGCTGATACCTCCAGTACCAGCACCACGCATCAGGCTTCCAGTGCGTCAACCCAGTCCGACTCGGCCTGTTCCCGCTCCCCACACTAGCCCTGAGGTGCATGTTCCCAGGCTGATACCTCCAGTACCAGCACCACGCATCAGGCTTCTAGTGCGTCAACCCAGTCCGACTTGGCCTGTTCCCACTCCCCGCACTAGCCCTGAGGTGCTTGTCCCCAGACTGGCACATCCAGTACCAGTACCACGCATCAGGCTTCCAGTGCGTCAGCCCAGCCTCGAGAGTTCGGCAATAGTGTGCAGTCCAGAGTATCCGGCAACAGTGTGCAGTCCAGAGTATCCGGCAACAGTGTGTAGTCCAGAGTATCCGGCAACAGTGTGCAGTCCAGAGTATCCGGCAACAGTGTGCAGTCCAGAGTATCCGGCAACAGTGTGCAGTCAAGAGTATCCGGCACCAGTGTCCAGTCCAGAGTATCCGGCACCAGTGTCCAGTCCAGAGTATCCGGCAACAGTGTCTAGTCCGGAACCGAGGGAGACTGCCTGTGACCCGGAACCGAGGGAGACTGCCTGCGACCCGGAACCGAGGGCGTCTGCCTGCGACCCGGAACTGAGGGGGTCTGCCTGCGACCCGGAATCGAAGGGTCTGCCTGTGACCCAGAGCCGGGTGAGTCTGTCTATGACCCGGAACCAAGGGAGTCTATCAGCAACCCGGAACTGAGTAAGTCTATTGACGATCCGGAACTAAATATGAGTAACTGTGTATCAAATGAGTCTGCCTACAGTGTGGAACGGAAGAGGTCTGCCTACGATCCGGAACGATGGGAGTCTGCCTACGGCCCGAAACTGAGCAAGTCTGTCTGCATTCTGGAGGACACTAGGCCGGAGCCAGAACCACCTCCTGTATAGGTGGGTTGGGGAGGGGGGGTGTAGCACAAGTGCCGTCGGTGACGGCAGCCACCCTCCCTTCCCTCCCTTTAGTTTAGGGGGATTTTGTTGTTGTTGTTGTTGTTGTTTTTTTTGTTGTTGTTTTTTATGAGGTGCATCCAGGGTCTGCACCTTTAGGGGGGGGGGGGGGGGGGGGGTACTGTCACGTCCTGACCAGTATAAGGGTTATTTGTTACTGTAGTTTGGTCAGGACGTGGCAGAGGATATTTTGTTTATGTGGTTCGGGGTGGTGATTTATTTAGTAGGGTGTTGGTTTAGTTAATTCAGGGTTTTTGGGGTTATGTTCTAGGTTTGTATTTCTATGTGGTCTCTAGTCTTTTGTATTTCTATGTCTAGTTTATTGGGGTTGGACTCTCAATTGGAGGCAGGTGTTTTCTAGTTGCCTCTGAGAGTCCTATGTATGTGTTTGGTTAAGTGTTTGTGGGAGATTGTTTCTTGTTTTGCCTGTATGAGCCTGACATGACTGTTTTGTTCTTTGTGAGTTCTTCGTTTTGTTATTTTTGTGTTCTCTTGATTTAAAAATAAATACAAGATGAGCATCCACATTCCTGCTGCGTTTTGGTCCTCTATCCCCGACGACAACCGTTACACACTGGGAGACTAACTCACCTTTCAGCAGGACAATAACCTAAAACACAAAGCCAAATCTAGCTGATTTCGAAGATGCAGTGGTGTAAAGTACTGAAGTAAAAATACTTTGAAGTACTACTTACAGTTGAAGTCGGAAGTTTACATACACTTAGGATAGAGTCATTAAAACTTGTTTTTCAACCACTCCACAGATTTCTTGTTAACAAACTATAGTTTTGGCAAGTCGGTTAGGACATCTACTTTGCGCATGACACAAGTAATATTTCCAACAATTGTTTACAGACAGATTATTTCACTTATAATTCACTGTATCACAATTCCAGTGGGTCAGAAGTGCACATACACTAAGTTGACTGTGCCTTTAAACAGCTTGGAAAATTCCAGAAAATGATGGCATGGCTTTAGAAGCTTTACATAGGCTAATTGACATCATTTGAGTCAATTGGAGGTCTACCTGTGGATGTATTTCAAGGCCTTCCTTCAAACTCAGTGCCTCTTTGCTTCACATCATGGGAAAATCAAAAGAAACCAGCCAAGACCTCAGAAAAAAATTGTGGACCTACACAAGTCTGGTTCATCCTTGGGAGCAATTTCCAAACGCCTGAAGGTACCACGTTCATCTGCACAAACAATAGTACGCAAGAATAAACACCATGGGACCACGCAGCCATCATACCTCTCAGGAAGGAGACGCATTCTGTCTCCTAGAGATGAATGTACTTTGGTGCGAAAAGTGCAAATCAATCCCAGAACAACAGCAAAGGACCTTGTGAAGATGCTGGAGGAAACAGGTACCAAAGTATCTATATCCACAGTAAAACGAGTCCTATATTGACATAACCTGAAAGGCCGCTCAGCAAGGAAGAAGCTACTGCTCCAAAATCGACATAAAAAAGCCAGACTACGGTTTGCAAATGCACATGGGGACAAAGATCATACTTTTTGGAGAAATGTTCTCTGGTCTGATGAAACAAAAATAGAACTGTTGTTTGGCCATAATGACCATCGTTATGTTTGGAGGAAAAAGGGGGAGGCTTGCAAGCCGACAAACACCATCCCAACCATGAAGCACAGGGGTGGCAGCATCACGTTGTGGGGGTGCTTTGCTGCAGGAGGGACTGGTGCACTTCAGAAAATAGATGTCATCATGAGGCAGGAAAATTATGTGGCTATATTGAAGCAACATCTCAAGACAACCTTTAAGTAGTTAAAGCTTGGTCGCAAATGGGTCTTCCAAATGGACAATGACCCCAAGCATACTTCCAAAGTTGTGGAAAAATGGCTTAACAAAGTCAAGGTATTGCAGTGGCCATCACAAAGACCTCAATCCCATATAAAATTTGTGGGCAGAACTGAAAAAGCGTTTGCGAGCAAGGAGGCCTACAAACCTGACTCAGTTACACCAGCTCTGTTAGGAGGAACCGGACAAAATTCACCGTGGAAGGCTACCCGTAATGTTTGACCCAAGTTAAACAATTTAAAGGCAATGCTACCAAATACTAATTCAGTGTATGTAAACTTCTGACCCATTGGGAATGTGATGAAAGAAATAAAAGCTGAAATATATCAATCTCTCTACTATTATTCTGACATTTCACATTCTTAAAATAAAGTGGTGATCCTAACTGGCCTAAAACAGAGAAATTTTACTAGGATTAAATATCAGGAATTGTGAAAAACTGAGTTTAAATGTACTTGGCTAAGGTGTATGTAAACTTCCGACTTCAACTGTAAGTCGGTTTTTTTTTGGGGGGGGGGGGGTCTGTACTTTACTATTTATATTTTTCCAACTTTTACTTTTACTTCACTACATTCCAAAAGAAAATAATGTACTTTTCCTTGACACCCAAAAGTACTCATTACATTTTGACAGGAAAATTGTCCAATTCAAACACTTATCAAGAGAACATCCCTGGTCATAGCTACTGCCTCTGATCTGGTGGATGTCTGAGAGTTGGTTGTTTTCCCCTGGCTATCCGTAAATAAATACAGAACAAGAAAATTGTGCCATCTGGTTTGCTTAATATAAGGAATTTTAAATGATTTATACTTTTACTTTTGATACTTAATTTTATTTAAAACTAAATAGTTTTAGAGTTTTACTCAAGTAGTATTTTACTGCGTGTCATTTTCTATTAAGTTATCTTTACTTTTGAGTCCTCTTCCACCACTGCCAAGATGACATTGAATGTTTCTTGTAGCCTAGTTAGAGATTTTACTTACATCAGCTTGAACAACCAACTTGACAGCGCTTGAAGAATTCTAAAAAGAATAATGTGCAAATATTGTACAATCCAGCTATACAAAGCTCTTAGAGACTTACCCAAAAAGACTCACAGCTGTATTCAATGCCAAATGTGTTTCTAACATGTCTTGTCTCAGGGGGGTGAATACTTATCTAATCAATATGTTAGTGTTTTCATTTTCATTAATTTCTCATACATTTTTTAAAAATCCTTCCACTTTGATATTACAGAGTATTTTGTGTAGATCATTGACCCAGAATAACAATTACATCTATTTGAATTCCACTTTGTAATACAACAGAATAAGGAAAAAGTCAAGGGGTGTGAATGCCTTCTGAAGGCACTGTATATTGTCACGAAATGTCATTACGTTTTTGTTTGTTTTTGTGTGTTTTTTTATTCAGCTGTTTGCACAAGACTTCAGAAAGGTCAAAGTTCGTCAGGAAAAGTCTTCTCTCTTTTGTCGGTGATTGGTCAACAGTACTACTCCTAGTAGAAGTGGGAACTATGTACGGGATTCT
Source organism: Salmo salar (assembly GCF_965601325.2). NCBI lineage: Eukaryota > Metazoa > Chordata > Actinopteri > Salmoniformes > Salmonidae > Salmo > Salmo salar. Next base: position 11,474,707 of record NC_138310.1, on the reverse strand, counting down.
TCAATAAAGTGTTTGTTGACATTCAACGAGAGGCGACTAGTTTCCGTGCACATTTTTCCACTTGAGAAAAACTGCACCAAACATCTTAGTTAGATGTAAAATTGCACAACTTAGGCATATAAAAAATGTGTTCTATCTCTCTCTCTCTCTCTCTCTCTCTCTCTCTCTCTCGCTCTCTCTCTCATCACCCTTCTTCCTGGTGATGCATGGTATGCCCCAGCGTATTCCTAGAGAAGTCTGGATAATTAAACAACTGCGTGTTTGAGCCTGGCCTCTGATAATGGACTGTTAACGCGAGGAAGTGAGACAGCCAACACAAGTCACACTCTGATAACATTACTGCTGTGTTACTAGCATTTACACAACATCATAATATTAAGAAAGTTAATTGAAGTGAATTATTAGTGGCCACAGAACACAAAGAGTTTGAATGTGACTATGGGCTCTATTCAATCCGCATCGTGGAAATTCAGCATTTTAGCTTTATGTCACCTCTATTGGAAATTATCTGTACATTTCTATTGCAGAATCTGTAACACTTCAGCATTACAGATTGAATTGAGCTTTGAGTTTTGTATTCAAGCTCGTGTCTACCTGTGCTGTTGTGCTCTGTGTCTGTAGTGGTTGAGACTTGGTACTTGAGCTTCTGTGGCACAGTGATTATCTGCATGTAGGCCAGAAGCCACAGAGCGAGAGGAGGGGGATGGGGGGCCCAGGAGAGAGATGCGATGAGACAAGCCACACAAGCCTCAAAGGGAACAGGGTGGGGGGTGCCAAGCAGCTACCCTAAACCCTGCCGTAGGGCTAGGAACAGACAGACTCGGTTAACCACAGAACCACAAGAACATACAAGTGCACATACAAAGAGGGTGAGAGAGAGAGAGAGAGCAGTATGTGTGCATGTCGAATACGTTTTTAATGAATCATAGCGTGAAAAATATATAAATGCAACATACAACAATTTCAAAGATTTTACTGAGTTACAGTTGATGTACGGAAATCAGTCAATTGAAATGTATTCATTAGGCCCTAATCTATGGATTTCACATGACTGGGAATACAGAAATGCATTTGTTTGTCACAGATACCTTAAAAAACAAGGTAGGGCGTGGATCAGAAAACCAGTCAGTATCTGGTGCGACCACCATTTTCCTCAGCACGACACATCTCCTTTGCATAGAGTTGATCAGACTGTTGATTGTGTCCTGTGGAATGTTGTCCCACTCCTCTTCAATGGCTGTGCAAAGATGCTGGATATTGACGGGAACTGGAACACGCTGTCGTACACGTCGATCCAGAGCATCCTAAACATGTTCAATGGTTGACATCATGTCTGGTGAGTATGCAGGCCATGGAAGAACTAGGAAATATTCAGCTTCCAGGAATTGTGCACAGATCCTTGCAACATGGTGCCATGCATTATCATGCTGAAACAAGAGGTGATGGCGGCAAATGAATGGCATGACAATGGGCCTCAGGATCTCGTTAAAGTATCTCTGTGCGTTCAAACTGCCTTTGATAAAATGCAATTGTGTTCGTTGTCCATAGCTTATGCCTGCCCATACCATAAACCCCACTGCCACCATGGGGGCACTCTGTTCACAACACAGCAAATCACTCGCCCACACGACGTGTGCCATCTGCCCTGTATTGTTGAAACCGGGATTAATCCTTGAAGAGCACACTTCTCCGGTGTGACTGTGGCCAACGAAGGTGAGCATTTGCCCACTGAAGTTGGTTATGACGCCAAACTGCAGTCAGGTCAATACCCCGTTGAGGACAACGAGCACACAGATGAGACAGTTTCTGCCAGTTTGTGCAGAAATTCTACGGTTGTGCAAACCCACAGTTTCATCAGCTTCCCGGGTGGCTGGTCTCTGATGATCCTGCAGGTGAAGAAGCCAGATGTAGAGGTCCTGGGCTTGCTTGGTTACACATGGTCTGTGGTTATGAGGCTGGTTGGACGTACTGCCAAATTCTCTAAAATGACGTTGGAGGCGGCTTATGGTAGAGAAATTAACATTCAATTATCTGGCAACAGCTCTGGTGGTCAAACCTGCAGTCAACATGCCAATTGCACGATCCCTCAAAACTTGAGACACCTGTGGCATTGTGTTGTATGACAAAACAGTACATTTTAGAGAGGTGTGTTATTGTCCCCAGCACAAGTAATGATCATGCTGTTTAATCAGCTTCTTTATATGCCACACCTGTCAGGTGGATTATCTTGGCAAAGGAGAAATGCTCACTAACAGGGATGTAAACACATTTTTGAGAAATGTGCTTTTTGTGCATATGGAACATTTCTGGGATCTTTTATTTCAGCTCATGAAACATGGGACCAACACTTTACATGTTACGTTGATATTTTTGTTCAGTGTAGATTCAGTCCTTTGATATGTTTTCTGAAATTACATGCTTTATTCAGCATTTTCAGTGCACTCAATGATGCAGGGATGTAGTACTCTTTCACACTTTTATTGGTCTTATTATAGACTGGTTGGCAGACAACTTCATGAAAACGATGCGCACGCATCGATGGGGCCAGAAGCCGTACTTTGTTATGATTCTAAACGGTGACAAAATTTGCATTAATCGCAAGAAGCTGCAATCTGGGGAATCAAAGGTGGCTCGTTTCAGCTAGTTTTGTCTTGGTATTGATATCATGTCAATGCTAATATGGCTAAAACTTGCTAGATAACAGTATTTGAGACAAGTGCTCATTGTGCAAATGTATTTATGTTTTCAATAAATATTTGGAGACTAAATATAGTACATGTTGTCAACAATCTAAGTGTGTACAGTCGAGCGTACATGTATTTGTGTGTGTGTGTGCGTTCATCCTAGTTTGACATGGAGGCTTAATAAGAAGTGGCAGCTGTCAGTCTCCTGTTGACGTCTATCAGGAAGGCCACACATGGGCACACCACAGAAACTCTCTGAGACAGTGGAAAGATACTTGACAAAAAGATAACAAGCATTGTAAAGCCTACCATCACAAGTGCACACAAGACACGTGTTTAGACAGTAGGTCAGGATGAAAATAACCATTCCAGTTTTGCCAAATAGACATCTTTAGCCATTGAGATAAAGGCTATATATACTGTAAATTCCGGACTATAAGCCGCAACTTATTTCTCACGCTTTGAACCTCGCGGCTTAAACAATGACGCGGCTAATATATGGATTTTTCCCGCTTTCAATTTTCTATTTTTTCTCCAAAAAACACATTCTGTGACGTGCTTAGTTTTTTGGAGGCATGAAGCTTTCATTAGACCAATGAAATTGCCGAACGGGTTAAGGTCAAACAACTTTTTTGTTTACTGTTTAAAATTAAATCAAGCGCTCTGAAACTTATTACGGTAGTCATTTTGTCGCCCTCATCATGGCAAAGACACGGAGAAATGCATATGATGCAGCTTTCAAGTTGAAGGCGATTGATCTGGCTGTTGGAAAAGGAAATAGAGCTGCTGCACGGGAGCTTGGTCTTAATGAGTCGATGATAAGACGTTGGAAACAGCAGCGTGAGGAATTGACTCAGTGCAAAAAGACAACTAAAGCTTACTGCTAATTTTTTATTTTTTGTTACAAGCCGTGTTTCGTTAAAGCCTATTTATTTTTGTTACAAGCCGTGTTTCGTTAAAGCCTATTTATGTTCGTTAAAGCCTGTGTAAAGTTCATTTGTTTCAATGTACCGGTAGGCACCTGCGGCTTATAGACATGTGCGACTTATTTATGTTCAAAATATATTTTTTTTTAAATTCAGTGGGTGCGGCTTATATTCAGGTGCGCTTAATAGTCCGGAAATTACGGTATATATACACAGTTCCAGTCAAAAGTTTGGACACACCGACTCATTCAAGGGTTTTTCTTTATTTTTACTTTTATCTACAATATGGAATAATAGTGAAGATATATCAACACTATGAAATAACACATATTGAATCATGTGGGAGCAAATAAGTGTAAAACAAATCAAAATATATTATTCAAAGTAGCCACCCTTTGCCTTGATGACAGCTTTGCACACTCTTGGCATTATCTCAACCAGCTTCACCTGGAATTATTTTCCAACAGTCCTGAAGGAGTTCCCACAAATGCTGAGCACTTGTTGGCTGCTTTTCCTTCACTCTGCGGTCCAACTCATCCCAAACCATCTCAAGTGATTTGAGGTCGGGTGATTGTGGAGGCCAGGTCATCTGATGCAGCACGCCATCACTCTCCTTCTTGGTCTAATAGCCCTTACCCATCCTGGAGGTGTGTTGGGTCATTGTCCTGTTGAAAAACAAATGATAGTCCCACAAAGCGTAAACCAGATGGGATGGCGTATCGCTCAGAATGCTGTGGTAGCCATTGCTGGTTAAGTGTGCCATGAATTCTAAATAAATCACAGACAGTGTCACCAACAAAGCACCCCCACACCAAAACACCTCCTCTTCCATGCTTCATGGTGGGACTCATCAGACCAAAGGATGGATTTCCACCGGTCGAATGTACATTTCTCGTGTTTCTTGGCCCAAGCAAGTTTCTTCTTCTAATTGGTGTCCTTTAGTAGTGGTTTCTTTGCACCAATTCGACCATGAAGGCCTGATTCACGCAGTCTCCTCTGAACAGTTGATGTTGAGATGTGTCTGTTAATTGAACTCTGAAGTATTTATTTGGGCTGCAATTTCTGAGGCTGGTAACTCTAGTGAACTTATCCTCTGCTGCAGAGGTTACCTCTGGGTCTTCCATTCCTGTGGTGGTCCTCATGAGACCCAGTTTCATCATAGCACTTGATGGTTTTTGCGACTGCACTTGAAGAAACTTTCAAAGTTCTTGAAATTTTCCAGATAGACTGACCTAGACTGACATGTCTTAAAGTAATGATTTAAAGTAATGCTGGACTGTCGTTTTTCTTTGCTTATTTGAGCTGTTCTTGCCATAATAAGTACTTGATCTTTTATCAAATAGGGCTATCTTCTGGATACCACCCCTACCTTGTCACAAAACATCTGTTTGGCTCAAACGCATTCATTGAAATGCATTTCAGGTGAAGCTGGTTGAGAAAATGCCAAGAGTGTGGAAAGCTGTCATCAAGGCAAAGGCTACTTTGAAGAATCTCAAATATATAATATATTTCGATTTTTTTAAACACTTATTTGTTTACTACATGATTCCATATGCGTTATTTAATCATTTTCAGTGTTATTCTACAATGTAGAAAATACTCAAAATAAAGAAAAACACATGAATGAGTAGGTGTGTCCAAACCTTTGACTGGTACTGGTATAAATAATAGTATAGTGGCTTGCGAAATTTTTCCTATTTTGTTGCCTTACAACCTGGAATTAAAATATTTTTTTGGAGGGTTTGTATCATTTGATTTACACAACTTGCCTACGACTTTGAAGATGCAAAATATTTTTTATTGTGAAACAAATAAGGCAAACAAACAGAAAACTTGAGCGTGCATAACTAGCCAGACAATGCATTTTCCTTGATGGCCAAAAAGCTCAATTTTAGTCTCATCTGACCAGAGTACCTTCTTCCATATGTTTGGGGAGTCTCACACATTTTTTTCTTAAAGCAATGGCTTTATTCTGGCCACTCTTCTGTAAAGCCCAGCTCTGTGGAGTGTACGGCTTAAAATGGTCCTATGGACAGATACTCCAATCTCTGCTGTGGAGCTTTGCATCTCCTTCAGGGTTATCATTGGTCTCTTTGTTGCCTCTCTGATTAATGCACTCCTTGCCTGGTCCATGTGTTTTGGTGGGCAGCCCTCTCTTGGCAGGTTTGTTGTGGGGCCATAATCTTAATTATAATAGATTTAATGGTGCTCCGTGGAATATTCATAGTTTCTGATATTTTTTTTATAACCTAACGCTGATGTGTACTTCTCCACAACTTTGCCCCTGACCTGTTTGGAGAGCTCCTTGGTCTTCATGGTGCTGCTAGCTTGATGGTGCCCCTTGCTTAGTGGTGTTGCAGACTCTGGGGCCTTTCAGAACAGCTGTATATATACTGAGATCATGTGACACGTAAATAAAGTCCACCTGTGTGCAATCTAACTATGTAACTAATTATGTGACTTCTGAAGGTAATTGGTTGCACCAGATCTTATTTAGGGGCTTCATAGCAATGGGGGTGAATTCACATGCATGCACCACTTTTCCATTTATTATTATTATTATATATTTTTTTTACCTCTTAGGCATCCCTAAGCGTGAATCCCGCTCGAATCCCGTTAGCAGGATAGATTTTACAACATCCAGTGAAATTGTAGCGCGCCAAATTCAAACTACAGAAATATCAATATTCAACCTTCACGAAAATATAAGTGTAATACATCAAAATACAGCTTAACTTCTTGTTAATCCAGCCGCTATGTCAGATTTCAAAAAGGCTTTACGGCGAAAGCAAACCATGCAATTATCTGAGGACATCGTCCCGCATACAAACACATGAAAATAATTTTTCAACCAGGCAGGTGCGACACAAAAGTCAGAAATAGCCATATAATAAATGCCTTACCTTTGAAGATCTTCTTCTTTTTGCAATCTCAAATGTCTCAGTTACACAATGAATGGTCGTTTTGTTTAATAAATTCCTTCTTTATATCCCCAAAATGTCAATTAATTTTATTTTGATTCAGAAATACACCAGTTCCAACATGACTACAAAGTATCTAATAAGTTACCTGTAAACTTGGTCCAAACATTTCAAACAACATTTCTAATCCAACCTCAGGTATCCTAAAATGTAAATAAATGATAAAATTTAAGACGGAATAAACTGTTTCTAATACCAGATAAAAACAACGTGAAGCGCGCTCCAGTTCACGCGCAACAAAAGACTAAAGCCCTTCAGAGTGACACCTACAAAGAACAGCCCTACTTCTTCATTTCTCAAAAGAAAAACATAGAACAATTTCTAAAGACTGTTGACATCTAGTGGAAGCCATAGGAACTGCAATCTGGGCCCTAATAAATCAGGTCTCCCTTAGAAAACAATTGGAAAACACAGTGACCTCAAAAAACAAATTCCCTGGATGGATTGTGCTCGGGGTTTCGCCTGCCAAATCAGTTCTGCTCTACTCACAGACATTATTCTAACAGTTTTAGAAACTACAGAGTGTTTTCTATCCACATATACTAATTATATGCATATCCTAGCTTCTGGGCCTGAGTAGCAGGCAGTTTACTATGGGCATGCTTTTCATCCAGATGTGAAAATACTGCCCCCTATCCCAGAGGTTTTAAACAAGTAATTTTTTTCATTTCACTTCACCAATTTGAACTATTTTGTGTATGTCCATTACATGAAATCCAAATAAAAATCAAATTTAAATTACAGGTTGTAGTGCAACAATAGGAAAAACGCCAAGGGGGATGAATACTTTTGCAAGGCACTGTATGTGTTGTCATTATACAACGTCTCATCAATCACGTCCCTTGATCAACCAGAACATTGGTAGCCACTCAAATTAACTTTGCAAGAGTAAGGGGACCAGTTATGTTACTCTGGCTTCACTCAATTGTAATATGAATGTCAACACATTTGGTTGACTGGATACAGTTGTCAATGGTGACCTTCTCTATGGAGCGCTATTACAGAGATATGGATTGGAAGGCTTCATATATTGTTCTCCATTGGTTGTGGACTAATCCATTCTCTGTGATGTGGAGGCCATCACTAGTGATGCTGTTGTCTCTGAAAAGAAAATTAGATTCTTCTTGGTGGGTTGCAGAGTTAACCCTTGACCCCAGAGGGCCATGTCCTCCCAAGAACAGGGTCTAGACCCCACTCTCCCACCACAGCCCCGTTCTGTCCACAGAGTGGGGTCAGGGATCAGGGGGACATGGCAGCTCATGGAGCATCGGTATGCACCGAAACACCTCTACAAGCAGCTCTAGACAAGGCAGTCTGGGCTACAATTCATGCCATACAGTATTTAGCTATTTCATATGTTTTAATATATTTTATCAGGCTTTGGGATAACACTTCTTACTCATATACCATTGCTGCTGCTATTCATTTTTATCCGCCATTCTAAAGAACAATGTTGAACATATCAGAGTAGGCTATTGTGGGTTAATTTCATCACACATAGCACATATCTTCAGTCAATTGACATTGCTGAAATGATTTCACTGAAATATATTTAAAAAAAAATGTTTCTAAGTGGAGCGAAGCAGTCATATGACATCAAGGTGTTAGAGCTGCTATTTGTGGCTGTGTGTAAAGGTTCAGCAGTGTGAAGTTATTACCAATTTGAATTCTGTAGAGCAAACTTAGCGCTGGTAAATGCTACCTCTGCTCGCAAGCGTCATGTGATCATCGATATGCCTCTCCTCTGGAACATATTAATTGTGATTTATTCTAGAAACTATATTTGACATGTAAAGGTTTCTGGCTGCATGGAAAAGCATTACATTTACACTTTTGCCTCTGTGTGTGTTTTTCCTTGTGTTGTAGGGTTGGAGGAATATGGCCCTGATTCCCCTGCTATCGGAGAGAGGCCTAATGGAGATGTCTGGGACTTTGCCTACTGCTAAACCAACATGAGGTGAGCTCGGGTTAGAAAGCCAAAGGGGTCAAAAGACACAAAGAAGCAAATGCTCAACTGACCATGCTGTGTGTGTGTATGTTTGTGTGTGTGTGCATGTGCGTGCACTCTGTTCTTGTTCATGTGAGCGTCTGTACATGTGTGCTTGAGCGTGTGTCTCTGCATGCCCACAGCAAAGTTAGCCTCTGTGTTGAGTAAACCCTTGGATATTAGTAGCGGTCCAGGGAACACAGTAAACAGAAAAAAACACTGGTTTGAGGGGAACTCATACAACGTGGCCATAGGCAATATCAAATCCAATGACCCGTTCCTCTGCCCTCTGGTCCGTACCAAAGACATGAGTCAAAGGGGGGCCGAGGCTTGCGTTCACTGTTTGCCATCAGCACAACCTCACAGTCTAAAAGGTGGAACCCATAAAAAGGTAATACAAATGGCTATAGTCATTGCAAATGATGTACAAACAGGCAGGGTTCTTGGGGAGGTTATTTGGAACATCCCCTTATTATTCATCACATGATCTGTGCATGATGTGTGGATGTAGCATTGTAGTTGTACTGCCACATTGGTTGGTCTATGACATTTAATATGACAGAGGACTACACAATTAGCTTGCTTTAGTGATGTGTTGCAGAAGGTCTTGTTTCGTGATATTTTTATGGCCTATTTCCTCAGCATTTATTTTATCCTTGATTGGACCTTTGACCTTAACCTTTGTATAACTATCTCAGACACAGCTGGAGAGATTGACAGGATGTTAGTTTCCTGGGATATTGAATGTGTGTGCTGTGCACAATATGCTAAATCAGTAGACATACAACTCTGTCAGCAAAAAAATTCCGATAGCTAAAAATACCGACCTCTCACTCACTCTCAAAACAGTACAAATACCAAGCGCTTACCCCTAGTACCATTCTGACCGAATGTTCTGGCAACTCCAAAAGGCTGTTTGTATGTATTGGTATTCCAGTAAAGCTGATTTCTTGTGTGAAGTTGTGGAAATCAAGGGTTCAAGAGAGTGAGAGTGATGTCAGCACCCATGGGCCTCAGCGTCTGGTAGTGTACCCACTGTAATTACTCCCTCTACTCTTTGTCAATTGGTGGAGTGCTCTGAAGGGCCAATTAGGGAGGGCAGCCCGAGTCGCCAGGCAGGAGAGTCAGCAGCAGAGTCACTACCCGCCATTTAAACTCCAAGACCTTTAGCTGTCATAGAGAGGAGCACTGTTATCAAATCATTAGTTTATTTTTAAACCATTGATACAGTCAAGGCCAAGGATTTGTGAAAAAATACCAAAAATACAAATTTCTCAGACTGAGAATGTGGTTTAGAGTTTTGGTATTAAATAGTAAGAAGCACCCTGGCATGGTTATATTGTGTGTATTGTAATTCAAATCTAACTATACCTCTCTCTGGAGGGATGCAATTTACGCTGTTGCCAGTGTTGGCTGTTGACAAGATCATACGCTATTGTCCGTCTGGTTGGTGTTCCATTGAAACTAAACAAAAAAACTCCAGTCCATTATGTGGGTAAATGTTACTATATGTGTCTTCAGGAACGCGTTGTGCGGTGGACTTGTAAGTCAGGAGGAAGGTAGATGGATATTGTTAACTGGAGTCTTTCAGTATCGGGCCATTGGTTTGAGTTCATTCTATATTTGAAATGCTTATCAAATATGAATGCGGGCTTTAACCATGGTCCTCTCCAAAATACTAAATCCACCTTGTTTAGGATGTTTTACAACAATACCATAGCATCCATGTCACCATCCTAAAAGCACTGTGTTAGTCATTAGACCACTATATCCACTGTTGCATTTAGGTAGACTGCAATGGAAGATAACTGGCACACTACGCTTTTTAAGAGTCAGATTGGTGTCTAACCTCCCATCAGCCATTGCCTGTGTAAGTGCATGGTTGGGGTCATGGGGTTAAAGCCCAAACAGGAAGGGATGGCTATTTTCAACTCTCAGATAAAGATGTGCAGTGACACTCCTGAAACATTCCCCTGGAAACAGGTCTAATGCAGCCTATCATTTCTATCTCCCATGTTATACTCCCCTGACCATATCCAAATTACAATAATTGCTTTTGTGTTTAAATGTGCTGCATGCGCAGTGGGCAGTGGGTACATGTGCCTTCTGAAATTCAAATGACTTATGTATAGATACACACACTACAGGTCAAAGGTTTTAGAACACCTACTCATTCAAGGGTTTTTATTTATTTTTACAATTTTTTTACTATTTTCTCCATCCACCAACGCCACGTTGCACCACAGACTGTCCAGGAGTTGGCGGATGCTTTAGTCCAGGTCTGGGAGGAGATCCCTCAGGAGGTCATCCGCCACCTCATCAGGAGCATGCCCAGGCATTGTAGGGAGGTCATACAGGCACGTGGAGGCCACACACACTACTGAGCCTCATTTTGACTTGTTTTAAGGACATTACATCAAAGTTGGATCAGCCTGTAGTGTGGTTTTCCACTTTAATTTTGAGTGTGACTCCAAATCCAGACCTCCATGGGTTGATAAATTGGATTTCCATTGATTCTTTTTGTGTGATTTTGTTGTCAGCACATTCAACTATGTAAAGAAAAAAGTATTTAATAAGATTATTTCTTTCATTCAGATCTAGGATGTGTTATTTTAGTGTTCCCTTTATTCTTTTGAGCAGTATATTATTTATATTTGAGATTCTTCAAAGTAGCCACCCTTTGCCTTGATGACAGCTTTGCACACTCTTGGAATTCTCTCAACCAGCTTCATGAGGTAGTCCCCTGGAATGCATTTCAATTAACAGGTGTGCTGTCTTAAAAGTTAATTTGTGGAATTTATTTCCTTCTTAATGCGTTTGAGCTAATCAGTTGTGTTGTCACAAGGTAGGGGGGTATACAGAAGATAGCCCTATTTGGTATAAGATGCCCATATTATGGCAAGAACAGCTCAAATAAGCAAAGAGAAACAAGAGTCCATCATTACTTTAAGACATGAAGGCCAATCAATACGGAAAATTTCAAGAACTTTGAAAGTTTCTTCAAGTGCAGTAGCCACAGGAATGGAAGACCCAGAGTTACCTCTGATGTAGAGGATAAGTTCATTAGAGTTACCAGTCGCAGAAATTGCAGCCCAAATAAATGCTTCAGAGTTCAAGTAACAGACACATCTAAACATCAACTGTTCAGAGGAGACTGTGAATCAGGCCTTCATGGTCGAATTGCTGCAAAGAAACCACTACTAAAGGACATCAATAATAAGAAGAGATTTGCTTGGGCCAAGAAACACGAGCAATTGACATTAGACCGGTGGAAATTTGTCCTTTGGTCTGGAGTCCAAATTGGAGATTTTTTGTTCCAACTGCCGTGTCTTTGTGAGATGCAGTGTGGGTGAACAGATGATCTCTGGATGTGTATTTCCCACCGTAAAGCATGGAGGAGGAGGTGTTATGGTGTGGGGTTGCTTTGCTGGTGACACTGTCTGTGATTTATTTAGAATTCAAGGCACACTGAACCAGCATGGTTACCACAGCATTCTGCTGCAGCAATACGTCATCCCATCTGGTTTGGGCTTAGTGGGACTATCTGCTGCATCAGATGACCTGGCCTCCACAACCCCCCAACCAAATTGAGATGGTTTGGGATGAGTCGGTCCACAGAATGAAGGAAAAGCAGCCAACAAGTGCTTTTGACCGGTAGTGTGTGTGTGTATATATATATATATATATATATATATATATATATATATATATATATATATATATGTGTGTGTGTGTGTGTGTGTGTGTGTGTGTGTGTATGTATATATATATATATATATATATATATATATATATATATATATACACACACATATATATACATTTTATTCATAGAATAGCAACCATGAAAATGCAAAATATCACGCATGTTTATATCCTATTGCTTTTATATGACACAGCATTACTTGTACAATTTAGCACTAATGTTTATCTAAAATAAAACCTGTGGAAATATGACAGAGAGTGGTTGTTAGGTGTTGATGTTCACAAGGCACAGCCTACGTTTGCCTTAAGTAGACCTTTCAGAATATAACCGCATGCAGCCTCCATGTCATTAACACTAGGCCACAGGACATAATGAAGTCCCCTGCATGTGTTTGCATGATTAAAGAGAGGTACAGTGTGTGTGTGTGTGTGTGTGTGTGTGTGTGTGTGTGTGTGTGTGTGTGTGTGTGTGTGTGTGTGTGTGTGTGTGTGTGTGTGTGTGTGTGTGTGTGGCATCTGTGTGTGTTCGTGCGTGTGCTTTGGCACACAGATGACAATAGGTGCCAGCGTACAACACGGCTTTCAGAAGTCCATAAGCAGAAATCTACAATATGAATTAAGTCTTTATTATCATGCAATAAATGCATAATAAACAAATAGTAGATAGTGGTAATAAAGCAGCAAGGTTAAAGCATTAACCAAAGAAAATAGGTCATTTGCTAAATGTATTTATATGAAAGCTGCTATTTCATTAAAATTATTTATTTTCCAACTATAATTTTCCTATTTCCTATTCATCATGTAATTCCATATTTCATGCCTGGGTGCGATCCTTCCACCATGCTATATATTGCTGAGGCTTGTGCCTCTTAGCGATAGCACATTCTTTCCGGCATTTTCCCCCCCACAAAACCGTAACATTTCCATATTTTTTTCTCATTTTGATTCGTGGAATTACCAGGAGTAGGGCATTTGGGGTGGGGTGGGGGCTTGACGACATCAGTTATCAATTTATAATTAAAAGGAATAAAACGGCTGTTTTTTTCTCCATTTAATATCCAAGTAGCCATCAGTGGAGTGTGTAATAGCGCTGCGTAGGTAGGGTTTCTCCTGCATCATCATTTTACAGCAAGAACAAAGAATATGCGCATAATAAAATCATGCAAATGAATGCAAATCGCTGGCAGCAAGGAGGAGAGGGAAGGTGGAAGGAGGGAGGGGAGATGCAGAAGCCAAGAGGAGTGGTAAGGCTTGGTACTTACCCTCGCTAGGCAAACCTCATGCCCTGCACAATTTAAGATATAGCTTTTTTGACAAAAGGGGTAGATGGACAAAAAATACTGCTTCATTTATCTCTGTCTTATTCCAAACCGTTCTTTTTAGTTGTAGATTTGTACAGAAGTGTTTTTGAATATCCCTCCTTTGGGCCTAGATGGACCAATTTGAATTCAGATTCTCCAAATGCCAATTTCAAGGTTGCAAGACAATGCAAAGCCCAAACAAGATACATCTTGAATGTGTCATTTCCCTGTTACTCCTTATTCTCCTCCCTTCACTCCTTAGCAACATTTTGCATAAATGTTTTTTGAGAATTAGATAATCTATTCTCAATCCTTTTTTTCATCAGCTGAATGCAGTGAATTGAAATGAAAATGTGTCTCTTGTGTTTTGATGGAAGAGACCAGGTTAGGGAGGGCAGGGCAGTACTTCGTGTGTTGGCTGATGCAACGCTGCTATGGCCCTATACAGCATCAGAGAAATGCAAAACATATATTACTAACACCACAGCTAATGAAAGTCTCCCCCTTATCCCCCATCCGCTCACTAAAAACCAGCCGACACTTCAACCTTATCAAAAATGTGACATTTTCCTGAGTACGTTCATTAAGCCCAAGCGAGGGGGATTAGGGATTGACAACCACCCCCGCCCTTTTCTTGCCCTTAGCCCTTTTCACAAATCACATATTCACATTATATTCCTGGATATTCAAATCAGTGTACACCATGCACATTGAGATTTGTTTGTAATGTATTATATATACTTCGGATGAGGAAATTGTACTCTGGTCATGCAGGTTGTATGTGTAAAAACATTTTCAATAACATTTTTACAGTGAAAATTTGAAATACAATTTGTCTTTCGACTGCTCAGTGTTTTCAAATGGGAGATAGCCTGCTGGCAGATTACAGGTATGCCATTCTGTGTACATCTAACCAGGGATGGTGTACTCAACCTTCAACTTAATTTCAATATAATTCACACATTTAAGATAACTTTGACTACTTTAATTTTGAACAGTATTTTGTATTTTAATATAGCTAGATATACTATAATAGTATTTATAACTGTGAAAAAGGCATAGACTGTGTGTGTGTATATGTCTACATAGTGCTCTGAGCTGCCCATATTTAAACAATGATCAGTGATTTGTGTGCAGTAGCATATAAAAGAACACTGGAATAATTACACCTCGCACGCACGCACGCACGCACACGCACGCACGCACACACACACACACACACACACACACACACACACACACACACACACACACACACACACACAGAGACTGGACTACCCTTCAGCCACAACATGGCGAGCGAGAGAAGAGGGGGAAGGCATAGACAGACACTTACAATAATGCATAATGATGTTAACATTCCTGCATGTCTAATAGAGGTGGGACTGAGACAGACAATGGCTAGGCCGTCGTCTTGGTGTGTGTGTGTGTGTGTGTGTGTGGGTGTGCATGTGTATGTCTGGCAACAGTTAATAAAGATTAATTAATTGTGGCCTGGTGGGTGTACTACAGAGGTTGCTCACATTTGTTGGGTGCCATGCCGAAGTGACTGAGAACCTTTGGCTAAAGCATTAATCCAATCAAAAATTATGGAAGATCTTGCATGTGTGTGCGTGAGCGTGTGTGGGTTTGTTAACTAAGCATGTTTATGAATATACAGTACCAGTCAAAAGTTTGGACAGGCGCACTCATTCAAGGGTTTTTCTTTATTTTTACTATTTTCTGCATTGTAGAATAATAGTGAAGTCATTAAAACTATGAAATAACACATGGAATCATATAGTAACCAAAAAAGTGTTAAACAATTCTAAATATATTTTAAATTTGAGATTCTTCAAAGTAGACACTGTTTGCCATCATGACAGCTTTGCACACTCTTGGCATTCTCTCAACCAGCTTCAACTGGAATGCTTTTCCAACAGTCTTGAAGGAGTTCCCTATATGCTGAGCACTTGTTGGCTGCTTTTCCTTCACTCTGCGGTGCAACTCATTCCAAACCATCTCAATTGGGTTGAGGCCAGATCATCTGATGCAGCACTCCATCACTTTCCTTCTTGGTAAAATAGCCCTTACACAGCCTGGAGGTCTGTTTTGGATCATTGTCCTGTTGAAAAAAAAATGAGTCCCACTAAGCGCAAACCAGACAAGATGGCGTATCGCTGCAGAATGCTGTGGTAGCCATGCTGGTTAAGTGTGCCTTGAATTTTAAATAAATCATTGACAGTGTCACCAGCAAAGCACCCCCACACCATCACACCTCCTCCTCCATGCTTCACGGTGGGAACCACACATGCGGAAATCATCCGTTCACCTACTCTGCATCTCACAAAGACTCAGCGGGTTGGAACCCAAAATCTAAAATTTGGACTCATCAGACCAAAGGACAGATTTTCACCGCTCTAATGTCCATTGCTTGTGTTTCTTGGCCCAAGCAATTCTATTCTTCTTATTGGTGTCATTTCATAGTGGTTTCTTTGCAACAATTCCCCATGAAGGCCTGATTCACGCAGTCTCCTCTGAACAGTTGATGTTGAAATGTGTCTGTTACTTGAACTCTGTGAAGCATTTATTTGGGCTACAATCTGAGGTGCAGTTAACTCTACAGCAGAGGATAAGTAATGAGACTGTTGTTTCTCTTTGCTTATTTGAGCTGTTCTTGGCATAATATGGACTTGTCTTTTACCAAATAGGGCTTTCTTCTGTATACCAACCCCACCTTAACTTTCAACAAGGCACACCTGGTAATTGAAATGCATTCCAGGTGACTATCTCATGAAGCTGGTTGAGAGAATGCAAAGCTGTCATCAAGGCAAAGGGTGGCTACTTTGAAGAACACTTTTTTGGTTACCACATGATTCCACAGGTTACTTCATAGTTTTGATGTCTTCTCTATTATTCTACAATGTAGGAAATAGTCATTTGTAAAAATAAATAAAAACCCTAGAATGAGTAGGTGTGTCCAAACAAAACCAATGTGCTGCAAGCTATATGACATCCACAGTAAAAACCGAATAGGTTGCATTTCTACGAATAAATCCTTCATTTGATCTCATTTAAATATTTACTAAGATTGTGTCAAAGGGGTGGGGCTTAATTATGAGTGTAAGCATACACATCACCAAGTTCTTCACCAATGTCTATTATCACTCTAAACCTCCCATCACGTAGAACGATACATAAACACAGAAGATAATGGATTGGATATCAAAACTGAAGGAAGTGATACAAAACGGAGATGGGGAAAGACAGGCAGTGTCTCCAGACGAGGACTGGGAAAAATGAAGGTCATTTTCTGTGGGCACCCGTGGCATCTGGATTGCAGATCACTGAATTCCCCCCGAATGCGTTTCCGGGCTTAGGTGAGGGGGCCTTGGTTTATAGCCTACTAGGCCCTATCTCTGCCTGGGTACACTTTGTTTTTTTCCTACTCGAAATATGTATTTTGTATTTCTGAATCAAATGTCAAGTTAATTTCCTGTGTGCCATGAGCGGTGTGTCCTCCCCTTGGGTGTGTGTGGCAGCACCGAGGATGTGAGTGGGGGAAGGGGGCACTGCGAGGAAAGGAGAGAGGCGAGAAGAGGAGAGGTGTGGAGGCGGGGGCGAGTACAGTATACTAGTGTTTGTAAATTGGCTCTCTCTGAAGCGCCGGAGTGGCGGGTTGTGTGTATGTGTGTACATACAAAGCGTAACTGGTTGTGTTTTTGGTGTTCATTGAGTGTGTATGTATGCATGCACGTGTTCCCTTGAACACTTATATTTCTAAAACTGTTTCTGGACGTGAAAGTATTTGCAGGTGTACTTGCTTCAGTCTGATGCTATTCCACATGATTATTTAGTTATTTATGGATTTTCTGTTTGAAGTTATCAAGTTATCAGCAGTATTATTTTCAATAATCATTTCAAGTGTGTTTTCCTATTGGAATTCTACACCTACAGCCAATGATATCACAAAACTAACCTGTTATGGTATCATGTGGAGCACATTCCACCCTCATTAAGGAGAATAGTCCCTTATCAGGGGACCAATCAGAATGCTATCTTTCTATATTTCAGCTACAGGGAGCTGACCCATGGACCCTGGCCATTAACTAATGATATCTCACTGTTCCATCATTATCACAGCCTCTCATCTTCATACTCGACCACAAAGACCTCTGTGTGTGTGTCTGTGTGAGTCTCTCTGTGCGTATGTGTCCATGAGTGTGTGTTAGAGCAATGTGCAGTTTAGAGTGCATTTTCTCATCAGCAGTGTCCTATCTGTAAGCTGATTTAAAACATAACCCTATCACTAATGTCACTCATTACATGTGATCTTTCAAACATGCTTATGCTCTATTATTATATTCCATAACGCTTCTCATGTAGGATTTCTAGCTTCTGTGTTGCCTTCTGATGGCAGTCTTTGTCTCTTTCTGCCACTGTGGACTCTTGCTATATTCATTGAGGTTTTGTTGATTTTCTTTCCCAGCCCCCCCTATTTGCATTGAGTAATTGGGTGCTTCTGACAATCCTCATGTCTAGTGTACGTGTCCCTTTCATTTACGGTGTGCATCTTTTTTTTGTATTCTTTGTGTGAAAAAAAAAATACTGTTGTTTTTTGAGAAACAATCAACACACTATTTGTATATATTTTATATGATCAGTCAATATTGTTATGCTGGAGTTAGTGACACACTATTTTAATATGAAATAAATACAATTATAGAAAATCATGCAATATTAGTATTTTAATGTCAAAAGCCACACTCATTTGAAATGTGCATGTGTTGTGACAGCCATCATTCCAGTGTCTATGAGTGTACAATAAGGTGCTATCTAGAACCTAAAATGGTTATTTGGCTGTCCCAATAGGAGAACCCTTTGAAGAACCCTTTTTGGTTCCAGGTTCAACCCTTTTGGTTCCAGGTAGAACCCTTTTGGGTTCCATGTAAAACCCTTTCCACAGAGGAACCCAAAAGGGTTCTATCTGGAACCAAAAAGGGTTCTACCGGGGATTTAAAAAGGGTTCTTCTATGGGGACAGCCAAGAACCCTTCTGGAACACTTTTTTCTAAGAGTGTATGAATGTGTATTTGCGTATTGCGACAGCCCTGTAAAACGCTGTAATGTGGAGAAATGGATTATTCATTTGTCATGTATGCTTTCGCTGATGTATGCTCCTGCCCCACAAATGTCACATCCCATAACCCAGAAAAATTACACCAGTCCCACCTAATTACACATATTCATGATTCTGCTTTGCATGGCGCAGGTATCATGGTCTGTAGCGAGGCACCGCGATCCAGCGATGTGTCAGAGCAAAAGGCTCGGAATCCACTGATTCACTGTGTCTCCTCACAAGCGTAGGTTGGATAACACTCCCTTCATTCATGTACATTTTATTGTGATTCGAGAGCGCTTGGAAAGGCTTTTTGCATGTAGTGGTATAGCCTCTACATGCCCGCAACATTTAATCTGTATCAAAGAAATTAGCTTTGTCCTGGATTATCAAGGTCATTCTGAAAGAGAGGATTTTTCATATCCACTAACTCTCTTTTAGCCATAATATTTTCATATATCGACATAAGTTGTTTTCTATTGTTCTCTCTTTTGCACTCCCTCTTTTTTCCTCCCCGTCTCTATCTACCTCTCTCTCATTCTTCCTCTACAATCTCATGAGTGTGGTTATGTGTGGACATTGATGAACCTTGCTGACCTTGATGAACCATGTGCAAATCAGAGAGGGAATGCTGTTCACATCAGAAATAGGGACGAGGTTGAGACCGAGCGAATGAGAAACAAACCAAGATGGAGGAAAGAGTGATGATATCGGGAGAGAGATGGGATCAAGGGGATGGAAAGAGAGGAGAGGAGGAGACGAAGGGTCCTAGTGGTTGGCTCAATGGCCCTTTGTAGCAGCTTGCATAGCGGAGGGAGCAGACTTAATCAGAGGACAGGGTTTGGGCTGTGCCACTGCTTGGGTAAACAGCGATTGTTCTCAGCGCAGGGTTCCAAATGCTGCCAACAATGGCACCATTGTCTCGCCAGCTCTCATTAGGGAGAGAAAGGGGCAAGAGGGGCAAAGAAGGTAGGGAGAGAGGAGGGGTGGTTGGGGTAGATGGAGAGACTAGGAAGCTGACAGGAACAGGGAGTGGGGGGGTAGAGGCATCATCCTTTCCCTCTCTCTCACTCTCTAGCTTCCTCTCGTTTTCTTAGTTCACGTAGACTGAGGTTGGAGTCATTAAAACAGGTTTTTCAACCACTCCACAAGTCTCTTGTTAACAAACTATAGTTTTGGCAAGTCAGTTGGGACATCTTTGTGCATGACACAAGTAATTTTTCCAACAATTGTTTACAGACAGATTATTTCACTTATAATTCACTGTATCACAATTCCAGTGGGTCAGAAATTTACATATACTAAGTTGACTGTGCCTTTAAACAGCTTGGAAAATTCCAGAAAATGATGTCATGGGTTTAGAAGCTTCTGATAGGCTAATTGACATAATTTGAGTCAATTGGAGGTGTACCTGTGGATGTATTTCAAGGCCTACCTTCAAACTCAGTGCCTCTTTGCTTGACATCATGGGAAAATCAAAAGAAATCAGCCAAGACCTCAGAAAAAAAAATTGTAGACCTCCACAAGTCTGGTTCATCCTTGGGAGCATTTTCCAAACGCCTGAAGGTACCACGTTCATCTGTACAAACAATAGTACGCAAGTATAAATACCATGGGACCACGCAGCCGTCATACCGCTCAGGAAGGAGACGCGTTCTGTCTCTTAGAGATGAGCGTACTTTGGTGCGAAAAGCGCAAATCAATCCCAGAACAACAGCAAAAAGTATCTATATCTACAGTAAAACGAGTCCTATATCGACATAACCTGAAAGGCCACTCAACAAGGAAAAAGCCACTGCTCCAAAACCTCCATAAAAAAGCCAGATTACGGTTTGCAACTGCACAAGCGGACACAGATCGTACTTTTTGGAGAAATGTCCTCTGGTCTGATGAAACAAAAATAGAACTGTTTGGCCATAATGACCATCGTTATGTTTGGAGGAAAAAGGGGGATTCTTGCAAGCCGAAGAACACCATCCCAACCGTGTAGCACGGGGGTGGCAGCATCACGTTGTGCGGGGTGCTTTGCTGCAGGAGGGACTGGTGCACTTCACAAAATAGACAGCATCATGAGGAATGGAAAATTATGTGGATATATTGAAGCAACATCTCAAGACATCAGTCAGGATGTCAAAGCTTGGTCGCAAATGGGTCTTCCAAATGGACAATGACCCCAAGCATACTTCCAAAGTTGTGGCAAAATGGCTTAAGGACAACAAAGTCAAAGTAATGGAGTCGCCATCACAAAGCCCTGACCTCAGTCCCATAGAAAATTTGTGGACAGAACTGAAAAAGCATGTGCGAGCAAGGAGGCCTACAAACCTGACTCAGTTACACCAGCTCTGTCAGGAGGAATGGGCCAAAATTCACCCAACTTATTGTGGGAAGCTTGTGTAAGGCTACGCAAAACGTTTGACCCAAGTTAAACAATTTAAAGGCAATGCTACCAAATACTAATTGAGTGTATGTAAACTTCTGACCCACTGGGAATGTGATGAAAGAAATAAAAGCTGAAATAAATAATTCTCTCTACTATATTCTGACATTTCACATTCTTAGGTGCCTTGCTCAGGGGCACAACTACAGATTTCCACCTAGTCGGCTCGGGGATTACGAACCAGCGACCTTTCGGCTACTGGCTCATCGCTCTTAACCGCTAGGCTACCTCCTCTCACCCTCCTTGCCCCTCTCCAACCTATTTCTCTTACATTCCTCTCATCTGCTTACCTTACTTCCTTGCTGTATTCATCTGTTTTCTCTCACTCATCTTTCCATCCTCCTACCACTTTCTTATTTCCTCCTTTTCTCTTTTCTTCCTCTCATCCTCCCATTGTTATCCTGGCTGTGCCATTTGGGGCGGTAGAGGATGCCTTGCCTGTCATATCCCCCAACCACTAAGAGAGAAAGAGGCAGAAAGAGAGAGCGAGGGGGGGGGGGGGGGGGGGAGAAAGGGGCAAAACAAAAAAGATCATGTTGTTTCCTGCCTTAATGAACATGGACGAATGATGAGCATAATAGAATACATTAAGCTCTTGTTAGCCTAGGCAATCAATTAGGGGACAGCACACCATCTGACTTCACTTGGGCACCATCTTTTTCACACCTTAAACCAATGCTTCCGCCTCGCCACTTTCCCACCCTCAATGCCCAATGCCCACATAAGATCAGATTTGATTCTTTAATGTGAAGGAGGACATAGTGTTGCATATGCATTTTCCTTCATTCATTCATTCATTCATTCCACATTCCCGGAAATATTAGTCATGTTCCTCTACAACAAATGGTTTGGATGTGCGTGTGTGTGCGTACGTGTGTGTGCCTGTGTGCATGCATACATGTACGTGCATGTGTGAACGCTGCATGAGCATGCAAACTAATTTCGGCAGATTAAACAGATTACATGTATTTTTGAACTTTTATACTTATGTTCATATGGGTAAGCCTCAACCATATGGACAAACAAATACAAAATAGATAACACAACCATAATCTATTTAGTACACCCTCACTTGCTCTCCAGAACTATGCAAAGGAAAGAGAAAAAGCAAGACGGCTGGTTTCCCTGAATTCCAACTGTATTCTGACACTTCTAAAGAAAGTCTGTGGTTTAAGGAGATGAGAATCCGGCCTGACAATGTCTCTGAGTGACAATGACAATTGCATACAAAATTGTCATTCAAGTCCCATCAGCGATTCATACAGAGTCTGGAGAAATTCCTCTGTCTTCTTTCATGTTTTCCTTTTTTTTGACCGCCATGCAGAGAAATGGCCCCGGTAATGGTAGCAATCTGTACCCAGAAAGGCAAGGGGCATTTCAGCTCCAACACAGGCACAAATCATGTCTGTCTGGAGGATTTGAGAGGATGTTGGCAATCAGTATAACATATAGACTTTCACGAAAGGAACTCTGTGATCTAAGTGTTTTTTTAGAAGTTCAATGAGACAAAAGAAAGGAAGAAAGAAGAAAGAGAGAAAATACAATTAATACAGTGAGAGAGATGGCCTCCTGTTCAAGGGCAGGAGGCTGGGTTGCTATGGCTCCAGGTCTCTGATATGCCCATATGCATCACAGAGAGGGACTAATTTAAATGTGTGTGCATGTGTGTGCGCATGCATTTGCATGTGTGTGCCTTCAATAGAAGATTCTGAAAAAAACTCAAATTATGTAAGGGATAATCAACAAGGGGCTATGCTTTCTATGGAAAATAATGAACAACATGGAAGGTGTGTTCCACAGCGTGTTAGCGGAATGGAACTGACCTTCCACGGAGTTGCATTATTTCCATTAGAACGCATAGAGCCCCCGAGTTGATTATCCCTTTTATACCATTGCTATAATTTAACACATCTGCTGCTAGAAATGTCTTCATTTGCAGGTAGAAATGTGTTCAACATCCACTGAAGTGGCTAGCAGGTTTAGTAGATAGCTACAGTAGTTAGTTGCCTTGGTAACCAAACAAACAGACTTGCTAGTTTAGCTACCCAAACTATCTGTCCTAGCTTGCTATTATGAAAATCGAATTCAACAAGACTTTTGCTTTCAAAAGCAGCTCAAACATAGGACATGTAAGAATGTACTATAGCCATTGAATTCTACTCTCTAGAATGCCCTTCAAGCCAATCAGAAATGAGTATTCAAGAAATATATATTTGTACAGTATATACTGTAGCAATTGTTCCATCAGTGCACTTGAGCTCCCTATGAACTTACAGATTCCTAGAATCAAATCAAATTCAATTGCATTTCTCACATGAGCCGAATACAACAGGTGAAATGCTTACAGTGAAATGCTTACTTACAAGCCATTAAGCAACAATGCAGTTTTAAGAAAAATAAGTAATAAAATCAACAAATAATTAAAGGACAGCAGTAAAATAACAATAGCGAGGCTATATACAGAGGGTACCGGTACAGAATCAATGTGCGGGGGCACCAGTTAGTCGAGGTAATTAAGGTAATATATACATGTACACTACCGTTCAAAAGTTTAGGGTCACTTAGAAATTTCCTTGTTTTTGAAAGAAAAGCAAAAGATTTTTGTCCATTAAAATAACATCAAATTGATCAGAAATACAGTGTAGACATTGTTAATGTTGTAAATGACAATTGTAGCTGGAAACAGCAGATTTTTTATGGAATATCTATGTAGGCGTACAGAGGCCAATTATCAGCAACCATCACTCCTGTGTTCCAATGGCACGTTGTGTTAGATAATCCAAGTATATAATTTTAAAAGCATAATTGATGATTAGAAAACCCTTTTGCAATTATGTTAGCACAGCTGAAATCTGTTGTGCTGATTAAAGAAGCAATAAAACTGTCCGTCTTTAGACTAGTTGAGCATCTGGGGCATTGGCATTTGTGGGTTCGATTACAGGCTCATCAGTCTATTCTTGTTCTGAGGAATTAAGGCTATTCCATGAGAGAAATTGCCAAGAAACTGAAGATCTCGTGCAACGCTGTGTACTACTCCATTCACAGAACAGCGCAAACTGGCTCTAACTAGAATAGAAAGAGGAGTGGGAGGCCCCGGTGCACAACTGAGCAAGAGGACAAGTACATTAGAGTGTCTAGTTTGAGAAACAGATGCCTCACAAGTCCTCAACTGGCAGCTTCATTAAATAGAACCCACAAAACACCAGTCTCAAAGTCAACAGTGAAGAGGCAACTCCGGGATGCTTTTCTTTCAAAAACAAGGACATTTCTAAGTGATCCCAAACTTTTGACCGGTAGTGTAGGTAGAGTTATTAAAGTGACTTATGCATAGATAATAACAGAGAGTAGCAGCAGCGCAAAAGAGGAGGGGGGATGGCGGCAATGCAAATAGTCTTGGTAGCCATTTGATGAGATGTTCAGTAGCCTTATGGCTTGGGGGTAGAAGCTGTTTAGAAGCCTCTTGGACCTAGACTTGGCGCTCCGGTACCGCTTGCCATGTGGTAGCAGAGAGAACAGTGTATGACTAGGGTGGCTGGACAATTTTTAGGATCTTCCTCTGACACCGTGTGGTATAGAGGTCCTGGATGGCACGAAGCTTGACCCCAGCGATGTACTGGGCTGTACACACTACCCACTGTAGTGCCTTACGGTCGGAGGCCGAGCAGTTGCCATACCAGGCAGTGATGCAACCAGTCAGGATGCTCTCAATGGGTAGCTGTAGAACCTTTTGAGGATCTGAGAACCTATGCCAAATCTTTTCAGTCTCCTGAGAGGGAATAGGTTTTGTCATGCCCTCTTCATGACTGTCTTGGTTTGCTTGGACCATGTTAGTTTGTTGGTGATGTGGACACCAAGGTACTTGAAGCTCTCAACCTGCTCCACTACAGCCCCGTCGATGAGAATGGGGGTGTGCTCGGTCCTACTTTTCCTGTAGTCCCCAATCATCTCCTTAGTCTTGATCACGTTGAGGGAGAGTTTGTTGTCCTGGCATCATACAGCCAGGTCTCTGACCTCCTCCCTATATGGTGTTTCGTCGTTGTTGGTGATCAGGCCTACCACTGTTGTGTCATTGGCAAACTTAATGATGGTGTTGGAGTCGTGCCTGGCCATGCAGTCATCAGTGAACAGGTAGTACAGGAGGGGACTGAGCACGCACTGTGCTGAGGGGCCCCGTGTTGAGGATCAACATGGCAGATGTGTTGTTACCTACCCTTGCGGCCCGTCAGGAAGTCCAGGATCCAGTTGCAGAGTGAGGTGTTTAGTCCCAAGGTCCTTAGCTTAGTGATGAGCTTTGAAGCCACTATGGTGTTGAACACTGAGCTGTAGTCAGTGTTACCTTAGTGTTCTTGGGAAGCATTCTCACATAGGTGTTATTTTTGTCCAGGTGTGAAAGGGCAGTGTGGAGTGCAATAGAGATTGCATCATCTGTGGATCTGTTGGGGCGGTATGCAAACTGGAGTTGGTCTTGGGTTTCTCGGATAATGGCGTTGATTTGAGCCATGACCAGCCTTTCAAAGCACTTGGCTACAGACGTGAGTGCTACGGGTCGGTAGTCATTTAGGCAGGTTACCGTGTTCTTGGGCACAGGGACTATGGCACTTGAAACATGTTGGTATTACAGACTCTTTCAGGGAGAGGTTGAAAATGTCAGTGAAGACACTTGCCAGTTGGTCAGCGCGTGCTTGGAGTACACGTCCTGGTAATCCGTCTGGCCCTGCGGCCTTCTGAATGTTGACCTGTTTCAAGGTCTTACTCACATTGGCTGCGGAGAACGTGATCACAGAGTCGCCCGGAACAGCTGATGCTCTCATACATTTCTCAGTGTTACTTGCCTCGAACCGAGCACAGAAGTAATTTAGCTCATCTGGTAGGCTTGTGTTATTGGGCAGCTCTCGGCTGTGCTTCAGTTTGCAAGCCCTGCCACATCCGGCGTCAGAGCCGGTGTAGTACGATTCGATCTTAGTCCTGTATTGACGCTTTGCCTGTTTGATGGTTTGTCGGAGACCATAGCAGGATTTCCTATAAGCTTCCGGGTTAGAGACCCGCTCCTTGAAAGTGTCAGCTCTATCCTTTAGCTCAGTGCGTATGTTGCCTGTAATCCATGGCTTCTGGTTGGGGTATGTACGTACAGTCACTATGGGGACGACGTCATCGATGCACTTATTGATGAAGCCAGTGACTGATGTGGTGTACTCCTCAATGCCATCGGAAGAATCCCAGATTCTATTCCAGTCTGTGCTAGCAAAACAGTTCTTTAGCTTAGCATCTGCTTCATCTGACCACTTTTTTTTATTGACAGAGTCACTGGTGCTTCCTGCTTTAATTTTTGCTCGTAAGCAGGAATCAGGAGGTTAGAATTATGGTCAGATTCGCCGAATGGAGGGCAAGGGAGAGCTTTGTACGATTCTCTGTGTGTGGAGTAAAGGTTGTCTGTAGTTTTTTTCCCTCTGGTTGCACATTTAACATGCTGGTAGAAATGAGGTAAAACTGATTTAAGTTTCCCTGCATTAAAGTCCCCGTTCACTAGGAGCGCCGCTTCTGGATCCATAGACGAGAGGTTTTTATATATAGCCCTTGAGCTAGAAAATGATCAAATGTATTCTTTATTTGTGCCTTTGTTTCCTTACAGCGATCTATAATGTATTGAATCTCCTTCATTGTCACCCCCGAATCGTACTCTGCTTCTCTTTTATAGCGTATATGAGTATTTCTGCAACTATTTACGCTATATTTGTGTTGTTTGCATTAGTGTTGTTTACTTGCCTCACATCTCCACCACAACCCAGCATTTAGCCATCATTTTCTTAACACTCCATGTTTTGCTCCAACCATCTTAAGGCAGTACGACCATAGTGTGTGTGTGTGCGTTTGTGCAGGTGTGTGCGCACCCATGCACGTGTGCGTGTGTCTGTGTTTGAGTGGGGCAGAAGGAATTGTTACATTTTCATTGTAATCACATTATTAATTGTAATCATTGTAATTAATTGTAATCATTATTCATTGTAATCACATTGTAATCACATAATCACATTATTATTATGAATAGTATTGACGTCAAACGGGAGAACCAAGGACACGGGTGGTTCCTAATGTTGTGAGATTCTCGCTAGTGTTTACAGAACAACTGGTTCTGAGAGATTAGGATCAGGACCTGCAATTGTAACAGTAAGCAACTGTAACAAAATGGATGACTGCAGTGTAGCCGTTATTCTGAGTACATGTTTCATGGTGTGCTAAGGCATAAGAATATGAACGTGTCTATTCTTATTTGAAATGTACTGTATGTGGTTCTGTACCTGTTTAATGTTATGTATTATGTCATTTCATGTAGTTATGTCCTTCAGCTGTAAATGTCTATGTTTTTTTTTTTTTGTGTGGACTGCAGGAAGAGTAGCTGTAGCTTTGGCTGTGGTTAATGGGGATCCTAATAAAATACTAAATACTAAATGCTTTGTCAGTCTCTGCACTTGAAACTTGAAATGTTCAATATTTCATACAGTGGGAGCAGGAGTGGGGGTTTGGTGTGTATTAATGATTATGTGTGACTGGAGACTCCCTGTATGGGATCAGCCAGCTGAATATAGTTCAGTGACAGAAACCCTTTTAGAAAAGCCTTTAGCTTTGGAGAACAACCTACTTGCATGTGTTCAGTCATAATGTTTCTAAGTGGCTTCTTACTGTATCTGCAAAATGTGCTCTCTGTTGCTCTGTTAGTTAATGTCCATTAGCTTCTTTTAGTCTGAACAATAATTTTGGTCATATACCTGCAACTAACACTGAGGGTATGTCTCCATGTGAATCATTAGCATCCGTTGGCTCATTACATCCCTGATTGTCTTAGGGCCTCACACTGATAGGTCCACATGAAGGTGGCCATGCTGGTGACATTTGTGGCTGTGCAGGTCCCACTGACATGGCCTTTACCACCTCCTGCTGGGCCCTGGCGCTCTCCCCGATCTCCCAGCTGGGATCCTCAACCCCATCCCCCCCAGCTACAGCCCCTTTATCCTGGCTGTGTCCATGTTCAGCTCTTCTCTAGCCTGTTACACAGCAGGATACACACTGTGGAGCAAGCCTAGGCAAACTCTCGCTCCAGTCAACCACTGGCGAACAAATAGTCCCACTCACCAATCAGCAGTCTCCTTCTGATGTGCTGTAGTGAACTGTCTGAACGGGAAGCTAAGATGTGAGGGCAGAGTAGCTCTGTCCGTAGGCATTCTTCACTGGTTTCCCTTGATTTATTTAACTTTTATCTGCCTATCATGTTTATTCTGAGATACAGTACATTATAAAGTATCTCTCACACACACACACACACAAACCCGCACACACACACACACACACACACACACACACACACACACACACACACACACACACACACACACACACACACACACACACACACACACACACACACACACACACACACACACTGTCCCTGCAGCCATGGGAATCGAGAATGCTGAGGTTCAAGGTCATTGCTAGTATTCAGCTGCCTCGGGCTCTTCATTGTCTGTGCACAACAACCCCATCACACACATCCTCACACACTTAGGTGGGCAGATTCACACCACATGCACATACCTAGTTCCCTCCCCCTCTGTTGCCTTCTCATTCTCTCTCTCTCTCTCTCTCTCTCTCTCTCTCTCTCTCTCTCTCTAAAGAGCCTAAACAGAGACAGTACACTGTCTATCAGGTGATAACACAACCTCAAAACACACAATCATCGGTGTGAACACCTTCTTCCGTACATCCTCACTCATTTATACACACCTGCAGTATAGGTCTACACACATCAGATGTTAAATCATAAAACAATAAAATAACGGAATATAACTCTTCATTTTAATTATTAGTAGCCTGAATTTATATGTGATTGTAAGACATTGACATATGTAAATTGTCCTGTACATTGTGTGCCCAAACTGTTTTTTCTACATAGACTTACATATGTGTCTATATCTAATGCATGCCTTTATCTGAACACATACAATAGTTTGACCTTTGTTTTACAATGCACAAACATAGATAACCAACACATTACTCTCTAAGCTAGCCTCTCCACTAGCTGCTCTGCTAGCCAGTCAGATTGCAGGGGCCTGATATGGGAGGTGGTTGGGAAAAGATTGACTAAGTCTAGGTCCAGTCGGAGGAGAAAGCGAGATAGAGAGAGAGAGGGGTAGAGAGAGACAGGGAGCCCCTGTGATTAGCTCCTTTGTTGGAGGTCTGCCGCGCTTCATTGGCTCCAGAGAAAGGGCTCCTAATGAGCCCAGCCAAGCTTGTCCCAAACTTTGTGCGGAAGACAAACTAAGTTATGGTGGTCCGGCGGAGTGCTGGGGGGCTGGCAGGGTGATATACAACGCCTGGACATATGGTGCCCTCCCCATCAGGACCTCTCCCAGACACTTTCTCACATGCACTTTGCAGTGTGTGTGTGTGTGTGTGTGTGTGTGTTGTTTTGTGTGTGTGCACTGTATGTGTTTCTATTTGTGTCCAGAGGTGCATGTTTTGGTGTATCTTGCATGATGCTCAGTAAAAGCGACATAAGCCTTCTCACAGGGCTGAAAAGAGAGCTGAAGGCATTGTCTCTATACCTCTCTCAACGAAACAGAATCATGTCTGACACATACATTCACAAACAAACAAATAACTGAAAATCGGGCAAGCTGCGGTCAGACAGAAATAACTGATACACAATGAAACGTTACAGTCAGATTAGTTTGTTATTCACACAAGCAAGCAAGCACACACACACACACACACACACACACACACACACACACACACACACACACACACACACACACACACACACACACACACACACACACACACACACACACACACACACACACACACACACACACACACACACACGCTCTCACAGTCTCACTGCAGAATTCGACGTTTCTCCATAAACTTCAAATTTCAATGATTAAGTTTAGGCATTACTTCCAAATGGTTAAAGGAAAGATTCACCCATTTTGAATGTTATATTGTTTTTTTTGCATCTCTGAGCAATGTTCTATCGATTCCTGGGGTATTTTGATGTTTTCATGTGTATCTGAGCTATTGCCGTTCAAGCAGGCAGAAATACAGCCAGTATGACGAGTTCTGCATCAAATGATCAAATTCAAAATGGATGAATCTTTCCTTTAAGTTTAGGGTTAAGGTTTGGGATACGGTTAAAAGGACTGTCAAAAGACTAAAGTAATTAATAGAGTTAATGGCATTAGTTAATTGTGATTAATCACAATAGTTTTTTATTTGCTCAAATTTGGCCTTAAAGAAAACTTATTCCATTGAAATATGTGTTACAGTATACTATGCTTTGATTGTAAGGGACGGAAACATACATTGCTCTACATTGGAATGTTTTAATAGCATTTTCACCATCAACAATTAATGCTTCCAATGTTTAAGTAGGCCTACTCCCTCTTATCAATGTTCTTGAACTTTAACACTTGGCACAGCACGCACACACACACACACTTTCTCTCTTTTTCTCTCGCTCTCGCCCTCCCTAACACTAATTCTAACCTTAACCCTAAACCCCCTAGAAATAGCATTTGACCTTGTGGGGACCAACAAAATGTCCCCATTGGTAAAAAAAAAAAAAATGTGTTTACTATTCTTGTGGGGACTTCTGGTCCACACAAGAATAGTTAAACACACACACACACACACACACACACACACACACACACACACACACACACACACACACACACACACACACACACACACACACACACACACACACACACACACACACACACACACACACACACACACACTTTAAGTGCTTAAGTACTGTTTAAAGCTTCCGGCATTCTAAATGAGTGTGACTATAGGAAAAATAACCAGCTCTATGGATACAAAGAACAAGGAGCTTTTAAACTTGTCCAACAATGTTATGAAAACAGTGTGACCATCTGTACTGTTCAGATAACTTTACACACATAGGTCTACACACTCTCCCTCCCTCCCACACACTATCTCCGGGCGAGTTCGTTTTGCCCCGGGTTTTGTACAGTTTAGGCCATTTCATTGGTCCATATGTGAAATCTCCACCCATCCGGGGAACCGGGCCATGCAAAACGAACTTGCCCACTTACTCCCGCTCTCACATGCATCCTCTCACACACACAATCATTCACCCCCCCCCTCTTGCATATGCAGCCTATCTTTGAGGCATCTCTGAGTAGCCTATTCTTATTCTGTTCTTCCTGTGCATAACATAGTCAGTGGTCAAGTTATCAGGTTGCTAGCTAGTTAGGTAACATGACTAGCTAGCTAAACAATGTTGTTTGCTATCAAACCAAAATAGCGGATTGCGAGTAGTTAAAACAGCCCACGACATGCGCATGAATCCGCGGCAGAAAGAAAAAAAAATAGCTCCGGTAATACTGGGCATAACTGTGAAACTGGCAGATTTTCACAAGCAGGCTTTAATGTGCTGGGCTTTGTTGTATAAACACAACTTTTCACCTCATAAATGTTTTATATGGAACAATAGGTCGATATTATATAGAAACAAGAAGTTATTTAACCATAAATGGTTCTCGAAAAACATTGTCCTTGTCAGCCTATTAGTTAATATTAGTGGGAATCTATTTACACGGAGAGAATTTATGGAAAGATACAACTTTGAGGTTTAAAGCAAGGAATATGACACTGTTATTAAAGCTATACCTAGTGGGATAAAAACTTTACTTCAGAATAATGCATATTTTGGAATATCTCCGATTGTAAGCGATATTCAGGTGAATGGCATTGATCTACTAGATACGAAATTCAACAATCGTTGATTAAGGGATATTTTCTACAGGAAGTCTATTCCCTCTGCGATATTTTGTTGGGCTTCATCGTTTGATGTAAACTGGCGCCGTGCTTGGCTCACTCCACACACATTTATGGAGACCAATAAAGTAAAGGAGATCTCCTTTAAGATAATACACGGATAGAATCCATCGATTCTATCGGTGTAATAGCTTGATTTCTAAATATATACTTGATGTTACCAGTGAATGCAGTTTTTGTGAACTAGAAACTGAATCTATTGAACACTTATTCTGTAATTGTTTATATAGTGAAGTGTTCTGGACTGATGTAAAAATACATCTTGGCCTCAAATTGCATACAACCATTGAAATTTCTAAGTTTGACATATTATTTTACTACACTGATTCCACAATTGAACGTGAGTATGTCATAAATCTCTTTATTTTATTAGGAAAATATTTCATACACAAATCAAAATTTATGAAGAAAAAGACCCTTTTCTTAATTTTTTTTAATCTGATTTGGAAAACTATTTAGAGTCTTACAAAACAAAATGTAAAAAAAAATGTTTTCGCTATATGTCTGTATTTGATTTTTTCTCATTTCTTTGGAATCCCTCTGGCTGTTATGTTTATGTTTTGCATGTTACTGTAAAAACAAACAAAAAAATGAAGAAAAAAAAATAAATAATAAAAGTTTTTAAAAAACAATGAAAAAAAAAATATATAAAAAAAATACTGGTCATACTTTTTTGTTCTGTGTTGTGTTCTTATGGAAACGTGCGCTTAAAAGGTTCCGTGTGGTGAAGAAATGGAGATGCGATTAAAAGCGGCAAAGAAACGTATGCCGATTAACACGTTAACCTTGACAGTCATAGTTTAAAAAAAAGTTAAGCAAGTGCCTAACATTGAACATACGACCCTTACGCTTCGAACACACCGACTGCGTTATTGCATCACTGCTACGTAACATTTTGCGCAGCTAGGCAACAATACTGATGCAGGTATCTTTTGCAGATGGTCGCATGCGGTTGGACACATGGAGGAGAGAATCATTTTCGCAGTATCCTCAAAACCGTGTCTTTTTGACACAACTGCTGACAGCTACAGGGACATAAACACAAAAAATGCTGCTTGGAGACAAGTGTCCACGATAGTAGGATTGCCAGGTCAGTTTAGTAGTGAGCTTGTGCTAGATGTGGCTAGTTAACGTGACCCACAACAATGGGTCCTGGAGAAGACTAGCCTACCTTCATCAGAGCAGAAGGCACCCCAATTTTATTTTCATTTGGTAACATTGCATAATTAAAA
Organism: Salmo salar; assembly: GCF_965601325.2. NCBI lineage: Eukaryota > Metazoa > Chordata > Actinopteri > Salmoniformes > Salmonidae > Salmo > Salmo salar. The sequence continues at coordinate 11,441,491 of NC_138310.1, read as the reverse complement.
AAGGATTCTAAACCAACTTTGGGAAAAGTTATAGTCCTACTGAACATTCTGTAAAAGTACATCTGATGTCAAATAGGGACTATTAACTAGAGAGCCCTTTAGCTAGCTAGGTTGCACATAAAAACAATGTCAAATATCAATCAATTATGGTATCAAAGGCTTTCAAAATGTACTAGAATGTATCTTACCGGAGACAAATCGCCAGGCGTTCAACTGGGCTGATGGACTCCCGGTAGTTGGTATCCATCCGGATGATCCTGGCTCCAACCATCTGGAGCAGGTGATCGAACTGGCTTCGGTCCAGACGAAAGTAACTTCGGAATTCCTCTCCAAACAGTCGAAGCTCTTGAATGAGACGGTGGAGCTCCCCTGCCTGCTTTCGGGACTTTAACCATCTCTGGACCCACACAGACCTGCGCTTTTGGCGGGGCTGGTCCCGGCCCAACAGCGCGATCAAGACCATCTTCCTCAACGTTGGTCTCATTTTTGAAAGAGCCGACTCTGCTATCTTGACTATTATGCATTTCGTTCCAAAGCTGCATTTTGGAGGGAAATTATATTATAGGCTCTCACAATTAATTTGTGGATGTCATCGAATAAGTAATATACTTGGCAAATAAATGAATAAAAAATGTAATGAAATTCTCCAGTCAAACTGTTTTTACTATGTAATCCCCACATTTTTTTTACTGGATATGTGTGCAACAAAAATTCAACATTCACATTTTGCTACTTTCTGTCAAGTCTACGCATACAATTTGATGCATACGTTCGATAAATCGAACGTATGCACCACACAGAACGCACTGCAACTGCCTCTGCAACGCAATGCTGCAAGGCAAACGCAGCGTTCCATTGGAAATGAATGTACTTCTGGTGTATCGAAACGCAACGACGCAGTCGGTGTGTTCGAAACATTAGAGCTGGAGCTTGCGTTTTATGCCAATCCTCCATCCCCATCCACAACGCCCTAGCAAAACCCAAGCCTATTTGATGGTAAGTAATAGTGCTCACCATTGCCCCTGATTCATCTCCCAACTTCCTGCTTACCTGGATGGACGGTTCATTTCGCAGTCTATCTTGAGCGACCTGGCTGTGGGCGCGCTCACACACACACACACACGTTTGGGGATTTGGGATGATGTGCAGTGAGGTGGACTAGAGGGTGTTTTGGTTGTTTGGTAGGAGCTGGTTGTTTGGTAGAAGTAGGAGGGGGAGTCTCTATTTGCCTCCTTGAAGTTTGAGGCTAATTGTTTGGGTCAGGGTGGGAGCATGGGGATGGGGCCGTATGTGTCCCGGCAGCCAGGCCCTAGGTAACTGAGCCGGCGAGGGGGAGAATGGGCCCACTCCAGGGCCACACAGCAGGCTCAAACAGCACCTATTCTCCTGGCCAAACTGTCAGCCAGAACAACTTCATTGTGCCCAAATTGGAGTTGAAAGTGAGGGGGTAAAGGGAGTGAAGAGCTGGGGGTGGGGGACAGAGGGGTCTGATGGAACATGGAGGACTGGAAAAGGGGGTGTCCCAGAGAAAGCAGGGTCTCTGACAGGGGAAGAATAGGCAAAGCCGTGTGAGCTCATTTAGGAGGAGGATTCCCATAGATTCTACATGAGGGGCTGCCGGCCTGGAGTGAGGCAGTCAATGGGATGTACATTTCTTAAAATAGTTTCTTGGGAGGGAAAAAGGTGTTGCAGTTTTTTTTCTTCTTGTGCCTAGATTCCCCATATCGTGCCGTCATCAGCACAGTGCTTGGACAGCGATGACACAACACCAACATACAGTGTACCTTCACATACGCGCGCACACACACACACACACACAGACACACACACATCTGCTTTAGACAGGGTTGTAAGTTTGTCCTTGTGGGTAACCAGCCGGACCCTAACCCATACAATCACGACTGTTTTAGACACCTAATCTATTTTTCTATTTCAAAAATTCCTCTCCTCACCACCTTTTGAAGGGGTGAAGATGTTAACTCAGTCACTCCGAGTTTAGGCGGATGTAAAATGCCTGTGTTTGTGCGCTGGTGCGTATGTGTGTAGAGTTCTTATATATGTGTGTGTGTGCGCATATGTGTGTGTTTGATCCGGAGCTAGCCCCACAGGGACTCAATAAAAGGCCTCTTCTATCAATTGTATGAGCAGTGTTTTACCCAGGAGAGGCTCAGTGTGAGAGGGCCCGGATCGCTTTCTCCTCACATGGATGTTTATTCGCTCTGTGGTCCAGCAGGCTGCCTGCCTGTTCAAAAAGACTCCCCTTACCATTTTGACATCTATGACACACACTTCAGGAAGAGAGAATGAGGGAAAAAAAGGAGAGAAAAAGTGCCTGTCTGTTATCAGCTGTCATTCATGGTTTGTTGAACTACTTTTTGCGATGGGATATGTACGGCCATTTTGTTTGCTCCTTGTCTTTACATCGAGTTCCTTGTCAAAGTTGTTCATGATTTTAGATCCACCTAATGTGTCCAACGAGGTTTCTCTAACTTTCCTGACAACCCTCTACAATGTGATGTACTTATTCTTTCATCTGACAAGAGATACTGAGGCTTTGGTGTTGGTTGTTTTTTGTAGGGCAATTTTTTATCAGATTTTCTGTTGTGGACTGCTTATAGTGCTGATGTAGTTCGCTATCATGTTGAACAGCCAGAGAAAACCAAAGACTAATCTCTCTCAGCATGTCTATATGAAGACTAGGAGATCTACACTGTCTTTCCATGACACATACTGACCAGGTGAATCCAGGTGAAAGCTATGATCCCTCATTGATGTCACCTGTTAAAAGGTTTTCACGCTCAACAGTTTCCCGTGTGTATCAAGAATGGTCGACCACCAGAAGGACATCCAGCCAACTTGACACAACTGTGGGAAGCATTGGAGTCAATATGGGTCAGCATCCCTTTGGTACGCTTTCGACACCTTGTAGAGTCCATGCCCCAAAGATTTGAGGCTGTTCTGAGGGCAAAACGGGGTACAACTCAATATTAGTAAGGTATTCCTAATATTTTGTACACTCAGTGTACAAACCAAGCTGAACCCTATCATAAAAGAGATGTAGTAACCATACATACACTTAAAAGCGTACTACTTCAAGTTTTTGGTATTTTCACTAATTTGAGTACTTTGTGTAGACATTAATTCACTTGTCCTCAATATATATTTCTTCACCAGTTTATATTGGCAGCTTCAGCTATCTGAGGGCTTCAACCCTCTACACTTGTGTGAATTGGCCTATATCGACAGGGCTAAATTGAAAAATGTCTTACAGAAGAAATATGAAAAGCATATACACAACCATTGTAGCAATTGAAAGGGAACAGTTTGGAGATTATGGGAAATGTATTAGACCAAAGGGGAGGACACAACAGTTCAACTGACACAAGACGGAATCCAAGCATTATAATGTTGATTTCATGTGCATTTTACAGGAACTAGAGCAAGCACACTTGCAATTGTTTCGTTTGGAACACAGCCCTGCATCCACGCCATCACACAATTTACTGTTGTTGTTTACACAATCCAAAAACGGTCCATTACAAATCTCAATTTGGGTCAGGTGGGCATAATATGAAAGCCCGTTCCATTGCCAACATGACTAACTAAGTTATAACATACGATCTTACAGTGTTATGCTTTCACAATGCAATTCAGGGAAACAGATCATCATTTTGGTGCGCATATGAAGGAGTCATGAGTGTATTCAGGTGTATGTGACGCATCAATGTTCTTCACAATAGACAAACATAGGCTCAGAACTACCCAGGGTATGACACCATGTCATCTTGTGACTGTACATCAAACATAGTGATCATAAATGTTGACACTGTGTATGACATGAGTTTTATGATATGGAAATGTGAAGTGCACATTCGGACTCATGGGTGTTTGGCTTGCTTGTATGACATCAAAGCGGTATTTATTATAATCCTCAATGTCTCCTTTTTCAAAATACATAGAGTCATCTTAATTTACAGCATTTCCCTCACTCAGACAACAAACCATTTTGCTCAATTAGCGGGAGGGATGGGGGCAACTTCTTGTCACGCGAGGTGTTCAGAACGTCTGTCAGTCAAAACCCACACAGCGCTATAAATCTCTGATGTCATGTATAGCATGTTACTGTACAGCCAATGCATTCCGATCTAGCCATTTATCAGTGCCCAAATGTTCAACCTGTACGAGTGTAAAGGGCTACCTAAGTTTCTCTTGTGTATTCTGAGTGTGAATTAGTCCAGCTCTAGGTATAGATCTCAGTGGCTGGAGGCAGACCGATATCATCTAATCTGTGAAACACCATTATCGTCTAAGATATCGCTACACAGCCCCCCTCCCTTTTCCTCCCGCATCCTCCTCCTCAACCCACTCTCTCTCTCCACCCTTTGCGCTAATAATACAGAAAAAGATTACTTGTGGGAAAAAGCTGTTGTGTTGAAGCGGAGGGTGAATGGAGACCATTGTTGTGGTGTAACCGGACTCTACAGCAGGTTGTTTGATCCTGTTTGAGCCTGAAAAGGCTTTTTTTTAAAGTCATATCAGCTGAGAGGGTCAGGGAACAAGACTCTATCCCCCCCCCCCCCCCTGTATTGCTCTACCCCTGATCTCTGTCTCTCTTTCTTTCGTTCTTTTTTTTCTCTGTCTCTCACTCTCTCTAGCCCTCTCTTTCGCTCTCGGTCTCTCTGTCTCTTGGTGGAGGCTCTGGCTCGGATAAGGTGTCAACTACATAGAACACAACTGCTAGTTAATCTGGCGAGTTATACGTCTTATGAAATGGCATAGCCTACAATATCTTTACTGTGTTGGTGTTGAATGGCCCTTCTAGGCCACAGTTAGAGTTCCAGTATTGTATCGTCAATTTGCGATATGTTTGGTGTTCAGCATGGACATTCAAGCATGCAAATATCATGGTCCCATTATGCAAGCTTTCTTTGTCTGGGAGCTTTCTTGTCCTGGAGGTACAAATAAAGAGGCAGACGGGAAGACACTGTGTTTTTTGGAGGGAGATTTGTGTCTGCACCCATCTGTGCTCCCAACCTTTTCAGACATGAGAAACTGCACATGCATTTGCATAAGAATAATTAACACTTAAAATTAGCTTTCCAATCACAGAGGATTATTTTTCCTGAGCATACGTGCAAGAAGAGAGCGCTGTCATATTGGAAAATATTAAAGGGAGGGTAGGGTGAGCGCTAGGAGATGTCATAATATATGAACTCCTTTACTTCTGTTTGCGAGACTGGATTTTATGCATTTTTTGCGGAAAATATTTCATTTGGTGTAAATATTTAACGCAACTATGACTGTGCATAACCATGTTGCGTGTCAGCAATTGTATTAAATGTTCATAGTTTAAAAAAAAGAGTGTGAACGTTTGAACCGATCAACACACCTCAATAGAAAAGTGCCCAGATCATAAGTGGCGAATGTTAGGCAGAGTGGAGAGTTTGAACACAGAGCATTTAAGCAAGTGCACTGTTGAATAATTGACAGTGGCTTATGAAAAGGATCTCTTCAGGATGAACCTCAAGTTGAATCCAGGCCTCAAGCAAACACACACACACACACACACATTTCATTGTCGCATTCAGCTCATTCAAGGCGTTGGCCCCGGAGATACACCTGTGCAGGTTTGTGGTGTCTTATTTAATTATTGTGTTACTCCTGGTTCAGCCATGTGTCTGTCTCCCCTGTACCTCCTACTCAGAATGCCATGAATTCATTATCACTCCTCTGAAAGGCAGACAGGGCCCTGGTATGGGGTTTGGATAGCTGCTGTTAGTCTCAGGCCTAGCCAGCAAAAAAAAAAACGGTAAAAAGAGCCATAGAGAGGGGGTTTGGGCTGTGATATGTGAAGGGGGAAAGAGGGGATTGGGTGGGGGTTGACGGGTTGAGGGGGGAAGGGAGGTGGGGGGGGTCTCGGCGCCGGTCCCACCTAAGCGCTCAGCGTCCCCCACTCATGGTATGGCGGATGTGTCTGGTGGTATCCATGACAACCCTTCAGCATGCCAGGGAGATACCACGGCGACATGGCCAAGGGCAGAGGGGGTAGACAGGGGGAGAGGGGGGAGAGCATGGAGATCCTTTAAGAACCACATATCTCGGTGACATTAATATTCACTCACACACAGTAGACTGAAGCCAGAGCCAGTTAGCTGTGTGCAGACATACATATATTACCCACACCTTTCATCTGCCGCAATGCTCTTTGATTCATCAGTTCAACACGGATTTGGTCCAATTTATTCACACTCACCCAGAATGTAATTGTTGCTAGAACAGCATCACATTGTCGTGTCTTTGTTTAGCTTCTATTTTGAGTTTAAGGGGTGGTGGACGTAGTGGTGTGTGTGTGCGTGTGTGTGTGTGGGATGGGGGTGCATGTATTCAGTTGTGTTTTAGGGGTTTTATACAGCTGTAGCCCCAACAATGGTTGCTGCTAATGGCTTGCTTTGCAAAGTTTTGTGACTGTACTAACACCATGTATACTCAGACAGACACACATTCAGTCAGGGCAAAGAGTACAGAACATAGGACAGGGCAGGTGAATACATCTCACACACACACACACACACACACACACACACACACACACACACACACACACACACACACACACACACACACACACACACACACACACACACACACACACACACACACACACACAGATCAAGCTGTGTTATAATAATACCATCTGGGACCTCATGGTGTCTCACATAGATTATAATAATATGTATTTTTGAAATATGTAGATATTTATTTTTTCTTCACAAAAGTAGTGCACAGAGCCTTTACTATATTAGTGGACCAAGCCGCAGCGCATAATTCTTTTTGTTTTGTTTACAAAAGTATTGCAAAAAAGTATGTATGTGACATAACATACACGCCTGTGCCTGCGAACACATACACATGTACTAAACACCCAAGTACACGTGTATGTGTTCGCAGGCACAAGTGTGTGTGTTATGCCACATAGATACACAGAGCCCCGGGGCGTATATTTTTAACCCAAACAGCCAGCGCATTTGCTGAGGGGTTAAAGGTGTGAACAGAAATACATATTTGAGTTTTTGAAACTCTTTCAATGTACCTCCAACTGGTGGGAAAGAAGGGGAAGGGAGCCAAAGAGAGTTATGTTGTGGTGCTACAATAGTCAGACTTAAGATGCGACTCTACTGTCAAAGGCTTCTACAAGAGAACCAAACAGGGATGTAAAAATAGGTCAATAATCCCAAACCCAAAGTCATATGAAGAGAAGTCAAGTATGTGTCACTGCGGTCCGCTCATGAAACATAGTGATTCGGAAAGTATTCAGACCCCTTTACTTTTTCACATTTTGTTACGTTACAGCCTTATGCTAAAATTGATTAAATCGTTTTTTCCCCCTCATCATTCCACACACAACACCCCATAATGACAAAGCAAGTAACAGTAGTCAGACCCTTTACTCAGTACTTTGTTGAAGCACCTTTGGCAGCGATTACAGCCTCGAGGCTTCTTAGGAATGACGCTACAAGCCTGGCACACCTGTATGTGGGGAGTTTCTCCCATTCCTCTCTGCAGATCCTCTCAAGCTCTGTCAGGTTGGATGGGGAGCGTTGCTGCACAGCTATGTTCAGGTCTCTCCAGAGATGTTCGATCAGGTTCAAGTCCGGGCTCTGGATGGGCCACTCAAGGACATTAAGACTTGTCCCGAAGCCACTGCTGTGTTGTCGTGGCTGTGTGCTTGGGTCATTGTCCTGTTGGAAGGTGAACCTTCGCCGCAGTCTGAGGTTCTGAGTGCTCTGGAGTAGGTTTTCATCAATGATCTCTCTGTACTTTCATCTGTTCATCTTTCCCTTGATCCTGGCTAGTCTCCCAGTCCCTGAAAAACATCCCCACAGCATGATGCTGCCACCACCATGCTTCACCGTAGGGATGGTGCCAGATTTCCTCCAGATGTGACGCTTGGCATTCAGGCCAAAGAGTTCAATCTTGGTTTCATCAGACAAGAGAATATTGTTTCTCATGGCCTGAGAGTCCTTTAGGTGCCATTTGGCAAACTCCAAGCAGGCTGTCATGTGCCTTTTACTGAGGAGTGGCTTCCATCAAGCCACTCTACCATAAAGACCTGATTGGTGGGGTGCTCCAGAGATCGTTGTCCTTCTGGAAGGTTCTCCCATCTCCACAGAAGAACTCTGGCGCTCTGTCAGAGTGACCATCAGGTTCTTGGTCACCTCCCTGACCAAAGCCCTTCTCCCCCGATTGCTCAGTTTGGCCGGGCGGCTAGCTCTAGGAAGAGTCTTGGTGTTTCCAAGCTTCTTCCATTTAAGAATGACGGAGGCTACTGTGTTCCTGTGGACCTTCAGTGGTACAGACATTTTTTTGGTACCCTTCCCCAGATCTGTGCCTCGACACAATCCCGTCTCGGAAGCTCTGCAGACAATTCCTTTGACCTCATGACTTGGTTTTTGCTCTGACATGCACTGTCATCTGTGGGACCTTATATAGACAGGTGTGTGCCTTTCCAAATCATGTCCAATCAATTGAATTTACCACAGGTGGACTCCAATCAAGTTGAAGAAACATCTCAAGGATGACCAATGGAAACAGGATAAACCTGAGCTCAATTTCAAGTCTCATAGCAAAGGGTCTGAATACTTATGTAAATAAGGTATTTCTAAAAACCTGTTTTGGCTTTGTCATTATGGGGTATTGTGTGTAGATTGATGAGGAGAAATATTTATTTAATCAATTTTAATATATGGCTATAACGTAACAAAATGTGGAAAAAGTCAAGTGGTCTGAACACTTTCCCCTGCATTGTCAGTGGGAAACACTTCTAACATCCCATTATGTTATTTTGTTTCAGGTGAGAGGAGCCAGACAGAGAGGAAGAGGATAGCGACTGATTTGTCCATGTGTTAAGTATGGCACACATATCGAAGAGGTGAGTGAGAGATCTGACATTTCACATAGGTCTGTTCTTGTCCTCTCGTTAGCTGGGCCATATCTGTCTCAATAACCTCTTATCATGGATCAAATAATCCTTACCTCAACCAATTCATAGTCTGAAATAGTTTTGGCCCCAGATGTCCCTAAGATGTGATGAGTGACATTGCATCTGTCAAACACTGATTGAATGAGACAAAGAGAAACGCTGTGCAAATTAAATGGTCTGACCCACATTCTGTGGTGCTATCCATTTCTCTGAAGACCCTGAAAGCCCATTTATAAAGGTAAACCCTGGATGATCCCTGAAGTGAAAGACTGGGCTTTTTCACAGAGCAGGAGAGACTATACATTATTTACTCTCTGACTGCAACACTGAAGGAGATAATGCAATGTTTCAAGCATACAAAACAAATAGCCTCCTCTGGTGGAAAGGCTTTTGTTGTGCGTTTTGATCATGTCTGTTTCCATCCAACCTGACATATGCAAAAGTATGTCTCCTTAAGGTTTCTATAGCCTTATACTGTAAAAATTATTCTGAGGTGAATTGAAATTGTTACCATTTCAAAAAAATAGTAACACATATTTAATAAAAATGTATGTAAGTTGTTGAAATTTTTGTTAATTACATTTTACCTAAACAGTTCAGAATAAATCAATCGCAATATGTTGCTTCAAATAATTGAGTTGAATCCCCCCCTCCCCCATTTTGCCCTCAAAACAGACTCAATTCATCGAGGCATGGATTTTACAAGGTGTCGAAAGCGTTCCACAGGGTTTCTGGCCCATGTTGACTCCAATGATTCCCACAGTTGTGTCAAGTTGGCTGGATGTCCTTTGGCACTTTAATCTTTTGTCTTTCCCAGTCACCCTCTGAATGGCACACATACACAGTCCATGTCTCATTTGTCTCAAGGCTTCTTTAACGTGTCTCCTCCCTACCTACACTGATTGAAGTGGGTTTAACAAGTGACATCAGTAAGGGATCATAACTTTCACCTGGATTCACCTGGTCAGTCTATGTCATAGAAAGAGCAGGTATTCTTAATGTTTTGTATACTCAGTGTAATGTTCTAACGAAATATCTCGACTGGTTTTTACTGTAAAATCTGGACAATGAATTGCATTTATACATCTCATTCTTTAAATGAGTTTTGAAATATGTTAAATACTTGTCTTTGCTTTTAAAATGCCTTGAAAAGTCATTTAAATCAAGAATGTACCTTTCGAGTTGATTTTTGGAGGACAAAGGTACTGCTTAAATGGATGTGCATTCCAGAAAAAGGAACAAAGCTGTGTGTGTGTGTGTGTGTGTGTGTGTGTGTGTGTGTAGTCAACCATTAGCCCCCTCCATCTGGCTGTGTCACTAAGTCGCCTGTACCACCATAGAAAGCCACAGGGCCCATCTGAGGTAACTGAGAACTCTGGGATAGGTATAAGCAACGCCCAGTCACTCAGTGGTGGGATAGAGATGTGTTTAACACACAAAAATGTACACGCCCACACACAGACAGTCACACACGTGCGTGAAACATGTGTGTAGTTTGACGCGGCTTTAGCTCCAGATAGATGTGTAAAAGTGCAGACTCAAAGGGAGTAGGATGCAGAGAGTAGGATGTAAGAAAGAAAAAAAAGAACCTGCCTGCCACAAACGGCCAGAAGACAGGCATGTGAGAAGGGAGGGAGGCAGGGAGGAAGGCAGGCAAGAAGGGAGGGAGGGAGGGAGGGGAGGGAGGGAAGGAAGGAAGGAGGGAAGCAGGCAAGAAGGGAGGGAGGCAGGTAGGCAGGGAGGGAGGGTGACAGGCAGGCAGGGAGTGCCCTTAAGGTGCTGTGTGCAAGCAAGGAGGTGTGCCCTTTGAACTCTGCTCTGTTCTTTCTTCCGTTTGGGTTTTGTTGTTCGAGGCAAGGAGAGATGCAAAGTTGGATGTGGGGCCCCATCCACTGAAAACCAGTTGTGTATTAGCAGCTACAGAATATATTTTAGTGCTCTCCAAATACCTGCACAAAACATAAAGTACCTTGTAGTATACACTGCTGTGCTTACCACCAAAAAGTCAACTGCTGGACAGCAAAGTATCAAGATGATAGAAAATGTATTTATCCTGAATCATTTTTACACTATTTAAAGTAATAACCAGCGGTATTTCTGTTGAAACTCCAGTAGCCCCAGCTGCTGTAGCAACATGGTATATACTTTCATAATGCCCCATAAAGGCTACCAGAGTCTCCATGCTTGTCAGCAGCCTCTATAGTTTTGAGAAACGTGATAGCATAATACCTTGTTGGAGGGAGTGTCGGGGGGGTGGGGGGGGTGGGGGGGGGGTGCACAGAGGATCTGAACCCAGGTTGGGGTGAGTGTAAGGGGGATCTGATAAGGCGTTCCCCAGCTCCATCGCCCCATCGCCCTATGAGAGAATAATAAGCGTCTGTAACACATAGACACTCCCAGGCCTTGTGTCCCCAGCACAAAACCTGGCTGTCTTATCCACTTCTAAGAACATAATGTAAGGCAATACATGTGAGAAGGCCAGGGGAACAATGCGTGGAAAGTGCAGTGTGATATGAGGGAGACTCATGTCAGGAGCCATTGTTGTGGCCCTTTGTTGCTGTCGAGTACCTTGGGAACTTTGAACTCAGAGTTCTCTTCATCTGCAGGCCTGGAGTTTGTATGTGGTGAAATGTATGCAAAATGTATAGTAGAAAGTTCACTCTTAGAAAAAAGGTTCCAAAAGGGTTTAGGTGGGCCTTCGTGCTTCAGCAAACAAAAGACAGTAGGGGTGTTCAACAACAATGACAAAAATCACAAGGAGGGCTTAACAAGAAAAACTTCCAAAAGGACTAATTCAAGGTAGAAAGGAGTTGGAGCACTCAACAAAAAAAAGCAAAGATTTATTTATTTTAGGGTTATTCTGCGGTCCCCACAGGATAACCCTTTTTGGATCTGTGGAAAGGGTTCTACCTGGAACTCAAAATAGTTCTAGCTGGAACCATAAAGAGTTAGTCACAGGGAGACGGCTGAAGAACCATTTTAGGTTCTATATGGTACATTCTTAGAAGAAAAGGTGCTATTCCTCATGTTTTTGACAGTAGCTACAGTATGTGTGTTTGTTGTGTTGTACTTGTAAGTCATATGTTTGTATGAACAGTTGGTTTGAAACAAAATATAAACTGTATTGTAACATACAGTGGCTTGCGAAAGTATTCACCCCCTTGGCATTTTTCCTATTTTGTTGCCTTACAACCTGGAATTAATATGGATTTTTGGGGGGTTTGTATCATTTGATTTACACAACATGCCTACCACTTTGAAGATGCAACATATTTTTTATTGTGAAACAAACTAGAAATAAGACAAAAAAACAGAACTTGAGCATGCATAACTATTCACCCCCCCCCCAAAGTCAATACTTTGTAGAGCCACATTTTGCAGCAATTACAGCTGCAAGTCTAGCCGCTAGAATTTTTGCCCATTCTTCAGGGCAAAACTGATCCAGCTCCTTCAAGTTGAATGGGTTCCACTGGTGTACAGCAATCTTTAAGTCAGACCACAGATTCTCAGTTGGATTGAGATCTGGGCTTTGACTAGACCATTCCAATACATTTAAATGTTTCCTCTTAAACCACTCAAGTGTTGCTTTAGCAGTATGCTTAGGGTCATTGTCCTGCTGGAGGGTGAACCTCCGTTCCAGTCTCAAATCTCTTGAAGACTGAAACAGGTTTCCCTCAAGAATTTCCCTGAATTTAGCGCCATCGATCATTCCTTCAATCCTGACCAGTTTCCCAGTCCCTGCCGATGACAACATACCCACAGCATGATGCTGCCACCACCATGCTTCACTGTGAAGATGGTGTTCTCGGGGTGATGAGAGGTGCTGGGTTTGCACCAGACATAGCGTTTTCCTTGATGTCCAAAAAGCACAATTTTAATCTCATCTAACCAGAGTACCTTCTTCCATATGTTTAGGGAGTCTCCCACGTGTCGTTTGGTGAACACCAAATGCGTTTGATTATTTTTTTCTTTAAGCAATGGCTTTTTTCTGCCCACTCTTCCGTAAAGCCCAGCTTTGTGGAGTACAGGGCTTAAAGTGGTCCTATGGACAGATACTCCAATCTCCGCTGTGGAGCTTTGCAGCTCCGCTGTGGAGCTTTGCAGCTCCTTCAGGGTTATCTTTGGTCTCTTTGTTGTCTCTCTGATTAATGCACTCCTTGTCTGGTTCATGAGTTTTGGTGGGCAGCCCTCTCTTGGCAGGTTTGTTGTGGTGACATTTTTGAATAATGAATTTGATGGTGCTCGATGGGATGTTCATAGTTTCTGATATTTTTGTATAACCCAACCCTGATGTGTACTTCTCCACAACTTTGTCCCTGACCTGTTTGGAGAGCTCCTTGGTGTTCATGGTGCCGCTTGCTTGGTGGTGCCCCTTGCTTAGTGGTGTTGCAGACTCTGGTGCCTTTCAGAACAGGTGTATATATACACTGAGATTATGTGACACTTAGATTGCACACAGGTGGACTATATTTAACTAATTATGTGACTTCTGAAGGTAATTGGTTGCCCCAGATCTTATTTAGGGGCTTCATAGCAAAGGGGGTGAATACATATGCACTTTTCTGTTTTAATTTAAATAAAAAAAAATTAAACAAGTTATTTTTTCACTTCACCAATTTGGACTATTATGTGTATGTCCATTACATGAAATCCAAATAAAAAGCTATTTAAATTACAGGTTGTAATGAAACAAAATAGGAAAAACGCCAAGGGGGATGAATACTTTTGCAAGGCACTGTAAACACATAGCTGTCCATTGGATAACAAAAGGAAAAGACTATTCATTGCCTGGGGTATGAAAGTAATGCCCCTCCAAGTTCAAAGTTCCAAGTTCACCCAAGACACAAGAGTTTAACATGAAGAGAATGATCACTTGGACAGAGATTTATATTGTTAAACTAATAGTGTGTGTTTTTCTTGTCTAGGTGGAGCATCTATCTGGGTGACTCTCTACAGCTGTCTCTAGTGGAGAGAGGGGCATGGACTGTCATCTCCGTCTGATCATCAACAACAGTCAAGATACAGTATGCTGATGAAGAAGGATACAGCAAACTACTATTTCTTATCAGCATGCATAGTCAGCACCCAGTCATTTCTGTATCATTGTGATTTAAAAATCAGTTGCAAAACTGTTTACCTTCTACTGGGCTGTAAAAGTACAACATAATTTATTCTGAATTGTAAAAGTCTGTATTGCTATACTAGATTTCAAGTGAATCTGTCCTTAGAATTGAATATAAGTGAACCCAAATGGAACCCAAAGTGCACTTGCTCTTTATCTGAAATATGAATTGATTGAAACAGTACACAAAGATGATATTTTTGTACGTTCTCAAATCACTGTATTTTCTCAATAAATGGAATAAAGTATATTCAGTAATATTTTTGAGAAGTATTCATTTTCCCCACATGACTTCTGTCTACAGTAAGCCTTGTCTGTATACCTTTGACATAATTAGGTCCTCTGTGGTATCAAAGGAGAACGGTTGATGACATGGCTGTAGTTGTTTCTGATGGACCCTGACCATGCTGAGAAACATACAGCTTGCATACAGTACAAAGACAGTATGTATTCCTACATTGTCAATGTGTTAGCATATGTCAAATTACACACAACTGTAAAATTGAAAATGGATAAGATATTAGCTATGCTCATTACCCGAAGCACCTTGTCAACCAGAGAGAACTTTGTACGATAGCCACATGTCAGGTTAGTGTTTGAATATTCTATGTTTCTCCTACATACCCCACATGTGACATGGAATACTAAAGGCAAATAGATTTAATTACATTTTAAAATAAATTGATTCACATACAAAGCATACATTTAAATCACATACAAGGCATAAGCTTAAGGCAACACTGGCATTAACAAAGCATTCATAATCTAGGTATCATCAGAGAGGAAGGGAGAGGGAGAAGTCATGGCTTGAAAGGCCACGGCGCAACAGTCCATGAGGAGGAAAGGAGGGAGAGAAGTGTGTCTCATCAGAGTAGTACGAAAAAGTAAGAAAAATGTATGCATTCACTACTGTAAGTCACTCTGGATACACCTCTTTACTCTGTCTCTCCCATTAAACCTTTCCCCCTCTCCCTCTTTCTCCTTCCTCACCCTCTCCCTCCTTTTCATTTCCCTTATCAACTCTCTCTCTCCCTTCCCTCTTTTCACTCTCTTTCAGATGGCAGATCAGTCTAGTCTTCCGTTCGCCCTGTCATCACATTTTTCACGCAGCCCCATCCCTTAATTGGGCCTGTATCATCATATCATATAGAGTACCTGGACACTGCTGGAGATGAAAGATGGCTTCGATCTTTCCCTTACACACACACACACACACATACACACACACCAGTGTGTGTACCAGTGGAGGCTGGTGGGAGGAGCTATAGGAGGACGGGCTCATTGTAATGGCTGGAATGGAATCAAAGGAACGTCGTCAAATGTGTGGTTTCCATATGGTATGATCTGTCTGATACCGTTCCATTTATTACATTCCAGCTATTACAATGAGCCTGTCCTCCTTTAGCTCCTCCCACCAGCCTCCACCGGTGTGTACTAACCAAGCTAGAGTGGAGCTGCGATAAACTGTTGTTATGTCCCATATTTTATTAACATATTCAAACAGCACAATTTTTTAAGAAAAGGTCCAATGTCCCGTATTTCAGTCAGACAATCCAACCTGTCTCTTGCAGTCACGTTGCGCTTACGAAAAAAAAAAAAAAAAAAAATATATATATATATATATATATATATATATATACTGCTCAAAAAAATAAAGGGAACACTTAAACAACACAATGTAACTCCAAGTCAATCACACTTCTGTGAAATCAAACTGTCCACTTAGGAAGCAACACTGATTGACAATAAATTTCACATGCTGTTGTGCAAATGGAATAGACAACAGGTGGAAATTATAGGCAATTAGCAAGACACCCCCAATAAAGGAGTGGTTCTGCAGGTGGTAAGCACAGACCACTTCTCAGTTCCTATGCTTCCTGGCTGATGTTTTGGTCACTTTTGAATGCTGGCGGTGCTTTCACTCTAGTGGTAGCATGAGACAGAGTCTACAACACACACAAGTGGCTCAGGTAGTGCAGCTCATCCAGGAGGGCACATCAAAGCGAGCTGTGGCAAGAAGGTTTGCTGTGTCTGTCAGCGTAGTGTCCAGAGCATGGAGGCTCTACCAGGAGACAGGCCAGTACATCAGGAGACGTGGAGGAGGCCGTAGGAGGGCAACAACCCAGCAGCAGGACCGCTACCTCCGCCTTTGTGCAAGGAGGAGCAGGAGGAGCACTGCCAGAGCCCTGCAAAATGACCTCCAGCAGGCCACAAACGTGCATGTGTCTGCTCAAACGGTCAGAAACAGACTCCATGAGGGTGGTATGAGGGCCCGACGTCCACAGATGGGGGTTGTGCTTACAGCCCAACACCGTGCAGGACGTTTGGCATTTGCCAGAGAACACCAAGATTGGCAAATTCGCCACTGGCGCCCTGTGCTCTTCACAGATGAAAGCAGGTTCACACTGAGCACATGTGACAGACGTGACAGTCTGGAGACGCCGTGGAGAACGTTCTGCTGTCTGCAACATCCTCCAGCATGACCGGTTTGGCGGTGGGTCAGTCATGGTGTGGGGTGGCATTTCTTTGGGGGGCCGCACAGGCCTCCATGTGCTCGCCAGAGGTAGCCTGACTGCCATTAGGTACCGAGATGAGATCCTCAGACCCCTTGTGAGACCATATGCTGGTGCGGTTGGCCCTGGGTTCCTCCTAATGCAAGACAATGCTAGACCTCATGTGGCTGGAGTGTGTCAGCAGTTCCTGCAAGAGGAAGGCATTGATGCTATGGACTGGCCCGCCCGTTCCCCAGACCTGAATCCAATTGAGCACATCTGGGACATCATGTCTCGCTCCATCCACCAACGCCACGTTGCACCACAGACTGTCCAGGAGTTGGCGGATGCTTTAGTCCAGGTCTGGGAGGAGATCCCTCAGGAGGTCATCCGCCACCTCATCAGGAGCATGCCCAGGCGTTGTAGGGAGGTCATACAGGCATGTGGAGGCCATACACACTACTGAGCCTCATTTTGACTTGTTTTAAGGACATTACATCAAAGTTGGATCAGCCTTTAGTGTGGTTTTCCACTTTAAATTTGAGTGTGACTCCAAATCCAGACCTCCATGGGTTGATAAATTGGATTTCCATTGATTATTTTTGTGTGATTTTGTTGTCAGCACATTCAACTATGTAAAGAAAAAAGTATTTAATAAGATTATTTCATTCATTCAGATCTAGGATGTGTTATTTTAGTGTTCCCTTTATTTTTTTGAGCAGTGTATATAAGGATGTGGTACTGGTGATGTTAAACACTTCTCCAATTGTTGTTGAGGTCTGATATTTGGCTCAGCGCAAGATGAGATGGAGGCCAACGTCATAGGCCTATCGTCAACCAACCATTTCTCAAATCCTAAATTCCAGCTAATCTTGGAGAGGACAGTTATGCCTAACTACTTACAAAAAATGTGCTTCTGACGAAGAGCCAGCTACAAAAGTAAGTAAATAGGCGTGGTAGAGTGAAAGATATCATAAAACTTGTGAAGCTCTCCATGCTCATTAGTTTCTCATTCAACATACTGTATATACTGCCACTTCATTCCATCCTGTTTCAAAAGTCTCCCTTCCTAACAGTTTTACGTTCCCTGAAACCCACCAGAAATGTTTACATGGCCACATATTCTCAGATTTTCATAAAACAGCCACACATGTAGTCTCTCTTTTCTGCATTACAAAATGTCTTTTTATTGTATTAATATTATTTTTCTATTATTTTTACAGTATTGAAAATCATACCGTCGGTATTTCGAAATATCCCGGTATACGGAATAAATGGTTTATTTTAATTTGATTTCATTTAACCTTTATTTAACATATATCGCCCAAGCCTACAATGTTGCAACACAAGCAAAAAATATGTTTGAGACTGTTACATAGAGAAAATGGTTCCAAAATAGTTATTTGGCTGTCCCAATAGGAGAACACTTTTTGGTTCCAGATAGAACCCTTTTTGGTATCAGGTACAACCATTTTGGGGTCCATGTAGAACCCTCTGTGGAAAGGGTTGTACATGGAACCCAACAGGGTTCTACCTGGTTCTCCATTGGGGACAGCCAAATTACCCCCTTTAGGTTCTAGATGGCACCTTTTTTTCTATGAGTGTACGCAGGGACTGGCAACTCCAGTCCTTGGGGGCCCGAATGGTGTCACACTTTTTCCCCATCCCTAGCAAACACAGCTGATTAAAGTAATTGAATTATAAACTGAAGATCATGATTAGTTGATGATTGGAGTCAGGTGTGTTAGCTGGGGCTCGGGCAAAAATGTGACACCACTCCGGCCCCCGAGGACTGGAGTTGCCCATCCCTGGTGTAAAAAGTGAGGAAAGTGGCCACACTGAAAATGATACGACACTACCCATAACACCTTGGCAGTGGGGACACACGGGTTCCTCCCGCAGTACACAACACATTTCCTCAGATTTAAATATACTTTATGTATATTAATATTATGTGTGTTTTATCCTTAACCAACTTTTTCAAATATTTGACCCAGACATGTGTCATGACCTTTACTATTACCAATATAAAGATAGAACAGAGAATACAAAATGTAACCTTCCATCAATCATAACTCAGGACCTTGAAGCCACTGCTTGTTTTCATTGTTCCCCTCTAACCGGGGTCTGATTTAGATCTGGCACACCTTGTGGGGGCAATTCATTTTCAGTTAGAATAGAAAACCCGCAGGCTTTGGGCCTCGTAGGGTAAGAGTTGAATACCCCTGCGTGGACTACTCTATAGTTGACGAGAATATAATTTGATTATTCATCAGAAATGGTTTAGTGTAAACATTCAGATTAAGTATTTCTTGTCATACGTAATCCAGCATTAGCAATAAAAAATGGATGCCTGGGATCAAATTCTATAAGACTGATTGTTTGACGAATGTCTATTGAAATCCAATGAAGACTGATGCAACATTTGAAGTCATGGAAGACGGGGTAAACCGTTCTTCCTGGAATTGTAATGCTGGGCTCTACATTTTTCAGCACAATTGAATTGAGCCAGGAGCATTTGGGAACCACAAAAAGCTCTGCCGGCCTTGCTCTGGAGTCACTTAGGATTGATCCCCAGTAAACAGTGAAGAATTTCACTGTTGACACGTCATTTGAAGGAAAAATGTTCAGGAGAGTTTCTTTTGACCTTGGTAGGGCAGGCGAGGAGTATCTAACTTCTAAACTCCATTATGTTTGAGAGAGAGGCTTTTATCCTCTCTTTTTTTAAAGTCACAATATTTCACTTTTATCTGCAGTTAACAGGATTTTGTTATCTTATTTGGTTTGGGAGAACACTCCCAAGTACCATCCACCTCATGATCCCAATGGGTGGCCAGATAATAAACACAATTCTTTAAGTTTGGAAACTTCTCTGCAAGAAAAATTACATATAACTGTATGTACTGTAGTGTTTTCCACGCAATTCTCCCCCAGAAGAAAGAGAAGTAAAGCAGGGCTGCTAGGAGAAACTTATTTTTGTATTTCTTTTTATATTTAACCTTTATTTAACTAGGCAGAAGAGGAGAAACTGTAGGGAGAGGTAATGTGAAGTAGCATGCTTGTAGAATGGTAGAGAGGTAAACAGACATACTGTACTATCATCTTACAGGCAGTATGATGCATATGACGGAACATAACATTGGAACGTATAGGCCCTGCTGTGTACTTACTATGCCTGTGATGTGATTGTCCCACCCAGCTATCTTAAGATGAATGCACTAACTGTAAGTCGCTCTCTGGGTAAGAGCGTCTGCTAAATTACTAAAGTGTTAATGAATTGTATTGAATACTTTGTACTGAAACTAGATTAAAAAAATATATATATCTTTACTACCCTTTAATGTCCTCTTCTTGTCCTCTTGTATTTGCTCAGTGTCTCTGAAATGCAGGTATGAGTGGACAGTGGACAGCCTGTAGGACATGGCCAGCCCAGACACCAGATCTCTCTGTCTTCACAGGGAATCACATCTCATGTTATCACACTGACATAACATACTGAGACTGCTCAGGTGGAGCTGGACAAGACATTCTCAAACACATTCGGTGTGTGTATGTGTGTGAGAGAGAATGTGTGTGTTTAAACCGGTGGATAGTGATTGATTATGAAGTGTAGAATCTTGACAGAGTGTCCGGGTATCCCATGAGGCACGAGACCACAGGGCCGAAACAGACGAACATCCTCTCACTCTACCTTTTTGATTTCGTCCTCCATCTCTGCCCCCTCTCTCATTCTCTCTGTCCCTCTGCCTGTTCCTCTCAATCTACTTACCCGCCTCTCTACTGTTGCTTCTCCCCCTTGCTTAGATGTTTTTATTGATATACAACATTACTATTTATGGCTGTCAAAATGAGCTGCCGTCTAGCGGCTGCGGAATTCTTATGTGAGTCAATAATAGACACTCTGCCTCTGATTTGATCTCAGTAAATTCACAGATGCTATATTTTCACTCTTGAGATATGGGCCCATGTCAAACTCTGCGAAGACAGATAAATTAGAAAGGTCTCTAATAATATAACAGTGTTTTCAATAGCCTGAATAGCATAGCCGTACACCAGGGGTGTCAAACTCATTCCACGGAGGGCCGAGTGTCTGCTGGTTTTAGTTTTTTCCTTTCAATTAAGACCTAGACAAACAGGTGAGGGGAGTTACTAATTAGTGACCGTAATTCATAAATCAAGTACAAGGGTGGAGCGCAAACCCGCAGACACTCAGCCCTCCGTGGAATGAGTTTGACACTTACCGTACACTATCCATGTTTATGATACGCTACAATGACAGTTAGTGTCCAGAACCAAAGTGGAAGTGTTTATTGTAAATGTGCAATGAGGGGAAAGTATGGTAGTAATAACAATGGTAAAATATGATGAACCAAATAGAATAAGGCCCATCTTCTCATTAGTCAATCGTGTATTCCCGGTTCTCTCCTTATCACCTGCATCGTAAAAATAGAAAGTCCCAAAACACAATGATTGTGTAATCAAACCACGAAAAGTAGATCTGGTGTTTGGAGGGTGTTTAATGTAAGAGTTTTAATGCACAGAATGTGTTTTACGACATAAATTAAGTACTCCCAAGTACACCCAAAGTGGTTCTTCAACCTTAACATTGGTGTTTTTAAGAGTTGTGAAAACACTTTTTGAAGGTTTCAGTGCATGTAAAGGTAGCATCAAAACACAAAAACTGTGTTTCTCATACAATCAATGGTTTATAAATGCAAATGTTTTTTGCCTACACTGATTTATGATAAGGGCCTATGGAAAATATTTTGGGGAATTCCACCTTTTTTTATTATTTAAAAAGATTAGAAAACAGGAGTGGCAGTAAGGTACATTTCATTTGAATTTTACCCACTCAACCACTGGTAAGAAATTATTCTTGGGTGAATTGCAATTTACCAAAAAAATAAATATATATATATATATATATATATACACTTAATAAAAATGTATGCAAGTCATGCAAAGCCTGTGGACACGTCAACCCTCTCCCCACCGAAGACCGGGGTTAAATTCCCCGCTCCAACCCTTCAATCTGTTTCTCCCACCTATCTGTATCCCCTCTGTCAATTCATAACTGTCTCAATGAAGTGTCAAAACACCCATTTATGCATGTTGTTTCAAAGATTTGTTCATTTCCTTTTACCAAAATAATCAAAGAATAGATCCAACTAAATATGTTGCTGAAAATGAAAGTATTTTTCATGAGGTTAAACAAAGAGAGAGAAAATTGAGTGATTGATCATTGGAAGGTTTAAATCAACATATCTTGCCACATGACTCAGATTTTAGAGGATTGTGGTTAATTAAAAAATCTTTTGACTTTTTTATTATTTCACACAATGTTGCATACATGTTTGAAGAAAGAAAAGTATATTTCTACATTAGTATTAAGCTTGTTGTGCCATGAGGTGTAATGGATCATATTGAACAGATATAAAACCGTTAAGGTTTCGTCTTCTTTGCATTGGTGCCAGCTCAGTTTGGTGTTACAAAGCACACCATTTTAACAGTGTGGAGAAAAACACCTGAGATCATCATAGCTGTTTCCAATGAGTAAAGGAGATGCAGTATTCTATACTCAACGAGACCCAGTAACACATCCTCACAGAAATTCTATGGAACCCAGCAAAATATGCACCCCTCTCTATTATTATCAGAAGCCCACAGGCTGCCGCACCAAGCACGTCTCTTTACTACATCAGCTGGGAACCAGAAGACTCTTCTCTACTACTTGAAGACTGTATCAATGGCAGAAAATGCAGAAAATGCAACTGGCCAACATTTTCAAGCTGTGGTATAGTTTGGTTGGAGGTCATGGAAACGATGATGCCTGACTGACAGCTAAAGGTGCAGATGGGAAAGTAAAACAATTAAAATAAACATGTCTAAAGCTAATGATAATGGAACATGACACACACACATTAACATACACATACCAGCGCACGCACGCACGCACGCAAGCACACACCACACACCTATTCAGCTACAAAAGGGCCCGTCATTGCCCAGTCTCTGTCCCAGTCCTTCACACACAGAGTCAAGGGAGGGCCTGTGTCATCCTCAATTACTGTAGTATTTATAGACGCTAGAGTCAAGAGTAGGCCCTGGGTTTCTCCTCTACACACAGTAAGTCAAACTCAGCAGTCCGGGGTCCAGTGACTCACCATCTACACTGAACACGCCAGCCCAGCGATGACATCCCCAGGATGAGACGAACACACAGAGTTACTGCCCAGAGAGATGACATCACTCTGGGCCAGGCTAAAATACGGCCTGCGCTTACAGTATGTGTCATGTCAGAGCAGACAGCAATGAGGCTGCCTCATCTGGAGAAGAATAGGAAAAGGGTCCAGCCCAACCAATCAAGGAACTGCTGCAGTAGCATGGTTGACGTGACTTCCCTCTGATCAAGGACTTTGAACACACAGGATGGCCGATGAAGAGTCATTCAGATTAAGAACTGTAGAAATGTTATAATAATGGTCAAAATATCCTGGATTGTATTTTCATACTATTAGTCACACAACAATAAAGGTGAAAATATTTACTCAGTTGATACATTTGTTTGACAATTGGTATCTACCTCTACTTTTATTTACCAAAGTCACATTCTCATCCAAATTGCTTACATGATATTGTACGGCACGCAATCCGATATCAAAACTTACATTTTGTGCGCAACAATTTTCACAAACGACTTCTGCTACTATTGTCACTGCCACTTGTCCACAGCCAAGTTAAGGTGTGTGTGTTGATTTAGACATGGATGAATGGCTGTTCACGTTCAAGTTTGGAGGACAGACAGAGAACCAGTTCACACCAGCACACCTCCCATCACCCCTCCTCACCACACACACAGGCTCTCAGGTCTCCATGTTGTTGATGTTTGAACATTTCAATTCAGGGGGCTAGAAGGCCTGCAGCTGCCCGTCTCGCCTGGCTGAATAAGGGGGGCTTTTCTTGGGCAGGAGTACGAGGGGCCTGTGAATGCTTTCCCGATGAGAGATGAGGCATATTGAAAACTATATTAAATTACCCTGATTAACAATTTTTCAAGGAACAGGCGAGCCGTGGGGGCACTCTATAGGGAGGCCTGGGGGCTATTCATCGCCACAGCACCAGGGTCGAAAGGTGCCCCAAGTTCACAGGCTCTGGCGCTTTGTTATGCTAACGCTCAATCCAAAATCAGCTGCCTGCTCCATGGCCAGACACAAACACTTCCCTGAGAACTTTCAGGGAGTTGTCATTCCACTGCGTGCCTTTCCCCCCACTCCTCTCCCCTGCCCAAATACTGGGGACCTTTTTTTATGGATGTGTGCATTGTGTGTGTGTGTGTGTGTGTGTGTGTGTGTGTGTGTGTGTGTGTGTGTGTGTGTGTGTGTGTGTGTGTGTGTGTGTGTGTGTGTGTGTGTGGCTATTTGCTAAAATGATGAGCAAATGCATCAAATTATCACTATTTGATCATCTTACAACTGGAGCAAAATAGCCTAATAATAACAATAATAATGTTGTTGTTAATATATTATTAAAAATACACTTTTATCCCTGCTTGGTGAGTCAGTGCATCAAGATGTATATAAGCCTATTAGCACATGTTTCAATCGGCATCAGCTCATTTAATGTAAAAGCTTTTGACACTGTCAGCTACATGACAGATGTTTTCATGAATTGGCCATTTGATTTAAAGTATAGGCCTACAGAACAGTGATTTTTCACATTCGTGTCCAAGAGCGTATCACTACAGATGAGCATTCGGAGTCTACTTTTTGATTCGTTTATACAGTCAGATCGACTGCAATGCACCCTATTATTCTCTACAAATGATTGACATCTATACCTCAAAACTAATTTAAACAAGGCATGATGAAATTTCCCAAATTATATGAGCAGCAAAGCACAAGAATTGACATCAATAATGAATATAAACACTGGAAATCTACATGTAATTAATGTTGCAGATTGATTTGGCCTGGCATTGACTGAAGAAAAATAAAATGCTTTATGGGGTGGGAAGGGAGGGGAAAGGGGGTATTAATTTATACAATTAAGTATTTCATTTTTGTTGTTTGGTAGATAGATATTACTTACCTTTATAAAATAGAAATATCCAGTGAATAGTCAAGAATTTAATTCCAATTAGGAAAAATCAAATTTGCAAGTAACAAGAATCAAAACAAACATGTACCAAACCTGTATAGTATCAATAATGTTTTGTTCTTTTGTACCATTATTGTGTGATGTCTCCGGGGAGAGGTGATCAATAGCGGTTAACAAGCAGGGGTTGATAAGGTAACATATGTGAGGTCAAATGATGGTCAAACACCCTTAACCCCAAGGTCAAAGTCTTGCACAGAAACATATATTGTTATTGGCTTACAATTGACTCACTTCTCAATAACCTGCTGATGCTTTTCAAATCCTTTTTGTATTAGGCTGCAATAACCTATCAAATGTAAATGTGTTAATTAAATGTATTAAAATACATACAAAGATTGCACAACTATATATCTACATTTAAAAAAATGATTGCTTACTATTCGTTTTCATTGAGAGCAAGGAAAATTGACTGTTGTGGAAAAGAAAATTGCCAATATTATAAGCCTAATACAAAACTGTGCTTCTTTCACATTGAAATTATAAAAAGGTATCTTGATAAAATAGGCACAACAACAAAACATATAGCCTAGCCTTCTTTAAAGCAGCCTCTAAGTAAAATTTATAATTGACATTAAACTAATTAATTTGACTGGCAAGACACTTGACAAACACACACGTCACATCTCACAAACAATCAGTACCAAGTTAAGTTAGTGGCAGGTATTATCCTACATTCATTATTGACACAATTCATGGTTTACTATATTTGAATAGGCCTACTTGTACATATTAGACATATATGGACACTGCACATACATATTGTTTAAATTCATAAAAACAACACAGAGGATATACTATTACATTGAATAACAAAAGTATGCAAAAATATACAAAATATCCTATTAATTGGTAACTGGGTGGGTTTGTAAGTTCCATCCAGTGAGGCCAGAGACCTTGGTGAGAAGAATGCTGGGCCCCTCTCGCTGTGCTGTGGTTGTGAAGAGCTAAAGCATGAAGAAAATCCTCATCAATACAAATGAGCGTCCAGAACCTGGGGAACACTGCGACCAGGCGCTCCCAGGCCTCACCTTAAAATCCTGTTGTCTTACACCAGCCTACAGCCACTCCACATTATCCCAGAGAGTCTGCTGTATCCAAGGATTAAGTCTGAAATCACTTCAACATCTCTATACTCTGACTGCCGCCTGAGAAAATAAGGATACTTCTAATTCCACTGGCGTAATTACCTGATTAAAATAAGCGTTTCTCTCCCTCCCTCCCTCCCTCCCTCCCTCCCTCCCTCCCTCCCTCCCTCCCTCCCTCCCTCCCTCCCTCCATCCCCTCCTTACTCACACTGAACTGCTTCAAGAATGTTGAAAAAGCATTCCAGGTGAAGCTGGTTGAGAGAATGCCAAGAGTGTGCAAAGCTGTCATCAAGGCAAAGGGTGGCTACTTTGAAGAATCTCAAATATATAATATATTTTGATAGATCTGGGGAAGGTTACCAAAACATCTATGCAGCATTGAAGGTCTTAAAGGAAGAAGTTTGGAACCACCAAGACTCTTCATAGATCTGGCCACCCGGCCAAACTGAGCAATCGGGGGAGAAGGGCCTTGGTCAGGGAGGTGAGCAAGAATCCGATGATCACTCTGACAGAGCTCCAGAGTTCCTCTGTAGAGATGGGATAACCTTCCAAAAGGACAACCATCTCTGCAGCACTCCACCAATTAGGCCTTTATGGTGGAGTGGCCAGTTGGAAGCCATTCCTCAGTAAAAGGAACATGACAGCCCGCTTGGAGTTTTCCAAAAGGCACCTAAAGGTCTCTCAGACCATGAGAAACAAGATTCTCTGGTCTGATGAAACCAAGACTGAACTCTGGCACCATCCATTTTTCAGCGGCAGGGACTGGTAGGGACTGGGAGACTAGTTAGGATCGAGGGAAAGATGAACGGAGCAAAGTACAAAGAGATCCTTGATGAAAACCTGCTCCAGAGCGCTCAGGACCACAGACTGGAGTGAAGGTTCTCCTTCCAACAGGACAACGACCCTAAGCCCACAGCCAAGACAACGCAGGAGTGGCCTCGGGACAAGTCTCTGAATGTCCTTGAGTGGCCCAGCCAGACATGAACCCGATCTAATATCTCTGGAGAGACCTGAAAGTAAATGTGCAGCGACAATCCCCATCCAACCTGACGGAACTTGAGAGGATCTGCAGAGAAGAAAGTGAGAAACTCCCCAAATACAGGTGTGCCAAGCTTGTAGCATCATACCCAAGAAGACTCAAGGCTTTGTCATTATGGGGTATTGTGTGTAGATTGATGAGGGAAAAAACTATTTAATACATTTTTGAATAAGGCTGTAATGTAACAAAATCTGGCAAAAAGTCAAGGGGTCTGAATACTTTCCA
Organism: Salmo salar; assembly: GCF_965601325.2. Lineage (NCBI taxonomy): Eukaryota > Metazoa > Chordata > Actinopteri > Salmoniformes > Salmonidae > Salmo > Salmo salar. The sequence continues at coordinate 11,414,391 of NC_138310.1, read as the reverse complement.
AATGCCCTATATATAGTGCCTTTAGAAAGTATTCACACACCTTGACTTTTTCCATATTTTGTTGTTACACCTTCAAATTAAAATGGATTAAATGTAGATGTTGTGTCACTGATCTACACACAATACCCCATCATGTCAAAGTGGAATTATGTTTTTAGTAATTTTAATTAAACAAATTCATTAAAAATGAAAAGCTGAAATGTCTTGAGTCTAAGTATTCATCACCTTTGTTATGACAAGCCTAAATTAGTTCAAGAGTAAAAATGTGCTTAACAAGTCATAATAAATTGCATGGACTAGTGTTTAACATTTTTGAATGACTACCTCATCTCTGTACCCCACACTTACAATTATCTGTAAGGCCCCTCAGTCAAGCAGTGAATTTCAAACACAGATTCAACCACAAAGACCAGGGAGGTTTTCCAATGCCTCGCAAAGAAGAGCACCTATTGGTAGATAAAACATTTTGAAAAAGCACACATTGCATATCCCTTTGAACACGGTGAAGTTATTAATTACTCTTTGGATGGTGTATCAATACACCCAGTCACTACAAAGATACAAGCATCCTTCCTAACTCAGTTGCCGGACAGGAAAGAAATCGCTCAGAGATTTCACCATGAGGCTAAGGGTGACCAGTGACAATATTAGCATGTAAATCTTGGTGGTGCAAAAAAAAGAAAAGTTTTGGATGCATGCCAGCAAAGTCATTACACAACACAACTAAACACTAAACAATACATTAATTGGACTATAACGGTGACAAACAGTCCTCCCAAACTGTAGGGCCCACATAAAGCTGTCCGAACAGCAGAGTCCCAACAGCAGTCCCAACACCTTACCACTGCTACATCTGGCTATTAGCGGAGCCTTGTCTGGCAGCAAAACAGTTCATTCATCCTCACTGCCCTTTAAGAAAACATATCTGATAATGGCTGACTTGCTTATACATATATGGTTTCCACTGACAATTGAGATGTACAAACTATGGCATAAGGGGACGACGAGCGGACTAGAGGCAATCCGTAATTTCGATTAAGACATTAATGAGCAAACTATGTCAGACTATTTGTTCAGCCCTTATGAAATGTACAGCGACAGATTTGAGAACATGGGCCGTTCTTACAGTATTCTCCCTGTACACTTAGTCAGAACCGTAGTATAAATAAAGGGGGCTTATAAGCAGGAAATGAAGCTCTTACAATATTCAATAATTGCATTTCTCTAAAACAGGCTATAGGCTCTACGTGCACCACCAAGTCAGAACTGTAGGCGAAATTAAGAGGGGAAAAGGGACCAAATTATTAGGGTGAGGCACATGGGCTACTGACAGCTTATTACACAACATACACTTAGTATTACTTTCTTAGCTACAGTATACATATCTTCCTGGAATATTACATCATTTATGCAGCAGCATACAATACATTTTTGGACTCATCTTGTTGTGCTGTGCTCACTTGAACAGGAAGGTGTGGCAGTACTTCGTGGGCAAATTTTGTCATCAAACTTTGTCATCAAAGTCTGGCATTCTCTGTATTTATGGTGCTTTCAGACAACTGGGAACTCTGAAAAAACAAGGTTGAATCATGATGACGTCAGTGATCTTCAGGTCAAAGCTCTAGAAAGAGACCTGAGTTCCTGACTTACAATTCTGAGTTGAATGACCGTTCAAAACGTATTTACCCAGTCTGAGCTTGTTTTTTTTCCTGAGTTCCCAGTTGTTTTGGACTCACTAAAGTCAGATTTCCCAGTTCCTGAGTTTCCAGTTGTTTTGAACGCGGCAGAAGTCATGCTAGATTGACAGCATGGCCAATGTTTAATGTTTATCCTTTTAAGCTTGGAAAATAAACCCTTAAACCCAGACTTGGACCACACATCCACTCCACTGAATAGCAGGTTAGTGACTGCTTTGCAATGCTTGCAGTTTGCCACTTATTCCTTTCAAGCCACTCATTGTTGAATTTGCGATTTCGAAATGGTTGTGTAATGTGTAAGTCCAATGGCCGATGAGCACCGATTGTCACACCCTGATCTGTTTCACCTGTCTTTGTGATTGTCTCCACCCTCCTCCAGGTGTTGCCCTTCTTTCCCATTATCCCTTGTGTATTTATACCTGTGTTCTCTTTTTGTCTATTGCCAGATCATCTTGTTTGTCAAGTCAACCAGCAGTTTTGTGTCTTAGCTCCTGCTGTTCCCAGTCTCTTTTTCACGCCCTCCTGGTTTTGCCCCTTGCCTGTCCTGACTCTGAGCCCGCCTGCCTGACCAATCTGCCTGCCCCTGACCTGTAACGTTGCTCCACCTCTGGATTATTGCCCTCTGCCTATCCTGACCCTGACTGCCGTACGGTACCATTGCCCCACCGCTGGTTTACTGACCCCTGCCTGCCTTGACCTGTCTATTGCCTGCCCCTGTTGGATTATTAAACCATTATTAATTCAACGTTGTCTGCATCTGGGTCTTACCTTCGTTTCTGATACCGATATGTTTTATCTATAATTTCTCTTAATTATTTATCTTCGTATGACAAGGATTCAAAATAATTAGCCAGTAGATTGTCAACTTGATTCATGAAGATGACTGCTAGCTAAGATTTTGAAAGTATGATGTTGACATGATCAGTCCAATGAAAGCTACTGTACATATAACGTGATTTGACATAATTTTATCTGTGGCCAATGACCTTGAGCCTTATTGGATGGGCACTTCTAATGTAATTCTATGGCAGCACCCAAGGGCCTTGAATTTTCAAGCTCTACCCTTAGATTTGGAGCTGATTTTGTGTCCCCATGAGTGACAGAACGCTGAGCCAATCAAGGCGCAACTAGAGAACATTACCAACCCCGCTCTGTATTTTCCGCTGGCTGCCCCACCACCCGAGTGGCGTAGCGGTCTAAGGCACTGCATCTCAGCGCTTGAGGCATCACTACAGACACACTGGTTTGAATCCAGGCTTTATCACAACCGGCCGTAAGTGAGAGTCCCATAGGGCGGAGCACAATTGGCCCAGCGTCGTCCGGGTTTGGCCATTGTAGGCCGTCATTGTAAATAAGAATTTGTTCTTAACTGACTTGCCTAGTTAAATAAAGGTTAAATAAAAAACAACAACGAAAAACACAGAAAGCACTGAGCTAGGCTGAAACACCTGCATTTTGGAGCTACAAAAGGAGACCAAGATTGTATGCGGCTTTATTAACTCAATGTTATTTATAAAATGTTTACATTGTTTGCAAACAGATATGTGACACGTATCAATGCCAAAATAACATACAAATCAGGCAACCCAAAAATTATTCTTTATTGTTTAAGCTAAAAAAGGTGGAGCTTAAAACTGTTGGGGCTCGGCTTGCTCTGCCTCACTTGCCTTGAATGACGGGTCTCCACTGATGGTGACTTTAAAACAGTTACAGAGTTTAATGGCTGTCATAGGAGAAAACTGAAGTTGGACCAATAACATTGTAGTTACTCCACAATACATATCCTACATGACAGAGTGAAAATAAGGAAGCCTGTACAGAATAAAACTATTCCAAAACATGCATCCTGTTTGCAATAAGGCACTAAAGTAAGGCAAAGAAATTAACGTTTTGTCCTGAATATGAAGTGTTATGTTTGGGGCAAATCCAACACAACACATCACTGAGTACCACTCCTCATATTTTCACGCATGGTGGTGGCTGCGTCACGTTATGGGTATGCTTGTCATCGGCAAGGATAAAAATAAACTTAATAGAGCTAAGCACAGGCAAAATCCTAGAGGAAACCCTCACTCAGTCTGCTTCCCAACAGACACAGGGAGACAAATTCACCTTCCAGCAGGACAATAACCTAAAACACAGTTGTCTTGTTTACCAAGACAACATTGAATGATCCTGTTTTGACTTAAATTGGCATGAAAATCTATGGCAAGACTTGAAAATGGCTGTCTAGCAATGATCAACAACCAACTTGACAGAGCTTGAAGAATTTTTAAAAGAATAATCTGCAAATATTGCACAATCCAAGTGTGCAAAGCTTTTAGAGAGTACCCAGAAAGACTCACAGCTAGCCATAATCGCTGCCAAAGGTGATTCTAACATGTCTTGACTCAGGGGTGTGAATACTTATGTCAATTAGATATTTCTGTATTTCATTTTCAATAAAATTCTAAAAACATGTTTTCACTTTGTCATTAAGGGGTATTGTGTGTAGATGGGAGAGAAATTAAATATATTTCATCAATTTTGAATTCAGGCTGTAACAACAACATGTGGAATAAGTGAAAGGGTATGAGTACTTTCTGAAGGAACTGTATACAGAATATTTTTTTTTCTTCCTGAAATAGGAAACTATATAGCCTACTGAATAGTGGATGTGTGGTGGAACAGTGTATCATTGAGAGAAAAGCTTGTACTGTAAAAACACGGATTATTTTAGCACGGGGTCCAAGGAAGGGCATTGAAAGGTTCAAGTTGCGGGGTTGTATCATGCAGAGTTAGCATCAGATGGTGAGGAGTTAAAGTCAGTGGTTTACATATTGACATATTCAATAGCAGAGGCTGAGAATATTAAAATAACCCAAATGTTTCATTTGCTATAGCTCCAGAAAATTTCACAAATCATTTGTGAGGAAAAATTAAGTATGTAATATTCAAAACAATGGCCATTCCCTCCAAGCAATGACAGTGGATTTACAATACAGCTAAATGTTGCACAAGAAAGTCATGAAATAGAGGGTCTGTATATCAGCTCCCTAGTCCAGTAGGCCTACTGGCATTCAGGTATGGTAGAGATTATGGAGGTCAGGTTGATTACAGCACAGCAAAAACCCAGCCTGTCACACAATAATACGATTCAGAAGCATGTATTGATGATCCTTATAAAATACAGCTAGAGTAGATGTTTACATGTGCAGCTTCTGCCAAATAGTCAAACAGAACCGTTTGTATGCTGCATTGCTATGGCGAAAACAAATGTATGCTCAAAAGCTACATTATTCTATTTAAGTGGAAAGCTCTTGGTTTGCATTAAGGAATACAATACATAAATTATTCAGTAGTATTTTAATTTGCATTTTAATTTGCATTCTTGTAGATTAGAGCGAATGAGGAAGGAGGCACTACACCAAAGAGACATCAAAATTGCTCTCTGAACCATTTCAGTGTCTGGATTGACTGGGTTTTTTGTTCCATTTTCTTCCGCACCGAGGCAGTATACTGCTGAGATTAGCAGTATGCATTTCAAACTGTTGAATGAATAATAAAATAAGGAAATGATCTATAATGCTCACCAGCTTTCAAATACCAAAAAGCTCTGTCATTAAAAATGAAGTGTGACATTGCGCAATGAGTGTGTTTGATTGACTATGCAGAGGTTTTACTGTAATATTTCTATCAGCTTTATTTATCTTGCAGGGCTCATGAGCGGGAACTCAAAAGAGCAGGAGACACTGAGGAGATGTCACATGGATTAAACCAGGAACAAGTTTGAAACTCAACAGAACGCACTGGATGCCGACTATTATGTTTCATCTAAAAATAAAACTACACTTGAGATCTGGGCTGTGTTAAGAACAGAACTTCTCTGTTCCACAGAGAATACAGTCCATGTTCTAGCAATGACAGAGCTGCTGACTGTATGGGGGCTTACAACATGGATGCAATATAATACAGAGCATTGCTTCTCATTATGTTATTGTCACCAATTCACAGTATACTGTCAGAAAAGTATCACATTTTAAATAACCATGCACTATATATGAAATACGTACGTATAGAACTTGTGGTGTATGCATGTGACCTTATGTCCACAATTAATTGCATTGTCTGCTGACTTTATATTACAACACGTTAAGCTCAATTCAGGCCTGAGGTGTGATTTCTTAACAAGGGAAATAAGTGATGTGGCAGATTGAGAAACAGGGGAGAAACACACTCCTGTGTGTGTGTGTGTGTGTGTGTGTGTGTGTGTGTGTGTGTGTGTGTGTGTGTGTGTGTGTGTGTGTGTGTGTGTGTGTGTGTGTGTGTGTGGGGGCTGCAGTTATGCATAATGGGGTTGGGGATCCCTGCAATAAGAGAGGAGGGCTCTGGACTGGCGAATGAACAAATGCGCATCTGCAAATACATACACACTCGCGCACGCCCTAAAGCTGGCTGCCCACACCCATGCAGATGCACATTCACACTCCCAACACTTCCCCCAATCTCCCACCCTTTGATATCAATGGTAAGTATACATGACACAAGTCATGTTGAGACTGAGCGTAGGCCTGCTATGAATCACTGCAGATATTTAGATTGCTTTTAGATTAGGAAGTTAAGAAACAATGTAGACTTGTTGATAACTCAATACGCATTGACTGTAGGCTACAGCGTCTCAATCCATAATTTTGCAACACTATGCCAGATTGTTTAGGCTAACATTCCGTACGGTCTTGTACTAGGCTGTATACTGTCTTCCCCTACTGTTAGGGCAAAGTATCTACAAAATAAATTATCTAGACTGTTGGAATAATACCGTATTGTAATTATGTTGCTTCTTAAGTCCTAAACATGAGCCATATGTTTCCATTTATTCATTATGGAAAGGATACGAGTAGGCCCTTCAAATTGAAATCTGGACCTTGAAGCCAGTAACACTGCTTTTTTATTCTTGCCCTCTAATCAGGGAACAGAAGACCAGCAGTACTTTGGACCTCCAGGGTAAGATTTGAGTACCCCAGCAGTAGGCCATCTCTTGAACATTGTGCAGCATACATAATCTAATTGGCCATAGGCTATTTCCCTATTTTCACTGTTGATGAAGGCCTCTTTCAATGTAAAATGTATTATGATTCAGAAATACACAAACACAATTTAGCCTACTGCGAATGGACATTTAAACTCTTGGCCAATGTCTGGGAGGGGCATTCAACATGTCTAACTGTTTATGGACCAATTAGCATCTATCAGTCACACCCAAAGGACAATGTCAACCCTTTTCACCATAGCTATACACAACTCAAAAAGTCGTGAAGGGTAAACACAATGTGGATTGGACAATGTAGGGATTCCTATGTAAAGAATATTTGCTGGTCTGTGGTGTGTAATGAGGAGCAACCAGACGCTGCACTTGACACATTTATGAAATTGGTTACTCCAGTTAACAATAAGCATGCACCCATTAAGAAAATGACTGTAAAAACCTATTGGATTGATGAGGAATTAAACAGTTGTAAGGTTGAGAGGGATGAGGCAAAAGGGATGGCAAATAAATCTGGCAGCACAACCGATTGGCAAATGTACTGCAAATTTAAGTAAATAAAAATAAGTTGAAGAAACTATGTTATGAAACAAAGAAAAATTATATAAAGAATAATAGTAAAAAGCTTTGGAGCACCTTAAATTAAATATTGGGCAAAAAGGCAAACTCAGCTCCATCATTTATTGAATTAGATGGCTCATTCATCACAAAACTCACTGATATTCCCAACTACTTTAACAATTTTTTCATTGGCAAGATTAGCTGGCATGACATGCCAGCAACAAATGCCAACACTACACATCTAAGTATAACTGACAAAATTATGAAAAACAAGCATGTGAAAACAGTATTGTTGTCTATTAACAAGCCATAGGGGTCTGACAACTTTACTCCAACTTCCGGGATGCCTACAAGGCCCTCCTCCGCCCTCCATTCGGCAAATCTGATCACGACTCCATTTTGCTCCTCCCTTCCTATAAGCAGAAACTCAGACAGGAAGTACCCATGCTAAGGACTATTCCTGGTCTGACCAATCGGAATCCAACCTTCAAGATTGATTTGATCACGCGGCCTGGGATATGTTCCAGGTAGCTTCAGAGAGAAACATAGACGTATACACTGATACGGCGAATGAGTTTATCAGGAAGTGTATAGGAGAAGTACCCACTGTGACTATTAAAACCTACCCTAACCAGAAACCGTGGATAGATGCAGCATTCACGCAAAACTGAAAGCGTGAACCATCGCATTTAACCATGGCAAGGTGACTGGCAATATGGCCGAATACAGTGTTACAAGTGTAGTTATTCCCTCCGTAAGGCAATCAAACAGGCAAAACGTCAGTATAGAAACAAAGTGTAGTCACAATTCAATGGCTCAGACACGAGACGTATGTAGCATGGTCTACAGACATTCCTGGACTACAAAGGGAAAACCAGCCATGTCGCGGACACCGACGTCTTACTTCCAGACAAGCTAAACACCTTCTTCGCCCACTTTGAGGATAACACAGTGCCTCCGACGCGGCCCTCTATCAAGGACTGTAGGCTCTCCTTTTCTGTGGCCAATGTGAGTAAGACATTTAAGCGTGTTAACCCTCGCAAGGCTGCCAGCCCAGACGCCATCCCTAGCCTCGTCCTCAGAGCATGCGCAGACCTGCTGGCTGGAGTGTTTACGGACATATTCAATCTGTCCCTATCCCAGTCTTTTGTCCCCACATGCTTCAAGATGTCCACCATTGTTCTTGCACCCATGAAAGCAAAGGTAACTGAACTAAATGACTATCGCCCCATAGCACTCACTTCGGTCATCATGAAGTGCTTTGAGAGACTAGTCAAGGATCACATCACCTCTACCTTACCTGACACCCTAGTCCCACTTCAATTTTCTTACCGCCCCAATAGATCCACAGACAATAAAATTGCCATCACACTGCACACTGCCCTATCCCATCTGGACAAGAGGAAAACCTATGTAAGAATGCTGATCATTGACTATAGCTCAGCATAAAACACCATAGTACCCTCCAAGTTCATCATTAAGCTCGAGGCCCTGGGTCTGAACCCCGCCCTGTGCAACTGGGTCCTGGAATCCCTGATGGGCCGCCCCCAGGTGGTGAAGGTAGGCAACAAGACCTCCACTTTGCTGATCCTCAACACTGGGGCCCCACAAGGATGCGTGCTCAGCCCCCCTCCTGTACTCCATGTTCACCCATAACTGCGTGGCCATGCACTCCTCCAACTCAATCGTCAAGTTTGCAGAAGACACAACAGTAGTAGGCCTGATTACCAACAAGAATGAGACAGCCTACAGGGAGAAAGTGAGGGCCGTGGGAGTGTGCTGCCAGGAAAATAACCTCTCACTCAACATCAACAAAACAAAGAAGCTGATCGTGGACTTCAGGAAACAGCAGAGGGAGCACTCCCCTATCCACAACGATGGGACCGCAGTGGAGAAGGTGGAAAGCTTCAAGTTCCTGAGTGTACACATCACTGACAAACTGAAATGGTCCACTCACACAGACAATGTGGTGAAGAAGGCGCAACAGTGCCTCTTCAACCTCAGGAGGCTGAAGAAATTTGGCTTGTCACCTAAAACCCTTACAAACTTTTACAGATGCACAATTGAGAGCCGACAGCACCTGATGTCAAAAGAAGGCCAAAAAGATCATCAAGGACAACAAACACCCGAGCTACTGCCTGTTTACCCCGCTATCATCCAGAAGGTGAGGTCAGTACAGGTGCATCAAAGCTGGGACCGAGAGACTGAAAAAGCTTCTATCTCAAGGCCATCAGACTGTTAAATAGCCATCACTAGCAGATTAGAGGCTGCTTCTCTATATACATAGACGTGAAATCACTGGCCACTTTCATAATTGGAACACTAGTCACTTTAATAATGTTTACATATTTTGCATTACTCATCTCCTATGAACAGTATACACTGTATTCTATCCTATTCTACTGTATCAGTCTACGCCACTCTGACATTGCTCGTCCAAATATTCATATATTCTTTATTCCATTCCTTTACTTTAGATTGTGTGTATTGTTTTTGATATTACTTGTTCGATATTACTGCACTGTTGGAGCTAGAAACACAAGCATTTCGCTACACCCGCAATAACATCTGCTAAACACACGTATGAAACAAATAACATTTGACTTGATTTAGACAGAAAATTACTGAGGATAATAGCGGACAATATTGCCACTCCTATTTGCCATATCTTCAATCTAAGCCTACTAGAAAGGGTGTGCTCTTAGGCCTGGAGGGAAAAAGTCATTCCGCTACCCAAGAATAGCAAAGCCCCCTTTCCTGGCTCAAATTGCCAACCAATCAGCCTGTTACCAACCCCTTAGTAAGGTGTCTTTTGAACAGATACAATGCTATTTTACAGTAAACAAATTGACAACAGACGTTCAGCATGCTTGTAGGGAATGACTTTCAATAAGCACAGCACTTACACAAATGACTGATGATTAGCTGAGAGACATTGATGATAAAAAGAATGTGGGGACTGTTTTGTTAGACTTCAGTGCAGCTTTTGACATTAACGATCATAGTCTGCTGCTGGAAAAATGTATGTGTTATGGCTTTACACCCCCAGCTATATTGTTGACAAAGGCTTACCGGTCTAACATAACACATAGGCTGTTCTTTAATGGAAGCCTCTCCAACATAATCTAGGTAGAATCATGAATTCCACATGGCAGCTGTCTAGGCCCATTTATTTTTTCAATCTTTATTATTGACATTCCAATGGCTTTGAGGTTGCGGATGACGCAACACTATACACTACTTAGTCCTAAATATTTCAAAAACTAAAAGCATTGTATTTGGGACAAATCATTCACTAAACCCTAAACCTCAACTAAATCTTGTAATGAATAATGTGGAAATTGAGTAAATTGAGGTTTCATAGTCAAAACATGTTGATACAACAGCAGCTAAAATTTGGAGAAGTCTGTCCATAATAAAGGGCTACTCTGACTTCTTAACAACAATATCAACAAGGCAGAACATGCCCAATTTGGCTGGAGCATCGGCCTTCTCGCCCGCTCCAGTTTCGCTACAGTAACGCTCCAGTAGTGCTCCAGTAGAACTCACTTCATGCGCTCAGGGCATGCCCGTCTCAGCATGCATTTGTAGTCTACTTGTGTGCTGCTATAGCCCCTAGCTTTAGCTACTGTCATGGAGTTCGCTAAATATTTTCATATAGGGGGCGGCAGGTAGCCTAGTGTTTATAGCGTTGGGCCAGTAACCGAAAGGTTGCTAGATCGAATCCCCAAGCTGACAAGGTAAAAATCTGTTGTTCTGCCCCTGAACAAGTGTAACGGGGTGAGTGACTGGTTGCCGGGAAATCAGGCGCAGGAGAGCAGAGATGGGTGATAATAGGAGAAATTTAATATACACCCTGGCCCAAAGGCACAGGCGAGGCAGCACAAAGCACAACCACGGTAACATGAACCGGATTAAACAAAACAAACAAACAAACCTAGGTTTGAAACAAACCTAGCATAACACCCTACACAAAGAACAATTCCACACACAGACATGGGGGAAACAGAGGGTAATATACACTGCTCAAAACAATAAAGGGAACACTTAAACAACACAATGTAACTCCAAGTCAATCACACTTCTGTGAAATCAAACTGTCCACTTAGGAAGCAACACTGATTGACAACACATTTCACATGCTGTTGTGCAAATGGAATAGACAACAGGTGGAAATTATAGGCAATTAGCAAGACACCCCCAATAAAGAAGTGGTTCTGCAGGTGGGGACCACAAACCACTTCTCAGTTCCTATGCTTCCTGGCTGATGTTTTGGTCACTTTTGAATGCTGGCGGTGCTTTCACTCTAGTGGTAGCATGAGACGGAGTCTACAACCCACACAAGTGGCTCAGGTAGTGCAGCTCATCCAGGATGGCACATCAATGCAAGCTGTGGCAAGAAGGATTGCTGTCTCTGTCAGCGTAGTGTCCAGAGCATGGAGGCGCTACCAGGAGACAGGCCAGTACATCAGGAGACGTGGAGGAGGCCATAGGAGGGCAACAACACAGCAGCAGGACCGCTATCTCTGCCTTTGTGCAAGGAGGAGCAGGAGAAGCACTGCCAGAGCCCTGCAAAATTACCTCCAGCAGGCCACAAATGTGCATGTGTCTGCTCAAACGGTCAGAAACAGACTCCATGAGGGTGGTATGAGGGCCCGACGTCCACAGGTGGGGGTTGTGCTTACAGCCCAACACCGTGCAGGACGTTTGGCATTTGCCAGAGAACATCAAGATTGGCAAATTCGCCACTGGCGCCCTGTGCTCTTCACAGATGAAAGCAGGTTCACACTGAGCACGTGACAGACGTGACAGAGTCTGGAGACGCCGTGGAGAACGTTCTGCTGCCTGCAACATCCTCCATCATGACCGGTTTGGCGTTGGGTCAGTCATGGTGTGGGGTGGCATTTCTTTGGGGGGCCGCACAGGCACGTGGAGGCCACACACACTACTGAGCCTCATTTTGACTTGTTTTAAGGACATTACATCAAAGTTGGATCAGCCTGTAGTGTGGTTTTCCACTTTAATTTTGAGTGTGACTCCAAATCCAGACCTCCATGGGTTGATAAATTGGATTTCCATTGATTATTTTTGTGTGATTTTGTTGTCAGCACATTCAACTATGTAAAGAAAAAAGTATTTGGTAAGATTATTTCTTTCATTCAGATCTAGGATGTGTTGTTTAAGTGTTCCCTTTATTTTTTTGAGCAGTATACATTTAGTCTGATGAGGGAATGTGAACCAGGTGTGGGGAAAAACAAGACAAAACAAATGGAAAATGAATGGTGGAGCGGCGCTGGCTAGAAGACTGGTGACATCGACCGCCGAATGCCGCCCGAATAAGAAGAGGCACCGACTTCGGCGGAAGTCGTGACAGTACCCCCCCTTGACACGCGGCTCCAGCAGCGCGCTGACACCGGCCTCGGGGATGACCCGGAGGGTGAGGTGCAGGACAATCCGGACGAAGACGGTGGAACTCCCGCAGCATAGAAGGGTCCAAAACGTCCTCCACCGGGACCCAGCATCTCTCCTCTGGACCGTACCCCTCCCAGTCCACGAGGTACTGAAGGCCCCTCGCCCGAAGCCTTGAATCCAGTATGGAGCGAACGGAGTACGCCGGGGCCCCCTCGATGTCCAAAGGGGGCGGAGGAAACTCCCACACCTCACACTGCTTGAGCGGGCCAGCCACCACCGGCCTGAGGAGAGACACATGGAACGAGGGGTTAATACGGTAATCGGGGGGAAGCTGTAACCGGTAACTAACCTCGTTCAGTCTTCTCAGGACTTTAAATGGCCCCACAAACCGCTGCCCCAGCTTCCGGCAGGGCAGGCGGAGAGGCAGGTTTCGGGTTGAGAGCAAGACCCAGTCCCCCGGTGCGAACACCGGGGCCTCACTGCGGTGACGGTCTGCGCTGGCCTTCTGGCGCAGCACGGCCTGCTGGAGGTGAACATGGGCGGCATCCCAGGTCTCCTCCGCGCGCCTAAACCAGTCGTTCACCGCAGGAGCCTCGGTCTGACTCTGATACCAAGGCGCCAGAACCGGCTGGTACCCCAGTACACACTGGAAGGGCGAGAGGTTAGTGGAGGAGTGGCGGAGCGAGTTCTGAGCCATCTCGGCCCAGGGCACGAACGCTGCACACTCCCCCGCCGGTCCTGACAATAAGACTGCAGAAACCTACCCACATCCTGGTTCACTCTCTCCACCTGCCCATTACTCTCGGGGTGACGGAAGATGTGCCAGAAGACGTGTGTAAACAAGGCCTCCGCAGTCTGTAGGGCTGTAGGGAGACCGGGCACAGGGAGGAGACGGCAGGACTTGGAAATCCGGTCCACAACAACCAGGATCGTGGTGTTACCCTGTGAGGGAGGAAGATCGGTGAGGAAATCGACTGACAGATGCGACCAAGGCTGTTGTGGAATGAGTAAGGGGTGTAGCTTTACACTGGGCGCACAACGAGCAGGAGGAAACATAAACCCTCACGTCCTTTGCCAAGGTGGGCCACCAGTACTTCCCACAGACAGTGCACCGTCTGACCGATGCCTGGATGACCAGAGGAGGGTGACGTGTGGGCCCAATAGATCAACCGGTCACGGACAGCAGACAGAACGTACAGACGCCCAGCGGAACACTGGAGGGGAGCGGGCTCTGCACGTAACGCCCGCTCAATGTCCGCGTCCAGCTCCCATACTACCGGCGCCACCAGGCAGGAGGTTGGGAGTATGGGGGTAGGATCCATGGGCCGCTCTTCTGTGTCATACAGCCGGGACAGTGTGTCTGCCTTCACATTCTGGGAACCTGGTCTGAAAGAAAGGGTGAAAACAAAATGGGTAAAAAACATGGCCCACCTTGCCTGACGAGGATTCAGTCTCCTCGCTGCCTGGATGTACTTCAGGTTGCGGTGGTCAGTCCAGATGAGAAAAGGGTGTTGAGCCCCCTGTCTCCCCCAATGTCTCCACGCCTTCAATGCCTTGACCACAGCCAACAGCTCCCGGTCCCCCACATCATAGTTTCGCTCTGCCGGGCTGAGCTTCTTCGAGAAGAAGGCACAGGGGCGGAGCTTCGGTGGCGTACCCAAGCGCTGAGAGAGCACGGCTCCTATCCCAGCCTCGGATGCGTCCACCTCCACCGTGAACGCCAAAGAGGGATCCGGATGCGCCAGCACATGAACCGAGGTAAACAGAGCCCTTAGGTGACCTAAAGCCCTGTCCGCCTCAGCCGATCACTGCAAACGCACCAAGCCCCCCTTCAGCAGTGAGGTGATGGGAGCCTCTACCTGACCAAAACCCCGGATAAATCTCCGGTAGTAATTGGCAAACCCTAAAAAAACGCTGCACCTCCTTTACCATGGTGGGAGTCGGCCAATTACGCACAGCTGAAATGCGGTCATTTCTCCATCTCCACCCCTGAGGTGGAAATGCGGTATCCTAGGAAGGAGACGAACTGCTGGAAGAACAGGCATTTCTCAGCCTCGACATACAGCTCATGCTCCAACAGTCGACCAAGCACCTTGCGCACCAAGGACACATGCTCGGCGCATGCAGCGGAGTATATCAGAATGTCATCGATATACACCACTACACCCTGCCCGTACAGGTCCTTGAAAATCTCATCCACAAAGACTTGGAAGACTGATGGAGCATTCATCAACCCGTACGGCATGACGAGGTAGTCATAATGCCCTGAGGTGGTACTGAACGCTGTCTTCCACTCGTCTCCCTCCCGGATACGCACCGGGTTGTAAGTGCTCCTGAGATCTAGTTTAGTGAAGAAGCGCGCCCCGTGCATTAACTCAAATCGCTGTGGCTATGAGAGGTACATTTACATTTAAGTCATTTGGCAGACGCTCTTATCCAGAGCGACTTACAAATTGGTGCATTCACCTTATGATATCCAGTGGAACAACCACTTTACAATAGTGCATCTAAATCTTTTAAGGGGGGGGGGGGGGGTTAGAAGGATTACTTTATCCTATCCTAGGTATTCCTTAAAGAGGTGGGGTTTCAGGTGTCTCCGGACGGTGGTGATTGACTCCGCTGTCCTGGCGTCGTGAGGGAGCTTGTTCCACCATTGGGGTGCCAGAGCAGTGAACAGTTTTGACTGGGCTGAGCGGGAACTGTGCTTCCTCAGAGGTAGGGGGGCCAGCAGGCCAGAGGTGGATGAACGCAGTGCCCTTGTTTGGGTGTAGGGCCTGATCAGAGCCTGAAGGTATGGAGGTGCCGTTCCCTTCACAGCTCCGTAGGCAATCACCATGGTCTTGTAGCGGATGCGAGCTTCAACTGGAAGCCAGTGGAGAGAGCGGAGGAGCGGGGTGACGTGAGAGAACTTGGGAAGGTTGAACACCAGACGGGCTGCGGCGTTCTGGATGAGTTGTAGGGGTTTAATGGCACAGGCAGGGAGCCCAGCCAACAGCGAGTTGCAGTAATCCAAACGGGAGATGACAAGTGCCTGGATTAGGACCTGCGCCGCTTCCTGTGTGAGGCAGGGTCGTACTCTGCGAATGTTGTAGAGCATGAACCTACAGGATCGGGTCACCGCCTTGATGTTAGTGGAGAACGACAGGGTGTTGTCCAGGATCACGCCAAGGTTCTTAGCACTCTGGGAGGAGGACACAAGGGAGTTGTCAACCGTGATGGCGAGATCATGGAACGGGCAGTCCTTCCCCGGGAGGAAGAGCAGCTCCGTCTTGCCCGAGGTTCAGCTTGAGGTGGTGATCCGTCATCCACACTGATATGTCTGACAGACATGCAGAGATGCGATTCGCCGCCTGGTTATCAGAAGGGGGAAAGGAGAAGATTAATTGTGTGTCGTCTGCATAGCAATGATAGGAGAGACCATGTGAGGATATGACAGAGCCAAGTGACTTGGTGTATAGCGAGAATAGAAGAGGGCCTAGAACAGAGCCCTGGGGGACACCAGTGGTGAGAGCGCATGGTGCGGAGACAGATTCTCGCCACGCCACCTGATAGGAGCGACCTGTCAGGTAGGACGCAATCCAAGCGTGGGCCGCGCCGGAGATGCCCAACTCGGAGAGGGTGGAGAGGAGGATCTGATGGTTCACAGTATCAAAGGCAGCAGATAGGTCTAGAAGGATGAGAGCAGAGGAGAGAGAGTTAGCTTTAGCAGTGCGGAGAGCCTCCGTGACACAGAGAAGAGCAGTCTCAGTTGAATGCCCAGTCTTGAAACCTGACTGATTAGGATCAAGAAGGTCATTCTGAGAGAGATAGCAGGAGAGCTGGCCAAGGACGGCACGTTCAAGAGTTTTGGAGAGAAAAGAAAGAAGGGATACTGGTCTGTAGTTGTTGACATCGGAGGGATCGAGTGTAGGTTTTTTCAGAAGGGGTGCAACTCTCGCTCTCTTGAAGACGGAAGGGACGTAGCCAGCGGTCAAGGATGAGTTGATGAGCGAGGTGAGGTAGGGGAGAAGGTCTCCGGAAATGGTCTGGAGAAGAGAGGAGGGGATAGGGTCAAGTGGGCAGGTTGTTGGGCGGCCGGCCGTCACAAGACGCGAGATTTCATCTGGAGAGAGAGGGGAGAAAGAGGTCAAAGCACAGGGTAGGGCAGTGTGAGCAGGACCAGCGGTGTCGTTTGACTTAGCAAACGAGGATCGGATATCGTCAACCTTCTTTTCAAAATGGTTGACGAAGTCATCCGCAGAAAGGGAGGAGGGGGGGGAGGGGGAGGAGGATTCAGGAGGGAGGAGAAGGTAGCAAAGAGCTTCCTAGAGTTAGAGGCAGATGCTTGGAATTTAGAGTGGTAGAAAGTGGCTTTAGCAGCAGAGACAGAAGAGGAGAATGTAGAGAGGAGGGAGTGAAAGGATGCCAGGTCCGCAGGTAGCGGGTAACTGTACGTCACAGTGATCTGGTTAAGGGCTCGATAGTCAATACACGGACACAGACCTCCCTCCTTCACAAAAAATAAACTCGAGGAGGCGGGTGAAGTGGAGGACCGAATGTACCCCTGACGCAGAGATTTGGAGACATATGTCTCCATAGTGGCCGTTTCCGCCTGTGACAGGGGATACACGTGACTCCTGGGAAGTGCGGCGTCTACCTGAAGGTTTATCGCACAATCCCCCCGACGATGGGGTGGTAATTGAGTCGCCTTCTTCATAGAGAAGGCGAGAGCCAAATCGGAATATTTGGGGGGAATGAGCATGGTGGAGACCTGGTCTGGACTTTCCACCGTAGTAGCACCAATGGAAACCCCCAAACACCTCCCCAAGCACTCTCGCGACCACCCCGTGAGAGCCCTCCGTTGCCATGAAACAGTGGAGTCATGACAGGCTAACCAGGGAAGGCCTAGCACCACGGGAAACGCAGGAGAGTCAATGAGGAAGAGACTGATTCTCTCCCTGTGACCCCCTTGCGTCACCATGACCAAAGGAGTGGTGGCCTCCTTGATAAAGCCGGACCCAAATGGTCGACTGTCCAACGCGTGAACTGGAAAGGGCCTAACCACTGGAACAATGGGGATCCCTAAACTATGGGCAAATGCTCTGTCGATAAAATTCCCAGCTGCGCCTGAATCGACGAGCGCCTTATGCTGGGAATGCGGTGAAAACTCAGGAAAGTTGGCTTGCAAAAACAGGTGGGCAACAGAGGGCTGTGGGTGAGAATGGTGCAAGCTGACCTGGGATGACGCCAGAGCGCTCTGTCTGCTGCCTCAAGCCCCAGAGGAACCAACCTGACACCGACCGGCAGTGTGACCTCTGCAGCCACAGATGGTGCACGTGAAGGCCCCCCCCTCCGGCCTCCCTGAGCGCAGCAGCCCCCAGCTCCATAGGCACCGGAGCAGTGGTGCTGGGAGATGGAACCAACAGAGCCGCATCTGAACGTCCGCGGGTGACCAGCATGTTATCCAGCAGGACGGAAAGGTCCACCAGCTGGTCAAAGGTGAGGGTGGTGTCTGTGCAGGCCAACTCCCGACGGACATCCTCGCGCAAGCTGCAGCGATAGTGGTTGATAAGGGCCCTGTCGTTCCATCCTGTTCCGGCGGCCAGGGTCCGGAATTCCAGGGCGAACTCCTGGGTTCTCCTCGTCCCCTGCCTCAGGTGGAAGAGATGTTCACCCACCGCTCTACCCTCGGGCGGGTGATCGAAGACTGCCGGAAGCGGCGGGTGAACTCCTCGAAGTGATCCAGCGCCTCATCTCCTTCTTCCCACACGACGTTAGCCCGCTCCAGGGCTTTCCCCGAGGGGCACGAGATGAGGGCGGACACCCTCTCACGTCCCGAAGGAGCCGGGTGGGCGGTCCCCAGATACAGGTCCAGCTGCAGCAGGAACCGCTGGCAGCATGCCGCCGTCCCATCAAACTCCCTGGGAAGGGCGAGACGAATCCCACTGGGACCGGGTGCAGTGGAGGCGAGTAGTGGAGACCCCTGTTGTGCTGGTGGGGGCGCTGGAGGGACTCCCTGTCTCTCCCAGTGGTCCATAGTCCGGACGACGCGGTCCATGACAGAGCCGAGATGGTGAAGCATCGCCGCGTGCTCCCGGATGCGCTCCTCTACCCCCACAACGGGGGCACCCACTCCTGCTGACTCCATTGGTCAGTGTGGAATTCTGTAATGGGGTGAGTGACTGGTTGCCGGGAAGTCAGGCGCAGGAGAGCAGAGATGGGTGATAACAGGAGAACTTTAATATACACCTTGGCCCAAAGGCACAGGCGAGGCAGCACAAAGCACAACCACGGTAACATGAACTGGATTAAACAAAACAAACAAACCTAGGTTTGAAACAAACCTAGCGCAAGCCAGCCTGTGGCGTAACATCCTACACAAAGAACAATTCCACACACAGACATGGGGGAAACAGAAGGTAATATACATTTAGTCTGATGAGGGAATGTGAATCAGGTGTGTGGGAAAACAAGTCAAAACAAATGAAAGGTGGAGCGGCGATGGCTAGAAGACCGGTGACGTCGATCGCCGAACGAACAAGGAGAGGGACCGACTTCGGCGGAAGTCGTGACAACAAGGCAGTTAACCCACTGTTCCTAGGCCGTCATTGTAAATAAGAATTTGTTCTTAACTGACTTGACTAGTTAAAGGTTAAATTAAAAATATATATAGAAACTGATAAACACAGATACAAAATCAAGGTGACTTACAAAGATGAGGACCAACAGCAAGAGAGGGAGTGCAGTGATGTAGTGAATCTGAAAAGACACATATCCCGAAAGCATGATTGTGTATGTACTACATGCATATGCTAAAAGAAAGGAACGAGGTGGGTAGATAACTGTGTCATTGTAGCGAAGTATTTATGAACAAAAAATATATTTTAAATGTTTTGTTCATTTTTGTGCTATTATCTATACAATAAGCCATAATTGATTTTGGCCCAATAGGCCTGGCATATTCCCACGTTCAAGAAGCTTTACGTTTTCATTGGGTTATTTTGCCTAAAAATCTTTAGGCCTACCTACAGAAAAATAAACAATACTGCATCTCCGCCCAGCCTTGTGAGAGTGGCCAAAAGGGTGTTTTGCATCCCCATTGGCTCTGCAAGTGTGGAGAGGATATTCTCCACTGCTGGCCTGCTCTGCAGGCACCGTCTCATAAGCCTGAAACCACGGACTGGCAAAACTGGTGATTCTAGAAATAAATTCAAAAGGCACTAATAAGTAATTTTTTGTTTAATTTTGTATTTAATTCTAAGTAAGTCATTGCCTATATACGCACAATTTATAGACTACATAGATTTAATACAACAAAATGTTGTTAAAATGCTGAGTGCTTTATGTCCCTACCAGCCTATTGTATCACACTCGCAAATGCTTCACAACATATTTCTTTTTAGGCTATAGCCTTGAAATATTATAAATAATATAGTCTAAATAATTCATCTTCGTTTCTTCTTAGGCTCCCTGTCTGGCTCCTGACCTATTTAGAGTGTTTATATGCTGTTTAATATGACATGTATTATATTTGAAATAATGTGTGCTTCTTACATTCACCTTTTAATGTTTATTCAAATACTGTACTTTTCATTCAAATCATATGGTTTGGTTTCAATACTTCAAAACCAAATGGTCCAGGGAGTCACAAAAATAGATGGGTGTTGGTCAAATTATGATTTTAATGAATGGAACAAATTCAGAGCTGCAGTTTTTTCACATCCAGAGCGATAAGTGGGACTTCCAACCACTCAACTCTGCTCACATACTCTGGGTGCCACACACTTAGGAAAATTACAATTGGCTCAGAACAGGGCAGCACGGCTGGCCATTAAATGTACACAGAGAGTTAACATTAATAATATGTATGTCAATCTCTCCTGGCACAAAGTGGAGGAGAGATTGACTTCATCACTACTTGTTTTTGTAAGAAGTGTTGACAAGCTGAATGCACCAAGCTGTCTGTTTAAACTACTAACACACAGCTCGGACACCCATGCATACACCACAAGACATGCCACCAGAGGGCTCTTCACAATCCCCATGTCCAGAACAGACTATCGGAGGCGCACAGTACTACCTAGAGTCAAGCATTAGAGTCAGATTTAAAAATACATCTTATGGAACAGCGGGGACTGTGACGAGACACACACACAGGCACAGACACGCATACGCACACACGCTAGCACATGCACTCTACACACACATAGTAATATTTTTGTATGGTGGTATTAAACATTTTGTATTGTAGATATGTAATAATTTAAGATGTACTGTTTAATATTTTGTTTTATGTGTGATATAAGTGCATTAATGTGTTTGGACCCCAGGAATAGTAGCTGGTGCCTTGGCTAATGGAGATCCCTAAAAAATACAAATACAAATGTGGTTGCTGAAAATACTGTTGAAGAATATCCTCGTAGTTGCAATGACTTGTCATGGCAGCCATTTCTGCAGACATGCAGAGTCAAAGTCAGCGCTTACACGATGCTAGAATTGTGTTAGGTGTGCGGTTGACACTGGTGAAATTGTAGCCAGTATTAAATTGCTAGGTAGTTCCCACTAAACACTGACAGACAGCAACATCTATTGGACGTCTTTTTTTGATGCTGTCCAGACCGGTTGATTTTTGGTCTATGTTTGGTTCAGATTTGGTCTGGACCGGCTTTGATTTGCCCCAAACATTGACCTCTATAATTAGTTCAGATTTGGTTCAGTCTGGTATAGTGTACTGTATTGTACCCTTACTATCCTACTCTAATGCACTCTACTCTGCTGAACTAAACTGTACTGAATTAAACTATACTGTGCTCTACTGAATTAAACTCTACTGTACTCAATTGTACTCTACTGACTAAAAATCTACTGTCCTGTACCGTACTCTACTGTACTTAACTGTGCCGTACTGTGCTGTTGAAACGGGGGGAGGTGTTGGCAGTGTGAATGTTGTTTTACATTTACATTTTGGTCATTCAGCAGACACTCTTATCCAGAGTGATTAGTCAGTGCATTCAAATAAAAATACAACATATCACAGTCATAGTAAGAAAAAAAGACTTATGTAACCGTTACTGTGAATGTTATTGTAGTTGAGGTTGTCTGTTGATTTTATGTAGGTTGGACAACATTGAACCTCATCACTGACAGTTTAAAGTTTTAAATATTACATGTTGCAATCTTTTGTTGGTTCCCATGACCAGACCAGACAACACCCTTCCAACCCTCTTTCTCCAAATCCCCATTTAACCCACCTGAAGATGACAGATGCACATTCACACTGCCAACACCACCCCTCCTTTGATATCAATGGTTAGCGCACATGACACAAGTCATGTTGAGACAGAGTATGCCGACTATGGGCCACAGGAATAATTCAAGGCTCCCCAGTTACTAGAACAGTTTTGGTTAAAATACAGAAATTACAATGATTCAGCCCCGTTTAACAGATTCAGAGCATAACCCTGAAACAGAATCCAAGGAAGTTACAGTACAGCTTCACAATGAATGCCTCCAGAACACTAACATACAAGTTTGGTTAAGCAGATTCACCACCGTCAAGTCAACAGCTAGGAGGGTCCTAGACAAACACCGGGGCATTCAGTTAAGACCGGACCCAACTGGAGTAGGCAGTGTCCAACAACGCTCAAGCACCATCAAGCTGGGGAACAACAGGGGCTCCGTCCACTACTACGGCATGCCCAAGCTGTGCAGGAACTGCAACCAACTGGGCCACAGCCACCATCTGTAAAGACAACCATTCCACCTCAGACTGTACCTCCACACGACCCTGCAACCTGTGCGAGAAAGGGGGCCAACACCACCAACCCCAACCCCACTAACCCAAATCTCAACCCAAATCTCAACCCTACCAACCCCCCATCCCCTCCACCAGTCAAAGACACAGACCATCCCACAGACACCATCCAACCCACCACCCAAGACGTCCCAGAAACGGCCCCCACCCAAGACGCCCCCCCCCCAATTACTTTACTCCTCCAACAGTCAAGAAGAAGAACCATAAAGGCCAGAACACACAGAATCCAAACCACAGACGAAAAACGGGAAAGGAAGACAAAATAACACACCAGCAAAGCCAGCACGCAGTCCCCCGAAGTCCCCCACCCCCTCAGAGGTACCGCCTCTCACTCCCAGACCATTCCACATACCACTCTCTATCTCCCCACCACCCTTTACCAGACCTGATCCCTCCACTCTAGCCCCCATAGGCCCAGATCCATCTCCATGGCCCTAAAGGCATCTACAGAGAACAAATAGGTGGGGCCTATGGAGCGTAGCACAGTGTTGCAATGTCGTTTTTTGTCACAAAAGAGGCTGCTCCTTGAAATACGTTCCGGCATTCGATGCAGTTTTATTCTACCTGGAGATTGAGACCTGAGGTAGCATTTACTTTCGTTGCAGTGGGGGCAGTGTTGTCGCATGGTTGCGGGATCTGATCTATAGGCTACATAGGCTATTCATCAAAGTAGCCTATTTTGCATTGATAAACAAATAAACTCAGCAAAAAGAGAAACATCCCTTTTTCAGGTCCCTGTTTTTCAAAGATAATCCGTAAAATCCAAATAACGTCACAGATCTTCATTGTAAAGGGTTTATCCTGTTTGGGATAGGGGGCAGTATTTTCACAGTCGGATGAAAAACGTACCCAAATTAAACTTGTTACTACTCTTGCCCAGAAACTAGAATATGCATATTATTAGTAGATTTGGATAGAAAACACTCTGAAGTTTCTAAAACTGTTTGAATGGTATCAGTGAGTATAACAGAACTCATATGGCAGGCAAACACCTGAGAAAAATTCAACCAGGAAGTGGAGGATCTGAGAAATGTAGTTCTTTCTAGTCCCTTTCAAAACTACAGTATCTGTGGGGTCACGTTGCACTTCCATTGGCTTCCATTGGCTGTCAAAAGCCTTCAGAAAGTTGTTTGAGCATTCTCCTGTCACTGGGCAGAGTATAGTAGCTCAGTCACTGAGTGGACTGCCTGGGGACAAAGAGATTGGATATGCGCGGTCCCGCGAGCACGCTGTTCTTTCTTTTTCTCCTTGAATGAATACGTTATTGTTCGGTTGGAATATTATCGCAAGTTTACGTTAAAAATACCATAAAGACTGATTTTAAACAGTGTTTGACATGCTTCTAAGTACGGTAATGGAACATTTTGACTTTTTGTGTCTCGAATTGCGCTCGCGCGTTAGCCTTTGGATAGTGACCTGAACGCACGAACAAAACGGAGGTATATGGACATAAATATGGATTATTTCGAACAAAAACAACATTTCTTGTGGAAGTAGCAGTCCTGGGAGTGCATTCTGATGAAGATCAGCAAAGGTAAGAGCATATTTATAATACTAATTCTGAGTTTAGGTGACCCCGAACTTGGCGGGTGTCTGTATCGCTTGCTGTGATGGCAAGCTATGTACTCAGAATATTGAAAAATGTGCTTTCTCCGTAAAGCTATTTTAAAATCTGACACAGTGGTTGCATAAAGGAGTACTGTATCTATAATACTTAAAATAATGTATTTTGTCAACGTTTATGATGAGTATTTTTGTAAATTCACTGGAAGTTTTTGGTGGGATACATCACGCGCCAATGTAAAATGCTGTTTTTGGATAGAAATATGAACTTTATCGAACAAAACATACATGTATTGTGTAACATGATGTCCTAGGAGATCTGATGAAGATCGTCAAAGGTTAGTGCTTCATTTTGCTATGTTTTGGGTTTTTGTGACATATATCCTTGCTTGGAAAATGGCTGTGTGGTTATTTTTGTCTATGTACTCTCCTAACATAATCTAATGTTTTGCTTTCGCTGTAAAGCCTTTTTGAAATCAGACAATGTGGTTGGATTAAGGAGAAGTGTATCTTTTAAAATGGTGTAAAATAGTTGTATGTTTGACAAATTGAAATTATTAGATTTGAGGTTTTGTATTTCGCGCCATGCTGTTCCATTGGATGTTGGCTCCGCTAGCGGAACGTCTGTCCTCAACAGGTTTTAAACACTGTTTCCCATGCTTGTTCAATGAATCATAAACAATTAATGAACATGCACCTGTGGAACGGTCGTTAAGACACTAACAACTTACAGACGGTAGGCAATTAAGGTCACAGTTATGGCAACTTAGGACACGAAAGAGGCCTTTCTACTGTCTCTGAAAAACAACAAAATAAAGATGCCCAGGGTCCCTACTCATCTGTGTGAACGTGCCTTAGGCATGCTTCAAGGAGGCATGAGGACTGCAGATGTGGCCAGGGCAATAAATTGCAATGTCCGTACTGTGAGACGCCTAAGACAGCGCTTCAGGGAGACAGGACGGACAGCTGATCGTCCTCGCAGTGGCAGACCATGTGTAACAACACATGCACAGGATCGGTACATCTGAACATCACATCTGCCGGACAGGTACAGGATGGCATAACAACTGCCCGAGTTACACCAGGAAAGCACAATCCCTCCATCAATGCTCAGACTGTCCTTAACTGGCTGAGAGAGGCTGGACTGAGGGCTTGTAGGCCTGTTGTGAGGCAGATCCTCACCCAACATCACTGGCAACAACGTCGCCTATGGGCACAAACCCACCGTCGCTGGACCAGACAGTACTGGCAAAAAGTGCTCTTCACTGACGAGTCGCGGTTTTGTCTCACCAGGGGTGATGGTCAGATTCGCGTTTATCATCGAAGGAATGAGCATTACACCGAGGCCTGTACTCTGGAGCAGGTTTGATTTGGAGGTGGAGGGTCCGTCATGGTCTGGGGTGGTGTATCACAGCATCATCGGACTGAGCTTGTTGTCATTGCAGGCAATCGCAACGCCGTGCATTACAGGAAGACATCCTTCTCCCTCATGTGGTACTCTTCCTGCAGGCTCATCCTGACATGACCTTCCAGCATGACAATGCCACCAGCCATACTGCTTGCTCTGTGCGTGATTTCCTGCAAGACAGGAATGTCAGTGTTCTGCCATGGCCAGTGTTGGATCGGAGGGTGAGGGCTAGGGCCATTCCCGCAGAAATGTTTGGGAACTTGCAGGTGCCTTGGTGGAAGAATGGAGTAACATCTCACAGCAAGAACTGGCAAATCTGGTGCAGTCCATGAGGAGGAGATGCAGTGCAGTACTTAATGCAGCTGGTGGCCACACCAGATACTGACTGTTACTTTTGATTTTGATCCCCCCTTTGTTCAGGGACACATCGTTCCATTTCTGTTAGTCACATGTCTGTGGAACTTGTTCAGTTTATGTCTCAGTTGTTGAATCTTATTAAGTTCATACAAATATTTACACATGTTAAGTTTGCTGAAAATGAACGCAGTTGACAGTGAGAGGACGTTTCTTTTTTTGCTGAGTTTATATTCTCAGCGACTGTTCAAACAATAAACCAAACAACATTGTAGCCTTATAGAATCAGCCCCAAATATATTTTGCTTATAAGTGATAACATTATTCTAGGCTAAAACAGTTTTTTCTCATAGAAAAAATGTATGACATTCTATTTTTGCTGATATGGAAGCAAATACATTAAAGCAGCAAATCAAATTAGGATAATGTTGTAGGTTACACTGGCAAGTATAAGAATATTTGCTAGGGCATATTATTTAATTATAAATCTGATTATTTCACATGTTGATGTGGGAAGCTAAAAGGCCAGCTAGCTTGCAGTGTTGAGCCAACTTGCTAGCAAGGGAAGACAAGACAATACTCCTCTTTTGCTTTCACCACAAATGAAAAGACAACAAGAAAACCCAAGAATCCATCCAGAAATGTATTTTGTTTAGAAGTACTAATAACGTGTGATTAAAAGGCTATTGTTAAATGGTAGAACCTGCTGTAGCCAACTTGTTAACGTTAGCCATGTGACTTTTTCTCCATGACCAAAACATGACGTTCTACTGTGGGAAAGAATACACAAGCAACATATCAAACTGGGATAATGTTTTAGGTTACACCTGCAAGTATAAGAATATTTACCAGGGCATATATTTTTTTTGTATTAATCTGATTATTTTACATGGAGATGTTGGAAGCTAAAAAAGCTAGATAGCTTGCTATGTTTTTAGCCAGGCTAAAGCAAGCTAGCAAGGGAAAGTGATTAGTCCTTGTTGTTTAGAAAATTAAAAGACAAAAATAAAAGCTTTGTTATTGCCCACTTTTGAATGGGAATGGGACCGGCGAGGATATCATGTTACCAAAAGGTTTGCACTACTCCAAAAATCCAACTGCAACCACGTGCATGCACGCACGTGGATCAACGGAGTGGGGGTTGTAGTAATCTTTACTGCCCCTGACCACCCTTAACCGTATAGTCCTTACAGGCCCAGATCCCTCCTCCCTGTTCCCTACTGCCCTTGACCCCCCCCCCCCCCCCCCACCCCCCCACGGCCCCTGAACCCACACAGCAGCAAACCAGCCAGCCTCAGTCCAGGCCCCCTGGACCCTGAGAGCTGACTTCACCCCTTCCATCAACCCACATCCCACCACCCAGTCAGTACAGGTGGCCACCAAGCAGTCAGTGGAGAGGTGGGTCAAGACCCAGCAAAATGCTTGTGTTCAAGCTCCAACAGTGCAGTAATACCTAGCAATAAAAATGTTTTTAAACAAATATACACACATAATCTGCAACAGAATGACCAACCCCGGACCCCCCAATAACCCATCACCATTACCAAGACAATACCCCCAGAACTGGAAGACAGACCTTGGAGGGCTGTTCATGGCAGCCTCCCTTTCCCAAACAGACGGCACAATGTACTTACAGAGAACTGCCCCACGGAAGCACCAAAAGGCATCTACCACCAGTTTGTTAGTGCTCCATGGCCAAGCGGGCCGAGGCCCTGTTTCTTTCCCTCCATCCTCCAGCCTCCAGCGTCAAGCTTCACTGCCGCATCCTTCAACTGCCCAGGCAAATGGACATACTCTCCACCCCCCCTCCCCCCTCTCTTCCTCCCTCTACTTCTCTACCAAACACCAGACCTTCACCCGGAGCGAGCAGACCACCGTGTACTGCCACCACTGACTCCCGGTCTAGGGCTCCGTTGTGTGTTTGCTTGCTCCTCAGGTTGTCCTTTCTTTCCTCTGCAGATCCAGCACCAATTCAGATCCCCGTTTCCAGCACAAGTCCTAACACCAGACCACTAGACGAGGCTTGGAGGAGGGACCAAAGATCGGACCTTGTGCCGCATCCGGAGCAAGCAGGCCACAGGGGAGTGCCACCACTGATCTCTGGGTCTAGGGCTTCCTTGTGTGTCTGCTTGCTCCTCAGGTTGTCCTTCCTCCTCTCTGCAAATCAAGCACCAGCACCAATCCAGATCATGGTTTCCAGCACCATGGTCCAGGAGAAACTGTAATCCATTGTTTAGTTCTCTTTAAACAGCCACTACAAGCTTCAGCTAACTTTAGGGACCACAAGCTAACAATCAATGGAAATGATGGGGGCATGTGAGCATGTTTTTTTATTGCCAAATCACCTTTAAGTAACATCAAACCAAATATGGTGTTGATTTGAATTGATTTCAGGTGATAGACATATGTTTTTTATAACTTGCTCACATGCCCCCATCAGTTCCATTGATTGTTAGCTTGTGGTGGCTAAGGTTAGCTGAAGTTTGTAGTAGCTTTTTAAAGGAAACTGCACCCTGGATTACATTTTCTCTTGGCCAATAGACTACTTTCAGGGTGAGGAACCATGTAACATCAAGTTGTAAAATAGTCAAGTAGGTTGTTTTCTTTATATATTGTTGATATTTTTCTTTTCCTTTTGATGACTGATTCGTTTTTTTACTCTTATTTAGTTGCTTATTATTTACTAAACTTTTGACTTATTGAATGCATGATTTTCCTTAAATTTTATCTAAGCTGTTTGAAATTTGAGTTTGCATTGATTTAATGTACAATGAAATAAAATTACCTTCAGTTGGTTCCCCTTTCATATATTAAATGGATTGAAAACAAGATATTTTAATATAATGCTTATTTAATTGAGAAAGTGCTGTTGAAGTTTGGCCGTAAAATCAATGACCAAAAAAGCTGTATTTTCAGCG
Source organism: Salmo salar (assembly GCF_965601325.2). Classification (NCBI taxonomy): domain Eukaryota; kingdom Metazoa; phylum Chordata; class Actinopteri; order Salmoniformes; family Salmonidae; genus Salmo; species Salmo salar. The sequence goes on along the minus strand of NC_138310.1, from coordinate 11,385,662 downwards.
TATGTAAATTACATCTTTTTAACTTTCATTCAGAACCGAAAATGAACCTGATTTCAACGTACGGAAAATATACTGCTCAAAAAAATAAAGGGAACACTTAAACAACACAATGTAACTCCAAGTCAATCACACTTCTGTGAAATCAAACTGTCCACTTAGGAAGCAACACTGATTGACAATAAATTTCACATACTGTTGTGCAAATGGAATAGACAACAGGTGGAAATTATAGGCAATTAGCAAGACACCCCCAATAAAGGAGTGGTTCTGCATGTTGGGACCACAGACCACTTCTCAGTTCCTATGCTTCCTGGCTGATGTTTTGGTCACTTTTGAATGCTGGCGGTGCTTTCACTCGAGTGGTAGCATGAGACGGAGTCTACAACCCACACAAGTGGCTCAGGTAGTGCAGCTCATCCAGGATGGCACATCAATGCGAGCTGTGGCAAGAAGGTTTGCTGTGTCTGTCAGCGTAGTGTCCAGAGCATGGAGGCGCTACCAGGAGACAGGCCAGTACATCAGGAGACATGGAGGAGGCCGCAGGACGGCAACAACCCAGCTGCAGGACCGCTACCTCCGCCTTTGTGCAAGGAGGAGCAGGAGGAGCACTGCCAGAGCCCTGCAAAATGACCTCCAGCAGGCCACAAATGTGCATGTGTCTGCTCAAACGGTCACATGCACATGGCGCCCTGTGCTCTTCACAGATGAAAGCAGGTTCACACTGAGCACATGTGACAGACGTGACAGAGTCTGGAGACGCCGTGGAGAACGTTCTGCTGCCTGCAACATCCTCCAGCATGACCGGTTTGGCGGTGGGTCAGTCATGGTGTGGGGTGGCATTTCTTTGTGGGGCCGCACAGCCCTCCATGTGCTCGCCAGAGGTAGCCTGACTGCTATTAGGTACCGAGATGAGATCCTCAGACCCCTTGTGAGACCATATGCTGGTGCGGTTGGCCCTGGGTTCCTCCTAATGCAAGACAATGCTAGACCTCATGTGGCTGGAGTGTGTCAGCAGTTCCTGCAAGAGGAAGGCATTGATGCTATGGACTGGCCCGCCCGTTCCCCAGACCTGAATCCAATTGAGCACATCTGGGACATCATGTCTCGCCCCATCCACCAACACCACGTTGCACCACAGACTGTCCAGGAGTTGACGGATGCTTTAGTCCAGGTCTGGGAGGAGATCCCTCAGGAGACCATCCACCACCTCATCAGGAGCATGCCCAGGCGTTGTAGGGGGGTCATACAGGCACGTGGAGGCCACACACACTACTGAGCCTCATTTTGACTTGTTTTAAGGACATTACATCAAAGTTGGATCAGCCTGTAGTGTGGTTTTCCACTTTAATTTTGAGTGTGACTCCAAATCCAGACCTCCATGGGTTGATGAATTGGATTTCCATTGATTATTTTTGTGTGATTTTGTTGTCAGCACATTCAACTATGTAAAGAAAAAAGTATTTAATAAGATTATTTCATTCATTCAGATCTAGGATGTGTTATTTTAGTGTTCCCTTTATTTTTTTGAGCAGTGTACATACTTTAAACACCCAGAAAATACATATTTTCACCTTTCATTCAGAACTTGAAATTAACCTAACTTCAATGTCTGCAAAATATGCCTTTTAGAAGTATTTTCAATGCCGTTATGCTTACTAGGTTAGCTGTGGCATGCTAGCAGCAGAGCCATTGGCTAGTGAAGTCACCTTCCTTGAACTCTAAATGCCGGTATCCTGGACACAGATTAAGCCTAGTCCTGGACTAAAATGGATTTTCAATGGAGATTCTCTATTGAGTATGTTTTTTAGTCCAGGCCTAGGCTTAATCTGTGTCTAGGAAACCAGCCTTAAAAAGTCAACTTTCTCTCATATAGTGCCAGACCACAGTAATTACTTGATCTGTCAGCTAACATGGTTGGCATGTGTGTTGACCATACCTGGTTCAACCCCAGTTCAGGGCAGACATGGAAGGAACTGCTGGGGTTGCTGTGGGAGACGTAAAAGTTGTAGCCGATGTGAATTCACTAGTTAAGTTAGATGTGGAGTCATTGTCCAGTATCATTGTTTTATGCAAGAATAAAGTGTCACAACTCAAGTAGCTGAAGACGAAGAGATACCTTAAACCCAGACTTAGACCACAAACCCACACCAGGGTGGGTATAATTTATGGATCGTTCCAACAGGAATCTGTTCTAAAAACTTTGTAAAGTACAAGGATGCCAACAAACAACGCATACAAAGTAGCATGATCAATTCACCTAGTTAACTAGCTGCCGAATAGGCATCAACTCACCACGTATCTTGTACTTAATGTTTGTCCATAGGCTACCAGAGTGAGGACAGACATTTTTTTGGAATAAACGTGGTGAGTGAAAAATGTAATTAAATTGCCCGCTCCCTACCCGGTACCTTAACTTTGTATGAGTTGTTTGTTGGCAACCTTGTTATTTACTCTGTTTTTGGAACAGATTCCTATTGGAATATTTCACAAATTATACCCAACTCACTGAATAGCAGGCAAGTGATTGCTTTGCAATGCATTCCAAACCACTCATTGCTGAATTTGCGATGTCCAACTTGTTGTGTAATGTTTAAGTCTAATGGCCGATGAGCACCGATACATTTTAATTTCTCTTCATAATTTGTCTTCATATGACAAGGATTGGAAAGGATTCACTAGTATATTGTCCACTTGATTCATGATGATGACTGCTATCTAAGATTTTGAAAGTATGTTGACATGATTAGTCCAATCAAAGCTATGGTAGATATTTTTTATTTTTTTATTTCACCTTTATTTAACCAGGTAGGCTAGTTGAGAACAAGTTCTCATTTGCAACTGCGACCTGGCCAAGATAAAGCAAAGCAGGTCGACACATATAACAACACAGAGTTACACATGGAATAAACAAACATACAATCAATAATACAGTAAAAAAAAGGATATATACAGCATGTGCAAATGAGGTAGGATAAGGGAGGTAAGGCAATAAATAGGCCATGGTGGCAAAGTAATTACAATATAGCAATTAAACACTGGAATGGTAGAATGTGCAGAAGATGAATGTGCAAGTAAAGATACTGGGGTGCAAAGGAGCAAGATAAATAAATAAATAACAGCATGGGGATGTGGTAGATTGGATGGACTATTTACAGATGGGCTATGTACAGGTGCAGTGATCTGTGAGCTGCTCTGACAGCTGGTGCTTAAAGCTAGTGAGGGAGGTAAGAGTCTCCAGCTTTAGTGATTTTTGCAGTTCGTTCCAGTCACTGGCAGCAGAGAACTGGAAGGAAAGGCAGCCAAAGGAAGAATTGGCTTTGGGGGTGACCAGTGAGATATACCTGCTGGAACGCGTGCTACGAGTGGGTGCTGCTATGGTGACTAGTGAGCTGAGATAGACCGGGGCTTTACCTAGCAGAGACTTGTAGATGACCTGGAGCCAGTGGGTTTGGCGTCGAGTATGAAGCGAGGGCCAGCCAACGAGAGCATACAGGTCGCAGTGGTGGGTAGTATATGGGGCTTTGGTGACAAAACAGATGACACTGTGGTAGACTGCATCCAATTTGTTGAGTAGAGCGTTGGAGGCTATTTTGTAAATGACATCGCCGATAATGTAATTTGATGTCCTTTTATCTGTGGCCAATGACCTTGAGCCTTCTTGGATGGGCCCTTCTAATGTAACTCTATGGCAGCACCCAAGGTGCTTCCATTTTCGAGCTCTCCCAGTAGATTTTGCAGTGATGTTGTCCCCATGAGTGACAGAACACTGAGCCAATCACGGCGCAACTAGAATACATTACCAACCCCCTACGCTCCATATTTTCAGCTGGCTGCCCCACCACTACAGAAAGCACTGCGCTAGGATGAAGCACATGTATTTTGGAGCTGCCTTACTCAAGAAAGAAAAAAAATAGACCATGTTTGTATATGGCTTTATTAACTCAATGATTCATAATTATTCTTTTTACATTGTTTGCAAACTGATATGTGATGCGTATTAACGCCAAAATAGCATGCAAAAAAAACACAAAATGTTTTATTTTTAGCTAAACAGGTGTATTTAAAAAATAAAAATAAATTGTATGTTGTTATTTTGGCGTTAATACGCGTCACATAACAGAATGACGGGTCGCCACTGCACTTACTACAGAATCGTTTATGTTTTATTTTCAACTATTTATTGAAATGGTGCATCATGTCAAATTAGGGCATAGGCTTCACTAAAGTTGTACAACCCACTGTAGCGCATGAGGCTATTTCAAATTCGTAATAGGCAAATACCAGAAAAACTTCACCTGCCAAATAAAACATTTCTTAAACACTGCACATTCTTCTTTAGTTTTAACATTCAGATCTTGCTGGGATTCTCATCCGTTGACAGACTGGTGAAAAGAAAAGTCGCGTGTACCTTCAGGTCTCACCTTCTAGGGGTCCTTAGGTACATTTATTGTGTTCTAAAATGCCTAAATAAAATCCATACATTACAATAGAAAGTATGCCATATTTCATTGTCCGTAAATATGGGTTTACATTAAAGATATCCGTATCAAATGCAATGCGCCAGGCTTTTGTTTAAAAGAATGTAACGCCCACATATGCCACACTATAAACAGGCATATCCAGAGACGCCTATATACCCAGAGTCTTAGCGTGACCTCTACTGCAGTTGAAAACACTTGGGAACCGAGCTTGAATGAATTGGTCATTGAAATATAATTGCAGCAGTTTGATTTATAAATTAATTAATCTTAAATATCACCAACTTCAGAAAGGCTTATGTGCTCCGCGCCGCTCGATTTCCGACTCGGGGAGCTTAGTGTGACAGTTGTCGGCGTTAAGTCCATTTCAACACAACTACATCAACATGGTGAGTATTCTGTGTCACGGCAAGCTTACCATTTATACCAGTTAGCCGTTAGCTTGATATCAGAGAGCAACAAGCTAACTAGCTAGATAATATTACACATCGGCTGCAGCACTAGCTCTTGATGCAGAACTTTCTAATATATACTGAAGTTTCAATCAGATGTAATATTGCATGTTTAGTTCCAAGTCATGCATTCAGTTCCTGTGCTAGCTACCTAACGTTATCTAGGTAGCTGACGTTAGGTTAGCAAGTTAGCTACCTACCGGCAGGTAGCTATCGAACCTCAGACACCTGTGCAGTGAACTCCAATTAGTTACGATTACTAGCTAGCCAATGTTTTTATCCATCTTATTCTGACAACTACTTAGATTGCTGGAGAATTTGGCGCTCGTGATGTTCAGCGAACAACCTTGCTAGCTTGCCATGTTCACTTTGCCTATGTCAATCATTGAGAATGTGCAGCTAGGGAAAGGTGTTTCTCACCTCTAGATAGAACACTCGTTTTGACCTCAGAATGCCCTCCGTGAGGTGGTATGCTTGTGGGTTATTTTCTAACTTGCCATGTTGTGATATTGCAGTTGATCAGCAATACACAGTATGTCCCTCGTACTTTTTTGCCTCTTATAATATTATGGTACTGGTAATGCTTGCTAAATCCCCAGGGCAATCTGTTAAGAATGAGTTTAAACTCCTCAAGTTATACGTTGTATGGCACCGAATGTACAAACGATGTAACATAAAAGTAGGATCAGATACCGTACAATCCCTTGGCATGTTCTAAAATGAACTACCGAAGACCGAACAGTACAATTTATAACATTCTGAATAGGAAGATGGGCCTACCATCTCTGATCTAAATGTAGATTTACTATTGATGTCCATTTATGTTTAGGTGAATTGTGTGTTATCATAAGGTCTCCTGAACTATAGGCCTAGGTTTGCGGAAGGTGAATTCTTAATTTAGTAGTTAGGTTACACCAAAGCGCCTTATCTTTTTCAGATAGTGCTGGAATTCATTGCAATTTAAAAAAGGGACTTTAAAGCACTCATGGTTCATTTGTGAATAATGGAAGCACAGGTGTGAGATTTAGGATACTTCGTTGTCACTTCTAAGGATGCACTCAGCCACTGAGTTTGGTATTTGATATGCCAATTATAAGCAGTTTATAACACATAACATCATGGAGATACCTTTTTTTAATGGCATGTATGTCTTCTAATGATGCCTGGGCTATTCAGATTGGACATTTAGATAAACTGGCTACATTGTCATTTGTGATGGTCAGTGCGACACACACAGTCAGAAAGTCACTGATTTGCCTTACCTGTGTTTGCAGCTCTCATGCAATTGGCCCACGATTCACAGGTAAGGTGGCTGGAGTAAGCTGTTTTAATGGGGTGCACTATGGCTGCTCAATAGTAGATATGGATAATAGCCTAACAATAATCAATCAGTGCATGTGTAGCACACCATTATTGTCTATTATTCACAAGTGATATTGGTCTACACAGAATTATTTGACTGACTTTGATATTCTTGTATGTTTTCTCTGTGAATCCATATTGTTAGTAGTGAGTACCCTTTCCAGGCAGGGAAACCTTGAAGCTTTCCACCAACTGTCAGCTTAACCAGAGAGCAGGGGGCAGTGGAGATGGGCTCCCCTCTCTGGTCTCCAGTTGGTTTCAGGGGCAAGATGGCAGGCTGCCTGTTGGGGGCGATTGAGCTTTGAGGTGTTTTATCTCCCCTGTGCCCCCCCTGGCCTTCATTTGGCCCCTGTGTGGATGGGGTCGTGGGGACTGGGGAAGATAAGAGAGCCCATGCTGCTGTTCAATTTCCCCAGGCTTGGGACTCCTAGAGTACCCTATGGAGAATGTTCAAGACCGACCCAACTGTGTTAGTGTGTGTTTGACCTATATACCCTGTACATCCAAGAGTCTGAGAAATTCCATCCTGCCTGTTATTGTCAGATACCAGAGGTCACATTTGTCATGATGTCAGATGAAGAGTAAATTGCAACATTATGGGTCCTACTCCCCCCCTCTGTGACTCAAGTGGAGGTATTGACTTTGGCTTTAAGAGTGCATGCTGCACTGTGTGATGCCTGCCTGGGGTCTCCCAAATTCCCCCCCGCACACACACACACACACGCATCTATTCCCTCCATCTTATCTTCCGCATTCTCTACCCACATCTCCCTTCCCTCTCTCAAATCCAGTAATAGTCAATCTGTTGACCAAATCCCAACACATTCAGTGGTCAGGTCAGAATCAGGAAACCAGTGAACTTAGAACACTTAATTTCTCTTGTTTTCTGCTCACAGAGCCTCAAGATGGTGCTACATCAGCAGATTCTGCAGTAGAGTACTCTTAGAGGGGAAAGTGAGGTAAAATTAGCCATAAAAATGCACTGTAGAAACACTATAAAAGTCACCCTTTCATTCACATTTCTTCCCCCACATGACCTAATTTTCTCTCAGGGTAGCAGTCTCTCAGCTGATGGAAAAGGCAGTCTCAGCTGTGCAAGGCTTCTTGATGTATTCTGAGTCAGTGTTAATTTCGTCAACAAAAATAGTGAGTAAAATACTCGTTAACACCAATCTTTCCATGGTAATTGACAAGACTATCGCTGACTAAATGGACCCAGAAAAAAAAACTAAACAAAAATGACTTTTCTAAAACGAGACTAAACAAAATTCTCTGACTAAAATCTGACTACTAAATGGACTGGGAAAATAGTTTTTGGAGCGATTTGAGAGCTTTTCAGTGATAAGCACAATCAATATTAGCTGCATATATGCGCTTCGCAAGCGTTGAGTATGGGCAGACAGTCTCTGCTCCGGCTCTGATTATATACATCTTCCCAGTAGCTATTCAGTCACCACCAGCATTCTAGGTAGCTACCCTTTGCTTGGTTAAGAAGCACCAGCTGCTTTACGAAATAAAAAACGAGCAGCATTGAGCTTTAATAGTAAAATAACAGTTTAGCTATGTTTTCTCTCCCTTCAGTATAGAAAAGTAGTCCGTCTTTGGATTTGTAGTCTCGTTCAACCCTCCCACTTTCCCCACTGCATTTCATAGCCAGGTTCTGTAGCCAATGCAGCCAAGTCTCCTTATTTTCATCAGAGAAAACGTCTTGGTTGTAGCCCTTACCGTTCAAAAGATATAACCCATAACAACGGCACTACGTTTTTTTTCACTACGTTTCTTTTTAAAATGCATTGGGTACTTGCGGACCATTAACCATTTGTTTAGGCTACACCTTGTTCAGTCATGATACCTCATTGGCTAGCTATAGATAACAATCCAGGGCGTGTTCAGTAGGACGCAACATTTTGGAACGTTCACATAGAAACATGCTATGTAGAACAAACGTGTGTCTGACATTTTTGAATAAGGAATAACATCACCTCTTCATGGAATGTCTATCTGCAACGTTCAAGAACATTTTGCAATGGAACATGGCCCTGGTAACATTATCGTTAGCCTTAATGCAAACATTTGGTGCCACAGAAGAAAGGAAAGGGATAGCAACAGTGTCTGAAGGGGAAACATTTATTTATTTTGAGTTAATGTGGACCTAGTGACTCAGACTTGAGCACTTGGACCAGGACACGAGCACTGGAACTCAGACTTCAGCCAAAGGGACTTGTGACATGACTCATGACTTGACCATTGTTGACTTGGACTCGAGCACAGGGGACTTGGGATTCGATTCAGACGAAAGGTTTAGTGACTTGACCACATCACTGGGCAGTCATTAGCTCCTGTTCAAAGTAATGAGCCCCTGTTCTACTTTGGACACCAATGTGGCTGCGGGGTCTGTAGAATGTTGATCACAATGGTAATGATGCCACCGAGTGACGGAGGTGCAACCCATACTACTTTTATTTACAGTAGCAGTCAAAAGTTTGGACACACCTACTCATTCAGTTATTTTTTTTTTTACTGTTTTCTACATTGTAGAATAATAGTGAAGACATCAAAACTATTAAATAAAACTTATGGAATCATGCAGTAACCAAAAAACTGGTCAAATAGCCCTTACACAGCCGGAGGTGTGTTGGGTCATTGTCCTGTTAAAAAATAAAAATAAATGCTTGTCCCACTAAGATCAATACAGATGGAATGGTGAATCGCTGCAGAATGCTGTGGTAGTAACGCTGGTTAAGTGTGCCTTGAATTCTAAATAAATCACTGACTCTGTCACCAGCAAAGCACTCCCACACCATCACACATCCTCTTCCATGCTTCACCATGGGAACCACAGATGCGGAGATCATCCGTCCACCTACTCTGCATCTAAAAAAGACACGGCGGTTGGAACCAAAAATCTCAAATTTGGACACATCAGACCAAAGGACAGATTTCCACCGGTCTTATGTCCATTGCTCATGTTTCTTGGCCACAGCAAGTCTCTTCTTATTGGTGTCCTTTAGTAGTGGTTTCTTTACAGCAATTTGACCATGAAAGCCTGATTCACGCAGTCTCCCCTGAACAGTTGATGTTGAGATGTGTCTGTTACTTGAACTCTGAAGCATTTATTTGGGTTGCAATCTGAGGTGCAGTTAACTCTAATGAACTTATCCTCTGCAGCAGAGGTAACTCTGGGGCTTCCTTTCCTGTGGCGGTCCTCATGAGACGGTTTCATCATATCGCTTTTTGCGACTGCACTTGTAGAAACTTTTTTACAGATTGACTGACCTTAATTTCTTAAGGTAATGATGGACTGTCATTTCTCTTTGCTTATTTGAGCTGTTCTTGCCATAATATGGACTTAGTCTTTTACCAAATAGGGCTATCTTCTGTATACCACCCCTACCATGTCACAACACAACTGATTCGCTCAAACGCATTACGGAAAGAAATTACACAAATTAACTTCACCTGTTGGGGGTAGGGGCAGTATTGACACTGCCGGATAAAAAACGTACCCGATTTAATCTGGTTACTACTCCTGCCCAGTAACTACAATATGCATATAATTATTGGCTTTGGATAGAAAACACCCTAAAGTTTCTAAAACTGTTTGAATGGTGTCTGTGAGTATAACAGAACTCATATGGCAGGCAAAAACCTGAGAAGATTCCTTACAGGAAGTGCCCTCTCTGACAAGATCTTGTTCTTCTTGTCTCTGTTTATTGAAGACTGAGGGTCTTTGCTGTAACGTGACACTTCCTACGGCTCCCATAGGCTCTCAGAGCCCGGGAAAAAGCTGAATGATATCGAGGCAGCCCCAGGCTGAAACACATTTGCGCTTTTGGCAAGTGGCCGATCAGAGGACAATGGGCTTAGGCGCGTGAATGAGTCGACCCCATGCTTTATTTTCTTTCGTCTTTTTACCTAAACGCAGATTCCCGGTCGGAATATTATCGCATTTTTACGAGAAAAATGGCATAAAAATTGATTTTAAACAGCGGTTGACATGCTTCGAAGTACGGTAATGGAATATTTAGAATTTTTTTTGTCACGAAATGCGTCGTGCCCGTCACCCTTATTTACCCTTTCGGATAGTGTCTTGAACGCACGAACAAAACGCCGCTGTTTGGATATAACAATGGATTATTTGGGACCAAACCAACATTTGTTATTGAAGTAGAAGTCCTGGGAGTGCATTCTGACGAAGAACACCAAAGGTAATAACATTTTTCTTACAGTAAATCTGACTTTGAGTGCTAAACTTGCCGGGTGTCTAAATAGCTAGCCCTGTGATGCCGGGCTATCTACTTAGAATATTGCAAAATGTGCTTTCACCAAAAAGCTATTTTAACATCGGACATATCGAGTGCATAGAGGAGTTCTGTATCTATAATTCTTAAAATAATTGTTCTGCTTTTTGTGAACGTTTATCGTGAGTAATTTAGTAAATTTTTTGTAAATTCTCCGGAAGATTGCGGGGGGTATGCTAGTTCTGAACGTCACATGCTAATGTAAAAAGCTGGTTTTTGATATAAATATGAACTTGATTGAACAAAACATGCATGTATTGTATAACATAATGTCATAGGTGTGTCATCTGATGAAGATCATCAAAGGTGAGTGCTGCATTTAGCTGTGGTTTGGGTTTATGTGACATTATATGCTAGCTTGAAAAATGGGTGTCTGATTATTTCTGGCTGGGTACTCTGCTGACATAATCTAATGTTTTGCTTTCGTTGTAAAGCCTTTTTGAAATCGGACAGTGTTGTTAGATTAACGAGAGTCTTGTCTTTAAAATGGTGTAAAATAGTCATATGTTTGAGAAATTGAAGTAATAGCATTTCTAAGGTATTTGAATAACGCGCCACAGGATTCCACTGGCTGTTACGTAGGTGGGACGATTTCGTCCCACTGGCCCTAGAGAAGTTAACAAGGCACACCTGTTAATTGAAATGCATTCCAGGTGACTACCTCACCACGCACACCTCCATCTTACTCATCAACTTTGCAGATGACAGGCCTGATTACCAACAATGATGAGACAGCCTACAGGGGGAGGTGAGGGCCCTGGGAGTGTGGTGCCAGGAAAATTACCTCTCACTCAATGTCAACAAAAGAGATGATCGTGGACTTCAGGAAACAGCAGAGGGAGCATCCCCCTATCCACATCGACTGGACCGCAGTGGAGAAGGTGGAAAGCGTCAAGTTCCTCAGTGTACACATCACTGACAAACTGAAATGGTCCACCCACACAGACAGTGTCGTGAAGAAGGTGCAACAGCGCCTCTTCAACCTCAGGAGGCTGAAATAATTTGGCATGGTACTTTTTTAAAGATGCACAATTGAGAGCATCCTGTCGGGCTGTATCACTGCCTGGTACGGAAACTGCACCGCCCACAACCACAGGGCTTTCCAGAGGGTGGTGCGGTCTGCCCAACACATCACCGGGGCAAACTACCTGCCCTCCAGGACGCCTAAAGCACCCAATGTCACAGGAAGGCTAAAAGGATCATCATGGACAACAACCACCCGAGCCACTGCCTATTTACCCCGCTATCATCCATTTGGGCGAGGTCAGTACAGGTGCATCAAAGCTGGGACCGAGAGACTGAGAAACAGTTTCTATCTCAAGGCCATCAGACTGTTAAATAGCCATCACTAGCACCTTAGAGGCTGCTGCCCTATATACATAGACTTGAAATCACAGGCCACTTTAATAATGTTTACATATTTTACATTGCTCATCTCATATGTATATACTGTATTCTATTCTACTGTATTTTAGTCTTTGCCACTGACATTGCTCGCCCACATATTTATATATTCTTAATTCCATTCCTTACTTTAGATTTGTGTGTGTTGTGTTGTGACATTTTTGATATTACTTGTTCGATAATGCTGCACTGTTGGAGCTAGAAACACAAGCATTTCGCTACACCCGCAATAACATCTGCTAAACATGTGTATGTGACTGATTTGGATTTGAGAGAATGCCAAGACTATGCGATACTGTCATCAAGGCAAATTGTGGCTACTTTGAATAATCTCAAATATAAAATGGATTTTGATTTGTTTAACACTTTTTTTTTTTTTTTTTTTTTTTGGTTACTACATTATTCCATATGTTATTTCATGGTTTTGATGTCTTCACTATTATTCTACATGAAGAAAATAGTAAAAAAAATGAAGAAAAACCCTTGAATGAGTAGGTGTGTCAACTTTTGACTGGTACTGTATGTTTGTCATATTTCTGCTGTTGGGAAGAGAATAGGATGTTATGCAGAAAAATATGTTGGTAGGACAAGGCTATGTATGTTTGCACATAGAAGTCAGTGATTTTATATTTACTATAAGTTAATGAGGCATACCAATGTGGCGTGTGACTAAAATGTGGCACATGAAAGGGCATTTTGTTGACCACAATGGCCCACTGTTTTCGTCAGTTTGACAATAACTCGACTCAATCATTATTCAAATGACAAAAATGTGTCTAAGATTTAGTGCTATTCAAAGGCCTACATTCGTGTGTGTATGCCGGCGCGCATCCACATGAGTACGTGCTGATATGGCTAAGCCCACTTATTAGGGTAAAAGTTGGCCTACCCTACACTGAGCGTGTAAAGTAACAGCACCATATGAATGATTCTACCCAGCCTGTTTAAGAGAGTATTGATCCGTAAGGGTTGAAACTAAATCCCCTGTGCTAAAGCCTAAGCTGGCTATCACAGGACCAGCTTTCCACTGTTGAGTGCTGCTTGTTCTCAGATGAGCATCATAGGTGCTGAGAGTCACACATTTTCTTTTATTGCCACCGATGGCCGTTTTTGCAAGTGCCTCAAATGTACCAATAAAAACATTTAATGGTCTCACTTCTTTGTTACTGCAGTTGTATATCATAACTGAAGAAGTGCACTTTGCTGCTGTGTAGCCTACTCCATTGTTGGAAATTACAGTGGATGAATTGTTGGACTTTCAGGGGAAGTGTGTATGAGCGAGTCTGCATTGTACAGCATTAACAGTCCTAAATGGGTATATTAGAGACCCTTTTTTTTTTTATTGGAGTGTACTTGAATTGACGCTGGGTTAGATGTGTACTCTCGTAAGTTGCTTACTAAGCCTTATCAAATTGTTTCCTAATATTATTTCTCTAATAATCCCCCATGTAATTGAGTTTGTCTACTGCACGAAGTTGGTTCAAACTCATGTCTGAAAACACATGCTACACTACAACTCCATTAGTGGCTCAGGAAATTGTTTCAATAATGACTTGTTCAGTTTCTTCCCTAACAGCCCATAACCTGTTATCTTCAAAGGACTAAAATCGAATTGTATTTGTCAAATGTGCTGAATACAACAGACCTTACAGGGAAATGCTTACTTACAAGTCCTTATCCAACAATGCAGTTTTAAGAAAATCCCCAAAAAAGTAAGGAATAACAAATAATTAAAGAGCAGCAGTAAATAACAATAGCGGGGCTATATACAGGGGGTACCGGTACAGAGTCAATGTGTGGGGGGCACCTGTGTCGAGGTAATTACGTACATGTAGGTAGAGTTATTAAAGTGACTGTATAGATAATAACAGAGTAGCGGCAGCGCGGGGGGGGGGGGGGGGGGGTCGGGCAATGCAAATAGTCTGGGTAGGCATTTGCTTAGCTGTTCAGGAATTTTATGGCTTGGGGTAGAAGCTGTTTAGATGCATGCCTCTTGGATCTAGACTTGGCGCTCTGGTTCCGCGCGATAGCAGAGAGAACAGTCTATGACTACGGTGGCTGGAGTCTTTGACAACACCGCCTGGTATAGAGGTCCTGGATGGCAGGAAGCTTGGCCCCGGTGATGTGCTGGGCTGTACACACTACTCTCTGTAGTGCCTTGCGGTCGGAGGCCGAGTAGTTGCCATACCAGGCAGTGATGCAACCCGTCAGGATGCTCTCAATGGTGCAGCTGTAGAACCTTTTGAGGATCTGAGGATGGAAGGACTAAAGAGAAAGTGGATGAAGTGAACTCTCAAAGCACAATTTCTAAAGCATTTTGAAATGTTCAACGACTCTCCTCCATAATCCATATCAGTAAAAGCAGTTACGACCAATTTCTAAAAACAGTTTTTTAGACATTTTTGCACACAAAACAAAAACCTGCTAAAATACCATAATCTACATAAGTATTCAGACCCTTTACTCAGTACTTTGTTGAAGCACCTTGGCAGCGATTACAGCCTTGAGTCTTCTTGGGTATGAAGCTACATGCTTGGTACACCTGTATTTGGGGAGTTTCTCCCATTCCTCTCTGCAGATCCTCTCAATCTCTGTCAGGTTGGATGGGGAGCGTCACTGCACAGCTATTTTCAGGTTTCTCCAGAGATGTTCGATCTGGTTCAAGTCCGGGCTCTGGCTGGGCCACACAAGGACATTCAGAGACTTCTCCCAGAGCCACTCTTGTATTGTCTTGGCTGTGTGGTTAGGGTCATTGTCCTGTTGGAAGGTGAACCTTCGCCCCAGTCTGAGGTCCTGAGCGCTCTGGAGCAGGTTTTCATCAAGGATCTCTCTGTACTTTGCTCTGTTCATGAGGAGTGGCTTCCGTCTGGCCACTTTGCCATAAAGGCCTTATTGGTGGAGTGCTGCAGAGATGGTTGTCCTTCTGGAAGGTTCTCCCATCTCCACAGAAGAACTCTGGAGCTCTGTCAGAGTTCTTGGTCACCTCCCTGACCAAGGCCCTTCTCCCCCGATTGCTCAGTTTGGCCGGGCGGCCAGCTCTAGGAAGAGACTTGGTGGTTCCAAACTTCTTTCATTTATGAAAGATGGAGGCCACTGTTCATGTGTACTTCATATGCTGTGCTTCGACACAATCCTGTCTCGGAGCTTTACGGACAATTCCTTAGACCTCGGAATACTTTCCGAATGCACTGTATGCAAATAGCCATTGCCATATGGAAATGTGCCATTCACTTTGAACTTGACTTTTTACAGCATGAGCACTCTGTGCTTCTTTTGAGATCAAAGCAAGAGCTGCATGTAGCCACCTGTGCACATTTTTTTCAATCTGAGTTATTAGCCCAGTTATAGCTCATTTCTAGTCAATAGTGGGGGAGTGGTTGCTTCCTTCAAGAGCACAAAACGTGTGCATTTCTAGCCATCTTTGAAAAGCAAGTCCAGTAAAGAGCTTTTTTTGTCTTGAAGGGGCAGTGTTGTATTGAGACGGTCTTGACTAAGCTAAGTAGCCAATAGGCAGAGGCTAGCATAATTTTGGATTCTCTGTAATAATGGTATGGGAATAATATTTTATTTTGTAAATAAGTTGTTTCTTGCATCAAACAACACATTTTCAGTCACCTTCTAAGAGGATAAACAGGTTAATGTGTAGCCCTACTTGTTGTTTTTCAAAAGCTCATGGAATGTACAGTAGGTTTACATTGAACACCACACATTGGCTGCTACTGTAGGCTGAATGATAGAACAGCTATTTCCATGTTAAAATGTTATGGGTTGCATTTTTCACCGTTTTTTTTTATGGTAGGCCCCTGGTAGGCCTACATTATGATCAAATAGTCACAGTAGCCTACTTGGCCTCTGTTAAAACTAAATTAAAGCGGGTACAGCCTCAGTGTTCTCAGTAAATGCATGCTGGAAGTTGCACACAATTTTCACAATGTTCAAGTTTTGCTCTCAGCAGACCTGAAATTTGCTCAGTGCCAGATTATTATTTTTTTAACATTGGTTATGACCTGCAATATCTGTGGGTTTTTAGGAAAATAAACTTATGTTTACTCTCATGTTTTGGTCGGGAGGAAAAGACGGTGAAATGACATTGAGGGACAACTAACCCCGCTTTCCACTCTTACCTGTCCCTATCTCAACTCAGTTGAAGGTCATTGTAGAAGTTGGCGTACCCTTCCCAAATTGATGTAATCTAATCAAATGTAAACAAGACTTCCATTCTTTGCTTTGCAGTGATTTTGCAGTGCTTTGCACAGTTTTAATGAGACATGTTGCATAAATAGTAGGCTGTGAACAGCCACACCATAATCTATAGGCCTATGTAGTCTAGGCCCCAGTACTGTACATTTTAGTCATTTAGCAGACACTCTTATCCAGAGTGACTTACAGTAGTGAGAGTGCATTCATTTTATTCCCTCCATACTGGTCCCACATGGGAATCCAACCCACAACCCTGACGTTGCAAGCGCATTGAGCAACACGGTCCCGCATTGTTTAATGTGACACTGCAAAGTCTTTAATTTTTTTAAATATATATTGCCAGTAACCTCACTATACGATGTTATCACTTTACTTAGGCGCCTTTATTGCTATTCTCATGATTCTATATGTATTGCGATTCAATACTGCGATTTGATGTTCCTAACATATGTCTGCTGCAGAGAAATGAGTTTTGATCAGTCAGGGAAATCAAAGTGCTGAAAACATGTTGGCTCACTATTTAAAAAGAAGATGGACAACAAGCTATAGTTTTGGCGCAGGTACAGCCGACTAACAGAGGGGTTGGATTAAATGTGGAAGTAATTTCAGTTGTACAACTGACTAGGTATCCCCCTTTCTCTTTCCTAACAGTGTTTTCTGTAAGTAGGCGTACATGGAGTAGCCAGCCAACTAGAAAAAGTAGCCAGCCAGGGAGTTATTAAAGAAGAAGCTGTATTTTGCTTACCTCTGTCTTGATTCCACACGAAATACACAACTAAATACTTTAACGACTTTACCTCCCAGCGTTGTAAAATGAGTTGTGTATTGAATAGAAAGACAACTTTAAAGTTACTGAAAATTTATGAATTCAGTGTGAGTTGTTTTGGATATCGCCTATATGATCGGGGGTATTTTCTAAGTAAGGTAACCTTTTTTAACATTAAATCTGTTTTGAGATTAAAGCCATAGTTACTGTTTTACTGCAAGATATAAATTGCCACACTGATGTTTGTTCTTCAAATTATGTATTTTATTGGCTCTGCTGCTCTGGACACTTAAGGTAAGGAAACCAATTTTGTTTTGTAATTTGGGTGAATAATCCCTTTTTACAGTTTGGCCTGTCAATCATTCACTCTGGGTGGGATTGTCAGGGGAGGGGGCAGGATGTTTGAGTCACAGAATTGGTAGGGTTTCAGACCTGTCAATCACTGGGGGTGGGACTTTGAGGGAAGGCGGTAGATAAGTAATCTAGTCTGAAAAATGAGTCTTTCAATTAAATGTATTGTTGCAAAAACCTAAGAATAAAGGTTGTGTTCTGTCAAGAGCATAGATTCTGTCATAAACATTGATTCCCTGTTGAGAAACAATATAGAATTGAAGGGAAAGGGTTTTAAAGGTACGATTTGAAAAAGGAAGCAGGTGTTAAACTTTGCTACATAGAAAGCAGCAGTCGACACTTTACTCAAATCAGTAGGCCTATAGCAATATATTTAATAATGCCATATACAGTGCCTTCAGAAAGTATTCACACCCCTTGACTTTTTCAACATTTTGTTGTGATACAGCCTGAATTTTAAATGGTTGAATTTAAAATGTTGTCACTGACCTACACACAAACCCATCATGTCAACGTGGAATTATGTTTTTAGACATTTTTACAAATGTATTAAAAATGAGAAGCTTAAATGTCTAGAGTTAAAGGATTCAACCACAAAGACCCAAATGCCTTGCAAAGAAGGGCAGCTATTGGTAGATGAGTAAAACAAAAAAAGCACACATTAAATATCCCTTTGAATATGGTGAAGTTATTAAATACACTTTGGATGGTGTATCAATACACCCAGTCACTACAAAGATACAGGCTTCCTTCTGAACTTCGTTGCTGGAGAGGAAGGAAACCGCTCAAGGATTTCGCCATGTGGGCAATGGTGATTTTTAAACAATTACAGAGTTTAATGGCTGTGATAAGAGAACTGAGGATGGATCAGCAAAATGTTAGTTACTCCTAGGGTTGCACATTTTGGGGAATATTCAGAGGTGGAAACTTTCCTTTGGAATTAACAGGAATATATGGGAATTGATACCATTTAAATGTAGATGTTTGCATTGGATATATTTACCATATAATATGGATATGAACAAAAACCTTTTACCTTATCATAAGAGTACATAATTGCAAATTATTAAATCCTTCCAATAGAAATAAAAATGTTGTTACGAATTGAACTTTAATTAAATGAGTTGACTCTTCACATGGGATGATTTCACTGAACAACAAAAGAAAGAAAGGGAATATTGAATGATCCCCAATGATCCATCGCATCTCCCAAAAATGTTTTCAACATACATCTGTAAAATGAGTCTAGGAACTAAAGCTTTGGTTGCCTTCCCCAAAGTCCCTTCAGCCAGGTGGCTGAGGAAATATGTTGGCACGACTGCCATATTAAATCTCCATCCCAAAGCCCTTGCTTGGAAGTGTACTTCGCCAGACTGCCAAGAACCTTGCCCTCATCCAGGCCAAGGTGGCGAGACACGGTAGTGATGACACCATTGGCCTTGTTGATCTCTGCATCAGACAGGATGCTCTTGCCAGCATACTTGGGTCCAGCATGTATGAGCTTCAGGCAGAAGTCTTCACGCTTTTTGATGTATTTCAGAACTGCAGCTTCCTCTGCTTGGAGCAACAGTGAAGTGGGCAGGGCAGTACAGATTTATTCTCTTACATCTGCAAGCAGAGTCTGAACATCAGACAGGATGGCATTGTCTCCCTCAATCCATGCAATGGCTACTGCTATAGGTTTCAGGTTGCTTACCACTCTCTCACAAAATACATCATCCAGAAGGATCCTCTTGATGTGGTTGTCCATATCAGCAGACTGTGATATGGCCATTTCTTGGAGAGACTCCTTCCCCACCAGGAGACTGTCAAACATGATGACAACACCACCCCAATGGGTGTTGCTGGGCAGCTTCAATGTGGTGCTCTTCTCACTTTGCTTGGTGAGGTAGGTTGCTGCTATAACTTGATGACCCTTCAAATACCTAACCATTTCCTTGGCTCTCTTGTAGAGTGTTTTCAGTGCCATGATGTCCTTGAGGAGCAGATTCAATGCATGAGCAGCACAGCCAATGGGTAGGACTACTCCACTTTAGACCAAGCATCCTTCATGTTCACAGCATTGTCTGTCACCAGTGCAAATACCTTATGTGGTCCAACATATGATTTGGCACATTGTTTACAAATGTACACAGCTTTTCCTTCTACATTGGCTGCAGTGAAATGTCTTCACACATCAGATAGTGCCCATGGCATTTTCCTTTAAAGATTAGAAAAAAATTAGTAAAATAAAAAATACAATTCCATGTACAGATAAATAGTTAAGAATTTAGATAAAATAGTTATCTTTACAAAGGAGTTGTTTAAAAATGAAACATGTATGGAAACAGGTGTATTAACACTCCTCCAGTTAGCATGCTTAAGCAAGCTAAAATCCACATGGTAGCAAAAACTAACTAGCAGAAATTGTTAACAAGTTAGAAATGATTTTAACACACTTTGCTGTAGGCTACTATTTACTAGTAAACAAAAAATCATGCATGTCATATAAAAATATTCATTGTTATCAAAACTTATTGTTATCAAAACTTACCAGAAAGCATGTAGTCCTTGGCTCAGACAGTGTAGTAGTTTGGGCTCAATAGCATCTCATTAGTGTGCAAGATCTTGAGAATCAGCAGAACATGTGATGGAAGAATACACTGTGCATGCAGAGGGTTGAAATTCCATTGAATTGGGGATAGTTTAACCAAAATATGCCACAAGACCTAGAATTGCCTTGTATCTCACAAAGATTCACTGTGCACAGAGACGTGCGCGCGTGTCCGGTTTGGTCAGCATGTTAGAGACTTATCTAGACAGACACACCGCTGTAATCGCTGCCAAAGTTGATTCTAACATGTATTGACTCATGGTTGTGAATACTTGTGTAAATTTGTCTTTCTGTATTTCCTGTCAAAATGTGCACACATTTCTAAAAACATGTTTTCACTGTCATTATGGGGTATTGTGTACAGATGGCTGATTTTGAATTCAGGCTGTAACACAGCAAAATGTGGAATAAGTCAAGGGGTGTGTACATTCTGAAGGCATTTAAGTATCATGACATTAGCTTTTATAATACTCAATCTGTTTTCTTTTATATTCAACATCTTCATCAAATGTTTTCATATTTTATCTGCAGATAATTGCAAAAAAAGCAGTAGTAGCCTAGTATGCAAATTAGGGAGCCAAATAAATGTCTCTCACCGATGATTTGATTCTGTTCACCTAAAAGATCCTTTTTAAAACAGCCGTTCGGTGGCGAACAACCCATTACTTTGCTACACTCACGAGTCACTTTAGGGGTCACTGGCAAGTCTCTTCATGGGCTTAGAATCTTGGGAAAATACACACAATCTTTGGTTTACTTGTTTACTTACTATGGACATGCAATGTATTTATATGATTTATGAATATCAAAGGGATATTGGAGATTGACTGTATTCAGTCAGTTTATTTTTTTTTTAAATGTACCGTTTTCTTCGCAAGCCATAAATGCAACTCCCGTACGGACTCGGGAGAGGTGAAGGTCGAGAGCCATGCGTCCTCCGAAATACAACACTGTCAAGCCGCACTCCTCCTTGGCACACTGCTCGCTTAACCCAGAAGCCAGCCGCACCAATGTGTCTGAGGAAGCACTGTACAACTGGCGACCGAAGTCAATGTGCATGCTCCCGGCCCGCCACAGGAGTTGCTAGAGCGCGATGGGACAAGGACATTCCAGCCGGCCAAACCTGGACGACACTAGGCCAATTGTGCACCCCTCATGGTCTGTAGTGACAACTCTGCGCCACTCGGGAGGCCCCTAATTCAGTCAGTTTGACACTTTTTATAAACTAGTCCACACAAGTTCGGTCGTCAATCAAGGAACAGTAAATGGCCTATGCGCCCCGACTCAGTGGCTGGTTAAAAGCCTATGATACATGCAAAAGAAGATCAATTATGTGGATTCGAACTCATCGTTACCACTTACATGGGATGTGTAAATTCACCCACTGGAGACGATGAAGAAGCATCATGCTCTCCAGCCATGAAAATAAATGTGAATGCAGCCAACCACATCGCAAAAAAAACAACACAGGTAAAGAGAGGCAGGACAAACCGCAGACTGACAAACCAGCAGTTTCCTGTCATTGCTTGCTTTGTGACTTGAAAGTCACCTGTCCTGTCAATAGATCACTAGAAGATGCATATTGTTCATTCTAGCAGGAGAAGGCTTTACAGACTTTTCTGACTAGCGAATTGAAACTTTTAAATGAAAAGCCTAGTTAATTGATAAGGTGTAAAATACTGGACCGGTGCTTATGGAAAGCACTGGACTTGTAGTCAAATATTGATATACAGTATTCAGACCCCTTTTCCACATTTTGTTACCTTACAGCCTTATACTAAAATTGATGAAGTAAACAGGTAATATAATCGATCTACACACAATACCTCATAATGACAAAGCGAAAACAGGTTTTGAGAAAGGTTTACAAATAATAAACTAAAACAGAAATACCTAATTTACTAGTATTCAGACCCTTTGCTATGAGACTGGAAATTGAGCTCAGGTGCATCCTGTTTCCATTGATTATCCTTGATGTTTCTACAAATTGGAGTCCACCTGTGGTAAATTCAACTGATTGGACATGATTTGGAAAGGCAGACACCTGTCTATATAAGGTCCCACAATTGACCGTTTTTGCGCTGACATGCACTAAGCCATGACGTCGAAGGAATTGTCCGTAACACTCAGGCAGGATTGTGTCAAGGCACAGATCTGGGGAAGGGTACCAAAACATTTCTGCAGCATTGAAGGTCCCCACAGTGGCCTCCATTCTTAAATGGAGGAAGTTTTGAACCACCAAGACTCTTCCTAGAGATGGCTGCCTAGCCTAACTGAGCAATTGGGGGAGATGGGCCTTGGTCAGGTAGGTGACCAAGAACCTGATGGTCATACTGAAAGAGCTCCAGAGTTCCTCTGTGGAGATGGGAGAACCTTCCAGAAGGACATCCATCTCTGCAGCACTCCACCAATCAGGCCTTTATGGTAAGGTGGTCAGACGGAAGCAACTCCTCATTAAATGGCACATGACAGCCCACTTGGAATTTGCCAAAAGGCACCTAAAGGACTCTGACCATGAGAATCAAGATTATCTGGTCTGATGAAACCAAGATTGAACTCTTTGGCCTGAATGCCAATTGTCACGTCTGGAGGAAACCTGGCACCATCCCTACGGTGAAGAATGGGGGCTGCAGGATCATGCTGTGGGGATGTTTTTCAGCGGCAGGGACTGGGAGACTGGTCAGAATTGAGGGAAAGATGAACAGAGCAAAGTACAGAGAGATCCTTGATGAAAACCTGCTCAAGAGTGCGCAGGGCCTCAGACGGGCAAAGGTTCACCTTTCAACAGGACAACGACCCTAAGCACACATCCAAGACAACGCAAGAGTGGCTTTGGTACAAGTCTCAATGTCCTTGAGTGGCACAGCCGGAGCTCGGAATTCTCTGGAAAGGCTTGAAAATAGCTGTGCAGCGACGCTCCCTGTCCAGCATGACAGAGCTTGAAGGATCTGCAGAGAAGAAAGGGAGAAACTCCCCAAATACAAATGTGCCAAGTTTGTAGCGTCATACCCAATAAGATATAAGGCTGTAATCGCTGCCAAAGTTGCTTCAACAAAGTACTGAGTAAACAGTCTGAATACTTATGTAAATGTGCATACTTATGTAAATGTGATATTTCAGTTTTTTTGTTTTTATAAGTTAGCTAGCATTTCTGAACTGTCTGCTTTGTCATTATTGGGTTTTGTGTGAAGATGGATGAGGGGGAAAAAAAATACAAATCCATTTTAGAATAAGGCTGTAATGTAACAAGATTTGGACAAAGTGAAGGGGTCTGAATACTTTCCAAATGCACTGTAATATTATTCAAAATAATATTGTGATATGTAACTGTACCCCCCCCCCCCCAAATTTAAAAAAAAAAAAATGCCGCACTACTACTCAAATCTCAAACCCAACACTTCCACCCTGTGTATACCTTTTGGCTAGGCTATATCAAATTAAGCACAAATTATCCATGTTGTGCCAATAATACAAGAGACCATGCATACCAAAGCCACATGAATGATGCTCTCATCAGAAGTGAAGGTAACAGGTTGAATCCCATACACATGGTACTCTATCTACCTTGTTCACACCGCAAGCCTTTTCCAAATCCCTTTCGGTATACTGGCTGTTCAAACAAGTTACAAGTGACCAAATGTGGATTTGTGTTCAGACTGCAGTCCAATTTCTGACATGGCTACGCTAGTTGTCATAGTAACGAACTGTGTGTGCACGGTGGTGTAGGCAGATTGGTGGTGCTCATGCTTCCTATCACTCAAAAGTTGTGTAGCAAGCTAAGGTGACAACAATGCCTGTCATGAGCATTTCCCAATTGCTTTGAATGTTCAAAGTCAGTGTAAGAACACTTTTAAAGGAGAAGCTGATCCAACTTTTAAAATGAGTTCTTTTTAGCTTGCCACAGCAGTCAAACTAGCTAACTAGGTAGCTGTTTAGCTTTCTAGTACATTCACAAATTTGTTTGTAACCCATTAACAAGCTAGTTAGTTACCACATGTTCTTGTAAAACTGTCAACAGAGTAGCTAACTAGCAAACAACAAGATATGCCAAATAACAGACTAAAAACCACTTGAGAGCAAATAAATCCAATTTGACCGTCTAGTGTGCACGTACAGTGGTTGCTCAACTGAAAATGTTGAGATTATGCTGTTGGATTTAGGTAATTTGTGGTTTAGTATGGTACCCTGCGTCACTGCTTCGTTGCTCCAGACCAGCGCAAGGGGGAGTTAGAGCACTGATTTATGCTTTTTGGTCCTACTGTGTCTCTGACAGTGAATGGGCGACATAATCCTAAATAGAAACTAATTGTCCACGACTTCAGTATTACTTACTAAAACTGTTACACTAAGGATTTTATTTTGTTAGGATTATTTTGCTCTTAATGTAGTACTGTAGTCCACTCCCGACCGGTCACGTTGTACAGTGGTGCAATGGTCTAAGACACTGCATAACAGTGCAAGGTGTATTGCTACAGATCAAATTGATTTATATAGGCCTTCTTACATCAGCTGATATCTCAATGTGCTGTACAGAAACCCAGCCTAAAACCTCGAACAGCAAGCAATGCAGGTGTAGAAGCACGGTGGCTAGGAAAAACTCCCTAGAAAGGCCAAAACCTAGGAAGAAACCTAGAGGAACCAGGCTATGAGGGGTGGCCAGTCCTCTTCTGGCTGTGCCGGGTGGAGATTATAACAGCACACTTGACCAGCATGGTCAAATAATAATAATCACAGTAGTTGTCGAGGGTGCAACAGGTCAGCACCTCAGGAGTAAATGTCATTTGGCTTTTCATAGCCGATCATTGAGAGTATCTCTACCGCTCCTGCTGTCTCTAGAGAGTTGAAAACAGCAGGTCTGGGACGGGTAGCACGTCCAGTGAACAGGTCAGGGTTCCATAGCCGCAGGCAGAACAGTTGAAACTGGAACAGCAGCACAGCCAGGTGGACTGGGGACAGCAAGGAGTCATCATGC
This sequence comes from Salmo salar, assembly GCF_965601325.2. Taxonomy (NCBI): domain Eukaryota; kingdom Metazoa; phylum Chordata; class Actinopteri; order Salmoniformes; family Salmonidae; genus Salmo; species Salmo salar. Next base: position 11,360,783 of record NC_138310.1, on the reverse strand, counting down.
CAGGTAGTCCTGAGGCATGGTCCAAGGGCTCAGGTCCTCCGAGAGAGAGAATTAGAGAGAGCATACTTAAATTCACACAGGACACTGGAGAAATACTCCAGATATAACAGACTGACCCTAGCCCCCCAACACACAAACTACTGCAGCATAAATACTGGAGGCTGAGACAGGAGGGGTCAGGAGACACTGTGGCCCCATCCGATGAAACCCCCGGACAGGGCCAAACAGGCAGGATATAACCCCACCCACTTTGCCAAAGCACAGCCCCCACACCACTAGAGGGATATTTTCAACCACCAACTTACCATCCTGAGACAAGGCCGAGTATAGCCCACAAAGATCTCTGCCATGGCACAACCCAAGGGGGGGTGCCAACCCAGACAGGAAGACCACGTTAGTGACTCAACCCACTCAAGTAACGCACCCCTCCTAAGGACGGCATGGAAGTGCACCAGTAAGCCAGTGACTCGGCCCCTGTAATAGGGTTAGAGGCAGAGAATCCCAGTGGAGAGAGGGGAACCGGCCAGGCAGAGACAGCAAGGGCGGTTCGTTGCTCCAGTGCCTTTCCATTCACCTTCACACTCCTGGGCCAGACTACACTCAATCGTAGGACCTACGGAAGAGAAGCGTCTTCAATAAAGACTTAAAGGTTGAGACCGAGTCTGCATCTCTCACATGAGTAGGCAGACCATTCCATAAAAATGGAGCTCGATAGGAGAAAGCCCTGCCTCCAGCTGTTTGCTTAGATATTCTAGGGACAATTAGTTGGCCTGTGTCTTGTGACCATAGTGTACGTGTAGGTATGTACGGCAGGACCAAATCGGAAAGGTATGTAGGAGTAAGCCCATGTAATGCTTTGTCGGTTAGCAGTAAAACCTTGAAATCAGCCCTTGCCTTAACAGGACGCCAGTGTTGGGAGGCTAGCACTGGAGTAATATGATACATTTTTGGGGTTCTAGTCAGGATTCTAGCAGCTGTATTTAGCACTAACTGAAGTTTAATTAGTGCTTTATCCGGGTAGCCGGAAAGTAGAGCATTGCAGTAGTCTAACCTAGAAGTAACAAAAGCATGGATTAATTTTTTGCATCAACTTTGGACCGAAAATGTCTGATCTTTGCAATGTTACGCAGATGGGAAAAAAGCTGTCCTTGAAACAGTCTTGATATGTTCGTCAAAAGAGAGATCAGGGTCCAGAGTAACGCCGAGGTCCTTCAGTTTTATTTGAGACGACTGTACAACCATCAAGATGAATTGTCAGATTCAACAGAAGATCTCTTTGTTTCTTGGGACCTAGAACAAGCATCTCTGTTTTGTCCAAGTTTAAAAGTAGAAAGTTTGCAGCCATCCACTTCCTTATGTTTGAAACACAGGCTTCCAGCGAGGGCAATTTTGGGGCTTCACCATGTTTTAGATGCTGGTTCAATACCCGTGCCGCCCTTGACTGGGAGACCCATTAGATGATTGTAGGTTTCTCTCCCTCTAAAAACATAAATAAATACTTCTAAATAACAAACTGGCTTAATTTACAAATTAGTAGCAATGTCTCACCTCATGTTCAAGAATGACCTTTTTTCTCACTCATTTTACATTATTTGAAAACAAAATAATCTCAAATATTATTTTTTAAACAGTGAATATTATTCATTTAGAATGATATAAAAGCCTGTTGGATATTCTCAGATATATTATTAACCCTGTTATTAGCAGGACAATATATATTGGTCATGGCTCCCGAGTGGCGCACAGTGGGATTGCCTTGCAGTTCTCCAGCTGCATCCACTGAAAGCGCGCAAGGTCGAAGGTTCAAGGCACGAGGGCACGGGATAGGCCGCAGAGCCGCGCACAGACCTAGCCCATGGGGGAGGGGGGGTGGACCCCCACCCCGCCACACTGGCAACACTTTTTAAGGGGCATTGCACTAGTAATGGCGCTGAATAGGGGAACGTTCCCGCTGTTCTGTTCTTAGTGCCAGTTTGCACGTTCAAACTAAAACAATGTAACTAATAATGGCATCTTTTATGCTTTCGTTAATAAAATAATGATAAAAATACTCTTAAAATGCCAATTATCCCCCCCAAAAATATATATACTGCTCAAAAAATAAAGGGAACACTTAAACAACACATCCTAGATCTGAATGAAAGAAATAATCTTATTAAATACTTTTTTCTTTACATAGTTGAATGTGCTAACAACAAAATCACACAAAAAGAATCAATGGAAATCCAATTTATCAACCCATGGAGGTCTGGATTTGGAGTCACACTCAAAATTAAAGTGGAAAACCACACTACAGGCTGATCCAACTTTGATGTAATGTCCTTAAAACAAGTCAAAATGAGGCTCAGTAGTGTGTGTGGCCTCCACGTGCCTGTATGACCTCCCTACAATGCCTGGGCATGCTCCTGATGAGGTGGCGGATGGTCTCCTGAGGGATCTCCTCCCAGACCTGGACTAAAGCATCCGCCAACTCCTGGACAGTCTGTGGTGCAACGTGGCGTTGGTGGATGGAGCGAGACATGATGTCCCAGATGTGCTCAATTGGATTCAGGTCTGGGGAACGGGCAGGCCAGTCCATAGCATCAATGCCTTCCTCTTGCAGGAACTGCTGACACACTCCAGCCACATGAGGTCTAGCATTGTCTTGCTAGAGAGGAGGAACCCAGGGCCAACCGCACCAGCATATGGTGGGGTCTGAGGATCTCATCTCGGTACCTAATGGCAGTCAGGCTACCTCTGGCGAGCACATGGAGGGCTGTGCGGCCCCCCAAAGAAATGCCACCCCACACCATGACTGACCCACCGCCAAACCGGTCATGCTGGAGGATGTTGCAGGCAGCAGAACGTTCTCCACGGCGTCTCCAGACTGTCACGTCTGTCACGTGCTCAGTGTGAACCTGCTTCATCTGTGAAGAGCACAGAGCGCCAGTGGCGAATTTGCCAATCTTGGTGTTCTCTGGCAAATGCCAAATGTCCTGCACGGTGTTGGGCTGTAAGCACAACCCACACCTGTGGACGTCGGGCCCTCATACCACCCTCATGGAGTCTGTTTCTGACCGTTTGAGCAGACACATGCACATTTGTGGCCTGCTGGAGGTCATTTTGCAGGGCTCTGGCAGTGCTCCTCCTTGCACAAAGGCGGAGGTAGCGGTCCTGCTGCTGGGTTGTTGCCCTCCTACAGCCTCCTCCACGTCTCCTGATGTACTGGCCTGTGTCCTGGTAGCGCCTCCATGCTCTGGACACTACGCTGACAGACACAGCAAACCTTCTTGCCACAGCTCGCATTGATGTGCCATCCTGGATGAGCTGCACTACCTGAGCCACTTGTGTGGGTTGTAGACTCCGTCTCATGCTACCACTAGAGTGAAAGCACCGCCAGCATTCAAAAGTGACCAAAACATCAGCCAGGAAGCATAGGAACTGAGAAGTGGTCTGTAGTCCCCACCTGCAGAACCACTCCTTTATTGGGGGTGTCTTGCTAATTGCCTATAATTTCCACCTGTTGTCTATTCCATTTGCACAACAGCATGTGAAATGTATTGTCAATCAGTGTTGCTTCCTAAGTGGACAGTTTGATTTCACAGAAGTGTGATTGACTTGGAGTTACATTGTGATGTTTGTGTTCCCTTTATTTTTTGGAGCAGTATATTTTAACTTAATATAATACATCAATAACATTTATTTAGTCTCAAATAAATAATGAAACATGTTCAATTTGGTTTAAATAATGCAAAAACAAAGTGTTGGAGAAGAAAGTAAAAGTGCAATATGTACCATGTAAAAAAGCTAACGTTTAAGTTCCTTGCTCAGAACATGAGAACATATGAAAGCTGGTGGTTCCTTTTTAATGAGTCTTCAATATTCCCAGGTAAGAAGTTCTAGTTATTATAGAACTATTTCTTTCTATACCATTTGTATTTCATATACCTTTGAATATTGGATGTTCTAATAGTACTTTAGTATTGCCAGCCTAATCTCGGGAGTTGATAGGCTTGAAGTCATAAACAGCGCAATGCTTGAAGCACAGAGAAGAGCTGCTGGCAAATGCACGAAAGTGCTGTTTGACTGAATGCTTACGAGCGTGCTGCTGCCTACCACCCCTCAGTTAGACTGCTCTATCAAATCATAGACTTAATTATAATATAATAACACACAGAAATGCGAGCCATAGGTCATTAATATGGTCAAATCTGTAAACTATCATTTCGAAAACAAAACGTTTATTCTTTCAGTGAAATACGGAACCGTTCTGTATTTTATCTAACGGGTGGCATCCATAAGTCTAAATATTGCTGTTACATTGCTCAACCTTCAATGTTATGTCATAATTATGTAAAATTCTGGCAAATTAGTTCGCAACGAGCCAGGCGGTCCAAACTGCTGCATTTACCCTGACTCTGCGTGCAATGAACTGAAGTGACACAATTTCCGTATTTTATTATTGCCTGCTAACATGAATTTCTTTTAACTAAATATGCAGGTTTAAAAATATATATACTTCTGTGTATTGATTTTAAGAAAGATATTGATGGTTAGGTACATTCGTGCAATGATTGTGCTTTCTTTTGCAAATGCGCTTTTGTTAAATCATCCCCCGTTTGGCGAAGTTGGCTGTCTTTGTTAGGAAGAAATAGTCTTCACACAGTTCGCAATGAGCCAGGCGGCCCAAATGGACAATGACCCTAAGCATACTTCCAAAGTTGTGGCAAAATGGCTTAAGGACAACAAAGTCAAGGTATTGGATTGGCCATCACAAAGCCCCGACCTCAATCCCATAGAAAATGTGTGGGCAGAACTGAAAAAGCGTGTGCGAGTAAGGAGGCTTACAAACCTGACTCAGTTACACCAGCTCTGTCAGTGGGAATGGGCCAAAATTCACACAACTTATTGTGGGATGCTTGGGGAAGGCTACCCGAAATGTTTGACCCAAGTTTAACAATTTGAAGACAATGTTACCAAATGCTAATTGAGTGTATGTAAACTTCTGACACACTGGGAATGTAATGAAATAAATAAATCTGAAAGAAATAATTCTCTCTACTATTATTCTGACATTTCACATTCTTAAAATAAAGTGGTGATCCTAACTGACCTAAGACAGGGAATTTTTTACGAGGATTACATTTCAGGAATTGTGAAAAACAGAGTTTAAATGTATTTTGCTAAGGTGTATGTAAACCTCCGACTTCAACTGTATGCGTGTTCTGTATTTCATATCTGTCCAATTCCTATTAGATTATAACTTGATTTGTTTTCCCTCCCTCAGGGTGTGATCGGTGTGCAGCTGGTGGTTACTATGGTAATGGCCAGTGTAATTCAGAAGATCATACCTCATTATTCCTTTGCAAGATGGCTACTCTGCAGTGGCAGGTAATGTAGAACTCTGTACCTGACATTAATGTTTCTGATGGTGTCTTTAAGAGCCATGATTTAATCTCCTCAGTGGGTTTCCCATCAGAACAATTCATTTCAAGTCTTAACAATGCGGAAAATAGTATTTGCTCAATTTGTAAACAGTCTCTTTTTTTCATTGTCTGCTGAAAGGGAATAAAAAAATATATAATTTAAGTCGCATTGCATAGACCAAAGGGCATCATCAAATATTGGGACAACCCGAGAGGACGGGCAATAAAAATAAAGCACCCGTCTCGTTTCCTTTAATTAGTGCGATATGTGTTTTTGAGTAAACAGCTCCCCAGAAAACACTTAATAATTCATCAGTACTTGTTTTTTTCTAGGGGGCTGTTGATGCATTTTTACAAAAACTTTAGCCCAAACTGGAGGCTCAGTGTTGCTTCAGAGAGATCCGCAATTAAGTTTCCCCTAATAAATAAATAAAGATGAATGAATGAAAACAAGCCCTCCACCCCTCCCTCACGCTTATGCCTCTCAGGGCTTGTGACAAAGTTAGAGCTTGCGTGAAATGTTAGTCTTCAAAAGGCTGCTCTTAAATTAGCTCTTGTTTTAAGTACAGTCCTCAAAGGACACAATAACTACCCTCTTTGTAAACTTATGGCAAGTATTTGTCATAGGTGTATCAGTTGTCTTGAATACATTGAATATGCTTTGAGGGATGTCTTGTTTGTATTTTCTAAGGTAAATGATAGCAAAACCCAGATTGTTTGCTAATTGATGGTCCTTATCATTTTCAATCATGAAGGCCTGGAACCGCAAACAATAGAAGGGCTCACTTTTTGGAGTATGTGAGGTATTACGTCACCAATACTGGTCCTAGTGGCCCATAGACTGTGTAAATATATTGTTCTTGCACAACACAAAAAAACAACAATCCAAATGATGTATTGGTTAGTTAATTGATTGATGTGTAAAAGCCTGTCCACCCTTCATCCCTCCAGGACATGGGACAACTGGTGTAGTTCTAAAGCTACCTAGATTACTCACTTGTCTCCTCCTTTCCCAGTCTGCGGTGGTACCAGCACCCTACGGAAGATGAGTTGAGGAGCCTTGCCGGAAAGCAACAAAAAACTAAGAGCAAGAAAGACCGGTAAGGAGGGAGGGCTGAGGAGGGTGGAGCGGAGGGGAGCGAGGCAGGAAGGAAAGGCAGACGTGTGAGATGGATGGGGAACACGGGCGCGGGAGTTGAGAGATTAAGCTGATGTGTTTAGGAGGCTTGTTTAAGGCCTGTTTGAAGTGAGAGGACTGACTTATTTTTGTTTGTTTGCTTCTGCCTATGAGTGAAGCTAGCCTTGCCTTAAAATGCTCTCTGGCTGTCTATGGTAGTGAGTTAAGGTGGTAGAGCCTTGAATGGTTGGTCAGGCCATGCAGGTGACATCTTTCAGTAGTGTATGAACAGCAGTTTAAGACTCCCAACAAAACAAGCTTTACGGCTAAATCCATGTAATGGTTTCAGGTAGAAGTCATGGCGATACTATGGCTGTTCTGAAATAAGACCTATGTAATGTAGATATTTATTCCTCATCTCCATTTTGTGTTCATGCCTTTAGACTAATAGAAAGCAAGGTTTGGCAATGTGAAATGTTCTCAAACATTTGAAAATTAAGTCAATGAAGTTTATCTTCTAGATTCTTGCTTGGAGCCATTATGTAGTTCTAGTCCAATTCCTAGGCCTCCATGAGGCAGGTTGGAGCTCAACGCCACGTTTACTAACACGGAACCCAAACCGGCTGTGCACGTGCGCTATCGTGCATACATTTATTTTGTCCCCCTACACCAAACGCGATCACGACACACAGATTAAAATATCAAAACAAACTGAACCAATGACGGTAATTTGGGGACAGGTCGAAAAGCATTAAACATGTATGGCAATTTGCACTTGCTAGCTAATTTGTCCTATTTAGCTAGCTTGCTGTTGCTAGCTAATTTGTCCTGGGATATAAACATTGAATTTAGAAATCCATGTTATTCAATTATTGCACCCACACTGCTCGTGTGCACCAACAAGCATCTGCGTTGCCAAGGGCTAAAATAGAAGTCATTCCTATTTCTGACGCAGATCGCGCTGCAAGTCCTGCCTCTCCCATCTCCTCATTGGTTTATAGAAGCAGGTACCCACGTGCCATCTCCTCATTGGTTATACCCACGTGGGTGATTGAAAGACGAAATGTTTTGCCGGTTGTCGTGGTAATATTATGAAAGTGTAGAGATGCCCAAGTTCAGATGAAAAAGCCTGGAAGGAGGAGAGATGACTAGAAACAATTCGGTTGGCTGTTTTATATGTGGATTAATTGTCGGAGTAGAGGACCTTGTGCATTTCAGGTAAAATAACAACTCAATGTTTATATCCCCGGATAAATTAGCTAGCAACAGCAAGCTAGCTAAATAGGACAAATTAGCAAGCAAGTGCAAGCTAACTAGCTAAATTGCCATACATGTTTAATGCTTTTCGACCTGTCCCCAAATTAATGTCATTGGTTCAGAGTTTGTTTTGATATTTTAACCTGCGTGTTGTGATCGCGTTTGGTGTAGGGAGACAAAATAAATGTATGCACGATGGCGCACCACGCAGCCGGTTTGGGTTCCGTGTTACACTTCAAAAACGGACCACTGTCCTTTTGCCTGCTTGTGCCACACATTTCCATTCCTTTTGTTGTGAAGCCAAGAGCACTTTTTCCTGTCAGGTCCCCCAAAGATGCCTTGGACACATTTAAAGTTTGGTCCCAGTGTCTTGCCATAGTATTGTCCTCTGAATCCAGCACACGCACATGGCTGAACAAACACTACCCTGTGTCCCAGAGGCCCTCTAGAAAGGTTGGCTTGTCCAAGGAACAGCTGGCCCAGCCCCTGCCGTGTGCTGCTCCTGCAGTCTGCACTGCATGTTGCCCCCTGTAGCCCTATGACAAAATATTGGACTTATGAATTACATGGGCCCTACTCCACACTACAAAGAGCTAGCGTCAGTGCTCAGTATGCCTTGGTTGGGTTGACAATAGACTGGTTGGTTGTTTAGCAACAAAACCGACACGTGTGCAACTATGGGCCAAAACATACTGGTTGGCTTTGATTGTTGACAACATCTAAACTATATTCAGTCTCCAAATGTTTAGAAGAAAACATACATTTGCACAATGAGCACGTGGTGTCTCTCAAATACATGGTTACAGTTGTTTGTTAGCTAGCAAAGTTTAGCCATATTAGGTTTAGAGGTCGACTGATTATGATTTTTCAACGCCGATACTGATTATTACCAAAAAAAGCCGATACTTATTATTATTATTATTATTATATATATATTTTTTTGTAATAATGACAATTACAACAATACTGAATGAACACTTATTTTAACTTAATATAATACATCAATTTAGCCTCAAATAAATAATGAAGCATGTTCAATTTGGTTTAAATAATGCAAAAACAAAGTGTTGGAGAAGAAAGTAAAAGTGCAATATGTGCCATGTAAAAAAGCTAACGTTTAAGTTCCTTGCTCAGAACATGAGAACATATGAAAGCTGGTGGTTCCTTTTAATATGAGTCTTCAATATTCCCAAGTAAGAAGTTTTAGGTTGTAGGAATTATAGGACTATTTGTCTCTATACCATTTGTATTTCATATACCTTTGACTATTGGATGTTCTTATAGGCACTTTAGTATTGCCAGTGTAACAGTATAGCTTCCGTCCCTCTCCTCGCCCCTACCTGGGCTCGAACCAGGAACACATCGACAACAGCCACCCTCGAAGCATCGTTACCCTTCGCTCCACAAAAGCCACAACTACTCCAAGTCTCAGAGCGAGTGATGTCACCGATTTCAAACGCTATTAGTTAGCGGGGTGCGCGCTATCTAGCCATTTCACATCGGTTACACCAGCCTAATCTCGGGAGTTGATAGGCTTGAAGTCATAAACAGCTCAATGCTTGAAGAATTGCGAAGAGCTGCTGTCAAATGCCCGAAAGTGCTGTTTGAATGAATGCTTACGAGCCTGCTGCTGCCTACCATCGCTCAGTCAGACTGCTATATCAAATCATAGACTTAATTATAACATAATAACACACAGAAATACGAGCCTTTGGTCATTAATATGGTCGAATCCGGAAACTATCATTTCGAAAACAAAACGTTTATTCTTTCAGTGAAATACGGAACCGTTCCGTATTTTATCTAACGGGTGGCATCCCTAAGCCTAAATATTGCTGTTACATTGTACAACCTTCAATGTTATGTCATAATTATGTACAATTCTGGCAAATTAATTACGGTCTTTGTTAGGAATAAATGGACTTCACACAGTTCGCAACGAGCCATGCGGCCCAAACTGCTGCATATACCCTGACTGCTTGCACGGAACGCAAGAGAAGTGACACAATTTCCCTAATTATAAGAATTTCATGTTAGCAGGCAATATTAACTAAATATGCAGGTTTAAATATATATATACTTGTGTATTTATTTTAAAGAAAGGCATTGATGTTTATGGTTAGGTGCAACCACAGTGCTAAATCATCACCCGTTTGGCGAAGTAGGCTGTGATTCGATGAGAAATTAAAAGGCACCTCATCGATTATATGCAATGCAGGACACGCTAGATAAACTAGTAATATCATCAACCATGTGTAGTTAACTAGTGATTATGTGAAGATTGATTGTTTTTCATAATGCTAGCTAACAACTTACCTTGGCTTCTTGCTGCCCTCGCGTAACAGGTAGTCAGCCTGCCACGCAGGCTCCTCGTGGAGTGCAATGTAAGGCAGGTGGTTAGAGCGTTGGACTAACAATGTAAAAATCTGTCGTTCTGCCCCAGATCAAGGCAGTTAACCCACCGTTCCTAGGCCGTCATTGGAAATAAGAATGTGTTCTTAACTGACTTGCCTAGTTAAATAAAGGTGGAAAAAAAATAAAAAATACCGATTTCCGATTGTTATGAAAATTTGAAATCGGCCCTAATTAATCGTCCATTCCGATTAATCGGGCGACCTCTAATTAGGGTAGACCTGACATGAGTCAACTAGACATTGTATCAATAAAAAGATACAACGAGCTGAAATGAGCCACCTACGATTCCTCTCATGGCAGCTTCTTGTCATTGTTGCTAACTATCTGACTGCTCAGAAATACAACACGGCCTTCTGCCTCATCAATGTGCGCGCACAATATTTTGTCACGTTTTTTGTGACCCCCATGACGCTAGCCATCTCGTAGATGCCCAAATAACCTTGTACACAGATTAAGTTTGATATAGTCCAGGATATGATGTGTTTTTCTTTAGGACAGCCAGTAAATTGACACGATAGCAGTAGTATTTTTTTTATTTAGCACTCTCTGCTGTGGCCGTGTTTTTAGAGGTGGACTAATGACCAGAAAAATGACATGGAGTAAACCTGCCTGCAACATAGGACATGTCTGTATGTCTGTCTCTCCCTCTCCCATGTCTGTCTGGTATTGATTTGGCGCTCTGTCTTTTGTCCCAGGAGGAACAATGGCCACATAGAGAACAAGCCTCTGACCATTCCCAAGGACATAGACCTGCAGCTGGAGACCAAGTGCATCACAGAAGTGGACACGTTAGGTATGAGGCCATATCTACTGACACCATTCAGTTATCCTCTTATCTTTATAACCAGTTTTATTTTCTCTCTTAAACCTCAACAAATCTTCATCATTCAGTATTTGAGCACATCATCACAGTCCAGAATTACTGTCATAAATCAACCAAGTAACAGAACAGTAAATAAACAGTCATCCTCCTCTTCATCCTCCTGCTCGTTTCCTGCAGCGTTGCACTACTTCCCAGAGTTCCAGTGGCTGGTGGACTTCACGGTGGCAGCCACAGTGGTGTATCTGATCACAGAGCTGTACTACACAGTGGCCCAGCCCTCTGGGGAGATGAACATCAGCGTGGTGTGGTGCCTGCTCGTCCTCGCCTTCGTCATGTATCCTTCAGTCAGTACATCGTCCAATCCATTTTTCTCTCTTTCGATCATTCCTTCTATATAAAATCCATTTGTCACAATGTCCTGCTGAACAGCAATCCAGGTCTAGAGGATGTCGGGGTTTCGGTTGAACCCAATCTCACCTAATAGCAACGTTTGACAAGCCAAGTCATTAATGGTGAAACGTCTATTACATAACAAAGATGTTACTGTGAACAGTGAACACTGTTTCCCCCCCCCCCCCCTTCTGACAACATTACATGCGCGATAGTACATATTCTGATTTCATTAGAGTTCTTGCATTTAATCACTCCGTGCACATACTGAGAATCCTACCTTTTGTTCCCTACCTGTTGCCTGTTGGGGCTACAGGTTAGCAATGAACCCCGAGACGGGATTGCTAACAAGGCTGGAAATTCAAAACATCAAAAATCTAATTTCAATTTCTCAAACAATCAACTATTTTACACCATTTAAAAGATAAACATCTCCTTAATCTAACCACATTGTTCGATTTTCAAAGAGGCTTTACGGCAAAAGCATAAAGTTAGGACAGTACATAGCCACAAAAGTACAAACATCCAGTTTCAATTCAAGGTCAGGCGTCACCAAAAGCAGAAACCAGCTAAAATTATGCACCAACCTTTGACAATCTCCATCAGATGACACTCCTAGGACATTATGTTATACAATACATGCATTTTTTGTTCCATCAAGTTCATATTTATATCCAAAAACAGCATTTTACAGTAGCGGTGAAATTCAGATTTTTTTCTTCTCTGAAATGCTTCCGGTGAACATAACAAAATTACTATTCGAAAACATTGGTAAATTATAATATTGTCATTCAAAGAATAATATATTATCATCTCGTAATTGCTACCGAATGGCCAGATCTCAAAATAACTTTACTGGGAAATCACATTTTGCAATAAACGGGGTGCTATGCTAAGAACAATAGGCTATGCTATACAGTTAGCATCATCTAATATCGATAATAACATTGTAAATATCCCCTTACCTTTGATTATCTCCATCAGAAGGCACTGCCAGGAATCCCAGGTCCAGAACAAATGTGGTTTCTTTTGACAAAGTTCATAATTTATGTCCAAATAACACCAAGTAGTTAGCGTTCAGTATGCTCCCACAAAACGTGGTGGGGGGGGTGTAAAATCACGCCGAAAAGCTAAAAAAAACGAGTAAATAATCTATTTACGTTCGTTCAAACATGTCAAACGTTGTTTAGCATTAATCTTTTGGTCCATTTTTAAGGTGAAACATCAGTAATATTTTCACACAACCTATCCTATGTCTAGATAAACAATTATGACAAACTCACTCTTCTCAGATTTATGCGCAGGCGCAAAAAAATTAAGTGACGACATGTCAACTTCCCTGCATTCTAATTTGCTCTCTGTTTATCATAGACGCTTCAAACAACTTTATAAAGATCGTTGACATCTAGTGGAAGCCGTAGGAGTTGCGAAATGAATCCTTTCTCACTATGGTATCTATAAAACAATGACACTAAATAGTACAGTCACAAAATTCACATTTTTTTTTATCTATTTTTCACAGGTTTTTGCCTGCAATATGAGTTTTGTTATACTTACAGACACCATTCAAACTGTTTTAGAAAATTCAGAGTGTTTTCTATCCGAATGTGTTAATAATATGCATATCCTAGCTTCTGAGTTGGTGTAGGAGGCAGTTAAAAATGGGCACATATTTTTTTCAAAATTTCTCAATACTGCCCCCTAGCCCCAACAGGTTGTCTACGAGAGTGTAAAAAAACATGTGAGAGAGAGCCTTGATTGTTCCCAGGTTCCATTTCAGACGGCAGTAAGTAGCCATAAACTGACAGACACAGCTCTAGCCACTGCCTGCCACCACATGCCTCCCTGCTACTCTCTTCTGCCGACGTGTCACCAAATCATACGCATTATCCTCCGCCACAGTCCGTAGGGATCAATCTTTCCCACGCTCCCTGGCTGAGTGCGGTCAGAAGGCATGCCATTTCTGCATGCCTGCTGAGGAAGATTGGAGGCCCAATTTTCACAGCCTACCAGACTGATTTGCTTGGGAAAAGAGGCGACTGGGAGGGGGTGGTACGTGGAGGAGGGGGTGCACGGCTAGGTGGATGATGAAGATGATGATGTGATGGTGTGTGTGTGTTAATGGCACACTTGATTTCATATTCCTGTCTCGGGCGACCCTCTCGGAGAAGTAAAGAGCCAGAGGCTGCAGCCGGGCACCTGTTGTGTTAACCTCGACTTAACACACCTCAGCCATGGAATGGAATCTTAAAACTGCCAAATTGGAATGGATTTAGCAGATTACATTTTTTGTGAAGTTACAGTATGATGTATTGGAACATCTGATTCTTTCCAAGCTCTGTGAGTTCCACCTAACAGAAAGGGATTTCAATAAGCGTTGATGAAGTTGAATGCACAACAGGTAGACATCCCATCGAGTGGTCTGTTGGTTAGCATAGATTTATCCTGACAATCAGTGATGGTATAACGAAGTGGGGTAGAGCTACTCTCGCTGAAATGCTGCATCGAAATTTGCCACTTGCGTTCTGTGGCTGCTTCCCAAGGAGTATTTAGGGCTACATTAGCAGCTGCCTCACTGAGCTCTGATAATGGGGCTTCATTGCTCCTTTGAGAGAAACTAGCTCTTAAGTTTAAAAAGAAAATGCAGCCTTTAGTATCCTGGTTGTGACCCCCAGGAAAAGGCAAATCCGTTGGCTTGCCTACATTACCATGATTCCCCATTCAGAATAGCCTGAGAGATTGCTATGTGGAATAAAGGCTGAACACCATCACCTTGGAGATGCAAGGCAGCTCTAGAAGCACGCTATGTCCTTACTTAGCCTGCTAGAAACACTGCAGCCAGACACCGCAGAAAACACCATTCTAGTTCTGAGGAAGCCCGGCCCATTGAGCCCCATGGTAATGTGTGACCGCTGCTTAAGAGAGTGAGAGAAGCTAAACTGTGTGTGCGCATGCTTGTTGCAGGATCACTGTTCAGTACTGTTGCATGCTTCTGATCCTTCGAGTCCATTATGTTAATGAGCCACCACCATTACTCCAGAAACGTCTCTACATGGCCATGGCTCACAGCAATATGAATAGTAGGCTATATTTCATGAGTTGTGTGTTTCTGCTGGCGTTTTCCTTAACTCCCCTGCTCCACAGTAAGACCCTGTTCTCCCTGACGGCCTTCTACTTCAAGCTGGAGGAAGGTGGCGAGCGCTCGCTCTGCATCACCTTCGCTTTCTTCTTTTTTGTCAAAGCCATGGCCATCCTCATCGTCACTGAGAACTACCTGGAGTTTGGCCTGGAGACAGGTGAGTGGGCGATGAGCCATCTGTCAGTATGGCTAGCCCACAGTGCTCTTCCATCCTGCACCTGGGTCCTATTCATTAGTACAAAACGTAGCAAAACATTTTGTAATGGAAAACGAAAACTAGCGTTTTCGTCCCATTTGCTTCCTAGTGAATACAACCCTTGGGACCCACAGGCTAGTGTTCCAGATCAGTACTAACACATCAAATTCTATCTAACTAGCTGTGTTAGTGATGGGATAGAACAAAAGCCTGCAAACCCTGTGCTTCCCTAGGACCAGGTTGGAAGAACACTACATTAGAGGAATAGATTAAATCCATTGTTAGAGGAATAGATTCCATTTGTTTTGTCTAATGTACTGTAATTGTTATTTTTCTGGACTTTGTAGGACCAATTTTAAAATCGAATCGTGTTTTCATCTAGGTTTCGCGAATTTCTCTGAAAGTGCCACACAGTTTTTGGAAAACCAGGGGTTAGAGTCCCAGTAAGTATGAGCTTTTGTTTTTATCAGTATGCATGGGTCATGAATCTAATTGACTCATGGACTGTGTGTGTGTGCGTATTCACATGTTGTATGACTGTGAGGTACGCTTTAGCCCAGTATAACTGTGTCTCTGTTCTTTTCTCCAGGGGTCCCATATCTAAACTCACCTTTAAGCTGATCCTGGCCTTGCTCTGCTCTCTGATTGGTGCATTCCTCACCTTCCCTGGTCTACGATTGGCTCAAATGCACCTGGACGCCCTCAACCTGACCACAGCCAAAGTCACACAGTGAGTCCCTCTCTTCTCTCTTGTCTTTCTCCACCTCACCGCAGTTACACTGTTGTCCCATTCATATATGGGCTAGTTGAAGTAGGTGTGAGTTTAAATTGTTTTTTGTGGACCCCAGGAAGAATAGCTGCTGCTTCGGCAAAGGCTAACGGGGATCTGAATAAACCAATAAGTAATGTGGTCTACTATCCGTTCCTCAATGAGTGTGGATGATAGTATGCCATAAACACATAGTGCTCATACAGTATTTACATTGTACTCCTGGATAAGCAAAGCATTTTACTGACAAGAATGGGTGACCATTTATTTTGTTCTTCTCTTCCAGGACCTTGCTTCATATCAACTTCCTTTCCCCTCTTATTATGGTACTGCTGTGGGTGAAGCCTATAACCAAGGACTACCTCCTGAATCCTGCCCTGGGGAAGGAGAGTATGCCTTTGTAAGTTCACCTTGTTTTGTTTGTCAGTACATTTTTCAACCACATGCATGGTCATAGGATTAAGCCTTCCCAAAGTTTCACATCTCTGTAACATCTCTTTCCACCTCTCCCTGTCACTCCTGGCTTTCATTCTCTCACATATCTCATCTTCTCACATTATCGACATGGGTTGGCTTATTTTTCCTTCACCCATCTCACTCACTCACTCACTCACTCACTCACTCACTCACTCACTCACTCACTCACTCACTCACTCACTCACTTGCTGTGTCTGACTCCTCACCAGGATGACTGAGGAGACCTATGACACATTGCGGTTGTGGGCCATCCTGCTGCTGTGTGTGCTGCGCCTGGCCATGATGAGGCACCACCTCCAGGCCTACCTCAACCTGGCACAGAAGGGCGTGGAGCAGATGAAGAAGGAGGCGGGACGCATCAGCACCGTTGACCTGCAGAAGATGGTGAGTGGCGCCTCGAATCGGACAATCATTTGGCCTTGACAGATGGGCAGAGTATGATAAAACAAATGAGGTTTTAAGAGTTCCTCTTGACAGGAAGTTATCTTTTTTCTTCTGTTTCCAAGGTGGCCCGTGTTTTCTACTACCTATGTGTAATCGCACTGCAGTACGTGGCACCCTTGGTGATGTTGCTGCATACAACCTTGCTGCTAAAAACCTTAGGTGAGTTTGGCACATCATCAGAAATTATTGCTCATATATTAAATTGAACCGTTTAGCAGCAGTCTTTAGTCCACCACACTGCTAATGTAGCACCCTACTCTTTGTGTTATAGGTGGACACTCCTGGGGGGTGTACTCTGTGGAAGACCTCCCCTGCCCAATGGAGATGAACTCTGACCCTGCTGTGGTTGCAGCAGCAACTGCAGCTCCAGGGCTAGCTGTGGAGGCCCAGGCATCGGTGGTCCAGCTGTCGGTGGCCCTCGGGGGCCTGCGAACAGTGTTCACCCCCCTGCTTTTCCGTGGCCTCCTCTCCTTCCTCACCTGGTGGATCGCTGCCTGCCTCTTTTCCACCTCCATCTTCGGCCTCTTCTACCACCAGTATCTCATGGCGGCATAGCAGCATTACCCCAGGGTCAGGGTGGTGTCCCACTGGGCTCTGTTCCAGCCCCGTTCAGAAACGACTGTGTGGGGCAGGGCTCTGAAGGACAACCCTTCTCCCCTCCCACAGCCACATCACTCATGACCATATCTACAGAGAACCCCTGGTTCACCCCCAGTGCTTCCTTCATGGATGACTCTTAACTTGACTTTTACTACCTTTTTATTTTGACAGCAGGATTCACAAATCCTTAACAAAAGACACTAATATAAATGAGAGTAATGGTAATATGTGTGTGCGTACAGTCTTAAACAGAGCAGCAGAGAACCTTGTCTCTGCAGACTGTGGGGGCCGGGGGGGGGGGCCTGTGGATGTTGTAAAGGGATGTGTGAACTAAAGCAGCCAATAAGAGGTCACGATGCTTGTCCTACTGGAGAAGGAGGAGGGGACACCTCACTGGGAGAGTCCCTGCTGAGATCCCATCACTTGAAACTGTTAAATTGACATATGTCTAACTGGCTACCAAGGACGAACATGGGTTTTTAAATGTGCGTTCCTTATGATTTGTGAAATATTTTATCCCCCCTTTACTGTCCCTGGTACAAACTGAGCCATACTGGAAGAGCTGAGAGAAACTTCTGCCCCTTCTGACCAGTTGTGACGACAGTCAGGGAGGGCAGCAACACACAGGCCTTGGTCAAGGGAATGGTACGTGTGAATGTGAGTAAGATCCCTGCTGTTAGGTTGGTATACAACTAAAAGGGCATTTTGATCAATAGAAGTGTCAAGTCAAATGCCAATTGTAAGCTACAGCCTCTTTCCTCCACCCTCCCCTGTCCCCGTCCACCCCTTGTAGAGCCAGTAGGGAAACTACAATTTTATGTCTTCTGTTTTTGTTTCATGGATCAAATTGTGAATTTAGAAAATTGTTTTTATTTGAAAGAGCTGCCAAGTAAGTGGCCTGTAGATTTGATGACTGATAGTTTTACAGCAACCCTGCGGCCTTCTGCCTTAAGAGTCTTCAGAGCCCCCATGAGGAATCAATAGAGCACAAGTGTGTACTCATACACTTGTGCATATCTTGTTCTATGTACAGACTTTCATAGGCTTACTGACACTCACACACACACACACACACACACACACACACACACACACACACACACACACACACACACACATATATATATATATATATATATATATATATATATATATATATATATATATATATATATATCACAAGCTCAAACACAGGGATGATTGTTCAGGAGTAAAGAACAGTTGTGTCTGGACAGAGGGGTATACTACAAAGCATGGTCAATGAGTTAGCCAGACAACTTTGACAAATTGTTTATTTTCTGGTTTGTTAAGAAAGCTCAACATGGATACAGTACCAGTCAAAAGTTGGACACCCCTACTCATTCAAGGGTTTTTCTTTATTCTTACAATTTTCTACATTGTAGAATAATAGTGAAGACATCAAAACTATGAAATAACACATATTGAATCATGTAGTAACCCAAAAAGTGTTAAACAAATCAAAATATATTTCAGATGTTGCTTTGATGACAGCTTTGCACACTCTTGGCATTCTCTCAACCAGCTTCACCTGGAATGCTTTTCCAACCGTCTAGAAGGAGTTCCCACATATGCTGAGCACTTGTTGACTGCTTTTCCTTCACTCTGTGGTCCAACTCATCCCAAACCATCTCAATTGGGTTGAGGTTGGGTGATTGTGGAGGCCAGGTCGTCTGATGCAGCACTCCATCACTCTCCTTCTTGGTCAAATGGCCCTTACACAGCCTGGAGGTGTGTTGGGTCATTGTCCTGTCGAAAAACAAATGATAGTCCCACCATGCTTCACAGTGGGAACCACACGAGGTCCCGTGTGGCTCAGTTGGTAGAGCATGGTGTTTGCAACGCCAGGGTTGTGGGTTCGATTCTCACGGGACCAGTACGGGGGAAAAAAAATGTTTTATGAAATGTATGCATTCACTTCTGTAAGTCTCTCTGGATAAGAGCGTCTGCTAAATGACTAAAATGTAAATGAGATCATCCGTTCAGCTACTCTGCGTCTCACAAAGACACGGCGGTAGGAACCAAAAATCGCAAATTTGGACTCATTAGACCAAAGGACAGATTTCCACCGGTCTAATTTCCATTGCTCATGTTTCTTGGACCAAGCAAGTCTTTTCTTCTTATTGGTGTCCTTTTAGTAGTAGTAATTTTTCATATATATTTTTTTACTTTTACCCCTTTTTCTCCCCAATTTCAAGGTATTGAATTGGTAGTTAGTCTTGTCTCATTGCCGCAACTCCTGTAAGGACTCGGGAGATGCTTATGTCGTGAGTCAGACGTCCGCCTTAACACGACCCAACCAAGCCGCACTGCTTCTTGACACAATGCCCTCTTAACCCGGAAGCCAGCTACACCAATGTGTCGGATGAAACACCGTACACCTGGCAACCGTGTCAGCCTGCATGTGCCCGGCCCACCACAGGAGTCGCTAGAGCACGATGGGACAAGGACATCCCTGCAGGCCAAACCCTCCCTTAACCCGGACAACGCTGGGCCAATTGTGTGCCGCCCCATGGGTCTCACGGTCGTGGCCGGCTGACTCAAACCAGTATCTCTAGTGGCACAGCTAGCAACTGCGATGCAGTACCTTAGGCCACTGTGTCACTCGGGAGGCCACGACTGAACTTGAAGAAATGTTCTTGAAACGTTCCGGATTGACTGACCATTGACTGACCTTTATGTCTTAAAGTAATGATGGATTGTCGTTTGCTTATTTGAGCTGTTCTTGCCATAGTATGTACTTGGTCTTTTACCAAATAGGGTTATCTTCTGTATACCACACCTACCTTGTCACAATTGGCTCAAATACATTTAAGAAGAAATTCCACAAATTTAACTTTTAACGGGGCATGCAATACCTGTTCATTAAAATGCATTCCAGGTGACTACCTCATGAAGCTGGTTGAGAGAATGCCAAGAGTGTGCAAAGCTGTTATCAAGGCAAAGGGTGGCTACTTTGAAAAATCTCAAATCTATTTTGATTTGTTTCTCACTTTTTTGGGTTACTACATGATTCCATGTGTTGTTTTGATGTCTTCACCATTCTACAATGTAGAAAATAGCAAAACTTCAGAAAAACCCTTCAATGAGTATGTGTGTCCAAACTTTTGACTCGTACTGTATGTGTTTTTGGATGTCGAGTACGTTAGACCATGCCCATTTCAAGCTTTTAAAGAGCTGTCAAAAGTCTTCACTTGTTCTTATTTATTTGAAAGGTGGAGAGTATGCACACTATGAATGTATCAATCCTGCCTAATTTCAGATGTTTCTTTGTGATAAATTATTGGTATGTGATTTTAATTTGTACCCTCAACGGTTAATGACTGCACTTGGCTCCTATTCCTAGCCCTAATCCTCGTGACTAGGTCAACAGAAGATTATTTTTACCTCTATGAACACCATGCTTTCTTTTCTGACCAACTTTTTATTTCGTTTTTTTCTTTTTCAGAGGGGGGTTACAAGCACAAAATCAATCAAATAAAATAATACAAAGCTAACCCTGACCCATCACCCTCCACCCGCCCACATCCTCCCTACCCACTCGGAAATTGGGTTTTAAATTTAATATATTTTGGGGCCTGTAAAACATGTATAATCTTAACACCAAACAATGTATTATTGGACTATGATGTTTTCAATCAGTTCAGAAACGTGTACAAGACAAATTGCAAATTGTATGTTTTTAGATTCCCCTCCCCCCTCCCCCCTGATATGTCAATTGAAAAGTAGCTGGGATACTTTTACAATCCATTGGCCAAAAAGGTGTTGTTTGCCTTGTCTGTCACCACTTTAGTGTTTTTTATTTTATTTTACATTTCTTTGTTTGAGTTCAAAAGTATTACTATTCCTCCATGTATTTATTATTTCTGGTTTAGTTTGTCTTTAATAAATTCAAATCATTACCATGTGTTTTGGAATTTGGTTTTGATCTCAATACTTTTCATTTACTGACTTACTGGTTAATAATTGTCCGTGATTAAATACTGCACAAGGAAAAGCTATTTTATTGGCCCAGAGGCTTACTGTCCCAGAGGCCCCACAGGTTGCGTGACTGTTACAAATAGTTACTCAGCATGAGGGTTACATTCAAGTCTTTAAAGTTTTTTTTTAACATTTTGAACAGGTTTGTTCTGAAATATTAGTGAGGACCTTTTTAGACTGCTGTTCACTTCAGCTTTTTGCATCAGAGGTGTGGACATTGCAGGAAGGACCCACTTTACCCACCAGAGGCATGGCATACGTGTACCTCTTCTCGACAGCTAATGCAGAAATTTGTCAATAGACAAGTGTTAAATGAGGCCATGTGAGAATAGTGTCCAGACTCCTAGTAATCCATATGTTACCAGTGAAAAACATTAGCTACAGTTTTAATTTTCTCCTATTCCTTCAACATTGTTAGGTAGTGTCCAGTACAACACAAATGGTGGTTAACTTCAGAAATGGTGCCTTACAAAAGACTGTAAATGTGTCCTTGTATTGTCCCTCCCTCTGGGTCAACCCCTCTGTCGAGGCATTGCGATGACAGTCAGTCAATGGTTGTGTCCCCCTGCTCAGATGTTGCAACCCTCAACCAATGGTTGTGTGCCACATCATCGATTTGACAGAGTTCTATAATGTATGATGGGATGAGTTACATCCATACAATTTTGAGTGTTTTAAAACCATAATGAAAAGTGCCAGATTGATATATTCTGAACAAAAATATAAACACATGTAACAATTTCAAAGATACAGTTCGTATAAGGAATTTAGTCAATAGAAATAAATTCAATAGGTCCTAATCTATGGATTTCACATGACTGGGAATACTGATATGCATCTGTTGGTCACAGATACCTTTTAAAAAAGGTAAGGGAGTGGATCAGAAAACCAGTCAGTATTCTGGTGTGACCACCTTTTGCCTCATGCAGCACGACACATCTCTTTCGCATAGAATTGATCAGGCAGTTGGTTGTGGCCTGTGGATTGTTGTCCCACTACTCAGAGGCTGTGTGAAGTTTCTGGATATTGGCGGGAACTGGAAAACCCTGTCGATCCATGGCATCCCATATATGCTAAAAGTGTGACATGTGCTGAGTATGCAGGCCATGGAAGAACTGGGACATTTTCAGCTTCAAGGAATTGTGTACAGATCCTTGTGACATGGGGCCGTGCATTATCATGCCGAAACATGAGTTGATGGCGGCGGATGAATGACGCGACAATGGGCCTCAGGATCTTGTCACGGTACCTCTGCACATTCAAATTGCCATCGATAAAATGCAATTGTGTTCGTTGTCCGTAGCTTATGCATGCCCATACCATATTCCCACCGCCACCATGGGGCACTTTCTTGCAGTCAGCATGCCAATTGCATGCTCCCTCAAAACTTTAGACATCTGTGGTATTGTGTTGTGTTACACAACTGTACATTTTAGTGGCCTTTTATTGTCCCGAGCACAAGGTGCACCTGTGTAATTATCATGCTGTTTAATCAGCTTCTAGGTATGCCACACCTGTCAGGTGGATGGATTATCTTGACAAATGAGAAATACTAACAGGGATGTAAACAAAAGTGAGCTCA
Organism: Salmo salar; assembly: GCF_965601325.2. Classification (NCBI taxonomy): domain Eukaryota; kingdom Metazoa; phylum Chordata; class Actinopteri; order Salmoniformes; family Salmonidae; genus Salmo; species Salmo salar. The sequence continues at coordinate 11,338,170 of NC_138310.1, read as the reverse complement.
AAATTTGAGAGAAATAAGCTTTTTTTTGTGTATGGAAAATCTCTGGGATCTTTTATTTCAGCTCAAGAAACATGGGACCAACAAACTATATTTTTGTTCTGTGTCATACATACAGTATAATTACTGTTAGTTTGCATTATAACACTATAGCCCTGCTTTTATTTAGCTCAGGGGTTGTCAAGATGGCGGGGCAGACTTTAACAAACTGTGAGACAACTCTGCAACTGTTACTGGAGATGTTGTGTTACAGTAACATGTGTAACCTGGCCACAGTTAATAGCAACAACATTCTACTGTTGCATAGTTAAACAGAAGCAAATAAAGAAATGTATTTTGTAAGTGGCCTTGTTATTCAAGATGTTTTGGTCCCTTCTGGCTCAGTCCAGGTTTGGTCCTCACAAGGTTAGCATCAGCATGTCAAGTACATTGATAAATTCATTGGTCTGATAAGCCTCTCACTCTAGATTACTTCGTGTTCCAAGGCCTCCAACTAGTCACGTTTGAGAAGCACATGTTCTACTTCATTGTAAACCAGATACTCAAGATATGGTGTTCAATATAGTTTTGTCATCCTATATTTTGATTTAGCACAGAATGTCACTTTAGACTAAATCGAAGTCCTTGTATTACCTGAAATTGGCTAAATCAATGTATTCATTTGCTTTGCCTGTCCTCCGTTGTTGGGGTGGGGTGGTGTGTTGTAGGACCGGGGGGTCATTCTCATCCAACTCAAGCGTTATGAGGCATTCATTGGATAGTACAGAGGGGCTATAATAAAGCCTGTGAGTGCCATTGTCCATATTCCATATGAACAGGAGAAACTGGGCCAGTACATTCATTTCAGAGGCAGGATCTCAAAACAAACCTCTGGAGGGGTTCCTTTCTTTCACTTGAGAGGGGCCTATTGAGACCAGTCTGTTCTCTACAGCGGGCCACAGAGCACCCCTTTGGGGGGTTGGTGTACCCCTCCAGACCCCCACCACCCCATTCCACAGCAAGAATGACAGAATCTTCTGGAGAGGTGTCCCTTTAATCGCTAGCTCTCTGTCTGAGGGAGAATAGAAATTCCACCATTGTGTTATTGGGATTGTGAGAACTAGTAGCAATAAAGAGGAGCTACTCCATCAATGACCTGACCTTGTGGATTGAATGGCCCAAAAGAGGACATAACATTTCCCTGGAAGCCTCTGATCTGTTTTTATAGAACATTATCAATTCTACTTCAGATTTGGGACAAGGAAAAACGTGGCCTGCCGAAGGGGCCGTCAATTAAATCAAGGGCAGATCATACACACCATTTTTATAGCTTGAGCCCAGCAACAGCTTTCGTTTTCTCAAACCTGTAGTCTATTTTCAAAATCATCATCATTTGAAGCAGGGTATAGACTGAATTTGTTTGATTTGGTGTACCTTACCATCTCATCTTACCTAAGTTATGTACACAAATAAGACCCACATACTCCCTTGTATCACATTTTACTAAGTATAGACAAAATATCTTGGCCAGAATATTTGCAATGCTTCAAAAAAGATTCCTAAAACATATTGTGTGATTGAGAGTGAACATCAAAAGGAATACTACAGTCTGTGAACAATCTGTGAATGGTATGGTAATGTCAGTAACACCAGTACCCACAAGCTTCTATACACCAAACATGATCTTAAAGAGGCAGTGCAGTTAAAAATGTGATTTTCCAGGTTTTAAAAATCAAATATCCACACTAAGAGGTTGAAATAACACTCTGAAATTGTGAAGATTATGATAATGCCCTTTTTGTGTAAGAGCTATTTGAAAAAATGCCTTGAATTTCAGTCTGGTTAGCCCAGATCATGACGTCACAATCTGATCTGATTATTCTGACCAATGACCAGTCATCTTTCATTTGTATCCTCCGACTTTGAATGGTAAGCAGGGGAAAATACAGTCTAGACCAGGGCTGCCCAACCCTCTTCCTGGAGATCTACTGTCCTGTAGGTTTTCAGTCCAACCCTAATTTAGCAGTTCTGATTCAGTTATTTAAGGTTTTGTTGAGCAGCTAATTAGTAGAATCAGGTGTGTTAAATTAGGGTTGGACTGAAAACCTACAGGATGGTAGAGCTCCAGGAAGAGGGTTGGGCAGCCCTGGTCTAGATGATCCTATCCGCCAATCAGGGCTGTGTATGTAAATATATTTACATTTGAATTGACCCGCCCACACAATCAGACTGAACGTTTCAATGTCAAAAGGAGGCTCAGGGAAATAAATTATTGGTAATATTGTTTTCATGAAAAAAACAAACAGGGATTTATTAGACATACAAAAATACTGCATGGTGGCTTTAAACAGTGCTCCATAGCAGAGAGGAAGAGGTGAAGAGAGAGGCTTCACTGTCAAAATCTGTCCACAAAAGTAAGACCACGAAGTGAGGAAATTTTGAATGGATGTCATTGAGAGTTTCGAATATGGTCAACAACAAAAAATAATTGCTAATTTGCCACAAAGCTTATTTGATCGGATATAAGTTTTGTGAAGGTAAGGTTGTTACGAATGCTCTGATATAAGTGGACGCACGTGACATTTCGGCAACTCACAGGCGTATCTGCCCTCTTTGGCTAGAATGGTCCCACCTGAACTCGCCTCCTCCCGCATGCCTTCCATCTTTGAGGACATATACTTCCATTGTTAGAGCGGTCACTTGACTATCTTGTCAATATAATAGAACATCTTTGTCCATAGTAAATGTAGTAGGCAAGTGGGGGAGGGAGGGGGAGGTTGGTCTGCAGAACATGCACACAAAAATGTAATTTAGGACCTGGGGATTTGCTGTGTATGATCTTTCAAAACCTTTTCTTTTTGGATCTTAAAAAGGCCTTTGATACTGTGAATCATGAGGTCCTCCAATCCAAACTATCCTCCCTTAATGTGTCCACTGAAGTCGTTGGTTGGATGTATTCCTATCTGACAAACAGAAGTCAAAGGGTTCGTTTGGGGGACACTCAGTCAGACTCTCTTTAATGGTCAAGTGCAGTGGTCATTGTTGAGCTGTGTGTGTGTGTGTGTGTGTGTGTGTGTGTGTGTGTGTGTGTGTGTGTGTGTGTGTGTGTGTGTGTGTGTGTGTGTGTGTGTGTGTGTGTGTGTGTGTGTGTGTGTGTGTGTGTGTGTGTGTGTGTGGCATGGCCGCTACGGGCCCCCCTAACAACAACATCAACAAAATAAATAAACTCAGTCGGTGTCTCAACTAACTTTTGAGAGTTAAAATAGTAGAATACAGAATGTGCAATTTTGAAATTTGGTTGCGGAACAGCAGGTTTTCTCTTGTTATATCAGTTTGTAGATTGGTCAGTTAGTCTAGCCAGCAATCTAAACTTGTTGTTATCATAGCCGAATACCGACTGAGTACGCATTGCAGGTGCCCAGGGGCCCTGAACTCCAGGTGGCCCCCATTGATTTTGGTTGGCGGGGGCCCTCCAACCAAATCACGCTTAGGGCCCCCAAAACGCTATGGCTGGCCCTGCGTGGGTATGTGTGTGTGTGAGGGGGGGCACATAACATCAGTGAGAGGACACTGTGTGATCCGTCAGAAACAAGCAAAGATGGGAAAATAAAGATTTCCCCCCCCTTCACGGGCAAAATAAATCTACATCTAGTCATGAATGAATTTTGGGCTGTGCTGGCTCCTCATAGCGATATGAAATGGCTGGCTGCTCTCCTCGTAATCACCAGTGCGCTTACATCAATTCACATTGAGATGAATATTGCTCCTCTGCGGTCTCCATGGTGCATTCTAGCACAGCCTTTAATTAGCAGCTTCCTTTCTGAGCACTGTGTGTGTGTGTGTGTGTGTGTGTGTGTGTGTGTGTGTGTGTGTGTGTGTGTGTGTGTGTGTGTGCGTGCGTGCGTGCGTGCGTGCGTGCGTGCGTGCGTGCGTGCGTGCGTGCGTGCGTGCGTGCGTGCGTGTGTGTTTGGTTTTACTATCCTTGTGGGGACCAGAAGTCCTCACAAGGATAATAAAGCAAGGACAATTCGTACAAGTGGGGACATTTTGCCAGTCCCCACAGGAAAAAGTCTAATTTAGGTTTAGGGTTAGAATTAGGGTTAGGAGTTAGGGTTAATTTTACCTTTATTTAACTCAAACAGAGTCACCATTGAGACAAGGGTCTCTTTTGCAAGGGAGACCTGCACATGCAATTCACAAGATAAAATCACATCAAAATCAGATATTGTGCAAAAACAAACGAAAATACAGCAAACACAAACAAACAAAAAACTGCCACATTCCTCAGCAAGTAGTTCCGCAATCAATATGTTTAAGTGCCCGAGCAGCACCAGAGCATCCAATTGCAGTGTATTTTGCAGTTGGTTCCAGGAATGAGATGCATTAAAACTAAAAGCGGATTTACCTAGTTTGGTGGAGACCCGAGGAACCTCAAGAGTTAACCAACCCTGTGAGTGTGTTTGGTATCTCATGTTTTTATACTCTAACAACCAAGTTAGGTAAGTACACCCCCCCCCCCCTTTTTTTTAAGCTAGGTAAGTTGGAAGCTTGTGTAGTAGGGCTTTGTTAACAAAAAGTGAGCAATGAATCAATCTATGGGACTTTAATGATGACCAGCCAAACTTTTGATACAGGATATAGTGGTGAGTATTAAAATTGTCACCAGTGATAATATGGTAGACGGCATCCAAAGGTTTAAGAGTAGGGCTGCTGCAATCTGGTAAATGGTGTCACCATGGTCAAGAACTGGCAGGAAAGTTGACTGTACAATCTGGCTCCTTGATATTTAGGGAGAGGCAGGATCAATTTGTCATGACAATTCATGACAAAGGTGTTCGATGGGGTTGAGGTCAAGGCTCTGTGCAGGCCAGTCAAGTTCTTCTACACCTATATCAATAAACCATTTCTGCATGGACGGCACTTTGTGCATGGGGGCATTGTCATGCTAAAACAGGAAAGGGCCACAAAGTTGGAAGCACAGAATCGTCTAGAATGTAATTGTATGCTGTAGCGTTACGATTTCTCTTCACTGAAACTAAGGGGCCCGAACCAGGAAAATACCCCAGACCATTATTTCTCCTCCAACAAACTTTACAGTTGGTACTATGCATTGGGGCAGGTAGCATTCTCCTGGCTTCCGCCAAACCCAGATTCGTCTGTCGGACTGCCAGATGGTGAAGCATAATTCATCACTCCATAGAATGTGTTTCCACTGCTCTAGAGTCCAATGGCGGCAAGCTTTACACCACTTCAGCCGACGCTTGGCATTGTGTATGGTGATCTTAGGCTTGTGTGTGGCTGCTCGGCCATGGAAACCCACTTCATGAACCTTCCAACAAACAGTTTTTGTGCTGACGTTGCTTCCAGTGGCAGTTTGGAACTCGGTAGTGAGTGTTGCAACCGAGTCTGTAAGTGCATCATTCTCTACAATCTGTTCTGAGGTGACTACAGGACTCCCTCTAGTGGGATGAGATGACTTTTCAGAGATTATCCTTTCAAACAGGTGGCCAGCTAAAGCGAAATGGTTATTAAAAGCATCACAAATATAAATGTTTTCTAGTATGTGACCAGAGGCTGTCAAAACTGCTGGGGCAATGAAGGGGTGGAGTTTTGTTTCAAATATCCCTTTCCAGAAATTGGCTGGATTACAACCACTCTCCGACACACATTTCAAGAAATATGTTGATTTTAATAACCAGGGATAGACATCTATTTCTCAAATGTCTGAAGGACGGCCAATCAGATGTAGAATCAGTCAGTCTTAGCCCAAGCTATACTGAACAAAATATAAACGCAACACTTAAAGTGTTGGTTCCAAGTTTCATGAGCTGAAATAAAAGTGTTCATCTGGCATGCTGACAGCAGGAATGTCCACCAGAGCTGTTGACACGATACCATCCCCCATTTCTATCCCTCATGGACTTGAAATCCCCTGCAAATTAAACAACAACCCCGTTTAGCTTTCACGCTATGGTAAGGCTAGGCAGCTGGCTTCTATTTGGGGTGATGATCTGTGAGGTGACTGTAAACGACTTGTTAAGTCATGTGCTCCGGTTTTTGTATACACTGTAACAAGTACATTGAAGATTATTAATATGCTGAAAAGCGGACAAATTAAGTTAATATTTTTGGGGCAATGGGTGCAGCCATCTTTGACTCTGACTATTTGGATTTTATAGTGAATGGCATTCTGGGATTATTCGCTTGTCAAACATAAACAACCGTGGCTGTCATCATAAAGAATTTAGCTGCTATTAGCTTAGCTGAAACACATCTCTTTTCTAAACAATATAAATGTCTCCCTTGTGCTCACCAGTGAAGTGGTACATTGAAAAAAGTCTACCTGTTAGGTCGCTACTTTCATGACTGTCCTGTGAGAATCAGAATGGGTCAGATCAGCTTGGTGGTGGATGACAGTAACCAGGCCTTCTCTCACCCACAGAAGAGGGGAGGAGGGAGCTGCTGTCGGTTTGACAGCTCACACCCTGTCGTAAGTTACAGGAGAAGAGGACTCTCAGTTTTAACCTGATATGGATAGTTGGCAGTATTTTCACGGCCGGATGAAAAAACGTACCCGATTTAAACTGGTTACTACTCTTGCCCAGAAACTAGAATATGCATATTATTAGTAGATTTGGATAGAAAACACTCTGAAGTTTCTAAAACTGTTTGAATGGTGTCTGTGAGTATAACAGAACTCATATGGCAGGCAAGTACCTGAGAAAAAGTCAACCAGGAAGTGGAGGATCTGAGAATTGTAGTTCTTCATTCTAGTCCCTTTCGAAACTACAGTATCTGTGCTGTTACGTTGCACTAATGCTTCCATTGGCTGTCTAAAGCCTTCAGAAAGTGGTTGGAACCTTCTCCTGTCACTGGGTAGAGTATAGGAGTTCAGTTACTGAATGGTCTGCCTGGCAACAAAGGGATTGGATATGCGCAGTCCCGCGAGTACGCTGTTTTTTCTTTTTCTCCTTGAATGAATACGCTATTGTCCGGTTGGAATATTATCGCAATTTTACGTTAAAAATACCATAAAAATTGATTTTAAACAGCGTTTGACATGCTTCTAAGTACGGTAATGGAACATTTTGACTTTTTGTGTCTCGAATTGCGCTCGCGCGTTAGCCTTTGGATAGTGACCTGAATGCACGAACAAAACGGAGGTATTTGGAAATAACTATGGATTATTTCGAACAAAAACAACATTTCTTGTGGAAGTAGCAGTCCTGGGAGTGCATTCTGACGAAGATCAGCAAAGGTAAGAGCATATTTATAATACTAATTCTGAGTTTAGGTTGCCCCGAACTTGGCGGGTGTCTGTATAGCTTTCTGTGATGGCGAGCTATGTACTCAGAATATTGAAAAATGTGCTTTCTCCGTAAAGCTATTTTAAAATCTGACACAGCGGTTGCATAAAGGATTTCTCTATCTATAATTCTTAAAATAATTGTTATGTATTTTGTCAACGTTTATGATGAGTATTTTTGTAAATTCACCAGAAGTTTTTGGTGGGAATACATTTTCTGAACATCACGCGCCAATGTAAAATGCTGTTTTTGGATACAAATATGAACTTTATCGAACAAAACATACATGTATTGTGTAACATAATGTCCTAGGAGTGTCATCTGATGAAGATCATCAAAGGTTAGTGCTTCATTTAGCTGTGTTTTGGGTTTTTGTGACATATATGCTTGCTTGAAAAATGGCTGTGTGGTTATTTTGGTCTGTGTACTCTCCTAACATAATCTAATGTTTTGCTTTCGCTGTAAAGCCTTTTTGAAATCGGACAATGTGGTTGGATTAAGGAGAAGTGTATCTTTAAAATGGTGTAAAATAGTCGTATGTTTGAGAAATTGAAATGATTGGATATTTGAGGTTTTTGTATTTTGCGCCATGCTGTTCCATTGGTAGCGGAACGTCTGTCCTCAACAGGTTTTAACCAAAGGAATGTCTTTGTTATCAGACTGTCTTCCCAGCAAAACTCTAACAGTTTCTAAAGCGAATACTGGAACAATATTTCTAACATAAGAACATGGGGAATGGTCAGAGATGATATATAGAAAATAATGTCATATTGGTTTTTATTTTGTGATGTCATTAAAAAGGTTATAAAGGAAATACTGTAACTTGGAAAGTATATCCGTCAACTGTCAAGTTTCCATCCTTAACGTTGTATATGAAATAAGAAAAATTCGTAACGTATTTTTCTTAAGATATGACTGTGATTTTAGGAGCCATAAGATAATCTATCTCCTTTAACTGTTTTGGGATAGGGGGCAGCATTCTGAATTTTGGATGAAAAGCGTGCCCAAAGTAAACTCCCTGCTACTCAGGCCGAGAAGCTAGGATATGCATATAATCGGTAGATTTGGATAGAAAATACTCTAAAGTTTCCAAAACTGTTAAAATAATGTCTGTGAGTATAACAGAACTGAAATGGCAGGCGAAAACCTGAGGAAAATCCGTCCAGGAAGTGCTGTTTTTTGGAAATGGGTGTTTTTCCATTGAAAGCCTATCCACCATTTAAAGGGATAGGACCCAGATTCCATTCCCTATGGCTTCCACTAGCTGTGACCAGTCTTTAGACATTGTTTCAGGCCTTCATTCTGAAGAATTAGGGAGAATGAGCAGTTTCAATGAGAGGCCAGTGGAAATTCCCTAACCTGTTTGGTGCACAATCCCGAGAGCCCGCCTTTTGTTGTTTATCTTTCATATTGACGACGCTATTGTCCGGTTTAAATATTATCGATTATTTAGGCTAAAAACAACCTGAGGATTGATTATAAACATCGTTTGACATGTTTCTCCGAACTTTACGGATACTATTTGGAATTTTAGTCTGCCTCTTGTGACCGCATTTGAGCCATTGGATTACTGAACAAAACGCGGCAACAAAATGGAGGTTTTTGGATATAAAGAGGGACTTTATCGAACAAAACGAACATTTATTGTGTAACATGGAGTCTTGTGAGTGCAACCATACGAAGATCATCAAAGGTAAGTGATTAATTTTATTGCTATTTCTGACTTTCGTGACTAGTCTACTTGGCTGGTAACTGTATGTAATGTATTGTCTGCTGAGCACTGTCCTCAGATAATCGCATGGTTTGGTTTCGCCATAAAGCCTTTTTGAAATCTGACACGGCGGCTGGATTAACCTCTCTAGGGTATGTAGCGTCCCACCCGGCCAACATCCGGTGAAATAGCATAGCGCTAAAATTCTAAATACACCATTCGTAATATTAAACATTCTTGTAAATACCTGTATCTTACATCATTTAAAAGCTTAATTTCTTGTTAATCCCGCCGATGTGTCAGATTTCAAAAAGGCTTTACGGCAAAAGCATACCATTTGATTATCTGAGGACAGAGCCCAGGACACAATAGTATTACTAGCGTTTTCCAACCAAGGATTAGCATCACGAAAGTCAGAAATTACAATAAAATAAATCGCTTACCTTAGAAGATCTTCCTCTGGTGACAATGCCAAGTGTATAAGCTACACAGTGAATGTTCTTTTTGTTTGATAAAATCAATTTTTATAGCCTAACACGAAACATTTGTAAACCGCTTGCGTCGTGATTTCCGTCTCATTCAACTTTGGACGAAACATTCGTGGTAATTACACACACTAAACAAACGTTTATCCAGTCATGGTTGGTTTCATTGCAATCCTCTGGGTGTTAGTAGCACAATCAAACATCATGGTTCTTTTCCCAGGACGTATTGAGCGAAACAAACCGATTTGAAGACACCAATCAATGACCTCATTGTGCACCAATGGTAGGACCGGTCTATCGTTGATTGACTGTATTTTGGCGCAATGACCACCGATCATCTTGAAATCTAGCTTGGAAGATAGCCAATGAGCTGAGGTAAACGGCAATATGTCATGGTTATATGTTCGAAGACCAGCCTTTGTCGTAAACCCTGGCGTAAAAGAGGTTCATTCGCCATTGCAAATCCTACTTGACGGCGCCACGAGTGTTACGCATAGCAGTACATAGTCAAGAGCATTTTCAGCAATTTTCTATATTTAAATTATGGCGAATAAATCAGGAAAAGTGAAAACAAAGTCTAGGTATACAGATTTAACCCAAATTATAGAGGAAATTGATAGAGAAAGCGAGACTGAGTTGCTTCAGGAAGATGAATCTTTCAGCGAGGCTAGTTTTGACTCACAGGAGGAAGACATGTTTCTCCATGGAGAAGATGCTATTTTGGACTGTTAAGAGTTCTTGTCATGCTAATGTCATTATTTGAAATTAATAATATCAAATATTATGCTTTTGAGATTTTTTTTGAGATTTTTTTATTTTATTTGCAATATATAAAAATATCATCAGTAATGAAATGTGTAAAGTACACATTGGCTATACATTGTGGATGTGTGTGTGTGTGTGTGTGTGTGTGTGTGTGTGTGTGTGTGTGTGGTGTGGTGTGTGTGTGTGTGTGTGTGTGTGTGTGTGTGTGTGTGTGTGTGTGTGTGTGTGTGTGTGTGTGTGTGTGTATATATTTTTTATTTATTTTATATAAACATGGATTGGAACAGCACTTCACCATAGTGATTATGTTCCCTGTACTCTATATAATACATTTCCGTTTATTTTACTTGTTGAGACAGGGCTCATACGTGAAAGTATTCTTACTGATTTGTTTTTTCTTTCACGTGGCAGTGACTCTGATTATGAGCCCCCAATGTCTAGGTGTCCATCCCCCTCTGAAGCTGGTTCATCCAGCCAGACCCCTGCTGTCTCCGGCTCCACACCTACCCGGCCATCTAGAGGTGTGAAGACAGTTACAAAGAAGCGGAGGTGGGGTAGAGAGAAACCTGCAGAGGGTCGTTGGCACTCTGTGCTAGAAGATGACATTGATCCAATTATGCCAGTATTTAGACCAAAAAGACAGGCAGGACCTCAACTAGACATGACTGCAAAGTACAGCCCCCTTCAACTTTTTCAACTGTTTTTCACCTTGTCTGTTATTTATTCCCTGGTGTCTAACACCAATAAGTATGGGGCTAAGAAGCAGGCAGGAAAGAAAGAGGCATGGAAGCCCATTTCCATGTCAGACCTTTTCTGCTACCTTTCAATGGTCATTTACATGGGGCTGGTGAAGTTGAAAACTCTGAGGGACTACTGGAAAACGTCAGCTCTCTATCAACTGCCTTTCCCCATCACTGTCATGTCTTGTAAAAGATTTCTGGCTATCTCACGGGCGCTTCACATCAGTGACCCAGAAGTTGATGGGGAGAATGACAAGAAGAGGCACAGCAAGGTTTGATAGGCTCTGCAAAATCAAACCTCTCTACCCCAACATCGTTGAGGCCTGCAAGACCTATTTTCAGCCCGCCCGGAACCTGTCCATAGATGAGAGGATGGTAGCCTCAAAGGCCAGAATTAGCCTCAAACAATACATGCGTAACAAACCAACAAAATGGGGTTACAAACTGTTTGTTTTGGCTGATTCTGTGTGTGCCTACACTTGCAATTTTTTTGTTTATGAGGGGAAAAACAATTTTGCTACCGGTAAGGGACTTAGTGATGATTCCATTATGGAGTTATTGGATTTTCAACTGCTGGAGAAGGGCTACAAACTGTTTGTGGACAACTTCTACACAAGCCCTACCCTGTTTACAGACCTGAGGAAGCGGGATGTGTGGGCTTGTGGCACCATTTGGACCAACAGAGTGGGCTTTCCAAAAACAAAGGTCAACGACATGCCTAAGCAGGCTGAGCGGGGTACCATGCGATTGATTCGTGAAGATGGCCTGCTCTTTGTGAAGTGGATGGATACCAGAGAGGTGGTCATGTGCACAACTATCCACAAGTCCTTCAGTGGCGATCACGTCGTCAGGCGTGTGAAGGACGGTACCGGGGCATGGACCACAGAAAATGACGCACTGATAGGATACTAAAATGTTCTCCACAAGACAATGAAATGGTACAAGACATTTTTCTACCATTTCATCGACATTGCTGTGGTGAATTCCTTCATCCTCCAGAAGGAAATGGCTAAGAGCTGTGGACAGCCCCCCATCTCACAGCAAGCCTTCAGGGAGCTGCTCATCCAGGAGCTTGCTAGCTACAGCAAGTCCACTGCATCACCTTCTGTCCCCTCTACCTCTGTCCCTTCTGCTCCTTCAACCAGTGGTGCTCACCTGCCGAAATTCATCTCTGCAGGCATGAATGTGCCTCAGGGCAAAAAGGGCACAGTAGGGAGGCGTCGTTGTGCGCTTTGTCACAGGAAATGTCCCATCGCCTGCACCACCTGTTCAGTAAGCCTCTGCTTTACAGCAGAAAGAGACTGCTATGGGCCATGGCACCAGCAGCTGTCACAGGCATTGTAGTGAACAGACCAAGGCGCAGCATGTAGAGTGCTCATTCTTAATTTATTATAGGAGAACACTTCAACGACCAACAGTTCCGTAAGGTACAAAGACTATAATGGAAAACAACCACCCACAAAACCCAAAGGAAAACAGGCTGCCTAAGTATGGCTTCCAATCAGAGACAACGAAAGACACCTGCCTCTGATTGGAAACCATACTCGGCCAAACCTGGAAAACGAAACATAGAAAATGAAAACTAGAACACATTCCCCTAGAAACAAACAAACCCCAAAACACACAAAACAACCCCCCTGCCACACCCTGACCATTCTACTATGGCAAATGACCCTTTTCACTGGTCAGGACGTGACAGCAGCACAATATTGTGTAGAGGACTGAGGGTCTTCACAATATTGTAAATAGAAAGTGTGTAAATAATTACCCTTGTTATTTTATTTATATATATATATATATATATATATATATATATATATATATATATATATATATATATATATATATATATATATATATATATATATACACTTTTTTGGGGGGGTGTGTTAGAATAGCATTTATGTACAGTGCCTTGCGAAAGTATTCGGCCCCCTTGAACTTTTCGACCTTTTGCCACATTTCAGGCTTCAATCATAAAGATATAAAACTGTAATTTTTTGTGAAGAATCAACAACAAGTGGGACACAATCATGAAGTGGAACGAAATTTATTGGATATTTCAAACTTTTTTAACAAATAAAAAACTGAAAAATTGGCCGTGCAAAATTATTCAGCCCCTTTACTTTCAGTGCAGCAAACTATCTCCAGAAGTTCAGTGAGGATCTCTGAATGATCCAATGTTGACCTAAATGACTAATGACTAATCCACCTGTGTGTAATCAAGTCTCCGTATAAATGCACCTGCTCTGTGATAGTCTCAGAGGTCCGTTTAAAGTGCAGAGAGCATCATGAAGAACAAGGAACACACCAGGCAGGTCCGAGATACTGTTGTGGAGAAGTTTAAAGCCGGATTTGGATACAAAAAGATTTCCCAAGCTTTAAACATCCCAAGGAGCACTGTGCAAGCGATAATATTGAAATGGAAGGAGTATCAGACCACTGCAAATCTACGAAGACCCGGCCGTCCCTGTAAACTTTCAGCTCATACAAGGAGAAGACTGATCAGAGATGCAGCCAAGAGGCCCATGATCACTCTGGATGAACTGCAGAGATCTACAGCTGAGGTGGGAGACTCTGTCCATAGGACAACGATCAGTCGTATACTGCACAAATCTGGCCTTTATGGAAGAGTGGCAAGAAGAAACACATTTCTTAACCCCTGTGCGGCCTCTGTCCCGTATGCCGGACGGACATCCAGCGAAAAATCATATCCCTATTAGCATAACAACATTTAATAATTAAAAACAAATAATAATAATTCAAATTATATCGTTTTATAGATACACCTCTCCTGAATCGAACCACGTTGTCCGATTTCAAAAAGGCTTTACAGCAAAAGCAAAACATTAGATTATGTTAGAGGAGTATATCGTAAAAGTAGCCACATAGCCATTTTCCGACCAACCACATGCATCACAAATAACCAAAAAACAGCTAAATGCAGCACTAACCTTTGACAATCTTCATCAGATGACACACCTAGGACATCATGTTACACAATACATGCATTCTTTTGTTCGACAAAGTTCATATTTATATATAAAAACAGCATTTTACATCGGTGCGTAAGGTTGACTAACTATTTTCCCTCAAATGCATCCGATGAAACAGAGCTACAATTTACTAAATTACTATTCGAAAACATTTTTAAAATGTAATATTGTCATTCTAAGATTTATAGATGAATATCTCTTGAAAGCACCTGTAATGCCAGATTTAAAAATAACTTTACTGGGTAATCACACTTTGCGATAAAAGGGGATGCGATACTCAGAACAATAGGCTATCAATAGCAATAGGCTAGCCATCTTGGAACAATCGCATATCACATCTAGTCTTGTATACTATTGTCAATAATCCCTTACCTTTGGTTGTCTTCATCAGAAAGCACTTCCAGGAATCCCAGGTCCACAACAAATGTATTTTCGTTCGAAAAAATGACTCCTTTAAGTTCCAAGAGCTTGTTCTTGTTAGCGCGTCTGAAGGCTGATCCAAATGCTTCGTCGGCCACGGGACAGCCATTTCGAGAAAATGCATTTTTTTCCACATTTAGGTTCGTTCAAACATGTCAAACGTTGTATAACATAAATCTTCAGGGCGTTTTTCAACAAGAGAGCTAATAAGATTCGAGGGGGACGATTGCATTGTGTTTCAAAACGTTTCGAAAGGGGAGGGTAACCAGGGGCGCCGGCGTCATAATGGTGATGGCCCTCTCCGTGTGACCACGTTCCACAGCGTCTCATTCATTCAATTTTAACAGTAGAAGGCTCAAACCAATTTGTGAAGACTGGGGACATCTAGTGGAAGCAATAGGAAGTGCTCAATGAACCATAGCTCACGGTGTGATTAATAGGCAACGTGATGAAGTTGAGTTCGCAATTCAGAATTCCACTTCCTGTTTCCATCTGTCTCGGGGTTTTGACTGCCATATGAGTTCTGTTATACTCACAGACACCATTCAAACAGTTTTAGAAACTTTAGGGTGTTTTCTATCCACAAGTATTAATTATATGCATATCCTAGCTTCTGAGTTTGAGTAGGAGGCCGTTTAAAATGGGCACGAATTTTTATTAAAAAATCGCTTTAGCGCCCCCTATCCTAGGGGAACGCCAAGAGGTTAAAGATATCCATAAAAAGTGTCGTTTAAAGTTTGCCACTAGCCACCTGGGAGACACACCAAACATGTAGAAGAAGGTGCTCTGGTCAGATGAAACCAAAATCCAACTTTTTGGCAACAATGCAAAACGTTATGTTTGGCGTAAAAGCAACACAGCTCATCACCCTGAACACACCATCCCCACTGTCAAACATGGTGGTGGCAGCATCATGGTTTGGGCCTGCTTTTCTTCAGCAGGGGCAGGGAAGATGGTTAAAATTGATGGGAAGATGGATGGAGCCAAATACAGGACCATTCTGGAAGACCTGATGGAGTCTGCAAAAGACCTGAAACTGGGACGGAGATTTGTCTTCCAACAAGACAATGATCCAAAACATAAAGCAAAATCTACAATGGAATGGTTCACAAATAAACATATCCAGGTGTTAGAATGGCCAAGTCAAAGTCCAGACCTGAATCCAATCGAGAATCTGTGGAAAGAACTGAAAACTGCTGTTCACAAACGCTCTCCATCCAACCTCACTGAGCTCGAGCTGTTTTGCAAGGAGGAATGGGAAAAAATGTCAGTCTCTATAATGTGAAAAACTGATAGAGACATACCCAAAGCGACTTACAGCTGTAATCGCAGCAAAAGGTGGCGCTACAAAGTATTAACTTAAGGGGGCTGAATAATTTTGCACGCCCAATTTTTCAGCTTTTTATTTGTTAAAAAAGTTTGAAATATCCAATAAATTTCGTTCCACTTCATGATTGCGTCCCACTTGTTGTTGATTCTTCACAAAAAATTACAGTTTTCTATCTTTATGTTTGAAGCCTGAAATGTGGCAAAAGGTGGAAAAGTTCAAGGGGGCCGAATACTTTCGCAAGGCACTGTATTTGTATATAGTTATTTGCTTCAAAATGTATCACTGTACAAATTCGGCCACTTGGGTACATTTGGGTACATTTGTGTGGGACACCTGGGTGACTTCATGCTCAATGTCATGTAGCTCGCCCATTCTTGAAGTTATCTGTCTGAAACTTTGCTCAACTATTGTTGCCCTCTTATGTTCTTCATTCAAATTATCCCCAGCATCCTATCTGTATGTTTGGCTGTTCTTGTTCATTTGAAAGATGATGCAGCAACAATAAAAAACAGTAAACGTATGTTTATTTCCTAGTATTTTCTTCTATCAGATCTATTGTGTTATATTCTCCTACATTCAATTCACATTTCCACAAATTCCAGAGTGTTTCCTTTCAAATAATACCAAGAATATGCATATCCTTGCTTCTGGGCCTGAGCTACAGGCAGTTAGATTAGGGTATGTCTTTAGGCAGAAATTGAGAAGGGGGGCTACCCCGAAGAAGTTAACCTGTTAGGGCTAGGGGGCAGTATTGACACGGCTGGATATGTCCGATTTTAAAATAGCTTTTTGGTGAAAGCACATTTTGCAATATTCTAAGTACATAGCCCAAGCATCACGGGCTAGCTATTTAGACACCCGGCAAGTTTAGCACTCACCAATAGCAGGTTTACTATTATAAAAGTTTGATTACCTTTTGTTGTCTTCGTCAGAATGCACTCCCAGGACTGCTACTTCAATAACAAATGTTGGTTTGGTCCAAAATAATCCATCGTTATATCCGAATAGCGGCGTTTTGTTCGTGCGTCCCAGACACTATCTGAAATGGTAAATCAGGGTCGCGCGCATGGCGCAATTCGTGACAAAAAAAATCTAAATATTCCATTACCGTACTTCGAAGCATGTCAACCGCTGTTTAAAATCCATTTTTATGCCATTTTTCTCGTAAAAAAGCGATAATATTCCGACCGGGAATCTCCTTTTAGCTAAACAGAGGAAAGTAAACAAAGCTTTCGGTCGACGCGGGCACGAACCTGAGTCTCACAGTACTGTAACCAGCCACTACCCAAACGCGCTACGTTTTTTCAGCCAGAGCCTGCAAAGCCACGATTCAGCTTTTTACCGCCTTCTGAGACCCTATGGCAGCCGTAGGAAGTGTCACGGGACAGCTAAGATCCTCACTCTTCAATAAACAGAGACAAGAAGAACGACACCTTGTCAGACAGGCCACTTCCTGCCTGAAACCTTGTCAGGTTTTTGCCTGCCAAATGAGTTCTGTTATACTCACAGACACCATTCAAACAGTTTTAGAAACTTTAGGGTGTTTTCTATCCATATGTAATAAGTATATGCATATTCTAGTTACTGGGTAGGAGTGGTAACCAGATTAAATCGGGTACGTTTTTTATCCAGCCGTGAAAATACTGCCCCCTAGCCATAACAGGTTAAATAGCTGTAAAATAGTCATATGTTTGAGAAATTGAAGTAATAGCATTTCTAAGGTATTTGAAAATCGCGCCACTGGATTAGACTGGCAGTTGCGTAGGTGGGACGAATTCGCCCCGCCTAGCCCAGAGAGGTTAACAACAAGTTCAGGTTTATTTTGATGTATTGCACTTGTGATTTCATGAAAGTTAAATATTTATAGTAATTTAATTTGAATTTGGCGCTCTGCAATTTCACCGGAAGTTGTCGTGGTGGGACGCTAGCTGACCCATAAGAAGTTAAACTGTGCATAGTAAGTAGCCACGTCCCGAGTTAGGTCAGAGAGCATGTCAGACTGACGAAACCATGCCCTTCAGCCAGAGTGCATAAAAGGATTGGTAGAGAGATTAACATTAGACCAGAAAAGCGTGGAGCGGTCGCTACACGTTGGAAATGGTTGGAACTTTGAACAACACGAGGTGAAGAAAATATATTCACCTCCGAGACTAGACCAGAACGTTGCTAGGCTGCAAAGTGGTTCAAACTGACTATCAACACGAGGCGGAGAGAGGAGAAAACTCCCCTCTCGGACAATCACTGGTACGGCTGATTAGCTGTTCTAAGCCAAATATCTAGAAAAGCAAATTTAAGGGAGACCATCCCACTACTCTTCTCAAATCACCATATCCTACTACGCTCATCACCAATGGGAACCGTCGACATGGCTGACTAGCCTTTCCAAGGAGCATCTTCCAGAGTGAACATCAGTAGAAGACGGAACAGGGGAGACCCCTCTCGGACAATCAGAGCCATACAAGCATTCAACTGAAAGGCCAACAACCTTCCTAAAGAGCGCTAGTTCTTCATTTTCTGTGTAACAAGCCACCATATGTTGTGTTAGTCCGCTAGGGACCCTTTTCTCATGTATTAAGTGTGTATGCTTATTCTGTGTTATTATTTAGTTAGCTAGTAAATAATTAATGTTACCAATTTGTGTAGTACTGAATCATAAGTAAGGCTGGGGTGTTTGCAGTTCCTAGAAGGTTACGACTGTTCAGAATGATGATATGATATATAAGAGGTTATGATATAATACGTTGACTGTTTTATGGATGTGATAGGTAAAGACCTTTAGAGTTTACTTCGGGAGATGGTAACTCTTTAACCTCTGGTATCAGTCGGACGGTAGCGTCCCACATCGACAACAGCCAGTGAAATTGCAGGGCTCCAAATTCAAAACAACAGAAATCCCATAATTAAAATTCCTCAAACATACAAGTATTATACACCATTTTAAAGATAAACTTCTTGTTAATCCAAGCTCACAAAAGTCAGAAATAGCGATTTAAATGAATCACTAAGCTTTGATCTTCATCAGATGGCACTCACAGGACTTCATGTTACACAATAAATGTTTGTTTTGTTCGATAATGTCCCTCTTTATGTCCAGAAACCTCCGTTTTGTTGGTGCATTTAGTTCAGTAATCCAAAGGCACAAAGTGCGCTCTCAACATCCAGAACAACATCCATGTCCAAAAACCTCAGTTGAAATTGGCGCATTATGTTCAGTAGTCATTGTCTCAAACAAACATCCGGTGAAATTTCAGAGAGCCACATTAAATGACAGAAATACTCATCATAGACACTGATGAAAGATACAAGTGTTATTCATAGGATTAAAGATAAACGTCTTGTTAAACCAGCCGCTTTGTCAGATTTCAAAAAGGCTTTATGGCAAAAGCAAACCATGCGATTATGTTAGGTCAGCGCCTAGCCACAGAAAACAATACAGCCATTTTCCAACCAGGGAGAGGTGTCAAAAAAGTCAGAAATAGCGTTAAAATTAATCACTTACCTTTGATGATCTTCATCTGGTGGCACTCCCAGGATTCCATGTTACACAATACATGTTTGTTTTGTTCGATAATGTCCCTCTTTATGTCCAGAAACCTCAGTTTTGTTGGTGCGTTTAGTTCAGTAATCAAAAGGCACAAAGTGCGCTCTCAACATCCAGACGAAAAGTCCAAAAAGTACAATAAAAGTTCATAGAAACATGTCAAACGATGTTTAAAATCAATCCTCAGGTTGTTTTTGTCATAAATAATTAATAATATTTCAACCGGACAAAAGCTTCAACTCGTGTCTGGAAATTTCCACTGTCCACTCATTGAAAGTGCTGTATCTCCCTCATTTTTCAGAGTAAAAGCCTGAAACAATGCCTAAAGACTGGCCACATGTAGAAGAAGCCATAGAGATCATGAACTGGGTCCTAAGTCTTTGTATGGTGGATAGGCTTTCAATGGAAAAACAGCCTTTCAAAATAATAGTACTTCCTGGATGGATTTTCCTCAGGTTTTCGCCTGCACTATCAGTTCTGTTATACTCACAGACATTATTTTAACAGTTTTGGAAACTTTAGAGTTTTCTATCCAAATCTACCAATTATATGCATATCCTACCTTCTGGGCCTGAGTAGCAGGCAGTTTAATTTGAATGCTGCCCCTACCCTAGGGAAGTTAAACAACCGCTCTCGTGGTGCCAAAATTCCTAATGACTTAATTGTTACATTACCAATTTCATCGGGTAACAATTAAACATAGTTAGTTGATTCGATAAATAGCAGTCAGCAGATTAATGAAAGTAATGTCACGACACTAATTAACAATGCATTCAGAAAGTATTCCGACCCCGTTACTTTTTCCATATTTTCTTATGTTTCAGTCTTATTCTAAAATTGATAAAATCCTCATCAATCTACACACAATCCCCCATAATGACAAAGAAAAAACAGGTTTTTAAAAATGTTTGCAAATGTATTAAAAATAAAAAACTGAAATAATACATTTACATAATTATTCAGACCATTTACTGTTTTGTTGAAGCCCCGTTTGGCAGCGATTACAGCCTTGAGTCTTCTTGGGTATGATGCTACACGCTTGGCACACCTGTACTTGGGCAGTTTCTCCCATTTTTTGCTGCAGATCCTCTCAAGCTCTGTCAGGTTGGATGGGGGGCGTTGCTGCACAGCTATTTTCAGCTCTCTCCAGAGATGTTCGATCGGGTTCAAGACATTCAGAGACTTGTCCCTAAGCAACTCCTGCGTTGTCTTGGCTGTGTGCTTAGGGTCGTTGTCCTGTTGGAAGATGAACTTTCGCCCCAGTCGGAGGTTCTGAGTGCTCTTGAGCAGGTTTTCATCAAGGATCTCTCTGTACTTTGCTTCGTTTATCTTTTCCTCGATCTTGAAGAGTCTCCCAGTCCCTGCCGCTGAAAAATATCCCTACAGCATGATGCTGCCCCCACCATGTTTCACCGTGGGGATGGTGCAAGGTTTCCTCCAGATGTGATTCTTGGCATTCAGGCTAAGAGTTCAATCTTGGTTTCATCAGACCAGAGAATCTTGTTTCTCATGGTCTGAGAGTCTTTAGTTGCCTTTTGGCAAACTCCAAGTGGGCTGTCATGTGCAATTTACTGAGGAGTGGCTTCTGTCTGGCCACTCTATCATAAAGGCCTGATTGGTGGAGTGCTGCAGAGATGGTTGTCCTTCTGGAAGGTTCTCCCATCTTCACAGAGTAACTCTGGAGCTCTTTCAGTATGACCATTGGGTTCTTGGTCACTTCCCTTTGGAGTCTCATAGCAAACGGTATTAATAATTATGTAAATATGGGATTTCATGTTTTTACTTTGTCATTATGGGGTATTGTGTGTAGATTGATGAGGGGAAAAAAAGATTGAATCCATTTTAGAATAAGGCTGTAATGTAACAAATTGTGGAAAATGTCAATGGGTCTGAATACTTTCCGAATGCACTGTATGTTTAGTTTTTTTTGGCAGCGCAACCTGTTATTTAGACAGGTTTATGGAATGAGTTTGGCTGTGGTTGTGTTCCGTGTGATGTTTGGATGAGGAAGTTTGCATTTATCTTTTACAATAAAAGGTGAAATTGAGGAATAAACCTGTGAAGACCCTTATTTCCCATCAGTACAATTTTTTTTTTTAGATGCTTTTCAGATAACAATGCTGTTTAGACACGTTTGTTGCATCATACGTGCTTTTGCTACTGTTCCAATCACATATTTGCGATAGTACGCTGCATGGAAGACTCAACAATGATCACAAATATATGATCGTACACGTAAAAGGGTTCAAATTCCTAAAATGTATTTTTGTAATAATGAGCTTTAGGCATTTTAACATATCTTATAAAGGCAATGGGACAATGGTCACTGAACTCATTGGCAAATATCCCATTGGCTGTAAACTTATGAGGGGCATTTGTTAGAATAATATATACAAGATTCGATTTTTCAGGGTGTTGAAAGTTGGGGTTGAGTTGGTTTAGTTCTCAGCTAAATTAGATTAAGCTCAGTACAAATATATTTTAGCCCATCAGATACTGCCATCAAACAATCCAGACTAAGAGCACATATGGAGTCCGAGGGAGGGTGATAAATTCCCGGTAGCATCAGATGTTACTACATTTAGGACTAGATATTCAAATTGCTTAGGGACAGAGGTGGTAATGGATACAGAAACATTTAAGTTGCTCTGTATGTATAAGGCGACACCCACTCCTCTGCCAAATGTATCAGATCTAAAAACATTATAACCAGTCAGATACACGTCAGAGTCTGGGCGCAGACTTTTTTAACCAATATTCAGTTACAACCAAAATGTCCTCGTTGGTTTACAATAAAATCAATTTCGAAATCAAACTTCTGGCTTTTACACGAATCAGTTCAAGGCTGCAGCTGGGGGATTTCAGATCATACGGATTTTCTAATACAAACATGACATGTTCAGCAGGTAACCCCCTACTAGAAAATACCATGGGGTTGGCTTGAATTGGAATAGATACTTAGAGATTGCCTTGAACGGAACCTTTAAGCCTATGCCTCGACCAAGAGTCAATTAGGGTTACCTGTTGAGGGTAAGGACTGATAAACCATAATAAATGTTTTCTTCAATATTAGCTCTCAGCATCCTAGCTCCTATCCTATTCGGGTGCAAGCTGTCCTTTTTTAAGAACTGAGGAAATTCTCAGAATAAGTCGAAATTGACAATAATTCACTCTTTCAACTCCACAATCGTGTGTAGGAATAGTGCCAGAAAGGATAATCAGCTTGTCGGTAGCCAAAAGCCTTTCCCTCAGGTTTTCGAAATCCTGTCTCAACTCCCCGCATTGTCGCAGCCTGGTGTTGTTAGTACTGGCATGCATGACAACCGTGTGCAGCTCCGGGTTTCAGTCTAGGATGACCATAAGCTCCCGGGTAATGTCACACACCCTGGCTTCAGGGAAGCAGAAAGTCTTTGCCCCAACAACCACCACATCCCGGACAATGGAACTCCCGACGATGGCTACCTTGGGAGGAGGGGTCGTGGATTCCCAGAGTCAGAGATCCTGGATGGCTGATGTATGAAGGGGGGGGGGGTGGATGGCTCAGCAACCCAGGACCAGAGGTTGAGTGGGAAGGGCGTGGGGGGCGGAGTAGGTCATTTGACGCAGGGCCCCAGTGAAGTTAGGGGGCTCAGAGCCGAAAAACGGTTAGAGAGCCGTAGGTCTGAATGAGTGGGAGAGGGAATAGTCATTGGAATCATCCTCATCTCTTACTTCTATCTCGATTCCACTTTACTTCTGATGGTGTAGAACAAAATCCAGTAGATCTCCGGTTCTTGTCGGTGGCATGTGAAAGTGGTCCAAGGTAGTATCCACAGTAGCTACTGCAGATGAGCCCAATCTCGTAGAAGACCCAGAATTTCCCCTCGGTCATTTAGAATTGTCGCATCAAAAATAGCATGCAGTCTTGAAGTCTCCTTAGCCAGAGCGTGATGTTCTCTTAGGACCCTATTCACCTCTAGTAGCTCAATGATCCGGTCCTTTGAGGCACGGAGCAGTTTGCATTTATCACAAGTACATAGGTAAGTATACTCTTTCTGTTTGACTACAATGAACGTGTCACAGGTCTCACATTTTATGGCTTTACTATCCATTTCCAGAGCCGACTCCAAAATAGAGGAGTTTGACATGCTTATACTCAGGTCAGAGACAGGAAGTATCAAACGTATAGCTAAGTGTTTATAAAAAGTATAAATCTCTGTATCACCACACCGAATGTCATTTTATTCTTATCGCCACACCAAATGTTCTTCCTTTCTTAAGTTTAGAGTTAGAGGTGTGGTGTTAAGGTTAGGGTTAGGTTAAGGGTTAGGTGTTATTATACTTTTGAGGACCACAAGAATAGTAAACCAACAAAAATTCTGAGAAGTGAGGACATTTTGTCAGTTCTCACTTGTAAAAAGGCTATTTTAGGCTTTGGGGTTAGGTTTAGGCTTAGGGTTCGATTTATGGTTAACTTAAGAGGCTAGTGGTGAGGTTTAGGGTTAGAAGTTCGGGTTAGGTTCAGGGGTTGGGTTTAGATTTAAGTTTAGGTGAAGTTTTGGCAAGTGGGTACATTTCTACGGTCCCCAAAGGAAAAAAGCTATTTTAGGCTTAGAGGTTTGGTTTAGGGTTAGGGTTAGAATTAAAATGAGGTTAAGGGTTAGGGTTAGGTTTAGGGAAAATAGGATTTTGAATGGGAATCAATTGTTGATCCCCAAAAGTCCTCACAAGTATAAAACGTGTGTGTGTGTGTGTGTGTGTGTGTGTGTGTGTGTGTGTGTGTGTGTGTGTGTGTGTGTGTGTGTGTGTGTGTGTGTGTGTGTGTGTGTGTGTGTGTGTGTGTGTGTGTTCGTGTGAGTGTGCGTGCGTCCGTGTACATGCACATGTCTGAACACGCGTGAGGAATCAGTCAAGTGATATAATGATCGTTCATAAAAGTTTATAAAACACAGCCACAGCAAATGTGATTAAAAACATAATAGCTGTTAGATCTGGTAGTTTATCCTTCTGTATAGGACATTTTATACAGATAATGTAAGTACAGTAGGACAAATATAGGGCTTTACATTAGACTTTTATATTACAAAGGATCACCCGGAAATCAGATAGACACTGAATTGTTGCACCAAGTGGAAACACAACATCAAAGTCAATGCCAATGAATTGATATTGATTGGCATTGACTTTCATCAGGTTTGATCACTTATAGGGATCTCCTCATTTATGAAGTAACAGGGTTGACTTCCCCCTAGTGTCTATGGACAGAACTGCGCTGGATTGTCCAGTGAGAAAGCAGCTTATTAAAGCATTCATATCCAACAGAACCAGGTGAGGAATGCAAATCTATATTTTTTAAGCGTAAGATCATGGTTTCTCTTGAGCAATGGTACCGCACTTCTATTTCTTTCAAGTTCCAATCATGATAGTAAGGGGTGGAATAGCCTGAAATTCTGCTGTAGTTTATGGGGATGTGCAATGAGGGTGTCTGTGATTTGAAATGTATCACATGATATTAGTGTCACACATGGAACATCAGCATGATTGACAGATTGTGATTGTGACCGCTGTCCTCATCCATTGGCATATTGTGCTATCATTACATTGCAGTGCATCGAAGAGAGTGGGGAAAAAAGTCTACCCAATAAGTAATCTTTTCCAATTCAATTAAATATTGGTCCGTGGATTGCATTTTGGTTTGATAAGATTTAGACTCTGTGATAGATTGATATAACGTGCAACACCACTAATTGAACCTCCTAAACCCTGAGCCTCACACACACACACACACACACACACACACACACACACACACACACACACACACACACACACACACACACACACACACACACACACACACACACACACACACACACACACACACACACACACACACACACACACACACAGCTGATATCGGCATTATTGTGCTACAGGCCACGTTTCCTGCATGTCTCAATTCTAATAGAGTTAATTTGCAGCACAATATTTCATTAAGCCTGACGATGAACAATACATTCACGGAGTGCTATACCCCCAGCCCTTCCACACAGTTCCTGAAAATCAAGCTATGTTCCTCATTAAGACAATTTAACACTGTACTATACTATCAGAAAATGACATTTAAATTAGATTGAGAACAATAGAATCTCATCATATAGAGGATAGTAAACCCATATCAATTCTTTCATGGATCAATATACAGTTAAGTGTACAATCATGGAAATACTTGAGTAAATGAGGGATACAAAGTATATTGAAAGCAGGTGCTTCCACACAGGTGTGGTTCCTGAGTTAATTAAGCAATATACATCCCATCATGCTTAGGGTCATGTGTAGAAATGCTGGGCAGGCCAGTATTTGGGCTACCATGGCTATGGCCCAATAGAATGACAATGCCCCATCCACAGGGCACAAGTGGTCACTTAATGACTTGATGAGCATGAAAATTATATAAATCATATGTCATCGCCATCTCAGTTACCAGATATCAACCCAATTGAACACTTATGGGAGATTCTTTATGTTGGTGTTTCCTTTATTTTAGCAGTTAGCTGTATATGTAGTCAAGTTTCTTTATTATGGAATTAATCTGGGCAATTTGCAGAAAAATACAGCAGTTTTAAGTATCCATGTTTAGTGTAGCTACACTTTATATGTGAAAATAAAAATTGGATCCAAATCTCATGTGTAAAACATGGTTTGGGCTTTTGTTCTGACAACTGTATTTTTGTGTTTGGTTTTCAATAAGGTTGACTTGACCAAAATAAAGCAAAATAAACACATATAAATGTAATTTGTGAAGAGGTTGTTAGTATCGCTGAAAATGAATGAGTCTGTTTGATGAACGTGAATAAGGTCCTGCTTTAGAGTTATTTTTGTGATTTGATTTTGTCTCTTAAGAGGTCACATATTGACATCCACATTGACCTGAACTTTGACCCCTTCATGTCACCTGTTAGACAAATGGCGGCCTGGGAGTAACTTAGGTCATTAGGGCCATTCAGTGGAATCAATGGAGGCTCCCAGGGGAGACTGGGTCTGGCCAGGCCAGCGGACAGACACTCGGATTCCTGCACTGCCCGCAAGGCTAAGCCTCTGTTATAGCAATAAACTGGATGATGCATGCAAAACCAAACCACTGCTGTGGATCTGCTGTTGACCATGTGTGTTCAAGTTCAAGTTTGTTTATTAGTCATGGGCAGGTGTGATGCAATTGTCATTTGTATGTGTATGTTTTGTATTGTCTGATTATCATTATGAATAGGATTTATTCAATTTATTTTGTTTACATTCTTCATTGTAACCACAATGTCACGAATAATTGAACATACACAAAATGAGTAGATTCATTTGGTCAAAACATTTCTTTATTAAAAACTATCAGAAAGAATGTTGGTATTTTGATTCAAAGCCACAAATCAGTGAGTCACTCAGCTTTATGCTGACAAATATAGCTTAATGCTGCGAAATAGCCTACTAAATAGTAGCTCTGGTCTTGAAAATATGGGCAACCTTTTTTCCCTCCCTATCCTAGTTGGACTCTCTTCACGTCAGCAAAGAAGGACTCTTTCAGAAACTCACTTTATATAGCAGGGCTATCACTCTTTCACACTGTGGTAAATAAAGCCAGTTTGTTATTTAGAATTATTTATTTCTGTTTTGAGAGGGAGAGAAACCAAAAGCCCACTGTGTCTATTTTTAAAACCGTTATGTCAAGTGTAATTGCGCAATTGTATTTACCCAAGTTCTCTCTCAACTCCGGGACCACCTGCCAGCTAAAATATTTTTTTGCCAGATGCAGGACTCTAGTGCCAGAGAAGAGAGACTCTCGGGCTGAAACATTCACACCTCGATTAATTCCGAAAAGATAGTAAATTTGTGCCACAGTTTAGACTACCGACAGATCAGCGTTCTAACTCCCCCTTGTGATAGTGTGGTACAATGACAGAATGACGTAATTTACCACAATCTGCCACAATCCACCACAAATGGTCGCGGCATAAGCTCTAAACTTTTAATTGATGAACCACTGTACACATGATATACATGGGGTACACAATGCAACAAAATGCTTACTTACAGGTTCCCCTACTGATAACGCGACAACAATAAGAAATTAATTAAGTTAATAAAAGAGTACCAAAAATACAAGCTCAATGAATGAGAAATAGGATCAAATGTAGCTAAAATATAATACAAGGAGGCACTCAAACTAATTAAAGTAGGATATGTACACATATGCCGGGGAATTGTGCAATAGATTGTGCAATAATAAATAGACATTGTGCAGTAATATGAATGGTTGTCCAGTAGCAGCAATAATGGAGTGTGTGTGTAGGGTGTGTGTGTGTTTGTGTGTGAGTTAGTTCATGTGTGTTAAGGTGCAGGGAGTTCAGTTCAAGAGTTCAGTAGTCTGATGGCTTGTGGATAAAAACTGTCTCTGAGCCTGGAGGTCTGTCTGCCAGACGGTAACAGAGTGAATAGTCTGTGGCTGGGGTGAGCGGGGTCCTTGATGATCTTGCACCGCGGTCCTGTTGATGTGGATTGGGGCATGTCCTCCTCCCTGGTTCCTGAAGTCGACAATCAAGTCCTTTATTTTGCTGATGTTGAGGGAGAGGTTTTTGTTTTGGCATCACGCTGCCAGGTCTCTGACCTCCTCCCTGTAGGCTGACTTTGTCAATGATCAGGCCTACGACCGTGGTGTTGTCAGCAAACTTGATGATGAAGTTGGTGTTGTGCTTTGCCATGCAGTCATGGGTGAACAGGGAGTACAGCAGTGGGCTGAGGACACATCCCTGGGGGCACCAGTCTTGAGAGGTGATAAAAAAAGGTGATATCTAGAACCAAAATGGGTTCTGTCCCTATAGGAGTATCCTTTGAAGAACTATTTTTGGTTCCCGGTAGAACCCTTTTGGGTTCCATGTAATACCCTTTCCAAAAAGGGTTCTACATTGAACACAAAAGGTTCTATCTGGAAACAAAAAGGGATCTCCTATGAAGACAGCCGCAGAACCCTTTTGGAACCCTTTTTTCTAAGACTGGGGGAGGTGTTGTTGCCAATCCCCACAGCTTGTGGCCTGCCCGACAAGAAGTCCAGGATTCAGTTGCAGACGGTGATTTCAAGACACAGAGCCCTGAGCTTGGTGACAAGTTTAGAGGGAAAACATATGTTGAATGTTGAACTATAGTCAATGAATAGCAATGGAGATGGCATCTTCCGTGGATCTGTTGGAATGGTAGGCACATTTGAATGGGTCCAGTGTGTCTGGCAAGCTAGCCTTGATGTGGCCATGACCAGCCTCCCAAAGCACTTAATGTTGACAGGTGTGTGTGTATGTCTTAACTATATTCATTGTGTTTCTTTACAGTCAGTTACACATGTGTACACACTCAGGAGACCTACCTACAGTGCCTTCAGAACATATTCACACCCCTTGACTTTTATCCACATTTTGTTGTGTTACAGCCTGGATTTAAAATGGATTGCACACAATACCCCATAACAACAAAGTGGAATTGTTTTCAGATTGTTTAAAACAAATTAGAAATGAAAAGCTGAAATGGCTTGAGTCAATAATATCTTCAACCCCTTTGTTATGGCAAGCCTAAATAAGTTCAGCAGTAAACATTTGCTTAACAAGTCACATATTAAGTTGCATGAAGTCACTCTGTGTGCAATAATAGTGCATGACATGTTTTTGAACATACAATTATCTGTAAGGTCCCTCAGTCGAGCAGTGGATTTCAAACACAGATTCAACCACAAGGACCAGGGAGGTTTTCCAATGCCTTGCAAAGAAGGGCACCTATTGGTTGATAAAAAATTGCAGACATTGAATATCCCTTTGAGAATGTCACTGCAAAGGGGTTAGTCACTACAAAGACACAGGGGTCCTTCTTAACTCAGTTGCCGTTGAAGAAGGAAACCGCTCAGGGATTTCACCATAAGGCCAATGGTTACTTTAAAACAGTTACAGAGTTTAATGGCTATGATTGGAGAAAACTGAGGATGGATCAACAACATTGTAGTTACTCAACAATGCTAAGCTAATTGACAGAGTGAAAAGAAGGAAGCAGGTACAGAATAAAACTACTCCAAAACATGCATCCTGTTTGCAACAAGGCTCTAAAGAAAAACTGCTAAACATTTGACAAAGATATACAGTTTTTGTCCTGAATACAAAGTGTTGTGTTTGGGGTCAAATCCAATACAACACATTACTGAGTACTACTCTCTATATTTTCAAGCATAGTGGTGGCTGCATCATGTTATGGGTATGCTTGTAATTGTTAAGGACTGGGAAGTTTTTCAGGATAAAAAATACATGTAGTAGAGCACAGGCTGCTTTCCACCAGACCCTGGGAGATTAAATCAAATTTCAGCAGAACAATAACCTAAAACACAAGGCCAAATCTACACAGTGAATGTTCCTGAGTGGCCAAGTTACAGTTTTGACTTAAATCTACTTGAAAATCTATGGCAAGACCTGAAAATGGTTGTCTAGCAATGATTAACACAGCCCATCTGTAAATAGCCCATCCAACTACATACCTCATCCCCATATTGTTTTTATTTACTTTTTTTTTCTCTTTTGCTCATCAGTATTTCTACTTGCACATCATCATCTGTAATTCTAGCAATCCAGTGTTAATTTGCTGAATTGTATTTACTTCACTACAATGGCCTATTTATTGACTTACCTCCTTACTCCATTTGCACACACTATATAGATTTTTCTATTGTGTTATTGACTGTACTTTTGTTTATCTCACGTGTAACTCTGTGTTGTTGTTTTTTTGTCGCACTGCTTTGCTTTATCTTGGCCAGGTCCCAGTTGCAAATGAGAACTTGCTCTCAACTGGCCTACCTGGTTAAATAAAGGTGAAAAAGAAAATAATAATAATAATTAACAACCAATTTCACAGAGATTGAAGAATTCTGAAAATAATAATGGGCAAATGTTGTACAATACAGGTGTGGAAAGCTCCTGGAGACTTACCCAGAGAGACCACTACTAAGTATTGACCCAGGGGTGTGAATGTTTATGTAAATGAGATATTTCTGTATTTCATTTTCAATACATTTGAGAAAATGTCAGAAAACATGTTTTCCCTTTGTCATTTTGTGTTATTGTGTCAATTTTAATCAATTTGGAATCCAGGCTGTAACACAACACAATTTGGAATAAGTCAAGCGGTTGAATATTTTCTAAAGGCACTATACAGAGAAATGGGAAAGGCTTTGCTTAATTGTCTTTTTACGACCATACTTTACCCATGAATATGAAAAATAAAAGCTAGGTACCTTTGAAAAGAAAATGGATCAGACCACTTTTATCAGTATCAGTTCGGAATCTTATGAAATAATAAGAATTATATCACTTTTAGCACATAGCAATTGTGACCACAACTGTTTTATTTATTCCTCTTACCAGTCGGCTATTATCTGTTATTGTGTATTACGTTGAAAAAGCCACTATCATTCATGTTCCACAATGCTTGAAAGTAAATTACAGCATTATCTTTTTAGACATGGACGAAGAGAAGGATGGACAGAGGGAGGGAGGGGAGAAGGGAGAGATGGTTAATAAAGAGAGGGAAGGCTACAGAACAAGAAAAGGAATAAGCCTTAGTCTACAGAGTTGCTGGGAAAGATTAGGCCTGGCCCTTTCCAGTAGGGCCTGTCAGATTTATTTCCAACATCAAGGGCCTCTCTCCTTTCTCCAGCCAGCCCCATCCATCAGAGACCTGTCTCTGGTTTATGTGCGGCCAGAGCCCTGGACGCAGACTGGGGACGCTGGGTGGCAGGCTGGAGGGATGAGGCCTGCTCGATTGAAGGGGTAGGGGGTAGAGGGTTGGAGATGGGGGCTGTGGGCAAGGCTTGTCTGGCTCCAGGAATGGTTGCCAGGGTACGTGGGCCAAAGGCATCCGCCATCATTTGGTATCCCAGGGTGCAACGAGAGCATCGGCCCCCAGTAACTCACCGGTGGAGGTGAAAAGCACTGTCACCAAGATAAAAGGGGACTTTCCCCCTTCCTCTGATCTGTGAGAGAAATTAAAGAAAGAGAGAGATGGGGGAGAGAGCGAAAGGGAGAAAGGAGGGAGAGAAAGAGAGAGAGAGCATAAAATCACTCACTGTACTTCATGTCAATACATCTCACATTTGAAATCCTTATTATAGATTGGGTGTGACAAAGGGATGTGTGTTCATGGTTCAGGGACATGTCCCCTCCTCAAACAAACTCCTCCCTCTCCCCCACCACTACTACCCCCACCCCCTCACTAGGCGCCTGTCCCACCACCTACCTACCCTTGTCGTCTTTCTCTGTGTAACCTAGCAACTATTTAATTAAAATAGCATCAGCAAAGATAGGTATTTTTTTTCCTAACCCAGGATTTCTTCCAGTCTCAGGGCTTTTCAGCACAACGTGAATCAAAAACCGTGACACGTCTGCCAGTGTATAATACCGTTCAAATTCCCTGTCTTCTTTGTTGATTTCTAACATGGCTGCAGTTTGTCTTCTTCAACCATCTCTCTATGCTTGCGTCATTGACAGGCCTACCTGATAGAATGCAGATGATGTCCTATCCACACCAAAAACATACTAGCGATGTATGATGCTTTACTGTGGACAGATTTACTATGGATGTTTAAGACATTGAGCTACAGAGAACTACAAGCAAGGCCTTCACCTCTCTGTCCTTCACTTGAGTTTATCAAGAGCACTGAGGCGCCTCCTCCTCCTCCTCTTCTACCCCCCCAAATCACTGTCCCCTCGCTCGACCCTAAAAAAGCGCCTTTCACCACCTTTTACAAACGTGCCAGGACCAAGCAAGGCAGAGCAATTAGTGGACATGTAAAGCAGGTCCTCACGTCAACATTCACATCCATGCTGTCATTCACACCGCATCCAGCACTTCTGTTCCGAGAAATAAACAATGGAGTAAAATATGGTTCAGGGCTGCCAGTGTGAAAATCTCCATCTTCTTATCTCCTCTTCTCTACCCATCTATACACTCTACAGGTATAATGAAGATCCCTATGCATCCCAAAGTGATGTAATAACAACCCTGGCTTCCTCTCTGGATGCACTGTATTGTAAGTGGGCTTTTATAGGATCTCCACCATTTTCTTCAACGCACTTGAGAGGGACCTACAGTGTAATTACCAGAGGACTAGAGTGTAGGGAAAAGTCATGGTAAATGCCTCTAATGATCCTCCCTCTAAATTGGCACATTATAGGGTTGACCTGCTTTTCAGGTTCACGTCTACCTTCTAAACAGTCTAATCTTCCCTCTTATGTCCCCCTCTCACTTTCTCCCACACTCGCCCTATTTCCATTTTTACCACAAAATCTCTTCGACATTTGGATTCAAACACAGACACTTAAGACCAATGAAAGTGAGAGAGAGTTTAAGAAAATGTAGTTACATGGACGGTTCTATCTAATATTATCTGTGAAAATCATTTAAAAATCCAATTCAGAGAGATTAAGTCAGTGCTAGGATATGTATATTTAGTGTGATATTGGTGAGGGCTGGTATCAATGATGAAAATCCTCTTAAACAAAATGTCATTCTCTGAGCAATTGTATTAGCAGAATTTCCTATTTTTTGGAGCATACTATATAACTCAGTATTTGTATTATTTATTTTATACAAGTCTTTTTTGCTCATCTTTATCAAGGGTGCCAATAATGTTGGACCAGATTGAGAATTTTTTTAATCTTTTCCCCAAAATACTACAATGCTTGTTGAACATTGATAATAAACATCACAATGCAATCAGCCTATGTGAATTGAGTGTTTTGACCTTCTAAGGCAAATAAAGGGGACTCACTGTATTTCATAAATGTATGTACAAATATATTGTTACACTTGCACTTTTCTTAAATCATTCCCTATTTCTTCTTAAAGAAGTTGAAATTGAAATAAAAACTAAGACAAATGGCATGGACAAAATTATTGGCACCGCAGAGCTAGGACTTGGTTGCACAGCCTTTGGCTAAGATAACTGCTGACAAATGCTTCTTGTAGCTATCAGTGAGCTTGCTGCACCTTTCTATAGCAATTTGACCCACTCTTCAACCGCAACTGCTCTCATTCTTCAACGTTTGAGGGGTGCCCTCCACCAACTGCTATTCTCAGCTCTCACCATAGGAATATGATGTGATTCAGATCTAGACTGGACACTCCAGAAGAATCCAGTATTTCTTCTTGAACTATTCCAGGGTGCTTTTGATGTGTGTTTGAAGTTGTTGTCCTGCTGGAAGACCCACAACCTTGAGTATGTTCAAGACCTCCAGTATCAGGGGCAGCAAAGCAGGTTAGATAATGCTGTGAGGTTGCTTTGCTGCCCCTGGTACTGGGGCCCTTGAATGTGCGCAAGGAATTATGAAATTAGCAGATTATTAAGGGGTTTTGGAGTGCAATATTCAACACAGAGTCCAAGAACTGTGTCTCTGTTGAAGGATGTTGATCTTCCAGCAGGACAACAACCCCAAACACACATCAAAATCCCACTGGAATGGTTAAAAATAGGAAGCGCTGGACTGTTTTGGAGTGGGCATCAAAGTGTTCAGATCTGAATCACATGCCTAACCTATGGTGAGAGCTGAAAACCGTTGTTGGTGGAGGGCACCCCTAAAACATTGAAGAATTGCAGCAGTTTGCTGCTGAAAAGTTTGCCAAATTGCCAGTAGAAAGGTTTGTCACATGCTTTGTAAACAACAAGTGTAAACTAACAGTGAAATTCTTACTTACGGGCCCTTCCCATCAACGCAGAGAGAAAAATACAACAATAATCAAAAGATAATAACATAAGCAACAAATACACAATGAGTAATGATAACCTGGCTACATACAC
Organism: Salmo salar; assembly: GCF_965601325.2. Classification (NCBI taxonomy): domain Eukaryota; kingdom Metazoa; phylum Chordata; class Actinopteri; order Salmoniformes; family Salmonidae; genus Salmo; species Salmo salar. The sequence continues at coordinate 11,304,051 of NC_138310.1, read as the reverse complement.
GTGGTACCAGTACCGAGTCGATTTGCAGGGGTACGAGGTAATTGAGGTAGATATGCATATATGGGTATGGATAAAGTGACTAGGCAACAAGATAGATAATAAGCAGTAGCAGCAGCTTATGAGATGAGTCAAAACAGTTAGTGTAAAGGGGGGTCAATGCAGAAAGTCCTGGTAGATTTTTGGTTAGCTATTTAGCAGTCTTATGGCTAGAAGCTGTTCAGTATCCTGTTAGTTCCCGACTTGGTGCGTCGGTACTCCTTGTCGTGCGGTAGCAGAGAAAACATTCTATGACTCGGCTGGCTGGAGTCTTTGACAATTTTTAGGGCCTTCCTGGTATATTTTTTGTTTTTATTTTACCTTTATTTAACTAGGCAAGTCAGTTAAGAACAAATTCTTATTTTCAATGACGGCCTAGGAACAGCAGGTTAACTGCCTTGTTCAGGGGCAGAACAACAGATTTGTACTTTGTCAGCTCGGGGATTTGAACTTGCAACAATTTCGGTTACTAGCCTAACGCTAACACTAGACTACCCTGACGATCTGATAGGTCCTGGATGGCAGGGACCTCAGCCCCAGTGATGTACTGGGCCGTACACATTACCATCTGTAGCGCCTTGCGGTCGGATGCCAAGCAGTTGCCATACCAAGCGGTGATGGTGCAGCGGTAGAACAGCTGTAGAACTTTTTGAGGATCTGAGGTCCCATGCCAAATCGTTTCAGCCTCCTGAAGGAGAAGAGACATTGTCGTGCCTTCTTCACAACTGTGCTGGTGTGTGTGGACCATGTTAATTCCTTAGTGATGTGAACACAGAGGAACTTGAAGCTCTCGACCAGCTCCACTACAGCCCAATTGATGTGTATGGGGATATGCTCGGTCCTCTGTTTCCTGTAGTCCACAATCAGCTTGTTTGTCTTAGTGACATTGAGGGAAAGGTTGTTTTTCTGGCACCATACTACTAATGATGGTGTTGGAGCCATGCGCGGCCACTCAGTCGTGGGTGAACAGGGAGTTTATGAACGCGACTAAGCACGCACCAATGACGGGCATCCGTGTTGAGGGTCAGCGTTGCGGATAGGTTGTTGCCTACCCTCACCACTTGTGGGCGGCCCGTCAGGAAGTCCAGGATCCAGTTGCAGAGGGAGGTGTTCAGTCCCAGGGTCTTGAGCTTAGAAATGAGTTTGGAGTGCACTATGGTGTTGAATGCTAAGCTGTAGTCAATGAACAACATTCCCACATAGGTGTAATAGAGATGCATCATCTGTGGATCTATTGGGGTGGTATGCGAATTAGAGTGGGTCCAGGGTGTCTGGGATGATAGTGTTGATGTGAACCATGACCAGCATTTCATGGCTACAGATGTGAGTGCTACGGGGCGATAGGCATTTTTAGAGGTTACCTTGCCATTCTTGGGCACAGGGACTATGGTGGTTTGCTTGAAACATATAGGTATTTCAGAAAGAGCATGCACTGATCAGCTGGCAAGTGCCTTCACTGTCATTTCCAACCTCTCCTTCATCCTGAGTATGCGTCAACGTCAACTTACCAACATTATGACCAGGAATACGACTTTCCCGAAGCAGATCCTCTGTTCGGACCATCACCCAAGACAATGGATCTAATTCCAGTAGTCGACCCAAAACAACAGCGCCGCAGAAGGGGCAGACGAAGCAGCCACCTGGTCAGGCTTCGTAGACGGGCACATCGCCCACCACTCCCGAGTATACTACTAGCCAATGTCCAGTCTCTTGACAACAAGGTAGACAAAATTCAAGCGAGGGTTGCCTTCCGGGGAGATATCAGAGATTGTAACATTCTCTGCTTCACAGAAACATGGCTCTCTTGGGATATGTTGTTGGAATAGGTTCAGCCACCGAGCTTCTACATGCATAGCGCCAACAGAGATAAACACCTCTCTAGGAAGGGCGGGGGTGTATGCTTCATGATTAGCGACTCATGGTGTAATCATAACAACATACAGGAACTCAACTCCTTCTGCTCACCCGACCTAGAATTCCTTACAATCAATTGCAGGCCATTTTACCTACAAAGAGAATTCTCCTCATTTATAGTCACAGCTGTGCATTCCCCCTCAAGCAGACACCAAGACGGCCATCAAGGAACTTCACTGTACTATATGCAAACTGGAAACCATATATCCTGAGGCTGCATTTATTGTAGCTAGGGATTTAAAAAAAGCTAATTTGTGAACAAGGCTACCTAAATTCCACCAGCATATTGATAGCGCTACGCACATGGGCAGGAACCTCGACCACTGCTACTGTAACTTCCGCGATGGATACAAAGCCCTCCCCCGCCCTCCCTTTGGCAAATCCGACCACCACGACCACTATCTTGCTCCTACCGTCCTATAGGCAGAAACTCAAACAGGATGTACCAGTGACGAGAACAATTCAACGCTGGTCCGACCAATCGGAAGCCACACTTCAAGATTGTTTTGATCACACAGACTGGAATATGTTCCGGATAGATGGCGGCATTTGAGTAAAACTGAAAGCACGATCCACCGCATTTAACCATGGAAAGAGGTCTGGGAATATGACTGAATATAAACAGTGTAGTTATTCCCTCAGCAAGGCAATCAAACAAGCGAAATGTCGCAATTGAACGGCTCAGACATGAGACGTATGTGGCAGGGTCTACAGGAAATTACAGTCTACAAAAAGAAAACCAGTCACGGACACTGACGTCACAATTATAGACAAACTAAACACCTTTTTTTCATCATGAAGTGCTTTGTGAGACTAGTCAAGGATCATATCACCTCCACCTAATTGGCCACCTTAGAACCACTTCAATTTGCATACTGCCCCAACAGGTCCACAGACGACGCAATTGCCATCCCACTGCACACTGCCCTATTCCATCTGGTCAAAAGGAATACCTATGTAAGTATGCTGTTAATTGACTACAGCTCAGCATTCAACACCATAGTTCATCATAGCTCATCATCAAGCTGGAGGCCCTGGGTATCAACCCTGCCCTGTGCAATTGGGTCCTGGTCTTTCTGACGGGCCACCCACAGGTGGTGATGGTAGGAAACAACATCAATATCTTCGCTGACCCTTGGTTGCATGCTCAGCCCCCACCTGTACTCCCTGCTCACCCTTGACTTTGTGGCCATGCACACCTCCAACTCAATCATTAAGTTTGCAGACGACACAACAGTAGTGGCCTTGATTACCAACAACGACGAGAAAGCCTACAGGGAGGAGGTGAGGGCACTCGGAGTGTGGTGTCAGGAAAACAACCTCCCACTCAACGTTAAAAAAACAAAGTAGGTGATCGTGGACTTCAGGAAACAGCAGATGGAGCACCCACCTATTCACATTGAAGGGACAGCAGTGGAGAAGGTGGAACGTTTTAAGTTCCTAGGCGTACACATCACAGACAAACTAAAATAGTCCACCCACACAGACAGTGTGGTGAAGAAGGTGCAACAGCACCTCTTCAACCTCAGGAGGCTGAAGAAATTTGGCTTGTCACCCAAAATCCTGACAAACTTTTACAGGTGCACAATCGAGAGCATCCTGTCGGGCTCAACCACCCTCAACCACAAGGCTCTCCAGAGGGTGGTGCGGTCTGCACAATGCATCACAGGGGGAAACTACCTCCCCTCCAGGACACCTACAGCACCCGATGTCACAGGAAGGCCAAAAAGATCATCACGGACATCAACCACCCGAGCCACTGCCTGTTCACATCGTTACCATCCAGAAGGTGAGGTCAGTACAGGTGTATCAAAGCTGGGACCGAGAGACTGAAAAACAGCTTCTATCTCAAGACCATCAGACAGCTAAACAGCAATCACTAACTCAGATAGGCTGCTGCCTTACATTGAGACCCAATCACTGGCCACTTTAATAAATGGATCATTAGTCACTTTATACAATGCCACTAAATAATGCCACTTTAATAATGTTTACATATCCTATATTACTCATATCACATGTATATACTATATTTTATACCATCTATTGCACCTTGCCTATGCCGCTCAGCCATCGCTCATCCATATACTTATATGTACCCATTCTCATTCATCCCTTTAGATTTGTGTGTATTAGGTTGTTGTTGGGGAATTGTTAGATTACTTGTTAGACATTACTTCACTGTCGGAACTAGAAGCACAAGCATTCGCTACACTCGTATTAACGTCTGCTAACCATGTGTATGTGACAAATAAAATGTGATCTGATTTGATTTGGTAATCCACTTGGCCCCACAGCATTGTGAGTGTTAACCTGTTTAACCTGTTAGGGCTAGGGGGCAGTATTTGCACGGCTGGATAAAAAAATTTACCCGATTTAATCTGGTTACTAATCCTACCCAGTAACTAGAATATGCATATACTTATTATATATGGATAGAAAACACTCTAAAGTTTCTAAAACTGTTTGAATGGTGTCTGTGAGTATAACAGAACTCATTTGGCAGGCAAAACCCTGAGACATTTTCTGACAGGAAGTGGATACCTGATGTGTTGTATTACCTTTAAACCTATGCCATTGAAAAACACAGGGGCTGAGGAATATTTTGGCACTTCCTATTGCTTCCACTAGATGTCACCAGCCTTTACAAAGTGTTTTGAGTCTTCTGGAGGGAGATCTGACCGAACAAGAGCCATGGAACGATGATGGCCCATTAGACACCTGGCGCACGAGTTCATGTTGGGTACCCTCGTTCCAATACGTTATAAAAGAGAATGCATTCGTCCACCTTGAATATTATTCATGTTCTGGTTAAAAAAGGCCCTAATGATTTATGCTATACAACGTTTGACATGTTTGAACGAACGTAAATATATTTTTTCCCCTCGTTCATGACGAGAAGTCCGGCTGGCTTAGATCATGTGCTAACAAGACGGAGATTTTTGGACATAAATGATGAGCTTTTTTGAACAAAACTACATTCGTTATGGACCTGTGATACCTGGAAGTGACATCTGATGAAGAGAATCAAAGGTAATGGATTATTTACATAGTATTTTCGATTTTAGATCTCCCCAACATGACGGCTACTCTGTATCGCAACGCGTATTTTTCTGGGCGCAGTGCTCAGATTATTGCAAAGTGTGATTTCCCAGTAAGGTTATTTTTAAATCTGGCAAGTTGATTGCGTTCAAGAGATGTAAATCTATAATTCTTTAAATGACAATATAATATTTTACCAATGTTTTCTAATTTTAATTATTTAATTTGTGGTGCTGACTTGACTGCAGGTTATTGGAGGGAAACGATTTCCTCAACATCAATGCCATAGTAAAACGCTGTTTTTGGATATAAATATGAACTTGATAGAACTAAAAATGCATGCATTGTCTAACATAATGTCCTAGGAGTGTCATCTGATGGAGATTGTAAAAGGTTAGTGCATCATTTTAGCTGGTTTTATGGTTTTGGTGACCCTGTCTTTGATTTGACAAAACATTACACACAACTCTTGTAAATGTACTGTCCTAACATACTCTAAATTTATGCTTTCGCCGTAAAACCTTTTTGAAATCGTAAAACGTGGTTAGATTAAGGAGATGTTTATCTTTCAAAGGGTGTAAAATAGTTGTATGTTTGAAAAATTTGAATTTTGACATTTATTTGGATTCAAATTTGCCGCTCTTGAAATGCACCTGCTGTTGATGGAGTGCACCACGGGTGGGACGCTTGCGTCCCACCTAGCCCATAGAGGTTAAAGGTCTTACTCACATCGGCTACAGAGAGCGAAATCACACAGTCGGCCGGAACAGCTGTTGATCTCATGCATGGTTCAGTGTTGCTTACCTCAAAGCAAGAATAGAAGGCATTTAACCCATCTTGTAGGCTTGCTTCACTGGGTGGCTCACGTTTCCCTTTGTAATCTGTGAAAGTTTGCAAGCCCTGCCACATCCGACAAGCATCAGAGCTGGCGTAGTAGGATTAGATCTTAGTCCTGTGTTGACGCTTTGCTTGTTTGATGGCTCGTTGGAAGTCGTAGTGGGATTTCTTATTATGTGTCCCGTTCCTTGAAAGTGGCAGCTATAGCCATTAGCTCAGTGCGGATGTTGCCTGTCATCCATGACTTTTGGTTGGGATATGTACGTATGGTGTCCACTGTGGGGATGACGTTATCGATTCACTTATAATTGTTATTTTATTTTATTGAACCTTTATTTAACTAGGCAAGTCAGTTAAGAACACATTTTTATTTACAATGATGACCTATCCCGGACAAAACATAACCCGGATGACGCTGGTCCAATTGTGCGCCGCCCTATGCTGCCCTCCCATGCAAAAAGGCAGTAACTGATAATTTGGTCAAAAATGTGTAATGTGATTTTTGCTATATTAAATACGTACATGCTTAATCATGTGGACAAGTATCCTGCCTCTTTTGTATTGTGTTTTGGAGAAAATGGGGTTCATATTAGCAGTAAGTGCAAAAAGTTTCTGTGAAACCAAGGTAAATGGCAATAACTGAACTTACTGCCTTTTAGCTGGGTTTCAACCTGCCCTTGGCTGCAGTTACTGCGTTTTACCTTGGTATCATATCAGTTCATTCTGTTAGTGATGACATCCAGACACTAGCTAGCTAAGAACTAGAACTAGCTAGCTAAGTAGATCTGAGATAAAAATATATTAGCTATCTAGCAAGCTAAGCTAGCTAACTAGCTAACGAGCATAGACTAACAATACTATCGGCTCTCATGAGAGATCTTGCAATTGACACTAACTTCAATCTACTAGCCATATAATGAATTATATTCAGAAATTTCATCTGATGGTTTCTTTGAATTAGTACACCATACACACAATTTCTAGCCAGTGACAGCCACCTAGCTAAAACTGACGCGCTCCTACCAAAACATCAAAACCTACCTAGCTAGCATTAGCATGAAAGAATAGATTTATGCTACATAAGAGACGATCAGCAGTTTATACTAGCTTCAATCTATTATACCTAGAATTAATATAATCCCTATAATTGTATTCTGACATGATTATTTGAATCAGTAACATTACACCACACACACACACGATCTTTAGCCAACTGACGGTCAGTTGGACGTGTACCCCATACTGAATTGTCAAAAGCCACGCACACTCGTTTTCCGGTTGAGCACACATACAGCATTGCTAGCTCATTAATAATATATCTACTCATATGTTCAGGGTTTCTGGTTTTCTTTTATATTACAGTATTACTTGACTGTCCCGGTCACGAAAGTTAAAATCCCAAATTGTATCCATCACCTTCGTTGGTGGCATATGTAATTACTACATCAAGCTTTGGCATGCCAAATGTGTACTCAATGTGTCTGCTTCAGTGCCATCATTACATGAATGCGGAAAAAACATTTTGCCAAAATGACTTCCACCAATTCCTGTGATCCCAATCCCTGGATGATTAGTATCTATGTGGATCAAAGCTGCCATGTGAGGGTGCATTAGGACAGTATAACCATGTCAATACTAGGTTTTATTCCTGTCAATGTCCATCCATGCAATTTTTTTATATTTGGAAATAAAGATGCAAATTTAAGAGCCTTTTTGGGAGCAGGTATGAAATGAATTGATGAACTGAATTATGACAGTGAAAATTATTATGATAATGTTTGCACAAGATAAAATCAACATTGATTATATCCTATATTATAGAATAACTGAAAAGGATTATGATCATATGTTTGCACACCACAAAATGTCAGTATTAATTATTATCATCCATTTCAGAATAGAATCATTTCGATGCACGTCCCTGATTATTTGCTCTATTTATTGCAGTTGAGTTTGAGTGCCACATCCCAATAAACATTCCTGATCTGCCCCCTTCAACTGAAGTCACAGTGTCAACACTATTTGAAGAAATAGATAACCAGTGGGGGGTCTTTGACTCCTTAGACATCAGTCTAGTAGATGAGAAATCAATTGCCGATGATGATAATGAGGATTATCATCCACCTTCAGAGTTGGATGTTCCAGCACAAGTGGCAGCTGAGCCCGTGGACACAACTCCAGACTTACTATCAAATAAGAAATGTCATATTCCACCAATGGGTAAGTCATGTGGTCCCAAATGCAAGAGGCAATGTACTCAGAATATTTCAGAGGGTAGGCAAAAGTAAATATGGGAAAAGTATTGGGAGATGAAGTATAAGGAGAAGAGGTCATGGATCTTCCACATGGTGCCACAGCAATCTAAGAAAAATATCACTGCTGGCGCTGACAGTCGCCGCAGCAGGTCGTTTCTGTACCACCTTCCAAACCAGAGCGGTTCTGCACAACAGGTGTGCAAAGTTTTTTTTCTGACAACATTGGGCTACCACCCCAAAAATGACAAGCTGATTGTCACGATGATGGGCAAGTCAATCACCACCAAACGGATTCCACCAAAGATCAGAGGGAAAAGAAAGCTTCAGTGAGCAAATTGAACATGAATCCAATCCTTTCATCCCTAAATCAGACACTACAGACGAGAGCATGCCCCACAGCGCCTCTACCTCCCGATTGACGTCAATATTTGGTTCATGCATAATGACCACAAGGAGAAGAACAAAGATGCCAGCTGCCGTTACAAACCTATCGAAATGCAATAAAGGGAAGGAACATCAGCTTTGTGAAGCTTGGAGAGGAGGAGTGCAAGCTCTGTTTGGTGCAGGGTCATCATCTGAAGCTGGAGCACAGGGAGAACGAGACCATGGAAACCCAAGCCTGCCAGGACCACAGCCATGCAGCACCTGAATTCATCATCACCAACCCCGATTGCATGCAATGTAGGAAATATGAGGAACATAAGAAGTCTGCAGGGCAGAGCGGAAGCCATTACCAGACTGATGCACAGAAAGATTGGCCTGAGGACTGGTCTGTGAGGAGCGTTGATATACAGAAAGTCATCATGCTCCCTCGCATGCCAGGTGTGAAAACAGCAGTGTTCACAAGAAGAATCGTTGCCTATCATGAGACATTCGCTACTGTTGGAAAGAAGTTTCAAAAGAACAAGAAAACAATCTCAGTTGTATGGCATGAAGGAACAGCTGGTCAGAAGGCAGAGGAGATTACTTCATCTTACGTAACAGCACTGGAGAGAGAGATGGATGTCAAGCATGCAGTGTATTGGGTGGATTACTGCACTTCTCAAAACAAAAACAGGTGCCTCCTAACATCACTGGTGAGTGTTGTCAATGTTTGTCAAGTTTTTTGAGCCGGGACACACCTTCATGAGTGCAGACAGTTTTCACCATGGAGTGGAACAGGAAATTAAAGCTCGACCTGGAGGTGTGGTGTACGACTTCGGCGAACGACTTCGGGGACTTCCTCCATGTGGTTGCCAGGCAAGGCGGAGATGGTTGAAATTAAAAAGGAAAACATCCTGGCATGGAAAGCTGGCCATTCATTCGTCAAGCTGAAGAAGGCAGCGGCACCAAAGCTGGTAGAGATGGCTGAGATCGAGGTGAGGCGTGGATCCAGGAGCCTCTTCTTCAAAATCTCCCATGAAGAAAAGGACTTCACAGAGCTTGACTTTATCGTGAAGAAAGTCACTCTCGAGACACCCTCGACATTACGTACACAGGATAGAGGGATAGAAGAGTCCAAAAAGATGGACATAATCACAAAGCTGTGTCCTCTGATGCCTGCAAATCGAAGTCAGTTCAGGAATGCCTTGGGTGTGGACAGCATTGCTGAGGATGAGGAGTGATATGGAAGAGCACTGAAGAAGTTTTACTTAAAATGAAATGTTACTGAAAAATGAAATGTAAATATTCACATTTTAGCAATTGTAGCTAAATGTCATTTGTGTCCTCTTATGAATATGAACATGTAAATATGTTTAAAATGTATTCTTAAAGCTGTTATTTATTTATTCAAGTGTCAATTGAAAAAAAAAAAAAGCATTTTTATTAGCAATCTCATGGTATTTTTTAAATAATTAGTATTACCCTATGTCATACTTCTATCATGTTCCATCATTATATATTACAAGACAGGTAATCATTTCATGTAATTCAAACAATTGCAGGGCTGCTTTTCACATGTATTCTTATAACAAGACATGGGCTACTTGTCAAACACAGTATGTAATGTGACTGACGCAGAACCTACATCGCTATGTAAATGCAACTGGTATCTTAGTGGAAGACACACAAAGGATGCCGTTTCAACTCTGTTACACTGTCAGTAATTACACTGCTCTTTTATTAATAGCATAAATGAGAAGTATAGTAAACTAACAAATGAAAATGGCAGATACTGCTCTTTGCTTTGGTATAACCCTGCAATTTTTAACATATCATGCCAAGGAAGAAGGCAGTAACTGCCATTTAAGGGTCAAAGGTCATGTCCGAGGTCAGGGTCAACTTGAATAAAACATTTACTCATAGTAAGGCAACAGATCACTACATCTCCAATGATGTCCTTAGAATTAATTTGGCTGGACATTTAAGAAACTTTGAAGACATTTTTCTCAGTTCCACACTATGAGGAGTTACTGCCTTTTTGCTTGGGAGGGCAGTATGGGACTCCCAATCACAGCCAGTTGTGATACAGCCTGGAATTGAACCAGAGTCTGTAGTGACGCCTTAGACTGCTGCGCCACTTGGGAGCCCAAATGAAGCCAGTGACTGATGTGGTAAACTCCTCAATGTTATCGGATGAATCCTTGAACATATTCCAGTCTGTGTTAGCGAAACATTCTGTAGCTTAGCATCCACTTCATCAGACTACTTCCGTATTGAACCCGTCACTGGTACTTCCTGATTGAGTTTTTGCTTGTAAGCAGGAATCCGGAGGATAGAGTTATGGTCAGATTTGCTGTATGGTCAGATTTGCCATATGCTGCGCCTGCGACCAGAGAGGTGTCCTCTGGCCAAACGTCCTGCCAGCCTAGAGGTATGAGAATAGCCTTTTGCTGCAGTGAATACTACTGACATGAGAATCTGTCTGACAGGCTGAACTTGGCTGTTTTTTGGTAACGGTTTTATGAAGAGGTGGTTGTCAGGGGGAGGTGCCTTCCCATTGTACTGATCAAGAATTGTAGTGAGGAACATGTATTGGATGACTCCAATGAATCCCTAGGATGTCAAAATGCTATATAATGGAACAAAATAGCTGCCAACCATAGTATTTCAACCCTATAATCATAGTTTTTTTGCCCTAAAATATCCTAATTTAACCAGGACAATTACATTGGTTGAAGAATCCCAAAAATATGCCCTATTGACGATGGTCAAAGGTTCTGTTTATGGTGGAAGGTTGTGTCTCAGCTTGTCAACAATTACATGAACAACTGCTCTATCAGACAGGAATATTTATTCATCATGGTTTATCACCCTTTGCAGCTGGGCCACTATTCCATACCCAATCCTCACATCCCACTCAGCCCCATGCCTCAAAACCCTGCCGCTGTACATGCACACACACACACACACACACACACACACACACACACACACACACACACACACACACACACACACACACACACACACACACACACACACACACACACACCTCCCTCATTAAAAAGCATTACCAGGTAGGCCAGTTGAGAACAAGTTGTCATTTAGAAGTACGACCTGGCCAAGATAAAGCAAAGCAGTGCGACACAAACAGCAACACAGAGTTACACATGGAATAAACAAACGTACAGTCAATAACACAATAGAAAATAAAGTTTATATACAGTGTGCGCAAATGGTGTGAGGAGGTAAGGCAATAAATAGGCCATAGTAGCGAAGTAATTACAATTTAGCAAATTAACACTGGAGTGATAGATGTGCAGATGATGATGTGCAAGTAGAAATACTGGTGTGCAAAAGAGCAAAAAAGTTAATAAAAACAATATGGGAATGAGGTAGGTCGATTGGATGGGCTATTTACAGATGGGCTGTGTCCAGCTGCAGCGATCGGTTAGCTGCTCAGATAGCTGATGTTTAAAGTTAGTGAGGGAGATATAAGTCTCCAACTTCAGCAATTTTTGCAATTCGTTCCAGTCATTGGCAGCAGAAAACTGGAAGGAAAGGCGGCCAAAGTAGGTGTTGGCTTTGGGGATGACCAGTGAGATATACCTGCTGCAACGCGTGCTACGGGTGGGTGTTGTTATCGTGACCAGTGAACTGAGATAAGGCGGAGCTTTACCTAGCAAAGACTTATAGATGACCTGGAGCCAGTGGGTCTGGCGACGGATATGTAGCGAGGGCCAGCCGACGAGAGCATACAGGTCGCAGTGGTGGGTGGTATATGGGGCTTTGGTGACAAAACAGATGGCACTGTGATAGACTGCATCCAGTTTGCTGAGTAGAGTGTTCTTGTCTGTCAGTGTATCAGTGTTTTGTTACTTCTCGTGTTTATGCTGCTACAGCAAAAGTTAATGGCGATCTGAATAAACCAGTAAAACCCCTCACACCTCTATCGCATGCATTTATTAGCACTCTGGTAACAAGCTAGCTCCCTCCATTCACACCCCAAGCCCCTTTCATTAGCATGATAGTGGGTAGCAGCGGCCGCAGGACCATAGGCAGCAGTGCTCTCTCCACAGGGCCCCTGATTAAAAGGAGAACCCCTCGGACACAAACCTTTCATCTCTTTTCATCAACTCTCACGTGTTGCACCTCTCGGATGATCCCTCGCCCGAACCGCAAACTGTGAAGTGTACCTGTTTCCACGGGCCCCACCCCTTCCCATCTCTGTCCTCTCCACCTTTCATCCCTCTCACCTCACGCCATCCCACTCCAGCCCACCACCTACTGCTCAATCTAATTGTCACCTCATTTTCCCCACTAGACCCTTATGTTTTTTATTCTTCAGTATAAGCCCTAATGTATGTATACAACAGGGGAGGACTAATGTGGGCCTGTCTTCAGATACAATATTTTCAGGTCAGCTCTTAGCTTTACAATTGCAGCCCATAGTGACCCCTCTACTATAAAGGGTTGAATTCTCTCTCTCTCTTTCTCTCCAATTTAGTTCAAGGGGCTTTATTGGCATGGGGAACATATGTTAAAATTGCCAAAGCAAGTGAAATAGATAATAAACAAAAGAGAGAAAGAAACAATAAAGAAATGAACAGTAAACATTACACTCACAGAAGTTCCAAAAGAATAAAGACATTTCAAATGTCATTATGTACAGTTGAAGTCGGAAGTTTACATAGACTTACGTTGGAGTCATTAAAACTCGTTTTTCAACCACTCCACAAATGTATTGTTAACAAACTATAGTTTTGGCAAGTCAGTTACGACATCTACTTTGTGCCTGACAAGTAATTTTTCCAACAATTGTTTACAGACAGATTATTTCACTTATAATTCACTGTATCACAATTCCAGTGGGTCAGAAGTTTACATACACTGAGTTGACTATGCCTTTAAAAAGCATGGACAATTCCAGAAAATGATGTTACGGCTTTAGAAGCTTCTGATAATTGACATCATTTGAGTCAATTGGAGGTGTACCTGTGGATGTATTTCAAGACCTACCTTCAAACTCAGTGCCTCTTTGCTTGACATCATGGGAAAATCAAAAGAAATCAACCAAGACCTCAGAAAACAAATTGTAGACCTCCACAAGTCTGGTTCATCCTTGGGCGCAATTTCCAAACGCCTGAAGGTACCACGTTCATCTGTACAAACAATAGTACGCAAGTATAAACACCATTGGCAGAACTGAAAAAGCGTGTGCGAGCAAAGAGGCCTACAAACCTGACTCAGTTACACCAGCTCTGTCAGCAGGAATGGGCCAAAATTCACCCAACTTATTGTGGCAATGCTACCAAATACTAATTCAGTGTATGTAAACTTCTGACCCACTGGGAATGTGATGAAAGAAATCAAATCTGAAATAAATAATTCTCTACTATTATTCTGAAATTTCACATTCTTAAAATAAAGTGGTGATCCTAACTGACCTAAGACAGGGAACTTTTACTTGGTTTAAATGTCAGGAATTGTGAAAAACGGAGTTTAAATGTATTTGGCTAAGGTGTATGTAAACTTCCGACTTCAACTGTATATATACAATGTTGTAACGATGTGCAAAAGGAAAAAAAAAAACATAAATATGGGTTGTATTTACAATGGTGTTAGTTCTTAACTGGTTGCCCTTTTCTTGTGGCAACAGGTCACAAATCTTGCTGCTGTGATGGCACACTTTGGTATTTCACCCAGTAGATATGGGAGTTTAACAAAATTGGGTTCGTTTTCGAATTCTTTGTGAATCCATGTAATCTGAGGAAAATTTGTATCTCTAATATGGTCATACATTTGGCAGGAGGTTAGGAAGTGCAGCTCAGTTTTCACCTCATTTTGTGGGCAGTGTGCACATAGCCTGTCTTCTCCTGAGAGCCAGGTCTGCCTACAGCGGCCTTTCTCAATAGCAAGGCTATGCTCACGGAGTCTGTACATAGTCAAAGCTTTCCTTAAGTTTGGGTCAGTCACAGTGGTCAGGTATTCTGCCACTGTGTACTCTCTGTTTCGGGCCAAATAGCATTCTAGTTTGCTCAGTTTTTTTGTTAATTCTTTCCAATGTGTCAAGTAATTATCTTTTTGTTTCTTCATGATTTGGTTGGGTCTAATTGTGTTGCTGTTCTGGGGCTCTGTGGGGTCTGTTTGTGTTTGTGAACAGAGCCCCAGGATCAGCTTGCTTAAGGGACTCTTCTCCAGGTTCATCTCTCTGTAGGTGATGGCTTTGTTACGGAAGGTTTGGGAATCGCTTCCTTTTAGGTGGTTGTAGAATTTAACGGCTCTTTTCTGGATATGGATAATTATTGGGTATCGGCTCTGCATGCATTATTTGGTGTTTTACGTTGTACACGGAGGATATTTTTTCAGAATTCTGCATGCAGAGTCTCAATTTGGTGTTTGTCCCATTTTGTGAATTATTGGTTGGTAAGCGGACCCCAGACCTCACAACCATAAAGGGCAATGGGTTCTACAGTACATCTCCATTTTGGATAGATCATTCTTTGTTTGTTTAGTGTTTTCCAATTTACCCAGAAGTGGTTAGTCTATGGATTCTTCAATTACATTGAGCTGATTTCTGATGTGCTGTTCCTCCTTTTTCCATAATGTATTTCTGTATTGTTTTAGTGATTCCCCATAGTGAAGGCGTAGACTCAGGTTTTCTGGGTCTCTGTGTTTTTGGTTGGACAGGTTTCTCAATTTTTTTCTTAGGTTTTTGCATTCTTCATCAAACCATTTGTCATAGTTGTTCATTTTCTTCAGTTTTCTGTTTGACATTTTTAGATTTGATAGGGAAGCTGAGAGGTCAAATATACTGTTTAGATTTTCTACTGCCAAGTTTACACCTTCACTATTACAATGGAATGTTTTGATCAGGAAGTTGTCCAAAGGGATTGAATGTGTTGTTGCCTAATTGTTTTGGGTAGGTTTCCACACTACATTACTTCCATCTATAGCATTTCTTAGTATTACTCAGTTCCTTTGGCTTTGATGCCTCATGATTGAGTATTGCTCTGTTCAAGTAGACTGTGATTTTGCTGTGATCTGATAGGGGTATCAGTGGGCTGACTGTGAACGCTCTGAGAGACTCTGGGTAGAGGCCAGTGATAAAGTAGTCTACAATACTACTGCCAAGAAATGAGCTATAGGTGTACCTACCATTGGAGTCCCCTCGAAGCCTACCATTGACTATTTACATACCCAGCATGCGACAGAGCTGCAGGAGTTGTGACCCGTTTTTGTTGGTTATGTTGTCATAGTTGTGCCTAGGGGGCATATGGGGGAGGGAATGCTGTCACCTCCAGGCAGGTGTTTGTCCCCCTGTGTGCTGAGGGTATCAGGTTCTTGTCCAGTTCTGGCATTTAGGTTGCCAAAGACTAGTACATGTCCCTGGGCCTGGAAATGATTGATTTCCCCCTCCAGGATGAAGAAGCTGTCTTCATTAAATTATGGGGATTCTAGTGGGGGGATATAGGTAGCACACAGGAGGACATTTTTCTCTGTTAAGATCATTTCCTTTTGAATTTCTAGCCAAATGTAAAATGTTCTTGTTTTGATTAATTTAATAGAGTGAGTTAGGTCTGCTCTATACCAAATTAGCATACCCCCTGAGTCCCTTCCCTGTTTCACACCTGGTAGTCCAGGTTCCTGCTCTTTAGGCCAAAGGCAGATGACCTCAGGCCATGGTTATTTCAGGATGAGATAGTAAAAGCTTTATCTCTCTCTCTCCTATGAGATGCATATGTCTTGGGGGTTATCTGGACAGCTATACCTGACTGGGATGTCATTTTCAGGCTCTGTCCAACAGGGTCTCCTGTCCAGAGTGGAATTCAAGGCAAAACGTCTCATTAGCTCAGGCCCTTGAAAGATGGGGCACTGCATTTCAAATTCAGTTACACATTCCCTTTGAATGGAGGGAAAAGGAGAACAGGGCAGAGAAAGAGGCGGGAAAGAAAGAGTGAGAGATGGGCTCAACACAGAGACAGAGATAGAGAGAGAGTTGAGGGGGAATACAGTCTGCTGAGACTACAGTAATTTCATGCCATCTTTGTCACCTTGGGCAGGAGACATATTCTAATGTAGTTTCTGTGAGGATCTCCTGGACAATAAAGCTATTGAGAGATAAAAATGTGGTTTGTGTGGGGTTGGCTTCCCATGCCACATTGAAAGGTCTGAGCATAGTTGAATTGTGACATAGTGAGAAATTGCAATATGAGGTGAATGTTATAGACTGGATAAAAGCCCATTCTTTTAGTATCTCATATAATGAATGCATTGGATACAGTATCATTTTAACTAATTGTGTGTTAATTGTGTATTCATCCAAAGGGTGACATTTCTCTGTTCAAAGGAGCAAAGCAGAATTGGTCAGTGGTCTGACAGTGTAATAAACTCTACTTTTTCTATTCACCCTTCCAATAAAGAGTACTGTGAAGCAGAGCATTAGTATATCAATTAATCATGTACTTAAATGAAAGACTGTGACCCATTGTACAAGTCCCTCTCGGTATCTGGTATTTAAATAAATAAAATGAATCTAAAATGCCCTCCCAGCCATTCACCACTCTGCCCTGTTGTCACAAGCAGGAAGGCGGAATCGCCTTGATCCAGTCACCCTCGCCCCAGCCCCTTGCCTACAGAGCACTGTGCCCAGACACATTTGGTACTAAGTGCCATAGTGGCACCATAGCTATAAGCTGAGTGGTTGGATCAACCTCCAGTCTGTGGCAAGTGGGTAAGTTTGGACCCATCCTGGTTCAGAATTGTCTCTTAGAATGATGGTCTGAAACCCTCCCGCCTATAGCCATGAGCAGTGGCATAGCCATGGTAGTCGTTTACCTCTGTCACTAATGATTTAGACTGATGTGCTGGAATACAGCAGGGGGAACTGGGTTTCTCTAAATGAGGACTTTCTCAGAGAGAGGACAGTCAAGGGTGGCAGGGCCAGGGAGGTGAAACAACACCACAGCTAGAGAGGAGAGACGTTCCTCTTTCCAGTCCTCCAAGTGAGCTTATAACTGTGATTAGCTGATGCTATAGAAAGCACCCTGGGAGTCTTGGTGGCCTGCTGGTTCCATGATGAATGTCCAACATCTATTAAAGCAATGAGACAGAAAAGGATGTGTGTTCCTAGAATTATTGCCGAAGCTATGATCCAGTCAAAGGAAAGATGCAAAGCCAGGGAGTCCAAATGGTATACCAGTCAATTGGTACAGACCTTATGGTGTAATGACATTCTCTGTACTCACAAATAGAGTGTGGTAGCAACTATCCTGCTGTTTGCTCTACAGCCACCCCTCTGTCGTTAAGGTGGACGGGGGTATTTATTGACCACCTGTCACCCATCCGCTACCCCCTTAACCAACCCCTTAATAAACACTTCAGGGGGCCAGGGGCTGGGTTGTCATGAGGAGGACCAAAGGATTTAGACCTATTCTTTGCCAGACAGACTGATGAACTGAAATGGTTAAGGTGGTGGACAACCTTGGTTGCAGATTTCACCTTTCTCTTAGATATAGCGTTTGTATTTAATTGTATAATCCATTTAGACTTTTCAGTCTTCCCAAAAATTGTGTGATTTGATTTCTAAATTCACACTAAATAGACCTATGCATGTACTGCCAGTTCTTGAATTCATTCATTGAATGTATTTGGATTACCTGTCATGGAGCTTGATTTCGGTATGTAGAAACTCTGCTCTCCTTTTCAATCAATGGACAATTTATAATGTCAGTATATGTGTGTTTTATTATCTACACTGAGTGTATAAAACATTAGGAATGTCTTCCTAATATTGAGTTGCACCCCCTTTTGCTCTCAGAACAGCCTCAATTCAACGGGACGTGGACTCTACAAGGTGTCTAAAGCATTCCACAGGAATGCTGGCCTATGTTGACTCCAATGCTTCCCACAGTTGTGCCAAGTTGGCTGGATGTCCTTTGGGTGGTGGACCATTCTTGATTCACAAGGGAAATTGTTGAGCGTTAAAAACCCATCAGCGCTGCAGGTCTTGACACACTCAAACCAGTACGCCTGGCACCTACTACCATACCCCGTTCAATAGCACTTAACATGTTATCATGCCCATTTGGTAGGTAGACTTGCGGTTGAGCATGTTGGGCCAGTAACCAAAAGAATCCTCGAGCCGGCAGGGTGGAAAAATCTGCCATTCTGCCTTTAAGCTAGGCAGTTAAACAACAACTGCTCCGTGGGCAGCAATGACATGGATGTCGATTAAGGCAGCCCCCTTCACCTCTTTTGATTCCGAGGGGTTGGGTTAAATGTGAAAGACACATTTTGGTTGAATGCATTCAGTTGCGCAACTGACTAGGTATCCCCTTTCCCTTTCCCTTTCCCTTCACCCTCTGAATAGTACAAACGCTGGCGAGCATTTGTGCCCTACGGCACACTGCAGGGGCTAAAACGTTCCTCCACATCTGCCAAGACAGCTGAGAGACTGGGAGGCAGATACGGGATTAGCATACCGCGCTGTCACCATAGGCATTCGCTACCAAAGGTGCATGGCTGCTCACACACACACGCATGTAGCTTTTCATGGAGGGAGAGTAGGCTCATCATTGAGATACCCCCATGCGGAATGCAAATTATCAGAGAAAACACACACAGAACTCTGAGTCTTTCCTTTATCAGGTTTTCACTGAGTTTGTCAATGGGTTGGTGGTGGTGATTCTGGGAGGATACGTTCAAGCTGTGTTTTAGTGGGGTAATAATGGTCGGAATCACATTAATTCCAGGTACTAATGATGTAAAGGTATTGTGATGTAGGCTTACTGTATCTGATTATTTAAATTTAGAATCTTTAATTGAAACAATAACAAAGCGGTCACCCCGTCTATGTTTTGTTAGAAAGCTGAGGGATGGGCTTTGAGAAGTGTAACCACTCTCAAATTCATAGACCGAGCTGTGGATGCAAGGGCTGACCGACCATCCATGATATCATAATGATAGTTTTAACCATGTTTTGAGGCTATACAGTGTTTGTTTACATTTACATTGTTTATGCCGTCCCTAGGAGGGGTGTGTCACTTGAGTGGGTTGAGTCAATGACGTGATCTTCCTGTCCGGGTTGGCGCCCCCCCTTGCGTTGTGCCGTGGTAGAGATCTTTGTGGGCTATACTCGGCCTTGTCTCAGGATGGTAAATTGGTGGATGAAGGTATCCCTCTAGTGGTGTGGGGGCTGTGCTTTGGCAAAGTGGGTGGGGTTATATCCTGCCTGTATGGCCCTATCCGGGGGTATCGTCGGATGGGGCCACAGTGTCTCCCGACCCCTCCTGTCTCAGCCTCCAGTATTTATGCTGCAGTAGTTTATGTGTAGGGGTCAGTCTGTTATATCTGGAGTATTTCTCCTCTCTTATCGGGTGTCCTGTGTGAATTTAAGTATGCTCTCTCTAATTCTCTCTTTCTTTCCCTCGTTTTCTCTTTCTTTCTCTCTTTCTCTCTTTCTTTCTTTCTCTCTCTCGGGGGACCTGAGCCCTTGGACCATGCATTTTACATTACATTTACATTTACATTTAAGTCATTTAGCAGACGCTCTTATCCAGAGCGACTTACAAATTGGTGCATTCACCTTATGATATCCAGTGGAACAACCACTTTACAATAGTGCATCTAAATCTTTCAGGGGGGGGGGGGGGGGGTTAGAAGGATTACTTTATCCTATCCTAGGTATTCCTTAAAGAGGTGGGGTTTACACCACAATTACACCACTTTAATAATGTTAACATATCCTACATTACTCATCTCATATGTATATACTGTATTCCATACCATCTACTGCATCTTGCCTATGCCGCACGCCATCGCTCATCCATATATTTATTTGTACATATTCTTATTCCATCCCTTTACATTTGTGTGTATAAGGTAGTAGTTGTGAATTTGTTAGATACTAGTTAGATATTACTGCATAGTCGAAACTAGAAGCACAAGCATTTCACTTCACTCGCATTAACATCTGCTAACCATGTGTATGTGACCAATAAAAATTGGGAACCCCGCTTACCTCCCCCGGAACGCTTCAATGGAGAGTTGGGCACCTATTGGGCTTTTCTCGCTCAGTGTTCCCTCGTCATAGAGCTGCAGACCTCCTCCTTCTCCTCGGACCACTCTAAGATTGTGTACCTCATCACGCTGATGTCAGGGAGGGCTCTCGCCTGGGCTATGGCAGTATGGGAACAACAGTCTATGCTTCAGTGTGGAGGAGTTCGTGGCAAAGGTAAAGAACGTTGTCGATGCTCCATTGTCCGGAAGAGCTTCGCCAAGACTCCTGCAGTGTGGCAGACTATGCGGTGGATTTCCGCACGTTGGCAGCTGAGAGTGCCTGGAACCCGGAAGCGCTGTTCGACATGTTCCTGCACGGAGTATCGGAAGATGTAAAGGATGAGATTGCAGCCCGGGAACTGCCGACGGATCTCGACTCGCTCATCGCCTTGACCATTCGGATCGATGGGCGACTACGGGAATGAAGGAAGGAGAGTAGAGGAGATTTCACTCACCCGCCCAAGGATTCTACCTCTCCTCCGAGGCATCCTGGAAGTCCCCGATGGCTGTGTTTGCCCAGGAGAACCCGAGGCTACCCGAGTTTCCCCTTGAGTCCCCGAAGTCTGCCGATTCACCTCTTCCCGAGCCAAAGCAACTAAGCAGAGCTAGGCTGTCTCCAGCCGAACAGCTATACAGGCTTCACACTAAGAGTTGCCTGTATTGCAGGATTACTGGTCATTTTGACTCCACCTGTCCACTAAAAGACCAGGCTCACTGGTTGGAGCGAGTACTCTGGTGGGCCATACGGAGAACTTTTCCTCTCCCCTTACTCGCACCCCTTTTCATGCGATTTTGCTGTGGGGTAACCAATCTAAATCTCTCCGGGTACTCATCGACTCTGGGGCCGACGAGAGCTTTATGGACGCTACCCTGGCATCCGAGCTGGGCATCCCCACTCAGCCCCTCAGCATTCCCATGGACGTTAGAGCACTGGACGAGCGCTCTATAAGCCAGTCACCCACACTACCACTTCCATCAACCTACGAGTGTCAGGGAACCACAGCGAGACGATCGAATTGCTGCTCATTAAGTCTCCTCATTTTCCTGTATTATTGGGATTGTCTTGGCTCCAGCGACACAATCCCCTTATTGACTGGTCCGCTGGTGCCATCATGGGCTGGAGCCTGTTCTGACACGCTCATTGCCTGAAGTCAGCAGGTAGCCTAGTGGTTAGAGTGTTGGGCCAGTAACCAAAAGGTTGCTAGTTTGAATGTAATCTTGGTTTCATCAGACCAGATCATCTTGTTTCTCATGGTCTGAGTCCTTTAGGTGCCTTTTGGAAAACTCCAGGAGGGCTGTCATGTGCCTTTTACTGAGGAGTGGCTTCCGTCTAGCCACCTTACCATAAAGGCCTGATTGGTGGAGTGCTGCAGAGATGGTTTCATTCGGTAAGGTTCTTCCATCTCCATAGAGGAACTCTGGAGCTGTGTCAGAGTGACCATCGGGTTCTTGGTCAGCTCCCTGACGAAGGCCCTTATCCCCGAATGGCCCAGTTTGGCCGGGCAACCAGCTCTAGGAAGAGTTTTTGTGGTTCCAAACTTCTTCCATTTAAGAATGATGGAGGCCACTGTGTTCTTGGACTTTCAATGCTGCAGACATTTTTTGGTTCCCTTCCCCAGATCTGTACCTCGACACAATTGTGTCTCTGAGCTCTACGGACAATTCCTTCGACCTCATTGCTTGGTTTTTGCTCTGACATGCACTGTCATCTGTGGGACCTTATATAGACAGGTGTGTGCCTTTCCAAATCATGTCCAATTAATTGAATTTAGCACAGGTGGACTCCAATCAAGTTGTAGAAACATCTCAAGGATGATTAATGGAAACAGAATGCACCTGAGCTCAATTTTGAGTCTGATAGCAAAGGGTCTGAATACTTATGTAAATAAGCTATTTCAGTTTTTTGTATTTAAAACATTTGCAAAAATGTCTAAAAACCTGTTTTCGCTTCGTCATTATGAGGTATTGTGTGTAGATTGAGGATTTTTTGTTCATTTCATCCATTTTAGAATAAGGCTGTAATGTAACAAAATGTTGAAAAAGACAAGGGGTCTGAATACTTTCTGAATGCACTGTATAGACTGAATACACTGTACACACACACACACACACACTAGCGACATGCCTGAGGCGATGAAAGCATTCCAGCTGCAGTGTCCCTGGTGGGAGTGGGGCGGATACACAAACACACATGCAAAACAACCTTCTATACTACAGCCTGCCTTACAAAGAACTCACAAAGGTCACATCAGTGCACTACGTGCTAGTTTATTCTAGTTTTCAGGTAGCCATATAATAACTATGAAATTCCCTCACAGGACAATGTATCGGGTTGTGACATCGTTATGGTAGAGTTGGAGTTAATACTCGAAGAGGGACCTAAACTGTATAGCCTTACAGTAAGATGAACATTTATAGTAAGTCATGGATTTTTCAATAATGTGGTACGATGCACTATTTCAATGCTTAATTCAAACTTTTGCTTAGTTTATGCTTCGCTTTACACCTCCCGATGTGTCATCACTCTTATTCAAAGAGAGATGTAAAAATAAATGGCAGACAATTACTCTCTCTCTCTTTCAACAGTTCTGCCCATTAACAGTCAGGGGCTGTGATTTGAACCTAACCCAGAATCTCTTTAATGAGTGCAATGATCCACAGCGAGAGCACAGGTAAAGTGCTTTTTATGAGAGGGTCCCTATTCCAGCGGCCGCTTTTATTCCATATCCTGCTTCAAAGCACTGCTTCAAATCAAGCCGACGAGACTCCATCTCCTCTTATCTGCCACTGTATAGGTCCTCCAGTGCAAGTGAAGATGTAAAGGAATGATGGAGGAGGATGTATTGCATGTAGGGTTGCAAAATTCCAGGAACTTTCAATAAATTCCCTGGTTTTCCAGAAATCCTTGTTGGAGGATTCTGGATTTCCTGCTTATTTACTCCTGAATCTTCCAACCGGGATTTTGTGAAAACCAGGGAATTTATTGAACGTTCCTGTAATTTTTCAGTGCTAATTGCATGTACATGTGGATACGGGGGAAGTTAGCTGAATTAGCTGAATATGAGTTAGGAGAATTCAAGGGAGTTGTTAGAGGCCTACATAGCTACACAGCTCTGTGCTTGGTGAGGAGTGTACAGTTGTACCGGTCTCTGTCCGTGTTCTTCCTTCCTCAGACCTGTACAGACACTTTAGAATGGTAGTAACTGTAGTGAAGGGATGGGTAACTTTTCCAATTGATATTGGAACTCAGTCTGGGTCCCAACTTACTGTTGCAAGTTAGAAAAGTAGAATACACAAGGTGCAATTTAGAAATGTGGTTGTGCATCAGCAGTTTTTCTCTTGTTATGTCAGATATTGACAGTCACTCAATTAGCCCATGTCAGCTAACATGTTTTAGATAGGTAAGGTTAGGTAAGTTAGTCTAGCGGCCAGCTATCTAAACTTGTAGTAATCATGGTCAAATTACCGACCGGGGGGCCCCCATTGATTTTGTTAGTCACTCTTACTCAAATATCATATTAAACACTGCAAACATTTCTCTCCACCCTATGGCCAAATGTGTAGAATTGTATGAAATTAGATGTTAAAACTGCCCCAAAAAGTATCTGCCCCATGGAAACATTTGTAGAATTGCATGAAATTAGATGACATGAAATTGCTAAATCTTCTCTCCGCCCCATTGCAAAATGTGTAGAATTGTAGTAAATGTGCTTTATAACTGAAACATTTTCTCTATGCCCCATGGCAAAATGTATAGAATTGCAGGAAATAGACTGTAAAACTTAATTTGTTTTCTTCGCTGTCAAGGTAGGAGCGGCGGGGGCCCAAATGTTTGCTTAGGACCCCCCAAAGTCTATGGACAGCTTTGACTGCATGTGTGGGTATTGATGTGGGTATGCAGACCCGCGAGCCACTGTGGCCCATCATGATGAGTTCAGATTTTTTGTGGCCCCCACCCCCATCAAAGTTGCCCATCCCTGCTGTATTGAAACCAGTATATTTCAGTTGGAGTATTGAACTATACCTGTTCAAAGTTAGATTGTGTTATATGATTGGTGTCCTAAAGGGCGAGGATTGGTGAGCATCTATGTGAACAACCTTGTGGTGACCCTTGGTGGAAGTCAGGCACACCCATGGGCCCTTTGTAGGGCTATAATTAAGGCCCTCATTTATATTCAGAGTGGAAATGAAATGGCCATCTGAACATCTTTATGTGCCCTCGTAAATAAAGCCTAGGACTTCCAATACTTTTTCCACAAAGGAGGTTAACTATTGTGTGTGTTTTCCTGTGTGCCTGTTTGTGCTAGCTCATCTGTTGAAGAATCAGTATTTGTAAAACCTTTGAAATACATTTGCACCTTCACGCTTGACTGTGGATGGAAATAAAGTATTAGAAATAAGTGTCAAAACTACATTGTAGATATCGGGTTGTAGTGCGCAAAAATGGGGTAAAAAAAGTACATTTTTATTGTTAGATCATTGCTCAGTTCTCCTGGTGTTCCATTACTGTGATAGACATCCTACTGGGTAACTACATACAACTTGAACGGCCCAATCTAGCTAATAACAAAGCATCTTGGGCAAGAGAAATACAGTTGGATAGCTTTGAGGTTGGATTGAATGAATGAAAAAAGAAAATGTCACCGTCCATACCCGAATATCTCAGAGAGAGGCTGACAATGAACATACATCAAAGGGAGATGCAGACCCCACAGTCTTCAAAAGGCACACTGAGAAGTGCATTCAGGGTTATTAAATAGATTAATATTGACAGGATCTTTCCTATTCGAGGTGAACGGAAGAAAGGGGGCAGAGAGACAGAGCGCACAGCCTAACACTCTCCCCCAACTTGCTCATTGGACCGAGCCATTGCTGAGCCAATCAGGGTAAGTTTTGTTGGCACGAACTCTGAGACGTCCTTCAACACTTTGGCCCCATTCATCTCGCCAAACCACCCTCCTAAGAATTTAACTGGCGGGCAAACACAGAGCGTTCCAGTAATGGTGGGGGAACCTTGGCTGTCTGTGTGAATATTTACCCTTTCATCAAAGGAGGAGCATGCATAGAAATCTCTACCCAGGTTTGGAGGCTCAGGATCAGGCTTTATGAAGGAAGAGGAGAGGAGGGATGCTGGGGGAAATGATGAATTGGCAATGGCTGTCTATGGAGGAGAGATTACTCAGAGATGCACAGCCAGGTATATGGGTGTAGGAGGGAGCACCAATGGGGGCAACACAATGATAAGATTGCTTTTCAGACCCACAAAATCCAATAAAAAGAGAGTAAGAGTTTTTAAAGATCTGTTTCTACTATACTATGAAACTAAACACCATTTTGTACATAATGTTGCTGCTATGGTCTCTTATGACCGAAAAGAGCTTCTGGATATCAGAACAGCGATTACCCACCATCGAACAGAACAAAGATTTTTTCTTTAATGAGTCTGACGCGAAGGATGTACTGCTTCTCTGAGACCAGGCCCAAATCCCCGTAATTTGCATGAAGAAAAGGTGGAAGAACATGGGGTGGAGATCGGGGTGCCTTGTGAAAATTAGTCTGCGAGTGGGTAACCCACCTCTACCATCCGTTCTATTGGCCAACTTGCAAACACTGGAGAATAAACTGGATGATCTCCGTTCGATACTATCCTACATCAATAACAGCTGGTCTGCGATGTCTAATATTAAGGTATTGCTCGCCTGAGATAGAGTACCTCTGATTCAGAGGGGTTGGGTTAAATGCGGAAGACACATTTCATTTGAAGGCATTCAGTTGTACAACTGACTAGGTATCCCCCTTTGCTTTCCTTTCATGATAAACTGTAGACCACACCATCTACCAAGAGAGTTTTCATCTATATATTTCATAGCCGTCTATTTACCACCACAAGCCGATGCTGGCACTAAGACCGCACTCAACGAGCTGTATATGGCCATAAGCAAACAAGAAAAGCTCATCCAATAGCAGCATTCCTAGTGGCTGGGGACATTAATGCAGGCAAAAACCGTTTAAAACCGTTTAACCTAATTTCTACCAGCATGTCACCTGTGCAAACAGAGGGGAAAACATCTCTAGACCACCTTTACTCCACACACAGAGACGCATACAAAGCTCTCCCTCGCCCTCCATTTGGCAAATCTTCTCTCCTCCTGATTCCTGCTTACAAGCAAAAACTAAAGCAGGAAGTACTAGTGACTCGCTCAATACGGAAGTGGTCAGATGACGCGGATGCTACGCTACAGGACAGTTTTTTTTAAGCACAGACTGGAATATGTTCCAGTCACCGGCTTCATCAATAAGTGCATCGACAACGTCGTCCCCAAAGTGACCGTACGATTATCCCTACCAGAAACCATGGATTACAGGCAACATCTCTACCGAGCTAAAGGCTAGAAAATTATAGAGAGAGCATCCCTATGTACTTTCCATTATGTCGACTGTAAGCGCACGGGCAGCGCCATTGAAGCAATCTCTAATTTGGTTCTCCAGTTCCATCTCCAGTTGCAAAGAAAAAGCCACATCTCAGACTGGCCAATAAAAAGAAAAGATCAAGATGGGCAAAAGAACACAGACACTGGACAGAGGAACTCTGCCTAAAAGACCAGAATCCCGGAGTCGCCTCTTCACTGTTGACGTTGAGACTGGTGTTTTGCGGGTAATATTTAATGAAGCTGCCAGTTGAGGACTTGTGAGGCATCTGTTTCTCAAACTAGACACTCTAATTTGCTTGTCCTCTTGCTCAGTTGTGCACCGGGGCCTCCCACTCCTCTTTCCATTCTGGTTAGTTTGCGCTGTTCTGTGAAGGGAGTAGTACACAGCACTGTATGAGATCTTCAATTTCTAAGCATTTTCTTGCATGGAAAAGCCTTCATTTCTCAGAACAAGAATAGACTGACGAGTTTCAGAAAAAAGGTATTTGTTTCTGTCCATTTTGAGCCTGTAATCGAACCCACAAATGCTGATGCTCCAGATACTCAACTAGTCTAAAGAAGGCCAGTTTTATTGCTTCTTTTATCAGAACAACAGTTTTCAGCTGTGCTAACATAATTGCAAAAGGGTTTTCTAATGATCAATTAGCCTTTTAAATGATAAACTTGGATTTGCAAACACAATGTGCCATTGGAACACAGGAGTGATGGTTGCTGACAATGGGCCTCTGTACTGTACACCTATGTAGATATTCCATAAAAAATCTGCCGTTTCCAGCTACAATAGTCATTTACAGCATTAACAATGTCTACACTGTATTTCTGATCAATTTGATGTTATTTTAATGGACAATTTTTTTTGATTTTCTTTAAAAAACAAGGACAGTGTAGATTAACCTATTCTAGAGTAAAAACACATTTTGCTTAAGGGTTTATAAGTAACACACAGCAGTCAGCATGGTCAATTGGATATAAACAAGCAGAACATTGAAAGTTTCATCAAACTTCAGTCTGATATATATTTTTTAAATGTTTTATTTAACTAGGCAAGTCAGTTAAAGAACAAATTCTTATTTACAATGACGGCCAAACCCGGACGATGCTGGGCCAATTGTGCACCGCCCTATGGGACTCCCAATCACGGCCGAATGTGACGCAGCCTGGATTCGAACCAGATACTGCAGTTTCATAGTCCAGTCATCAAAATAAAGATTCCCAATTTCCCCAACCCTCCAACTTTCTATAATTCACTAATACAGTAGCCTGATAAATTATTTTAAATGTTACAAATTAAATATTTTAATAGAAACCATGCAAAAAGTTATAAACCATGAGCGTCCTGAAATACAGAGCTACGCTTACTTGTAGGTTTCCAGGGCAAATTCAGATTACTCTTTTTACTTGGGGGAGTTGTGAGATACTGGGGATCTTTAATGCATACAAACAAAATGGCTTCCATTCTTCAATAGAAATAAGCACTACTGCTCTAAAGGGAAAGGGCTGATGGGGTGCCAAGGAACCTCTCCTCACACACATGGGAATGTGTTTCACCCTCAAGTACTGTAACGTTATTCCTTTTCCCCTTTTCCTCTCCATGGGAATGCGAGAGAGGGTTGAAGGCAGGCATGAGGGAGGTTTTCTCCCCTGTCATCTCTCAGTGCTAGCGAGCGTGCTCTGCTCTCAGATCAACAAAGCCCCAGTCACATATTATGTGTCGGCTCTACGCTGCTCTGCAAACCTTTCAGAGACCCGAAAGATACGGGTACATTAAAAAAGAATGACCTTATTATGAGGTAGAAAAAAAGGTTATATTTTTCTGGTATGTAGACAGAGTAAAGGTAGTAATGGCAGGATCAAATGTTTTATTTATTCATTTGTTGACATCTATTCATAATTCAATAGCTCACTGTGTAAGCTTCAAATGATGTCGTAAGACTACAAGCGGTATAATGCAAATGCCCATCTACTTAGCAAGGGTGAATATAACAAAGAAGCAACTCACAATATTAATATTGCAAGATCATGTTCCTCTGTATAGTAGCAATCAATATATTGCATAATATTTCCATAAATATAACTCCATAGAAAATAACAGCATAGAATATTAATGTGAAAATAATCTAACAATGTACTCTTTTGGTTTGTGGTTTCACTAGAGTCATACGGCTATGTCCCGAACCTTGTGAAAAACCATTTCAGATAATACACCTCAACATTATCAGCTGAAAAAGTTAACGTGCCTCAGTCATGTTCCTCTTTTCAAAGTAGAACCATACATAATAAAACATTGTATTACTTCCACCAAATTTAAAGTTGTATTTTAATCTACAGCATATCTAATGTCATGAGTGATTCATTATTTCCCAAATAAAAAATGTAAATAGGATTTTAAAATAAGATTTAAAAACCCTTGTTTTTCAAGATATTGGTAAGATTCCCCTTAAATGGATTCTGCTATGAACATGACCATACGTTTTCCATTGTCTACTTGGAGATGTGGAAGACCAATCCTGATCCATGCCTCACAACAGCACAACATCACAGCAGTGTCATCAGCACATATCTCTCGGGCCTTGGCAGTTATTCCACGTTTCTTCAACGGTTTCTCCCCTGGCCATCTCTCTCTCTCTCTCTCTCTCTCTCTCTCTCTCTCTCTGTCTCGCTGTCTCTCAGTTTGTCGATCAATCGGTCTCTCTCTCGCTCTCTCTCCCATTTCTATCTCATGCCTACACTTATTTATTTACACTCATATGTTTGTAGAGCCACAAACACCCACGTACATGAAATAATAATCCAGATAAAACACTCACAAATACTCTCAATCTACAAACTCACTATCCCCCCACTCCACACACACACACACACACACACACACACATACACACACACACCCAGCCCTTTGTGCTCTCTCCCACACCAGCACTCCTCTGGGGGCCTATTCTGTGCTCCAGACCCCTTTAGAGGGGCAGCAAGCCGTAAAATGACCCCATGCTGTCCCCGCTCGGCTCGGCCCCGCCTGGTTCCGCCTGTTTCCCAGGGATCCGCTAAGGGGCCAGCTCCCCCAGGCCCTCCTCTCACGCCACACCACCTCCTAGGGCCAAACGCTAAAGCAGGCTCCCCGCCCAGGACAATGGGGGCTGGAGAACGTGGGAAAGAAATGTCATAAGGCTCTCTGACAGCGACAATGCGACCCCTTGACCCCCAGGCCTGGTCCCATGAGGGTCCTTTATGTAAACAGAGGTTGGCCAAACAAAGCAAGCCTCCGTGTTAATTAGATTCATAACCCTTATGAGGAGCTATAGAGCTGAGGAGGTGAGTGAGGCTGTGTATGGACTGCTGACCAGCTCATGATAGAGATGGAGCTGTCCTGAATGTGGCAATGTTTACCGGTCTGTGGAAGAGGCTCCAATAATTGCAGATAATTTATTGATAACATCCTAATCTTGGCAAACTTTTCTTGTCTACACCAAAAAGATATACACATTAATTTACAACAAAAAGTAATCAAAAGTCTTAACTTATATTCATTGGGGCTAAACAAGGCATCAGCCAACAGAAGGGATTCAAACAACAATATTGAAGAGACTCCACTATTTCATAGTCATCAACAAAGAGGGAGAACAATAGCTCAAAAGTGGTGTGGTGTTTACAATCTCATCTCCTTGTTAACAGTCCTGGTCATTTAACCTTTGACCTTTGGGTATGTCTCCACTAATTCAGACCGCTGGTCTTTCCATATGGGAGATAGAGATGCAGGTCAAATGGGGATGGCAGGACAGTCGGTTGGGGAGGAGGAGTAGGAGGAGGAAGAGGAGGGAGATGTAAAGGGGATAGACACTCCACTGTGGTGTGGGATGGTTGACCAGTCAATGGAAGGTTGACTTCCCACATTGACCTCTGACCTTATGTGTTGTTGATGGGGTTACCCCAAGAGAGAGCTTCATGTTGGGTAATTTCTATAGTGGTTTTAATGGTTGTCATTGTGTTGGAGCCTTCATTATATAAAAATAAAATATCTGTAAATAATTTATTATAACTCAATGGAAAATAAATATGGCAATTACTTGTGCTGTTAATCGGAATCTTTCAATAAAAAAATGTGTGTACTCAAAACAATTGTGGTTATGGTCAACCAATGAATCAACTGAATCCAACCTCTTGTTGAGCATTTGACGAACAGGCATCTTAACCATTGACCCTTAATAGTGGTATTATCACCAGTAGCGTGGCCTGCGCCCTTAATAAAGCAGGCCTTGTGCCAGTTATCCAGGTTCAGAGGTCAGCCCATGATGGTGTTGGACAGCGTGGTGTTTGGCCGTCCCATTCACACTCAATGGCCTTATCTGCTTGCTCACGATCCCTGACAACATCCCATTGGTGACCTCATCTGGACACCAACACATGTCTGGGTCAGGGTACTGTGGTGGCTCGGGGTCAGAGGTTGAGACCTGGTTCCCAGGGGGATCATGGCTATTGACTTCATGTTCAGTTAGTGGACATAATTTCTAAACAACTCAGGCCAGACAGGGATGAGGAGAAATCCGCTCCAATGCATTGCTGATGGCTGGTAGTATAATTCCACTATAACGTGAACATGAAAATTCTCTGTGGAAGGGTATGTAGAGGGAAAATTATGATGTGTTATTTGGGGATGATAATGAACTCTTTGAAATCTGACACTTTAATCTCAAGGTTAACAATGCCACGTGTAAATAGGGGCTGAGGGCACTACATTTCAGACCAGGTATTGTCAGGAACCCTACAGTACCAAATTGGATACGTGAATATTTGATATCAGTTGAATTAAGTGTAGCACCATCTCACAGCATCATGTTCAACTAACTAAATCATGTTCTATTCATCCAACTGTGGAGATCATCATCATCACATCCCTTGAGATATGCCCAGTTGAAGTGACTTGAGCAAAGACGGTTCGTCGTCCCATGTTTTTTTGGAACCGCCATTAACATAAATCTATCTTTATGGCCTCTATGACTTTATAAGCAGTTCAGATGAAGATCCCTCTTGCAAACAACGCCCTTCATTCAGTCCCTTCATCCAGTCACCAAACCTAAGTGTTCAGGTTAACCTGTTAGGGCTAGGGGGCAGTATTTACACGGCAGGATAAAAAACGTACCCGATTTAATCTGGGTATTACTACTGCCCAGAAACTAGAACATGCATATAATTATTGGCTTTGGATAGAAAACACCCTAAAGTTTCTAAAACTGTTTGAATTGTGTCTGTGAGTATAACAGAACTCATATGGCAGGCAAAAACCTGAGAAGATTCCTTACAGGAAGTGGCCTGTCTGACAAGTTCTTGTTCTTCTTGACTCTCTTTATTGAAAACTGAGGATCTTTGCTGTAACGTGACACTTCCTACGGCTCCCATAGGCTCTCAGAACCCGGGAAAAAGCTGAATGATGTAATTCCAGCCCCTGGCTGAAAAAAATTAGCGCCTTTGGTAAGTGGTCTATCAGAGGACAATGAGACTGAGGCGCGTGCACGAGGCGACCCCATGTTTTTATTTTCTCTCTCTTTGTACTAAAACACAGATTCCCGGTCGGAATATTATCGCTTTTTTGCGAGAAAAATCGCATAAAAATGTATTTTAAACAGCGGTTGACATGCTTCGAAGTACAGTAATGGAATATTTAGAATTTTTTTGTCACGAAACGCGTCGGGCGCATCACCCTTCTTTACCCTTTCGGATAGTGTCTTGAACGCATGAACAAAACGCCGCTATTTGGATATAACTATGGATTATTTTGAACCAAACCAACATTTGTTATTGAAGTAGAAGTCCTGGGAGTGCATTCTGACGAAGAACAGCAAAGGTAATAACATTTTTCTTATAGTAAATCTGACTTTGGTGAGGGCTAAACTTGGTGGGTGTCTAAATAGCTGGCCCTGTGATGCCGGGCTATGTACTTAGAATATTGCAAAATGTGCTTTCACCGAAAAGCTATTTTAAAATCGGACATAGCGAGTGCATAGAGAAGTTCTGTATCTATAATTCTTTAAAAAATTGTTATGTTTTTTTGTGAACGTTTATCGTGAGTAATTTAGTAAATTCACCGGAAGTTTGCTAGTTCTGAACGTCACATGCTAATGTAAAAAGCTGTTTTTTGATATAAATATGAACTTGATTGAACAAAACATGCATGTATTGTATAACATAATGTCCTAAGATTGTCATATGATGAAGATCATCAAAGGTTAGTGCTGCATTTAGCTGAGGTTTGGGTTTATGTGACATTATATGCTAGCTTGAAAAATGGGTGTCTGATTATTTCTGGCTGGGTACTCTGCTGACATAATCTAATGTTTTGCTTTCGTTGTAAAGCCTTTTTGAAATCAGACAGTGTGGTTAGATTAACGAGAGTCTTGTCTTTAAAATGGTGTAAAATAGTCATATGTTTGAGAAATTGAAGTAATAGCATTTCTAAGGTATTTGAATAACGCGCCACGGGATTCCACTGGCTGTTACGTAGGTGGGACGAAATCGTCCCACTCGCCCTAGAGAAGTTAAAGACCAATGTCAGTGTGATGTCAGAGCCCGGCTCTACAGTATCTGGGGCACACATTGAACCCTTTAAAGTAGATGTTCAAATGATTGAGACGACAGTCAGGGACAAAGTCAAATGTGCAAGGTACGGACATTGAGGAGGGTGGTGGAGCTCCTGTACTACCCCCGTCTGAGTGAAGGAAGCGTGGAGAAAAAGCCATGGATCGGGTGGCTGGGGTCCCCAATAATCTTCTTGGCCTTCCTGCAACACCTGGTGTTGTAGGTGTCCTGAAGAGCAGGCAGTGTGCACCCAAAGGGGCATTCAGCTGATCGCACCACCCTTTGTAGCTCCTTGTCGTCCGTGGCGGTGGAGTTGCCGTACCAGGCCGTGATGCAGCCCGACAGTATGCTCTCAATGTTGCTCCTGTAGAACACTGTAATGCCCTCTGGGACGGGATGAATTTCTTCAGTATCCTGAGGTTGAAGAGTCACTGACGTACCTTCACCACGGTGTCCGTGTAGTTTGACCATTTCAGCTTCTTAAGGAACTTGTCCACAATCAGCTCCTTTGTTTTGCTGACGTTGATGGAGCGATTGCTTACCTGGCACCACACCATCAGAGTGCCTACCTCCTCCCTGTAGGCCATCTCGTTGTTGTTGGTAATCAGGCCTACTACTGTCATGTCGTCAGCAAACTTGATGATGGAGTTGGAACTGTGTGTGGCCACTCAGTCATGGGTTTACAGGGAGTACAGGAGGAGACTGAGGATGCACCCTTGTTAACGTTGCCTACCTTCACCACCTGGGGGTGACCCGTCAGGAAGACCAGGACCCAATTGCAAGGGAGGAGTTCAGTCCCAGGTCTGTGAGAGTTGCATTGAGCTTAGAGGGCACTATGGTATTGAAGGCCGAGGTGTTGTCGATGAACAGCATCCTCACATATGCCTTACTTTTGTCCAGGTGGGTAAGACCAGTATTCAGTGCAATGGCGATTGCGTCGTCTGTGGATCTGTCAGGGCGGTAGGCGAATTAGAGAGGGTCAAGTGTTTCGGGGAGGGAGGAGGTGATCAGGTCTTTACTAGCATCTCGAAGTACTTCATGATGACGGAGGTGAGTGCTACGGGACGGTAATCATTCAGTTCAGTTACTTTGTCTTTCTTAGTCTCAGGTATGATAGTGGACATCTTGAAGCAGGTGGGGGTAGCGGCCTGAGCTAGAAAGAGATTGAAAATGTCCGAGAACACAACAGCCAGCTGGTCTGCACATACTGTACGCTGAGGGCGCGGCAAGGGATGCTGTCTGGGCCGGAAGCCTTGCGAGGGTTAACACATTTGAATTACCTACATACGTCCTCGTGGATACCGTACGTACGTAGCCCTAGTTGTCCTCTGGGGCTCTCCTTGGCAGCTCAGAGTCTTTGTTGTGCTTGAAGTGTGAAAAGGGTGTTTAGCTCGTTTGGTAGGGCAGCGTTGATGTCCGCAACGTGGCTGGCTTTCTTTTTGTAATCCGGGATCATTAGGAGCCCCTGCCACATACGCCTCATGTCTGACCTACTGAAATGCTCCTCCACTTTGTCCCTATACTTGTGTTTCACCATCTTGATTGATCTGCGTAAGTTGTAATTTTACTGTTTAACCAAACTATTGTCCCAGGTCACCTTGCCGTGTTTATAAGCAGCATCTCTCTCCTTCAGGTTCACTACAAGAATGCCATCAATCCACGGTTTGATTCAGGTAAGTTTTGATCACTATCGGTATCACATCATCTATGCATGTTTTTATGAAACCGGTGACTGAATCAACATATTCATTGATGTTATCCACAAAGGCGACCCGGAACATATTCCAGTCCAGTGATCAAAACAGTCTTAGAGCGTGGATTCTGATTGTTCGGACCAGCGCTGTACAGACCTGACCCCCAGAACTTCCCTCGAGACTTTGTTTGTAGACGGCGATAAGCAAAATGGCGCCGTGATCAGATTTACCGAAAGGAGGACAGGAGACAGCCTTATACCTGTGTATAAGGCGTGTACTGTAGCAGTGAACAAGCTTAGAATTTCCACGAGTATGAAAGTTAATGTGTTGGTAATAATTCGGGAGACAGACCTCTAATTATCTTTGTTAAAGTACTCTGCCCCTGGGTATGCGGATATGCAATCTCCAGTTGAGAGCATTTTTGGTGTCTGCTTGGGGTGGGAAGTACACAGCCGTGGCCAAGGGTTAAATGGCTGATGTCAAGGGTTAAATGGTTGATGTCAGGGGGTAATGGCCCTCTGTGTGGGGAACCCTTAGATCACTGAGAGGGTGTTGAACATGTGTACTTAGACTGGGAGATAGATTGAGATAGAGACAAGTGTATGTTTTTGGGGGGGGATTGGCTATTGGCTAAACTGTAAGCATGGACAATTGTAGTGCTAATCAAACCTGAATTTGATGGAAGTCCTAATTATAGAGTGGTTATTATGAATTTGCAAATTCCAGATACCCCAACAATATGTATTAAAAACAGAATAATCCCTGTTTTGTAGGCACTCCCCTCACTAAATCTTGTTGGCCCAGATTAATGCCGGTGCTGGTGCTGTGGCCAGGCCCTGGCTGTGTCCAAGCAGGTAGGGGCTCAGGCCAGGCCAGTGCAGCGCGTCGCTCTCTCACCAGGCCTACAGATTAGAACACGTCCCCCCGCCACCGGCTTTCATCCACGGCCAGCTCCCCAGCAGAGCACAGACAAGAGACGGATCCGCTTTCTCTCTTTTCGCTCTCTCCCACTCCTCCTCCACCTCCTCCTCCCTCTACCTCTCCTCACACAGGGGGATAGAGAGCTGAGGCGCGCAGGGACAAACCTGGCGCCGTGGAAAGAGGAGGAGGAGAGAGAAAGGGGAGAAAAGGAGAAACGTGCATTGTGCTTTTCAAATGGATGGGAAATGATTCGGTGGGATTTGCTGACAATTATACGGTGGGGTTTAATCAATTCGGCCCATTCACAGTATGGAGAGGGCTGATCCTCCAGTACAAAGGGTCTGGCCATAGGGGGGCGGTACCTGAGAAAGCACCGGCCTGGTGTAAGTAGCATGGGGCAACACTCCCCTCCTCACACACGGCATAGGAGCATATGGCCCCGCTCTGAACTTATTAACTGCCGGATTAAGGGCAATTGCAGAGACCTAAGGGCCACTGTCCGCCCCCCTCCTCACCCCCAGGAGTAGGGTTGACTGACAATGGACATTGTGTGAGGTACCCAGCTCGTCACACCCCTTACTTACCCTGTCATCCGCTCCTGTTTGATGAGGTTATTTAGAGGAGAAACCTGGTTCTGAACAAGCATCTACATCCGTCAACACACTTGTCTGGGGACTTTGTTCTGTGTTCAAAATGTTTAATTTCTTAATTCCAAAACTACCTAACACACCCATAGTTTCTACTGTATTTTAAAAAAATCTAAAAAACATGTTGTACCTAGAGATTTCATATTGAATAGACTAAGTGCACTTGAATGTGCCCACAGATCTAATAATCGTTGCTACTCACCAGGCCTGCTCAACATGAGGACTACAGGCAGAGAAAAGGCCTATTGGCCATGGGGTTGATTAAAGGTCCAGTACGCACCATTGTAATTAGTGACTGGCTAAGAGTAGAAATGTATGGGAACCGATAGGGGCTTGGTGGTGGAGTGTGGGTCTAGGTGTCGACACAATCTCACGGTATTACTAGTTTGACTTCAGAGTCTGACGTTTATCCACGTTTCTACAAACACACAATTTTGAAGTTTCTCCAAATATCAAATTTCAAAGTGTTTTTGACACCCTCGGTTGCTAATCCTGATCGTATAATTTCGAGGTTAAGGGTTAAGGTTTTGGATACGGTTAAAACATTCCATTTAGGCATGAACATCAAACATTCGGATTCGGAGTCATGGGATTGCGCACATCCGCCTCCCCCATCCACAATGCCCTAGAAAAACCCAAGCCTACTTGATGGCAATAGCCTAACCCTAATCCTTTTCGTCATGAATCTTGTTCTCGAGGTAGCTCTGCAAAGTGGTCACAAGCTGGCACAGTCACAAAGTTCGAAAATCTGATTTTAAACCTAACCCTAAGCTTAACCATGACCTCAACCACACTGCTAACACCAATACCTAACCATAACCTTAAATTAATTTTGTTTTCATTAATATTTACAATAAAGGCAATTTTAACATTGCACCTGGCCTATATAAGGGAAATCTCAGTTCCCCATCCAGGACAATAAACGTCAACCTGCGTCTTGGACAGAAGCTGTAGCTGGGGGAGTTCACCCAGTAACACCTGTCTGGCCTGTCTAAGTATTCATGGGGAGATTTGAAGAGAGGGGAGCCTCTCTAAGCCCTCATTTGATCTAGAGAGGGGCAGGTGATCCTGGCTCATTTTGTGTAGCACTGTGGGGGTCCATCTACCCTAGTGACCTCCCTTACCTGGTGTCTATCAGCATACCTCATTTAGGGGGGAACAGAAGGGCAAATGCAGCCTCCGGTGCCCACCCATAGTGAAGCTCCACCTGGCCTCACAGGGTGCAGGGTCACTCGGTCAGCCCCAGACTGCGACGGTGGGGATTCTTGGGGCCATCTCTGCTAATCCACTCACACAGAGCAGACCCAAAGGTCAAGGCAGAGCAGAGGAGTCCATCCTCCTCATTCTTAAAACAGGATTACAGGCCCAGCAGGGGTGGGTCTTCAGGAGCCTGGACTCATGCCTGAGACCACAGAGAGACCTTACAGAAGACTACAGATAGGACCTTAAGAATGGACAGACGTGCTCAGCCATCTTCCCCCTCTCCTGAGACCACCTGTGACCTCTGACCTCTAATACACTACAGACTACGCACCACAGCCCTACAAGATTGACAGCCAGTCACACCTCTTTCAAAGCATCCATTTTGGGTCCGTCTCTGCTAATGTCTAGAATCATGTGCCTGTGTCTTACGGTTACCTCCGAGTGTTTGTTTGTTTTCTTCCAGGGAGAAGGGCTCGTTAGTCGGGCGCTGAGCGGTTGATCTTTAATGAGAGGGGAATTGCTCTTCCCCCCCTGCCCCCTTTTGCTGCACAGGCTCTCTCTCTATACCTTATCTTTAAAACCCCTCGCTGGCTTTCATGTGGCTTGTCGTTGCAAGGTGAGCGGCTGCTCCTCAAAGAGGCTTCTGTCTTTGAGCACCACTGATTAATGCTCTTTGAGGACAGGCGAGAGGCAACAACACCTCCCCTATTTTACATACAAAGCAAAGAAACCCTGTTTTCTACACAACCGGTAATGCCACGGAGGAAAATGAAAAGCAGAAATATACAGCCCTTGCTGGCACTTCATATTAATGTAGGTAAATGGCCGTCTAATGGTCAAGTATTTTTCTCTCCCGATCGCTTCCCCTCACATGGGCTCAATCAGATGCTTGTGTGTTTAGTATCTCACCGCTGGCTTTCTTGACACTACCTCACTTTTCCAAACACTTTGGTAATCCAGTATCATTCAAATTATTTATTGTGACAAAATTAGCCACAGTATGGGTTATGATAGCTATTTCAAGAATGAATAAAAAGGGGTTAAGAAATATAGAATGGCAATGCACTCAACACATATCTTAAAAGCCCAGTGCTGTCAAAAATGTGATTTTCCTGTGTTTTATATATATTTCCACACCATGTGCTGATGATAATGCCTTTTTAGCATAAGAGCTATTTGAAAAGACCGCCTGGAATTTCTGCCTGTTTTGGTGGGATAGAGTTTTGGCCTGACTGGCGACATCACCAAGTGGTAAATTAGTTAAAGTTACAATATTTCACTTTTTGGGTGACCAAACCAGATTCATATTGAAATGTGAGTTATAGATCTGTAATTCACATTGAAAGCAAGTCTAAGAAGCAGTAGATCTGTTCTAAGTGTGCTATTTCTATGCTTCCCGTTCTTAAGTTTAGTTTTTGCGTCTTTTACTTTCGGTTTTGTAAACCAGCTTCAAAGAGCTGAAAATAAAATATTATGGGTTATTGAAAATATATTTCACAGCGGTTTAGATGGTACAATGATTCTTTACTCTATGCATTGCTTGTTTTGTCACATAAACTGAAATTAGGCAAATTATTCACATTTTTGAAACCAGGAAATGGCTGAGCAATTTTTGCAAATTGCACCATTAATAGACTCCAAGTCAAGCACTGGCCTAAACATTCATACATCATCAGATAGAATTGATAGCAAGCATTAGCGAGGGGGTGGGAAAATTAAAGGGATATAAATTGACAATAATAATAATTATATATTTTATTTGGCAGATGCCTTTAAGGACGCTCAAGGACATCTTACATAAAATCTATTTAATTTAGGCCTTTGTAATGAATTTGTATTATGCTCGATTATTTACTGGGGAAAAACAATAAAAACAAGTTGTACAAATAAAAAAATGGCTTATCAATTTCAAAATAATGGGCAGGTTCTCGCACATGTGCTACCCACCATTAGCTAGCTAGTTAAGACTCACTAGCCAATTTGGCTAGCAAAAACAAACAAAAAAGCCAAATATAGCTCACTGTTAACATTTTTCAAGAGGCCGTGTATAGAAGAGAACGTTGGAGAATTTGCCAAGTTAATTGATATCAGTGATTTCGCCATGAAGGGCTAAGTCCCCCTCCATATAAATATAAATCACTGATTGCATTGATTTAATTGATGGCCTTAATGTCAGTTTCAGTACATTCAGAGACAATGATCAGCACTACAACAATGTTTTATTTAACACTTTGAGAAATCGTGAAGCCTTAAAGACAGTTTCAGTACATTCAGAGACAATGATCAGCACTACACCACTGTTTTTATTTAACACTTTGAGAAATCATGAAACACGCTTCTCGACTTCGACTCACACCTCCACTGAGACATGATTATCAGTCCAGTGTAATAAAAAAATCTGATATTTCAATTTATGCTCCGATGTGCCTTGCAAGTAATAGGCTACAAAAACTACCCTCTTACCAGTGTTATCATATATTCTAGCTCGAGACTCTAGTTTTGATATATAATGGGACTACATGGAGAAATGATTATACATTATTTATAATAAAGGGTAGGCCTACATGGAGAAAATCAAACCTCTCTTATTTTTATGAAAATAGCCAAATACATGAAACAATATTTATTTCCAGTCAATGTAAATAGCCTATACATTTTAGAAACTACATTTCATTGGAAATATAACTTTGCCCTGTGGTTTTTTGCCCATGCACTACAGTTAGGCCCTATAGGCTATTGATCATTTAATTGATATCACACAATACATTGTTGTCAAGCCCTGATCTGTTTCACCCGTCCTTGTGCTTGTCTCCACCCTCCTCCAGGTGTCGCCCATCTTCCCCATTATCCCCTGGGTACTTATACCTGTGTTCTCTGTTTGTCTGTTGCCAGTTTGTAATGTTTGTCAAGTCAACCAGCGTTCTGGCTCAGCTCCTGCTTTTCCCCAGTCTCTCTTTTTCTCGCACTCCTGGTTTTGACCCTTACCTGTCTTCACTCTGAACCCGCCTGCCTGACCACTCTGCCTGACCCTGCCTGCCGTCCTGTACCTTTGCCGCAAACTCTGGATTATCGACCCCTGCCTGCCTTGACCTGTCATTTGCCTGCCCCTGTTGCTGTAATAAACACTGTTACTTCAACACAGTGCATTTGGGTCTTACCTGAAATGTGATAATTGCAGGCACACTTGATCACTTGCAGGGAATTGAACTCGGTTTGCATTTTGACTCATAAAGTGATCTCAACTAAGAAAAGGTTAGTGATAACTATTCTAGTCTATTTAGGCTATGGTTGGTTATTGTGATTATTACTGTTATATCAGGGCATTATGTTCTAGTATCATAGTTTATTAATTATATGCCTAGGGTTTATTATGTGTAGATCTATGTGAATTACATGTTAAATGCAAGTCAAGGATTTACGTAGGCCTACAACACTTTGGTCTGTAATGCGAAATCACATGTTAGATGGTTTATTGTGTGCAATCAACTACAGTAGGGCAGGGTAAGCAAACCTGTTCCTGGAGTGCCGCAGGTACTGCAGGATTTTGTTCCAACTAGGCACCACACCTGACCAACTAAGCTAATTGACCAGTTAGTTCAGTGATTGCCCAAATTCAATACACCTGGTATTCCAGGTTGGTTAAATCAAAGACATCACATACCTGCAGCACTCCAGGACCAGGGTTGCCTAACCCTGCAGTAGGGTATCCAGTGCATTCGGAAAGTATTCAGACGCTACAAGCTTGACACACCTGTATTTTGGGAGTTCCTCCCATTCTTCTGCAGATCCACTCAAGCTCTGTCAGGTTGGATGGGGAGAGATGCTGCACAGCTATTTTTATGTTTCTCCAGAGATGTTTGATTGGGTTCAAGTCTGGGCACTGGCTGGGCCACTCAAGGACATTCAGAGACTTGTCCCGAAGACTTGTCCCGAAGGCGATGTCTTGGATGTGTGCTTAGGGTCGTTGTCCTGATGGAAGGTGAACCTTCACCCAAGTCTGAGGTCCTGAGTGCTCTGGAGCAGGATTTCATCAAGGATATCTCTGTACTTTTCTCCATTCATCTCTCCCTCCATCCTGACTAGTCTCCCAGTCCCTGCTGCTGAAAAACATCCCTACAGCATGATGCTGCCACAGCCATGCTTCACCATAGGGATGTGCCAGGTTTCCTCCAGAAGTGACGCTTGGCATTCAGGCCAAAGACTTTAATCTTGGTTTCATCAGACTAGAGAGTACTTTAGGGGACTTTTAGCAAACTCCAAGTCAGCTGTCATGTGCCTTTTACTGAGGTGGGGTTCCATCTGGCCACTCTACCATAAAGGCCTGATTGGTGGAGTGCTGCAGAAATGGTTGTCTTTTTGGAAGGTTCTCCCATCTCCACAGAAGAACTCTGAAGCTCTGTCAGACTGACCATCGGGTTCTTGGTCACCTCACTGACCAAAGCCCTTCTCCCCCGATTGCTCAGTTTGACGGGTCGGTCAGTTCTAGGAAGAGTCTTGGTGGTTCCAATCTTCTTCCATTTATGAATGATGGAGGCCACCGTGTTCTTGGGGACCTTCAATGCTGTAGAAATATTTTGGTACCCTTCCCCAGATCTGTGCCTCGACACAATCCTGTCTCGGAGCTCTAAGGACAATTCCTTCAACCTCGTGGCTTGGTTTTGCTCTGACATGCACTGTCAACTGTGGGACCTTATATAGACAGGTGTGTGCCTTTCCAAATGATGTCCAATCAATTGAATTTACCACAGATGGACTCAAAGTTGTAGAAGCATCTCAAAAATGATCAATGGAAACAGGATGCACCGGAGCTCAATTTTGAGGCTCATAGCAAAGGGACTGAATACTTATGTAAAAAAAGGTATTTCTGTTTATATTTTGAATACATTTGAAATAAATTATAAAAACCTGTTTTCACTTTGTCATTATGGGGTATTGTGTGTAGATTGATGAGGCAATTGTTTTATTTAATCCCTTTTAGAATAAGGCTATAAAGTAACAAAATGTGGAAAAAGTCAAGGGGTCTGAATACTTTCTGTATGCATCCTTTGACACATAAGAACACGCACGTGTGATCATTCTACAGTGGTCCCTGCAGCATGCGCTCAAACCAGTGTGATTACAACGCTTCATTAGAACGTCTAGTTACGATTGACACAACAGTCAGCGTTTGAGCTGGCCACATTTTTTTCACAGAAACATTTAGGAAAAACAGTCTTTACAATGTCATGTCCTCAACGTGAGCAGTTTATTTCTGGATGCAGTGTTCAGACATTCACAGAAGTAGCAACAGCGTAACAAAATGCTCATCCAAATCGGAATATGTAGTCTACATTAGTCAAAACGCTTATCGAGGAAAGAGTGAGCTAACACAAGCGGTCATATTTAGCTAAATCTCAGCTGATAGAAATCATAATATGAATTAGCTAATAGCAGCTACTATTTACAATTCATCAAATCATGGGTGAGCTCACCAGAGATTTAAATAATTTAGTAAAACACTTTCTAAAAGTATAAAGTAATCCGACTGTGGGTAGAGTTTGTGCGCGCCGCCATGTTTGTTTCTCCGCGTAAACCAAAGATAAGAAGAGTTGACAAGATAAGGGGGTCTGATTGCAGTATGCATGTTGAAGGGGGTGTGTCTTCTATCATCACTCACTTCTGGAAATTTACTCAAAAGACGAGTGAACCATCCCTTAACCTCGTTTTGTTATAACATCTTTGGTCTGACAACAAGAATGCATTGTATGATGTCAACAAACATATTCCACACATAGCTGGCAATTAGCTTAGCATTAGCTCATAATTAGTACAACCTTCAAAAAAGTATTTCACACACATCATACAGTTGAAGTCGGAACTTTACATACACCTTAGCCAAATACATTTAAACTCAGTTTTTCACAATTCCTGACATTTAATCCTAGTAAAAACTCCCTGTTTTAGGTCAATTAGGATCACCACTTTATTTTAAGAATGTGAAATGTCAGAATAATAGTAGAGAGAATGATTTATTTCAGCTTTCATTTCTTTCATCACATTCCCAGTGGGTCAGAAGTTTACATACACTCAATTAGTATTTGGTAGCATTGGCTTTAAATTGCTTAACTTGGGTCAAACGTTTTGGGTAGCCTTCCACAAGCTTCCCACAATAAGTTGGGTGAATTTTGGCCCATTCCTCTTGACAGAGCTGGTGTAACTGAGTCAGGTACGTAGGCCTCCTTGCTCGCACACACTTTTTCAGTTCTGTCCACAAGTTTTCTATGGGATTGAGGTCAGGGCTTTGTGATGGCCACTCCAATACCTTGACTTTGTTGTCTTAAGCCATTTTGCCACAATTTTAGAAGTATGCTTGGGGTCATGGTCTATTTGGAAGACCCATTTGCGACCAAGCTTTAACTTCCTAACTGATGTCTTGAGGTGTTGCTTCAATATATCCACATAATCTTCCATTCCTCATGATGCCATCTATTTTGTGAAGTGCACCAGTCCCTCCTGCAGCAAAGCACTCCCACAACATGATGCTGCCACCCACGTGCTTCACGGTTGGGATGGTGTTCTTCAGCACGCAAGCCTCCCCCTTTTTCCTCCAAACATAATGATGGTCATTATGGCCAAACCGTTCTATTTTGGTTTCATCAGACCAGAGGACATTTCTCCAAAAAGTACGATCTTTGTCCCC
Source organism: Salmo salar (assembly GCF_965601325.2). Taxonomy (NCBI): domain Eukaryota; kingdom Metazoa; phylum Chordata; class Actinopteri; order Salmoniformes; family Salmonidae; genus Salmo; species Salmo salar. Next base: position 11,259,402 of record NC_138310.1, on the reverse strand, counting down.
ATGTGCAGTTGCAAACCGTAGTCTGGCTTTTTTTATGGCGGTTTTTGAGCAGTGGCTTCTTCCTTGCTGAGTGGCCTTTCAGGTTATGTCGATATAGGACTCGTTTTACTGTGGATATAGATACTTTTGTACCTGTTTCCTCCAGCATCTTCACAATGTTCTTTGCTGTTGTTCTGGGATTGATTTGTACTTTTCGCATCAAAGTACATTCAGCTCTGACGGCAGCGTGGTCCCATGGTGTTTATACTTGCGTACTATTGTTTGTACAGATGAACGTGGTACCTTCAGGTGTTTGGAAATTGCTCCCAAGGATGAACCAGACCTTTTTTTTCTGAGGTCTTGGCTGATTTATTTAGATTTTCCCATGATGTCAAGCAAAGAGGCACTGGGTTTGAAGGTAGGCCTTGAAATACATCCACAGGCACACCTCCAATTGGCTCAAATGATGTCAATTAGCCTATCAGAAGCTTCTAAAGCCATGACATCATTTTCTGGAATTTTCCAAGCACAATCAAAGGCACAGTCAACTCAGTGTATGTACACTTCTGACCCACTGGAATTGTGATACAGTGAATTATAAGTGAAATTATCTGTCTGTAAACAATTGTTGGAAAAATGACTTACGTCATGCACAAAGTAGATGTCCTAACTGACTTGCCAAAACTATAGTTTGTTCACAAGAAATTTGTGGAGTGGTTTAAAAACAAGTTTTAATGACTCCAACCTAAGTGTATGTAAACTTCTGACTTCAATTGTATGTGTCCATTACAATCTATGCAATAATCGGAATGCATGATTTGTCATCAGGACTTGAAAATGTGAATAAAACAGTATATAAATAAATTATTACCACACAAACCCTTTTCTGATAATGATTTATTAATACTAGTGGCGCGTGCCGGATGTCAATCACGTAACCTCTGACACCCACTCGGAACCATTCAGTGTTGTTGTTTATGTATGTAGTTAGTGGACTAAGCTGTAGCATTAACAATGTCTTTCGAAAGGAGACATCTCATAAACGTGGAAATTCAGAAGATTTTTGTTATTTATGACAATGAGTCTGAGTATGAAAGTGAGGAATCAGATTCTGACAGTGACAGTGCGGAGCTGCCCCCCAACCTTGTGGCCATTGAGAACCCTGAATATGAAGACCACTTGTCCACCAACGAAGTTCCAGGTTCCGCTGAAAATGCTGGTGGTTATGAAGGCAGACCAACAGTTGGTGAAGAATGGGAGGTCTGCGGTAGCTGTAAGGCCTCCAGCCATTTCACCCCTCTAGGCTTTGATGAGTTCCAGTCTGGAGTGAAAAGCCCCTTGCCATCTCCCTCTGAGGCAGAATGCTTCAAGCTGTTTCTGACAGAGGAGCTGGTGGGAGACATTGTGGAGAAGACCAATCGCTATGCCTTGGAGCTACAGGAGAAGAGAGAGCCAGGAGTGAGGGGGAAGCTCGCTAAATGGGTGACAACCAAAAATAGTGAAATGTATACTCTTGGTGACAGTCCTTCTCATGGGAATAGTGACCTGCCATGATACTATGCCTTTAGGATTCGGGGGTGGGAATGAAGTTTTTGTTCAATCACTACATGAATATTGAAATCTGGGTTATGCGTATTAATAAGTCGTCAGTCTTTTTTTTTTCCTCTAGTAAAACTAGTTTTGTTTTTGTTGTTCAACAACTACCGATACTTCAATAGAATAGACAACCATTACATATTATCTATGTCTTTTCTTGCAGTTTTTTCCTTGAGTAAAACCGTAAAGGAGTGTACGTTCAAACATTATGTTGCTGGCATACAAAAGCTGGCCTCAATCTTCAGCAAGAAAGATGTCCAGTTCCAGAGATGATGTTGGCAAATAATGTTCAATATGTTTTGTGTATGTGATTTTCGAAAGTACAGAATAAAAAGGAATTATTAGTAATTAGAATACAATGTCAGGATACAGCAATAAAACAATATTACAGTGAAGTTAAATAATAACACTGCTATAAAAATAGCTGCATTGACAAAATCACAATTATGAATGATATAAGACACAGTAAGAAACAGCAACTGAAGAGCTCCACAAGGGCTCCACAAGGGGGCAGGGCAGCTGAGAGCAGAGCTATGCTAAACAGGCCACATGGATACACAGGCCATGGTCATGATAAGGCCAGGGCAGCTTCAAAGGAAACAACACAAACGAATACTTCTGCATACTTGACCTGGGGAATTACTGGGGGAGTACTTGGACTCTCATCGAAGAGAGAAGTTTGTCCGGCTCATCTAGCCCAACATTAGAATAGCCTGCCTCAAACATAAACTGAAATGGGCTACTTCTATGTGAATTAATGAGGAGGCAGAACGCACCTAATTTAAAACTGCTGTTTGAAAATAAACTTTTGTTTGAAAATAATTTGAAATTGACAAGTTGAAACACAGCCTATAGATAATTAGCAGGCAGCGTGCCTTGGTTTAAGGGCAGTGAAGTGTTAACTGTTCTGTTGAGTAACAATCACATTTTGTAACAGTGAGCGCATTCTGATATCACACACATATAAAAACTCACGCTGGGGGGACAGTTAGAGATATTTGGAACTCACACGTAAAAAGGTTAACGATGATTTGAGTGCCCAAAAGGGACAGTGAGAGATATTTGGAACTCACACGTGAAAAGGTTAATATTTTTATTGCCCGAATTTTTGGCCCACATACATTTTTGCTGGCTCTGCCATCAACGGATTACTTCCTACGCCACTGCCTCTCCCAGACAGTCCCAGCAATATTCTTGCTTGAGAAATTTTTATTTCTTTATTGACCATTTTAATTGAAAACAAATCACTTTAAAGTACTTGATTGTTAGCCAGAAATTATTTGATATTCAGATAAAAACGGCTGCATTGGACCTTTCAAAGTTATCTTTAAATTCAAAATGTAGTCCAGATATTGTGTTCCTCATTGGCATTGATGGTTAGGAGAAATAAGAGCGATCCAAACATGACTGAAAATGGCCTGGGATATACTTTTGATGATTGCAATGCGAAACCTTTGGCATGCCATAGTGTATTAGATGATCAAAATGATCAACCTTTGCAGAGTTTGAATACATGCGCAGACGTTAACATTTCAGATTAACCTAATGCTAACCCTTTGGCTCATTTGGCTCATTTGCTGCCATAAAAGCTGAAAGAGATGCAAACCTGGCAGGAGTCCATCTCTCTTGTCATAGCGCTCTCCCTCTCGCTCACTATCAGAGCCCAGTCAAATCGAGTTAGCAAGTCAAATCAGGTTAGACCCTCTTTAGCGTCGAACTACACTTTTAATTCAGAGCATCACTTCATCAGCACCATGCCCACACGTGTCGGCATGCCAACACCGACGTTCCTGACCGGAGAACTCGCCGCAGCGCTGATCCGTATCCGGCAGGGTCAGCCCGGATCAGGATACAGGCCATAGGATGCGGTTGTGTGAGGAGGAGAGGAGTTACTGACACTTCTGACTCTCCTTCACTGTGACGTGTGTTCAGAGGTCTCCACACACCTTGTCGTCCCCCTCTGTGCCCTGTCGGCTGTCACTGGGGGTTGAGTGTGTGACAGTGTGTCCCTGTTTGTGCTCCCATGGAGTGGGGTTGGAGGGGGTGGCAGGGGCCATGTCCTGGCTGCCAGTCACTCCACACAGGGTTTGGCCTGGTGGAAACACACACAGTCCCCACCTCCACCGTATCATCCACTCTTCACCACCTTCCCTCCTGCCCCCAGTCACTCATGGATAGGCCTACTCTCTAGCTCTCCCTTTACTCAAAGTCCACCTCAGTTGGTGACCAAAATTGTGCATTCCCAGACATGTGCCCAAAGACACAAACAAAAACAGAGAGACACATGATCACGCACTCACACATCTATCTAACACACACATTTTTTTACATTTTAGCAGACTCTCTTATCCAGAGCGACTTACAGTAGTGAATGCATACATTTTTTTCTCCGTACTGGTCCCCCATGGGAATCAAACCCACAACCCCTGGCGTTGCAAACACCATGCTCTACCAACTGAGCCATACGGGGGACACACACACACACACACACACACGCACACGCACACGCACACGCACACGCACACGCACGCGCACGCGCACACAGTTATCCCATCAAAACACACACACCATATTATTCCACCAAAAACCTGTCGGCTAATGCACCAGTACATTTCCATTGGTGAAAACTGCCATAGAGTGAGATACATTCAGTGAGCACATCGAGGAGAGATAGTCCTTTATTCTGATGTTGATACTCTCTCTACTGTTGCCTTAGAGCACTTTAACTTCAGCAGGGACTAATAGCAAGAGTCTGACCGTCTTTGCAAAATCAAAGAATAATGGGACTTAAACATGCATTAAGCACTGTGTCACCCACCATGACACACACAACAACCACAACAACTGCTAAACCTTCAGCCTACAACTCATACAACATTGTTCTGATACAGACATGGCTTCAATACAGTCTATGTATACAAAATAAACTCTACATCAACCACAATGGTTTTAGATTTAAGAAAAATATCTTGCCACTGCGTTATGTAAATCATTTTTAGGCATGACAGATACAAAGGTCACTATACTAAACCTGAGTTGATTTGGCTGACAATTGTTAAAGCGCATGCATATAAGATATGAGCTTTATTTAGACTCTATTAGGGAGCGGAAATGCATGTATTTCTCATTTGTCTGGATTTTCCTGCTTCATATTTTGCAAATCACAGCAATAAAGACACAGACACGGCAATATACACTGAATATACAAAACATTAAGGACATCTGCTCTTTCCATGACGTAGACTGACCAGGTGAAAGTTAGGATCCCTTATGCTATGATGTCACTTGTAACATCCACCTCAATCAGTGTAGATGAGGGGATGAGCCAGGGTTAAAGAAGGATTTTTAAGCCTTGAGACAATTGAGACATGGATTGTAAAACTCAGCAAAAAAAGAAATGTCCTCTCACTGTTAACTGCGTTTATTTTCAGCAAACTTAACGTGTAAATATTTGTACGAACATAACAAGATTCAACAACTGAGACATAAACTGAACAAGTTCCACAGACATGTGACTAACAGAAGTTGAATAATGTGTCCCTGAACAAAGGGGGGTCAAAATCGAAAGTAACAGTCAGTATCTGGTGTGGCCACCAGCTGCATTAAGTACTGCAGTGCATCTCCTCCTCATGGACTGCACCAGATTTGCCAGTTCTTGCTCTGAGATGTTACCCCACGCTTCCACCAAGGCACCAGCAGGTTCCCAGACATTTCTGGGGGGAATGGCCCTAGCCCTCACCCTCCGATCCAACAGGTCCCAGACGTGCTCAATGGGATTGAGATCCGGGCTCTTCGCTGGCCATGGCAGAACATTGACATTCCTGTCTTGCAGGAAATCATGCACAGAACGAGCAGTATGGCTGATGGCATTGTCATGCTGGAGGGTCATGTCAGGATGAGCCTGCAGGAAAGGTACCACATGAGGGAGGATGATGTCTTTCCTGTAACGCACAGCGTGGAGATTGCCAAAGCATCCCTTTGGTACACTTTCGACACCTTGAAGAGTCCATAGGCCGACGAATTGAGACTGTTCTTAGGGCTAAAAGGGGTGGGGGGCGGGGGGGGGGGGGGGGTGCAACTCAATATTAGGAAGGTGTTCCTAATGTGTGGTATACTCAGTGTACGTCTCTGAATGCACGTATCACTCTGATCTTCTTTATAAATACTATGTGGGTGGATATTTGTCTAATACCTACAGTATGTGTACAAGCGCGTGTAAAATAACTTGAGGCTACTGAGGCTGCATGTGTGAGTCATGCATGCAGAGAGGCAGCGCCAGGTGGCCTGCCACTGGGCACAGATGTCAATTCAACATCTATTCCACGTCTATTGCACATTTTCAAATTGTGATTTCCATTGGTGCAAAAACAACCCAATTGTCATACTTGAGTAAAAGTAAAGATACCTTAATAGAAAATTATTCAAGCAAAAGTGAAAGTCACCCAGTAAAATACTACTTCAGTAAAAGTCAAAGTATTTGGATTTATTAAATATACTTACGTTTCAAAAGTAAAAGTATAAATCATTTCAAATTCCTTTTATTAAGCAAACCAGACGGCACCATTTAATTTTTTTATTTTTTACTTATGGATAGCCAGGGGCACACTCCAAAACTCAGACATCACTTACAAACAAAGCATGTGTGTTTAGTGAGTGCGCCAGATCAGAGGCAGTAGGAATGACCAAGGATTTTCTCTTGATAAGTGTGTGCATTTGACCATTTTCCTGTCTTTCCAAGCTTTCAAAATGTAGTGAAGCAAAAGTAAAAGTTGTCAAAAATATAAAAAGTAAAGTTCTTATTCCCACCCAAAATACTTAAGTAGTACTTAAAATTATTTTTATTTAAGTTCTTTGCACCACTGATTTCATTCTTAAAACATTCTAGTAACAAAAAAATAGTATTCTATGTTTTGCTTAAGCTATTTATATAGCATAAATCTCCTATTGTTGTCAACATCAAGATGTAACCTAGTTTCCCTATTTGTATTTTTTTCCCCCTATGTGTAATTTGTTTGTATGACAAAAAAACTACATAAAGTCATTCATTCAGACACATTGACTGACAGGAGGGATGTGAGTGTGTGTGTGTGTGTGTGAGAGAGAGAGAGAGAGAGAGAGAGAGAGAGAGAGAGAGAGAGAGAGAGAGAGAGAGAGAGAGAGAGTTCACTGAATCAAGGGGGCTGCAGGGTCTTGGTGTAGGCGTGGTACCCTAACCCTTCTCTGAATACTGCGTAGGCTGTGTTAAATACACTTCAGCTACAGCCTAGAGCCACTTTACCATCTGGTCTCCCCCCACCCTCTTTCCCTCCTTCACCTCATTTTCAAACATGTCAATTTCATCTGAATGAGGATTTCTAACCTCTTTCAATGGTACATGTAAGCTCTTTCTTTTCCTCGCTTTTTTGTTGCTATGTATTGCATTCCATTGCAACCTAGTGTCATTGTGAAGAATACATTCATTCTCTAAATCAAGACACATTTTGATTTAGGGATTGGCTTTTTATTTTATTTTCTTACACCAAAGGTAAAGCTAGTTATTGCCTATCCAAATTATTTCTAATGGAATGAGGCCAACTTAGATTCCTACCAGCATGATTAAGATGTTGATTTAGAATTAGCAATAATGTGATCATCAAACTATTACAAAAGCATACACAGACAAACCATAGTCCCTTTACATGTTTGTTACAATTCACATTATTTATATTATTTAGTCCAATGCACATCGCCCTCTGTTGTTGGAATAGGGAACGAGCTGTTTAATTACTGAAAATGTTCAGTAGTTGGCTACAGCACAAATTACCAAGTTTTCATAATAATTCTGTATATTATCATTAAAAATACACAATATTGTAATGCATGAAATAGATTGTATGACTTAATCATTTCGTAAAAGCGATTTTAGCATTTCCAATTATGAGTGATGCAACACAAAATTGAAAAACCAAATGAAAATATAGGGAGAGGTCTGCTATAGCACAGAATGTGATGGAAGTGAGCTGTAGACAGAAAAGGATGGTTTTGATCAGGAATTTCCCCTGGATAATTGTCAGGATTCATTGTTTGGAAGGTGGCTTACAAAGGAAAAATATGACACTGGTATTTGTTGGGGAAACATGAATATGTGTCAAATTTCCGTCAAACAAAGAAATACGATATTTATGGAGTTTTTGGGACTCTCTCTCTAGACACACACACACATACACACACATATTCGCAGATATGCAAAAAGCTAATTTTCCCGCTTTTTCCTTTCTAATCCAAAGCCTTTCCTATGTCGTCATACAGGCAAAAAAGCTGGTTTACATAACAATGACAAGAGTCCTTTCAACAAGGCAACACCATACAGTGTGGAAGATCATCCTAATTATGTTATTAATGGGGGCAAATGCAAAATATCAAAACTCTCACAGAAAGTATACTGAAAGGATGCATACCATAAAATCAAAAGTATGTATTCTGAGTTAAATCCTTCTCTACTTCTTTTTAGAGGCAAAGAGAGAAAGACACACCAGAAACAGTAACAGTCCTCAGTTGAGTTAGATGAATGACAATTTAATATGCATTAATGATGCATTTTACAGAAGCTGATTGAATGGTATCAATTAAATTGAAAATCACTTTATAGATACAGTATATGGTGATATATTGTAACCAATGACAACTTATGATAAACCTCAAATTATAGCTCAGCATTTTTCCTCACCGTGCACAGATGTCAGTTCAACATCTACAGTGGCTTGTGAAAGTATTCACCCCCCTTGGCATTTTTCCTATTTTGTTGCCTTATAACGGAATTAAATAATGGAATTAAAATTTATTTTTTGGGGGGTTTGTATCATTTCATTAACACAACACGCCTACCACTTTGAAGATGCAAAATATTTTTTAATTGTAAAACAAAATAGAAATGTGACAAGAAAACTGAAAACTTGAGTGTGCAAACTGCTCCAGCTCCTTCAAGTGGATGGGTTCCGCTAGTGTACAGAAATCTTTAAGTCATACCACAGATTCTCAATTGGTTTGAGGTCTGGGATTTGACTAGGCCATTCCAAGACATTTAAATGTTTCCCTTAAACCACTCGAGTGTTGCTTTATCAATATGCTTAGGGTCATTGTCCTGCTGGAAGGTGAACCTCTGTCCCAGTCTCAAATCTCTTGAAGACTGAAACAGGTTTCCCTTAAGATTTTCCCTGTATTTAGTGCCATCCATCATTCCTTCAATTCTGACCAGTTTTCCAGTCTTTGCCGATGAAAAACATACCCACAGCAGGATGCTGCCACCACCATGCTTCACTGTGGGGATGGTGTTCTCGGGATGATGGGAGGTGTTGGGTTTGCACCAGACATAGCGTTTTCCTTTATGGCCAAAAAGCAACATTTTAGTCTCATCTAACCAGAGTACCTTCTTCCATTTGTTTGGGGAGTCTCCCACATGCATTTTGGCGAAAACCAAACGTGTTTGCTTGTTTTTTTTCTTTAAGCAATGGCTTTTTTTCTGGCCACTCTTCCGTAAAGCCCAGCTCTGTGGAGTGTATGGCTTAAAGTGGTCCCAGATACTCCAATCTCCGCTGTGGAGCTTTGCAGCTCCTTCAGAGTTATCTTTGGTCTCTTTGTTGCCTCTCTGATTAATACCTTCTTTGCCTGGTCTGTGAGTTTTGGTGGGCGGCCCTCTCTTGGCAAGTTTGTTGTGGTGCCATATTCTTTCCATTTTTGAATAATGGATTTAATGGTGCTCCATGGGATGTTCAAAGTTTCAGATATTTTTTTTATAACCCAACCCTGATCTGTACTTCTCCACAACTTTGTCCCTGACCTGTTTGGAGAGCTCCTTGGTCTTCATCGTGCCGCTTGCTTGGTGGTGCCCCTTGCTTGATGTTACAGACTCTGGGGCCTTTCAGAACAGGTGTATATATACTGAGATCACGTGACAGATTATGTGACACTTAGATTGCACCCAGGTGGACTTTATTTAACTATTTATGTGACTTCTGAAGGTAATTGGTTGCACCAGATCTTATTTAGGGGTTTCATAGCAAAGGGGGTGAATACATATGCACAGACCACTTTTCTGTTTTTTAGGGGGGGGGGTTGCATTTTTTTAAACAAGTTATTTTTTGCATTTTACTTCACCAATTTGTACTATTTTGTGTATGTCCATTACATGAAATCCAAATAACAATACATTTAAATTACAGGTTGTAATGCAACAAAATAGGAAAAATGCCAAGGGGGGTGAATACTTTTGCAAGGCACTGTAGTTTTGATTTACATGTGGTTGAGTTGTCAACTAACGTGATATCAACATGAAATTCTACCAAAAAACTTGAATTGATTTGAAATCAACAAAACATTTCACAGTCATTGGATTTAGGTTAAAAGTATTAGTTATATTGATAAATGATATCAAATCCAATCAGTTTTCCATGTTGATTCAACATCATCACATGGAATTTTTTTTGGTTAAAATGACGTGGAAACAACGTTGATTCAACCAGTTTTTGCTTAGTGGGTTAACACTTGACTTCACTTATTCATCCCAATTTCCTTCAATGCAAATCCCTTCAAGACAACAGAGACAGTTTCTTTTGGTATACAGTGTACAAAGAATTGCATTGAAAGATAGGTTTACAAAAATACTAACTGAGCTGAAACAGAAAAATTAAGGACTTAATTGTCAATTAGATATTATAACTTTTAATGCAATTAAAAATAGCAAATTGAACAGGGAATGGGAAACACATCAAGCAATACACACACGGTTGTCTTTAGAGTCATTGTGTCTGACATTGTACTTGTGAGAAAGAATGTACAGTGAGATCTTTCTTTCCTCATTTCCTGAGCAACCTAACCTCCAAATTAATTATAGCCTTCTCCTCTAGACACCCCTGGCATACGCACACACACACACACACACACACACACACACACACACACACACACACACACACACACACACACACACACACACACACACACACACACACACGAGAGAGAGAGAGAGAAAACCCAAACCTCACAAAGCATTTCATCCCCAGCCTTTGGGGGAGGGCCTTATTCTCTTTTGGGGGATTCTGGCGCATGATTTTTGTTGGTTTTAGTTTTGCACCCTCAATCAATACCTAACAGGAAGAGCTTTAATCATGTTTTTAATGTGGTGGTACAAGAGGTGGGCAGGGTATTGTCCACATGTGAAAGGCTGGTCGGAGGGGAGTCCTTTGGCGTTTCTTTACATTCACCTGCTGGGCCCTATTGGGTCTCTTTCAGAGAGAAAGGGACTGGGGAAATGAATAAAGAACACAGGCAAAAGGGTCCATTAGACTGGACTATGGTTTAATGAAGGGCTACCTGTAATCTCCATAGTGTCTCACAGTGCTGGCGGTTTGTACGTCCACAGTGCTCCCCCCCTCTCTTTACCATGGCTATTCAGACCCACAGAGAACCTGAGACAAGACAAACAGGGTGGCCCATAACACAACTATGAGCTAATAATATGCTGCTCTAATTTGTGTGTGTGGAAAAGAGAGTGAAAAAGAGAAAGCGAGAAAGAGGGAACGGGATAGAGGCTATACATAGCTTGCGCCATTAAGAATATTGCCAAATCGTGATGGGCATATCCCAGCACAAATCAATTAATATCGTAAATATTATAAAAAACCCACGGTATGCTAGTGGTTGATGTAGAGCAGTTTCTGTGTTGGGAGATTGTTTGGTTGAAAAATGAACCCATTAGCCTGTTAATAACGCATAGTGATGATCTAAACTATAAATTAAACAGTAAGAACATTACTTTTCTGGGGGGTCCTTATTAACTTCTATGTCAACAATAACCATATGATTTAAATATACACCACACTGAAGACATTTCCCATGAAAGTTAACAAATGCATCCTTGCATTCCTTTACCAAGAGTATTGTCCAAAGCATCAGAAACCCACACAATAGTGCCCTGGCACCATCTAGTGGATATTATATTTACTATAGTTATCACTCAAGCTGGGTGACATTGGTCTTTTTGTAGGTGCATCATAGACATATATACACACACACACACACACACACACACACACACACACACACACACACACACACACACACACACACACACACACACACACACACACACACACACACACACACACACACACACACACACACACACACACACACACACACACACACACACAGAGGGAGAGAGACCCTTAAAATGCATTATTCAAAATCAAATAGCATACCATTTAAGAGGTAAGCACTTCCTACACAGAAACCCAAATCCTTTGCTATTGAGCGTGCACATGAATCAAGACATCCATACCTTGGAAATTGTTTGAATCAAATCAATAATTATAGTGCTGTTGAATTGAACTATGAGAGAAAATTAAAGAGAATTCATGGACCCATTGGTATTATGGGCTTAATCAAATTGTCTTTATAGTTAGCAAAAGGGATGCTTTATATAGCCTACAATAAAAATGCAACATGCACATACCCAATTTTATTGTCTATTCTCTAAATAATGAATTAAGAAATTCATTAGTTCCAAAAATAAGAGGAACAAAAATTATGAGCAATATGCTGTGCACTTTTGGAAATTAATGTAGCTTAATTCTAAATTCTAAAAGTCCCTGCATGAGCAACAGAGCATGTGCAGCATGATCAAAATACCTCTGTTAGAAAGTGTTTAATTAAAAACAGATCTAATGCAAATATATGTTGTATTATATGCCAGTTGTTAACTTGTTCCCAGTATACCATATCCCACTGGATACACACTGGTTGAATCGACGTTGTTTCCACATCATTTAAAGGAAATTACATTGAACCAATGTGGAATAGACATTGAATCTGTCTGTTCCCAGAGGGATGCTATTGTTTAACTTGTCTCAGTTATGTCAAACTCCAATCTTTTAAGATGTTCACTAAAAGGTTAGGACTTCCATTTGCAATATTTATGGAATAAAATGCTTGTAATTGCCAAACTACTAGAGTGTTTTAAAATGATTTGAGTGTGATTTAAACTACACATTTGTCAGGGAAAACAGGGAACTTGTGACTGTGATGCCTGATCCACCTGCCATGCTTTTTGTTGAAGTCCCTGGAAGGCTTGACATGTTCAGCGGTGAATCATCACTGGCCATTTAATGCTTTTCATGTGAAGAAAAGCAATTAAAGATGGGATAGATCATAGGGGCACCTCGTGATTATAGTGCAGCACTTCAGCCAATCAACACCCAGATTCTAACCCTCGAATTTCCAATCAGTAAAAAAACTAAAACTAAAACAGCTTCCATAAACTCAAATATTGCCCGTTTTATTCGTACAGCCTATGTCATGTCTTAGATTAGCCTATTTAAAAATGACAGGACATCCCTAATAGGCCTACTAGTCTTTTTTTAATCTATTTATTTAGCCTAAATAAATCTAAGCTTCATCACAATGAAGGCTAATTGATGGAATGCACAACTATTACAATATCAGACAGAAAGCCTATGGAAACATGTAACAAATATGGCTTTTTTATCACCAGTAGGCCTATCTGAAGCACTGAAGCATTGATATTTCATTAAGCAATAGGCTATATTATTCTTAGGACAATAGAAACAAGGTTAACAAAATGGAACAAAATATTTTCGCTGTGCGTTATTAACAGGCTAATGTGTTCATTTTTCAAACAAACAAACAAACACTCTCCCAACACGGAAACAGCTCTACATCCAACACTAGCATACTGTGAGGTTTTTGAGATATTTAGGCTACTAATTGATTTGATTTGGGATATGCCCATCATGACTTGGATATATTTTCAATGGCGCAAGCTATGTATAGCCTATATCCCGTTCCCATCTCAATTCCAGTAGCTACTAGCTTACAAGAGAATCAGAGGAAAACCTCTGCACCAAACCACAAGTAATAGGACATACTGTAAAGGTAGGGTATACAACCTATCTTCATTCAGTCAACCTTGTGTATCTTTCCAATGGAGCCTCTCATGTATTTCTCTATACTTTACACTGCTGTCCATGGAAATGTTCATTCTCACATGCTCTCTCTCTCTCTTCTCTCTATTCGATCTCTCTCTCTCGTTCTCTCTTTCTCACACACACACACACACTCGCTCGCACACACACACACACACACACACACACACACACACACACACACACACACACACACACACACACACACACACACACACACACACACACACACACACACACACACCAGAGGGGCAGACAGAGAACACATTGCACAGACAGGTCATACATTACTCAAGCAGCAGCCTACATGTATCCATGTCGGTGAAATGGGCTGGCTATTTGGAAAGGTGCGGACATGGCACATTGATATAAAGGGTCATTTGGAAGACTTTGCAGGGGCTGTGTACTGTGAAGGATTGGATTTTCACATGAATGCCTGCACTTTCACATCTCTCTCCCCTTTTCACTCGGGATGGAGACAGTCTGAGTGACAGAGCACAATATGGGTCTTCAGCCTGTGTCCACATGTACCAATATTTACAAAGACATACAGTACCAACCTTGAAACACGGCCTCTTACCCAAACTTTTATAGTAGGTCTACACTTACAGCTAACATTCACACACTAATGGATCCATAAAGCAACAAAAGCAGAAACATTGCCATAGCAGATTTGTATTCCTGGTGAATGTGTTGATAAATTTGATCCAATAACTTGTCCATTGGTATATCCGAGGAGGGATTCTTGAGTGCAGCCCAACCATTGTCTACCAAGGACATCTCTGTTAGACTTCTATTAGACAGTGGAGCATCTGTCAGCATCTGCGAACCTTCAAGTCAGTCTTTTGACTGAATCCAGAAATGAGTTGAAATGTGAGCAAGATCCAACCAATAGGTGAATAAAAGATTGGCCTTGGGGTCTTAACATTCCCCTTAAGGATGTGCATGCATCTTTAATGTAGCTTGGAAGATAATTCAGGACTAGATAAGTAATATTGTACTAATAGAAGCACTTACTCCTGTCAGAATTCCTTACTTCGCTCTGTGTGTGTGTTTGGCGAGCGTGTGGGCGAGCATGCATGTGTCCCTGCATGTGTGTGTGTGTGTGTGTGTGTGTGTGTGTGTGTGTGTGTGTGTGTGTGTGTGTGTGTGTGTGTGTGTGTGTGTGTGTGTGTGTGTGTGTGTGTGTGTGTGTGTGTGTATCGCCATACATTTATGGAAATAAACAGCCAGCAATTTATTTCTTCCCTTATCCTCCTCTTTCTTTGCTCCTCCCAGTGTGGATGGATAGATGGATGAATGGATGTGTTTCTAGGTGAGAGGAGTAGAGCTGGTTCTCTGCCTGTTTAGAATGCACATCACGTAAAGCAGGTCCGTGTTCCTCATTTAGTGCGCTACTGTACAGCTGGGGAGTTGGCGCACAGCGTATGCAAATGTGTCTGGATTTGAATGGAGAGAAGGTAGACACAAAGCTCAATTAGGGAGAGGGGTGGAAGGGGAGCGCTAGCTGTCTGAGGGAGAGGGGGAGGGGAGGGAGGAGGTTTAATGCCAACCTGGCTGGCTGGGGAAACCCATACACACTCAGACAAACACACACACATACACACACACATACACACACGGGCATACTCACAAGTTAATCTGATTCAACAGAGAGCACTTACATTGTCAGATCAACAAGCTTGGCGACATAATGTATGATATATCCATATAAAAAAAAATACTAAATTAAACACTCAAAACAAAATGTGGTTTCATTACTGATCAAGCACAGGAGTCGATTCTGAACCAGTGTAATTCCATTCACACACTCTAGTGGTGGTGAGATGTGCTCTTGAGGGAGCTCTATGTCAGTACTCACCTGACCCAATGCATGTCCTTGGCGGAGCTACTGACATTACCACAGCAACTCCTGGTCACCATGGCAACCACTGCATCAAGGGTGGGGAAATTAAAAGGGGTGGGTATTGTGGAGAGCAATAATTAATATTGGCATGATGGGGATTTAAATAAGGAATTAACTGAGTGTGTCTAAGCCAGAGTACACATTGATAAAAAAATGTGACACTGATTGTCACATGTAATATTGACTAACATGTTGGTAAGGAAGAACGGGCCATAAAAATAACATGCATCATTAAGAATTGATACACACATCTGTACAAATAAACATAATTTAACTCCAATCTCAAACCAAATGTTATGTAATTTTCTGTCAATGACCACTGTCAATACCTGAATGCCATCACATGATTCTGACAAAAATTAAGAACCATGTAAATTAAAAAACAAACCCAAAGGTAGGAACCCATCATTATCATCATCAACCGGTCAACACCCTCATAATCATCATCATAACCATCATCATCATCATTGTTCCATGGTTATCATGGCTCTAATCAGTTTTCTTCATCATAATCCTAATCATACCGACTTTGTCCACAACATATAAGGTTGATTGGTAGAGCAGGTAGCCTTCCCTTTGGCCTGTCTTGTCCCTCATCATGGTAACCACCTTACAGAGGACAGGTGTGAAGTGTGTTTAGAGAACATTTAGAGAACATTTAGAGCTTCTAGACTCATGAGGAATAATAAACAGTAGGCTAGTATTGGACCCGCTAATTTTAATCATATAAAACATATATTACATTTGAATGGAAATCCTTTAGTGTCTGGTATTCAGTATGTGTACAGTATAATGCTTGTAAAAAATGTGTCAATCAATCACTCAGATAGCAATATGAACTACAATCAGATCATGATGACAACATCACAAAAAGCATCATCACAGTAAAGTACAGCCAACAAGGCAATCCCCATTCCACACTATCATTCCTATTTCATATTCAAATTGCTGCTCAAAGACAATCTCTATGTGAGTCTCTGGAACTAGCATTAATGTGTCAATGCCTGAAGCTTTTCAGATGAAGCAATATTTTTGCATCATGCTGCACAGGCTAGTGCGAATGCAGTTCATTTTAGACCAAATAAGAGTAACTCGATCAGGGTGTTGCTCAGATCATTTGGTTGATCTGCTGATGCCAAAGCAACCCTGCGTGATTTCCCACCACTCACATTCTGTCAGAACGCATAAACACAGCCCTTAGTCACACAGATAGCAATATGTTTCTCTCTCTCTCTGTCTATCTGTATGTCTCACTCTCTCTCTCTCTCTCTCTCTCTCCACACACACACACTAACACGCACGTGCACCCACACACACACACACATCCCATACACAGGGTGAAAATAATGCAAATAGGGAAACTAGGCTACATCTTGTTGACAACAACAGGAAAGTGTAGATTTATGCTATATAAATGCCTAGCTGCATGTTATCAAAGGCAGGGTAAAACCACCTAGAAGTGAACACGAACACACACACACACACACACACACATACACGCACATATGCACACATGGCGCGCGCACACACACACACACACCATAGCCTATATATGTTGCTATGGTCTCATCAATAATGCATTGACGCTTCATGTTTATGCAATTCTCAGGGCAAAGAACGAGCGGTCGGTATTGTAGGCTAGATACAAGCTCCCTGTACATAGCATGCCATAATAAAACCATATCTGTTAAAACGCTCAGACTGAAAATGTACTGCTGATTGACAGCGCGTGCAAGAAATAAAAATATTGAAAAGTCTCACATACCTGTTATAGCATTTCCTTTGCTTTTGGTTCAATATGCAGGCTTTAAGGGCTTCGTGATAACACCGCACACAGGACATACAACTGTAGTGCTATGGTGATATTCAAATGAATGGCTTACACTGAACGCAAGAACATTTATTATTCATAAATTACTAATGTTTATGCAAATAAGGCAATACGGAACCACTGGGTAGAGTGGGGGTTGAGTAAACCTTTTAGTCGGTTATAGTAAACATTTCATTCAGTTGCTGGTTTTCATATTTCAATGAGTAACCTTTCTCAGAAACAGTAAATTTGCCCTTGATTGGCTAAAGGCTAATTCATATCCCCTTTTATGTTTTGGCCATAGCCTATGATTTCGATGGGACGGATCTGACAAATAAAATTGGCCGGGAGATGACATGGCTTTTAGTTTGGTGAATAGATGTGGAGGGTTTCAGTGATTCCAAAGAAATGGCTTGTCTTTAGCTGGTAGCCAGCATCTGCATAATTGTTATTTCAAATGACAAGAGAAAATGGAACTCAACTGGTTGTTAAATGGACATTCATTTGAATAATAAAAACTCATCACTATGTGCTGACAGTGCCTATAACAACAACGAAACAATCATCTCAGTTGATGCCCAAATTTTGCTAAATGGAATAGGCTACCACTGATTATAGGTTATGTTCTCTTATGGCCAAAAGGCCAGCTTGTGTATCCACACCAACCTTGATCTTTCAATTTCTGACATTCTTCTCAGCATAAAGCCCTACCCATAATTGTACTTAATTGCTGCTCTATCTCTCTCTCTCTCTCTCTCTCTCTCTCCTTCCGCTCACTCTCTTTCCCTCTCTCTTTCTCTTTCTCTGTATGTATGTATGTATGTATGTATGTATGTATGTATGTATGTATGTATGTATGTATGTATGTATGTATGTATGTATGTATGTATGTATGTATGTATGTATGTATGTATGTATGTATGTGTGTGTGTGTGTGTGTGTGTGTGTGTGTGTGTGTGTGTGTGTGTGTGTGTGTGTGTGTATGTATGTATGTATGTATGTATGTATGTATGTATGTATGTATGTATGTATGTATGCATGTATGTATGTGGGTATGTGGGTATGTGTGTGTGAGATAGATCGATAGATAGATATGGAGAGTTATGTTGAAGAGCTGTTTGCCTTTGATATAATCAGTTATCAAAATCACACTACCACAGCTTTATGCCCTGAACAAAAGAGCCCCAGCTGTGATGATAATAACAATCATATAAACGTGTAGTTTAATTGTTCATCCTAGGTGATCTTGACTTGAGCCGATACATGCACCCCACTGTACAGTACAGCAGGTTGACGTTTATTGTCATGAATCTTGCCCTGGAGGCCGCACTGAGCAATTTTCATTTGATGTGCCAGCTGCTGAGTCAAAATTGTCTATATGATAAAATTCATGAAAACAAAAATTTGCTTTTTGGTCTTAATTTAAGGTTTGGTTTAGTCATTAGGGTTAGCAGTGTGGTTAAGGTTCAGTTTTACATTGTTTGTATTACTTTGTGGCTGTTCTAGCGACTCACCACTCTTCAGAGCTGCCTCTGGGTCAAGCTTCATGACAATAAATTCCAACCTGCCCACCTACATGCGCATATCAGTTTGCGCACTTTACCATATATTACGGTATAACTACGCAATGGACATGCTGTTGACATGAATGTGAAAGCTACTTGCTAAGATAGCGAGTTACTTTCAAAATCATAAAGATAGTAATAGTTTATCGAGCTAGCAAGTTCGTTATATCATAACGTTTGTACGGATCATCTGGAGTTTGATTAGACAGCTAGTAGAAGCTTCGCTAACAAGTCAAACAGCAACGACCGACTAGATAGTGCTAGCCGGCTGTTGCTAACGCCTTAGCTACCATTGGCTAGCTAAAAGGTAAGGAAAGAATGGGGCCTCTTCCTCTAATGTTACCAACCAGCTTGCTTAATACTAGCTACCGCTTAACGGCACTTCCTTCTTTAAACTAGCTATAATATTTCCTATTGGACAGGCAACGAACTATCAAATGCTATAGCATAGGCTAATCCGTTTGTTGGCTTGCTAACGTAGCTTGCACATGTGATGTTGTGTAACTGTTATTCAAGTAACAGTATTTGACAATCAATGTTCTGTTATGTGCAGTCAGAGCTTCACCATGTTTCACATTAGCTCACAGAAAAAGTACTGGACATTCGACAATGAAGAAAGTCTGGAACAACTGAGATGTGAAGCCAACCAGAAATATCGCAACAAAATGCTTGCCAGTGGGAAGGTAAAACGATTTAAAACATTTTACATTAGGCTAGTGTTAAAAGGCCCAGTGCAGACGTGATTTCCTGTGTTTTTATATATATACAGTTGAAGTCGGAAGTTTACATACACCTTAGCCAAATACATTTAAATTCAGTTTTTCACAATTCCTGACGTTTAATCCTAGTAAAAATTCCCTGTTTTAGGTCAGTTAGGAATTTTTATTTTATTTAACCAGGTAGGCAAGTTGAGAACAAGTTCTCATTTACAATTGCGACCTAGCCAAGATAAAGCAAGCAGTTTGACACATACAACAACACAGAGTTACACATGGAATAAAGGATCACCACTTTATTTTAAGAATGTGAAATGTCAAAATAATAGTAGAGAGTGATTTATTTCAGCTTTTATTTCTTTCATCACATTCCCAGTGGGTCAGAAATTTACATACACTCAATTAGTATTTGGTAGCATTGCCTTTAAATTGTTTAACTTAGGTCAAACGTGTTGGGTAGCCTTCCACAAGCTTCCCACAATAAGTTGGGTGAGTCTTGGCCCATTCCTCCTGACAGAGCTGGTGTAACTGAGTCAGGTTTGGAGGCCTCCTTGCTCGCACATGCATTTTCAGTTCTGCCCACACTTTTCTATGGGATTTAGGTCAGGGCTTTGTGATGGCCACTCCAATATCTTGACTTTGTTGTCCTTAAGCTATTTTGCCACAATTTTGGAAGTATGCTTGGGGTCATTGTCCATTTGGAAGACCCATTTGCGACCAAGCTTGAACTTTCTGACTGTCTTGAGATGTTGCTTCAATATATCCACATAATTTTCCATTCCTTATGATGCCATCTATTTCGTGAACTGCAGAAAAGTACCCCCACAACATGATGCTGCCACCCCCGTGCTTCACGGTTGGGATGGTGTTCTTTGGCATGCAAGCCTCCCTCTTTTTCCTCCATAAATGGTCATCATGGCCAAACAGTTTTATTTTTGTTTCATCTGACCAGAGGATATTTCTCCAAAAAGTACGATCTTTGTCCCCATTTGCAGTTGCAAACCGTAGTCTGTTTTTTTATGGCAGTTTTTGAGCAGTGGCTTCTTCCTTGTTGAGCGGCCTTTCAGGTTATGTCGATATAGGACTCTATATACTGTGGATATAGATACTTTTGTACCTGTTTCCTCCAGCATCTTCAAGGTCCTTTTGCTGTTGTTCTGGGATTGATTTGCACCAAAGTACGTTCATCTCTAGGAGACACAATGTGTCTCCTTCCTGAGCGGTATGACGGCTGCGTGGTCCCATGGTGTTTATACTTTGTACAAACAATTGTACACGATGAACGTGGTACCTTCAGGCGTTTGGAAATTGCTCCCAAGGATGAACCAAACCTGTGGAGGTCTACCATTTTTTTTCTGAGGTCTTGACTGATATCTTTTGATTTTCCCATGATGTCAAGCAAAGAGGCACTGAGTTTGAAGGTAGGCCTTGAAATACATCCACAGGTACACCTCCAATTGACTCAAATGATGTCAATTAGCCTATCAGAAGCTTCTAAAGCCATGACACAATTTTCAGCAATTTTCCAAGCTGTTTTAAGGCACAGTTAACTTAGTGTATGTAAACTTCTGACCCACTGGAATTGTGAAATAATTTCTGTATACAATTTGTTGGAAACATTTGTCATGCACAAAGTAGATGTCCTAACCGACTTGCCAAAACTATAGTTTGTTAACAAGGAGTGGTTGAAAAATGAGTTTTAATGACTCCAACTTCAACTGTATTTCTACACTGAGGTTGGAATAATACTGTGAAAATAATGGTGTTTGCACACTCAGATGTGAGAAAGCCAGTGGGAAAAGATGGATTCTGGGCAAAATTCTGCACATTTTTCTCATCGATCGCAATGCAATTTTCTGTTCCCAAAACTAAAATCTTTTATGAACAGAATGGACTAAGTTTGGTAGACTTTACCCCTTGCCAAAGTTCGAAAAAAATCTGTTTAGGAGTGCAATGTCGAATTGAGTTATTACACACTTCAGAGTATGCGTTCCCTAACGGAAATGTGCAAAAAGATGCTGGAACGCGACAATAGGATCTCGTGCTTGGCTCTGCCCACCTCCTTGCTTGTTCTGCAAACGGATTAATTTGCTCGTATTGTAAAACAACAGGCTGTGGTCTATCTTGGGTAAGTTGTAACAAATATTTGGCTTTGGACTGCCTGGTGAATTAGGCCTAGTTAATAGACCAATAAGAAAGTTTCAAACCTCTCTGCCAATAACAGCTAGTTCTAAGTTTTCCACTCCCCACTCAGACCACTCCCAGCAAAATTCTTGTTTGGTACTTGTTACACAGAAATTATTTGATTTAGACGTTTAAAAAAATGGCTGCATTGGATCTTTAACTTTAGTTGCCACCTGCTTCCAACATTGAGTTTGTTAATGCCCTTGTTGTTCCCCCTCTCATCCTTTCCTTTGACCCTGCCTTGATGAAGCCTGGGGTTAGTGACGCCGTGTTCCTGGAGGCTCACGAGGAGATTGTCCTTTTCAGACACTATGAGAAGAGACTCCTTGACTTCTGTAATGCTTTCAAGCCTGTGATGCCCAAGTCTGTTGTGGTATGTATTTTGTAAGGGTACACAGATAAATCCAGTTAGCCTAGGTCTGATTTACAAAGGGGCTTAACAGTGCAATCATCTCAACAGGGCACAGCTATCATGTATTTCCGGAGATTTTACCTGAACAACTCACTGATGGAATACCACCCCAGAACAATCATGTGAGTAGTAAAGGCCTTTTCTTTAAGTAGTCCCAGAGCCTTATGTTGAGAAACTCCTATTTAGATACAGATACACACTTGATTTCTGTACTCACTGTACATAACCCCTCTCGCCCTCATTCTCTCTTCGTCTTTTCTTTCTCCCAACCTTCCTTTCCTCTGCTCTTTTGTTTCGCACCCAATCTCCTTGCCACCCTTATCATCCCTTTTTGTCCCAACTCTGCCCTGGCTTCTTGCTTTCTTTTATTTTCTTTCAGGCTGATCTGTGCCTACCTGTCCTGTAAAGTGGATGAGTTTAATGTGTCCAGCACCCAGTTTGTGGGGAATCTTGTGCAGGAGAGTGCGGCCGGGCAGGAGAGGGCTCTTGAACAGATTTTGGAGTATGAGCTCCTTCTCATTCAGCAGCTCAACTTCCACCTGGTGGTGCACACCCCCTACAGACCTATGGAGGGCCTGCTCATAGACATCAAGGTGGGTGGATGGAAATGGAGATACTTACTGTGTCAATGATGCGCAGTAGAGATACAGCAGATGGAGTGTAGTGCAAGAATATGCTGCTGAGATTGAAAGAGCCATGTTGTAGACTTTGTTGATTCTGTAAGAATAGAAAACCCAGCAGGTTATGTGCCAACTAAGGCTTCAGTCAACAGTTCCGTCTATTGGTGACCTTTACCGCAGACAAGGTACCCTCTTCTGGAGAACCCAGAGTCTCTGAGGAAGAGTGTTGATGACTTCCTGACGCGGGCCACCCTGACGGACAGTGGGCTGCTGTTTCCCCCATCTCAGATAGCCATGACCGCCATCCTGAACAGTGCGTCGCGGGCCGGCCTCAGCATGGAGAGGTAGGCCACTAACAGGGCTCTGTTCTAGACTAGAGCAAGGCCATGTTCCAGGGGATATAGGCTGAACATGGCCTAGAGAACAGCAAGTGAAAACAAACATTCTTCCATAGTAGACAGGGTAGTATTCTCACAATCTGTTTTCATGAATTATGATCAATTTAGCCTTGAACTAGTTTTGTTGTCCCTTTTGTTATAGCTATCTGACCGAATGTATGGGACTGAAGGAGGACAAAGAAACTCTCTTAAAGATGTATGATGCGATGAGACGTGAGTAGTTTTTGCCTGCATCGTTGCATTTACCAATTACAACCACATGGTGGCACGTTTGATCTGTTTGACAGCACATCAACATTCTACAAAGCAACATTCACATGTTGTTTCAGTGACAAACATAAAAATGTATTTTTCCTTCTCACACAGGGATAAAAAGTCTCATGAAAAAGTATGAACTTCCGAAACCAGACGAGGTGAATGCTTACAAAGTGAAACTGGAGAGGGTCCATGCTGACTTTGGCACAAACTCCAACACGTACGTATAGCCTTCTTGAATGAATGCATCTGTCAGTTACAAACACATGCAATTATTACGTTGCACAAATAGAGTATGGTTTTACATGGTGCTCTACCACACAACTGGGGAGTGAATGTCAAGGTAGAAATGATCAGCTGACTTGAATAACAGGTTAATATTGTGTGATAGGAATGGCTGACAGGTAACATTCCAGCTTCTGAGACTACTATAACAATCAGGACTCCCCCAAACTCCCTTTATAGTAAATAGTCTAGCAGCAATGAAGCAATACCTTTCTCCATACATACTAACAGTTTTTATTTAGCCAGGTCGATCAAGTATATCTAAGATGCAAGGTTCTGTCTATCAGATAGAAAAATAAACACATCAGCTATATGAAATAAAGAGGAAGCAGAACAGTTTCACGCTCCATGAAGCACAGCTGACATTTATATATTTGAAGAGTGGAGTTTAATCTCACCCATATCAAGTCTATGAACACTTGGGTGAGGTTTGTAAAGTCTGTACCTAAATGAGTCTGACTTTTAGATCGGTTTGTATGAGCAGTACTAAGTCAGCCAGTTCTCATCCAAACGACAGAGGTGAATCTGTGCATGGCCTGCACAAAATTAATCTCTTATCTTGGCTTGTTATCACCAAGGAAAGTGGGTTAGTGAGGGTTACATTTGAAGTTGCAAATATATGAAAGCTTCAGTTGATGAGCCCAGGCTTAAAGGGAGGATTTCTCAGTTCCTTTAGTTTCTCAGAGCAGCACATACTGTATGTAGGCCCAGACATCAGGGCAGTTTCCATAGGGTTATACATGCACATGTTACAAATAGTTCTTACAAACTGTTAGGTTAACATTTTGTATGATAGCTAAATGGAGTATGATAAGCTATACATACATAAACACTGGTTTTGTCATATAACAGGCAAAGCAGCATAGAAAAGATATAGCTAGTAGCTTCAGTGCTATATACAGGTAACTGAAAAAATAAAAACCAACAGTGTCTTAATAGGGAGTTGGGCCACCACAAGCCGCCAGCTTGGCATAGATTGTACAAGTGTCTGGAACTCTTGGAAGGGGGCAACACCATTCTTCCATGAGAAATTCCATCATTTGGTTGGTGGTAGAAACGCTGTCTCAAGCACCGCTCCAGAATCTCCCATAAGTGTTCAATTTGGTTGAGATCTGGTGACTGAGATGGCCATGGCTTACATCGTTTACAAGCTCATGTGACCACTCGTACTCTGTGGATGTGGGCATTGTCATCCACTCTTTAGGGGTTGCGTGGACCTAAACCATGCCAGGAAAATGCACCCCACATCCACCCAGGTGTTTCCACTATTTTGGCAGTTACCTGTATAAGAAGCTAGTGTGAATTGTAAACTGCCATTTTGGAGTTAGGGTTGTAGAGTGAGTTTTAAGGCTTGTCTTGGAGGTGCTATGTTAGATTTCCCTGAAGATCGTTGTTATCGCTACGATGCTTTGGCTCGCCGCTGCCCTGAGGCCCTTTGGGAAGGTTCCACTGTTAAAAAGGCAGTGTGTAAGTACCTCTAGGGTTCAAGTCTGGCCCCCTCCCAATTTCAGGACAAAGGCCAAGCCAATCAAAATATAGGTGATCCAGTTCATCATTTTCTTTAGCTGTCTGTAAGCTATAATATAACTGCCAAAATAGGCTAACAGTGTCCTGTTCGTCTGTCTGGCCCTCTCAGCTAGAATATAGTTCAACCTAGTATTGGGTAATGAGTTCTTCCTTATTTCACCGGTGTCTGTTCCAGGGCTTTGGGACTGGCAAGAGATTCCCAGATCGTCAGCCAGCCATAGTAGACCGACACGTCCAGAAAGCTACATGCTCAATACAAATTCACCTAGTCTCCGGTCCAGCGCTCCATGTCAGGGCTTGGTGGTTTGGTTGACTGAACAACCTGTCCAGTCTTTGTAGAATTCACATTACCTGGATGGTGGCAGCCAATGCCATGATGGTGCACTCGGTCCTGCAAGACAAAGTGTACGCTGTTGAAAAGGCCTCACATTGATCAGTTACATCTTAATGCCATTTAAGACTACCCTACCTGTTCTATATCCATACAATCTGATATGAACTCCGTGGTGTCATGACAGATGGTACTCTACCTAGATGACATGGGACGTGCATGACTTGAAGGGAGAACATATTTAACAAATGTGGCCTGCTAAAACAGCTTCCAGCAGACCGATCTCCATGATTCTTTACCTTCCATAAATCCAGTCAGTTTTAGCCTACAGGTCACCAATCCTTCATATACCACCCAAACAAAAGATTGTGCACTCTTTCATCTGACAGTTAAATCTTAATCCATTTTACAGGAAAAGAAAACGAGGATATGAGGATGACGATCATGTAGCGAAAGAGCCCCGCATGACAGAAGAAGTGAGTGAAACCACTTACATTTTGGCTACCAGTGCCTCTACATTTCAGGTCATTAATAGCTTGCTGTGTTTTCTAGGAGTGGACGGATGAAGATCTGGATTTGGATGATTTATGAAGAAAACAATTAGTGCTTTATTCAATCTGTATCCCTGAATTTCCGATTCAGCGTTTACTGCGAACATTGCCTTTAAAATCGCTGAACTTCTACCATATGGATTGAATAGAGCCTTTTGAGGCAAACATTTTGCCACTGAAGGATCAGCAATATGGTCTCACAGGTGGTCTACCCAGTGTGGGGGGAAAAAAATCCACCATTAGTGTTTTTTCTTTGTTCTTATTAGGCCCTACATTATGGTCTTGTCATATAATAAACCTATTTTTGTACACGTTTTATGGTGTCAACCTTTAACTACCAAATGGGTTTCTCTTGTGATAACGTGGTATAAATGTATGCTTGAATATTCCATGGACAGAGTTGAGGCGGGAATCCTGTGTACAACTGCACTAGGCTCTGAGCAGAGCTTCAATGCGCTATGATACAGAGCTGCACTTCTAAATCTCCAATATGTTTTCAGGAGAAATACAGGGGAAGAAAAAATTCCATTATCTACTTTACAAAAAAGTTTAATAAGTGCATGCATGTCTGATACAATCTGTACTGCTGTTTTTTTTGATTATGTATCTTGTCTGGCATTGAGACTGAACTAAACAAACATGATACAGTTGGAAAACAAAACAATTCAGTTTGTCTCAATTATATACTCATGATTCCAGCAAGAGAATTTGACATACTTTCTGCATTAACATTTCCAAACTAAAACAGAACAAAAAAAATACAGGAAATGCTAGTTTCAGCACTTTGGGGATATTGTCACAACCATAAAAGAAATCAGTCAAATTACATTATAAAAAGCATTATCGCTCATAATCCAGTTATAAGAAACAGGTTTGACTGTAGCTTCATGTCAGTTGACTTTCCTCATATTGGAGATGGCAACCTATGATGTGTGGATAAACATGTCTTGGGTATGTGAAGCTTTGCTTTGAAATAAAATCTTTGACCCTTTTAATAAAAGGGGTACTATACATACAGAATCATGAACAGTTTATCAGAAGTCACTGGTGCAAGTTTAGTTTTTTTAGGTGCTGTTCTCGTGGCATGGGAAATGTGGGCGGGGCTGTCGGAGATGAGGGGTGGGTTGCCATGGTGATGAGTGGAGCATGCTGGGTTGGTTCCCATGTGCGACTCCGTGCGAGGAAAAGGCGGGATGGATGGAGAGAGGGGAGGAGTGCTGTACTACCTGTTGCTGTTGGACATGGCATAGTGAACCTGTTTCTGCTGAAGGAGCTCAGTAATGGCCAGCAGCTTTTTCAGCACGTGCTACAAAGAGAAACATGAGACAGCAATGGTTTACAATCATCATGGCATGTTTTTGGTACCATGACATTAACAGACTCAAAAATACTTTTTGGCCTTTCAATCACTGGTTGAATGCACTTGCCACACACCTGCTGTGCTCCCCTCTCGTTGCTCAGGGTGCGGAGGTCGTCTGAGTGAGAGACACAGATCTCATGCAGGGCTGCGAGGTCACGGGACAGGTCTGTCCTAAAGTGCTCTGTAGCTTCAGGGAGGTCAGGGACATTCTGTGAAGGACACACAGGTTAACGTCTTACCTAGACATTGGAACAGAACTGCCACATGTCCGCAGATTCCTAAAGAAAATGGAAACAAGTAACCTACCCCCAACTCATCCAGAAACATGATCATCCTATGTTTGTTGTTTTTGATGAAGGGGTTCACGCCCTCCATGTAGGGCTCCTGGATTGAAAAGAGGAACACACTATTATCATTATGTTAGAAAGTAAAGATAGAAATATAAAATACTGTTCGCTGAAGGATGGAAACAAGTTACAACGCACAGCTATGGAGGATTACACTTTGGTTTGCTTGTGCTTAGACAACAAAGGGATACAAACGTCCCCACACGGAACATTGTAGGAGCTTTAAGGTGGCCGTACCTTAGCACCAAACTCCACCAGGTTAGCCAGGTTCTGGACAGACTTGGCAATCAATGTGAGGGTACGGCCTGCTGTTGCAGAGGGAGGGTCTACAAAAAAAAAGATGAACAAGTAAATCAAGTAATGTATGGACACACTGTTCATTCCATGCTAAGAAATAATCAATTTATGCAATACCAAATACAAAGAAGGGTATAGGCTCACCAGCAATGATGTTGAACATTCTTGGGTTGAGAATGGCAGGACAGATCAGTCTCAGGAACACAAAGCCACTGGAAGAGCGAAACAAGTATCCGTTAGATCAGTGCTTCCCAAACGTTCCCGGTATAGGCCCCCCCTTGACCAAAGGCACCATAACACTAGAATGGTTTCTGATGCTGTGCGCTGCCTATCCATGAGGGATGCAGATGGCAAAGTAGATCCATGGTGTGTACAGTTAGTTACCTTACGACTCTGGTTCTCATGGTGGTGTTGGTTGGCCATTTCTGCTGCACTGATTTCTGCAGACACCCATAGATATACCTTAGAGTCCTGGAACGGTCAAGGAAGAGAGAGAGAGAGTGAGACTGAATGTACTGGAACATGACTTAAATAGACTTTATGAACTTCAAGCTAGCCTATGGACGTACTTAATGTGTTCAGTTAATTTGTTGGTTTGTCTGATGACATAATAGATTGATTGAACTACAGGAGAATGTCATGATATACAGGGTTCAAACTATGGAGATGGTTACTTAAAATGGCAGTGTATATTTAACCGGCAGAAAATGAATGGCAGCGTTACGCTAACCCCAATGTTACTTTTATGCTTCACTGAAACTATTCCTAACCTTAACCTCAATTAATTTCGACCCCTATGCCTAAACTTAAGTTTTCGTTCTGCCGGTCGGATATACACTTCCTTACTTATTAGGGTTGGGCCGATGAATGATGTCATCGGGTGACGATAATGATTGACAGCCATCGTCGATGGGGACGTCATCATCGATGACAGATGATAGCCTATTTACACTTGACAAAGCACAACAGTACAGACAGTGACATTTCAGAATTCTAGTCAAATTGGCAACGGATTGATTCGTCTTTTTGTTAGTCCAAATCAATGAGTCCCGATCGACGATATGCCAAAAGTTCATACATCGCCCCAACCCTTTGTGGATGGTTCCCGTGTAAGTTTGTTAGTATGTGCAACGTGGATTGGTGTGTGCTTACGGGGGCAGGATCTCAGCAGCCATGAAGATCTTCTCCACCAGTTCAGACAGGATGTTGAGGAGGTGGGCTAGGTTCAGATTGACATCCTCGTTCTTCTCCAGTTTTGAGGGATTCAGCTAGTGAGGGACACACACAGAAAAACAGAGGAAGGGAAAAAGAGAGATGTTTCATTATACAGATAGAAGTGTGCTCGTGAAAAAAAACAAGATGGGCTACATAAGATTATTTCACTAGAGTAGGATTTGCTGTTGAAAGCAACTGTGGAAGATAATGTGTAACGCCCTCTGTTCCACTGGAGGAGACAGTCAGTCTGAAGAGTCCTGTGAGATCACAACAGCACTTTGAATCTGTGTCATTGTGACATGAGTTACTGTTTTGTCTTCTGGGAAGCCAAAGTACTGATATGATGTTATAAATGCCAAGTGTTCCACTCCACTCGGGAGATAAAGTGAAGAATAGCTGGGTTGTTGCCCATACACTTCTCTGCTGAAAGAATTGACTAAAGTGACTTTACAGACGCAAGATGTTGCCAAACTGATACAGTAGGTAGAGCTTGGGCTAAACAAAATAAGGCTAAAGCCTTTCTGCATGTCAGAAAATGTGTGTGTGTTGTGTGTTTACCTCGCAGGACTGCTTGCTCTCCATGATCTTGAGGATGGTGTCTTTGAGGGCGTGGTGAACGAAGGGTGTGGCCGTGGCCTTCATGTACTGCTCCATCAGCGTGCTGGCCAGCGTGGTCGCTCGGAACAGGGTCGTCGCCTCGTCTGGGAACCACCAGAGAGAGGGGACTTCTCATCAGCCAAGTGTGTGTGTGTGTGTGTCATAGCTTTCATGTTGGAATCATAAACACAAAGCATCTAAAAGTGGAGATTGGCTCTTTATCATTGTGAAGTAGGCTTTCACAATGTCACTACAACATGCAGAGGTGTGTGTGTTTGTCTTACCCTCCATGTTGATCTCTCGGTCATTGAGTGTCCTGAGTAAGGGGGCCTCTGTCTTCTCGTGTCTGAAGATGCGCAGCAGGATGCTGGCCAGCAGGGTGCGGTCCTGCCCACACACATGGGCCAGAGCATAGATCACATGGAACTCTTTCAGCAGGATCAGCTGTGGGGGGACACAGACAACCAGACAGACAGAGTCAATGTCAGTGACCTATGGTCAAACAAGCGGCCATCATTTTGACATGTATTTTTCCAGGACACACACACATATATATATATATACATACACATATCTATCGATGGTCAATATGTATGTATGTATGTATGTATGTATGTATGTATGTATATATATATATAGTGTGTGTGTGTGTGTGTGTGTGTGTGTGTGTGTGTGTGTGTGTGTGTGTGTGTGTGTGTGTGTGTGTGTGTGTGTGTGTGTGTGTGTGTGTCCTGGAAAAATACATGTCTATCTATCTATCTCTATATACATACACATACATACATACATATCTATATCTATCTATCTGTGTGTTTTATTATTTTTCAGTGTACAATGTTTATTTTATGCATCAAAGCACTTGTGTATATACAGTGCATTCTGAAAGTATTCAGACCCCTTGACTTTTCCCACGTATGTACCTCACACGTAATAGAGTATTTGTTACTAACTGCTGATCCATGTTTTGGTGTCTCTCTTATTGCAACCGAGTGCTGGTCTTTGTACCTTGACTAATGGTAATCCTTAATTAATTAATGACTTCATCATCCTCATTAACCTGTTGGGGCTAGGGGGCAGTATTTGCACGGCCGGATAAAAAACGTACCAGATTTAAACTGGTTACTACTCTTGCCCAGAAACGAGAATATGCATATAATTAGTAGATATGGATTGAAAACACTCTGAAGTTTCTAAAACTGTTTGAATGGTGTCTGTGAGTATAACAGAACTCATATGGCAGGCCAAAACCTGAGAAGATTCCATACAGGAAGTGCCCTGTCTGACAATTTGTTATTCTTCTGTTGCATCTCTATCGAAAATACAGCATCTCTGCTGTAACGTGACATTTTCTAAGGCTTCCATTGGCTCTCAGAAGGCGCCAGAAAGTGGAATGACGTGTCTCCTGTCTCTGGGCGAAGAACAGCAGGAGATTTTGTGAGTGGTCAGGCTGGGAACAGTGACACTGGAGATGCGCGTTCATGAGAATTCTCCATTTGTTTCTTTCAGCCTCTGAATGAATACTCCCGGTTGGAATATTATCGCTATTTTACGAGAAAAGTAGCATAAAAATTGATTTTAAACAGCGTTTGACATGCTTCGAAGTACGGTAATGGAATATTTAGAATTATTTTGTCACGAAATGCGCTCGCGCGTCACCCTTCGGATAGTGACTTAAACGCACAAACAAAACGGAGCTATTTGGATATAACTATGGATTATTTGGAACCAAAACAACATTTGTTGCTGAAGTAGAAGTCCTGGGAGTGCATTCTGACGAAGAACAGCAAAGGTAATCCAACTTTTCTTATAGTAAATCTGAGTTTGATGAGGGCCAAACTTGGTGGGTGTCAAATTAGCTAGTCGTGATGGCCAGGCTATGTACTCAGAATATTGCAAAATGTGCTTTCGCCGAAAAGCTATTTTAAAATCTGACACCGCGATTGCATAAAGGAGTTCTGTATCTATAATTCTTAAAATAATTGTTATGTATTTTGTGAACGTTAATCATGGTTTGCGGTGGGTTTGCTAGTTCTGAACATCACATGCTAATGTAAAAAGCTGTTTTTTGATATAAATATGAACTTGATTGAACAAAACATGCATGTATTGTATAACATAATGTCCTAGGAGTGTCATCTGATGAAGATCATCAAAGGTTAGTGCTGCATTTAGCTGTGGTTTTGGTTTTTGTGACATATATATTTGCTTTGAAAATGGCTGTGTGATTATTTTTCGCAGGGTACTCTCCTGACATAATCTAATGTTTTGCTTTCCTTGTAAAGCCTTTTTGAAATCGGACAATGTGGTTAGATTAACGAGAGTCTTGTCTTTAAAATGGTGTAAAATAGTCATATGTTTGAGAAATTGAAGTTATAGCATTTTTGAGGTATTTGTATTTCGCGCCACGCGATTCCACTGGCTGTTGACTAGGTGGGACGCAAGCGTCCCACCTAGCCCAGGGAAGTTAATAGCATTTTTGAGGTATTTGTATTTCGCGCCACGCGATTCCACTGGCTGTTGACTAGGTCGTCCCACCTAGCCCAGGGAAGTTAATAAGTGTGTGTGTGTGACCTCTTTGAATTCGCTGTACTCCTCCTCGGGCATGATCTTTTCCATGGAGTAGCGGGCTCGCACCCTCAGGGAGCCCGGCTCGATGCCTTTCAGAGGCACGTGGGAGCTCAGCGGAAACCACTCGTCTATCATCTGGCCCTTCTGCAGTCGGCTCAGCTGGCAACGCATGAACACTGAGGCAGAGGGAGAGAGACATTTAGTGGAACACACAGACAATAAAACGCTGTTTTTCTCATATCAATATGGAATGGGATTATAAAGACAGATTGTTCGATTTCGTGACATAGCTCTAGTTTAAGTAGAACAGAGACTCACAGATGTCACTTTCTTTGCTCTTCTTTGTCTTGTTACTCAGGCTGATTTCAAACCTGTTGATTTCACTCGACAAGTCACTGACGAGGGAAAAAAATAGAAAGATATTGTCTGTCAATTTAGTGAACCCAAACAGGATTGGACAGCTGATGGCAATGATTACATCAGTAAGTGCAGCATGGAAGCCAAATAAATAAAAAAAAATGTCCCAATTCCCCCTAAATTGCCAATAACACTTTGAATGAAGATGGAATTGGGACTCACTCAAAGATGAACTCCTCAGTGAAGACTGGGTTCTGGCCCTCTCGAGGGTGGGTCTTGGCCACCTGCACACTGTTCAGGTAGATGTTGCAGTAGGGGTTGGTGAAGTGCTTCACCGGCAGCTTATGGGCCTCCTCCACGTACAGGACCAGACTGCTCACCTGATGGGACACATACCAGGTCAACAGTCAGGCAGTCAGTCACAGCCAGGGCTTCTGATGACTCAGCTGCTTGGAACTCCAAAGTAGTGGGTTTGAATCTCGCATTGGCCACCTACATGTGTTCACTGTAAGACGCTTTGGATAATGGCATCTGCTAAACTTTTTTTTGAAGAAAGGGGTTGTTCTTTGGGGAGTGAAGGCCCAACTTGCATTTTAAGGTTCAATACTTTTTTGCCATATCAAACAAAGTTAGGAATGGGATTTGTAAAAAAACTTTTTTTTAAATGATAAAGCACAATAAAAATAGCACTTGACAGTGTGTTTGTACCTGTCGGAGCCTCTTGTTGGGAGTGGGCTGGGTGGGCTTCCTAAGGTTACTGCAGAACGTCTGCAGACATTTCATCCAGTCCTACAGAGAGGAAAAAAACACTTAGATTAAAGAAAGGTGTGATTGGAGAATGTCCCAAAGAGAGAAAGAGTGTGAGAGACAGATCAGTACAAACCTGTGCCTGTTCAGGGGTCTCGCCAGCAAAGTAGAATATGTACTGTTCCTCACTAAAGTGCTGGATCACAACTTGGAAACAGTTTGGCCTGCAAACAAAAACAGGTAGTTATTTCTGAACAAGCACGTGCCCAATCGAATGTATGTACTCCGATCAAACTCAGACTGAAGAACTAAATAAAAGACTCAGCCCAACATGGCAACAAAAAAAATTCATAAACTTATCATAGGCTTATGTTCTGTTGCACTGATTCGTTCTTGTCCCATTCAATGGTCACTCAGATCTAGGATAAATAGTAATGGGTGAAATGTCTCACCTGCCAAACAGACTGTCGTGCACGCCGTACACCGAGCACACGCTCAGGTCAATCAGGCCTTTGGGTTTAGTGGCTCTCTTCTCACTCTCAAAGTAGATGAGCTGGGCGTCGTTCCCCTCCAAGATGAAGTAGAGGTTCTTCCACCGCTTGCCTTTGCCTGGGGGTAGGGAGAGGAGAGGGGAGAAGACATGAGTCCGATTCCCTCCCATCTGCATGCACTTGTTCACTCCCTCTCAAGTTCAGGGGGGAGTTTACATCATATTTCTTACACCAATCCTTGCTTTTTAAATCCACGAGGGGTAGTATACCAGTGACCACTTCAGGGAAAAGTGAGAGAGAGAGAAATGGGCTACGGTCTGGAAGATTAAATTTATAGACATTTGAGTGTAAAAACATATGGGTACCTTTGTTGAACAGGAGGTAGCCTTTCTTGACAATATTTTTGTAGAAGGCGTCTTTCGTTTTCCGTCTGATAGTGTTATAGATCTCCTTGCCGTCCACCAAGTCTGAAAGCACTTGTTCCTGTTGCTGAAATACATGAACGTTAATAAAACACCACATCAACACCATTAAATACCTGTACATCTATAGCCATCACAAACTGTTAAGGACAGGAGTAGCACCACAACGGAGGTTAGTGGACTCAGGCTTACCTGCACTGAAACAGCATCTTTCAGGTTGTAGCCCTCCACGATCTGCTCTTTCTTATAATGCTCAATAATGTCATCAACACTGCCAGAGAGAAGAGACAAAGCACAGCAGTTATTTCTAATGACCAGCACTAACCACCATACTCGTTCCTAACGCATCAGACTTTTATATAGTAATTTCTATATAACCTCCACTTCTATGTGGAACTGTATACCTGGATATCACAACATCTTTATACAGTATGATTACAGGTAAGGCCGAAAGGGATTTCCTGACCACATCCCATGACCAGGAAAATTTCCAGGCACTATTTATAGGCCAGGGTATTTTATGATTCTATTACAAATCTCTTGGTTCATCACAACTGCACTGGGAGACAGTACGCGCCCCTGCTAAACATACCTGTTGTAGTATCTCCCCCCCATCATGTACTGATTGTTGGGAGTGGGGCATATCTTAAACCTTTGGATGTTCTCATTGGTGCGGAAAAAAAGGGAGTAGTCCCCGGGTGTGTTGTCTGACGGCCGGACCAGGAAGCTGGACACTTGGCCAACTAAATAAGGGAGAGAGAAATCACATTGATTGTTGACATTGACAGTATTGATGCATACCACCAATAAATTATTGGAACATACAGTACCAGTCAAAAGTTTGGACACATCTACACATTCCAGGGTTTTTATTTTACCATTTTCTACATTGTAGAATAATAGTGAATACATCAAAACTATGAAATAACACATGGAATCATGTAGTAACCAAAACAAAAGTGAAACAAATCTAAATATATTTTACATTTGAGATTCTTCAAAGTAGCCACCTGTGCCTTGATGACAGCTTTGCACACTTGGCATTCTCTCAACCAGATTCATGAGCTAGTCACCTGGACTGCACTTCAATTAACAGTTGTGCATTGTTGGAATTTCTTCCCTTCTTAATGCATTTGAGCCAATCAGTTGTGTTGGTATACAGAAGATAGCCCAATTTGGTAAAATACCCAGTCCACATTATGGCAAGAACAGCTCAAATAAGCAAAGATAAACAACAGTCCATTACTTTAAGACATGAAGGTCAGTCAATACGGAACATTCCAATAATTTTTTACGTTTCTTCAAGTGCAGTCGCAAAAACCATCAAGCGCTATGTTGCTGGCTCTCATGAGGACCGCCACAGGAAAGGAAGATCCAAAGTTAACTAACTTATTCTCTGCTGCAGAGTTATCAGCAATTAACTGCACCTCAGATTGCAGTCCAAATAAATACTTCAGAGTTCAAGTAACAGACACATCTCACCATCAACTGTTCAGAGGAGACTGAATCAGGCCTTCATGGTCAAATTGCTGCAAAGAAACCACTTCTAAAGGACACCAATAAGAAGAGACTTGCATGGGCCAAGAAACATGCACAAAGGACAGTAGACCTGTGGAAATCTTTCCTTTGGTCTGACGAGTCTAAAACTGAAATGTTTGGTTCCAACCGCCGTGTGTTTGGGAGACGCAAAGTAGGTGAATGGATGATCTCCGCATGTGTGGTTCCCACTGTGAAGCATGGAAGGAGGAGGTGTGATGTGTGGGAGTGCTTTGCTGGTGACACTGTCAGTGATTTATTTAGAATTCAAGGCACACTTAACAAGCATGGCTACCACTGGTTTGCGCTTAGTGGGACTATCATTGTTATTCAACAGGACAATGACCCAAAACCCACATTCAGGCAGTGTAAGGGATATTTGGCCAAGGCGAGTGATGGAGTGCTACATCAGATGGCCTGGCCTCCACAATCACCTGACCTCAATCCAATTGAGATGGTTTGGGATGAGTTGGACTGCATTGAAAGAAAAGCAGCCAACAAGTGCTCAGCATATGTGGGATCTCCTTCAAGGCTTAATTAATTGCAAAACCACTCATGTCATCTATAGATTGGAATGTCCACCGTGCAAGGTGTTCTACATTGGACGGACAAAGAGACGCCTTCAAGATCGCCTAGCGGAACACAAGTACGCCATACGGGTAGACAATGAAGACTACCCCATGGCAAGGCACTACAAGTCCTTACACCATGGCAACCCTGTCTCCCTACAAGCTATGGGTATTGATCATATCCCGGCCTCTATTAGAAAAGGGGACCGTCTTAAACAGTTAAACCAAAGGGAAAGTTTTTGGATTTACAAACTACAGGCCACTAAATACCCGGGTTTAAATGAAGATATGGATTTCTCACCCTTCCTGTAGGGTTGTGATGGGTCCATTTGCTGTCATCTAGTGGACATTTTGCTCAATTGCCCTCAGCTATGTATAGACTCTTGTTGTTCATGTTTTGCTGTGTTCTAGTGTACTATGGAATATATTGCTTTCTTATTCTTGACACTTCTCCCAGCCATATTTAAGGTTAGAACTACCTTTCTAAGTGTTTTGATACTTCTAGCTTGGAGTTAAATTTTTATGATAACATAGCTACAGTATTTCACTTTAAAGTGTGTATAGTATTGCTTACTAGGTGTGTCCAATCAATTTTAACCACTCTCTCCTCAAATTAGGGTTAATTGGAAAAGCTGTTAAAAAGAGAACATTGTATTATTTCTTTGTACTCCCTGACGAAGGCCATGCAGCCGAAACGCGTCGGATTTTTAAAAACATTGTTTCTATTTAACATGCCATACTAAAAAAGGCATTTTAATCAATTATATGAAGAGTGCCTTGGTCCTCCTTTCTTTTTGATGACCAACTCACCCCTTTTACCAAAGAGCACCTTCTGTCTACCAACATTTACTATTGTGTACCTTAGTAGCGCTTCCCTTCCTCCTCTTTCTCCTTCAAGGCTGTTGGAAAAGCATTCCAGGTGACTACCTAATGAAGCTGGTTGAAAGAATGCCAAGAGTGTGCAAAGCTGTCAAGGCAGCTACTTTGAAGAAACACTTTTTTGGTTACTACATGATTCCATGTGTGTTATTTCATAGTTTTGAGGTCTTCACTATTATTCTACAATGTATAAAATAGTACAAATAAAGAAAACCCTTGAATGAGTAGGCGTGTCCAAACTTTTGACTAGTACTGTATATTTTAGCAACAGAAAAGGTTTGTTGATAACAAGATCACAGAAATGGGAGCATAATCCCATTGTACTACATTAATCGTGAGGAGAATGTAAAATCTAAAGACAGAGAATATAGTGCTTGCTACCTGTCATCAGCAAGTTGTAGGCCTCTTGTTTGCTGATCTTGCCGTGATACCAACTACAGAGAGGATGAGGATGGACCATTAGAGATAAAAAGGGAAAGAGGAGGGAAAAGAAAACCGACAGATCAATAATGTGCTGGGTTTAAAGGGGCGGTGAGGGGTGAGGGGTTTTAGAAGGGTCAGATCAGAGTCTAGGATGATGAATCACAACCTGATAGATCCTATTGGTGAACTGCCATCAGCAAGTCAACTCTCATACATGGGCAAATGTCAGTCATTCTAACGACATCTCACTCCAAATACTCAACTACTCGTACAAAACAAAGCAACTTTAGTTAATTTACCGATACAATACAATTTCTTTAATGTTGGATTTGTAAAATGCATTTTTCACATTGTACATACAGTTGAAGTCAGAAGTTTACAAACTATAGTTTTGGAAAGTCGGTTAGGACATCTACTTTGTGCATGACACAAGTAATTTTTCCAACAATTGTTTCTAGATTATTTCACTTATAATTTACTATAACCCAATTCCATTGGGTCTGAAGTTTACATACACTAAATTGACTGTGCCTTTAAACAGCTTGGAAAATTCCAGAAAATGATGTCATGGCTTTAGAAGCTTCTGATAGGCTAATTGACGTCATTTGAGTCAATTGGAGGTGTACCTTGGATGTATTTCAAGGCCTACCTTCAAACTCAGTGCCTCTTTGCTTGACATCATTGTAAAATCAAAAGAAATAAGAAATCAAAAAATTGTAGAACTCCACAAGTCTGGTTCATCCTTGGGCGCAATTTAAACGCCTGAAATTACCACGTTCATCTGTACAAACAATAGTACGCAAGTATAAACACCATGGGACCACGCAGCCGTCATACCACTCAGGAAGGAAACATGCTCGGTTTCCTAGAGATGAACGTACTTTGGTGCGAAAAGCGTAAATCAATCTCAGAACAACAGCAAAGGACCTTGTGAAGATGCTGGAGGAAACAGGTACAAAAGTATCTATATCCACAGTAAAACGAGTCCTATATCGACATAACCTGAAAGGCCGCTCAGCAAGGAAGAAGCCACTGCTCGAAAACCGCCATAAAAAAGCCAGACTACGGTTTGCAACTGCACATGGGGACAAAGATTGTACTTGGTCTGATGAAACAAAAATAGAACTGTTTGGTCATAATGACCATTATGTTTGGAGGAAAAAGGGGGAGGCTTGCATGCCGAAGAACACCATCCCAACCATGAAGCACGGGGGTGGCAGCTTCATGTTGTGGGAGTGCTTTGCTGCAGTAGGGACAGGTGCACTTCACAAAATAGATGGCTTCATGAGTAAACTTTTGACTTCAACTGTATGTCTGTCTTTGGGAGGCCGGCAAACAAAATTATCACACATTTACAGCCTTACTGTGTGTTGGGTCAGAGTCACACCATCATTGTTAAGAGATTCATTGAGCCGTGTAGATGCAAACATGGATTATGTCAAAGTCACTAACGACGCATACTGTATACAGTACGCTCT
This sequence comes from Salmo salar, assembly GCF_965601325.2. Taxonomy (NCBI): domain Eukaryota; kingdom Metazoa; phylum Chordata; class Actinopteri; order Salmoniformes; family Salmonidae; genus Salmo; species Salmo salar. The sequence goes on along the minus strand of NC_138310.1, from coordinate 11,220,003 downwards.
CACTCAAGCTTCCCTGCCCATTCGTGCACAACATGAAAACATAATTTGCCTAGAGGATAGGGTAAACATGGGTTGCGTGTATCGAGGCAGCCAGAAGGCAGGGACGTAATGAACCTCAAATGATAGGCTGTCTAAAAATATGATCTAAACAGCCATTTTCATGAATTAATATCACCAGTCAATGTTTTGTGGGGGGTTGGATAATGGTGGGTATTGAGAAAAGTATTGATGAAATTATCTGTTTTGACAAAGGTTTACATACGAAATAACATATACTGTACATAGACATTATGGCAACCTAAGAGAAAAAGCCAAATCAGAACTTACACTTTGCCCTCGTGTGGGTCCTCCTCCCGTCCCTGAAAATAAGCACAAACAGTTCAACAAATCAGTGGAGACGTAATGACGAATGAAAAAGAAAACATCTGAAAAGACCCATAAATACTCCAATTGCCAGCTGAGTAGAAAAGGTTGAGAAAATACATTATTAAATGGCAAACCATGACTGTGTCCCAAAATGCACCCCATTTCCTGTATATAGTAGTGCCCTACATAGGGAATAGTGCCATTTGGGACACAGCCCAGGTGAATGGTTACAGGTTAGGGCTGATCCCAGACCTGTGCTGTACTCAACTCACCACCTCCTTCACCAGGTCCTCCACAATGAGGCCCTGCTCCTCCGTCCTCACGTTGGTCACCCACATCCAGCCGTCATCCAGTTCATTGTGAACGATAAACATGTCCCCTTTCAGGAAGCTAACAGACATGGAGAGGAGGCAAGAAAAATAAAAACTGGTCAACGTTCAGGGGGCAAAAAATTTGTGTTACCATCTTAATGTGCTGCTACACATGAACTCATACCTGCATTTCCTGTTTCACAAAAACCCACTATTATGCACTAGAAACAGCCTTGGTTCTATTCAATTACATTTAACTATTTAGTTATGAGATCTAAAGGCAGTGCGGACGCTTGAGGCTTTACAGCTTATTGCCTACTGAACTATTTCTTACATATGGTAGTCTTTGGGTGTCGTACCAGCCATTCTCCACAAGGTGTCTCATGTAAGCCACCAAACACCTTTGTGAAGAACTACAGCATGGTTCTTTCCAGCCAGCTAAGTCTGTGCTAGCAGTGTGTCTGTGTTAAGGGTTCAGACAGTTTCTCAGATCTGACAACATGAAGAATAGCCAGGCTCATCTGTTTGCGTGCTGGGATTTGCTAAATGAAAGGGAGAGGTCTGTTTTTGTCCTATTCAGATAATGTGATCTCCAACAAGGCAAACACACACTTTCACCTTCCACAAATGTCTTATGCTTCTTGTAGGGCTTACCTGATCTCATCGGTCTCTGGCACTTTGGTGTATGGAAGAATGGCTCTCACTCTCCTCCTGTCCTCTACAGGCTACATACACAAACAAAAACACAGAACTGCACATTAACCCATGCTTCCCAAAATCTTCATATCTTCAACCCCCCTCAGAATTCTAAATTAAAAGTATTCCACCAGACACCCTCCAGGATGATGATTTCACAGCCTCACACCACTCATTAGTATTTTGCCTGGCTTCTCTCCTGAGAGTGGCTATGATATATGGCCTGGGGTGTAGCGGGAAGTAGATATTTCCCAGATATATTGAGTATGTGTCTAAGAAAGTCTAACTTCCATTTCTACTCGAGTGCAATGAAATCTTACCTCTGGGGGTGCCACAGGCGATAGCAGCTTTTCACCTTTCAGCAGGCAAGACACGTAGCTGTAATAACCAATCAGGTCCGACAGGGACGAGAACCGCCGCCCGCCTATGTAATAGTCTCCACACATGGCGATTATCCTGTAAACACACACACAGACACACCACTAAGAATGATTAATTGTTAAGCACAATGCATGCACAGTCTGCAGAATGTATGAAAATACAAATAGGCCAAAGCTAAATTGACTGTTTGAACAATTTATCAGCAGACAACTGGTCTACATTTTACACAATGACCCAAAACATCAAAGAGTACAAGAACAGAGCAGCACAGTGCTAAAATTAGACCCAGTTGCCCTGGGATCTATGAAACAAAAGGAAAAGACATGCATTAAACCACCATGACTCATCAGATAATAGTCTTGTGTGAAATTGCTCGAGTAATGATGAAAATGACATGATTAAAGTCTTGGCGAAGCAGCGAACAGAGGGGAGCACATCTCAGTCTGACTATGCGGTAATGTAGACTAGACACCATTCAAATACATCTTCTTATGGTTAGGCTACACGTTTAACCTTGCCTTCCTAATACCAATCCACAAGGGTTCCTATAAAGCAATGTTGTGAATGAGATGTCATAATTTCCTAGTACGTTATCAATCGTCTACTGAAGTGCCTGGTGTTGATCAGGTCTAGGAGGTATTGGTCATCAATGAAGGTCGGGCCTAATTGACAGGTCTATCAAACGCATTGGAACAAATACAGTTAAAAATATATATATATATATATATATATATATATATATATATATATATATATATATATATATATATATATATATATATATATATATATATATATATATATATATATATATATATATATATATTTTTTTTTAAACCGTATGCACTAGGGCTGGGAATTGCCAGAGACCTCACGATACAATATTATCACGATACTTAGGTGCCGATACGATATGTACTGTGATTATCACGATACAGCTGTGAGTCTTTCTGGGTAAGTCTAAGCGCTTTCCACACCTGGATTGTGAAACATTTTCCCATTATCATTTTCAACATTTTTAAAGTCTGTCAAATTGGTTGTTGATCATTGCAAGACAACCATTTTCAGGTGTTGTCAAAGACTTTCAAGTAGATTTAAGTCAAAAATGCCACTCAGTGTCTTGGTAAGCAACTTCAGTGTAGATTTGGCCATGTGTTTTAGGTTATTGTCCTGCTGAAAGGTGAATCAATCTCCCAGTGTGCGAACCAGATTTTACTCTAGGATTTTGCCTGCACTTAGCTCCATTCTGTTTGTTTTTTATCCTGAAAAAAACTCCAGTCCTTAACGTTTATAGCAATACCCATAACATGATGCAGCCACCACTATGCAAAAAATATGGAGAGTGGTACTCAGTAATGTGTTGTATTGGATTTGCCCCAAGCATAACACTTTGTATTCTGGACTAAAAGTGAATTGCTTTGCCACATTTTTGCAGTATTACTTCGGCTCCTTGTTGCAAACAGGATGCATTTTTTGTAATAATTTTATTCTGTCCAGGTTTCCTTCTTTACACTCTGTCAATTATATGCACTTACTGTAGCAGTTTTTCACCAATCCACACAGCTATGGATGCCTCCATCCATTTCCCGGGTTACGTTTATACACGTGTTCAGAGCATGCCTTATCAAATCTACATTTTATTTGTCACATACACATGGTTAGCAGATGTTAATGTGAGTGTAGCAAAATGCTTGTGCTTCTAGTTCTGACAGTGCAGTAATATCTAACAAGTAATCTAACAAATTCACAACAACTACATTATACACAAAATGTAAGGGGACGGAATACGAATATGTACATATAAATATATGGATGAACGATGGCCGTGCGGCATAGGCAAGATGCAATAGATGGTATGAAATACTGTATATACACGAGATGAGTAATGTAGGATATGTAAACATTAAAGTGGCGTTATTTAAAGTGACTAGTGATACCTTTATTAAGTCAATTTATTAAAAAGTGTCCAGTGATTTGGGTCTGTATGTTGGCAGCAGCTTCTCTATGTTAGTGATGGCAGTTTAACAGTCTGAAGGCCTTGAGATAGAAGCTGTTTTTCAGTCTCTCGGTCCCAGCTTTGATGCACATGTAATGACCTCGCCTTCTGGATGATAGCGGGGTGAACAGGCAGTGGCTCGGGTGGTTGTTGTCCTTGATGATCTATTTGGCCTTCCTGTGACATCGGGTGGTGTAGGTGTCCTGAAGGGCACGTAGTTTGCCCCCGGTGAGGCTTTGTGCAGACCTCACTACCCTTTGGAGAGCTTTACGGTTGTGGGCGGAGCAGTTGCCGTACCAGGCGGTGATACAGCTCAACAGGATGCCCTCAACTGTGCATCTTAAAAATTTTGTGAGGGTTTTAGGTGACAAGCCAAATTTCTTCAGCCACCTGAGGTTGAAGAGGCGCTGTTACACCTTCTTCACCACGCTGTCTGTGTGGGTGGACCATTTCAGTTTGTCCGTGATGTGTACGCCGAGGAACTTGAAACATTCCACCTTCTCCACTGCTGTCCCATCGATGTGGATATGGGGATGCTCCCTCTGCTGTTTCCTGAAGTCCACAATCATCACCTTTGTTTTGTTGACGTTTAGTGTGGTTGTTTTCCTGGCACCACACTCAAGAGTGCCCTCACCTCCTCCCTGTAGGCTGTCTGTTGGTATTCAAGCCCACTACTGTTATGTCGTCTGGAAACTTGATGATTGAGTTGGAGGTGTGCATAGCCACGCAGTCATGGGTGAACAGGGAGTACAGGAGGGGGCTGAGCACGCACCCTTGTGGGGCGCCAGTGTTGAGGATCAGCGAAGTGGAGATGTTTCCTACCTTCACCACCTGGGGGCTGCCCGTCAGAAAGTCCAGGATCCAATTGCACAGGGCAGGGTTGAGACCCATAGCCTTAAGTTAATGATGAGCTTGGAGGGTACTACGGTGTTGAATGCTGAGCTGTAGTCAATGAACAGCATTCTTACGTAGGTATTCCTCTTGTCCACATTGGATCGGGCAGTGTGATGACGATTGCATCTTCTGTGGACCTGTTGGGGCGGTATGTAAAATGAAGTGGGTCTAGGGTGGCAGGTAAGGTGATATGATCCTTGACTAGTCTCTCAGAGCACTTCATGATGACAGAAGTGAGTGCTACAGAGCAATAGTCATTTAGTTCAGGTATCTTTGCCTTCTTTGGAACAGGAACAATGGTGGCCATCTTGAATTTAGCGACACCAGACTTGGATAGTGACTGATTGAATATGTCCGTAAAACACGCTAGTCCGCCCACGCATTCTCTGATGACGCGGCTAGGGATGCCGTCTGGGCCAGCAGCCTTGCAAAGGTTAACACGTTTAAATGTCTTACTCACGTCGGCCACAGAGGAGGAGAGGGAGGGGCCCACAGTCCTTGGTAGCGGGCCACATCAGTGGAACTGTATTATCTTCAAAGCAGGCAAAGGTGTTTAGCTTGTCTGAAAGCAAGACATCGGTGTCCGTGATGTGGCTGGTTTTCTTTTTGTAGTCTGTAATTCCCTGTAGTCCCTGCCACATTTGTCTCGTGTCTGGGCCGTTGAATTGCGACTCCATTTTGTCTCTATACCAACATTTCGCTTGTTTGATTGCCTTAGAGGAAATAACTGCACGGTTTATAGTCGGCCATATTCCCCAACCTCTCTCCATGGTTGAATGCGGTGGTTCGCGCTTTCAGTTTTGCGCAAATGCCGCCGTCTATCCACGGTTTCTGGTTGGGGTAGGTTTTAATAGTCACAGTGGGTACAACATCTCATTCAACCAGAAGTTAGAGTAGCAGTGGTCCAGTGTTTGGCTTGAGCTAGTACCACAGTCAATGTGCTGGTAGAATTTAGGTAGCCTTCTTCTCAAATTAGCTAATTAGCACAGGTGGTCGGCTCGTCTTCCATCTGTTGTCCATAAACAAGTGCTGTAACATGGAGATATGGCCGTGTGGGAACACTAACCCTAACCGTTTTAAGGTGTGTATCAATTTAATTTCTTACTGAAAGGAAAGATAAGATCCTTATGCTTCCAAAACCGTACATGCATGCGATGCATATTAATGTTCAGACAGTGTCAGGGGATCTTAACAATACTGCCCCTTACAGAAGACGCCTTTGTCCAATGACTTAATGTGTAATGTAATGGAACGGAGTCATGATTAGGGCTGTTGTGGTCACAGAATTGTCAGCCAGTGATTGTTAAGCAAATAACTGGTCAGTCTCACGGTAATTGACCGTTAATTAACAAACATATTTAGCATCTCCTAGCTTCCACACATAGCCTACAAGTCATTTTAAAACAGCCTAATAAATCCATTTTAAAAAATCCAATAAATCCATGTAATATAGCCTACACCTTCCCAATAAATCCATTATTTATTATAGACAGGTCTAAAGAAGATAAAGAAAATGTAGTCTATTTCAGAAGAAAAGAACAGCATACTCTGAGTTATCCTTACGTGGCTATGCCAAATGGCTGTGGGCTGCACTAGTTCATTTAGCAGACAAGATTTTTTTTACGAGGTATGCAACTATGATTTGAAAAAGGTCGCCAAAAAAAGGCATTAAAAAAGGCATTGTTTCATGTGCTTGGCATCATTCATAAGTGATAATATATCATTCACAAGTGAAAGGCTAATATTGTCACCCATTAGACTATTCTTGACTTAAATCTGGTCTTTACATATACTAAATAACGTGTGACATTTGTTTCAATTTAGAATGGACCATTATCATGCACCTGTATCTAAACTGGGGCACTTAAATAGCAAATGGAGGGCGCTTTTCCCCACGGTTTATTGTCATGCCAGCCAGGTAGGCTATACTCCTGTTTTAAATATGAGCAATTTGCTTAATATTAGGAATGTTGAGAAATAAATATAGTAGGCAAGGTCTTTTTATTAGCGGCCATCACTATGTTTTCTTCCGCAATTGCATAGCCTATAGAAATGTTGCGCCAAATGAGCTCATGGGCTCTCATGAAGTGTTTGATTACATTTTCTATTACATTTGCATTGATGTCAGATTGATTAGAGGGACAATAGCGTGCTGAGTCCCAGGCAGTTAGCAAGTTTGGTAGGCTACTAATGACAAATCAGCAGCATCAGAGCTTGGAGAAGCCTAATTGCCGTGACTAAACGGTCATGTGGAATTTGACTGCCTTTATGACTCATGACTGCCGGTGTGGAGGTAATACGGTCACCGCAACAGCCCTAGTCATGATCAAGTGTTTATATGCTCAGTGTCTCTCGGTCTGTGTGGGTACTGACCTGAAGTGGTTGACCACACTGGTCATGCTGAGAAAGGACAGGACAAAGGAGCCGGGCCGGCGGTCACTCTCTCTGATGAGGTAGCTGCCGGGGGTCCTGGCCTGCCGCAACCGCTCCTCAGCAATGGTCCGGTCCAGCTTCCCATGGTACCACCTGACACACAGACAGGGAGGGAAAGCTACAGTCAGCCTCGGGTGACTAGACCTGCATTTACATTATGTTGGACTCAGTGTTGTTTTTTCTCTCGGGAAAACGTTGTCAACACGAAGGCTATGTGCTCTATTTAGCGTACCATCAGAGGATTCCAGGAGGGAGTGACATATGCACAGTAACACACAAACAAGGTCTTCATGTAGGCTTGTTACACGGCGAGACATTATTCAAACATACTTCAGCCTAATAGCCGTGCAAGTTCAAATTTGGTTCACATTGTAAACACTATGAATAATTAAAATCACTGAATTGATGAATAAATATGTTGGGGTCATAAATAAATTAGCCTACTTACCTCATTCACCCAAACACCCACTCCCTTGTTCACCCATTATCTTAGGCTACTCCATTCAGTCACATTAACTCTTTCACTACTCGACCATTCACTAGTTCTCAAATCAACCACTCAGTTTGTCACACCCGTTCTCTCACATGCATAGACTCAATGGAGTCACATACTCAATGAACATTCAACTTGTTTGTTCATTCATTCATTCAAGCTGCAATATGTAACTTTCTAGGTGACCTGGCCAAATTCGCATAGAAATGTGAGTTATAGATCTGTCATGCTCATTGAAAGCGAGTCTAAGGAGCAGTGAATCTGTTGTATGTGCAATATTTCTATGCTTCCCGGTCTTAAGTTTTGTTTGAGTCTTACTTTTGGGTTTTGTACACCAGCTTCAAACAGCTGAAAATACAATATTTTTGGATATGTAAAAAACACCAAATTCACAGCGGTTTAGATGGTACAACGATTCTCTACACTATACTGAAATTAGGCAAACTATTCTAATTTTAGCAACCAGGAAATGGCGGAGCGATTTCGGCATAGTGCATATTTAACACTCATTCATAATAATACACCGATTTTTTAGGACAGATTCAAATAGCCTATTGCAAAAAAATTACGCTGTAGTCCTAGTAGGCTGGGTCTTGACTGGGAGTGCGGTGGGCTTGACTTTAAATTAAATAAAAACTGCAGGTGTGAGCAAAACATTACATTGATATCTTCTGAAATATTAAGCCAGTAAGAAACCGCACTAAGATTTTACCCTCTAGAATACCTAGAGAGCAGTCACTCTAAAACAGGCGAGATGAGAGTGGAACGGAGCGCAAATGCTAAAATCTTTTAAGGCTTCCGCCTCACCATTAAAACCAGGCTGATTTTTTAATTAAACAGTAGCTTTTCAAACAACACTGGTTAAAATTTTAGCAGGTTACTGACTTGACACTCCTGGCAGATGGGGGGGAAGAAAATGTACACGCTGGCCCAGATTTGAGCTAGCGACCTCAGAACAGGGGGCCTGGGGAGGCGAGATACATGAGGTGCTGCAGTAGCTCTTTTCACACAGGACGTTAAGGGCTCCCATCTGGCTTAGAAGAGCAAGGGTCTGCACTTGTAAAAAAAAATAATGAGAATGTGAAGTCTGTGGTGTGGAGGCAGGCGTGCTGTGAAGGAGGAAATGGGCCAGTGGAGCTCCTGGGAGGGGGTTAGGGGACTGGCTAAAGGATTTGTGTGATGGAGAGAGTATTGAGGAGGACAGACGTGAGAAGTGAGTGTGTGATTGAGAGAAGCGCTAAGGAGTAGGGCCTATGACTTAAGGAATGATTGAGAGCAGTGAGTGCAAGTGTGTCTGTGTGTGGACTACGCTTAATATGTAGCTTACGGGTGGAGTGCATGTGAATAAACTAGGTGTGTGAAGTGAGAATAGGCTAATGGTGTACACGTGACATCCAAGCCAGGGCCATTTCAAAGCAGTTTTCAGCAGTAGGCTTATGTGAGGGGTTAAGGTCCAGAGTGTAGTAGCTATAAGAGAAGATGAGAGGTCAATCAGTGGCTGTCAGAGTGATGGTGTTAGTGAAATAGATATGCCGGTCAGGATGTGGTTCAATTCCATGTCAATCAAGGAAGTTGACATTTAAAACATTGAACATTTTTCCCACAACTACTGATGGCAGGGCCGGCTCCCAGTTACTGATATACAAAGCAGACATCCCGGTGGCATAGGCCTTAATGGGCAAGGGGTTGGCGGAGGGCACAGGTGGAAGGGGGCCTCTCCTCCCACCTTCTCAGTCCTCAGCCATATCTGTCAGCATGGACAAAACATGAGACGGACTATAGTACAGTGGAGTGCCTCGCATACAAACCAGGTTGGCCAGAACCAACAGTGTTGCTGCTGAATTGGAGGTTCAGGTTTTCCTGGAGCTCAGGCTCATTAACTTATTATGGCTGGGTGGCAGTATTAAGTAGCTTGGATGAAGAAGATACCCAGCCTCTGGGCCTGCTACTCAGGCCCAGAGGCTAAGATATGCATATTATTAGTAGATATGGATAGAAACCACTCTGAAGTTTCTAAAACTGTTTGAATGATGTCTGTGAGTATAACAGAACTTATATGGCAGGCAGAAACCTGAGAAAAAAAAATCCAACCAGGAAGTGGGAAATCTGAGGTTTGTAGTTTTTCAAGTCTTGGCCTATCCAATATACAGTGTCTGTGGGGTCATATTGCACTTCCTAAGGCTTCCACTAGATGTCAATAGTCTTTAGAACCTTGTTTGAGGCTTCTACTGTGAAGTGGAGGGGAATAAGAGCTGATTGGCATGAAGGCGCGAACAAAAAGGAGGTAGATCAGAACTGTCTATAGCTGTTGGTCACTATGGTGTCTGATAGAGGATGTGTGAGTCTAGCTGAGTCTGGCTGTGAACGTTTCTTGGCTCATACTGTATTCTTGCAAATATTCAAAAAGTGCAACTCCTGCAGATGTGATTTTACTGAATAATTTGCGATGTTTGTCATATTTAATTGCACCACCCGTCATAAGTGTTCCAACCCCACCATGTCAGAAAACACTAGTGTGAGCAAGTTAATGAATTGCAGTGAGATGAGTGCATAAACACTTTTTCCATTTCCGATACTTAAAATTCTAAACGTCTATAAATATTCCACCGACCTATGTGTATATCCCTAACCAGCTAAAAGTTACTCAACAAGCTACTGCACACCATAACTTTAAAACCAACAAAAACATGGCAACCAAACAACATGTCTTATCAACATTAAAAGAAGTTGTTGAAGGCTACGAGCAACGCAGTCCTCACTAATGTACGAGCTTATTTTCAATAGGCCTGTGTGTACGATAGAACATTTTGGAGGATGGGTGGAGGGGTTAGTCAGGGTGTTGTGATATGTGCAGTATGACCATAACCCATGACAGCAGCGATAGGCCACGCTGGTTTTATCAGTCTGAGGAATGCCTTGTCGTGTCGGTGCATGAACCGTGAGCAGCAGTGACGCTCTATTCTGCTCTGCTACTAGTTTAATAACCCTCAAGCACTACTCTGTAATAAGGATGCTCCCTCTGTATCCTGCATACTGTGCCGTGTGCACTTCAAAAGAGCAACAACTGAAACTTGTCAACAATAAAACTGATTGGTCATGCTGCAAAAAAACATTTCATTCAATAGGCTAGTTAAAAACCAAAGCAAACTTCTGCGCAAACATACAATGCAGACATGATCTGACATCAGTTTGTTAAAATAGAGACCTAACGCAATGTTAAATCTTAGCAATGGCAGTAGCGTTATAGGTTCCCCAAAAAATTGTGCCATTTTCACAACAGGAATTATGGGTGAAGTAGTGCGAAAGAGCTGGGTTTTGTTGAATAAACAACTTGTGGGTGTGTCTGGAGCCCCTCACTGGCCAATCAGAATGTGCTCCATGGCTAAATATGTGGTTGCTTCAAGTTGTGTATTTACAGTCTTTAACCTCTCTAGGGTAGGGGGCAGTATTTTCACATCCGGATAAAAAAAACGTACCCGATTTAATCTGGTTATTACTACTGCCCAGAAACTAGAATATGCATATAATTGTTTGATTTGGATAGAAAACACCCTAAAGTTTCTAAAACTGTTTGAATGGTGTCTGTGAGTATAACAGAACTCATATGGCAGGCAAAAACCTGAGAAGATTCTGTACAGGAAGTGCCCTCTCTGACCATTTCTTGGCCTTCTACACTCTCTTTATTGAAAACAAAGGATCTCTGCTGTAACGTGACACTTTGAGGCTCCCATAGGCTCCCAAAAGGCGCCAGAACGTTGAATGATGACTTTGCAGCCCATGGCTGAAAAACAGTAGCGCATGGTAAGTGGTCGATCTCAGAACAATGAGACGGGTGCGCGCGTGCACGTGAAGAGTCCATTTTAGATTGAGTCTTTGAACGGAAAGGACGTCTCCCGGTCGGAATATTATCGCTTTTTTACGAGAAAAATCGCATAAAAATTGATTTTAAACAGCGTTTGACATGCTTCGAAGTACGGTAATGGAATATTTTGAAATTTTCTGGCACGATACGCATCCGCGCATCACCATTCGGATAGTGTCTTGAACGCAAGAACAAAACAGAGGATATTTGAACATAACTATGGATTATTTTGAACCAACACAACATTTGTGGATGAAGTAGAAGTCCTGGGAGTGCATTCTGACGAAGAACAGCAAAGGTAATGCAATTTTTCTTATAGTAAATCTGAGTTTGGTGAGTGCCAAACTTGGTGGGTGTCAAAATAGCTAGCCCGTGATGGCGAGCTATCTACTCAGAATATTGCAAAATGTGCTTTTGCCGAAAAGCTATTTTAAAATCGGACATCGCGATTGCATAAAGGAGTTCTGTATCTATAATTCTTAAAATAATTGTTATGTTTTTTGTGAACGTTTATTGTGAGTAATTTAGTAAATTCACCGGAAGTTTGCGGGGGGTATGCTAGTTCTGAACGTCACATGCTAATGTAAAAAGCTGGTTTTTGATATAAGTATGAACTTGATTTAACAAAACATGCATGTATTGTATAACATAATGTCCTAGGAGTGTCATCTGATGAAGATCATTAAAGGTTAGTGCTGCATTTAGCTGTGGTTTTGGTTTTTGTGACATTATATGCTAGCTTGAAAAATGGGTGTCTGATTATTTCTGGCTGGGTACTCTCCTGACAATCTAATGTTTTGCTTTCGTTGTAAAGCCTTTTTGAAATCGGATAGTGTGGTTAGATTAACAAGAGTCTTGTCTTTAAAATGGTGTAAAATAGTTATATGTTTGAGAAATTGAAGTAATAGCATTTCTAAGGTATTTCAATATCGCGCCACAGGATTCCACTGGCTGTTGAGTAGGTGGGACGATTTCGTCCCACATACTCTAGAAAGGTTAATGTAGTGTGCTGTCATCAACTCCAAATATAATTTTAGTCCGTTATGGCCTAGTTGGTTAAATACCCTACCCCATTTTTGCTAAATATTTTGTTTGCAGTCAACACTGTTCTAATTGCATTGCTTCAATATGGAAATACATTGGTAAACATAGGCTACAACAATCACACTAATATATACACACGTACGTAGGTACGTGCGATGTATGTATGCATGCATGCATGCATGCATGCATGTATGTATGTACACACACACACAAGTCGGAAGTTTACATACACTTAGGTTGGAGTCATCAAAACTCGTTTTTCAACCACTCCACAAATTTCTTGTTAACAAACTATGGTTTTGGCAAGTTGGTTAGGACATCTACTTTGTGCATGACACGTAATTTTTCCAACAATTGTTTACAGACAGATTATTTCACTGTATCACAATTCCAGTGGGTCAGAAGTTTACATACACTAAGTTGACTGTGCCTTTACAGCTTGGAAAATTCCAGAAATTTGTGTCATGGCTTTAGAAGCTTCTGATAGGCTAATTGACATCATTTGAGTCAATTGGAGGTGTACCTGTGGATGTATTTCAAGGCCTACCTTCAAACTCAGTGCCTCTTTGCTTGACATCATGGGAAAATCAAAAGAAATCAGCCAAGACCTCAGATGAAAAAGTTGTAGACCTTCACAAGTCTGGTTCATCCTTGGGAGCAATTTTCAAACGCCTGAAGGTACCACGTTCATCAGTACAAACAATAGTACACAAGTATGAACACCATGGGACCACGCAGCCGTCATATCGCTCAGGAAGGAGACGTGTTCTGTCTCCTAGAGATGAACGTACTTTGGTGCGAAAAGTGCAAATCAATCCCAGAACAACAGCAAAGGACCTTGTGAAAATGCTGGAGGAAACAGGTACAAAACTATCTATATCCACACTAAAACGAGTCCTATAATCGACATAACCTGAAAGGCCACTCAGCAAGGAAGATGCCACTGCTCCAAAACCGCCATAAAAAAGCCAGACTACGGTTTGCAACTGCACATGGGGACAAAGATCGTACTTTTTGGAGAAATGTCCTCTGGTCTGATGAAACAAAAATAGAACTGTTTGGTCATAATGACCATCGTTATGTTTGGAGGAAAAAGGGGGAAGCTTGCAAGCCGAAGAACACCATTCCAACAGTGAAGCACGGGGGTGGCAGCATCATGTTGTGGGGGTGTTTTGCTGCAGGAGGGACTGGTGCACTTCACAAAATAGATTGCATCACGAGGAATGGAAAATTATGTGTATATATTGAAGCAACTTCAAGACAGCCAGGAAGTTAAAGCTTGGTCGCAAATGGGTCTTCGAAATGAATAATGACCCCATGCATACTTCCAAAGTTGTGGCAAAATGGCTTATGGACAACAAAGTCAAGGTATTGGAGTGGCCATCACAAAGCCCTGACCTCAATTCTATAGAAAACTTGTGGGCAGAACTGAAAAAGCATTTGCGAGGAAGGAGGCCAACAAACCTGACTCGGTTACACCAGCTCTGTCAGGAGGAATGGGCCAAAATTCACCATGACAGAAGGCAACCGAGACACAATCACTACAACAACATGAGAGAAGAGGGCCTCCATTTTTCAATCAGTGTAGATGAATGAGGGTAAATGGGCAAGACAGGATTTAAGTGCCTTTGAACATGGCATGATAGTAGGTGCAAGCGCACCGGCTTGTGTGTGTCAAAACTGCAACGCTGAGTTTCACGCTCAGCAGTTTACCGTCTGTATCAAGAACAGTCCACCACCCAAATGACATCCAGCCAACTTGACAACTGTGGGAAGCATTGAAGTCAACATTGGCCAGCATCCTGTGGAACACTTGACACCTTGTAGTCCTCGCCACGACAAATAAAGGCAGTTCTGAGGGCAAAAAGTGGGGCGCAACTCAATATTAGGAAGGTGTTCTTAATGTTCTGTACACACAAAAATAAGTTTGGACTCCTACTTAAGGGTTTTTATTTTTACTATTTTCTACATTGTAGAATAAAAGTGAAGACTTTAAAACTACGAAATAACACAAATGGAATCATGTAGTAACCAAAAACTGTTCAGCAAATCAAAACATTTTATATTTGAGATTCTTCAAAGTAGCCACCCTTTTGCCTAGATGACAGCTTTGCACACTCTTGGCATTCTCTCAACCAGCTTCATGAGGTGATCACCTGGAATGCATTTAAATTAACAGATGTGCAATGTTAAGTCAATTTGTGAAATTTCTTTCCTTCTTAATGCTTTTGTTTATTATTAATGGCAAGGAAAGCTCAAATAAGCAAAGAAAATGACTGTCCATCATTAATTTAAGACATGAAGGTCAGTCAATCTGGAAATTTCAATAAAGTTTCTTCAAGTGCAGTCACAAAAACCATCAAGAGCTATGATGAAACTGGCTATCATGAGGACCGCCACAGGAAAGACCCAGAGTTACTTACCTCTGCTACAGATAAGTTCTTCAGAGTTAACTGCACATCAGATTGCAGCCCGAATACATGCTTCAGAGATCAAGTAACAGACATCAACATCAACTGTTCAGAGGAGAGCGTAAAAATCAGTTAAAAAAAAGGCATTCATGTTCGAATTGCTGCAAAGAAATCACTAAAGGACACCAATAAGAAGAAGAGACTTGCATGGGCCAAGAAACACGAGCAATGGACAGTAGACCGGTGGAAATCTGTCCTTTGGTCTGATGAGTCCAAATTTGATATTTTGGGTTCCAACCGCTGTGTCTTTGTGAGACGCAGAGTAGGTGAACGGATGATCTCTGCATGTGGTTCCCACCATGAAGCATGGAACTGGTGGTGTGATGGTGCTTTGCTGGTGACACGGTCAGTGATTTATTTAGAATTCCAGGCACATTTAACCAGCATGGCTACCACAGCATTCTGCAGCTATACGCCATCTCATCTGGTTTGCGCTTACTGGGACTATTATTTGTTTTTCAACACGACAATAACCCAAAACACACGTCCAGGCTGTGTAAGGGCTATTTGACCAAGGAGAGTGATGGAGTGCTGCATCAGATGACCTGGCCTCCACAATCACCCGACAACCCAAATGAGATGGTTTGGGAAGAGTTGGACAGCAGAGTGAAGGAAAAGCAGCCAACAAGTGCTCAGCATATGTGGGAAATCCTTCAAGACTATTGGAAAAGCATTCCGCGTGAAGCTATTTGAGAGAATGCCAAGTGTGTGCAAAGCTGTCAAGGCAAAGGGTGGCTACTTTGAAGAATTTCAAATATAAAATATATTGATCTGTTTAACACTGTTTTGGTTACTACATCATTCCATAAGTTTTATTTTATAGTTTTGATGTCTTCACTATTATTCTATAATGTAGAAAATAGTACAAAATTGAAGAAAAACCCTTCAATGAGCAGGTGTCCAAACTTTTGACTGATACTGTATATGGATTATTTATAAAGCCAGGCACATTTAATAGTTAATTAGGTCTACAATCAATAGCGTAACCTGTTAGGGCTAGGGGGCAGTATTGACACAGCCGGATAAAAAACGTACCCGATTTAATCTGGTTACTACTCCTGCCCAGTAACTAGAATATGCATATAATTATTGGCTTTGGATAGAAAACACACTAAAGTTTCTAACTGTTTGAATGGTGTCTGAGTATAACAGAACTCATATGGCAGGCCAAAACCTGAGAAGATTCCATGCAGGAAGTGGCCTGTCTGACAAGGTGTGTTTCATCTTGGCTCTTTTTATTGAAGACTGAGGATCTTTGCAATAACGTGACACTTCTTACGGCTCCCATAGGCTCTCAGAGCCCGGGAAAAAGCTGAAGGATATCGAGGCAGGCTCTGGCTGAAACACTTTATCGCTTTTGGCAAGTGGCCGATCAGAGTACTATGGGCTTAGGCGCGTGCCCGAGTTGACCGAATGCTTTCTTTTCTTTCGTCTGTTTACCTAAACGCAGATTCCCGGTCGGAATATTATCGCTTTTTTATGAGAAAAATGGCATAAAAATTGATTTTAAACAGCGGTTGACATGCTTCGAAGTACGGTAATGGAATATTTACAATTTTTTTGTCACGAATTGCACCATGCGCGTCACCCTTATTTACCCTTTCGGATAGTGTCTTGAACGCACGAACAAAACTCTGCTGTTTGGATATAACAATGGATTATTTTGGACCAAACCAACATTTGTTATTGAAGTAGAAGTCCTGGGAGTGCATTCTGACGAAGACAGCAAAGGTAATAACATTTTTCTTATAGTAAATCTGACTTTGATGAGTGCTAAACTTGCTGGGTGTCTAAATAGCTAGCCCAGACATATCGAGTGCATAGAGGAGTTCTGTATCTATAATTCTTAAAATAATTGTTATGTTTTTTGTGAACGTTTATCGTGAGTAATTTAGTAAATTCACCGGCAGTGTTCGGTGGGAATGCTAGTCACATGCTAATGTAAAAAGCTGGTTTTTGATATAAATATTAACTTGATTGAACAAAACATGCATGTATTGTATAACATAATGTCCTAGGGTTGTCATCTGATGAAGATCATCAAAGGCTAGTGCTACATTTAGCTGTGGTTTGGGTTTATGTGACATTATATGCTAGTTTGAAAAATGGGTGTCTGATTATTTCTGGCTGGGTACTCTGCTGACATAATCTAATGTTTTGCTTTCGTTGTAAAGCCTTTTTGAAATCGGACAGTGTGGTTAGATTAACGAGAGTCTTATCTTTAAAATGGTGTAAAATAGTCATATTTTTTAAAAATTTAAGGTTTTGCATTTCTAAGGTATTTGAATAACGCGCCACGGGATTACACTGGCTGTTGAGTAGGTCTAGCCCATAGAGGTTAAGTTGATGTTCCCCATCTCCTCAATTTTCTTAGACAAATAGGGTAAGGCAAGGGCTGGCTCCTCGCCTTCGCTGCTGCTGCCTCCACCGCATTGTTCTCAATCCCAATATTCTGGTTAACTTTGCTATTATACACACAGCAACATGGGGAAAGGCACCAATTCCACGGCACACTGAAGACTACATTTCAGAACCGCAGACTGTGACCATAACCAACACGGGAGAAAGCACATTTGTTTTACATTTATTTTGGGTGGATTTATTAGAGTTGCACCATTATTTGTAGATAATATACACAATATTCAGTATTACATCTTAAGAGTGAAAAATGTGCCATTCCGCAATGGATTAGTCAGACAGTTGTCTTGTGCACCATAAAAAAAACTAGAATTGCAACTGCCCGACTAAAGAAATCTTGGTCCACCAACAGCCTATCGACCAAACGACTACATGTGGTCAGCCCTAGAAACATTGTGATTGTGTGATTTCTCTACAGATGGATTTACATTACACACTGAATGGTATTTTCTATATGTAAAAATGGCCACTTAGAAGCAACAGGTTTAGAAATCAGCTTTTCACAGCTTGAGCGGCAACTTCGACCCCGAAATGGTTTGAACACAAGCCAAAAGCCTATATACCATGTACTGCCCCCCCCCCCCTTTGGCAGGCTCCTCCTGAGATGACGCAGAAATGCTTCTGTGTTTTTTGAGTATTCAGGACGTGACCTCTGGTTAGACCTGGACGGCTGGCGAGCAGGGATGGAGGGAGAGCGCGGGACCGAGACCTCTCGATTTGCAAGGGCTACGTCTCTAGGGTTTAGAGGGCACTTGGCTTGTTGTTGCTTGAATGAGGACAGACTTATTCTCTCGCTCACTAGTTCTCCATTGTGCATTTCCCTCTGCTGTTTTTCCCTCCCTCCGCCATGCGAAAACATCTCCGAAGTCATCCAGTCACTGCTCATCAGCGTCAACAAGTAATGAAACTGCACCAACACTTTACATTAGCAATATGCCTCGGCGGAGCAGCCAGCTGTCAGAGGGGAAACGGAGCTCATCATGTCTTCTCTGCACGGATATGACTGTCCTCTGTCACTAACAATGTTCCATATTTAAATGTATATTCCACTTCAATCAATGTTTTTTCCTCAGGGTGGTCATGAATTTGAGTCTTAATTGTTTTACTTAGAGGAATCAAGCAAAACCTGAAGTTTTTCATGTGCAATTAAAAAAAAAAAAAAAAGATATTTTTGGCCATATTCAAATAGCCCTAAATTGGAGATAAATATTAGGACAAGCTTCATTAACACTGGCCTACAAAAACTCCACAAAGGAGCATCTAGTTGTAACTACAGGAGGAAAACATTGGGGACACATTTCTACACCATTATATGCACACACAGACAGACACACATGCTTTTTAATCTTTATCAATGGATCCAATTAATATGGACTCAATCAACACGTCTATGAATGTAAACTAAAAATCAAAGCAATAACTCACCCAAACACAGCTCCAAACAAAAGCAAAGCCTTACGAAAATATATTTAAGGAAAAAAGGTATGGGTAATTCCAAAAACCCAACTGTCTTGGAGAGATTAATAAACAGAGAGAGATAAAGAGATAGAACATGCAACTCCTATGTATCCTGTCCTACCAGCCTGTTAAGAGAGTAAAAGGAGCGCGAGGAGGGCTGGCTGGCTAGGTGCCCCACTTACGCCGAATTGGCTCTCTGCTGCATCTCGTCGTTTGTCCCGCTCTCTCACAAGGTGTGCCCGCTCCACTGATGCTACTTATTCTGCTGCTGAGGAGAACGTTGAGTCGGAGTGACTAGGGTCTGAATGCTCTGGCACGGAAAGCAACGCAAACACAACTCTAAATCCGTCTGTGCCATGATGCTATAAACCTGCTGTCCCGATAAAGTCAGTCCGGACTCTAGGGTTAGTGAGCAGCAACCGAAGGGGGCTGCTGGACTGGACCAGACCTCACATATGCTGGAAGCCTTGCTAAGCGATTTGAAAATATTCTGATACGTTGTCCAGTTTTGTTATCGTCCAGAAGGTTTGAGGGAAAGTTTTTTTTCTTACAGGATGAGGAGGTTGAGTCAGTCTGCATCTTAAAGCCAAGCAGAAAGAAATGTCTCTTTCCCTCTCTCTGGAGTCTAAAATAAAGCCACGCATCATGATCACGCAGCCGATTGGCTTAAGGAGAAGTGGGGCAGTGTAGGTAGGGAGTGAGGTTGGAAAGCAACACCACACCAGGGCTTGACATCCAGGTAAATTTGCCAGTGGCACACTGGGCCTGTGCCAACAATGCGACTGGCCAGAATGAAAATACTGGCCCAAGAAAGCTGATGACGCACACATAATTTCAATGCATCTTTTTGCAGGCTGAGCAAGTAGCCCATAGACTATAATGACCTAGCCTCCATTCTCAAATAATAACATTTTAACTTGACAATATTACAATTTACATTGGTGGTGCAAAGGTTTTATTTCCCCCCCCCTCAAACAATCTAAAAAAGGGTGTTATTGTTAGCGATTTTCACCAAATCAGCAGTCTAGATTTTAGGACCCTATAAAGTCAATTTTTCCGGTTTTGATTTTCCAGGTTTCCGAGTTTCTCGTTTTTTCAAGTTCACTCTTAGTCACACTTTTTGTGTGTGTGTGTGTGTGTGTGTGTGTGTATATACACACACACAAAAAGTGTGACTAAGAGTGAACTTGAATATATATATTTTTTTTTAAATACACATTTTATGTTCTAAGTCCACAACAATACTTACACCACATCAGGAAACCACTTATCAGTTCTGAAAAAAATTGCCCTTTAATTTGCGCACTTACCAAGAGACAATTGGGATTGGCAAGCAGCATTTCTGTACAATGTACAGCGTAGGCTAAATGTGATGGCAGTTTGCAAAACAAATTGATACAAATCCACATGATATCACTCTGGTAGGCCTACTTTGCAGTTAACATTTAAAATTGTTAAGGTTTTTAGGGAAAGCCTATAAAAGGTTTCATTCAAACGGCGCATGATGACTTAAGACTAAACATTTAGAATACCGATTGTTGTCTTAGCATTTACTGGTAGATACGTTTAAATGCATTTCCTACCTACCGCTGTCATACTTCATTCCGTGAGCTCTTTCATGCAACAACCAGTTGAGAGCTGCACGCTCTTGCTGCCTGACAGATTATTCCTCTCAAACTAGGGTGTGCGCGCATGTGATAAATAATCTACATAATGAACAGCTTTGGGAATTCATTTTTTATTTTTTTTTTATAAATTATATAGCCCAGATTTAAAATAGCATTATTATTATTATATTTTTTTTCACTGGCCCAAGCGGGCCACTGATGTGGATGATTGACTAGCCCAGAGGGATTCCAAAACCTCCACTGGCACGATGGGCAGCCCTGTATGTCGAGCCCTGAGCATGCTGCCATAACCTCTGGTTGGCTTCTGTGGGGGTCTTACATACAATCACATGTCACCTGTAACTATCTGTGTGTGTGGTTCAAGACACACTCACCCTGAAATTCCATATTGGTTACAAACTCCAGGATTATTTTGGTAAATGTAAAAAAAAAAACACCACAGCTTCAAGTGTAAACACTACATGGGTTTATGTACCAACCGGATCATTATGCAAATTCTGATCTGGGTATTTCCATCTAAAATGACCGATGTGCACCAACATGAGAAGTTTATAGGAACATGTCACATTGAGTGTCAAATGAAAGCTAAGAGTCTATACTCTTTAGAAATTAAGGCATATACATTTTTCAATCACTTCACATACAAAACATTTGGAATAAGCAAAGGCTTGATTACTGCTCTATTTTTCTTAACAGATGGAGTGTCACAGCTTGTTACCCTCAGTCAGGGAGTGAGTGACAGCACACAAGGACTAGCTTGACACACACAGATGGAGGGCTAAGGGCATCATCCAAGACTTTAGAGCCCAGTCTGAATGTTGCCCCATCTCCATCACAGTGCCCACACGGAGAACAAATCTCCAACCTTATGGTTGCCAATCAGGTTCCCTACAAAGCTACTCAAAGCTTTTGACCCATTTAATCAGAGGGCCATTATGGGAGTTCTGACTGCTTTGCTCCTCCAAAATTACTATCAATCATGTTCCATCGGATTTAACCTGTTAAAC
Source organism: Salmo salar (assembly GCF_965601325.2). Lineage (NCBI taxonomy): Eukaryota > Metazoa > Chordata > Actinopteri > Salmoniformes > Salmonidae > Salmo > Salmo salar. Next base: position 11,198,545 of record NC_138310.1, on the reverse strand, counting down.
TCGGACCCACTTTGATGGAATTTTCTAAACAACGCAGAATATTGTATACTACCCTCAAAGTACATTTCGGTTTCAAAACTACAAGTACTACCAAAACCTGCTTAGTACTTTTAGAAAGTTAAGAACTGCCAATTATCCCTATGTTGGGAATAAGATAACTAGACTTTCAATTAAGATTAAATATATGTCACCAAAGTAATACTTTTTGTTTTGTCAGATATTTTACCAAAATGGTGGTGGTCTAAACAAGTGCAAATTCCCATAGGAACACAGCCATTTTAAAAGCGCAGGACTTGTGCAAAGCCTTCATTTTTCATCTTACATGAATGAAATACACTGAGTGTACATAACATTAAAGAACACCTTCCTAATATGGAGTTCCTCACTCACTTTAGGTTATCCAAAATATATATTTTTTTAAAAACAAAGCAATTATTATTTAATTAATTTAGAATTATATAAAAACCCTTAAGATTTTCTCACAGATCAGATTTGCCCTAACGAAAAATGCCCCTTCGACATTCATTTAGAATCCTCCAATCCTCTAAATCTAAGGTGCATTTTTCATTAGGGGCAAATCTGATCTGTGAGAATATCTAATGGGCTTTTATAGAATTCTAAATTAATTAATAAAATCGGTTTGTTAAAAAAAAAAAAAAAAGACAATATTTTGGAGATTGTTTTCAAATAACCTAAAGTAAGCGAGAAAAGGCCATTCTTGAACATGGGCTGAGACATTTACTAAATTTGTAAATAAAGCCAGTTTGTCATTTAGAATTATTTATTTCTGTTTTTAAAGGGAGAGAAACCAAAAACCCACCGTCGCCTCATGGGTCTCCCGGTCGCGGCCGGCACCGGTATTGAACCAGCATCTGTAGTAACGCAGTTTACACTGCGATGCAGTGTCTTAGACCACTGTGCCACTCAGGAGGCCCCATCCAAAGTTACTGCTGATCAACTGCCTTGCAAAGTATCCATTGTCCTGCTAGTAGCCCATAATGGCACTGTACAACGTGACCGGTCAGGAGTAGGCTGCAGTAAGAGCAAAATAATCCTAACACTTCCACACCCTAATTGTAGTCCAACCAATACCCAAACGGAGATTGAAAGGAAAATCAAAATCAAATTGTTTTATCAAGACCAGTCCCCATGCTTGTCTCAGAGCAGCACGAAACAGTGCTGAAATTGTTGACCACATGCAGGTAGGCTATTGCTTCAAATCATATTCCTTCTAACTTAAATATGATTTTAAATAAATAAAAGACCTACACCACATTACTCAACACTAGTGAGACTCATTTCGCGTACGGTAGGCCTATAGTATATCGAAATATAAAGTTTCAATGACGTGACTCTCCGACAATAATTAGATATTCATTTAAAATCCTCCAAATCTAATTATTGGCAGAGAATCACGTCATTGAATTTGTGTGTGTGTGTGTGTGTGTGTGTGTGTGTGTGTGTGTGTGTGTGTTTGCATATTCATTCAAAATCAAAACTGAAATAGCACATTTACACAAGTATTCAGACCCTTTACTCAGTACAGTTGTTGAAACACCTTTGGCAGTGAAAACAGCCTCGAGTCTTCTTGGGTATGACGCTACAAGCCCGGCACACCTGTATTTTGGAGTTTCTCCCATTCTTCTCTGCAGATCCTCTCAAGCTCTGTCAAGTTGGATGGGGAGAGACGCTGCACAGCTCTTTCAGGTCTCTCCTGATATGTTCGATTGAGTTCAAGTCCAGGCTCTAGCTGGGCCACTCAAGGACATTCATAGACTTGTCCCGAAGCCACTCCTGCGTTGTCTTGGCTGTGTGCTTAGGGTCGTTGTCCTGTTGGAAGGTAGACATTCGCCCCAGTCTGAGGTCCTGAGCAGGTTTTCATCAAGGATCGCTCTGTACTTTGCTCTGTTCATCTTTCCCTCGAGCCAGTCCCTGCCCTTAAAAACATCCCCACAGCATGATGCTGCCACCACGCTTCACCGTAGGGATGGTGCCAGATTTCCTACAGACGTGACGCTTGGCATTCAGGCAAAAGAATGCAATCTTAGTTTCATCAGACCAGAGAATCTTGTTTCTCATAGTCTGAGAGTCCTTTAGGTGCCTTTCGGCAAACTCCAAGCAGCTGTCATGTGCCTTTCACTGGAAGAGTGGCTTCCGTCTGGCCACTACCATAAAGGCCTGATTGGTGGAGTGCAGCAGAAACTGTTGTTCTTCTGGAAGTTTCTCCCTCTCCACAGAGGAACTGGAGCTCTGTCAAAGTGACCGTGTTCTTTGTCGCCTCCCTGATCAAGGCCCTTCTCCCCTGATTTCTCAGTTTGGCCGAGCGACCACCTCTACGAAGAGTCATGGTGGTTCCAAACTTCTTCCATTTAAGAATGGTGGAGGCCAATGTGTTCTTCAGGACCTTCAATGCTGCAGAAATGTTTTGGTACCCTTCCCCCAGATCTGTGCTTCGACACTATCGTGTCTCAGAGTGCTACGGACAATTCCTTCGACCTCATGGCTTGGTTTTTGCTCTGACATGCACTGTCATCTGTGGGTCCTTATATAGACAGGTGTCTGCTATTCCAAATCATGAACAATCAATTTAAATTTACAAAAAAGGGGGACTCCAATGAAAATGTAGTAACGTCAAGGATGACCAATGGAAACAGGATGCACCTGAGCTCAATTTCCAGTCTCATAGCAAAGGGTCTGAAAACATATGTAAATATAGCGGTTGTAACCAAAAAAATATAATAATAATAATTTAAAAAAATAATTAAAAAAAAAAATCAGGCCAAAAGGACAGATTTCTACCGGTCTAATGTCCATTGCTCGTGTTTCTTAGCCCAAGCAAGTCTCTTCTTCACGCAGTCTCCTCTGAACAGCTGATGTTGAGATGTGTAGGTTACCTGAACTCAAGCATTTACTTGGGATGCAATTTCTCAGGCTGGTAACTCTAATGAACATATCCTCTGCAGCAGAGGTAACTCTGGGTCTTCCTTTTCTGTGGCAGTCCTCAGAGCCAGTTTCATCATAGCGCTTGATGATTTTTGCGAAGTTCTTGATATTTTCCGGATTGACTGACCTTCATGTCTTAAAGTAATGATGGACTAACGTTTCTCTTTGTTTATTTGAGCTGTTCTTGCTATAATATGGACTTGGTATTTTACCAATCCACAAATTAATAAAGTGTGCCTCGTCACAAGTTAATTGAAATGCATTCCAGTTGACTACCTCTTGAAGCTGGTTGAGAGAATGCCAAGAGTGTGCAAAGCTGTCAAGGCAAAGGGTGGCTACTTTGAAGAACCTCAAATACATTTAACACTTTTTTTTGTTGAAACGTGATTCCATAGTTGGTCTATCATTCTACTATGTAGAAAAGTAAAAAATAAATTAAAACCCTGGAATGAGTAGGTGTCCAAACTTTTGACTGGTACAGTATATAGATTCATTATGGGGTATTGTGTTAAGGGGGGGACAAAATGTGTTCCATTTTAGGAACAAGGCTGTAAGTTAAAACCGTCTCTCCTTCGCATGGAGTTCATCAGGCTGTTGACTGAGCAAACCCATAGTTTCATTAGCTGTCCGGGTGGCTGGTCTTAGATGATCCCGCAGGAGAAGATGCCGGATTTTGAGGTCTTGGGCTGGCGTGGTTATACGTGGTCTGCGGTTGTGAGGCCGGTTGGACGTACTGCCAAATTCTCTAACAGAATGTTCGAAGTGGCTTATGGTAGATAAAGGAGAATTACATTCTCTAGCACCAGCTCTGGTGGACATTCCTGCAGTCAGCATGCCAATTGCACGCTCCCTCAAAACTTGAGACATCTGTGGTTTTGTGTTGTGTGACAACTGCACATTTTAGAGTGGCCTTTTATTTTCCCCAGCACAAGGTGCACCTGTGTAATGATCATGCCATTTATTCAGCTTCTTGATATGCAACAGCTATCAGGTAGATGCTCACTAACAAGAATGTAAACACATTTATGCAAAACATTTGAGAGAAATACGCTTTTTGGGCATACGGTAGATTTCTGGGATCTTTTGTTTCAGTTCATGAAACATGGGACCAACACTTCACATGTTGCATTTATATATTTTTTCAGTATAGATAAAATCCCAAACTATTGTAGAATGTCTCTGAAGATCCTATGGGGCCACAATGAGCAGCTCAGAAGTCTTGAAAACAGGATGCAGGAGAAAAAGGCAGGGCAGTGTGGGTACTGGAGAGGCATGACAGGACATTGCTTGTCATGCAGAAAATGCTTGGAAACCGTATCACTTACCAATGCACAGAACAGAGCATGTGATCTAATATGAATGTTACCGTTACAAACTAATGCATACATCAATGCAGTAAGACAACAAACTTAATTTAGCAACAACTAAAGAACTGTCAACCAGCATCCAGGCAAAACCAGATAAAGCAGTACACTGCAATACAAGCTGCATTTAGTTTTAGAGTGGCAGCTTGTGGCTTTTCAGTTGTGGCACTGTAGAAATTTCAAATGCTAAGGCCCAGGAAATTAGGCTACATTCTTAATAAGGTTCTCCGAGGCCTACACTAATTCTAATTGTTGGGATTACCAGTCCCCAAATCTTTGCAACGACAGACAATAAAAAAGTGAATTGTTATAAAGGACTGTCTCAACAAATGTGACTGGATCCTCGCGCCGTTAGGAATTCTACTGGCACCACGTGTCAAAAAGGCAATTAGAGTGTGGGTGCTCAATTAGCCCTTCAGCAAGCAACGTTTTCATGACCAACTGCTTAACTGGCAAACTCATTCACACACCCGCTGATCTACAATGCTTTCAGAAAGTATTCACACCCTTGATTTTTTTCTCCACATTCTGAGTTACAGCCTGGATTTAAAATGGATTAAAAAAATATATTTTTCACTGGTTTACACACAAAACCTCAACGTCAAAGCGGAAATGTTTGACATTTTTACAAATGAATTAAAAATGAAAAGCTGAAATGTCTTGTGTGAATAAGTATTCAACCACTTTGTTATTGCAAGCCTAAATAAGATCAGGAGTAAAAATGTGCTTAACTTTTTAAGGTATAGGGGGCAGTATTTTCGATTTCAGATGAAAAGCGTTCCCAGAGTAAACTGCCTAATACTCGGGCCCAGAGTCAAATATTTGCATATTATTAGTAGATTTGGATAGAAAACACTCTGAAGTTATTAAAACTGTTTGAATGATGTCTGTGAGTATAACACAACTCATATGGCAGGCAAGAACCTGAGAAAAATCCAACCAGGAAGAGGGATCTCTGATGCTTGTAGTCTTTTCAAGTCATTGCCTATATAACACAGTGACTTAGGGTTCATTTTGCACTTCCTAAGGCTTCCACTAGATGTCAACAGTCTTTAGAACCTTGTTTCAGGCTTTTGCAGTGAACAGAGAGCGAACAAGGCAGCCAGGAAGTTGGTGACACAGAAAATGACACGAGTTCATTGGTGCACGTTCACATGAGGTAGCTGTGTTCCATAACTTCAATAATATTCCAAAGTCTTGAAAAACGTTATGTTAAAAAAGCCCTAAAGATTGATGCTATACAACGTTTGACATGTTTCTATGAACGTAAATAGAACGTTATTTGCCTTCTGATGAAGATCAAAGGTAAGTGAATATTTATAATGCTATTTATGATTTTAGATGACTCCAAAATGGCGGGTATCTGTATTGCCTGATGTATTTTTCTGAGCGCCGTACTCAGATTATTGCAAAGTGTGCTTTCCCCGTGAAGCTTTTTTGAAATCTGTCACAGCGGTTGCAATAAGGAGATGTTTATCTATAATTCTTTTATCAACGTTTATGATGAGTATTTTTGTAAATTGATGTGCACATTCACCGGAAGTTCTTGTGGGAATACATTTTCTGAACATCAAGCGCCAATGTAAAATGCTGTTTTTGGATATAAATATGAACTTTATCGAGCAAAACATACATGTATTGTATAACATGAAGTCCTATGAGTGCCATCTGATGAAGATCAAAGGTTAGTGAATATTTTAGCTGTACTTTTGGTTTTTGTGATGCATGTCCTTGCTTTGAAAATGGCTGTGTAGTTTTTCTTGTGAAGTTTATGTCCAAACAATCTAATTTTATGCTTTCTCCGTAAAGCCTTTTTGAAATCGGACAATGTGGTTAGATTAACGAGAAGTTTATCTTTAAAATGGTGTAAAATAGTTGATTGTTTGAGAAAATGAAATTGAGATTTTTGCTGCTTTGTATTTCGCGCCATGCTATTTAACTGGCTGTTGAATAGTGTGTCCCGCAGGTGGGACGGTCACGTCCCACCTAGCCCATAGAAGTTAAGAATTACACTTTGGGATGGTGTCTCAATACACCCAGTCACAACAAAGATACAGGTGTGCTTCCTAACGCAGTTGCCTGAGTGGAAGGAAACTGCTCAGCGATTACACCAAGAGGCCAATGGTGACTTTAAAACAGTTACAGAGTTTAACTTCATATGGGCAAGTGGGACGGTAGCGTCCCACCTGGCCAACATCCGGTGAAATTGCAGAGCACGAAATTCAAAAATACCAAATCCAAATATATAACATTCTTGAAAATATGTGTTATACATCAAAATAAAGCTTAACTTCTTGTTAATCCAGCCTCTGTGTCAGATTTGAAAAAGGCTTTACGGCGAAGGCAAACCATGTGATTATCTGAAGACAGCGCCCCGCATACAAACACATGAAAATCATATTTCAACCAGGCAGGTGCGCCACAAAAGTCAGAAATAGCGATATAATTAATGCCTTACCTTTGAAGATCTTCTGTTGGCACTCCAAAATGTCCCAGAAACATCACAAATGGTCCTTTGATTCAGAAATACACCGGTTTTCAACTCACCCAACATGCTTACATAGTATTTAATAAGTTACCTGTAAACTTGGTCCAAACATTTCAAACAACGTTCCTAATCCAACCTCAGGTGCCCTAAAACGTAAGTAATCGATAAAATATAAGACGGAATAAACTGTTTCCAATACCGGATAAAAACAACGTAAAGCGCGCTCCAGTTCACACGCATCAAAACAGTAGAGTCCACCTGGAGTGACACTTACAATGAATAGCACTACTTCATTTCTCAAAAGAACAACATTGAACAATTTCTAAAGACTGATGACATCTAGTGGAAGGCATAGGAACTGCAACCAGGTTCCTAATAATAAGGGTATCCCATAGAAAGCAAATGGAAAATCCTATGACCTCAATTTCTTTTTTCCCTGGATGGTTTGTCCTCTGGGTTTCGCCTGCCATATCAGTTCTGTTATACTCACAGACATTATTTTAACAGTTTTAGAAACTTTAGGGTGTTTTCTATCCAAATCTACCAATTATATGCACATCCTAGCTTCTGGGCGTGAGTAACAGGCAGTTTACTTTGGGAACGCTTTTCATCCGGAGGTCAAAATACTGCCCCCTACCCAAGAGATGTTAATTGCTGTGATAGGAGAAAACTGAGGATTGTCGTGTCTTTGCCGGATTAACCTCTCTGGGCTAGGCGGGACGAATTCGTCCCAGCTACGCAACAGCCAGTTGAATCCCGTGGCGCGATTTTCAAATACCTTAGAAATGCTATTACTTCAATTTCTCAAACATATGACTATTTTACAGCATTTTAAAGACAAGACTCTCGTTAATCTAACCACACTGTCCGATTTCAAAAAGGCTTTACAACGAAAGCAAAACATTAGATTATGTCAGCAGAGTACCCAGCCAGAAATAATCAGACACCCATTTTTCAAGCTAGCATATAATGTCACATAAACCCAGAAGACAGCTAAATGCAGCACTAACCTTTGATGATCTTCATCAGATGACAATCCTAGGACATTATGTTATACAATACATGCATGTTTTGTTCAATCAAGTTCATATTTATATCAAAAACCAGCTTTTTACATTAGCATGTGACGTTCAGAACTAGCATACCCCCCGCAAACTTCCGGGGAATTTACTAACAATTTACTAAATTACTCACGATAAACGTTCACAAAAAACACAACAATTATTTTAAGAATTATAGATACAGAACTCCTTTGTGCAATCGAGGTGTCCGATTTTAAAATAGCTTTTCGGTGAAAGCACATTTTGCAATATTCTCAGTAGATAGCCTAGCCATCACGGCTAGCCATTTAGACACCGACCAAGTTTAGCCCTGACCAAAGTCAGATTTACTATTACAAAAGTTTGATTACCTTTGTTGTCTTCGTCAGAATGCACTCCCAGGACTGCTACTTCAATAACAAATGTTGGTTTGGTCCAAAATAATCCATCGTTATATCCAAATAGCGGAATTTTGTTCGTGCGTTCCAGACACTATCCGAAATGGTAAATCAGGGTTATGAGCATGGCGCAATTCGTGACAAAAAAAATTATAAATATTCCATTACCGTACTTCGAAGCATGTCAACCGCTGTTTAAAATCCATTTTTATGCCATTTTTCTCGTAAAAAAGCGCTAATATTCCGACCGGGAATCTCCATTTAGCTAAACAGAGGAAAGAAAACAAAGCTTTCGGTCGACGCGGGCACAAGCCTGAGTCTCACAGTACTGTAACCAGCCACTACCCAAACGCGCTACTTTTTTTCAGCCAGAGCCTGCAAAGCCACGATTCAGCTTTTTGCCGCCTTCTGAGAGCCTATGGCAGCCGTAGGAAGTGTCACGTAACAGCAGAGATCCATTGTAATGGATAGAGATGGCAAAGAAGGCCAAGAAATGGTCAGACAGGGTACTTCCTGTACAGAATCTTCTCAGGTTTTGACCTGCCATTTGAGTTCTGTTATACTCACAGACACCATTCAAACAGTTTTAGAAACTTTGGAGTGTTTTCTATCCAAAGCCAATAATTATATGCATATTCTAGTTACTGGGCAGGAGTAGTAACCAGATTAAATCGGGTACATTTTTTATACAGCCGTGTCAATACTGCCCCCTAGCCCTAACAGGTTAAAAAGGAACCACCAGCTTTCATATGTTCTCATGTTCTGAGCAAGGAACTTAACCTGTTGGGGCTAGGGGGCAGTATTTGCACGGCCGGATAAAAAAAACGTACCCAATTTAAGCTGGTTACTACTCTTGCCCAGAAACGTGCATATGCATATAATTAGTAGATTTGGATAGAAAACACTCTGAAGTTTCTAAAACTGTTTGAATGGTGTCTGTGAGTATAACAGAACTCATATGGCAGGCCAAAACCTGAGAATATTCCATACAGGAAGTGCCCTGTCTGACAATTTGTTATCCTTCTGTTGCATCTCTATCGAAAATACAGCATCTCTGCTGTAACGTGACATTTTCTAAGGCTTCCATTGGCTCTCAGAAGGCGCCAGAAAGTGAAATGACGTGTCTCCTGTCTCTGGGCGAAGAACAGCAGGGGAATTTGTGAGTGGTCAGGCTGGGAACAGTGACACTGGGAGGTGCGCGTTCATGAGAATTCTCAATTTTTTTCTTTCAGCCTTTGAATGAATACAACGTCGCCCGGTTGGAATATTATCGCTATTTTACGAGAAAAATAGCATAAAAATTGATTTTAAACAGCGTTTGACATGGTTTTAACTACGGTAATGGAATATTTTTTTGGTCACGAAATTCGCTCGCGTGTCACCCTTCGGATAATGACTTGAACGCACGAACAAAACGGAGCTATTTGGATAGAACTATGGATTATTTGGAACCAAAACAACATTTGTTGTTGAAGTAGAAGTCCTGGGAGTGCATTCTGACGAAGAACAGCAAAGGTAATCCAATTTTTCTTATAGTAAATCTGAGTTTGGTGAGGGCCAAACTTGGGTGTCAAATTAGCTAGCCGTGATGGCCGGGCTATGTACTCAGAATATTGCAAAATGTGCTTTCGCCGAAAAGCTATTTTAAAATCTGACACCGCGATTGCATAAAGGAGTTCTGTATCTATAATTCTTAATATAATTGTTATGTATTTTGTGAATGTTAATCATGAGTAATTTAGTAAATTCACCGGAAGTTTGCGGTGGTTATGCTAGTTCTGAACATCACATGCTAATGTAAAAAGCTGTTTTTTGATATAAATATGAACTTGATTGAACAAAACATGCATGTATTGTATAACACAATGTCCTAGGAGTGTCATCTGATGAAGATAATCAAAGGTTAGTGCTGCATTTAGCTGTGGTTTGGGTTTTTGTGACATATATATTTGCTTTGAAAATGGCTGTGTGATTATTTTTGGCAGGGTACTCTCCTGACATAATCTAATGTTTTGCTTTCGCTGTAAAGCCTTTTTGAAATCGGACAATGTGGTTAGATTAACGAGAGTCTTGTCTTTAAAATGGTGTAAAATAGTCATATGTTTGAGAAATTGAAGTTATAGCATTTGAGGTATTTGTATTTCGCGCCACGCGATTCCATTGGCTGTTGACTAGGTGGGACGCAAGCCTCCCACCTAGCCCAGGGAATTTAAACGGTATTTTTTTTATTTTATTTTTATTTTATTTTTTTACATGGCACATATTGCACTTTTACTTTCTTCTCCAACACTTTGTTTTTGCATTATTTAAACCAAATTGAACATGTTTCATTATTTATTTGAGGCTAAATTGATAGTATTTATGTATTATATTAAGTTAAAATAAGTGTTCATTCAGTATTGTTGTAATTGTCATTATTACAAATAAATACATTTTATATATATTTTTTGTATTTACATTGGCCGATTAATCGGTAGCGACTTTTTTGGGGGGGGTATCCAATAATCGGTATCGGCGTCGAAAAATCATAATCGGTCGACCTCTAGTGTGCACTTCAATCAGCGAAGGTCCCAAACAGTCAATCATATTTCTCAGGAAATTTGATAATATTTGGATGAAACCAGATCAAAAGTAGGACTTTCAAAGAATTAAAAAAAGATGGTTGCTTCTACATTGATAAAGTTTGATCATAAAGTTACTGGTCCCCTCCCCCATGTCAAACACTGATTCAGCAGGCGGAATTATTAAGGGCCTTTTGTGACATCACAAAAAGTCTCATTTTAACACACTAATGGTGAAGTCATGTTCTCGTACCTAATTTAAATAAGTACCGCCTTGTAACCAACATCGCAAATGGAACGACTCATTTAAATTTTAGGTGGGAAAAAACACACTATACAGTGCATTCGGGAAGTATTCAGACCCCGTGACTTTTTTTTCCACATTTTGTTATGTTACAGCCTTATTCTAAAATGTATTAAATAGTCCCCCCCTCCTCATAACATCCCATAATGACAAATAAAAATAAAAAACAGGAGCGCCGCAAAGTGGTAGGCCACACAAGCTCTCAGAACGGGACAGTGCTGATGAAGGTTGCTCATAAAAATTGTCTGTCCTCAGTTGCAACACTCACTACCGAGTCCCAAACTACCTCTTGAAGCAACATCAGCACAATAACTGTTATTCGGGAGCTTAATGAAATGGGTTTCCATGGCTGAGCAGACGCACACAAGCCTAAGATCACCATGCAAAATGTCAAGCGTCGGCTGGAGTGGTGTAAACCTCACCTTATCTAGAGACTCTGGAGCAGTGGAAATGCATTCCGTGGAGTGATTGATCACTCTCCACCGTGTGGTAGTTCGATGGACAAATATGGATGGCAGGAGAACGCTACCTGCCCAAAAGCATAGTACCAACTGTAAAGTTTGGTGGAGGAGGAATAATGGTCTGGGCTGTTTCTTGATTTGGGCTAGGCCCCTTAGTTCCAGTAAAGGGAAATCATAACACCACAGCAAACAATTACATTCTAGACAATTCTGTGCTTCCAATTTTGTGGCAATGGTTTGGGGAATGCCCTTTCCTGTTTCAGCATGACAATGCCCCTCTGCATAAAGTGAGGTCCATACAGAAATGGTATGTTGAGATTGGTGTGGAAGAACTTCACTGGCCTGCACAGAGATCTGACCTCAACCCCATTGAACACCTTTAGGATGAATTGGAACGCTGACTGAGAGCCAGGCCTAATCGCCCAACATCAGTACCCGACCTCACTTATGCTCGTGGCTGAATGGAAGCAAGTCCCCGCAGCAATGCTCCAACATCTAGTGGAAAGTTTTCCCAGAAGAGTGGAGGCTGTTATAGCAGCAAAGGGGGGAGACCAACTCCATATTAATGCCCATGATTTTGGAATGAGATGTCCAACGAGCAGGTGTATACATACATTTGGTCATGTAGCGTATAATGTTTTATCAGAACAACTGTTTGAGACTTTTAAGGCATGAGCTAAAATGTGTTAGGGCCTCAACTATAATGTGTCAACGATAAGTGATGATGGAAAATTGCTGACTGTAGCGCTATGCTACATTGACAACAATAAATATGAAATCAGCCAAAGAAGCCATAATGCTTAATACCAAATAGTCTTGATGTTGAATTGCAACGCACTTTGTTTTGTCTGACAAGACTGTATGTACGGTAGGGTAATTTGTAACCTTTGGCACAGCATGTCACACCAGGCACTAAGCCTAAACATGCTACCGTAATTTCCAGACTATAAGCCGCAACTTTTTTCCCACGTTTTGAACCTCGCGGCTTAAACAATGACGCGGCTAATATATATATATTTTTTAAATAACATTGTGACGTGCTCAGTTTTTTGCCGGCATGAAGCTTTCATTAGACCAATGAAATTGCCGAACGGGTTAAGGTCAAACAACTTTTTTGTTTACTGTTTAGATTAAATCGAGCGCTCTCAAACTTCCCATCATTCTGATTACGGTAGTCATTTTGTCACCCTCATCATGGCAAAGACACAGAGAAATGCAAATGATGCAGCTTTCAAGTTGAAGGCAATTGATCTGGCTGTTGGAAAAGGAAATAGAGCTGCTGCACGGGAGCTTGGTCTTAATGAGTCAATGATAAGACGTTGGAAACAGCAGCGTGAGGAATTGACTCAGTGCAAAAAGACAACTAAAGCTTTCAGAGGGAAGAAAAGCAGATGGCCCGAACTAGAAAATGAGCTCGAAGACTGGGTCAACACACAGAGAGCAGAAGGCCGAGGTGTTTCAACTGTGCAGATCCGACTGAAAGCCAAAACAATTGCCACCGCAATGAAGTTTGATGATTTTAGAGGTGGACCATCGTGGTGTCTCAGATTTATGAGACGTAAAGGCCTGTCCATCAGGGTACAGATGAGTCTGTGTCAGGAAGGAGGAAAAAGTTTCAAACTTCCGCAAATTCACTGATGCAAAGACAGCGGAGCATTCCATGGGCCCGCACGACATCATAACTATGGATGAGGTTCCTCTGACGTTTGACCTGCCTCTCACTCGGACTGTCAACAGGAAAGGCGAATCATACATCACGCTGAAAACAACTGGGCATGAAAAAAAAACGCACTTCACCTGTGTTCTGAGCTGCACGGCATCGGGGGAAAAGCTTCCACCGATGGTGATTTCTAAACGCACGACGATGCCAAAAGAAAAATTCCGGAGAGGAATTGTTGTGAAAGTCAACAAGAAAGGTTGGATGACGGAAAGCCTAATGCATGAATGGCATACGGAGTGTTACGGCAAGCGACCGGGAGGATTCTTTCACAGGAACAAGGCATTGCTCGTTTTGGACAGCATGAGGGCCCACATAACAGATTCGGTGAAAGAAGCCATCAAGAGGACAAACTCAATTCCAGCTGTGATTCCTGGGAGCACAACAAAGTATTTGCAGCCACTCGACATCAGTGTAAATCGTGCATTTAAGGTGGCGCTCCGTGTTCAGTGGGAGGCTTGGATGACAAGTGGGGAGAAATCCTTCACTAAAACAGGCCGCATGCGAAGAGCAACTTATTGGTCAAGTCTGCCAGTGGGTCCTGACAGCGTGGAGCATTGTCAAAAAATCCACTATCATCAACGGGTTTCGAAGGCTGGACTGCTGCGTGTTGAAGAGGGCTCAGTGGGGGATTTGCCTCCGGATGAAAGTGACGAGAGCGACAATGAAAACGATCCAATATCGGATGAAGCAATTCTGAGGCTATTCAACTCCGACACCGAAGGAGTTGACTTCAGTGGTTTCAGTGCACAGGAGGAGGAAGATGGTGACCAATGACTTTCTTGGTAGGCTACTGTTTACTGCAATTTCTTTTTTTTTTGTTACAAGCCGTGTTTCGTTAAAGCCTACTTATTTTTGTTACAAGCCGTGTTTCGTTAAAGCCTGTGTAAAGTTAATTTGTTTCAATGTACCGGTAGGCACCTGCGGCTTATAGACATGTGTGGCTTATTTATGTTCAAAATAATATATCTATTTTTTTTTATTCAGTGGGTGCGGCTTATATTCAGGTCCGCTCAATAGTCCAGAAATTACGGTAGTTTACAGTGGCCAGGTCACCACAACTCAACCCACAGACCAGGAGACCAGATAAAGAGCACTTGTGTTGCAGCAGATTCCAGTTGTGTGAAATGTCCCTATAGTTGATTAAAAAAATACATAAAACAAAATAATTCTGACGTGTCTCATTGTGGGGAAAAAAACAAGGGGGAAAAAAATGTGTCCCATTCATTACACATGTGACATCTGTGTCACTGCCTGGCGACCCTACAGAAAGGTATATAAAGGAAATCGTGGTGAAACCACTGACGTTGGGCTAAACATTTATTTTCACTGCTTGTAAGCAGTGGATTTCCAGTTGGGCTGCTTCCAACGCGTTGTTCATTACAAATGTAAAGACGAATGGGAGCTAAAAAGCTGGCCTTCCCCCTTCCTCTGCAATCTGACAGGGAGATATGTAGCTCCTAAAATAAGAGCTGATTCCACACTTCAGCCCCAGTCACTTCCATAGCTCACATCGTGAGGCCAGAAATGATAAAGCTCAGCACTTCTCTAATGAGACTGTGACAAACGCGAGTGCCACAAGCACACACACTACAAAGAAAATATACATAGGCCTATATGATTGTGTAGAGAAACCCAATAAGTTCCATCTCCCACAATGGATAGTCCTACTGCAGCGCACTGACACAAAAGCCTGCATTTAGGAGGGCATAGGCTAGCCAAATACCTCAACTCCATGATGATTTCTCCACAGAGTTGAAGCGCAGACTAGAGTTTTTGAAATTACCTCGGACTTAAACATTTACCACGTAGGCCTACCTATGTTTGTCCTCTGTTGTAGCGTGCTTTTTTGTTTGTTGAAACTGAATAAAACGTTAATCAAATACAACCACCGACTGTTTCCTTATTGCTGTTGCTCTAAGATAGAAACTCAGTGCGAATATGCCAATTCAGTTGCAAGAATAAAACAGTCAGTGGTTTTACTTAATTAACGTTTTATTTAAGAAATGTGGATTTCAGCAAACAAAGACATGCAACAGAGAACAAACATAGGTACACAGTAAGGTTGAAATAATTTACATTTTAAGTATCGACTGCATATCAACTCAAAGGAGTCGGAGGTTTATATTTCTTTTAAAGGAACTTTTGCTCCATCATATTTTGTTTTCTTTACAAGATCAATTTATGTTTCATGGAGGAATTATATTATTATCTGTGGTAGAATTTACTTCAGGGGATAATCCACCACAAACCACTAATTCCTATGATTAACAGTGTTAAAGAGCATTAAATAATACTAATATGTGAAAATAATTATTTGTGAAGAAATTGTTCATATAAAGTTGGTAGCAACATGTGAAAATCATTGTGGAAATCTGTTGCAGCTGAACTACAAAATGCAATGCTCTCTCTGGGCTGGATGGCTAGCTAGCAACCAAACGTAGATACACACAATAATACCAAAGTCAATATCAGCATGTGAAGTAGCTAGCTAGCGAGCTGTAAAATCGCCTAAACAAACTGGACTATCCATTTAGGAGTCTATCTCACAGAGTTCAACTGCAGTTCGCCTCTGCCCAGAGCAAGTGCCGAATACGCAGCTAATGCAACAATGGCCCTTTCCCAGGTTTCCCACAGGGTGCTGTGCGATATGGTACTTGAAGGAAAAAACGTTTAGATTGAGCACATCTAAGCGAAATATATACTTTGTCAAGATGATATAGCCCGATGGATGTTTTTAGACAAGTATGCCCATACCATCTATTGGATGATTTGGCGATCTGTAGTGCAGGTAATTGTTTTAAAAGCGTTATGAAATGTGATAGTGTGTTATCCCCCATCTCCATTGACGAGAACCATATAGCTATGACACGTTCCAACAATTTCCTGATTTCACAAATGGACCACTTAGAAGTGAAATCATAGGGATTGAACCTAGGCGTAAAAAAATGTAATGACTATTTCTGGCTGTGGATTATCCCTTTAACTCAGTGGAACTTGATGTGCAACAGATTAATTAATGTAGAAATTAACTAATCAAATTTCCTTCTGTCAAAAACGTATATTGTTTTTTTGGGGGGGCTCATCAGAGAGCTCAATAGAGCATGCTTTGCAACCATACATTTGTACATTGACGTGTCATTTAGCAGACACTAAAGTTGTTCTCAATAAAAACATGCATTCAAGTAAGTTAAATAAACAACCACATGTAAAAAGTTGAAAGTTTATGTAACCGTCACTGTAGTTAAACTGGTCTGTTGGTTTGTTCCCTGTACTACACTGTTTACTGCTGGCTTAGGAGTTGGCAGAGAAGCTCATAGAAGAGAAAGAAGCAGGTGGGTGCACAAAGCTCCCTTCACTATACCAGTGTTATTTGGAAATAAAACTTTAGAATGTAAAGTTCATTTTTCATTTAGTAGTTAGGAAAATCAACTCAAAGTGCTACAACTGACAACATTAATTTGGGAGGTACTGGTTCAAATTGAGTTGAAACATGATTACCTGAATACATTTTATCAATCCGACAATAATTTCAAATTATTATTTCTCAATTGTTTGTGTTTCAATAACAGAATTTTAAAAAGTAGATCTGTATTAATTATTTTTTACATTAAATGATCCGTTTCCATTAGGTGTAAACTACTATCCTATATATAATTCATTACTTCGCTAGATTTGTGATTAACAACAACCTAGGTTACTTGGAACACCCTGACATCTACCTCCTTAATTTGATTTGCTGCCATTAGCGACATCAGCTGCAACAAGTATAATAGAAACTTGAGCACTGGTGATAGCCGCAGCAGGAAGGTAATATACCCGGGTCGTTTTAACATACTATTTTGGTTTTCTAACTAAGTGTCAATAAACTATACACAGAACAATTTGAGTGTATATAAAACAAATCCTTACTGGTTCGTGGGCGGCGCTGAGAGGGGGAAGACCACCTCCTCTTCCTCGTATTCAGGTCCATCCTGCATGTCGCTTTCATCCACAGTTCCGAGTCCCCCGTAGCCTGGGGGTGGTGGGGGAGGTGGTGGCAGAGGGGGGAAGACACTTGACCCGTCGGGACCCACCGAGGTGGGTGACATCCGGATGCCGGGTCCCTCCGAGGTGGGGGGGTAGCACATACTGCCAATGGTCCCTGAACTTGTTCCTAGAATAATTGCATGTCCGCCACTCCCTGTAGCGGACAAGGCAGGTCCGGCAATATCTCCTCCAGACACGGGGTAAATCATACTTATATCAGAGGGGGAGTCTGGGGAGGTGTTCAACGGGTGGCGGAGGTTTGTTGCAGCTCCCTGGCCCAAATCAGTGACCCGCACTCTGGTCGGGTTGGGATAAAACGGAAAATGGGCCGTCTCTGGGCCTCCGCCGCCCGCCACCCCTTTCCCTGCCGAGACAGAGCCCGTATCCTCGCCACTGACCTCCGCAGCCATCATTTTCGGAAAATACGTAGAGGGGAATAAGTCGAGAAGGGAACCTGCCCTTCCCCTCTAGTCTTGCAGCACCCCCTCACTGTTTGGGTTGGTAAAAACAACCCCAAAAGTTTATTGGAAAACAACACGTTTACGGTAGCCAGCTAGCGTTAGCTAATAACGCAAACTCGTTAGCTAAACTCTAGCCAAAGCTAGTTAGCTACAGTAGCTAGCTATGAAGACACGAGTTTTCATGAGTTTAAAGTTCTGCTAGAACTGCAGTTTTGAAAATAACGTTTAAATACCTGAAGGGAGAGGCAGATGACGTATTTAATTCCTTTTTTTGCTAGTCCTGCCTGCTCCCTCGGCAGCAACCAGTCTACTTGTCGATACGTATTGTTTTATTGTCACTGCCTGTGTGTGAAATCCTTTATTGTGCTGTTGTTGTTTTGCTCCTACGGAGTTCCCAAATGTCTTAGGTTGCCACCACAAACGCCCCCCTCTGTCGCCTGAACCTCTGGTGGACTTAGTTTAGCCGATGTAGCCCACCAACCGAGGAAATTACAGCACTTCGTTCTTGCATAAATTCGCGTTTCTTTCTCGATTACGGGGCTGGAGGCTTGCTGCTACTGCCGCCGCTATTCCCTCCCTCTCCTCACTCTGCTCGCTAACGCGCAGGCCCAGCCAAGAGAGTACGGAGTAAATGCACGGCGCGAGCTGCATCCATTTATATCTGCTATCGGTGGTGAGGAAGTGAAAAGCAGTCTCAACACCGGATTAGACTACAAACACTCCATTAAAAGGAGGGAATTATCATACCATTCATATGATGAATGTGGCACGCCACATGTATGATACGCGTTACCTTTGAATAGTAATTCAGAACCACACATCGTACTGTCTGATACGGGACCCTTTCAATGGTGATTTTAACTGAGACCGCGTGCGCATGTTCACCATAGAAGCCAAAACATTTCCCGGGAATTTGTTGTGTCAACTCCCTGGGTTTTCATATTTAGATTTAGCATGATTCTTATAAAAGCATGCTTGGATTATAAATTGGGGAGCTGTTTAGACCCTGGTTTTAGTAGTCTCTGAGCTAGCTAAGTTAGCAAGTATTGACAAAAGAATGTTAGTTACAGCAGCTAGCTATATATAAAAAAAAGATTAGCTAGCTAACGTATCCTCATGTTGTGTAGCTAACGTTACATGTAATTTCTCTGTTCCACTCTAGTCTGTTCCCACTCAATGATGACTTCTCCCATCACTCAGGTGTGTTCAACAATTCCCAGTTTCTACATACATCTTTGGATTTATAAATGAATTATATGTACCCATTGATTCTTGAAGAATATTACTTATAAATGCCTTATGAGCTTAGTTCAACTGTCATACCTCACCAGAACCCCAAATATAAGATTGTTTTACTCCAATGTTTGTAAACAAAATAAATGAAAACAAACACTGTATAGCCTCAAGCAATATCATGGATGGTCAGTCCTTGCTTCCATAGCTCTGTCTAAGAATTTGAGAGTGGTAACATTTCTCCAGCCCGTCCGATAGTTTTTTGTTTTTTTTACCAAAACAGACATGGAAGAAACTTATTTCCAGCTTTAGTGCTTTTCATTTGCTTCATATTATAACCTGCAGTAGGCTATCTATGTGAGTGAAGTACAATGAAAAGACTGGTTCCAACTTCCCTGACCAAGGGCTGTTGGTCTTGCTGGCAAAGGCTAATCCCCTGTCATTTAGACCAAAAGGCCTGAAGGCTCTTATTCAAAGACTAGGAAACACTTACATACACCCATGTTACAATTTAATATTTCATATGTCTTTGTTGTTGTTGTTGTTGTAGGAAGACACCTCATAATGGCTAACATCAGGGGCGTCCTTGTGTATTATCATGAACAGGGTATGAAAAGGAGGTCCTTAGCCCTGGTGACGGAGGCTGCTGCAGCTACAGCACTACCTATGTCTTTAGTTAAGGTATGAAATGGAGGGAAGGGGGAGAGGGAGGGAGGTGGAATTAGAGATGTGACTATAGGGTTGGTGGATTTTGAGGGGTTAGTGGCAAGAGGGGATTGGGGGGACAAATTGTTTTCGGGGAGAGTGGGGAAAGAAATAGGCTGTGTTCTCATACCCTGCATGTTTTTCTTTCCTAACCCCCTGTATTATTAGAATATTGTGAAAAAAAGAACAATCCACTACCTAAAACACTGCAGATTAGGCAGGATCAGGCAACAGTGTAAAATCATGTTTAATTACGATACTGTAAACAGCATTTTATCAACACAGAAGTTATACAGTGTTATGCTTGAATGTTTTTAGTTGAGTTACATCTAATGACAATGCTTTCCTTTGAAATGACAGAACTGTATTGGTAACTATGGGTGTTCACTTAACACCTCCTGCAACACCCGGCGCCGCAAAGCTGCAGGTTATAAGTGCGGTGTCTGTCTATAACTTGTTTTGCGCAGAGCTGCTGAAGGGGAAATGTATGTATTCTCAGATTAATGTTTATTCCAACATAAAAAAATCTAGTCCTACATTCTGATGTGAAATGTTGAGAATTGCTCTATCACTTTCACTTCTCCATTCCATAATGCGTCTTTCCACAGTAGTCCTATTTTAGTCAGAAAAATATGATATATTCCTCATTTCAAATAAGACTGTTTCCTGCTGGATGTTTTTAAAGGGGGTTTTAAGTAAGAGTTTTATTTAAACAATGATATTAATTCAGTTTAATTTGGTGGACGCCTTTCGGGACACTCAAAGACATCTTACATTAAAAGTAGGCATACATAAAATGAAATGCGGTACATAAAGTCATAAAATGAAGTGCTTCAATCAACAGTGCAATATAAAATAGAAACAATCTAAAATCAAAGGACCAGACAAAATAGGACAGATAAAAAGAGGAGGGAGGGGTTGGGGAAGAGGATACAAACCCGGTTTAGGGCAAGGGTTTGGTTTAAGGTGATAGGCTACCCGGTTTAGTGTAAGGGTTTGGTTTACGGTGGTAGGGTACCCAGTTAAGGGTAAGGGTTTGGTTTAAGGTGGTAGAGTTTGGAATAGTAGCTAAAGGCCCGGGCACCCATGGTGGAATGGGGGGGAGACAAGGAGACCAGCAGAGGAGGAACGGATGGAGCGGGAGGGGGCATAGACTGGGAGAAGTTCAGAGAGGTAGTTTGTGGAGGGCTTTGTAGGTGAGGAGGAGGATTTTAAAGTTAATACAGCATACCACAGGGAGCCAGGATTGGTTTGATGTGTTCAGTTGATCTGTGAATTCTGTCAGCAGTTCAGAACCAGTTGGAGTCTATTGATGAGTTTGGTGGGGATCTGGTGTGGAGAGTATTACTGTAGTCTAGTCGGGAAGCAACGAAGGCATGGATGAGGGTTTCGGTGCTGTAGTGGCGGATGTGGAGGAATGCTGTCCGGGTGCTGGTTTTTATGTGGAAAGAGGGAACTATCCAGGGAGACACCGAGGCTTTTGACTTGTGTTTAGAAAGGGACCAGGAAACCGTCTTTGGTGATGCTTTGAAAGAGTGGATTTGGCGCTGATGAGCATGACCTCTGTCTTGTTGCTGTTGAGTTTGAAAAGGTTCATGCTAATCCAGCTCTGGATGTTGTGAAGGCAGGGGAGTGGTGGGTTTGGTGGAGAGGTAGAGCTGGGTGTCATCAGCATAGCAGTGGAAGTGAACTTTGATGTTGCATGATCAGGGGTAGGAGGAATATGGATTCTTCTGACAATGAGTATTCATGGTTGATAAAGGTTTTTGCACATTAATGAGTGATTTACAGGAATGAGGTCCATGGTTTGAATCACAAGTGAAATGTATTCAGAAATCTATTACTTAAAACTATGTGGCTCACTACAAATCACTTGTCAATCCATAATAATTTAGCCGTTGTGAGATGGGATGCCTACAGTAAGTGGTAATGACAGTATATCTATTCACGCTACATAAAGCTTCCCTCAAACCTATATAACTAGTACACAGTAATAAATGCAGTATCAACATTGATCTGAAACATGTTGGCTAGAGTTGTGCTATTATCTAACAACCAATACTGCTTGACTGTAATTACATAGCAGTTACATAGCAGTAAGTACAAAGTGATGCCATGTTTCTTAATTTGTTTCCAAGTGGACAGTAAGAAAGCTTTTTTATCCAGCCCGGCACTCACACCTGAATTGACTGGCCAACGAATCACAAAGCCCTTGATACAGATGAATGCAATTAGATAGATTTCAAATAAACAGCAGATTTATTTTCTGAAGCACCAATATCTTTCAGCACCAATATTAGAGAGTCACATCTCTATAATCACCATTGGAGCGCTCCGCAATAATATCACACAATCTTCTTACAATGATCTTATCACCAATATATACTTATTAGCTTTCACTTTAAATTAGAAACAGCAATACATACAAAGTGCATAGGTTTAGGGAGGCGTGCCCAGGGTGAAGCAGAGTTGATCCTAGCTGGAGGTCATACTTTTGCCCTACGTACAATTCAACTACCAGGCTGCCATTACTGGAAATTTGGTCTAAGTCACCTTCACTTCTCTTGTCCTCTGAAGGTACTCCAACCTTTATAATTAATGGGAATCTTCTGGCCACTGGGAAACACTGGAAATGTATAGGGAAAACCCCACCCACCAATAACGAGACACACGTAGGTGCAATCACAATTAGGTGACGCATGTCACACCAATGAAACATTCGACTTGGGTATTCCGTGATGTTTAAATCAAATCAAATGTATTTATATAGCCCTTCGTACATCAGCTGATATCTCAAAGTGCTGTACAGAAACCCAGCCTAAAACCCCAAACAGCAAGCAATGCATGTGAAAGAAGCACGGTGGCTAGGAAAAACTCCCTAGGAAAAACTCCCTAGAAAGGCCAAAAACCTAGGAAGAAACCTAGAGAGGAACCAGGCTATGAGGGGTGGCCAGTCCTCTTCTGGCTGTGCAGGGTGGATATTATAACAGAACATGGTCAAGATGTTAAAATGTTCATAAATTACCAGCATGGTCAAATAATAATAATCATAGTAGTTGTCGAGGGTGCAACAAGCACGTCCGGTGAACAGGTCAGGGTTCCATAGCCGCAGGCAGAACAGTTGAAACTGGAGCAGCAGCACGGCCAGGTGGACTGGGGACAGCAAGGAGTCATCATGCCAGGTAGTCCTGAGGCATGGTCCTAGGGCTCAGGTCCTCCGAGAGAAAGACAGAAAGAGAGAATTAGAGAGAGCATATTTAAATTCACACAGGACACCGGACAAGACAAGAGAAATACCCCAGATGTAACAGACTGACCCTAGCCCCCCGACACATAAACTACTGCAGCATAAATACTGGAGGCTGAGACAGGAGGGATCAGAAGACACTGTGGCCCCATCCGATGATACCCCCGGACAGGGCCAAACAGGCAGGATATAACCCCACCCACTTTGCCAAAGCACAGCCCCCACACCACTAGAGGGATGTCTCCAACCACCAACTTACCGTCCTAAGACAAGGCCGAGTATAGTTTGAGAACAATTTAAAAGTTAATTTTTTATTACACTTGTGCTCTTCATTACATAAAGCAATTTGTTTTCTAACATATTTAGAAAGAGGTTAAGCTACACATGCATAAGTTGCATGACTAAGTCGCTTAAAAGTGTCTGCTTAATGGCGTATATTATTAGATAATATTATGTGTGGACTATAATAGCTTTATAATATTGATACATCATGGGTCATGTGTGTTATTGTGTGTTTATAACCTACTGTATCTGGCATGTTAATCAGTTGAATATCTGATTAAATAGTGAAAGACCATGGTGTAGTCGCCTTAGCTCTGTCACGGTAGAACTGTATCCCGTTGCGCTGGAGCAAGAGCGCCCATTGTCTTGTACCACTGCATCGGCACAATAAACCGGAGATTTGTAACAGTTTTTGTACGTTTTTGTGTGCTATTTTGAGGGGCTGCACTGCCAAATGCAACGTCTCCTATGGTGTGGAGCCTGGTGCAAGGAATTATGAGGAGGCCATTGTTAGAGGAGTGCAGTGTGCAGGTCGGAATGTAGGGGTGCAGAAGATCAGTAAAGTTTGAAGGCGCCAGTCCATTGGGTGCTTTGTAGGTGAGCATTCGCAGTTTGAAGGTGATCCTGTATTGGTCAAGTAAGCCAATAGCTCACAAGACTTTCACCACGACAATATCTTCTGTTATAGCTATAGACATCAGTATGCAATATTGTCATCTCAGGTGACCCGACAACCCTCAGTGGCAGGTGGGGGAGTTTACGTGAGATGGAGAGGAGGAAATTCCAGAAGATGGCTGAGGAGCTCAGGGAGTCAAGGGATAAAGGACAGATAACTGAAGACATTAGGGCAAGAAGAGTTGATGAACACGGTGCACAACTGAGCAAGAGGACAAGTACATTGGTGTCAAGTTTGAGAAACAGATGACTCACAAGTCCTCAACTGGCCTTCTAGGCAGAGTTGCAAAGAAAAAGCCATATCTCAGACTGGCCAATAAAAATAAAAGATTAAGATGGGCAAAAGAACACAGACACTGGACATAGGAACTCTGCCTAGAAGGCCAGCATCCCGGAGTCGCCTCTTCACTGTTGACGTTGAGACTGGTGTTTTGTGGGTACTATTTAATGAAGCTGCCAGTTGAGGACTTATGACGCATCTGTTTCTCAAACTAGACACTCTAATGTACTTGTCCTCTTGCTCAGTTGTGCACCGGGGCCTCCCACCCCTCATTCTATTCTGGTTAGAGCCAGTTTGCGCTGTTCCGTGAAGGGAGTAGTATACAGCGTCTTCAGTTTCTTGGTAATTTCGCACAAGGAATAGCTTTCATTTCTCAGAACAAGAATAGACTGACGAGTTTCAGAAGAAAGTTCTTTGTTTCTGGCCATTTTGAGCCTGTAATCAAACCCACAAATACAGAAGCTCCAGATACTCAACTAGTCTAAAGAAAGCTAGTTTTATTGCTTCTTTAATCAGAACAACAGTTTTCAGCTGTGCTAACATAATTGCAAAAGGGTTTTCTAATGATCAATTAGCCTTTTAAAATTATAAATTTGCATTTGCTAACACAACATGCCATTTGGAACACAGGAGTGATGGTTGCTGATAATCTGCCTCTGTACGCCTGTGTGTAGATACTCCATTAAAAATCAGTCGTTTCCAGCTACAATAGTCATTTACAACATTAACAATGTATTTCTGATCAATTTGATGTTATTTTAATCTACAAAAAATGTGCTTTTCTTTCAAAAACAAGGACATTTCTAAGTGACCCCAAACTTTTGAACGGTAGTGTATGTTATCCACGCCAAGCTCTCTGTGTCTTCCCTGTTAGATGAATGTGGTAAAAAATGTTGGTTCCCCTATTGCTCTTTTGAGGAGAGGACCATCGTAATTCGATGTCTGGGGCATGAGTTAACCATCAAGCATCCGTCATCTTTTGGAAAGAAATAGCTGGAAGACATACTGGCAAAGGCAGGGGACTTCAAATTTGAAATTAGTAGGTGTAAATGAATTATTTTTGTCTCATTATATCATGTTTTTGTTAAATTTTCCAATTCAATTATTACTTGACATAACTGAATAGATATTGTAGGACAGCCTCTGAAATTACTCTTAATTAACAACTGTATGCAAGAGGTTTTATTGTGTGAAAAGTAAGGGAAGCGCTGCACCATAATATCTTTTTGTAGATAAAGTTGATCTTTTGGTAAAGGGGTTAATGTCTCTCCCTCTCTGATCATGTGTAGAATAATGCCTTATTAATGGCAGTTCATGTTCTGTAGCTTATGGTTTTGCCTTGTTATCCAATATTTGCCTTTGATATTAATCTTTCAGCTCTTTCATGATAGTCTATTAGTGTAACTTAACAATAGTCCTTTTGCACATTGCTCCGGTCACCCCCAGACGTGGCGAGGGTCGGCCGGGTCCCAGTGCAGCTCCAGTCCCCCCAAGAAACAGCGAGGTTCAGTCTGGCCCCAGTGGAACTCCACTCCCATCCAGACATGGCGAGGGCCAGTCGGGCTCCAGTGGACCTCCAGTGCCACTCAGGCGTGGTGAGGAACAGTCTGGCCTCAGCGGACCTCCGGAGTCCCCCAGACCCCTTGTTGCATCCTCATCCGATCAGCTGTGGGTCTACATTCTTCCATTTTCAAAAGTCTGTCCAAAATATGCTTCTGCAACCACATTCATTGCAACTAGCGAAGACCCTGAAGCAACAACAAAAATTGGGTTGTTGACACCAAAATGTTCAGTTGAGACCAATCATATTTCAGCTACATTACTTTAGGGGAGGTGTTGTGGCAGCTGAGCTACAAAGTAGTAGCCTCTACCTGTTTGTGAATGCAGGGGAAAGGCTATGGGTCATATAACTGCTATGATGTATAATTAGCAATTTTACATTCTTTGTTTCAGACCTTTGTGGTTTCTTCTGGGTATCTTGCCTTGGAGACTTTTCTGGTGGGTCCACTTCTCTTCACTCTACTGAAAACCAAAATGCCATATATTTCCTCATCATCCCTGCTGGTTCAGCTAGTAGTCCACTACACCTGTCACTCGTATAAAAAACCCTGAACCCATTACAGATGTTTGTATTCAAGACCAAACCTTGACTGAAGTAGCCCACAGCGTCCGAATCTCCAAATGGAACACAATTTGCACATGAAGTCCATTTGCATGTAAAGAATTTCCTAATTTCGAGCTGATCACATTCCTAGCTGTATTTTGTCTAACCTAGGAATTGATATGTTCCTTTTTAGCTATGTTGTCCTTTACGACATCTTTCAGAAGTTTATATTTCTTTATTGGCCCTTCTTTTACCAAGCAAGTTGACTGAGAACCCAAAATGTATTACAGCAACAAACTTGGGACCATTTGCATGCATGGGAAGGTGAGGGGTACAATGGGCCAAAATGAAGTGTCCAAAAATCAAGATGCGTTTTTTGTGGAGTAGGGTCTACCTGTCTTGCCTGTACCCCCCAGGTCCCGCAGGTGCTGTGTCAGTGGGACCCATAACTGACACTCTTGCCCATGCAATGCTGGTGTCAGGTGTGAGTGGTAAAAATGTGGTTGTTTGCTTTGTTTCATAAGGGTGCGGATTGAGTAACAAAAATATGTTGAAATTAAGTGTCCAGTATATTGAAATTAAATATTTCCATCTCATGAGGATAAGTTGTGAGACAGAAAGATGAATGAAAATAAAATAAATAGTTTTGTTTGTGTTATGCGCATGATAGTATTTAACTGCATGGCAGTACATTTTAGTCAATTTCATAACTCTACATTAAATATGCAGTTGGTTTTAATGAGTCCTAATACATAAGTTTGTGTTACAGATTATTTCACTTCTAATTCACTGTATCACAATTCCAGTGGGTCAGAAGTTTACATACACTATGTTGACTGTGCCTTTAAACAGCTTGGAAAATTACAGAAATGATGGCATGGCTTTAGAAGCTTCTGATAGGCTAATTGACATAATTTGAGTCAATTGGAGGTGTACCTGTGGATGTATTTCAAGGCCTACCTTCAAACTCAGTGCCTCTTTGCTTGACATCATGGGAAAATCAAAAGAAATCAGCCAAGACCTCCTTAGCCGTGGTATACTGGTCATATACCACACCCCTCAGGCCTTATTGCTTAATTATGTTCCGGGCCCCCTGACCATACACTCAAGAAAAAAATTGTCCAGCGGCTGAATCTAGTTGATGATCCCTGATTTAGGATGTTAACTTATGGGCTGTAGATGATGATCTACAATATCTCACATCCCACCAGATAAAGCAGGGTGTGGTGGAGTGTGCTTCAGGGTTCCAATGCATGCTTGTAGGTAAGTAAGAAGAAGCCTTGCAGGAGCCTTGGCTTGTGCGAGCCAGAACTGCTCATAGGAGCAGCAGGAAAAATGCCTCTCACAAAGTAGTTTCCGGCCCTAGAATGGAAACATCATTCACAAGTGTGTGTGAATTATTTTGCTGTATAAAGACATTTCTGCCCATTGCAACACTACAATAACACCTTTCTAAAATGTGACTTTCCAAATCCAATACGAGTAAGGCCTAACCAACCGTTTCACTCCTGTTGAGTGGAATGTTCAAATCAAATGTATTTATATAGCCCATCTTACATCAGCTGATATCTCAAAGTGCTGTACAGAAACCTAGCCTAAAACCCCAAACAGCAAGCAATGCAGGTGTAGAAGCACGGTGGCTAGGAAAAACTCCCTAGAAATGCCAAAACCTAGGAAGAAACCTAGAGAGGAACCAGGCTATATTACCCAACATATAGATTTAAGCAGTGCATTGTAGGTACACAACACCACAATTTCGAATGGTAGGACATACAGTAGGTACTCATTCCATTTGTCCTATTGAAGTGCACAGAAAACTATAGTGTTTAGCCTAAAGCAGGATATGATTTTACAGTAGGCTAAAGGCTATAGTCACATGGAACTATGTTAATATGTTAGAGAAACACATTGGTCTGAACAACTTATAGTCTCTTAGTGAATGTCGCTTGAGAAAAATTAGGAAAAAATCATCAAAATGTATGAGAATATTGCATTTTGAAATGCAAATACTATTGAATCTGTAGGCAAATTGAAATAGTGATCCCAACATCAGTGGACCTGCGTGAGGGGTGTGTCAGATTAATTAGGGCGTTTTGGAAGGGCTGAATGTTGCACCATTTACGCCTAGGTGACAGCCGGGAGCCTCCTGTGGGCCTACTTTCTCCTGATGAATTTGTATGACAGACAGACAAGAAGTCAGAGAAATATACAGTAAGTAAGCAATGTCAAAAAAGGATGATAAAGAAAAATGATCAGCCTAACATCCAAAACATGCAACTGCACAACAGTATGAACCACTGGTAGTCCACTTTTCATTATATTAGCCTACTTGTCGAAATTGTAGTCTACTTAAGGCCAATTTGTTTAATCGATTCGTAAAAGAGAACAGTCGATGTTGTTATATGGCCGACTTTCCTTCAAATCGCCTACACAATAGCGTATCGGCCTATGCGATATTAAGCACATCTTTATAGTGGAGTTTATTATAGGCTTAAGGGTGCGACAGGTGCATCTATCTGCTTAGGCTCTATAGGCTACTACTTGGCATTGACCTACGTCTATATGTCAACATAGCACTATATTAAAAGCATGGTTCAAATATAGTGCTATGTTCTAACATGTATGGTGGTAGGCTGCTTGCATCATGTGGTGCTGCAGCATATAGGCAATATATGTGGATGGATAACATGTGTCCATCTGCTTGAGCCCTACTTGTCCTTGGCAAACTTAATCAAAGTTAAAACAAATCATGGCACTGCCATCTGCATGATAATGAATTCAGTGCATCATTGTCAAGCAATATCCTAAATAGACATAGGGCCACTATTGTTATTTTACTGCTGCTCTTTAATTATTTCGTACTTTTTTTTTCTTACTTTTTTTTTGTAGTTTTCTTCAAACTGCATTTTTGGTTAAGGGCTTGTAAGTAAACATTTCACTGTAAGGTCTACAGCTGTTGTATTCGGCGCATGTGACAAATACGATTTGATTTGATAATGTCCCGGCATAGGCTATAGGGGGTTTAATGGCCAAACATATTTATTTGTATTTTTTGAGGCTCTAATGTCGATATAATTTCAGTTTTATATATACATTTACATACTTGTTTGACCTATTATTCAGCTTTTGACTTCCTAAAACCCATGTGTTTATCATGCCAGATCTGGTCATGTATGCAAAGATAGACTTTCTTGTCTTTTGTAGCTTAGACTTGGGGTTTGGCACGAATATGTATTTGGGATGATTCTGATTTCTTTTTCCTCCTACCCCATAACCCTGGTGCACATGGGGGGGCTCAGTGGGGCCCCCTAAAGGTCAATTTTAACCACACTTAAATGATTTATAAAACATGAATAGATTGACATATAACGTAGCTGAACATGAAGGTTCACTAAGGGACACCTATTAAATAATGTCAGCCCCACATTTCAAGCTTGAATCTTAATAACCGAAAAACACATTTAAAAAACTTAAAACATTGAAATGGCATGTGCTGATATAATACAGCTTTATTTAAGTATTAATGAAGGTACATGTCATGTTACACGTCAATTGGAATGATATTGGTGTAGATATTGATAAAGATCAACCAAGCAAGGGTTAGGGTTAGGAAGAAAACTACAAAATATGGCACCATATTTGTAGTTCACAACTCTTCTGGTTTCTGTAACGATGTCAGTTGTTAGCCTATTTGTTACATACATTATTTAAAACAATCCGACGTTATATACGATAACGTAGTGGTGATTCAAATGAAAGAACGATAGAGCAACAAGAATTGATTAATCAGAAAATTCTGAAAGAATCACAGCTGAGACATAGGCTATAGAAATGTAAAGATAATTTCAGATTGAGCCGACAAATGCAGCATTCACCGTGAATGCAGTCTCCGCGAAAGCTGGAACATTTCATTTAAATTTCAACAACTTGTAGGCCTATGTATACTGTATATGAATATGTGTAGCCTGGCCTATATGATGAGTATATTTAACCCTAGCCCAAGTAGTGATTCAGGCGTTCAGATAGTGAAAACTGATGCGTTTTAAGCTCTCGCCCAAAGCCTGTTGGCTTGGCATGTAGACATAAACTCTCTGATCAATCAAATATATGCTTATTCTTATCATTAAAAGTCTCTAGTAGTACAATCAAGCTGTTTCCCTAGTGTACTGAGGAGTATATTCAACCCTAGCTAAAGCCTAATGACCTATTTATAAAAAGTTCTCCACTCCTCACCGCTTCTCTTCATACGCCCGCTTTCTGAGGGAATGGAGCACAAAGAGCCTTTGCTTGAGGTGAAACTCCCCATCATCCTCTGCTCCTCCTGCTCTCCAATAACAAACAGTGCTGTCCACCTGCACTGCATGCTCATGCACCAGGGCCTGTGGGAGCTCTGAGAATGAACCTCGTCTCCTCAGGTTGTAGTCCTTCACAATTTTTTTTATGCTACTACCGCCTGTGGCAAAATATGTTGAAGGTAATTCAATCTAAACAATAAAACATTTGAAAATGACAAAGCTGCTATACAATTACTCTGTTACCATCCAACAATAGATCATAAGCAACTGAAACCAAGTTCAAGAACAACCAAAAATAAAAAATATTATTGTGTTTGCGCACCCAGAAATATCATAGAAGTCATATTGTTGAATATATCAGGCCACAGAGGAACCTCCGTTCTAGCACCAGACTGAAGGTTACCTCCAGATTAATCCTCAATCTGTTACTCTGCTGTCACGCCCTGATCTGTTTCACCTGTCCTTGTGATTGTCTCCACCCCCTCCAGGTGTTGCTTATTTTCCCCAGTATATTTATCCCTGTGTTTCCTGTCTCTCTGTGCCAGTTCGTATTGTATGTTTCCGAGTCAACCAGCGGTTTTCCTGTTTGGCTGCTTTTTGCATTCTACTTTTTAGTCCTCCTGGTTTTGACCCTTGCCTGTTTCTGGACTTTGTGCCCGCCTGCCTGACCATACTGCCTGCCTTGACCACGAGCCTGTCTGCCACTCTGTATATCCTGGACTCTGATCTGGTTTTGACCTTTTTTGCCTGTCCATGACCATTCTCTTGCCTACCTCTTTAGATTAATAAACATTGTAAGACTCCAACCATCTGCCTCCTGTGTCTGCATTTGGGTCTCGCCTTGTGCCTTGATACTCTGCAGTCCATGGAAGTGACTGCTGGTGAGGGACCATCGATGGAGGATGCTGTTCTTCCTCTCCATCGTTTTTGAGTTTTCTGTAATCAGAAAGGTTCTAAATACTTTGACCAGGGAGATCAATTATATTCCTTGATCTAGCAGTTGCACTGTTAAACTGAGGAAGTACCTCTCGATCTGCACAAGCTGACAAACAGCTGTTCCATCTCCACTTTCCTGCTCACCCTGATTTGTTTTGTTGATTAGAGGGCATACAATAATGCATGCCTAAAAATAACTTTGTTTGGTCATTTGAAATTAATTACATACATTGCAATTGTATGTTGCTGTAGCATTGCAACATATTGCTCCTCCCAGCACAGAGCAGGTTTTTGCCTCTGAAGTTTGACACTGACATTTCTGCCCCAATTCCTAATGGTGTCCAGTGTTGTTCCTAAAACATAACAACGGTGACAGATGTGACAACATCTCTAATCAATAATGAAATTCTATGCTTAGATTATCAATACAATGGTTTACCATTCTGCCTCTTTTGCAACTTCTGTTGCTCGGGAAAGCCTCTGCGGCAGTGTCCACTAAAACAAAGAAAACAGGAAATGTTAGGAATATCGCTAGAGTCAACCAGCATCAAGTAAATGAATAACAATTTCAGGTGTACTAACGTTGCCTCTGGCGTATCTTTTTCCCATGGTGGAGAAGTGCGTCAGTCAGGAGGTCAATACGATGAGATGGCGTCATTTCTTTGGTGACCTTCCCAAAGCGCCTCAGATACGACCGCAGCCTCTCCATCTGCCAGGCCAGCACCTTCAACATATCTAGTGTTGAATTTCATCTAGAAATATACTTTTTTTGCATGCAATGTCATACATTAAGATGAGATTGATGTTCTTGCCTCTCATCCACTCCATCGCTCGCAGCAGGTAGACTGCATTTGACAAACTACAGAAGAGATATATCCTTATTTGCAAACTAAATTAATCAAACACTGCAAAAAAATACTGAAAAAGAAAATGAAAAAAACTCATTACTGCATCCCACCTTTTACCCTTTTTCATGTTTAAGAAGTGAAGCGGGTGCTCATGCTCGCAGGAAACCCCCAACATTCCTGTCTCGTCCAATTTCGTTGTTTTGGGTTTGCACCTGAAAGCGTTGTCTGCTTGAAATCCATGGCAACCCTAAAAAAAATATATTTTTAAATATCAAGTATAGTACAGGTATAATGCACTGGGACGGTTGCTTGAAGCAGATCACACACAGTGGTGCCAGGTTCAGTGCCTAAATGGATGTTGCATGAGACAACCGATTATATTGCATTCAACATGCACAATACCAAAATACTGTCTCCAACCTTAAGACAACTAAGTCAAACAGATGAAGTGGAGGGATACCTGCATCATTTAAATATGAATTAGTGGCGAGCTTTGATATCATGAGTTCAAATAATTCTAGATTTTGTCACATTCTCTTCCAGTCGTGCATAAGGTAACAATGGAAGGTATCCTTAAAATGCAGTGCATATTACGTTCGGGCAATACCCCTGTTGGTGATATGGGCTTACAAACGAATCGATCCACATCAGCTTGGTTTGCAAAGTACTTTTCCTTATGTTTTGGTGGCTGATAACTTGATCCAGACTATTTTTTCCTAGGCAAACCTAAAAGCCCTTTCGCTGCTACCACCACTGTTCCATTGTCCTGTAAAGAGATGTCAAATATACTTGCTTTATAGTTTTTGGACCCCAGGAAGAGTAGCTGCTGCTTTGTAACAGACCATGGGGATCCCAGTAAAGAAATAAAATGAAAAACTAGAGGTCTGTTAGTCTGTATAATTGTTTTACAAAAAAGAAACAGAGATGTTTCTAATAGATCATTTCTCTTTATTAAAGAGGGAGACATCACAATTGATATCTTATGCTTTAAATGTATTTTTTGGGGAGATAAAAAAAATTAAATAGGCCCAAAAAATACAACAAACCTTGGGACAGAGCGGGCACTGGGTTCCATCTGTAGTTTCTGGGGCCAGACTGCGCAACATATCAAGTTCCGACATAGCATGTCGGAACTCCTCAAAGGCCTCATTTGTCAGGGCAGCATACAAGTCCCTTCCCTGAAATGAATATACAGAGTCACTTAAAGACACTCTGATTCATTACTGCATTCCATCAGAGTAGGACATAAACACATACAGCAAATTCACCTTCACATACAAGTAGCACATGGTTTCTATAACAGATCTGTTTATCAAAACAGGAATTTGGTTCTGAACTTTTGCAGACAAAGTAGACATAGTATAAAATCAGATTATAAAAGTGATTACTTATTGTCCTATGAGGAACATTTTATGACAGGCATATAGCCCTCTGTTAAACATCACTCTCAAGCTGCAGGCTGGTTATCCGCTTGAGTAGTGAGCAGACCACTGCAGTCTGAGGCTGGTGGGGTGTGCAATGCCAAAGCATGTATCTGACCAATGACACTGCTTCCGGCTCACACTGGCAAAGCTCTACTCGCACATCATGCGCTCGGCCTGAAAGAACAAAAACAGTTAGTCATGAAAAGTTCCAATAAAAAGAATGGAGCAAATATTACACATTTTCCAATGCAAATATAAATAGTTTTCTTTGACATATCTGTGATGCGTAACGGCATAATCTGCGGTCAGGAATTCAGTTTCACCATCATTCGTGGTCAACAACGTAGAAAACTTTGCATCTCACAAAGTAAACATAACCAACAAGGTTAAGAAGTTTAATTGATGAAAATATATGGAGAAATAACGTTACCTCTGAGTGCATTATCATTAGCATTGTCCCAGTCATAACAGCCCATAGGGCAGAAGCCTATCTCCTGTTTCAGTAGTGTGATATACAAGTTTACCCCTTGGACAGGACGCTCATGTCACGACTTCCGCTGAAGTTGGTCCCTCTCCTGGTTCAGGCGGCGTTCGGCGGTCGACGTCACCGGCCTTCTAGCCATCGCCGATCTACCTTTCATTTTCCCTTGGTTTTGTCTTGTCTTCCCTCACATCTGGTTTCAATTCCATCAATTACATGTTGTGTATTTAACCCTCTGTATCCCCCATGTCCTTGTCCAGAATTGATTCTTGTAGTGCTTGCGTACGTTATGCTGGTGGATACCGGGTTTTGTTTGACCCATTCATTGATTGTTCTGTTTACGGTGGTTTTTATGTTTATTAAACGACACCGTTCCAAATCAGTTTTCGCTCTCCTACGCCTGACTTCTCTGCCGCCAGTATGCACCCCGTTACAGCTTACCCCGAATCCATCTGCTTAATGTGGAGTGCCAAGCAGAAATACATTAGGTCCTGCTTTTTAGAGTATTTGGTATGACAAAACTGGGGATCGAACCCAACCTTACAATCTCAGGGCTGACACTAACGGCAAGGCCACTGAATTCATGGGTGCATTCAGCATTAAATAAACAACATCCGCTGCTGTAACTCAAAACTAATATTTTATGTTTTCTCCTTTAATGATTTGAGGGCAATCGCTTGTCTTGTTCACTTTTAATATCTGCAAAACCCTGTCTCCCGAGTTGTAAAGGGGTGGCCAACCACATAATTAAACTCAGCAAAAAAAATAAATGTCCTCACTGTCAACTGCCTTTATTTTCAGCAGAATTAACATCTGTAAATATTTGTACGAACATGACAAGATTCAACAACTGAGACATAATCTGAACAAGTTCCACAGACATGCGACTAACAGAAATGTAATAATCTGTCCCTGAACAAAGAGGGGGCGGGGTCAAAATCAAAAGTAACAGTCAGTATCTGGTGTGGCCACCAGCTGCATTAAGTACTGCAGTACATCTCCTCCTCATGGACTGCAACCGATTTGCCAGTTCTTGCTGTGAGATGTTACCCCACTCTTCCACCAAGGCACCAGCAAGTTCCCGGACATTTCTGGGGGGAATGGCCCTAGCCCTCACCCTCCGATTCAACAGGTCCCAGACGTGCTCAATGGGATTGAGATCCGGGCTCTTCGCTGGCCATGGCAGAACACTGACATTTCTGTCTTGCAGGAAATCACGAATAGAATGATCAGTATGGCTGGAGGCATTGTCATGCTGGAGGGTCATGCCAGGATGAGCCTGCAGGAAGGTTACCATATGAAGGAGGAGGATGTCTTCTCTGTAACGCACAGCGTTCAGATTGCCTGCAATGACAACAAGCTCTGTCCGATGATGCTATGACACACCGCCCCAGACCATGAGGGACCCTCCACCTCCAAATCGATCCCGCTCCAGAGTACAGGCCTCAGTGTAACGCTCATTCCTTCGACGACAAACGCGAATCCAACCATCACCCCTGGTGAGACAAAACTGAGACTCGTCAGTGAAGAGCACTTTTTGCCAGTCCTGTCTGGTCCAGCAACGGTGGGTTTGTGCCCATAGCCGACGTTGTTGCCAATGATGTCTGGTAAGGACCTGCCTTACAACAGGCCTACAAGCCCTCAGTCCTGCCTCTCTCAGCCTATTGCGGACAGTCTGAGCACTGATAGAGGAATTGTGCATTCCTGGATTAACTCGGGCAGTTGTTGTTGCCATCCTGTACCTGTACCGCAGGTGTGATGTTCGGATGTACCGATCCTGTGCAGGTCTTGTTTCACATGGTCTGCCACTGCAAGGACAATCAGCTGACTGTCCTGTCTCCCTGTAGTGCTGTCTTAGGCGTCTCACAGTACGGACATTGCAATTTATTGCCCTGGCCACATCTGCAGTCCTCATGCCTCTTTGCAGCATGCCTAAGGCACATTCACACATTAAAATGCAAATCAATTTATAACATTTTTGACATGCGTTTTTCAGGATCTTTTTGTTGTTATTCTGTCTCTCACTGTTCAAATAAACCTACCATTAAAATTATAGACTGATCATTTCTTTGTCAGTGGGCAAACGTACAAAATCAGTAGGGGATCAAATACTTTTTTCCCTCACTCTATGCCCTCAGAACAGCCTGACACAGTTGTGTCAAGTTGGCTGAATGTACTGCCATAACCCATTGAAAGGCTCTTAGATTTTTTTTGTCTTGCCCATTCACCCTCTGAATGGCACAGATACACAATCCATGTCTCAATTGTCCGAAGGCTTAAAAATCCTTCTTTAACCTGTCTCCTCCCTTTCATCTATACGGATTGAAGTGGATTTAACATTTACATTTTAGTCATTTAGCAGACGCTCTTATCCAGAGCAACTTACAGTAGTGAATG
The DNA here is from genome assembly GCF_965601325.2 of Salmo salar. Taxonomy (NCBI): domain Eukaryota; kingdom Metazoa; phylum Chordata; class Actinopteri; order Salmoniformes; family Salmonidae; genus Salmo; species Salmo salar. The sequence goes on along the minus strand of NC_138310.1, from coordinate 11,161,872 downwards.
CATACATTTCACACATTTTATTTCTCTGTACTGGTCCCCCATGGGAATCAAACCGACAACACTGGCGTTGCAAACACCATGCTCTACCAACTGAGCCACATGGGATCATTTAACAAGTGACATCAGTAAGGTATCATATATTTCACCTGGATTCACCTGGTCAGTCTATGTCATGGAAAGAACTAGAATGTTTTGCATACTCAGTGTATATCATTTAAAAATACAAACAAAATTGCCTTGAACAAAATTGCCTTGAAAAACACTTAAAAGCTTATGTAGAGATTAAGTTGAATGATTTTTGTTTACTGCATTGTTGTTTAAGGGCTTGTAAGTAAGCATTTCACTGTAATTTCTACACCTGTTGTATTCCGCGCATGTGACAAATACAATGTCATTTGATTTCATTTTGATTTGATATTACTTACAAATTCTTTATTACTTACCAAATTCATCAAATACCATCAGAAGTCTACTGTGGTAGAGTAAGCACTTATGGCCTTCTCTTCGCCTCCAGTGCCATTCGAAAGCAAACGGAAGGGTCCGTTTAAATTGACCATCCTTAAGAGGAAGAGTACTGGTTAACCTGTCTGGGCTAGGGGGCAGTATTTTCACGGCCGGATAAAAAACGTACCGATTTAAACTGGTTACTACTCTTGCCCAGAAACGAGAATATGCATATGCACACTCTGAAGTTTCTAAAACTGCTTGAATGGTGTCTGTGAGTATAACAGAACTCATATGGCAGGCAAAAACCTGAGAAAATTCCAAGCAGGAAGTGGCCTGTCTGAGAATTTGTAGTTCTTCTTTTGATTCTCTATCAAAACTACAGTATCTGTGCTGTTACGTAGCACTTTCTAAGGCTTCCATTGGCTCTCTAAAGCCTTCAGAAAGCAGATTGAGCCGTCTCCTGTCTCTGGGCAGAGCATAGTAGCTCAGTTTCTCAGTGGTCTGCCCTGTGACAAAGAGATTGGATATGCGCATTCACGCGACCACCCTGTTTTTTCTTTTCCTCTTTGAATGAATACATTATTGTCCGGTTGGAATATTATTGCTATTTTACGAGAAAAATAGCATAAAAATGTATTTTAAACAGCGTTTGACATGCTTCTAAGTACGGTAATGGAACATTTTGATTTTTTTTGTCTCGAAATGCGCTCGCGCATTATCCTTTGGATAGTGACCTGAACGCACGAACAAAACGGAGGTATTTGGACATAACTATGGATTATTTGGAACAAAAACAACATTTCTTGTGGAAGTAGCAGTCCTGGGAGTGCATTCTGACGAAGATCAGCAAAGGTAATACAATTTTTCTAATACTAATTCTGAGTTTAGTGTGCCTCGAACTTGGCGGGTGTCAAAATAGCTAGCCGTGATGTCTGAGCTATGTACTCAGAATATTGCAAAATGTGCTTTCGCCGAAAAGCTATTTTAAAATCTGACATAGCGATTGCATAAAGGAGTTCTGTATCTATAATTCTTAAAATAATTGTTATGTATTTTGTCAACGTTTATGATGAGTAATTTAGTAAATTCACCGGAAGTTTTCGGTGGGAATACATTTTCTGAACATCACACGCCAATGTGAAAAGCTGTTCTTTTATATAAATATGAACTTGATTGAACAAAACATGCATGTATTGTATAACATAATGTCCTAGGAGTGTCATCTGATGAAGATCATCAAAGGTTAGTGCTTCATTTAGCTGTGTTTTTGGTTTTTTGTGACATATATGCTTGCTTGGAAAATGACTGTGTGATTATTTTTGTCTATGTACTCTCCTAACATAATCTAATGTTTTGCTTTCGCTGTAAAGCCTTTTTGAAATCAGACAATGTGGTTAGATTAATGAGAGTCTTATCTTTACAATGGTGTAAAATAGTCATGTGTTTGAAAAATTGAAATTATTGCATTTTTTTAGATTTTTGTATTTTGCGCCACGCTGTTCCACTGGCTGTTGAATATGGAGGTTAAGACTTTGGGCTTGGTTTCAATGATTTAGCAATGGCTAAAAAGCATGACCTGGTGAAAATAAGTAAGTTGTGGGTGGAAATATGCATCAGATAGAGAGAGAAGGACAGAAAGACATGTTGTTGATCAGTTTAAGTGCAACTGCAAAGGCCTCAGACACTGACCATTTCACTTAACTTATGTTTGAGAAATTAGTTTCTGTGTCAATTGGGCACATGATGAAACATTGTCAATGATAATTAACTGCCAGATCTCCAGGTAGTGCACAATGTTTTTGTCTTTACGGGTGGCCACCAACCAGTTAGAGCAAAATATTGTCTCAACCCCACAGTCAGTGGACTGCCATATTATCTCTGGCTCGATCCCACACACGGAGCAGATGGATTTTACTGTGGGGGGGGGGAGGGGCATGTTCTCCACAAGGATGTTGTCCAGCTACTCCCTCATTTCTCTCCAGGCAGCCACTGTTCCCCCTTTCCTCCTCTGAGCTCTGGTATTCTGGGTATTACTTGTAGCTGGACTATGGTCTTCCCTTTGGTCCTCCCTTTGGACCTGAGGAGGTTCTGAGCCGGAGGTCAGCACTGAGGGACAATGTACCTCTTTCGCCTCAGAGCCTTGCCTCTAAATTGAATATCCTTTGCCAGGATAAAGTTTTTTTTTTCAAAAGTGGTTTATTCATTTCTGAAACAAAGACAGTTATGAAGAATCATATAAAATACATATACAGTACCAGTCAAAAGTTTGGACACAACTACTCATTCAAGGGTTTTACTTTATTTTTTATTATTTTCTACATTTTAGAATAATAGTGAAGACATCAAAACTATGAAATAACACATATGGAATCATGTAGTAAGGAAAAAAGTGTTAAACAAATGACAGCTATGCACGCTCCTGGCATTCTCTCAACCTTCATGAGGTAGTCACCTGGAATGCATTTCAATTACCAGGTGTGCCTTGTTAAAAGTTAATTTGTGGAATTTATTCCCTTCTTAATGAGTTTGAGCCAATCAGTTGTGTTGTGACAAGGTAGGGGTGGTATAAAGAAGATAGCCCTATTTGGTAAAACACCAAGTCCATATTATGTCAAGAACAGCTGGCTCGAGAGGTCGGCAGGTGCCCACCCCATGTTATGCTTCAGCTGGCCCATCAGGCTGCCACACCTCTTCCGGCTCGTTGGGCTTCTACGCCTCAGCCAGCTTGTCCAGCGCCCATGCCTCTGCCTGTGTCAGCATTATTGTCATTATGTCGTTTTGTTCCCCCTGTCCAGACGCTGTTCTTGTTTTGGTTTGATGTCCATTTTCCAGTAAATGTTCTCTCCCTGTACTTGCTTCTCGTCTTCAGCGTTGATCCTTACAAGTTGGGAGGGCAGCTAACACACACTTGCCCTACGCTGCTGCTGGTGAGAATGGACAATTTGATGAACATGCACACTCAGTCTTAGTTGAAATTGTCCAAAATCACCACTGAAAGGGTTGCGTATCACACAGTACAATGTGTTGTTCTGAATCACTATTCAAAGGTAACGTTTACCACACGTGGCGTGTGGGGTACCACATTTTCCATATGAATGGTGTGATTGGTATGATGATTTCCACCTTTTAATGGGATGATTGTAGTCTAATCAGGGGTCTCAAAGCTGTCTCTATTCATCTTCTTTTCGATTTGGTTGGCAGATCGCATCCAACTTTTAGTTGCGTACGCCGCCACCTAATGTACTGGTGTGTGAGGAAATTCATGGCCTGTCTACATGAAATTCTTTATACAGTAATACAAATTGGGAAAAAGGAAAATTGCCTTGCCAAATATTGGCCTTCTATAAAAAAAGCACCACCCATTCCACTATTCATCCCTATCTAATCCTACTCCAGACCAACAGCCTGAGAGGACAGAACAATACCACTCAACACCCCCTGCAACTGTTCTGCAGTAGGCTAAATCCTCGCCATCCCAAGTACTTCTCTACCGCTGCCACCACAACCTCTATCTTTAGTAAATTCTGATCCATTTCTGCAGTACAATTGACAAACATGTCTATAAATGCTTAAAAGCCCACCTTACTTAAGCACATCAGTGGAATAAGGGGAGGACCATCCTCCTCAGTGAAGTCCATAAAAACTAAATATATTCATGTCACCAAAGAATTGATTAAAACACACTGTTTTGCAATGAAGGTCTACAGTAGCCTCAACAGCACTATGTTGGGTAGCACCATCGTGTAGCCGGAGGACAGCTAGCTTCCGTCCTCCTCTGGGTACATTGACTTCAATACAAAACTTAGGAGGCTCATGGTTCTCGCGCCCTTCTATAGACTTACACAGTAATTATGACAACTTTCGGAGGACATCCTCCAACTCATCAGAGCTCTTGCAGCATGAACTGACATGCTGTCTACCCAATCAAAGGATCAGAGAAAGCATAAGCTACAGCTAGCTAGCACTCCAGTGCATAAAATGTGGTGTGTAGCTGACTCAAAGAGAGAGAAAGACAATAGTTGAACGCTTTTGATCAAATTCTTTTCTTCAAAAATGAAGGAGAAGCAAGAGCAAGAGAGCGATCGATTTTTTTCAGTTTCACTTTCACTTACTTAGCTAGCAAATGCTGCTAGCTAGTTTAGCTTACTCAAACACCCTGCTCAAACAGAGGGATGCTATGTTAGCTAGCTGGCTATGACTATTCAACACAACACTGGAAATCTTTCAAATCAAGGTAGTGTAAGCTTTTGGTTTGACTAATCTATTGCCACTGGGGCCCACCGGTCTAACTGCTAAACTGGTTACTGACTACACACTGAAACGTTACTGCATGATTGTAGCGGGTTTGCTAACGAGTTAGCTCTATTAGCTATGTTGTCTATGATATTATTTTAGATAATATGGTGGCAACGATGTATGCCATGTGTAGCAGTTACGATATGGTTTGCTTGGAATGTTTTTTTTCGCCTGGTCACATACAGCTGATGTGTTGTGCATTGAAGTTCACAAACGAAAGGGAAAAGATGAGAAGAGGAGGAGAGCGCATAGACGCGAGAAGGAATTCAATGTGGCTGTTATGAAAGTGAACTGTGTTTACGTGTGCTCAGTGGTGTATTCATTCCGCCGATTCTGGTGAAAAACTTTTCTTAAACTGAAGCAAATGTAACGAAACGGGGATAAACATACCTGAGTTTGACCAATAGAAACTGTTGTTTGCAAAGGTTGGACAAATGATTATACCTATAACAGCTAGATGCAGGCAAGAGTGTGCAAGGCGGTATTGAATGTGTCACTGTCTGTCCACTGTCTGTCACCTCAAATGGTTCTCTTTGTAGCAACCTCATGATGGCTATAGGGGAAATTCGAGTATCATGTAGTAGCCTAAACCTGTCGATGTTACATTGAACTGGGCGAATGGAATATGAATGACAGTCATCCAATATGCTGTAATAGAAGTAAGGCCATGCTCATGAGATTTTTTTGTTGTTGTCCTCCCTCATCATAAACGGCACTGACTACATATAAAGCACATATTCTTCCCATGACTCTCTCTTGGTCTCTGCCAACTCACAGGAATCCTCTCAGCATCCCTCACCCTATAGCCATCTTCCTCTACTCTCTTCACTGCTTTGGCACACAACACTTTCTGTACTACTCTAACCCTGGCGGTCTCTATTCTATTACTTTTCTAATCTAGAATAGTTTATTATTGTTCTCAGACTATAATATACATTAAATGTGGGCTTAGTCTAGCTAGTCTTTCAATAATTAAGCCCTCAGGCACTTTTTGTCAGAAGTATTCCTTAAAATCTATTAAATTAATTCCAGCTGTATTAAACACAATGCTGTCTTACACTGACCAAGATTAGTACAATATACAGTTTATGGTTCATGTTAAAGGAGTGATGATGGCTTTTACATTAATCATATAACATTGCTATCATGCTTTATGACAGGTGTCGATCAGGTGTTACAGATAGTATGCTTTCGATATATTTATTTATATACAGCATAATTTTTTTTAAAGAAAGAGAAACACAATATCAACATATACATATATATATATAAATATATATATATATATATATATATATATATATATATATATATATATATACTGCTCCAAAAAATAAAGGGAACACTTAAACAACACAATGTAACTCCAAGTCAATCACACTTCTGTGAAATCAAACTGTCCACTTAGGAAGCAACACTGATTGACAATACATTTCACATGCTGTTGTGCAAATGGAATAGACAACAGGTGGAAATTATAGGCAATTAGCAAGACACCCCCAATAAAGGAGTGGTTCTGCAGGTGGGGACCACAGACCACTTCTCAGTTCCTATGCTTCCTGGCTGATGTTTTGGTCACTTTTGAATGCTGGCGGTGCTTTCACTCTAGTGGTAGCATGAGACGGAGTCTACAACCCACACAAGTGGCTCAGGTAGTGCAGCTCATCCAGGATGGCACATCAATGCGAGCTGTGGCAAGAAGGTTTGCTGTGTCTGTCAGCGTAGTGTCCAGAGCATGGAGGCGCTACCAGGAGACAGGCCAGTACATCAGGAGACGTGGAGGAGGCCGTAGGAGGGAAACAACCCAGCAGCAGGACCGCTACCTCCGCCTTTGTGCAAGGAGGAGCAGGAGAAGCACTGCCAGAGCCCTGCAAAATGACCTCCAGCAGGCCACAAATGTGCATGTGTCTGCTCAAATGGTCAGAAACAGACTCCATGAGGGTGGTATGAGGGCCCGACCTCCACAGGTGGGGGTTGTGCTTACAGCCCAACACCGTGCAGGACGTTTGGCATTTGCCAGAGAACACCAAGATTGGCAAATTCGCCACTGGCACCCTGTGCTCTTCACAGATGAAAGCAGGTTCACACTGAGCACGTGACAGACGTGACAGAGTCTGGAGACGCTGTGGAGAACGTTCTGCTGCCTGCAACATCCTCCAGCATGACCGGTTTGGCGGTGGGTCAGTCATGGTGTGGGGTGGCATTTCTTTGGGGGGCCGCACAGCCCTCCATGTGCTCGCCAGAGGTAGCCTGACTGCCATTAGGTACCGAGATGAGATCCTCAGACCCCTTGTGAGACCATATGCTGGTGCGGTTGGCCCTGGGTTCCTCCTAATGCAAGACAATGCTAGACCTCATGTGGCTGGAGTGTGTCAGCAGTTCCTGCAAGAGGAAGGCATTGATGCTATGGACTGGCCCGCCCGTTCCCCACACCTGAATCCAATTGGAGTAACTACAATATTGTTGATCCATCCTTAGTGTTCTCCTATCGCAGCAATTAAACTCTGTAACTGTTTTAAAGTCACCATTGGCCTCATGGTGAAATCCCTGAGTGTTGTCTTTCCTTTCCTTCAACTGAGTTAGGAAGGACAGCTGTATCTTTGTAGTGACTGGGTGTATTGATACACCATCCAAAGTGTAATTAATAACTTCACCATGCTCAAAGGGATATTCAATGTCTGCTTTTGTTTATATTTAGCCATCGACCAATAGGTGCCCTTCTTTGTGAGACATTGGAAAACCTCCCTGGTCTTTGTGGTTTTAAGTTCACTGCTTGACTGAAGGACCTTACATATAATTGCATGTGTGAGGTTCAGAGATGAGGTAGCCAAATTAAAATCATGTTAAACACTACTATTTGCTTACAAATTATTATGTGACTTGTTAAGCAAATTTTTACTCCTGAAGTTATTTAGGCTTGCCATAACAAAGGGGTTGAATACTTATTGATGCAAAACATTTCAGCTTTTCATTTTTAATTAATTTGTAAACATTTCCAAAAACATAATTCCACTTTGAAATTATGGGGTATTGTGTGTAGGTAGGCCAGTGACAAAAAATACATTTTAAATTCAGGCTGTAATGCAACAAAATGTGGAAAAAGTTAAGGGGTCTGAATACTTTCTGAAGTCACTGTATATACTGAATAATATATTCAAAAGTAATCTCAGTGAGTTTCTCTTTCTCTTTGACCATGCCTGAGTGGATGTTTCCCGATGTGACTAATAACCATACACGTAATATAGTCATGGGAACCGGAGAGCTGCTACAAGTACATCTGTGTGTCATCCCTCTCCACCGGTGCCTTTGATCTGATAACACTGCAAACTCCCCCTCTAGTTATCCCCCTAATGATCTTGCCAATACACATTAGCTAAATGTCTATGTACCATGTGGTTTAGGTCATGCACTTAATTGCGTTGGTCTGTACAGTAGGTGGTCGGAAAATGCCCAGCCGAAGACATGACCTATCTTAACATTGTATATGACAAACCCTGCTATCGTGGTTAAGAAACCACATTATCAGTCCTCAGTGTATGGCATGATTGTGTTCACTGTCATGATTTGTGAACCATGCTTTGTTTCAAATAACACCTCAGCATCATCTAGGCTAGCCCACCATATTTTGTACACTTAGCTGTTTTGTTATATTACATTTAGAGTGCCAGAGAGCTGTAGAGGCACAGGGGAGATAAAAGGCAGAGTGCGATACATTTTGACAGGTAGAGCAGGCCAGGTGCGAGACGACGTCGAAGACCTTTCTCATCCGCTCAGTGGGATATGATTGGCCTAGTGGCATACACTGTGCAACAGCCAGCTGCTGAGTCGAGTGAAGTTGCACCTGGACACTGGTCTATGGCCATTTTTTATTTTTCTCTTGAATGGTTAAGAATAGGATTTGGGCAGGTAAGCCATTCCTTGGTCTGCAACTTCTACCCGGAGCAACAGGCTTCAGAGGTGGGAGGCAGCCTCCTGTGGTGCTGTTCCAACTGCTGTGCCCTAGGGTGTCTGTCTGCCATTACCTCCCCACCACAATGTTGCTGCTTTGTCTGAGAGCTTCTGACACGCATTAAGCACATCTCTCTCTCTCTCTCTCTCTCTCTCTCTCTCTCTCTCTCTCTCTCTCTCTCTCTCTCTCTCTCTCTCTCTCATTTCAAGTTAAGGGCTTTATTGGCATAGGAAACGTGTTTACATTGCCAAAGCAAGTGAAATAGATAATAAACAAAAGTGAAATTAACAGTAACAAATTAACAGTAAACATTACACTCACAAAGATCCAAAAGAATAGACATTTCAAATGTCATGTTATGTCTATATACAGTGTTGTAATGATGTGCAAATACTTAAAGGGAAAATAAATAAACATAAATGTAGGTTGTATTTACAATTCTCTCTCTCAGTTCAGTTTCCACCTCATTTGTGGGTAGTTTGCACTTAACTTGTCTTCTCTCGAGAGCCAGGTCTGCCTATGGCGGCCTCTCTCAATAGCAAGGCTATGCTCAGTGAGTCTGTACATAGTCCAATTACTCTCTGTTTATTCTTTCCAATATGTTAAGTAATAATGTTTTTGTTTTCTAATGATTTGGTTGGGTCTAATTGTGTTTCTGTTGCTGTTCTGGGGCTCTGTGTTTGTGAACAGCCCCAGGACCAGCTTGCTTAGGGGACTCTTCTCTAGGTTAATCTTTCTGTAGGTGATGGTTTTGTTATGGAAGTTATAGGAATCACTTCCTTTTAGGTGGTTGTAGAATATAACAACTATTTTCTGGATTTTGATCATTAGCGGGTATCGGACTAATTCTGCTCGGCATGCATTATTTGGTGTCTTACATTGTACACACAGGATGTTTTTGCAGAATTCTGCATGCTGAGTCTCAATTTAGTGTTTGTCCCATTTTGTGAATTTTTGGTTGGTGAGTAGACACCAGACCTCACAACCATAAAGGGCAATGGGTTCTATTACTGATTCAAGTATTTTTTTTACCAGATCCTAATTTGGATATCGAATTTTATGTTCCTTTTGATGGCGTAGAAGGCCCTTCTTGCCTCTCAGATCATTCACAGCTTTGTGGAAGATACCTGTGGTGCTGATGTTTAGGCCAAGGTAGGTATAGTTTTTTGTGTGCTCTAGGGTGGCTATTCCCAAACCGGGGGTAAGCCAAATAAAAATGTGATTCACATTTTCAAACAGTCCATTTAGATTTTCCAACGGGGCTATATATTTGGGTGATGTTTTTTTCTTGCCTGAGTAGCCTTGTTTCACTGACAAAAATAAAATTAAACCATCTAGTGTTCAGCGAAATAACAACACAATGTCAAATAGACATAGGTATTTGGTATTTTATTAGGTTCCCATTAGCTGTTAGAAAAGCAGCAGCTCCTATTCCTGGGGAGAACACAAAACATGAAACATGATATAATACAGAACTTCAATAGACAAGAACAGGTCAAGGACAGAACTACATATATATTTTTTAAAGGCACATGTAGCCTACATATCAATGCATACACGCAAACTATCTAGGTCAAATAGGGGAAAGGCGTTGTGCCGTGAGGTGTTGCTTTATCTGTTTTTTTAAACGAGGTTTGCTGTTTATTTGAGCAATATGAGATGGAAGAAAGTTCCATGCAATAAGGGCTCTATATAATATTGTAGGCCTTCTTGAATTTGTTCTGGATTTGGGGACTGTGAAAATACCCCTAGTGGCATGGCTGGTGGGGTAAATGTGTGTGTCAGAGCTGTGTGTAAGTTGACTATGCAAACAATTTGGGATTTCCAACACATTAATGTTTCTTATAAAAAGAAGAAGTGACGCAGTCAGTCTCTTCTCAATTCTTAGCAAAGAGAGACTTGCATGTATAGTATTTATATCAGCCCTTTGATTACAATGAAGAGCAAAACGTGCCACTCTGTTCTGGGCCAGCTGCAGCTTAACTAGGTATTTCCTTGCAGCACCGGACCACACGACTGGACAATAATCAAGATTAGACTAAACTAGAGCCTGCAGAACTTGTTTTTTGGAGTGTGGTGTCAAAGAAGCAGAGCATATCTTTATAGACCTCTCCCCATCTTTGTAACCATTGAATCTATATGTTTTTACCATGACAGTTTACAATCTAAGGTAACGCCATGTCATTTAGTCTCCTCAACTTGTTCAACAACCACACCATTCATTACCAGATTTAGCTGAGGTCTAGAACTTAAGAAATTATTTGTACCAAATACAATGCTCTTAGTTTTAGAGATGTTTATTACTGGGTGGCCAGTTTATTACTGACTTCATTAGCTGCTGATGCGTATATATGGTTGAATCATCAGCATACATGGACACACATGCTTTGTTTAATGCCAGTGGCAGGTCATTGGTAAAAATAGGAAAGAGTAGAGGGCCTAGAGAGCTGTCCTGCGGTACACCACACTTTACATGTTTGACATTAGAGAAGCTTCTATTAAAGAAAACCTTTTGAGTTCTATTAGATAGATAGCTCTGTTTATTCAACAACAGGTTATGGTCAATAATATCAAAGGCTGCACTGAAATCTAACAGTACCATTCCCACAATCTTCTTATTATCAATTTCTTTCAACCAATCATCAGTAATTTGTGTCAATGCAGTACATGTCGAGTGCCCTTCTCTATAAGCATGCTGAAAGTCTGTTGTTAATTTGTTTACAGAGAAATAGCATTGTATTTGGTCAAACGCAATTTTTTCCAACAGTTTGTTAAGAGTTGTTTGTTTGTTGTTTGCATACACGGATGTTATAATGTTGTATGTTTTCCCCGGCACCGCTTTTCATCAATTTGTATAGCAGACCCTCATGCCAAATTGAGTCAAAGCTTCCTTGAAATCAACAAAGAATGAGAAGGCTTTGCCTTTGTTTTGGTTTGTTTGTTTGTCAATTAGGGTGTGCAGGGGGAATGCGTGGTCTGTCGTATGGTAATTTGGTATAAAGCCAATTTGACATTTGCTCAGTTGATTGTCTTCACTGAGGAGATGTATGAGTCTGCTGTAAATGATAATGCTGAAGATTTTCCCAAGGTTGGTGTTCACTCATATCCCATAGTACAGTAGTTATCGGGGTCAGCTTTTGTGGATTGCGGTGATCAGTCTTTGGTTCCAAATATTGGGGAAGATACCAGAGCTGAGGTGGATGTTAAAGAGTTTAAGTATAGCCAATTGGAATTTGTGGTCTGTATATTTAATCATTTCATTTCGGATACCATCAACACCACAGGCCTTTTTGGATTGGAGGGTTTGTATTTTGTCCTGTAGTTCTGTCACGTCCTGACCAGCAGAGGGCGTAATTGTATTAGTTTTGGTCAGGACGTGGCAGAGTTTTTGTGTTATGTGTTAGTTAATTGGGGTTGGACTCCTAATTGAAGGCAGGTGTGTTGAGTTGCCTTTGATTGGGAGTCCTATATAGTAGTGTGTGTTTTTCGTTGTGGGTAATTGTTTCTGTTCAGTGTGTTATGCTGTCAGTACTGTTGAGCTGTCGGTGGTTTCTTGTTTTGTAGTGTTCCAGTGTTCTTTTTGAATTAAATCATGAACACTAACTCCGCTGCACCTTGGTCTTCTTCTCTCCATGACGACAGCCCTTACAAGTTCATTCAATGTAATTGGAGAATCCAGTTTTATCTGGTAGTCTTTAATAGTTGATTGTAAGATTTGTATTTGATCATGTGTATGTTTTTGCTGTTTGTTCTTTGTTGTTGAGCCAAAAGGATTGGAGAAGTGGTTAATTCATACATCTCATTTTAGATAATTCTTCATGTTGTAATTTGTTTAGTGTGTTCCAATTTTCCCAGAAGTGGTTAATTTTCTTATGTTGTCTGCTTAGGTTAGGTTACTGATTTAGGTTTTCTACTGCCAAGTTTACACCTTCATTACTATAGAGGAACATTTTGTCCAGGAAGCTGTCTAAAAGGGTTTGAATTTTTTGTTGCCTAATTGTTTTTTTGGGGTAGGTTTCTACTCTACTTTGCTTCCATCGATAGAATTTCTTAATATTTCTTAAAGTTCCTTTGTCTTTGATACCTCATAATTGAGTATTGCTCTGTTCAAGTAGACTGTGATTTTGCTGTGATCTGATAGGGGTGTCAGTGGCCTGTCTGTGAACGTTCTGAGAGACTCTGGGTTGAGGTCAGTGACAAAGTATTCTACAGTACTACTGCCAAGAGACGAGCTATAGGTATACCTACTATAGAAGTCTCCTTGAAGCGTACCATTGACTATGTACAGACCTAGCGTGCGACCGAGCTATTTTGTCATATTTCTGTCGAGGGGGGGCATATTTGGGAGGGGATGCTGTCACCACCAGGTAGGTGTTTGTCCCCCTGTGTGCTGAGAGTGTCAGGTTCTTGTCCAGTTCTGGCATTTAGGTCGCCACAGACTAGTACATGTCCCTTGGCCTGGAAATGGTTGATCTTCCCCTCTAGGATGGAGAAGCTGTCATCATTAAAGTATGGGTTCTCTCTCTGAGACTCCATTCCTCTGTATCCCTCTCTCTCTTATCTCTTCTTCTCTGCATCCTTTAGACTTTCCTTTCTCTATATATTTCAGTCCTTCTACCCTCTCTCTCCATTCTCTCTCTTTCCCAGGGCATGGAGGGATATCAACATCTCGTTCTTGATGACAGCACCACTGTTCATTCCTCAACTGGAGTGGTTTCACATATTTTGAGAGAGAGAGCTGGGTGACATCTCCTGTCTCTCCCTATCTGTTTCCACGCGGTGGCCTGGGCTAACCCCCTGCTGCCTGACACTCGTTTGTTGATCTAATGTGACTACCATCCCCTTCACCCCCCCCCCCCTTTCTTCTACCCCCACTCTTCCGAAAGACCGCTGGGCCGTTCCACGAAAAGAGTGCATTTGGATATTTTAAGTAGACATTTAAAAGCCTGTTATATTAAATGAAGGGCGCTTTAATATAGACTACATGAATAAAGGCTTGCTTAAGTTCCAAAATTCAGCGTTTTGAATTCTAGGAAGATTTGAACCTACTTAATTACTACACTTCTCAGTTTCACCCTAGTAATATTGTTGCTTTGACAGTCATTTCTAAAGATTATTTATTTAATGTGATTATTGATTTATTTACATCTGTCCCTCCTTTAAAGGTCAACTTGTTACTCTCCTTTTAATATGGTGAAACTATTCCTTTTGAAATCATTTTTTTGTAAAGAAACATTGAACATCTAATAGTCAAATCCGTGAGTAAAAGCAGTTGAGCTGGTTCTTTTTTTTGTTGCCCATTTTCTGTTATTTTGTGGTGGAAAACTGAGCTGGTCGAGCATAGCACATCAACCCTGTTACCCATAGATAAGCTAGAAATGTTTAAACAATTTCATTTTTTTTTGTGAAGCTTGCATTCAATTGCTACTCCCTGTTACACATAACAAGCTTCCATTCCTCCTGTCACAAGGGGATTTATGTCTGATTTAATTAAGAATAAATAGTCAACCCTGTTACAGTCAATCATGTTACATAAATGCGCAGACATCCACACACACATCAAGAATGTTGCTTGATTGGAAGACAGAGCCCCTTGTGGCTAGCACTTTGGCTAACGCTCCAGCAAGCATGGTGAGACCAGTGTAGTTTGGCCTGGTTTGGTGATGTAATCTGGGGGAGTAGGGTCATCACCTGTCCCTCTGCCTGTGTAGCTGTATCCCGCGGGGCCTCCCAGGCTGAAGGTAATTCGATTTCCTGCAGGATGTGGCTAATCGCTTTTACCTGGAAGGCAGCATGGGTGGAAGAGGACCAATACACAGTGCTTAATTTGTAAAGCGGGAGGAGCAAAAAATGAGTGTGTGCATGCATATTGTTGCATTTGCGTAGTGGCATAGAGCAGTAGAGGCACACATGGGGAACATTTTTAGTAGCCTAGGGTCTGGGAAAAATGTGTCCTTTTAGAAACGCATTTCATGCAATTATACATAAATTTACACAACTGGAGACTTCGGCAGAATCTTTTTTAATACCGCACAAATGATCATAATGACAGACTACTTTGACACTGACAAACTGAGATTTAAAAAAAAAACTTGTCTTGAATCCATCAATAGCGTAGGCCTAGGTGTTTGGAAACATACTGTAGGTTCCAATATGAGGAGAAAATTATAGTCCTAAAAATGTTTTCCAGTTTCACTGACTCAACCAATGATGCGCAGCTCACTTCTTAGTGATGGCCCAGGTTTTGCTCTTGTCAAAAGCCTATATCACTCTCTTGTTTTACTTTTTAATAATATTTGGAAATGTGTCAAATATTTTGGTAGTCTAAAGCAGACAGATTAGAGTCTTCTCTTTTCAGCAGGAGCCATTTGCTTTCCAACCTGTGTTTTCCTGCTATTGTATTTGAAATATTGTGAAAGGCATGTTGTCTGCATGCTGTTTGTTTACTGAGAGATTTGCTGCACGTTCCCAACTGTAGACTATCAATGGTTATTGGGCTACATCCACAGCATGGCTATTTAAAAAAAAAACATATTGATCCTCTGTGGCTAAATTATAGGCCATTTCATATATTTTTTTGAAGACAATTTTTTTTATTCTATAACTTTGGCACATTTTTTTTTTATCCGGGGTGCTGCAGCTCCCCCGAAACCCTTTGCGCAGCCATGATTCTATAAGGAAATAAATTATGAAGTGCAACGCTGGAGAGATGAGAGTTGCAGGCTCATGTCTATCAGAGAAGAGAAAGATCATAGAACGTCAATCTCATTCTAGTTCTGTGAGAGAAACTGGCGTGCTTCTCATACAGTGACAGCCACGCGTTGGTCTCATACATAGATTCCAATATATTGTGCAAACCATAAGCCCGTATCCTGTTCCGGCAGGATGCGGCTCAAATTATGCACTGCCAATACCTGCTGAGATGTGGAGAACTCCACCCTCAGCCTCACCTATTGGTGGAGGAAAGCAGTAGTTAAAACCTGGAAGGAGTTAGGAGGAGCCACTGGGAGAGCAGGGGGTATTCTGACAGACAGCCAGAGGGAGAAAGGGTGTATGAAGGAGAGCAAGAGGGCAAAGTCACCTTTCTACTATGTTTCACAGTAACCGGTTTGTCGGATGTGAATACCAGGTACTGATTTGAGAATAGCGGGATCCTGACTGTGCAGAGATGTTCTCATTCATATTCAACACTGAATTATCATAAGGCTTCATTCAGCAGACCTCTCAATCAAAGACACACTTCGAAGCATCATTCTTTGATGTTTTACATGAATGGTCTCAATGGGAGCCACTATCAGGCAAAACATCCCTTGGTTCGTCCAGCTTGCTCATGGCAGAACTCAGTCTAGAATAACAACATTCTAACTTCCTCCCCTCAGCTTCCTTATTCACCAGGCACTCTGTGATATGTCTCTGACCCCCTCATGTCTGTTTTAAGTGCCTAGGTAAGTGGGGAGCATCTGAAGGGGAATCGTCTGTACACACATTGACACTTTGTCTCCAAGCCTCTGGACCAGTGCACTTGCCCAAATTGCCTTTACTTCCCCAAATGAATGGGGGCTACTTGCACCAGGACTCTGAATAATTCACCCCGTTAGCATGAAACGTTAACAGAGACTGAGTGACATGAGGGTTGGCATGACCGAGGGTCGTTTGGGAGGTAACGTCTTAGTTCTTCAATGTTACTATCCTGGGACCTATAAAAATATACCATGTCCAATGTTAACCACCTGCTTAAAAATGTATGCTATGTGCACTTTCGATTTTAGAATGAAGTAGTGCTATGAAACTTTAAGTAGGCTAGTCCTCCAGTAACAAACTCCGATAAATGAGTTTCTTGGAGTCTGCTGAAGAAGATTGTGCAAGGACAGAAAGGTGTGTTCACAAACTCACTCTCACATCCAAAACTACACACACACATGCACAACTACACACAAATGCACACACACTTGCAGACGCACAAGTACACACAAGTGATTACAAGATTTGAATTGGTAACGTAACTGATTTTTGTGATCATATACACAAATACACACACACCCTAACGGCTTATGTTTCCAATGGATGACCCTGGTCTATGTAACAGTGTAGGTTCCGTCCCTCTCTTCGCCCCAACCTGGGCTCGAACCAGGGACCCTTGCACACATCAACAACTGACACCCCACGAAGCATCGTTACCCATCGCGCCACAAAAGCCGCGGCCCTTGCAACGCAAGGGGAAACCCTACTTCAAGTCTCAGAGCGAGTGACGTCACCGATTGAACCGCTATTAGCGCGCACGAAACCCTACTTCAAGTCTCAGAGCGAGTGACGTCACCGATTGAAACGCTATTAGCGCGCACCACCGCTAACTAACTAGCCATTTCACATCGGTTACACTCACCCCCCCTTTGACCTCCTCCTTTTTCCGCAGCAACCAATGATCCGGGTCAACAGCATCAATGTAACAGTATAGCTTCCGTCCCTCTCTTCGCCTCAACCCGGGCTCGAACCAGGGACCCTTGCACACATCAACAACTGACACCCCACGAAGCATCGTTACCCATCGCGTCACAAAAGCCGCGGCCCTTGCAACGCAAGGGGAAACCCTACTTCAAGTCTCAGAGCGAGTGACGTCACCGATTGAACCGCTATTAGCGCGCACGAAATCCTACTTCAAGTCTCAGAGCGAGTGACGTCACCGATTGAAACGCTATTAGAGCGCACCACCGCTAACTAACTAGCCATTTCACATCGGTTACATCTACATCTACATAAAGAAGAAAACCTCCTCTTTTGGGTCATAGAGAAATGCCATCTCAGCATACACTCCCACTACTGTACTCTCTCCATTAACACCTTCACCTGAGATGGGCCTCGCTTTGCTCATCAGGCGTGTAAACAGTTCCCTCTGTCCCTCACACATGTCAGCAGAAAAACCTGTGAGTGTGTGTGTGTGCAGGGTGACTAGTCACTGAGTGCCTGCCTGGGGCGTGTGTGTGTACGTGTATGTGTGTGCGTGCCTGTGTGTGTGTGTGTGAGAAAGAAAAATAAAGTGCATGCGACAAATGCCTTCAGAAAGTATTCACACCCCTTGCCTTTTGTTGTGTTACAGCCTGAATTTAAAATTGATTACATTTAGATTTTGTGTCAATGGCCTACACACAATACCCCATAATATGGAACTATGTTTTTAGAATTTTTTTACTAATTAATACAAAAAATGAAAAGCTGAAATGCCTAATATGTATTCAACCCCTTTGTAATGGCAGGCCTAAATAAGTCAAGGAGTATACATGTGCTTAACAAGTCACATATACTCACTCTGTGTGCAATAATAGTGTTTAACATGATGTTTGAATGACTACCTCATCTGTGTTTTTTATTTTATTTATTAGGCAAGTTAGTTAAGAACAAATTCTTATTTTCAATGACAGCCTAGGAACTGCCTTGTTCAGGGGCAGAACAACAGATTTTTACCTTGTCAGCTTGGGGATTCAATCTTGCAACCTTCCGGTTACTAGTCCAACGCTCTAACCACTAGGCTACCTGCCGCCCCATGTACCAAAACATGCATCCTGTTTGCAATAAGATACTAAAGTAAAACTGCAAAGAATGTGGAAAAGAAATTAACTTTGTTCTGAATATAGAGTGTTATTTGGGGCAAATCCAACACAACACATCACTGAGCACCACTCTTCATATTTTCAATAATGGTGGTTGCTGCATCAGGCTTGTAATCGGCAAGGCCGAGGGAGATTTTTTTAAGATAAAAAAACAAACAGAATATAGCTAAGCACAGGCAAAATCCTAGATGGAAACCTGGTTCAGTCTGCTTTACAACAGCCACTGGGAAACAAATTCACTTTTCAGCAGGACAATAACCTAAAACACAACGCCAAATATGCACTGGAGTTGCTTATCAAGAAGAGATTGAATATTCCTGTGTGGCCGAGTTACAGTTTTGACTTACAGTAAATTAGCTTGAAGATCTATTGCAAGACTTGAAAATTGCTGTCTAGCAATGATCAACCAACTTGACAGAACTTTAAGAACTTTCCCAAAGAAAATTGCAAATATTGTACAATCCAGGTGTGCAAGGCTCTTAGAAACATACCCAGAAAGACTAACAGCTTTAATCGACCCCAAAGGTGATTCTGACATGTATGAATACTTATGTAAATTAGATATTTCTGTATTTCCTTTTCAATGAATTTGCAAAAATTTCTAAAAACATGTTTTAACTTTTTGTTGTGTGTAGATGGGTGAGAAAACAAATATATTAAATACACTTTTAATTCAGGCTGTAACACAACAGAATGTGAATGAAGTCAAGGGGTCGGAATACTTTCTGAAGGCTCTGTATGTGGCTGTAAATGTATATTGTTGAATATACTGTATACGTGTAAGTTTAGGAATTTATGAGTGTGTATTGGTGTGTGAGTGTGCTAGCTTTCCTTGCCTGTTTCCCACTGTCCTAATTGGGTCTGTGGAAGCCTCCTGCTGCTCTCTCACAGAGGCCCTGCCCTCCAGTTGTGTTGTACAGATACAAATGTGCCGGAGAACGTATGGCGCAGGCTGCTGATCCACACCTCCCACAATCCCCTGAGGGGACGGGGAAGCAGATGGGGATTTTTCCGTGGTGCATTATAAGTGTATCACCGGAGGCTGTTTGTGCATGTGCGCGGTTGTCCTGAGACTGCACAGAACAGCCAGGACCTCAGCTCAATGGAGACACTCAAGTTTTTAAAATCCTGTATCGCTCAACAAATTCACTAAAATAGTCATGACATCTAAACCTTCCAGCGGTCTACTGGACCCTATTGCAACTAAACTACTGAAATAGCTACTTCCTGTGCTTGGCCCTCCTTTGTTGAACATAATTAACGTCTCTCTATCTTCCAGATGTATACCAAACACACAAATAGTGGCAGTAATAAAGACTCTCCTGAAAAAGCCAAACCTTGATCTGAAAAACTATTGGCTTATATCGAATCTCTTCCTAGTTTTTTTGTTGTTGAAAATAATAATGTATATGAAACGCTACAGTCTGGTTTTAGACCCTATCATAGTACTGAGACCGAACTTGTGAAGGTGGTAAATTACCATTTAATGGCGTTAGACCAAGGCTCCACGTCTGTTCTCATTCTCCTAGACCATAGTGCCGTTTTCAACACCATTGATCACCACATTCTTTTGGAGAGATTGGAAACCCTAAATCGTCTTTGCAAACAAGTTCTTGGCTGGTTTAGATCTTATCTGCCAGAAAGTTATTAGTATGTCTTTGTGGATGGTTTGTCCTCTGACAAATCAATGTTAACCTCTATGGGCTAGGCGGGACGAATTCGTCCCACCTACGTAACAGCCAGTTGAAGCCTGTGGCGCGATTTTCAAATACCTTAAAAATCCTATTACTTAAATTTCTCAAACATATGACTATTTTACAGCTATTTAAAGACAAGACTCTCGTTAATCTAACCACACTGTCCGATTTCAAAAAGGCTTTACAACGAAAGCAAAACATTAGATTATGTCAGCAGAGTACCAAGCCAGAAATAATCAGACACCCATTTTTCAAGCTAGCATATAATGTCACAAAAACCCAGAAGACAGCTAAATGCAGCACTAACCTTTGATGATCTTCATCAGATGACACACCTAGGACATTATGTTATACAATACATGCATGTTTTGTTCAATCAAGTTCATATTTATATCAAAAAACAGCTTTTTACATTAGCATGTGACGTTCAGAACTAGCATACCCCCCGCAAACTTCCGGCGAATTTACTAACAATTTACTAAATTACTCACGATAAACGTTCACAAAAAGCATAACAATTATTTTAAGAATTATAGATACATTACTCCTCTATGCACTCGATATGTCCGATTTTAAAATAGCTTTTCGGTGAAAGCACATTTTGCAATTTTCTAAGTACATAGCCCGGCATCACAGGGCTAGCTATTTAGACACCCAGCAGGTTTAGCACTCACCAATATCAGATTTACTATAAGAAAAATTGTCTTACCTTTCCTGTTCTTCGTCAGAATGCACTCCCAGGACTTCTACTTCAATAACAAATGTAGGTTTGGTCCAAAATAATCCATAGTTATGTTCCAACAGCGACGTTTTGTTCGTGCGTCCCAGACACTATCCCAATGGTAAATAACGGTCGCGCGCACGGCGCATTTCGTGACAAAAGATTTCTAAATATTTCATTACCGTACTTCGAAGCATGTCAACCGCTGTTTAAAATCAATTTTTATGCCATTTTTCTCGTAAAAAAGCGATAATATTCCAACCGGGAATCTGCAATTAGATAAACAGCCGAAGGAAAATATATCACTGGGTCGAATCGGGCACGCGCCTAATTCCATTGTCCTCTGATGGGCCACTTGGAAAAGGCGATAATGTGTTTCAGCCTGAGGCTGCCTCGTCATCGTTCAGGTTTTTCCCGGGCTCTGAGAGCCTATTGGAGCCGTGGGAAATGTCACGTTACAGCTAAGATCCTGACTCTTCAATAAACAGAAGCAAGAACAACAACACCTTGTCAGACAGGCCACTTCCTGCATGAAACCTTCTCAGATTGTTGCCTGCCAAATGAGTTCTGTTATACTCACAGACACCATTCAAACAGTTTTAGAAACTTTAGGGTGTTTTCTATCCATATGTAATAAGTATATGCATATTCTAGTTACTGGGTAGGAGTGGTAACCAGATTAAATCGGGTACGTTTTTATCCGGACGTGAAAATACTGCCCCCTATCCCAAACAGGTTAAGTTTTGGTGTTCTTCAAGGTTCTGTTCTAGGACCACTATTGTTCTCATTATAAATGCTACCTCTTGGTGATGTCATATGGAAAAACACAATGTCAACTTTCATTTACATTTATATTTTACATTTACGTCATTTAGCAGACGCTCTTATCCAGGGCAACTTACAAATTGGTGCATTCACCTTAAGTTATCCAGTGGAACAACCACTTTAGTAGTACATCCATATCTTTTTTTTTTTGGGGGGGGGGGGGGTTAGAAGGATTACTATATCCTATCCCAGGTATTCCTTAAAGAGGTGGGGTTTCAAGTGTCTACGGAAGGTGGTGATTGACTCCGCTGTTCTGGCGTCGTGAGGGAGCTTGTTCCACCATTGGGGTGCCAGAGCAGCGAACAGTTTTGACTGGGCTGAGTGGGAACTGTGCTTCCGCAGAGGTAGGTGAGCCAGCAGGCCAGAGGTGGATGAACGCAGTGCCCTTGTTTGGGTGTAGGGCCTGATCAGAGCCTGACGGTACGGAGGTGCTGTTCCCCTCACAGCTCCGTAGGCAAGCACCATGGTCTTGTAGCAGATGCGAGCTTCAACTGGAAGCCAGTGGAGTGTGCGGAGGAGCGGGGTGACGTGAGAGAACTTGGGAAGGTTGAACACCAGACGGGCTGCGGCGTTCTGGATGAGTTGTAGGGGTTTAATGGCACAGGCAGGGAGCCCCGCCAACAGGGAGTTGCAGTAATCCAGACGGGAGATGACAAGTGCCTGGATTAGGACCTGTGCCGCTTCCTGTGTAAGGCAGGGTCGTACTCTGCGAATGTTGTATAGCATGAACCTACAGGATCGGGTCACCGCCTTGATGTTAGCGGAGAACGACAGGGTGTTGTCCAGGGTCACGCCGAGGCTCTTAGCACTCTGGGAGGAGAACACAATGGAGTTGTCCACCGTGATGGCGAGATCATGGAAAGGGCAGTCCTTCCCCGGGAGGAAGAGCAGCTCCGTCTTGCCGAGGTTCAGCTTGAGGTGGTGATCCGTCATCCACACTGATATGTCTGCCAGACATGCAGAGATGCGATTCGCCACCTGGTTATCAGAAGGGGGAAAGGAGAAGATTAATTGTGTGTCGTCTACGTAGCAATGATAGGAGAGACCATATGAGGATATGACAGAGCCAAGTGACTTGGTGTATAGCTAGAATAGGAGAGGGCCTAGAACTGAGCCCTGAGGGACACCAGTGGTGAGAGCACGTGGTGCGGAGACGGATTCTCGCCACACCACCTGGTAGGAGCGACCTGTCAGGTAGGACGCAATCCAAGAGTGAGCCAAGATACCCAACTCGGAGAGGGTCGGGAGGAGGATCTGATGGTTCACAGTATCAAAGGCAGCAGATAGGTCTAGAAGGATGAGAGCAGAGGAGAGAGAGTTAGCTTTAGCAGTGCGGAGAACCTCCGTGACACAGAGAAGAGCAGTCTCAGTTGAATGACCAGCCTTGAAACCTGACTGATTTGGATCGAGAAGGTCATTCTGAGAGAGATAGCAGGAGAGCTGGCCAAGGACGGCACGTTCAAGAGTTTTGGAGAGAAAATAAGGGATACTGGTCTGTAGTTGTTGACATTGGAGGGATCGAGTGTAGGTTTTTTGAGAAGGGGTGCAACTCTCGCTCTCTTGAAGATGGAAGGGACGTAGCCAGTGGTCAAGGATGAGTTGATGAGCGAGGTGAGGTAAGGGAGAAGGTCTCCGGAAATGGTCTGGAGAAGAGAGGAGGGGATAGGGTCAAGCGGGCAGGTTGTTGGGCAGCCGGCCGTCACAAGACACAAGATTTCATCTGGAGAGAGAGGGGAGAAAGAGGTCAAAGCATTGGGTAGGGCAGTGTGTGCAGGACCAGCGGTGTCGTTTGACTTAACCTCTATGGGCTAGGTGGGACGCAAGCGTCCCACCCGTGGTGCACTCCATCAACAGCAGGTGCATTTCAAGAGCGGCAAATTTGAATCCAAATAAATGTCAAAATTCAAATTTTTCAAACATAAAACTATTTTACACCCTTTGAAAGATAAACATCTCCTTAATCTAACCACGTTTTACGATTTCAAAAAGGTTTTACGGCGAAAGCATAAATTTAGAGTATGTTAGGACAGTACATTTACAAGAGTTGTGTGTAATGTTTTGTCAATTCAAAGACAGGGTCACCAAAACCATAAAACCAGCTAAAATGATGCACTAACCTTTTACAATCTCCATCAGATGACACTCCTAGGACATTATGTTAGACAATGCATGTATTTTTAGTTCTATCAAGTTCATATTTATATCCAAAAACAGCGTTTTACTATGGCATTGATGTTGAGGAAATCGTTTCCCTCCGATAACCACCAGTCAAGTCAGTATCACAAATTAAATAATTAAAATTAGAAAACATTGGTAAAATATTATATTGTCATTTAAAGAATTATAGATTTACATCTCTTGAACACAATCAACTTGCCAGATTTAAAAATAACCTTACTGGGAAATCACACTTTGCAATAATCTGAGCACTGCGCCCAGAAAAATACGCGTTGCGATACAGACCAGCGGTCATGTTGGGGAGATCTAAAATCGAAAATACTATGTAAATAATCCATTACCTTTGATTCTCTTCATCAGATGTCACTTCCAGGTATCACAGGTCCATAACGAATGTAGTTTTGTTCAAAAAAGCTCATCATTTATGTCCAAAAATCTCCGTCTTGTTAGCACATGATCTAAGCCCGCCGGACTTCACTTCATGAACGAGGGGAAAAAATATATTTATGTTCGTTCAAACATGTCAAACATTGTATAGCATAAATCATTAGGGCCTTTTTTAACCAGAACATGAATAATATTCAAGGTGGACGAATGCATTCTCTTTTATAACGTATTGGAACGAGGGTACCCAACATGAACTCGCGCGCCAGGTGTCTAATGGGCCATCATCGTTCCATGGCTCTTGTTCGGTCAGATCTCCCTCCAGAAGACTCAAAACACTTTGTAAAGGCTGGTGACATCTAGTGGAAGCAATAGGAAGTGCCAAAATATTCCTCAGCCCCTGTGTTTTTCAATGGCATAGGTTTAAAGGTAATACAACACATCAGGTATCCACTTCCTGTCAGAAAATGTCTCAGGGTTTTGCCTGCCAAATGAGTTCTGTTATACTCACAGACACCATTCAAACAGTTTTAGAAAATGTAGGGTGTTTTCTATCCATATATAATAAGTATATGCATATTCTAGTTACTGGGTAGGATTAGTAACCAGATTAAATCGGGTACATTTTTTTATCCAGCCGTGCAAATACTGCCCCCTAGCCCCAACAGGTTAAAGAATTATAGATTTACATCTCTTGAACGCAATCAACTTGCCAGATTTAAAAATAACCTTACTGGGAAATCACACTTTGCAATAATCTGAGCACTGCGCCCAGAAAAATACGCGTTGCGATACAGACTAGCCGCCATGTTGGGGAGATCTAAAATCGAAAATACTATGTAAATAATCTATTACCTTTGATTCTCTTCATCAGATGTCACTTCCAGGTATCACAGGTCCATAACGAATGTAGTTTTGTTCAAAAAAGCTCATCATTTATGTCCAAAAATCTCCGTCTTGTTAGCACATGATCTAAGCCCGCCGGACTTCACTTCATGAACGAGGGGAAAAAATATATTTACGTTCGTTCAAACATGTCAAACGTTGTATAGCATAAATCATTAGGGCCTTTTTTAACCAGAACATGAATAATATTCAAGGTGGACGAATGCATTCTCTTTTATAACGTATTGGAACGAGGGTACCCAACATGAACTCGCGCGCCAGGTGTCTAATGGGCCATCATCGTTCCATGGCTCTTGTTCGGTCAGATCTCCCTCCAGAAGACTCAAAACACTTTGTAAAGGCTGGTGACATCTAGTGGAAGCAATAGGAAGTGCCAAAATATTCCTCAGCCCCTGTGTTTTTCAATGGCATAGGTTTAAAGGTAATACAACACATCAGATATCCACTTGGATCCACTTAGCACAAATACTTGGTAACAACAAGCTACCAATGGATCATTTGTGTCCGTGTCTAGTTCATAACGCAGAAGTAATTAAACATTGGCTAGCTAACACAAAGTCAGTCCTGCTAGTTACACAAGTGGACTACACATCTCGAATGTTCAGAAAGTTAAGCTTACGTTGCAAAAATCTTATTGACTAAAAATGATACAGCTAGCTGGTAGGGTTAGCTAGCTAGCAGTGGGCGCGTTGTAGACTATGTTAGAAAATGAAGCTGGCTAGCTAACCTCGATAGTTACTCTGTACTACGCCTTTATCTTGATACAAAGACAACTATGTAGCTAGCTAACATTACACTAGTCAAATCGTTAAGTTGTAATGTATATAGTTTCTACAGTACTGCTAATTGGTAAAGTTGGCTTGCTAGCAGTGGCTGTGGTGTTATGGTGTTGACGCCGTTTCGGAAAACGGCGGAAAACTGCTATGCAGACGACACACAGCTGTACATTTCGATGAAACACGATGTAGCCCCCAAATTGCCAACCCTCGTAGCCTGTGTTTCAGACATAAGGAAGTGGATGGCTGCAAATATTATAATTATAAACTCAGACAACAACAAAAAAGATTGTTCTAGGTCCCAAGAAACAAAGAGGTCTGCTGTAGGATGAATCTCCATGGCTGTACAATTGTCTCAAATGAAACTGTGAAGGACCTTGTCATTGCTCTCGACCCTGATCTCTCTTTTGATGAACGTATAGAAAATATTTCAAGAACAGCTTTTTTCCACCTTCGTAACATTGCAAAAATCTGAAACTTTTTGTCCAAAAATAATGCTGAAAGCTCATCTATACTTTGTCACTTCAAGATTAGATTACTGCAATGCTCTACTCTCCAGCTACACAGATAAGTCACTAAATATACTTCAGCTAGTGCTAAATACAGCTGCTAGAATATTGACCAGAACCAACACAATTTATCATATTATTCCACTGCTAGCCTCTGCCTTACTGGCTTCCTGTTAAGGCTAGGGCTGATTTCAGGGTTTTATTCTTACCCTACAAAGCATTACATGGACTTGCTCCTACTTATCTTTGTGATTTGGTACTACCGTACATACACTACATTACCAAAATGATGTGGGAAACTGCTCGTCGAACATCTCATTCCAAAATCATGGGCATTATAATGGATTTGGTCCCCCCTTTGCTGATATAACAGCCTCCACTCTTCTGGGAAGGCTTTCCACTAGACGTTGGAACATTGCTGCAGGGACTTGCCTCAAGAGCATTAGTGAGGTTGGACAATGATGTTGGGCAATTAAGCCTGGCTCGCAGTCGGCGTTCCATTTCATCCCAAAGGTATTCAATGGTGTTAAGGTCAGGCTCTGTGCAGGCCAGTCAAGTTCTTCCACACCTATATCAACAAACCATTTCTGTATGGCCCTTGCTTTGTACATGGGGACATTGTCATGCTGAAACTGGAAAGGGCCTTCCCCAAACTGACACAAAGTTGGATCGTCTAGAATGACATTGTATGCTGTAGCATTAAGATTTCCCTTCACTGGAACTAAGGGGCCTAGCCCGAAACATGAAAAACAGCCCCAGACCATTATTCTTCCTCCTCCAAACTTTACAGTTGCCACTATGCATTGGGGCAGGTAGCATTTTCCTGACATCCGCTAAACCTAGATTCGTCGGTCGGGGCAACTCTAGCAGGGCAGAAATGTGATGAACTGATTGTTGGAAAGGTGGCATCTTATGACCGTACCACATTGACAGCTCTTCCGTAAGGACATTCTACTGCCAATGTTTGTCTATGGAGATTACATGCCTGTGTGCTCGATTTTATAAACCTGTCAGCAACAGGTGTGGCTGAAATAGCTGAATCTAATAATCTGAAGGGGTGTCCACATACTTTTGTATATATAGTGTACCTATACGTACGCTACGGTCAGAAGACACAGGCCTCCTTATTGTTCCTAGAATTTCTAAGCAAACAGCAGGAGGCAGGGCTTTCTCCTATTGAGCTACATTTTTATGGAATGGTCTTCTGATCCATGTGGGAGACACATGCTCGTTCTCAACTCATCTCTTCAGTAGGTCCTATGATTGAATGTAGTCTGGCCCAGGGGTGTGAAGGTGAATGGCAATGCACTGGAGTGATGAATTTTAGAATTTTTTTAGAAAAAGCTGTTGCACAGCAACTCACTGCCTTCCCGAAGACAAACAATGTATACGAAACGCTTCAGTCTGGTTTTAGACCCCATCATAGCACTGAGACTGCACTTGTGAAGGTGGTAAATTACCTTTTAATGACGTCAGACCGAGGCTCTGCATCTGTCCTCGTGCTCCTAGATCTTAGTGCCGCTTTTGATACCATCGATCACCACATTCTTTTGGAGAGATTGGAAACCCAAATTGGTCTACATGGACAAGTTCTGGCCTGGTTTAGATCTTATCTGTCGGAAAGATATCAGTTTGTCTCTGTGAATGGTTTGTCCTCTGACAAATCAATTGTAAATTTCGGTGTTCCTCAAGGTTCCGTTTTAGGACCACTATTGTTTTCACTATATATTTTACCTCTTGGGGATGTCATTCGAAAACATAATGTTAAATTTCACTGCTATGCGGACGACACACAGCTGTACATTTCAATGAAACATGGTGAAGCCCCAAAATTGTCCTCGCTAGAAGCCTGTGTTTCAGACATAAAGAAGTGGATAGCTGCAAACTTTGTACTTTTAAACTCGGACAAAACAGAGATGCTTGTTCTAGGTCCCAAGAAACAAAGAGATCTTCTGTTGAATCTGACAATTAATCTGGATGGTTGTACAGTCGTCTCAAATAAAACTGTGAAGGACCTCGGCGTTACTCTGGACCCTGATCTCTCTTTTGAAGAACATATCAAGACTGTTTCAAGGACAGCTTTTTTCCATCTACGTAACATTGCAAAAATCAGAAACTTTGTGTCCAAAAATGACGCAGAAAAATTAATCCATGCTTTTGTTACTTCTAGGCTGGACTACTGCAATGCTCTACTTTCCAGCTACCCGGATAAAGCACTAAACAAACTTCAGTTAGTGCTAAATACGGCTGCTAGAATCCTGACTAGAACCCAAAAATTTGATCATATTACTCCAGTGCTAGCCTCCCTACACTGGCTTCCTGTTAAGACAAGGGCTGATTTCAAGGTTTTACTGCTAACCTACAAAGCATTACATGGGCTTGCTCCTACCTATCTTTCCGATTTGGTCCTGCCGTACATACCTACACGTACGCTACGGTCACAAGACGCAGGCCTCCTAATTGTCCCTAGAATTTCTAAGCAAACGGCTGGAGGTAGGGCTTTCTCCTATAGAGCTCCATTTTTATGGAATGGTCTGCCTACCAATGTGAGAGACGCAGACTCAGTCTCAACCTTTAAGTCTTTACTGAAGACTTATCTCTTCAGTAGGTCCTATGATTAAGTATAGTCTGGCCCAGGAGTGTGAAGGTGAACGGAAAGGCTGGAGCAACGAACCGCCCTTGCTGTCTCTGCCTTGCCGGTTCCCCTCTTTCCACTGGGATTCTCTGCCTCTAACCCTTTTACAGGGGCTGAGTCACTGGCTTACTGGTGTTCTTCCATGCCGTCCATGGGAGGGGTGCGTCACTTGAGTGGGTTGAGTCACTGACGTGGTCTTCCTGTCTGGGTTGGCGCCCCCCCTTGGGTTGTGCCATGGCGGAGATCGTTGTGGGCTATACTCGGCCTTGTCTTAGGACGGTAAGTTGGTTGTTGGAGACATCCCTCTAGTGGTGTGGGGGCTGTGCTTTGGCAAAGTGGGTGGGGTTATATCCTGCCTGTTTGGCCCTGTCCGGGGGTTTCATCGGATGGGGCCACAGTGTCTTCTGATCTCTCCTGTCTCAGCCTCCAGTATTTATGCTGCAGTAGTTTATGTGTCGGGGGGCTAGGGTCAGTCTGTTACATCTGGAGTATTTCTCTTGTCTTATCCGGTGTCCTGTGTGAATTTAAATATGCTCTCTCTAATTCTCTCTTTCTCTCTTTCTGTCTTTCTCTCGGAGGACCTGAGCCCTAGGACCATGCCTCAGGACTACCTGGTATGATGACTCCTTGCTGTCCCCAGTCCACCTGGCCGTGCTGCTGCTCCAGTTTCAACTGTTCTGCCTGCGGCTATGGAACCCTGACCTGTTCACCGGACGTGCTTGTTGCACCCTCGACAACTACTATGATTATTATTATTTGACCATGCTGGTAATTTATGAACATTTTAACATCTTGACCATGTTCTGTTATAATATCCACCCTGCACAGCCAGAAGAGGACTGGCCACCCCTCATAGCCTGGTTCCTCTCTAGGTTTCTTCCTAGGTTTTTGGCCTTTCTAGGGAGTTTTTCCTAGGGAGTTTTTCCTAGCCACCGTGCTTCTTTCACATGCATTGCTTGCTGTTTGGGGTTTTAGGCTGGGTTTCTGTACAGCACTTTGAGATATCAGCTGATGTACGAAGGGCTATATAAATAAATTTGATTTGATTTGATGAACCACCCAAAAGTCTCTGCCTGGCCGGCTCTCCTTTCTCCACTGGGATTCTCTGCCTCTGGCCCTTTTACGGGGGCTTAGTCACTGGCTTGCTCGCACTCCATGCCGTCACTAGAATGGGTGCATTATGTCATGCCTGTCCGGTTTTGCACCACTGTCCTGTCTGGTATAATTCTCCTGTCTTATTTAGTGTCATGTGTGATCTTAGGCATTCTCTCTCTCTCTCTCTCTCTCTCTCTCTCTCTCTCTCTCTCTCTCTCTCTCTCTCTCTCTCTCTCTCTCTCTCTACCGCACCTGCTGTCTCGACTTCTGAATGCTCGGCTATGACAAGCCAACTGACATTTACTCCTGAGGTGCTGACCTGTTGCACCCTCTATAACCACTGTTATTTCACCCTGTTGTTCATCTATGAACATTTGAGCATCTTAAATAAATATTTGTCCTTAATGAATGGCCATGTACTCTTATAATCTCCACCCGCCACAGCCAGAAGAGGACTGACCACCCCTCAGAGCCTGCCTCGTCTTTGCTTTCTTCCTAGGTTCCTTCCATTGTAGGTAGTTTTTCCTAGCCTCTGTGCATTGTTGTGTATTAATCAATCATATTTATTTATAAAGCCCAACAGTTCTGGTTTCTGTATAAGCACTTTGTGACAACTGCTGATGTGATAAGGGCTTTATAAATAAATATGATTGATTAATACACAACACTGCTTATACTCTAATACTGTACCTCTCAACAAACTGTGCTTTCTAGTTTCAGATGTAAGGAGGCTTAGCTATCTTTCTGATGACCACAGCAAACCTTTGTTCAGCCATTTTGTCTCCTACTGACATTGACATTGTAAGCTACAGTGAGTTTGAGCAGGAATCTCCCTGTAAAGTAGACCCACTTTCACTGGGCAGACTGGCCGGCTGTTTCTCTTTTTTTGGGAAGGGGGTTGGGGGGAGGATTGCAGCTGCCACTCGATGGCACATATAGGCAGAAGGGTGGTGGGACCGGGTAGAGGGGGAGGCACATGGCTCCCTCAGTCACCTCTATGAGAGGGATGACTGATTGGAGGAACTGGGCTGAGGTCCACATCACGCATCTGCTTCAGTGTGTGGGTCGACAAAGGAAACTTTCCAAATACTGAGAGAAACAGAAAGAGGGAGAGAGAAAGAGACCAATAGAAATAGATGGATATGGTGTGTGTGTGGGTGTATCTGAATTTTGAGACATTAGCTGCCGCTGTTTTACAGTCAGACAAAGCCAAACTATGCAGATTAAGGCCTGTTCTATAGCTGCAATCACACAGAATGTATACTACAATATTTTAATGTAGATGCAGAATCAATTATTGTGTTGAGGAATTTGGTTTCCCTTAAAAAAAAGCACTGCATTTATTATGCATCCTTAAGGTCATAATCAGTGTAAAAATTGTTACTGTTGGACTGCCTGGCTGTTTATGGCAACATTTTATGTCTTTTTTTTCTTTGTCAAAGCACCATAGACTATATACAGTACAGATAGAAACACTGCAATTAACACCTCAGACCATCAATGAGAACAGACAGTTTACACTGACAGTCTTCTGAATCTCATACTTGTTTATCCTTATTTTCAGAGCATCTTTTTCTCTTTCTGTTTCACACAGGCTAAGACAGTATGTGAATGCCTTTTGAGGGCTCTATAGTGGAAGGACAGAAACCGAAAAATGTGTGGCAATCAAATGTATCGCCACTGCCAGCCACGCATCACACCAACTCATTTGCATTCCGTTATGAGAGTCGTAACACTAAACAGAGCATTGTCACAGCAAATTACATGTGTGAGTGTGGTTAATAACTTTTTATTGGGAAGGACCGTTAAATCAGACTGGTTTGCCACTGGTTTGGAAGGTTTGGGGAAAGTTACTTATCTGTTTGATTTTACTATTTCAAGGTAGACAAGTATGATTTTGATCCGCAAACCTTCCAAGTTAAGTAGTTTGCATGGCTTCCCATCTATGTATTGTATTATGACCCAATTTGATTCCTCATACGGGATCAAAATGTCCCAAAAACACGCAGGCACAGATGCACAGAGTGAGAAAAAGAAAGACTTCTCTATGAAAATGCATCATGTGGCTCAGTTCATGTATTTGAGGTTGATGGCATTATCAAACGATATCGCCCTGGCATAGGCAGTCAGGGCAGTTCCTCTTCCCGTTTGGAGTTACTATGGGAGATGGACAGCAGCACTCTGGGGTCTAATGAGAGAGTGGTCATTATGAAAAGCACTTCCTGTAAAAATAAGTTACTATGCACAAATATCAGAAACACGTTCTGATTCATTCATACAAAAAAAGAGAAAAAGCATTTGTCTTTCAGACATACGTTAAGTCAATTTCAAGTTTCAATTGTAAGTTTCAAGTTTTATTACATCGATTCCACCTTGCCTTCGAGGCATCCTGGAAGTCCCCGACGTCTCCGTTGCCGAGAGGACCCGAGGCTACCCGAGTTCCCCCGAGAGTCTCCGAAGTCTGCCGAATCACCTCTTCCTCAGCCGATGCAACTAGGCAGAGCTAGGCTGTCCCCAGCCGAATGTCTACACTGGCTTCACACAAAGAGTTGCCTGTATTGCGGGACTACCGGTCATTTCGTGTCCTCCTGTACACTAAAAGACCAGGCTCACCAGTAGGGGCGAGTACTCTGGTGCGTCATACGGAGAACTTTTCCTCTCCCCTTACTCGCACCCCTTTTCATGCCATCCTGCTGTGGGGGAACCAGTTGAAATCTCTCCAGGTACTCATCGACTCTGGGGCCGATGAGAGTCATGGACGCTACACTGGCGTCCGAGCTGGGCATCCCCACTAAGCCCCTCTCCATTCCCATGGACGTTACAGCATTGGATGGGAGCTCTATAGGCCAGATCCCACAAATACCACTCCCATCAACCTACGAGTGTCAGGGAACCACAACGAGGCTAAGTCTCCTCAGGTTCCTGTGGTATTGGGATTCTCTTGGCTCCAGCAACACAATCCCCTTATTGACTGGACTGCTGGTGCCATCATGGACTGTAGCCCGTTCTGCCACTTGCCTGAAGTCAATGCAGCCTGCCCCGGGAAGTCTTCCGGTGGGCTCGGAAGTTTCCCCGCCAGTCCCACGGAGTATCAGGACCTCCGGAAGGTTTTCAGTAAGGCACGGGTCACTTCACTTCCTCCGCACCGACCCTATGACTGTAGGATCAACTTTCTCCCAGGCACCACACCGCCCCAGGGACGACTGTATTCTCTCTCGGGTCAGGAGACAAAGGCTATGGAGACCTACATCGAGGACTCCCTAGCTGCAGGGTATATCTGTCCTTCTGCCTCCCCACTGGCGTGCATTGACTACCTGGGCCTCAATGACATCACGGTGAAGAACCACTACCCTGTGAGCCGCTCCAGCAGGCCACCGTTTTCTCCAAGTTGGACCTGCGGAACCCCTACCACCTGGTGCGGATACGGGAGGGGGATGAGTGGAAGACTGCCTTCAACACGGCCAGTGGACACTACGAATAACTGGTCATGCCATTTGGCCCCAGCAGTGTTCCAGGCTCTGGTCAATGACGATCTCCGCGACATGTTGAACCGGTTCCTCTTCGGCTACCTCAACAATATCCTAATTGTCTCCCGCTCCACATCCGACATGTCCTCCAGCGCCTCCTGGAGAACCAGCTTTTTGTGAAACCGGAGAAATGCGAATTCCATCGCTCCACTATCTCCTTCCTTGGTTACATCATCGCTGCTGTTCCGTTCACATGGTCCCCAGCTGCTGACAGGGGGTTCCGGGACATCAAGCACTGCTTCACCACAGCCCCCATATTGTTTCATCCTGACCTGTCCCGTCAGTTTGTGGTGGAGGACGTTGCTTCAGATGTCGGAGTGGGGGCTTTCCTGTCCCAGCGTTCTGCCCTGGACCTCAAGTTACATCCCTGCACCTTTTTCTCCCATCGCCTAAATGCCACGGAGAGGAATTACAATGCGGGAAATTGTTGAGCTTCTCGCTGTGAAGATGGCATTGGAGAAGTGGAGACACTGGTTGGAGGGGGCGGAACATCTGTTCATTGTGTGGACGGATCACACGAACCTGGAATATCTCCACACCGCCAAGCATCTCAATTCCAGACAAGCTAGATGGGCCCTGCTTTTCACCTGGTTTAACTTCTCCCTCTCCTACCGACCAGGATCCTAGTATATCAAGCCGGATGTGCTATCATGCCGCTATAGCCCCGTGGCTACACCCTCGGACCCCGAGACCATCCTTCCCACCTCGTGCCTGGCGACCTCACTCAGCTGGGGAATAGGGAAGCAGGTCCATGAGGCGCAGTGTTCACAGCCAAATCCCGGGGGAGGGGCACAGATAACCGGATGTTTATTCCTGATGCTGTCCGCTCCTCGGTCCTGGAGTGGGCCCACTCCTCCAGGTTTGCCTGCCACACAGGTTCCTGTCGGACCCTGACCTTTGTGCGGCAACTTTTTTGGTGGCCGACCATGGTCCCGGACGTCTCCGCGTTCGTCGCCGCCTGTACGGTCTGTGTGCAGAACAAGACTCCTCGGCATGCTCCAGATGGTCTCCTTCAACCACTGCCTGTCCCTCACCATTCCTGGTCTCATATATCCCTGGACTTTGTCACGGGACTTCCCCCATCTGATGTCAACACCGCCATACAGTAGTGGACTGGTTTTCCAAAGCCTCCCACTTCATTCCCCTCCCCAAGCTACCCTTTGCCAAAGAGACGGCCCAGCTCATGGTGCAGCATGTCTTCCGAATCAACAGACTCCCCGTGGACACGGTCTCCGACTGGGGTCCTCAGTTCTCGTCCCGGTTCTGGAAGGCATTCTGCACGCTCATTGGGTCGTCGGCCAGCCTGTCCTCTGTGTTCCACCCTCAATCCAACGGCCAGTCAGAGCGAGCCAATCAAGACCTGGAGACGACTCTTCGCTGCGTTGTCTCCGCCAACCCCACCACCTGGAGCCAGCAACTCGTGTGGGATGAATACGCCCGCAACAACCTCCCGTGCTCTGCCGCTGGGCTCTCGCCTTTCGAGTGTTCCCTGGGTTATCAGCCCCTAATCTTCCCGGAGCAAGAGTATGAGGTCGGTATACCCTTGACCCCGCTGTTGCTGTACCTGGTAGAGAGCCCAGTCAGCACTTCTCAAGACCACCTGCAGGTATCGACGACAAGCGGACCGCCACCGAACCCCGGCTCCCCGGTATCGTCTTGAGCAGAGGGTATGGCTGTCCACTCGAAACATGCCCCTCTGGATGGAGTCCAGCAAACTTTCCTCCCGTTTTATTGGCCCTTTCCCCATCTCCAAGCCCCTCTGCTGTTCGTCTTCTGTTGCCCCCGTACCGTCTGTATACATCCTACTTTTCATGTGTCTAGGATTAAACCTGTGTCTCACCGCCCTTTGTCTCCTGTTTCTAGGCCCAACCCTATTCCCCGTCTCATCGACGGCCAAACGGCGTACACGGTGAGGCGCCTCCTGAATGTTCAACCGTGGGGCAGGGGATTCCAGTACCTGGTTGACTGGGAGGGTTATGGCCCGGGGGAGAGGTGCTGGGTGCCTGCTAGGGACATCCTGGACCCAGGCCTCATCGCTTAGTTCCAACGCCAGCACCCCGGTCAACCAGGTATGCGTCTAGGTAGGACGCCAGGTGGCGCCCCTAGAGAGTGGGGGTACAGTCACACTCTGATCTGTTTCACCTGTCTTTGTGCTTGTCACCACCCCCTCCAGGTGTTGCCTTTCTTCCTCATTATCCCCATTGTATTTATACCTGTGTTCTCTGTTTGTCTTTTGCCAGTTTGTTTTGTTTCGTCAAGCCTACCAGCATTTTTTCCAGTGCTCCGTTCTGCCTGCCCTGACCCCAAGCCTGCCAGTCATTCTGTACCTTCTCACACCACCCTGGATCACTGACCTCTGCCTGCCCTGACCCTGAGCCTGCCTGCCGTTCTGCATCTTTTGGACTCTGCTCTGGACTACTGACCTCTGCCTGCCCTTGACCTGTTGTTTGCCTGCCCCCCTGTATTTGTAATAAACTTTTGTTACTTCGAAACTGTCTGCATCTGGGTCTTCTCCTGAGCCTTGACAGCAACAACAACAAGAAATAGTTACATAAAGTAAATGGCTCAGAATAATAGATTACATTTTTTAGCTGAAAACTTCTTATGGCTGGAATCCCGTTAGATCGATATGACAACAGCCAGTGAAAGTGCAGGGCGCCAAATTCAAAACAACAAAAATCTCATAATTCAAATTCCTCAAACATACAAGTATTATATACCATTTTAAAGCTTTACTTCTTGTTAACCTCTTATTCCGACAGGGAATCTCCTTTTCGGCAAACAGAGGAAAAAATCCCAAAGGCGGGGGCGGTCGGGGTCACGCTCATAAGCTAGTGTCTCTTGATGGGCCACTTGAGAAAGGCGATAATGTGTTTCAGCCTGGGGCTGGAATGACGACATTCTCTTTTTTCCCGGGCTCTGAGAGCCTATGGACGACGTGGGAAGTGTCACGTTAGAGCAGAGATCCTTAGTAAATGATAGAGATGGCAAAGAAGTTCCAGAAATGGTCAGACAGGCCACTTCCTGTAAAGGAATCTCTCAGGTTTTGACCTGCCATTTGAGTTCTGTTATACTCACAGACACCATTCAAACAGTTTTAGAAAATTTAGGGTGTTTTCTATCCATATGTAATAAGTATATGCATATTCTAGTTACTGAGTAGGAGTGGTAACCAGATTAAATCGGGTATGTTTTTTATCCAGCCGTGTCAATGCTGCCCCCTAGCCCTAACAGGTTAACCTCTTACATCTAGACGTTCCGCTAGCGGAACACCTGCTCCAATATCCAATGATAGGCGTGGCACGAATTACAAATTCCTCAAAAATACAAAAACTTCAATTTTTCAAACATATGACTATTTCACAGCATTTTAAAGACAAGACTCTCCTTTATCTAACCACACTGTCCGATTTCAAAAAGGCTTTACAGCGAAAGCAAAACATTAGATTATGTCAGCAGAGTACCAAGCCAGAAATAATCAGACACCCATTTTTCAAGCTAGCATATAATGTCACAAAAAACAAAACCACAGCTAAATGCAGCACTAACCTTTGATGATCTTCATCAGATGACAACCCTAGGACATTATGTTATACAATGCATGCATGTTTTGTTCAATCAAGTTCATATTTATATCAAAAACCAGCTTTTTACATTAGCATGTGACGTTCAGAACTAGCATACCCCCGCAAACATCCGGTGAATTTACTAAATTACTCACGATAAACGTTCACAAAAAACATGACAATTATTTTAAGAATTATAGATACAGAACTCCTCTATGCACTCGATATGTCCGATTTTAAAATAGCTTTTCGGTGAAAGCACATTTTGCAATATTCTCAGTAGATAGCCCAGCCATCACGGCTAGCCATTTAGACACCGACCAAGTTTAGCCCTGATCAAACTCCGATTTACTATTACAAAAGTTTCATTACCTTTGTTGTCTTCGTCAGAATGCACTCCCAGGACTGCTACTTCAATAACAAATGTTGGTTTGGTCCAAAATAATCCATCGTTATATCCGAATAGCGGCGTTTTGTTCGTGCGTTCCAGACACTATCCGAAATGGTAAAGAAGGGTTGTGCGCATGGCGCAATTCGTGACAAAAAAATTCTAAATATTCCATTACCGTACTTCGAAGCATGTCAACCGCTGTTTAAAATCAATTTTTATGCCATTTTTCTCGTAGAAAAGCGATAATATTCCGACCGGGAATCTCCTTTTCGGCAAACAGAGGAAAAAATCACAAAGACGGGGGCGGTCAGGTCACGCGCCTAAGCCCAGAGTCCCTTGATCGGCCACTTGAGAAAGGCGATAATGTGTTTCAGCCTGGGGCTGGGATGACGACATTCAGGTTTTTCCCGGGCTCTGAGCGCCTATGGACGACGTAGGAAGTGTCACGTTAGAGCAGAGATCCTTAGTAAAAGATAGAGATGGCAAAGAAGTTCCAGAAATGGTCAGACAGGCCACTTCCTGTAAAGGAATCTCTCAGGTTTTGACCTGCCATTTGAGTTCTGTTATACTCACAGACACCATTCAAACAGTTTTAGAAACTTTAGGGTGTTTTCTATCCATATATAATAAGTATATGCATATTCTAGTTACTGGGTAGGATTAGTAACCAGATTAAATCGGGTATGTTTTTTATCCAGCCGTGAAAATACTGCCCCCTAGCCATAAGAGGTTAATCCAGCCAGTGTCTGATTTCAAAAAGGCTTTACGGCGAAAGCATACCATATGATTATGTTAGGTCGGCACCGATACAAAAAAAACACAGCCATTTTCCAGCCAAAGAGAGGAGTCACAAAAAGCAGAAATAGAGATAAAATGAATCACTAACCTTTGATGATCTTCATCAGATGACACTCATAGGACTTCATGTTACACAATACATGTATGTTTTGTTCGATAAGGTTCATATTTATATCCAAAAATCTCAGTTTACTTTGGCGCGTTATGTTCAGTAATGTTTTGCCTCCAAAACATCCGGTGATTTTGTAGAGAGCCACATCAATTTACAGAAATACTCATCATAAATGTTGATGAACATACAAGTGTTATGCATGGAACTTTAGATAAACTTCTCCTTAATGCAACCGCTGTGTCAGATTTCAAAAAAGCTTTACTGAAAAAGCACACCATGCAATAATCTGAGTACGGCGCTCAGACACAAAAACATGCCATACAATATATCCGCCATGTTGGAGTCAACAATAGTCAGAAATAGCATTATAAATTATTATAAATATTCACTTACCTTTGATGATCTTCATTTGAATGCACTCCCAGGAATCCCAGTTCCACAATAAATGTTTGTTTTGTTCGATAAAGTCCATCCTTTATGTCCAAATACCTCCTTTTGTTCGCTCCTTCAGTTCACAAATTCACGATGCGTAGGTCAGACGAAAACTCATTACAGTTTGTAGAAACATGTCAAACGATGTATAGAATCAATCTTTAGGATGTTTTTATCATAAATCTGCAATAATGTTTCATCCGGAAAAATCCTTTGTCTTCAAAAATGCAATGGAACTGAGCTACCTCTCACGTGAGTGCGCATGGCTGAGGCTCATGCCCTGCTGGCGGTCCTCTCACTCAATGAGCTCTTATTCTCCCCCACTTCACAGTAGAAGCCTCAAACAAGGTTCTAAAGACTGTTGACATCTAGTGGAAGCCTTAGGAAGTGCAAAATTACCCCACAGACACTGTAGTTTGGATAGGCAATCACTTGAAAAACTTCAAACCACTTCCTGGTTGGATTTTTTCTCGGGTAATTGCCTGCCATATGAATTCTGTTATACTCACAGACATCATTCAAACAGTTTTAGAAACTTCAGAGTGTTTTCTATCCAAATCTACTAATACTATGCATATCTTAGCTTCTGGGCGTGAGTAGCAGGCAGTTTACTCTGGGCACGTCAGTCATCCAAGCTACTCAATACTGCCACCCATCCATAAGAAGTTGTATAATACAAGATGGTACAATTTATACTCCAATATTTACGTGTTTTGAGGAAGTGGGGATTGGGGCAGGTGTTTAAATTGTGCAGTTTTTAGCAATCCTAATAAGAGTCTGGTAGCAGCAGTTGTGATGTATGTGTATAGCATGAATGTATGTGTGTGGATGTGTGAGCAAGTGAGGCATGTGTGCTAAGGTATGGAGAATCAGAACAGGTGGTCAGTCCAGTTCAAGTGTTCAGCAGTCTGATGGCTTGTAGATAGAAACGGTCCTTGAGCCTGTTGGTATCAGACCTCATGTTCCGATACTTTCTGCCCTACGGTTAGTGAGTGAAAAGCTCATGGCTGGGGTGGCACCATTTTGAGTAGAAGTCCTGGATGGGTGGGAGTACAGTCCCAGTGATGTACTGGGCCATCCTCACCACCTGCTGGAGGGTCTTGACGTCATGGACGAAGTAATTCCAGTATCAGGCCATGGTACAACTGGTCATGATGCTCTCAATGGTGCAGCGGTAGTACTTGGAGAGGACCCAGGCTGGCATGCCTTAGGGAGTAGAGACGCTGTTGCACCCTCTTCACAAGAGTGGTGGTGTTGTTGGTCCATGTCAAGTCCTTTGTTATGTGGAAGCCGAATATCTTAAAACTGCTAACTCTTTCTATTGCAGTCCCATTGATGTGGATCGGGCATGTTCCCCCCTCTGCTTCCTGATGTCAACAATCAACTCCTTTGTTTTTCTGACGTTGAGGTTGTTGTCCTGGCTCCAGAATGCCAGTTCACTTACCTCATCCCTATAGGCTGACTAGTCCTTGATTGTTATCAGGCCTACAACCGTGGTGTTGTCAGCAAACTTAACGATGGAGTTGGTGTTGTGCAAAGCCACACAATTGTGGTTGAACAGACTGTACAGCAGATGGCTGAGGACACACCCCTGGGATACCCTGTGTTGAGAGTCAGTGTGCAGGAGTTTTTGTTGCCAAACCTCACAGCCTGTGGTCTGTCCATCATGATGTCCAGGATCCAGTTGCATAGGGTGGTGTCCAGATCCAGGGCTCTGAGTTTGGAAGGAACAATATTGTTTCATGCTGAATTGTAGTCAATGAATAGCATTCTAACATAGGTGTTCCTCTTATCCAGATGTGTTACGGCCGTGTGAATAGCGATGGAAATGGCATATTCCGTGGATCTGTTGGAGTGGTAGAAAAATTGGAGTGGGTCCAGAGTGCCTGACATGCTGGCCTTGATATGAGCCTTGACCAGACTCACAAAGCACTTCATGATGACCAGGGTGAGTGTGACGTGGTAATAGTCATTTGGGCATGTCATCTTGTTTTCTTGGGCACTGGGATGATGACTACAGCCTGGGACGGGGACTGGTTGACGATGTCAGAGAACATGCACGCTAACTGGTCAGCACACAATCTGAGAAATTCCATCTGAGCCAGTGGCTTTGTGAATATTCAGTCTTGAGAGTTGTCCTTACAACAGCCTCGGGAGAACAAATAACCTGGTTGTCCGGAGTAGTGAGAGTCTTCCTGGATGCCTAGGTATTGTCTGCCTCGAAGCGAGCATAGAATGTGTTAAGCTTGTCTGGGAGGGAGGCTTCGGGGGGCACCACACAGCTGGATTTGCCTTTGCAGACTGTGATAGTTTGTAGTCCTTGCCATATGAGTTACGAGTTCTCAAACATCAATTCAATCTTGAGTCTGTATTGTCTTTTAACTTCCCTAATGGATTTGCGGAGCTCATACCTGCTTGCTTTGTGCATGTCACGTGTCACAGACTCATCAGGGTTCATTCAGCTGACAGCTTGTCAGGGTGTGCGCTACTGGTGGAGAAGTCAGGTGCAGGAGAGCAGGAGAGCAGAGAGTTGTGAACAGGCGCACACTTTATTAGGCAGAGGCAATAAACCAC
This sequence comes from Salmo salar, assembly GCF_965601325.2. Lineage (NCBI taxonomy): Eukaryota > Metazoa > Chordata > Actinopteri > Salmoniformes > Salmonidae > Salmo > Salmo salar. The sequence goes on along the minus strand of NC_138310.1, from coordinate 11,120,449 downwards.
ACAGACGCCACTGCGTCAAAACCTCCAGCCAAAGGTAAAAGTGCATAGGCGCGAAACAGTCACAAAAATAGCACAAAATGTATACAATAAACAGCCTTCGTGAAAACCACAGAAACGGGGAAAAACCCCAGCCTGGCGCGTACACATGAAACACGTAACAAAATCAATTACACACAAAGACATGTGGGGAAACAGAGGAATAAATACATGCAGTGTGATTGGGGAATGTAAACCAGGTGTGCAGGGAAGAAGACAAAACAAATGGAACAATGAAAAATGGAGCGGCGATGGCTAAAAAGCCGGTGACGTCGACCGCCGAACTCCACCCGAACAAGGAGAGGAGCCGACTTTGGCGGAAGTCGTGACAATGCTGCAGTACAGGCTCTGTAAATCCATGGTACGGATATCTCTGTTCCTCCAGGGTGAAACTGGAGGGTGCGCAATTCAAATAAATAATCATATAAATGATGGATATTAAACATGTAGGTACATACAAATGTCCTCCTGATTCCTGCTTACAAGCAAAAACTAAAGCAGGAAGTACCAGTGACTCGCTCAATACGGAAGTGGTCAGATGATGCAGATGCTACGCTACAGGACTATTTTGCTAGCACAGACTGGAATATGTTCTGGGATTCATCCAATGGCATTGAGGAGTATTCCACCTCAGTCACTGGCTTCATCAAAAAGTACATTTATGATGTCGTCCCCACAGTGATCGTGCATACATACCCCAACCAGAAGCCATGGATTACAGGCAACATCGTCACCAAGCTAAAGGCTAGAGTTGCCACTTTCAAGGAGAGGGACACTAATCAGGACGCTTGTAAGAAATCCTGCTATGCCCTCAGATGAACCATCAAACATTCAGAGTCAATACGGGACTAAGATTGAATCCTAGTACACTGGCTCTGATGCTCAACGGATGTGGCAGGGCTTGCAAACTATTACAGACATCAAAGGGAAACCCAGCCGTGAGCTGACCAGTGACACGAGCCTACCAGATGAGCTAAATGCCTTTTATGCTCGCTTCGAGGCAAGCAACAATGAAGCATGCATGTGAGCACCAGCTGTTCCGGACGACTGTGTGATCAAGCTCTCCATAGCCGATGTGAACAAGACCTTTAAACAAGTCAACATTCACAAGGCCGCAGGGCCAAACGGATTACCAGGACGTGTACCCAGAGCATGTGCAGACCAAATAGCAAGTGTCTTCACTGACATTTTCAACCTCTCCCTGACCGAGTCTGTAATACCTACATGTTTCAAGCAGACCACCATAGTCCTGGTGCCCAAAGAAAGCGAATGTAACCTGCCTAAATGACTACCGCCCTGTAGCACTCACGTCGGTAGCCATGAAGTGCTACTGGTCATGACACACATCAACATCATCATCCCGGAAACCCTAGACCCACTCCATTTCGCATACCGCCCCAACAGATCCACAGATGACGCAATCTCAATCGCACTCCACACTGCCCTTTCCACCTGGATGAAAGGGCAGTGTGAGAATGCTGTTCATTGACTACTGTTCAGCGTTCAACACCATAATGCCCACAAAGCTCATCACTAAGCTAAGGACCCTGGGACTAACCCATAACTGGATCCTAGACTTACTGATGGGCGCCCCCAGGTTTTAAGGTTAGGCAACAACACATCTGCCACGCTGATCCTCAACACTGGGGCTCCTCAGAGGTGCTTGCTTAGTCCCCTCCTGTACTCCCTATTCACCCAAGCACGACTCCAACACCATCATTAAGTTTGCTGAAGACACAACAGTGGTAGGCCTGATCACCAACAACAGCCTGTAGGGAGGTGGTCAGAGACCTGGCAGTGTGGTGCCAGGACAACAACCTCTCCATCAATGTGAGCAAGACACAGGAGCTGATTGTGGACTACAGGAAAAGGAGGGCCCCCATTAACATCAACGGGGCTATAGTGGAGCTGGTCAAGAGTTTCAAGTTCCTTGGTTTCCGCATCACCAACAAACTTTCATGGTCCAAAAAACACAACGACAGCTGTGAAGAGGGCACAACAACACATTGTCCCCCTCAGGAGACTGAAAAGATCTTGTATGGGTACCCTGATCCTCAAAAAGTTATACAGCTGCACCATTGAGAGAATCCTTACCGGTTGCATCACTGCCTAGTATGGCAACTGCACGGCATCTGACCATAAGGCGCTACATAGGGTAGTGCGTACGGCCCAGTACATCACTGGGGCAAGCTTTCTGCCATCCAGGACCTATATAGTAGGCGGTGGCAAAGGAAGTCCCAAACATTTTTCAAAGATTCCAGTCACCCAAGTCATAGACTGCTCTCTCTGCTACCGCACGGCAAGCGGTACCAGCTTCTACCCCCAAGCCATAAGACTGCTGACCAGTTATTCAATTTACATTGACCCCAAACCCCCACCCACCCCTTTGTTTTTACACTGCTGTTACTCACTGTTTATTATCTGTGCAAAGTCACTTTACCCCTACCTACATGTACAAATTACCTAAACTAACCTGTACCCCTTAACATTGACTCGGTACCAGTGCCCCCTGTATATAGCCTCGTTATTTTATTTTATTATGTTACTTTTTATTACATTTTTTACTTTAGTTTATTTAGTAAATATTTTCTTAACTCTATTTCTTGAACTGCGTTGTTGGTTTGGGCATTTAAGTACCGTAAAATTGATTATTGTAAAATGGATTAAAGTAGCTTTACTGTAAAATAAATTACAGTAATTTACTGGCCTATTGCTGACAGTAAGTTACTGTCAATTTTACAGGAAATGTTTTACAGTGCACCCCTACCTCCTGTCCCCACCCCCACCCCCGCCCCCTTCTGCTTTTAGGCCCCTGTGTTTTATTCATGAACTTCCTATTGCTCCTGTCAACTCACATCGGGTCCACAGGATGGTAGAGTGTAAATAATTGAGATTCCCCAAAGACAAGTTCAATGCTGGCCGTCCCAGCTCCGCGCCACACTCCTGTGGAGGGGGACAGGAGCGAATCTCACTCTCCATTACAAAAAAAACACATTACATTTCACATGTAAAAATCTCTATATCTTTTTGTTAAATCCACGTAAAATGTTCATGAGTCAGACGTGGTTTTTGGACATGTGTGGAGTTTCACATGTTTTCACATGTACATTTTTCAGTTGTACATGTGATTAGTTTTTTACATGTGAAAATGCAATTCCGTATGTGAATGTGAGATTTGTACATGTGGAATTTTCTAACATGTGAAACTGTCATTTTGATTTTCACATGTGAGGTGAAAACATGTTTTTATTCTCGTGTGAAAAGGTGGTGTAAACATGTGAACTCTAAATGTAATACTTGTGAAAATATGGTTTGACTTGAAATTTAAGCTCAATGTGAAACAGCTATTTTTTATGTGAAAATGTGATTTCGCATGTGAAACTGCAAATTTTACGTGTTGTTTTTGTAAGGCTTCTCTCTGTGTCTGTCACGCCCTGACCATAGAGAGCCCTCGGGGTTCTCTATGGTGTAATAGGTCAGAGCGTGACTAGGGAGGTTTTCTAGTTATTATAGTTCTATGTTGGTGTGTGAGTATGGTTCCCAATTGGAGGCAGCTGAATATCGTTGCCTCTAATTGGGAATCATACTTAGTGTGTCCCTTTTCCCACCTGCGTTGTGGGATATTGTTTGTATGAGTGCCTATGTGCGCTATTGCACGTTCGTTAATTCTTTGTTGTTTTGAAGTTTCATTATAATAAATATGTGCAACTCTACTCACGCTACGCCTTGGTCCGATTATTTATATAACGATCATGACAGAATATCCCACCACTACAGGACCAAGCAGAGTGCCCTGGAGGAAAAGGAGAGCTGGAGCATAGGAGGACAGCGAGAACACCGGGGTCCGCGGCCACAGAAACCCCAAGATTTTTTTTGGGGGGGGCACAAGGGGTGGTCGGTCGAGCCGAGGAGAGAGCCAGAGACCGTCGGGGAGTCGATGGAGCATTGTGAGGAGGGAGATCGGAGAGAGATGTTGGTTAGGTGTATTCTGCAGCACAGGCGCCCTGAAGAGCGTGTCATCAGTCAACCTATGCGCCGGCTCCATGCACCAGGTCTCCAGTGCGCCTTCCCAGCCCGGTACATCCTGTGCCGGCTCCCCGCACTTGCCCTGAGGATCGTGTCATCAGTCCGGTGCCACCTGTGCCGGCTCCACACACCAGGTCTCCAGTGCGCCTCCCCAGTCCGGTAAGTCCTGTGCCGGCGTCCCGCACTCGCCCTGAAGAGCGTGTCATCAGTCCGGTGAAACCTGTGCCGGCTCCACGCACCAGATCTGCAGTGCGCCTCCCCAGTCTGGTACGTCCTGTGCCGGCTCCCCACACTCACCCTGAAGAGCGTGTCATCAACCCAGGTGAAACCTGTGCCGGGTCCACGCACCAGGCCTCCAGTGCGCCTCCCCAATCTGGTACGTCCTGTGCCGGCTCCCCGCACTCACCCTGAAGAGTGTGTCACCAGCCCTGAGTCTCCAGCGACGGTCTACAGCCCGGAACCTCCAGTGATGGTCCACAGCCCAGAGCTTCCAGCGACGGTTCACAGTCCAGAGCCTCCAGTAACGGTCCACAGCCCAGAGCTTCCTGCGCCGTTGCCATGGCTGGAGCCTTCCTCTGCACCGGTGCCCAGTCCAGGCACGGCGTCCAGTCCCGCTCCATGGCCGGAGCCTTCCTCTGCGCCGGTGCCCTGTCCAGGCACGGCGTCCAGTCCCGCTCCATGGCCGGAGCCTTCCTCTGCGCCGGTGCCCAGTCCAGGCACGGCGTCCAGTCCCGCTCCATGGCCGGAGCCTTCCTCTGCGCCGGTACCCAGTCCAGGCACGGCGTCCAGTCCCGCTCCATGGCCGGAGCCTTCCTCTGCGCCGGTGCCCAGTCCAGGCACGGCGTCCGGGCACGGCGTCCAGTCCTGCTCCATGGCCGGATCCGCGGTCAGAGCGGGTGCTACATCCCGCACCGGAGCCGCCACCGACGCTAGTTGCCCACCCTAACCCTCCCCACCTAGGTTCAGGTTTTGCGGTCGGAGTCCGCACCTTTGGGGGGGTACTGTCATGCCCTGACCATCGGGGTTCTCTATGGTGTAATAGGTCAGAGTGTGACTAGGGGGGTTTTCTAGTTATTATAGTTCTGTGTTGGTGTGTGAGTATGGTTCCCAATTGGAGGCAGCTGAATATCGTTGCCTACAATTGGGGATCATACTTAGTGTGTCTCTTTTCCCACCTGCATTGTGGGATATTGTTTGTATGAGTGCCTATGTGCGCTACTCACGCTGCGCCTTGGTACGATTATTTATATAATGATCGTGACAGTGTCTTTATCTCTCCCTCTCTCTGCATCTCTGACACACGACGTGGTCATACAAACTTTTGCATATGGGAAAAGAATAACAGACACGTTTTGTGAGCACACAGTCATGAATGCACTCATTCACACACCACACACAGACACAGACAGTCATGGGTGTCACATTCTTTATCTCTGTCATGTGTATTATTAACACACATAAACACAAACATTGGAAAATGCAAAGCAGCTGAAATGAATATAACATATACACAAATACTGTCTCTCGCATACATTAGCTACATTAATGCCATGTCATAAACTAACAAACAGCTTGGCTATATTGTGTCATTGTCTCATTGTCAACTATACTACAGTAACACATGAATATTGTTGTATTCTCTCCTATCGCTTATTATGACCATTGATCCTGTACTGGATTGCAACTGATATAATGAAATTAGTGTCACATCCAGTCATCACTAGGATCTTTAACATTGATCACCTCCAAGCATTCTATTTACATCATCTTTGGCAGAGGTGCTGTGAAGGAGCAGTCCATCAATGACTGCCTGTAGGATCCAACAGTAAGACACCTAATGAGATTCATAGATCAATGTGTTCTTCCCTCTAAACTAACCCAAGGAGAAATCAGACCGGGGCCATGGCGTGTGTGTATTTGTGCATGTGTGTTTGTGACCCTCCCTCTGCTCCCCATCCCAACAGCGTTGCCCAGGAGACAATTGGGCTGAGGATGACGTGGTTGTTACAATGTACATTGTGAACTAGTCCCACAGGTCTTGATGGACGTTTTATGCATCAAGATATATGTGTTGGGGACTAATCCAGGTTGGGCTGGGTGAATAGCTCTCTAAGGAGAGGGTCCCTATCATTGTCATTGTCCTCCTCCCTCGCTGTAAGAATCCTCCTTTGTCAATTTGCAGGGGCACAGAAAAGTTTATGGCCTACTAGATATACACACATATGATATACTGTACAGACCACATAATGATTTCAATGCTGTAATGTATAGACAGGTTAGCCAATAATATGTAGGTTAACCTGTGATGTATAGACATGACGAAATCTCCTTATATAGGCAGACTGTGGGCTTATGATATACAGTACTGGATGTGGGCAATCTATGTTTGTATGTTGTCAATGTCTCTGTGTGTCTGTGTAGAGTAATGACTGTGTTTGTACTAATGAATGGGAATCCCTTTAGAGCTGATCTGAGCACATGTCAAAAGACATACTGCATCACATTGTGTGTGTGTGTGTGTGTGTGTGTGTGTGTGTGTGTGTGTGTGTGTGTGTGTGTGTGTGTGTGTGTGTGTGTGTGTGTGTGTGTGTGTGTGTGTGTGTGTGTGTGTGTGGAAAGTTTGTAGAAATGACAGGTCAAACTTTAGTGCATTACGGCGTATTTAGGCATATTTGAAATGGTGAAATTATGACCTGAGGTCAATTTCCTACCATCCACTAGGGGCAACGCAAGCAACTATTACTATCTAGTAGACTCGCAATTGTGTCGAGGATGGGCTTAAACCGTGAGCTTCGGTTCTGATGATCGTGGGTTTAATCCCAGTGCTAGGCACTTGTTTTGTAATCTTTAGTTTTTCTCTTTTAACCCTATCCCAAACCTTAACCCTTACCTTAACCACTCGATATGAATACCTCAACTTAACCGTCAAGGTTAACCCTATCCCAAACCTTAAGAGCTCACCAATAGTGTTTGCTGGCCGGGAGTACTTAGCACCTTCGAATGTAATTTGCGAGTGTGCATCGATTTTACATGTAGAATCATGTGAAAAATGTCACCAGTCAGACGTCTACAGCGGGTGGTCCCTAAAACACAGCACGCTGAAAAATCTTCAGAGGGTCATGCATTGTACAACACACCTCCCTTTGTTCATGCATTCATCTCCACTAAGCATAGCAAACCTTTAATTTACATTGAAGCTGCATTCCAACAACCCATGCAACCCCCTTACAGCCCAGCTATGATACCCAGATATTCGTTTTTTTAATTATGTTTGATCTGTCTGCATTTGGCTACCAATGCCTAATGGATATGTGGCTACTGGGAGCTATGCTATGGGTTGACTTGTAGATACTGTATACACTGAGTGTACAAACCATTAAGAACACCTGCTCTTACCATGACATAGACTGACCAGGTGAATCCAGAGGAAAGCTATGATCCCTTATTGATGTCACTTGTTAAATCCACTTCAATCAGTGTAGGAGACAGGTTAAAGAAGGATTTTTAAGCCTTGAGACAATTGAGACATGGATGGTTTATGTGTGCCATGCAGAGGGTAAATGAGCAAGACAAAAGATTTAAGTGCCTTTGTATGTTTTTTTTTTAGTAGGTGCTAGGTGCACCGGTTTGTGTCAAGAACTGAATCGCTGCTGGGTTTTTCCATGCTCAACAGTTTCCCGCGTGTATAAAGAATATACTGTGGAATGCTTTCGACACTTTGTAGTCCATGCCCCGACAAATTGAGCTTGTTCTGAGGGCAAAAGGGGTGGGGCTGTGCAACTCAATATTAGGAAGGTGTTCTTAATGTTTTGTACACTCAGTGTATACCGCATGTGCATGCATGCGTATGCGTGCATGTAGCCTCCAGGGGGCGCACATTCCCTGTAGCCCCCTGACACATAAATCATATCTAAACTATTATCTCCTGCCTGGTATAGGCTACAGTACCTCTCACACACACATTCATTATCCGAGGATGTTATAGCTTCCAAGGATTTTCTGCTCAGGGAGTGCAGTACAGTATTATTGCCATTGGATTTTTGTTGGACATTGAGAAATACGGTAGGTAGTACATTCTGAGTATATTCTGAGGATGTATTCAAACCTCTAGGGAACTCTATACATAAATATCATAAAGTACAGGGGCCTCCCATGATAAACATGTATGCACGCATGACTGTAAGTCTCTTTGGATAAAAGTGGCTGCTAAATGGCATATATTATTATTTCTATTGTTATTTTGCCATGGTTTGTTAAATTACATTCATTCATAGAAACAAACCATCTCTTGCTTTCCTCACACAACATCATTTAGATCATGGCTTATTTGAGATGTCCGTCTGTTTAGTTAAGTAAGTATAAGTACATCCAAGCATGAATAATGTAAGATAATTTTAGTTTAACACAGATTGGATTGAGGAACCTTTGGGAGAAGTTGGAGCTAAAAGGTCATCTCCAGTCTGTTTTTGGGATATTTTCTTTATTGCAGCAAAATGAGATGAAAAATGTGTTCTGTTTAATTGTGATGAAGTTATACCTCAACAGAATGGCTCCCATGGATTAAACCAACAGGTGAATGAGATGTGGTGGTTGTGTATTAGCTGGAAGAACAATTAGGGGTTAGACATCGCTGTGAGAAATACTGCCACTGCAGGTGGGAAAATAGAACAAGCCATTATGAGACCACAGACTGAATATGAATCTAACATTGAACTCATTCCAGCTACCAGGACACTAGGATAGCCATGGAAGACTTTCAACAACTACTGCATGATCAATTAAATCGAATTATGTTTATTTGTACATGTGTTAACCCTCATATGGAAAAGACATTTCCACCCAACAGGAAAGATGACTATCAAGCTTTTCTCTGGCAGCCAAGTATATTACACTTAACAAGTTGGAAGGAAACAAACAAGAAAGCAGGCAGAGGTCAAGGAGGCAGTGGAAGAACTCTGCCCGTCGTCCACCCAGTCCAATGGGTATGGAAGAGGGCTATCAACTAGGAGAGAAACAGCCCCATACTCTATTGAGTGAAGTTTTGTCATGGGTTAAGAGTTCTGAAGGGGAGTTGGTTTGTCATTCCGAAACAGAGATGATTAAAGAGTCTGAAGTGGCTAACCATGGTCGATGATTGTCCACTCCAAAACCCAGAAAACAGACCTTCAGTTCCTGTAATAAATATATCAGTACATGCTGGTTTATATCCATCCCAATGTGTTCAGAGCCTCTGTATTGTTTGTCATCATTGCCCTCCTCCTACCCACAGGTAGCATTTGGTTATAAGTGTGAAAAAGCATGACATTCAGTATCTGTAGATCCCCCGTTTAGCATGCTTGGAATTTCTTTCCTAAATCATCTTTTAAATGGATTGTGTTGCTCAATTACTTAGTATAAAATCATTTTAAGATGCATGGTCAAAGGGGAAGAATTGTTACATTGTGTATTACTCTGAAAATACTAGCATTGAGCATTTGCATATTTGCACAAGCAGAACCAATGGGTCAATTTAAAAACACTGAATCCTACATACTTCAAAGACAAATAGGGGTGGAGAGCCTGGCGTGGTTTTGACTCTGCTTCCTAATAGTTGTTCCAGGGAACATTGCAGTGATTGTCAACCTTCATAAAAACCAAGATCTATCCAGTTTGTGCCAGATGCTGATGTTGAACTTGGCTTCATGTGACCTGCTTTGCCTCTTCACCCTACCTTTGGTAATCTACAACCTAGTCTTTACCTGGAGCCTGGGTCTAGTCCTCTGTGAGCTCATCACCTACTTTTTCTAATGCAGTGTCTACACTAGCCTGCTGACTGTCACACTATTGAACATTCCAGCACTACCTCTAGGTAGTGCATTCCCACAGCTTGGCCAGAATGGGAGTGCCAAAGGAGAGGGGGCTGCTAGATGTCCTGTTGGGGGTAGCTGGGGTCGTGTCTATCCCTAATGGGGTGTTGGTGCGGGATGTGATGCAGGATGAGAATGGATGGGTGTGGTGCCGGTATGCTTTTGCATCAGACGCTGAGCAGGTGGCTGTGTTGCTCCTGTAGACTCTCTTGTTATTTGTAGTTCCTTTCTCCATCATGGCCACAACCTGTATCTGACAGCTTTCTTCAGGAGCCCCAGGATGACCCGATTAGTAAACCTCATCATTGGGACCTTCATCGTTCTATGGAGTCCTCATGTTATGAATGTGCTGGGAATGGTGGTCATCTTACTGAAGAATAAGGCTCTGAGAGGGTTTTGTGAGGCCAATTGGAGGATTGTTGGATCTCTGGTCTTCATCAACAGGATCCATTCCAATACGCCTTTGTCTTCAGAAACACCCAAACAGAGAGCAGTGACAGTCAACTAGTGACCACGAGTAGTCACAATCTGTACGATTTCAAGCCACTCATTGGTAATTTCAACTATTGAAATATACCCCTTGATTAAGATCAATATGACCTTATTGAGATGAGCACAACTGTCTTAACTTATAATAACCACAACAACAAAGAAACAAAGGACCTGTATGCATTGTTTATGTTTTTGTAAAGCTTAACATTTTGTTTAAATAAAGTAATGTTGCTCTCATTACCCTTTGAAGAACACTTTTTGGTTCCAGGTAGAATCCTTTTCACAGGGGGTTCTAACAGGAACCAAAAACGAAAAAAGTGTTCTCCTATGGGGACAGCTGAAGAACCCTTTTGAAACCCTTTTTTGGAAGACTGTACTGATTAGAGTATGATTCTCAGATTTGGGCAGGCAAGTGAACTTTTGGCCTCCTTGGGACTTACTGTAATGATGGTGACCTCACATGATGATGTTTAGACAGATCTCAATTTAGACAGATCTTGATTCTGTTACTCGGCAAACTGCAATTAGTTCCCCCAACGGCTCTTATCGCAAGTTCCTTTGATAACTTGGGTTAGGAGCACTTTCTAGCTGCGGGTGGAATATGCACTGCAATATTAGAGAGTACTTTCTTACTCTCTCTCTTAGGAATACTTCCAGCTTCCCTGATTAAAGGATTGTAATAGTACATATATTTTTAAAAAAATTATTTCACCTTTATTTAACCAGGTAGGCAAGTTGAGAAGAAGTTCTCATTTACAATTGCGACCTGGCCAAGATAAAGCAAATCAGTTCGACAACATACAAAAACACAGAATTACATATGGAGTAAAACAACATACAATCAATGATGCAGTAGAAAAAAATAAGACTATATACAATGTGAGCAAATGATGTGAGATAAGGGAGGTAAAGGCAAAAAAAGGCCATGGTGGCAAAGTAAATAAAGTATAGCAAGTACAACACTGGAATGGTAGATTTGTAGTTTGAAGAAAGTTCACAGTTAAAATATAAATAATATGGTGCAAAGGAGCAAAATAAATAAAATAAATATTAATGTGAGTCTGGAAGGAGAGTTTACAGTCTAACCAGACACCTAGGTATTTGTAGTTGTCCACAAATTCTAAGTTAGAACCATCCAGAGAAGTGATGCTGGACAGGCGGGCAGGTGCAGGCAGCGATCGGTTGAAGAGCATGCATTTAGTTTTGCTTGTGTTTAGGAGCAGTTGGAGACCACGGAAGGAGAGTTGAATGGCATTGAAGCTCGTCTGGAGGGTTGTTAACACAGTGTCCAAAGAAGGGCCAGAAGTATGCAGAATGGTGTTGTCTGCGTAGAGGTGGATCAGAGATTCACCAGCAGCAAGAGCGACATCATTGATTTATACAGAGAAAAGAGTTGGCCCAAGAATTGAACCCTGTGGTACCTCCATAGAGACTGCCAGAGGTCCGGACAGCAGGCCCTCCGATTTGACACACTGAACTCTGTCAGAGAAGTAATTGGTGAACCAGGCGACGCAATCGTTTGAGAAACCAAGGCTACTGAGTCTGCCGATGAGGATGTGGTGATTAACAGAGTCAAAAGCTTTGGCCAGGACAATGAATACGGCAGCACAGTATTGTTTCTTATCGATGGCGGTTACGATGTAGTTTAGGACCTTGAGCGTGGCTGAGGTGCACCCATGACCAGCTCTGAAACCAGATTGCATAGCGGAGAGGGTGCGGTGGGATTCGAAATGGTCGGTATCTGTTTGTTGACTTGGCTTTCGAAGACCTTAGAAAGGCAGGGTAGGATGGATATAGGTCTGTAGCAATTTGGGTCAAGAGTGTCACCTGCTTTGAAGAGGGGGATGACAGCAGCTGCTTTCCAATCTATGGGAATCTCAGACGACACGAAAGAGAGATTGAACAGGCAAGTAATAGGGGTTGCAATAATTTCGGCAGATAATTTTAGAAAGAAAGGGTCCAGATTGTCAAGCCCAGCTGATTTGTAGGGGTCCAGATTTTGCAGAACATCAGCTGAATGGATTTGGGAGAAGGAGAAATGGGGGAGGCTTGGGCGAGTAGCTGTGGGGGGTGCAGTGCTGTTGAATGCAGTAGGGGTAGTTAGGTGGAAAGCATGGCCAGCCGTAGAAAAATGCTTATTGAAATTCTCAATTATAGTGGGCTTATCGGTGGTGACAGAGTTTCCTATCCTCAGTGCAGTGGGCAGTTGGGAGGAGGTGTTCTTATTCTCCATGGACTTTACAATGTCCCAGAACTTTTTAGAGTTTGAGTTGCAGGAAGCACATTTCTGTTTGAAAAAGCTAGCCTTGGCGTTTCTAACTGCCTGTGTGTATTGGTTTCTAACTTCCCTGAAAAGTTACATATCGCGGGGGCAGTTCGATGCTAATGCAGAACGCCACAGGATATTTTTGTGTTGGTTAAGGGCAGTCAGGTCTGGGGAGAACCAAGGGCTATATCTGTTCCTGGTTCTAAATTTCTCGAAAGGGGCATGCTTATTTAAGATGGTGAGGAAGGCATTTAAAAAAAATAACCAGGCATCCTCTACTGACGGGATGAGGTCAATATCCTTCCAGGATATCAGGGCCAGGTCGATTAGAAAGGCTTGCTCATTGAAATGTTTCAGGGAGCGTTTGACAGTGATGAGTGGAGGTCGTTTGACCGCTGACCCATTACGGGTGCAGGCAATGAGGCAGTGATCGCTGAGATCTTGGTTGAAAACAGCAGAGGTGTATTTAGAGGGCACGTTGGTTAGGATGATATCTATGAGGGTGCCAGTGTTTGCGGCTTTGGGGTTGTACCTGGTGGGTTCATTAATAATTTGTGTGAGATTGAGGGCATCAAGCTTGGATTGTAGGATGGCTGGGGTGTTAAGCATGTCCCAGTTTAGGTCACCTAGTAGCACGAGCTCTGAAGATAGATGGGGGGCAATCAGTTCACATATGGTGTCCAGAGCACAGCTAGGGGCCGAGGGGGGTCTATAGCAGGCGGCAACAGTGAGAGACTTGTTTTTGGAGAGGTGGATTTTTAAAAGTAGAAGTTCAAATTGTTTGGGTACAGACCTGGATAGCAGGACAGAACTCTGCAGGCTATCTCTGCAGTAGATTGCAACACCGCCCCCTTTGGTCGTTCTATCTTGTCTGAAAACGTTGTAGTTAGGGTTGAAGATTTCAGAGTTTTTGGTGGACTTCCTAAGCCAAGATTCAGACACAGCTAGGACATCCGGGTTGGCAGAGTGTGCTAAAGCAGTGAATAAAACAAACTTAGGGGGGAGGCTTCTAATGTTAACATGCATGAAACCAAGGTTATTACGGTTACAGAAGTCATCAAAAGAGAGCGCCTGGGGAGTAGGAGTGGAGCCAGGCACTGCAGGGCCTGGATTCACCTCTACATCCCCAGAGGAGCAGAGAAGAATAAGTATGAGGGTACGGCTAAAAGCTATAAGAATTGGTCGTCTGTGACGTCCAGAATAGAGAGAAAAAGGAGCAGGTTTCTGGGGCCGATAAAATAGCTTCAAGGTATAATGTATAGACAAAGGTATGGTGGGATGTGAGTACAGAGGAGGTAAACCTAGGCATTTAGTGATTATGAGAGAGATATTGTCTCTAGAAACATCATTGAAACCAGAAGATGTCATAATGTCATAGCATGTGAGGGTGGAGGAACTGAGAAGTTGGATAAGGTATAATGAGCAGGGCTAGAGGCTCTACAGTGAAATAAGCCAATAAACACTAACCAGAACAGCAATGGACATTGCATATTGACATTAAGGAGAGGCATGCTTAGCCGAGTGATCAAAGGGTCCAGTGAGATTCAGACAGCTAGCCGGGCCATAGGTAGCAAGCTGGTGGAAGATGTAGGGAGGTCTGTTTTTAGCCACCTCGTGCGTTTCCGTCTGTGGGTTAGTGGGGTTCCGTGTGGAAGGGGGGACCTGTCCAAGTTGGCAAAATAGTTAGTTATAGTGGCCCAAGAAAAGTGTCCGATAGACCTATTCAGATCGCAGCCGATAAGACGTTAGCTGATTAGCTGGCCGCAGATGGGCGATCAGGTTACGTCGCGACGGAGGGGCCAGTTGGATAACTCCCTCGGGCAGATAACGTCGGTGGTCCAGTCGTGAAGACCCGATGGGGCTCCGCATCGGCAGTAAAAAGGGTCAGGATAGGTGATTGTAGCCCAGGAGACACTTCAGCTGGCTAGCTCAGGAAAAGCTCACGAGTGGCTGACGGAACTCTTCAGCTGGCTAGCTCCGTAATAATGTTTGTTAATTCCGTGACCGACGTTGCCAATAGTCACTCAGGTAGCAGCTAGTTAGCTGCAAGATCCAGGTGTAAATGTCCAGAGCCTGCGGTAGAAATCGGGGAAAGGAGAGAGAATAGGTCCGGTATGCTCTGGTCTGAGTCGCGCTGTACAAAAACTGGCGATAGCTTTTCGAGCTAATGGATAGCTGAGGACAGCTAACCGTGGCTAGCTGAACTCCAACGTTAGCCAGTGAAAATGGCTAACCTCTGGCTAGCTTCTGTTGTGGAATTCAGATGAGGTAAATAATACTTTCTTTTTTAAATTGGTGAGGCGGTTTGCAGGAGTGCTTTGAGGTTGAGTTTTTAGAAGAAATAATGTAAAAAGATAAGTGAAGAAAAATATGTAAATATATATATACACAGGACACGACAAGAGGAGGGTAGAGGACGTCTGAACTGCTACGCCATCTTGGATATGTAATATGTACATGGATGCAGGGCACAACTTTGGTTTTAGAAGTGTGGGGGGGGGGGGTTAAAATTATAAATGTTTTTTATCAAGTTGGACAAACACTCCAAACAGCCTACCTGATCGCGCTCGGAGGCAT
The DNA here is from genome assembly GCF_965601325.2 of Salmo salar. Classification (NCBI taxonomy): domain Eukaryota; kingdom Metazoa; phylum Chordata; class Actinopteri; order Salmoniformes; family Salmonidae; genus Salmo; species Salmo salar. Next base: position 11,105,206 of record NC_138310.1, on the reverse strand, counting down.
CCGCATGGTCCTAAGGCATTCAGTTGCCACGTTTTGTGTCACATGTGTCCAATGATAAAACTGGGGGACACAAAAATGCAATTTCTGAATGTGTGGGGACTCGTACACATGCCTTTCCTACGCACTTCTCAGTAGGTATTCAGACTTACCTTATGCAGGTGCATAACGGGCTTTGCTTCATGGTTCCCTTGGGCACGTTGTATAAATGTATTTATGCATATTTAAATGCTAACCCTCCCACTTGTTGGCCAACAGATTTTCTTGTGGAGTTTTAATTCAATAGGGGTTTCAGCACATTTATCTAAAGCCGTCCCTTTAAATTTGGTGTACCTTTTAAATAGAATTTTCTTCTCGACAGACTCACTAGAATATATCAAATCAAATCAAATTTATTTATATAGCCCTTCTTACATCAGCTGATATCTCAAAGTGCAATACAGACACCCAGCCTAAAACCCCAAACAGCAAGCAATGCAGGTGTACAAGCACGGTGGCTAGGAAAAACTCCCTAGAAAGGCCATAACCTAGGAAGAAACCTAGAGAGGAACCAGGCTATGAGGGGTGGCCAGTCCTCTTCTGGCTGTGCCGGGGTGGAGATTAAAACAGAACATGGCCTAGATGTTCAAATGTTCATAAATAACCAGCTTGGTCAAATAATAATAATCAAAGTAATAGTCGAGGGTGCAACAAGTCAGCAACTCAAGAGTAAGTGTCAGTTGGCTTTTTCATAGCCGATCTTTGAGAGTATCTCTACCGCTCCTGCTGTCTCTAGAGAGTTGAAAACAGTAGGTCTGGGACAGGTAGCACGTCCGGTGAACAGATCAGGGTTCCAGCAGGTCTGGGACAGCAGGTCTGGGACAGGTAGCACGTCCGGTGAACAGGTCAGGGTTCCATAGCCGCAGGCAGAACAGTTGAAACTGGAGGAGCAGCACGGCCAGGTGGACTGGGGACAGCAAGGAGTCATCATGCCAGGTAGTCCTGAGGCATGGTCCTAGGGCTCAGGTCCTCCGAGAGAGAGAAAGAGAGAATTAGAGAGAGCATATTTAAATTCACACAGGACACCGGATAAGACAAGAGAAATACTCCAGATGTAACAGACTGACCCTAGCCCCCCATAAACTACTGCAGCATAAATACTGGAGGCTGAGACAGGAGGGGTCAGGAGACACTGTGGCCCCATCCGATGAAACCCCCGGACAGGGCCAAACAGACAGGATATAACCCCACCCACTTTGCCAAAGCACAGCCCCCACACCACTGGAGGGATATCTCCAACCACCAACTTACCATCCTGAGACAAGGCCGAGTATAGCCCACAAAGATCTCCGCCACGGCACAACCCAAGGGGGGGCGCCAACCCAGACAGGAAGACCACGTCAGTGACTCAAACCACTCAAGTGACGCACCCCTCCCATGGACGGCATGGAAGAACACCAGTAAGCCAGTGACTCAGCCCCTGTAATAGGGTTAGCGGCAGAGAATCCCAGTGGAGAGAGGGGAACTGGCCAGGCAGAGACAGCAAGGGCGGTTCGTTGCTCCAGCCTTTCCGTTTACCTTCACACCCCTGGGCCAGACTACACTTAACCTCTCTGGGCTAGGCGGGACGAAATCGTCCCACCTACGCAACAGCCAGTGTAATCCCGTGGCGCGATTTTCAAATACCTTAGAAATGCTATTACTTCAATTTCTCAAACATATGACTATTTTACACCATTTTAAAGACAAGACTCTCGTTAATCTAACCACACTGTCCGATTTCAAAAAGGCTTTACAACGAAAGCAAAACATTAGATTATGTCAGCAGAGTACCCAGCCAGAAATAATCAGACACCCATTTTTCAAGCTAGCATATAATGTCACAAAAACACAGAAGACAGCTAAATGCAGCACTAACCTTTGATGATCTTCATCAGATGACACACCTAGCCCATAGAGGTTAAAGAGAATCTTATCTTTAAAATGGTGTATAATACTTGTATGTTTGAGAAATTTGAATTATGAGATTTTTGTTGTTTTGAATTTGCTGCCCTGCTATTTCACTGGCTGTTGATCATGTGTACCGCGGGTGGGACGCTAGCGTTCCAGATGTCCCAGAGAGGTTTGAAATGCTGTAATTTCTTTCTACTCTGTGAGTGGGAAGTGTCTACAATGTAAAAATGACCCACGGGCTTAGTAAATATTGCAAAAGTAAATCAATGATTTTTACTTAAAATAATAGGTTTCTGGTTTTACTTACATTTTTGAATATAGTACTTTATTTATATGTGTTGAAAAAGACTGGCATTTGCAAATAAAAATCCAAGGTAATATGCTGCTAAATTTGAACTAATATTTTTAACCTCTCTGGGCTAGGCGGGACGAATTCGTCCCACCTACGCAACAGCCAGTCTAATCCAGTGGCGGGATTTTCAAATACCTTAAAAATCATATTACTTCAATTTCTCAAACATATTACTATTTTACAGCTATTTAAAGACAAGACTCTCGTTAATCTAACCACACTGTCCGATTTCAAAAAGGCTTTACAACAAAAGCAAAACATTACATTATGTCAGCAGAGTACCAAGCCAGAAATAATCAGACACCCATTTTTCAAGCTAGCATATAATGTCACAAAAACCCAGAAGACAGCTAAATGCAGCACTAACCTTTGATGATCTTCATCAGATGACAACCCTAGGACATTATGTTATACAATACATGCATGTTTTGTTCAATCAAGTTCATATTTATATCAAAAACCAGCTTTTTACATTAGCATGTGACGTTCAGAACTAGCATACCCCCCGCAAACTTCCGGCGAATTCACTAACAATTTACTAAATTACTCACGATAAACGTTCACAAAAAGCATAACAATTATTTTAAGAATTATAGATACAGAACTCCTCTATGCACTCGATATGTCCGATTTTAAAATAGCTTTTTGGTGAAAGCACATTTTGCAATATTCTAAGTACATAGCCCAGCCATCATGGGCTAGCTATTTAGACACCCGGCAAGTTTAGCACTCACCAATATCAGATTTACTATTACAAAAGTTTGATTACCTTTTGTTGTCTTCGTCAGAATGCACTCCCAGGACTTCTACTTCAATAACAAATGTTGGTTTGGTCCAAAATAATCCATCGTTATATCCGAATAGCGGCGTTTTGTTCGTGCGTTCCAGACACTATCCGAATGGTAAATAAGGGTCGTGCGCATGGCGCAATTCGTGACAAAAAAACCCGAAATATTCCATTACCGTACTTCGAAGCATGTCAACCGCTGTTTAAAATCCATTTTTATGCCATTTTTCTTGTAAAAAAGCGATAATATTCCGACCGGGAATATCCTTTTAGGTAAACAGACAAAGGAAAAGAAAGCTTTCGGTCGACGCGGGCACGAGCCTGAGTCTCACAGTACTGTAACCAGCCACTACCCAAACGCGCTACTTTTTTTCAGCCAGAGCCTGCAAAGCCACGATTCAGCATTTTGCCGCCTTCTGAGAGCCTATGGCAGCCGTAGGAAGTGTCACGTTATAGCTAAGATCCTCACTCTTCAATAAACAGAGACAAGAAGAACGACACCTTGTCAGACAGGCCACTTCCTGCATGAAATCTTCTCAGGTTTTTGCCTGCCATATGAGTTCTGTTATACTCACAGACACCATTCAAACTGTTTTAGAAACTTTAGGGTGTTTTCTATCCAAAGCCAATAATTATATGCATATTCTAGTTACTGGGCAGGAGTAGTAACCAGATTAAATCGGGTACGTTTTTTATCCAGCCGTGTCAATACTGGCCCCTAGCCCTAACAGGATAAGTATCAACCAACAACTTAAAAATATTATATTCAAATTATCATGATTATGTTGGACTGACATGCTAGATCTAGTTATGAACATCAATTGTGCTTGGAACATTTCAACGGACGTCATCTTGATCTTTCTCCTCTGGAATGGCCATGCGGCAGGTAAGGACCAAATTATAACTTGGAATGTAGAATGGATCTCTCTACACATATTTTTGACTAAATGTCCAAAATATTTGAGGAAAACGTTAAATAATATTATTCAAGTACTTAAAGCCTTTAGCTAGCTATATTGCCAGAGTATGTTATATATTTGCATGTTGATAAGCTAGCTAGTTAATGGCCGTGATGTCTGTATAGTTAGCTAGTGGTGGGCATGCTAGTAAGTTAGCAGTGCATTTCCTCGCCTCAACGCTGTTTCTAACGTTTGTCATATTTTTGTACGTTTTATATTAACCGAAATAGCTATGTAATATATTAGCTACCTTACTTACCAAAAAATGCATCATCAGCAAACATTACAGTAGAACTGAACACATGTGCCCCTGCAATTTATTGTTTGCCTGCTAGGCAAGCTACCCAGGAAGAGACAGGTAGGAACAATACGTAGCTAGCTAGCTATCTAGCTACACCTGACCTTGTAAAAACATTGTTGTTGTTCACGTATTCACAACATGTTCAATGCAGCACTGCCAACATTGACCTTGTGCAGTAGTTATCTAGTCAATATCTAACAGCCAAACTAGCTAAATTAAATAACTGGGCTGGCTAGTAAGATAGATAACAAGTAGCTCTTCCTAGTCAGCTTGGATTGCGATGTTTACGTTTTTTTAGCTAGCTAGCTATCTAAAACTGAAGTCATTTGAGTTTTATTTTCCTGACATTGTCATAGATTTTAATACAACTCCTCTTCTTTAGGTATAGGTTGCTGGATTGAATCCCCGAGCTGACAAGGTCAAAACCTGTCATTCGGCCCCTGAAAAAGGCAGTTAGCCCACTGTTTCTCCGTAGGCTGTCATTGTAAATAAGAATTTGTTCTTAACTGACTTGCCTAGTTAAATAAAGGTTACACAAGTAATAATATGTTTGTGCTTACACAAAAAATACATTGAATATATCTTAATTCTGTAGGGATCAGGCGGCACACGTAAGATCTGCAGCTTTGCTGCATTCAAGTACAAATACGTGACAACCACAAGATTGTGAGTGCCAAAATGGAAAAGGCATTTTCATATCAAAGACAAGATGTCGTTCAGGCCCTTCCTGTGAAGGACTTCAAAGAAAGATGGCCAGCCCTGTTTGAGCCCACTCAGGTACAAAATACAGCTGAATGAAAATAGTCAATGTAGGTACATTTTTTTTTATATTCATTGAAATATTTTGTGTTGTCTTGACCTAATATTCCAATCTACAATTATATATGCATTAAAGATTAGTCTGAACATTCTCACTCTGCACATGCTTTTGGGGGGGTTTCCCAATAGCATTCTGGCTCTCAGATCATCTTTTGTCCTTATCTGTTCAGATGTTTCCTCCCCCTTCTCCTCTCTCTCTCTCTCTCTTCAGAAGAATTACAACTGTTGCTCTTGAGTCCACCTTTATCCAGAAGCTGGACGAATATACCCCAAAACTATTGGACCTGTTTAAGCCAAAAAGAGGTGCTGTAAAGGTGGGAATGCAGAAAATCTTTTAAGTTCTGTACGGGGTATGCACAGTAACACTTTCACAATAGTATATAGGTTATACTGTATGTATTTATTTGCCGGTATTAAATGCAATTATTTTTATAACATCATATTACAGTGCAACACCATCCAGGAAAGAAGAGACAGTGTGATCCGTGGCCTGATCATATACCTCAGTGAGAGGGTTGAAGACTTTATTACAGATACAAGGTAAAGGTTTTTTATTTTTGTATCCTTATTTAACTCTAAATTAGGCATCCTTCCTTTGTTTCCCTCTCCTCCTCAAGTTGCACAGTTAATGTAATAGCCTAGTCTGTTATTTCTTAATTGTTTCACTCAGGATGCTGACGACACCATGATCCGAGAGGACCTCGTTCAGCATGTGATGGTGTTCACTGTGAAGGATCTGCACCAGAATATAGAGCATGGGATCTGCATCGAAGGAGCAGAGGTCTTGGCTGGTATTTGTAGTGTTACACAGTCACGTACCTTGCTTTTGGGCCTCATCTATGGCTTAAATCTAAGGTAACCCAAAGAACTGAAATATACCTTTTAAGGTATAAAAAGTATAATTGGAACTTGATGATCTCAGGACCTCCCCACAGATCCAAGCTCTTAAGATGAAGTTACTTGTTTTCAGAGATATCTAAAGATATCTATGAGAACTCTCAAAGGGCCACTCATAAAATGTGGTCTAAACCCTACTCAGTAAGCTGAAAAGCTAGTTGCTAGGTGGTATAGGAGCTACAGTTTACATTATGCTATTTTTCATAAGGAACATTGTCAATTCCTGTTTAAAAAACAGCTTTCTTTTATAACTTACTCCGTATGCACTGGTGGATTTCTGAGATTATTTGTAGACAGGTGCAAGCTATCTGGATGTAACTTTACCTAAGGAGGCAAGGTGGAGTTTTACCCAGAATGCTTATACCTGTCAAAATAATATGTCCATATGGGCTTCACTAGTGCATATGGAGCCAGGTTTAAGGGACAATTTGGCATATATTTTGTAAAAATATGTGCAATGTATGTTTTCAAAACCCATGTTTTGATGAATCTAAAACAGTTTGAATGAGGTTGTATTTGAGCTAAAGTTCATATTGTGCTTTGTGTAAAGTCTATTAAGATAAATCCTTAATTTACATTTCTGTTCAAATATCGCTTTGTTGTTAAGGGGCACACAGACCACCAGAGAATTCTTGCCAAACTGTACAAGATGTGAGGTCAAAGTGCTAATCACAAACTATCACCTAAACTTTATGCAGTTGTTAAGATCTGAAAGTATTTGTAGTCAGGTGCAAGCTATCTGGATGTAACTTTACCTAAGGAGGCAAGGTGGAGTTATACCCAGAATGATTACAGATTACAAAATAATGAGCTCTCCACAAATGCTTAAGGAGTAGTGTTTAGGGGCAATTTGAGATTGAAGTTTGAAGAAAACCTTTATTCAAAATAAAGGTGTTGAAAGTTTGAAGTTGAACATTGGGGGGGGGGGGGGGGGGGGTGTATCTAGTTTATTTAGTTCTATGTTGTTTGGTTCTAGTTTCGGTTTTCTATGTTGGGTTTTTTGGATGATCCCCAATTAGAGGCAGCTGGTCATCGTTGTCTCTAATTGGGGATCATATTTAAGTAGTTGTTTTTCCCACCTGTGTTTGTGGGAGATTATTTTAGAGTTAGCGCATGTTGCACCTTTGTCGTCACGGTTTGTGGTTTGTTTATAGTTTATTGTTTTGTCTTGCAAAGTTTCACATTCAAATAAAAGATGTGGAACGATACTCACGCTGCGCCTTGGTCCGTTCCTACACACAAGCATGACAAGTAAGAACCCAAATTAAATACATTTTACTAACCTGAGTACCTTAAAACCTGTTAGGGCTAGGGGGCAGCATTTGCACGTCTGGATAAAAAAATGTACCCGATTTAATCTGGTTACTAATCCTACCCAGTAACTAGAATATGCATATACTTATTATATATGGATATAAAACACTCTAAAGTTTCTAAAACTGTTTGAATGGTGTCTGTGAGTATAACAGAACTCATTTGGCAGGCAAAACCCTGAGACATTTTCTGACAGGAAGTGGATACCTGATGTGTTGTATTGACTTTAAACCTATCCCATTGAAAAACACAGGGGCTGAGGAATATTTTGGCACTTCCTATTGCTTCCACTAGATGTCACCAGCCTTTACAAAGTGTTTTGAGTCTTCTGGAGGGAGATCTGACCGAACAAGAGCCATGGAACGATGATGTCCCATTAGACACCTGGCGCGCGAGTTCATGTTGGGTACCCTCGTTCCAATACGTTATAAAAGAGTATGCATTCGTCCACCTTGAATATTATTCATGTTCTGGTTAAAAAAGGCCCTAATGATTTATGCTATACAACGTTCGACATGTTTGAACGAACGTAAATATATTTTTTCCCCTCGTTCATGACGAGAAGTCCGGCTGGCTTAGATCATGTGCTAACAAGACGGAGATTTTTGGACATAAATGATGAGCTTTTTTGAACAAAACTACATTCGTTATGGACCTGTGATACCTGGAAGTGACATCTGATGAAGAGAATCAAAGGTAATGGATTATTTACATAGTATTTTCGATTTTAGATCTCCCCAACATGACGTCTAGTCTGTATCGCAACGCGTATTTTTCTGGGCGCAGTGCTCAGATTATTGCAAAGTGTGATTTCCCAGTAAGGTTATTTTTAAATCTGGCAAGTTGATTGCGTTCAAGAGATGTAAATCTATAATTCTTTAAATGACAATATAATATTTTACCAATGTTTTCTAATTTTAATTATTTAATTTGTGACGCTGACTTGACTGCCGGTTATTGGAGGGAAACGATTTCCTCAACATCAATGCCATAGTAAAACGCTGTTTTTGGATATAAATATGAACTTGATAGAACTAAAAATGCATGCATTGTCTAACATAATGTCCTAGGAGTGTCATCTGATGGAGATTGTAAAAGGTTAGTGCATCATTTTAGCTGGTTTTATGGTTTTGGTGACCCTGTCTTTGACTTGACAAAACATTACACACAACTCTTGTAAATGTACTGTCCTAACATACTCTAAATTTATGCTTTCGCCGTAAAACCTTTTTGAAATCGTAAAACGTGGTTAGATTAAGGAGATGTTTATCTTTCAAATGGTGTAACATAGTTGTATTTTTGAAAAATTTGAATTTTGACATTTATTTGGATTCAAATTTGCCGCTCTTGAAATGCACCTGCTGTTGATGGAGTGCACCACGGGTGGCACGCTAGCGTCCCACCTAGCCCATAGAGGATAAGTAACTGAGCAAAATATTTTGTGGATAAAACATAGAATATCAATTACGATACAGGAAATTAAAGTTACAATATTAGTTCTGTAACTGATTAAATTAAGTATATCAAACTTTTAAACATTAGTTCTGGGACTAGAAGGCCTTAAGCAGGTAAAAAAAAAACTATTCTGAACCAGATAAAATTAAGTTTGAATGAAAGGAATTTTTGAGATCCTGTTAGTTGTTTGCACTTAATATATTTGAGTTTGTAATGCACTAAAAACAAAGTATATTATACTTAGATCTTCCTTGTTGGATTTACTTAAAAGGCAAATAGTTACCTACATTTTTTTAAGTAAAAGGGGCACAATATATTTTAGTGTAAACTAGAGGAGCGATCTAGATGAGGATCAAGAGTGCAATTAAAATTCCCTGCCATTAGGACTTTACCAGGAAGGGAGGCTATCAATAGGAATACATTCTCAAAGAATTTGGGATTATCATCATTAGGACCATAAACATTAAACAGATTAATACAGCTGTATCAGTTATAATATTATCCACTTGAAACAGAATAAATTTGTGAATTAAAACCATAACACCACGAGAATGAAAGGAGAAACAGAATGCTATTACTTGCCAAAGCCTGCATAGTTTAAGTAGCTCATCCTTCAACAAGTGAGTTTCTTGTAGGAACACAATAGATGAATGAAGTTATTTAAGCCTAGTAATAACCTGTTTAAGCTTGGATAGTTTGCAAACTCCTCAGACATTCTACTAAGTACATTTCAGTTTTACGTTTGAAGTAATTTAACCAAAGGTGTAAGCATCGAATAAGCTATAGCATGAAGGCATATCTAAAATATGTTTAGTAAAAACAAGGACCGCATTAATATTTTTGTGTGAGGAAAATATATCTATCCTAAAACTAAAACACTGAACCCCATTCCGTTGTCTCCCTAACCGAGACACACAACGCTTCCTCTCCCACCTCCCCCTAATCGTCGAGTGTAGCCTGGAGGATGACTGATCCATTAAAGGGAGCAGTCTAACCTAAGCGAAACTAAACAAAACATAGTGTCTCCTACCTTCTCTCGACCATTTCTCCTCACGAACAAAACAAAAGGCATATCTTGCAAGATGTTATGTGAAATATCACAAAAGGCATATATAGCAAGATGATATGAGAAATATCATGTAGTATTCGTTTGAAAAGTAGCAAAGAATAGCTCCACATAAAACAGTAACACTAGTCAGTGAAGCCTGACTAATGTTAACATTACATAATGGAGAGTCCAAAATAGCTGTGGATGATGATCCACAACATAGGCTCTGCTGCTAGTAGCTACAGTGGCTTGCGAAAGTATTCACCCCCCTTGGCATTTTTCCTATTTTGTTTTGCCTTACAACCTGGAATTAAAATGGACTTTTGGGGGGGGTTGTATCATTTGATTTACACAACATGCCTACCACTTTGAAGATGTAAAATATTTTTTATTGTGAAATAAGACAAAAAAACTGAACTTGAGAGTGCATAACTATTCACCCCCCCAAAGTCAATACTTTGTAAAGCCACCTTTGCAGCAATTACAGCTGCAAATCTCTTGGGGTATGTCTCTATAAGCGTGGCACATCTAGCCACTGGGGTTTTTGCCCATTCTTCACTGTGGGGATGGTGTTTTCGGGGTGATGGATGTGTTGGATTTGCGCCAGACATAGCGTTTACCTTGATGGCGAAAAATATAAATTATAGATTATAGTCTTATCTGACCAGAGTACCTTCTTCCATATGTTTGGGGAGTCTCCCACATGCCTTTTGACGAACACCAAACGTGTTGCTTATTTTCTACTTCAAGTAATGGCTTTTTTCTGGCCACTCTTCCGTAAAGCCCAGCTCTGTGGATTGTACAGCTTAAAGTGGTGCTATGGACAGATACTCCAATCTCTGCTGTGGAGCTTTGCAGCTCCTTCAGGGTTATCTTTGGTCTCTTTGTTGCCTCTGATTAATGCCCTCCTTGCCTGGTCCGTGAGTTTTGGTGGGGAGCCCTCTCTTGGCAGATTTGTTGTGGTGCCATATTCTTTCAATTTTTTAATAATGGATTTAATGGTGCTCTGTGGGATGTTCAAAGTTAAAGATATTATTTTATAACCCAACTCTGATCTGTTCTTCTCCAGAACTTTGTCCCTGACCTGTTTGGAGAGCTCCTTGGTCTTCATGGTGCCCCTTGCTTAGTGGCGTTGCAGACTCTGGGGCCTTTCAGAATGGGTGTAAATATACTGAGATCATGTGACAGATCATGTGACATGTAGATTGAACACAGGTGGACTTTGTTTAAACTAACTCATTTTTTCATTTCACTTCACCAATTTGGACTATTTTGTGTATGTCCATTACATGAATTCCAAATAAAAATCCATTTAAACTGCAGGTTGTAATGCAACCAAATAGGAAAAACGCCAAGGGGATGAATACTTTTGCAAGGCACTGTAGTCCTGTATTGACTCTTTGCCTGTTTGATGGTTCGTTGGAGGGCATAGCGGGATTTCTTATAAGTTTCCGGGTTAGAGTCCCACTCCTTGAAAGCGGCAGCTCTACCCTTTAGCTCAGTGTGGATGTTGCCTGTAATCCATGGCTTCTGGTTGTGGTACAGTTGAAATCGGAGGATTACATACACTTACGTTGGAGTCATTAAAACTCATTTTTCAACTACTCCACAAATGTATTGTTAACAAGCTATAGTTTTGGCAAGTCGGTTAGGTCATCTACTTTGTGCACAAGTAATTTTTCCAACAATTGTTTACAGACAGATTATTTCACTTATAATTCACTGTATCACAATTCCAGTGGGTCAGAAGTTTACATACACTGAGTTGACTGTGCCTTTAAACAGCTTGGAAAATTCCAGAAAATAATGTCATGGCTTTAGAAGCTTCTGATAGGCTAATTGACATAATTTGAGTCAATTGGAGGTGTACCTGTGATTGTATTTCAAGGCCTACCTTCAAACTCACTGCCTCTTTGCTTGACATCATGGGAAAATCAAAATATATCAGCCAAGACCACAGAAAAATATTGTAGACCAGAAGTCTGGTTCATCCTTGGGAGCAATTTCCAAACCCCAGAAGGTACCACGTTCATCTGTACAAACAATAGTACACAAGTGTAAACACCATGGAACCACGCTGCCATCATACCGCTCAGGAAGGAGACGCGTTCTGTCTCCTAGAGTTGAACATAAGTGTAAAAAGTGCAAAAAGTGCAAATCAATCCCAGAACAACAGCAAAGGACCTTGTGAATATGCTGTAGGAAACAGGTACAAAAGTATCTATATCCACAGTAAAACGAGTCCTATATTGACATAATCTGAAAGGCCGCTGAGCAAGGAAGAAGCCACTGCTCCAAAACTGTCATAACAAAGCCAGACTACGGTTTGCACATGGGGACAAAGATCGTACTTTTTGGAGAAATGTCCTCTGGTCTGATGAAACAAAAATAGAACTGTTTGGCTATAGTGACCATCGTTATGTTTGGAGGAAAAAAGGGAATGCTTGCAAGCCGAAGAACACCATCCCAACTGTGAAGCACAGGGGTAGCAGCATCATGTTGTAGGGGTGCTTTGCTGCAGGAGGGAATGGTGCCCTTCACAAAATAGATGGCATCATGAGGCAGGAAAATGATGTGGATATATTGAAGCAGCATCTCAAGACATCAGTCAGGAAGATAAAGCTTGGTCGCAAATGGGTCTTCCAAATGAACAATGAGCCCAAGCATACTTCCAAAGTTGTGGCAAATGGCTTAAGGACAACAAAGTCAAGGTATTGGAGTGGCCATCACAAAGCCCTGACCTCAATCCCATAGAAAATTTGTGGGCAGAACTGAAAAAGTGTGTGCGAGCAAGGACGCCTACAAACCTGACTCAGTTACACCAGCTCTGTCAGGAGGAATGGGCCAAAATTCACCCAACTTATTGTGGGAAGCTTGTGGAAGGCTACCCAAAACGTTTGACCCAAGTTAAACAATTTAAAGGCAATGCTACCAAATACTAATTGAGTGTATGTAAACTTCTGACCCACTGGGAATGTGATGAAAGAAATGAAAGCTGAAATAAATCATTCTCTCTACTATTATTCTGACATTTCACATTCTTAAAGTAAAGTGGTGATTCTAACTGATCTAAAACAGGGAATTTTTAATGAGATTAAATTTCAGGAATTGTGAAAAACTGAGTTTAAATGTATTTGGCTAAGGTGTATGTAAACTTCCGACTTCAACTGTGGTGACGACATCATCAATGCACTTATTGATGAATCCAGTGACTGATGTGGTGTACTCCGCCATCGGAAGAACATATTCCAGTCTGTGCTAGCAAAACAGTCCAGAAGCTTAGCATCTGCTTCATCAGACCACTTTTTTTATTGACCTAGTCACTGGTGCTTCCTGCTTTATTTAATTTTTTGTTGAATGCAGGAATCAAGAGGATATAATTATGGTCAGATTTGCTAAATGGAAGGCGAGGGAGAGCTTTGTATGCATCTCTGTGTGTGGAGTAAAGGTGTTCTAGAGTTTTTTTCCTCCTCTGGCTGCACATTTAAAATGCTGGTAGTAATTAGGTAAAACGGATTTAAGTTTCCCTGCATTAAAGTCCCCGGCTGCTGGATGAGTGTTTTCTTGTTTGCTTATGGCTATATACAGCTCATTGAGTGCATTCTTTGTGCCAGCATCGGTTTGAGGTGGTAAATAGACAGCTACGAATATAGATGAAAACTTGGTAAATAGTGTGTTCTACAGCTTATCATGATATACTCTACTTCAGGTGAGCAAAACCTTGATTCTTCCTTAGATATTGTGCACCAGTTGTTGTTTACAAATATATATAGACCTGCATCCCTTGTCTTACCAGAGGCAACTGTTCTCTCCTGCCGATTCAGTGCATAACCCACCAGCTGTATGTTATTCATGTCGTCGTTCAGCCACGACTCAGTGAAACATAAGATATTACAGTTTTTAATGTCCCGTTGGTAGGATATATGTGCTTGTACTTTGTGTATTTTATTATCCAATGATTGTACATTGGTTAATAGGACTGATGGTGAAGGAAAATTACCCACTCGCTGCCGGATCATTACAAGGCACCCCGACCTTCGTCCAGGATATCTACGTCTCTTTCTCCTGCAAATGACGGGGATGAAGGCCTTGTCGGGTGTCTGGAGTAAATCACTCTCGTCCGACTCATTAAAGAAAAAATCTTCCTTCAATATGAGGCGAGTGTAACGGCTGTCTTCTGTAGAAATGGACCAAGGCGCAGCAGGTATGTGAATACTCATCTTTAATTAAAATAAAGGAGTAGAGCATCCACTTAACAATTCAAACAAAGTGACAACAGCTATAGTTCTGCAGGCTAGAAACGCAGTGCAAAAAACAACCACCCACCACCCCAAAGAAAAACACACACACCTATATAGGACTTCCAATCAAAGTCAACTATACACACCTGCCTTCAATTGGAAGTCCCAATCATCCACCCAACATTAAACCAATACAAACATGCCACGTCCTGACCCCAAAACTAAAACACTAGCTCCATCTGCTGGTCAGGACGTGACAGTACCCCCCCCTCAAGGTGCAGACCCCGGAATGCACCTACCAACAAAAAAAACAACAACACAAAACCCATAAACAATAACCCTAAAACAATAAGGGAGGGAAGGGAGGGTGGCTGCCGTCACTGACGGCACTGTGCTACACCCTCCCTCCCCAACCCACCTATCCTGGAGGTGGCTCAGGTGCAGGGCGTGGACCTTGCTCCACCGTCGGCGTAGCCCACTTCGGTGGCGCTGCTAACTGCGCCGGGCAGATGGGCCACTTGGGCTGACCCTGGCAGACGGACCACTCGTGCTGGGCCGGAGGACAGGAGGACCCCTCGGGCTGGACCGGGGGACAGGAGGGCCCCTCGGGCTGGGCCGGGGGACAGGAGGGCCACTCGGGCTGGGCCGGAAGGCATGCGGGCCACTCGGGCTGGGCCGGAAGGCATGCGGGCCACTCGGGCTGGGCCGGAGGGCAGGAGGACCACTCGGGCTGGACCGGAGGGCAGGAGGACCACTCGGGCTGATCCTGACAGGCCGGGCACCCTGGCAGATCAGGGCAGGCGGACCACTCGGGCTGGGCCGGAAGGCATGCGGGCCACTCGGGCTGGGCCGGAAGGCATGCGGGCCACTCGGGCTGGGCCGGAAGGCATGCGGGCCACTCGGGCTGGGCCGGAAGGCATGCGGGCCACTCGGGCTGGGCCGGAGGGCAGGAGGACCACTCGGGCTGGACCGGAGGGTAGGTGGACCACTCGGGCTGGACCGGAAGGCATGCGGGCCACTCGGGCTGGGCCGGAGGGCAGTCTGGCCACCCTGGCAGTTCAGGGCAGTCTGGCCACCCTGGCAGTTCAGGGCAGTCTGGCCACCCTGGCAGTTCAGGGCAGTCTGGCCACCCTGGCAGTTCAGGGCAGTCTGGCCACCCTGGCAGTTCAGGGCAGTCTGGCCACCCTGGCAGTTCAGGGCAGTCTGGCCACTCTGGCAGTTCAGGGCAGTCTGGCCACTCTGGCAGTTCAGGGCAGTCTGGCCACTCCGGCAGTTCAGGGCAGTCTGGCCACTCCGGCAGTTCAGGGCAGTCTGGCCACTCCGGCAGTTCAGGGCAGTCTGGCCACTCCGGCAGTTCAGGGCAGTCTGGCCTCTCTGGCGACTGTTGACTGGCGGGCAGCTCTGGCGACTGTTGACTGGCGGGCAGCTCTGGCGACTGTTGACTGGCGGGCAGCTCTGACGACTGTTGACTGGCGGGCAGCTCTGACGACTGTTGACTGGCGGGCAGCTCTGACGACTGTTGACTGGCGGGCAGCTCTGACGACTGTTGACTGGCGGGCAGCTCTGACGACTGTTGACTGGCGGGCAGCTCTGGTGATGGTTGACTGGCGGGCAGCACTGACGACTGTTGACTGGCGGGCAGCTCTGGTGACTGTTGACTGGCGAGGCTGGGTTGACACACTAGACTCCTGATGCGTGGGGCTGGTATAGGACGTGCCAGCCTAGAGACACGCACCTCCATGCTAGTGCGTCTGGCGGGAAACACCGGACCGAAAGGGCGCACTGGCGGTCTTGAGTGCAGGGTTGGCATCACCCCTTCCGGCTCGATGCTCCCCTTGCCCTGGCACCTGCGGGGCGCTGGTACTGGGCGAACTGGGCTGTGCGTCCGTATAGGCGAGATGGTGCGCACCTCAGCGTAACATGGCGCCCTCCACCTCGTACGCACCTCCCTGTAGTCACGGGTAGCTGGCTTACGGCTCTTCCCTGGCCTGGCCAAACTACCCGTGTGCCCCCCCCAAAAAAAATCTTGGGGCTGCCTCTCGGGTTTCCTAGCCAACCGTGTTCCAGCGTAACGTTCCCGATGGTTCCTCTGTCCAGCTGCCTCCACTCTCCTGAGTGCCTCCACCTGTTCCCATGGGAGGCGATCCCTTCCGGCCAGGATCTCTTCCCAGGTGTAGGCTCCCTTGCCGTCCAGGACGTCCTCCCATGTCCATTGTTCCCTTTTTCTCTCCTGTGGCTTCCTCCTCTTCTGCTGCTTGGTCCTTTGGTGGGTGGTTCTGTAACGGCTGTCTTCTGTAGAAATGGACCAAGGCGCAGCAGGTATGTGAATACTCATCTTTAATTAAAATAAAGGAGTAGAGCATCCACTTAACAATTCAAACAAAGTGACAACAGCTATAGTTCTGCAGGCTAGAAACGCAGTGCAAAAAACAACCACCGACCACCCAAAAGAAAAACACACACACCTATATAGGACTTCCAATCAAAGGCAACTATACACACCTGCCTTCAATTGGAAGTCCCAATCATCCACCCAACATTAAACCAATACAAACATGCCACGTCCTGACCCCAAAACTAAAACACTAGCTCCATCTGCTGGTCAGGACGTGACAGCGAGTTATCGCTGTCCTGATATCTAGAAGCTTTTTTTTTTTTTTTTTTTGGTCATAAGAAACGGTGGCGGAAACATTATGTACAAAATAAGATACAAATAATGCAAAAGAAAACACACAATAGCACAATTGGTTAGGAGACCGTAAAACGGAAACCATTCTCTCCGGTGCCAAAGTTCACACTAATGTTATAGCTGCAAATACTAATGAAAATTGCAAGACATACTTTATATTATATGAAGTCTATTGTCTTTCCTTATGTCTCTTACAACAACACAATCTCTGTTATAATGTGCTGAGTTTCTATGATATGTAGGCTACTAACCAAGGCGTCTCTGATATGGAGGAAAAGTGTGTTTAAAGCACCCTCTCCTGGATGGAGACTTGTGAAAGGGTTACCCACCGAATGTATAGTATATATATATATATATATATATATATATATATATATATATATATGTATAGTATATATATATATATATATATATATATATATATATATATATATATATATATATATATATATAGTATTATAAAATAACATTTCACTGTGATATTTGGACTTCACTGTATGATATTAAAGAACAAATATGTCACTTCACAAGAACCAAAGTATTCTGCTCCATATGAGGGGCTTAGCTTAAACAAATTAAAAGGGCTGAGGTTTCATTATTTATTTCAGTCATTCCTTGTATTTGTATAGAGTTTCTATAGAAAACCCCATTTGCAATGACCAGGGAGTAATAAAATGCTGACCCGAAGCCTCCAATGGCAACAGTACACCGTTGTTTCTGTGTGTGCCACTGTCACAAAGACCACATTGATGGGAGACATGTCCTCCAGTGTGACAACAGTCATAATGGTGACAGTGTGTGCGCCACACTGCTTCTGGTCTGTAAAAAACACATTGACATATGCTGTGTTGGTCATTCAGGGTAAAGAATAGCTATTAAACAAAGGGCCAATGTTAAAACCAAACACATAAGTTCACACACACATATGCACACAAACACACATTAGTAACAATGTCCAACAAGAGGCTCATCATTAATTTAAACTACATATATATCATGTTTATGTTATACCAGAAGGTATATAATTATGAATGTACTGTACTTAATATCTACTTTTATTCCACCTCATAATATTGCAGGACATAGTTTGTCCAACAGAGGTCACTATAACAAAGGGAAGGGAAACACTTGTCCATGCAAATATCTTCAGTTTGTGTCCACAAACCATTATCAAAAGACCCATACGTAATGTCTCCCACATCCCTTCATTATATATATATATCTGTTATACAAGTTGAACAGGCACACATTTCCTCTACTGCTCGTACAAAAGGATCCACCGACAATTTATTGTTGAGAAAGCAAGCATGCTTTATTCACAATCTTGATACAATGTTGCAAAAAGGTGTTTATCAACAACATTCGTTCATCCCAAACCAATATGAACTATCCCATCTGTGCTAACACATTTAAATAACCTCTTCTTTACTGATGTATTTTCTAATTATCATGCCAATGCTCGCCTCTCAAGCGTTTTACCTATGTAATCAAACAAAGCAAGACAATCCCATTGGAGAATCAATGCCAGAACTGATGTACCAAACACCTCCAAACACAGCGTGTACGTACACAGGCACCATGTTCTCACATCTGGTGAACAATGAGAGATAAAAGGACAGAAATTACGACCCCTTCAGTTGTCTGGGCCAGGCCTTCCCGGATCTCCACAGCCCGCATGGAGTGGCCCGCCCAGCAGCCATAAATAAGGGTGATTGTACAACTGCTTAATTCAATTACATAAATCCTATTTACGATGTCTGGGCAGAGGAAACATTTCCTGAGCCACTGAACTGGGGAGTGGTTGTGCTGGTGGTCTCTCTCTTTCTCTCTCTCCGTCTTTCTCTCTATCACTCTTTCACTCTCCGCTGTCTGCTTCTCTCAGAGTTTCCTGCTCACCTCCCTCCTATTCCCCACCTCTTTGTCTCTGTTCCTGTGTTTAAATGTACTCTGTCTTGCTCTCTCCCCTCTCTCTCTCATGTTGTCCTGAGTTGTGTGTCTGAGAAACACTGGGGACTTAGAGAAATGATTCATCTGAGTGTGCAGGGCTGAGTGCTCGCTGCTCCAGCCAGGGCTAGGGTTCTGGTACTCAACCCCAGATGACTCATCACTTTCCCAGCCTCCACCAGCCCACTGCCCGTGACCCTGCGACCTTCTGAACAAATATAAATGGGCATGGTGAAACTACTATATTAGACCATATTAGCAAGGGCATCTGGTATACATCTGTATCCCAGCAATACAAATTATGATCATAGCACTTTCAGATGGGAGGCAGAGTGATTGCTTTTATGCCATACAGTCTGGGTCGAGCAGATACATCTGTTGACATTTGCTGGAACCCAGCACGTCATCAAACCCATACCAACCCTATGCATTTCACCACTGTACTTTATCTCCGAAATAAAAAGGCAGGACTTCAGTTCTTTCTTTCTCTGATTTTCTCTCTCTGACTGTCTCTCTCTCCCTCAGTAGTTTTACTCAGTGAGAACCAGCCCCTTGTGATTGACTGATATTATATTGAACTGGTTGTTGTTTCAGCACCATTGAGTCTAGGCACTGTCGCAACTTAAGTTTAGAACACTGATTTTATTTCAGTTTTGAATAGAAGGTGCCGGAATAACTGAAGTTTACTGTCGGGTTCACGCGGCATGTTTCGTGCCATTAGCGGCACTCAGAAAGACAAATTGTGTGCATTACCACCAGTCTAATGTTAATTTATTAATGGGATAATGAAGTTGCTTGGGTTTGTCACGCTCCTGAAATTGATTATGTTGTACACACACTGTTCAGGGAATGATGTTTTTTCCACAACCCCATAAGTCATTTTTGAAACTGGGTTGGCGGTTATTAATGTCTGTGTGTGATTGGGAGTTAAAACCACTGTGTTTGTGTAACCGATGTGAAATGGCTAGTTTGTTAGCGGTGGTGCGCGCCAATAGCATTTCAATCGGGTGACGTCACTCGCTCTTAGACCTGAAGTAGTTGTTCCCCGTGCTCTGCAAGGGCCACGGCTTTTGTGGCGCGATGGGTAACGATGCTTCATGGGTGTCAGTTGTTGATGTTTGCAGAGGGTTCCTGGTTCAAGCCCAGGTTGGGGCGAGGAGAGGGATGGAAGCTGTACTTTTACATCTGCTCCCCTCGGATATGACTGGCCACACAGACGTGTACGGTGTCTGCTTGAATGTGGTGGCTTCCTGTTCAATCACCTGTAGACCATTAGACTTAGACGGTTGGATTCTGCTCACATGTTGCATAGGTGAGATATAATCATGATTAAGGATGATGCATTAGCTTCTCCAACAGGTGAACTGTCACTTGTATTCTGGAAGTGGATCAGTTTTTACAATCAGACTGCAGCCATGCATCAAGTAAATCTTGACTCCTTTTCAGATTTGGGAATCTTATTTGATGGATTGTACACTTACACAATTTAACACGTTAAAAATGCATTCACAACCACCTCAACAGCTAGATTGCAGTGGATTTTTTTGTCCCTAAATGCATTTCCAATGTATTGGAAACAGGTTGTCAATTCACTTGCCATGGAACATGTTAGAATTCAAAACGTAATGTCTTAATTCTATGTGAAACTTAGGTAGGGCTTGGCCGTTGAATTTCACAGGTGAAAATTACTATTTAATCAAAAATGTTTTATGCAATAGATGCATTATTCACTACAGGAAATTATAATGTACCACCAATACATTCTAACATCCCACTCGTGGGCATGCTGGTGCCTATAATTGGTCAGGGCATAGGGTTGTAGTTAAAGCCACGAACAGTGTCGATCAGAGTGCACTGCACTCCACAGTGACAGGACAGGAGCCCAGTCCGTCATGCTAACCTGCTATAACACTCTTAAGAAAACACATGAAGGCCCCATCCTGCAGTACTGGTCTGGCCCCAAAATGTATCGAGTGTTCGCCTACAATGTTAATTCAACAAAATAGTGCACAGTGACAACATTGGTTGAACATTTTTATATTTTTGGTGTCCTAAATTATTATTTGGAAGGGGCAACTCTGGTCTAACACAGTGGCAGAGCAACTCCCTCTATCAATCTACTTCCTTTTACTGTTCTCTACAAGCATTTTGTTGAAGCAGTACAACTTCATTTTCTCCATTTCCTATCCATTTCCCTCCTATACAATGTAGAAACATCTCATGCCCTTCAGGGGGCAGAATGATTCCCATACTGTAAATGTTGAATATTTACTTCACATTTATCGTCTGTGTATGAGATATTGAGTATGTAGTGAAAAGCAGTGATTTTGTGGTTGCTGACTGAGATGAATATCTCTTGTTGATCATTTGTTTAGTTGTGCTGAGATGAGCTGCTGCAGTGCTCAGTCTGGTCCCGGATGACTTGTCTAAAGCCCAAGTATAGACAGTCAGCATTTCTTCTGGCACATTCTTCTTTTCATTCTGCAGCTCCTCCTCTCTCGCCATCCCTCTATATCAAGTATGGATCCTGGCCTGTTGTTTTGTTGCCCACATTAGATGTAATATGATTGAAGAAAGGATAAAATAATGTAACTCATTAATGAGAAACCCTGGCACAGCCCCCAGTGACAAACCATTGAAAGAGAGATGTCCTACATATTATTGGTTCTGTATTGGAATGAAGACATTTATCTTGTTGTTTAGATTGGGAGAACAGTGAAACTCCACTTGATATTGTCTGCAGTTAGAAACAGTAGTTTGGTAATTTCCTGTTCAAGTGACATTGTAATATGTAATAATGTAAGAACAATAGGGCATAGTCATATTTTAGAAAGCCTATTTCCCCCCTAAATAATACCCAATATGATGGCAGGCTGAGCTATACCCCTCAGCTACGTAAAAGCTCAGGTCAAGCTGTCTGTGTCCCCCCGTAATATTCTTCCATTAAAATGGTCAAAATGAAAAGAGAAATGTATTTTTTGCCAAAAAACACATCCTCGAGCAAGAATGTTGCTAAGACTGTCTGGGATTGGTCTGAGTAAGGGGCCTAATTGGAGGGGCCTAATGGGAGGGATATGTAACCTGAAAACTAGCTGTTATTGGCAGAGAGGTTTGAAACTCTCTTTGTCATTGGTCTATTAACTTATATCGCCTGGTGATGTCACCAGGCAAGCCAAAATTCCACCGATGCAAAACCTGCTGATTAGAAGGTCCTGTGTAAATTGTATTTTCAACCAGCAAATATCAGGAATTAACCTGTCTGGGAACGTGGGACGCTTGCGTCCCACCCTAGACAACAGCCGGTGGAATCGCGTCGCGCGAAATACAAATACCTCTATATGCTATAACTTCAATTTCTCAAACATATGACTATTTTACACCATTTTATAGATACACCTCTCCTGAATTGAACCACGTTGTCTGATTTCAAAAAGGCTTTACAGCAAAAGCAAAACATTAGATTATGTTAGGAGAGTACCCTGCCAAAAAAAATCACACTGCCATTTTCAAAGCAACTAGCATGCATCACAAATACACAAAACACAGCTAAATGCAGCACTAACCTTTGACAATCTTCATCAGATGACACTCCTAGGACATCATGTTACACAATACATGCATTTTTTGTTCGATAAAGTTCATATTTATATATAAAAACAGCATTTTACATCGGCGCGTGACGTTCAGAAAATATTTTCCCTCAAATGCTTCCGGTGAATCAGAGCTACAATTTACAAAATTACTATTCGAAAACATTGTTAAAATTGAATATTGTCATTCAAAGAATTATAGATTAACATCTCGTGAATGCAACCACATTGCCAGATTTAAAAATAACTTTACTGGGAAATCACACTTTGCAATAAACGACGTGGTACGCTCAGAAAAATAGGCTAGGCGATACATGTTAGCGCCATCTTGGAACCATCTAAAATCAAATATACTATTGTAAATATTCCCTTACCTTTGATTATCTTCATCAGAAGGCACTTCCAGGAATCCCAGGTCCACAACAAATGTAGTTTTGTTCGAAAAAGTTAATAATTTATGTCCCAATAGTTCCTTCTTGTTAGCGCGTTCCGAAGGCTACTCATAATGTACTGAAGCGCGCGGGACTTGTCATCACGAATGTGCAAAAAATATATATTTACGTTCGTTCAAACATGTCAAACGTTGTATAACATAAATCTTTAGGGCCTTTTTCAACCAGAGCTTCAATAATATTCAAGGCGGACGATTGCATTGTCTTACTAAACGTTTCGGAACAAAAGGGTTCCCATGGGTGCCCGCGTCATAGTAGTAATGGCCCTCCCCCTGTGACCAACTTCCCAAGCCTCTCTTTGGGTCAGTTTCTACCATAGAAGACTCAAACCACTTTGTAAAGACTGTTGACATCTAGTGGAAGCCTTAGGAAGTGCTAAATGATTAATAAGTCCCTGTGTGTTTCAATGGCAAAGGCTTGAAAGTGATTCCACACATCAGATTTCCACTTCCTGTTAGGATTTGTCTCAGGGTTTTGACTGCCGTATGAGTTCTGTTATACTCACAGACACCATTCAAACAGTTTTAGAAACTTTAGAGTGTTTTCTATCCAAATCTACTAATTATATACATATTCTAGTTACTGGGCAGGAGTAGTAACCAGATTAAATCGGGTACGTTTTTTATCCGGCCGTGCAAATACTGCCCCCTATCCCCAACAGGATAACAGTGATCAAATTTGTTCATACTTTACAGTGTTAGTTTCATCAGCTATTGTACAGTATGATAAAGGTCACAGGAGAAAAAAAAAGAGTTTTGACGGCACTGGGCCTTTAAAATACATACATTGCATAGAGCCTGAAAATGTGATGGGTGTTAATGTGATGTAAGCAGGGGCTCAACTTTCACTGGTGACTGGGGGGACATGTCCCCTCTATATTCTGAAATTGCATTTTTGTCCGCCCCAGTTTTATCATTGGAATGTGATACAAAACAGGGCAACAATGTACTTTAGCAAAATGCAGACACCTCCGAGCGTTAGGGTAGGCTGTTTGGAGTGTTTATCCAACTGTATAAATAATTTAAATGTGTCCCCCCACTTTTAAAACCAAAGTTGCGCCCCTGGATTTAAGTACAGAAGCGTTCAGTTTCCCCTCAGTGTTGCTAAACCACATTCAGTATCTGAACATGATAATAACACTCTGGTCAGGGCTCAGAAATATACTGTATACGTGTGTGTATATGTGTGTGAAAGCAGAAGTTAGCTTTTTTACAACCAAATCTCAATTTTTTATGTAAATGTTATAGAAGGGTCCAGACAGATTTTTTTGCAATTTCACTTGTTTTTGAGGAACTTACCCCAACCAGCGGAGTGAATCGCTGGTTGGGGTAAGTTTCGCAAAAACAAGTTAAATCGCAAAAAAGTAACTAATCCTCGTTGTGCAGTACGTCCTTTTAGGAAACGGAAACCCTCTCAGTATACTATTGCAGGTATTTAGATGTTGTACACATAAAATTGTGCCATTCCGAACTTTATCCGCATCGTTGTATTCCATTTTGTTGTAACTCGAGCGATACCTCTCCATCCATTCTAGCAGTAGGTTACACAGAGAATGGAATAGCTGCATAGGGGAAACAGCCCGAGCCACACAAAATGGTACACTACATGACCAAAAGTATGTGGAGAACTGCTCGTCGAACATTTCATTCCAGTGTCATGGGCATTAATTGATCTTGAGTTTATTTTTATTTTTACAGGGACAGTGCACATTAATCAACATTTCAGTAAAAGTGCAGGTTTTAGCCAGCCGGCAAATTTTCAACCTCAGTCCCTGGGCAGGTTATTAAAAACAATTACAATAACAATACAGACAAACAAAGAGCAGTGAGCACATGCAGAGCAACATAGGACAAGCAACACGTAGCATGCAAACAGAACAATAGCACAAAAAACAACAAAACAAAATACATAAAAGTAACAAAGTGTTTCCACAACTCACAAGCTACAGACAACAGATAACATGGAAAGTGGCAATACACACCTAGGGATTATGTTCACAAGCCTGATTGTGCCTTTAACCATGTCTTTATGTTTTTTGTGAAGGTGTGATAGGTGGTGCAGTTGTATGTGTCTGATAGCAGTGTGTTCCAGACATGGGAAGCTCTCACAGAGAAAGCAGATTGACTAAAGTTGCCTCTCATGGCAGACCTTGTGAATCTGCTGCCATGGGTTTGGGTTTTCTGTTTAACAAAAGTACTAAGTGGAGGGGGAGCCATGCCATTGATGATCTTGAATATAAGACATGTGTTGGTGTATTGCACAAGGTTTTCCCAAGGAGCTCATGCCTTCTGAGATTGTAACAGTGATGATGGCTATTGGGCTTTCACTTTGAAAGCCTGTTTTACAGAAAACTTGGGCCCAACTAGTCAAGCAGTATGTTAAGTGGGGAAGAATCAATGTATCGTAGATTTGAATATGGAGTTGAGCCCTCCTTTGCTCCTATAACAGCCTCCACTCTTCTGGGAAAGCTTCCCACTAGATTTGTATTTGTATTTATTATGGATCCCCATTAGCTGCTGCCAAGGCCACCACTCCATCACCACATATTTACAAGACAACATCCATGTGCACGTGTGTGTATAGTGCGTCTCGTCATGTGTATGTGTGTCTGTGCCTTTGTGTCTCTTCACAGTCTCCACTATTCCATGAGGTGTATTTTATCTGTTTGTTTTTTTATCTGATTCTACTGCTTGCATCAGTTACCTGATGTGGAATAGAATTGCATGTAGCCATGGCTCAATGTAGTACTGTGCACCTCCCATGGTCAAATCTTGACTTGGGGATTTTGAAGAGACCTTTGATGGCATGTCTTGTGGAGTATGTATGGGTGTCCGAGCTGTGTGCTAGTACTTTAAACAGATACCTCTGTGCAATCAGCATGTCAACACTTCTTACAAAAACATATAATGGTGAAGTCAATTTCTCCTCTACTTTGAGCCATGAGAGATTTACATGAATATTATTAATGTTAGCACTCTGTGTACATTTAAGGGCTAGCCGTGCTGCCCTGTTCTGAGCCATTTGTAGTTTTCCGAGGTCCCTCTTTCTGGAACCTGACCACACGACTGAACAGTAGTCCATGTGCTACAAAACTAGAGCCTGTAGGACCTGCCTTGATGACAGTGTTGTTAAAAAGGCAGAGCAGTGCTTTATTATGGACAGACTTCTCCCCATCTTAGATGTTGGAATATTCCTGCGGGGACTTGCTTCCATTCAGCCACAAGAGCATTAGTGAGTTCAGGCACTGCTGTTGGTCGATTAGGCCTGGCTTGCAGTCAGCGTTCCAATTCATCCCAAACGTGTACGATGGGGTTGAGGTCAGGGCTCTGTGCAGGCCATTCAAGTTCTTCCACACGGATCTTGACAAACCATTTCTGTATGGACCTTGCTTTGTGCACGGGGTATTGTCATGCAGAAACAAGAAAGAAGGTCCCCAAACTGTTGCCACAAAGTTGGAAGCACAGAATCGTCTAGAATGTCATTGTATGCTGTAGCGGATTTCCCTTCGTTGGAACTTTTTATTGTTCGGCTTAGCCCGAACAATGAAAAACAGCCCCAGACTATTATTCCTCCTCCACCAAACTTTACAGTTGGCACTATACATTGGGTCAGGTTGCGTTCTCCTGGCATCAGCAAAAACCAGATTCGTCCATCAGCCAGATGGTGAAGCGTGATTCATTACTCCTGAAAACGCATTTCCAAGTCCAACGGCGGGGACCTTTACACCACTCCAGCCGACGCTTGGCATTGCGCATGGTGATGTTAGGCTTGTGTGCGGTTGCTCGTCCATGGAAACCCATTTCATTTAGCTTCCCACAAACAATTATTTTGCTGACGTTGCTTTCAGCGACAGTTTGGAACTCGGTAGTGAGTGTTGCAACCGAGGACAGACAATTTTTACATGCTACACACTTCAGCACTCGGCGGTCCTGTTCTGTAAACTTGTGTGGCCTACCACTTTGCAGCTGTGCCGTTGTTGCTAGTAGACGTTTCCACTTCACAATAACAGCACCGGGGCAGTTCTAGCAGGGCAGAAATTTTACAAACTGACTTGTTGGAAAGGTGGTATCATATGATGGTGCCACATTGAAAGTCACTGAGCTCTTCAGTATGGGCCATTCTACTGCCAATGTTTGTCTATGGAGATTGCATGGCTGTGTGGTCGATTTTATTCACCTGTCAGCAATGGGCATGGCTGAAATGACCGAATCAACTCATTAGAATGGGTGTCCACATACTTTTGGCCATGCAGTGTATATAAAGTTGCAGATCAAGTTCAGAATGACACAATTTCATGTGTACAACATCTAAAGACCTCCAGTGAGCTTTTCTGTTTCTAAAATAGAGATATGGTTGTAA
Organism: Salmo salar; assembly: GCF_965601325.2. Lineage (NCBI taxonomy): Eukaryota > Metazoa > Chordata > Actinopteri > Salmoniformes > Salmonidae > Salmo > Salmo salar. The sequence continues at coordinate 11,078,070 of NC_138310.1, read as the reverse complement.
AAAAGTGAAATTCTCCTTAAGTGAATGCTTTATTAAACAGACTGGAATTAGTTCCATATAAGTAATGCCTTTAGAGTGGGTCAGAGGTTAAACACAGTGTAGTGGAGGAGAACACAGTGAGACCTTTCTCTAATTGCCAATTTTTTGGGACTCTTAGATATTTCTCCAACTATAAGGGGCCAGATGACAGTAATTAAAAAAATACCAAAACGATTGACCACCGCACCATTGAAGTGGCTCCAAGTCTCTGATGTGAACTTCAATGGAACCAAAACCTCAATATACAACAGAAAGTGAAAACCACAAAAGGGTAAAGTGAAATCGGCAAAGGGAACTGTGATGGAATACTCAAAGAGCTGCTATGTAAAAACCAGGTAGACTTCACAGACAAGCATTCAACTTTCTCTTCATGAAAGTATTCAATTTCATTTAGATCAAGTGAATGGTGAACAGTTGAGCTAAAGTCGGAGACATTAGATGGTTAATCGTGAATGCCTATTTCATATTGCAGACATACTCTGAAAAGTAATTCACTTCTTAGAATGCAGTTTCATATTCTCAAAGAAGCTCATGAGAAAATCCCATTAAATGGTGGAGGAAGATTAAAGAACAGAACTTTATGTTTAAAAGTATATTGGACTTAGAAGATAATTGAAATTCAGTTTAAAGGTTTTACAGAACTCGTGAACATTGAATTGTGTGTATTTTTATCTCATTAATTTTGGTAACAATTACAGCATAGTAATTGATATCACTATTGGGCTTTTAGGTTTTAATGAAAAGGTTTTATTCAGACTGAGCTTTGGCACATTCCTGTAATATGATCAAATGGCTGTGTTTCATCATCATGGCTGATAAAGATCATTTAATATTTGATAAAGATTAGAAAACCCCAGTATTGATGACCATAATGGAGAAGAGCCATTTGATCCAACTGGACAACAGTCAAATGTGCTGTATTCTATGCATGATAACAGGCTTGTATCAATTGCCTAGATAGTTAACAAGTCTCTCTGGTCATCTTTCTCTTTTGTCTCCTTAAAATAGGCTATTATGTGAGCATCTTTATGGAGTGTAATCCATAAACATGTTGATTTTATCAAACATTCTGCCGTAACACAGATCCTTCTGTTTTGAAAACTTTGAACGTTTTCTAAATGTTCTGTTCCAGAAGGTTCCGGGCATTTCGAGGCCCTTAGGAGTGATGGGCCACATGTTCTATTCCAAGCCTCCACTTTTTGAAAGTGAATAAAGTCAGCTTGGATTTACAAATCAAAACGTGAGCAATGTGAGGGAGCTATCCGAATGCAAGAGAAGAAGAAAGACGCTAGACATGAATATCTCTCAGGCAGCGAGTCCTTGTTGATGCCAGTCTGTCTTTCTTGGAATTTGGGAATGGTTGGTGTGCCCCTGCGTCCTCCACTGTTGTTTTTGATCAGTGAAGGGACCCACTCTTGGGCCGATTAAATGACAGAGTGTATTGCTGTCACATCCATCAGTCTCACGCATTAGCGATTCACTTTGGGGGATAGAGAAGTGCTGGCATCATGGGCAGAGTCAAGTGAGTGATGCATTTGAATGGGCTCCCGAATGGCTGTCTGAGGCAAAAGTGTGGGGTGGCACTTGGCATGTCAGAGATATATTCTCTTGAAGGCCTACGGCTCTGTGCGGTCATGCAGATGGTGCTGTTCTTCCATGGAAGAGAACAACAGCGGCTGTTCTCTGGAACATACTGTAGAATAAAGAAATAATACAAACTGGCAGAATAGATCATATGAAGGGATTCAGGTCAGAGAATCAGTTTAAGACATAAATGGATCAAGATTTACACGATGTTGCTTCAAACGTTATTTGTTTGTCTTTGCTGAATTACAGAACTTTCCACTGACATTCATGTGGTCTGAATAACATACAATATACTATAAAACCTTTCCATTACTGATTCAGATTGTGCAAGCGGAGTCGTCAGGGGGCCATAGTCTTTCCTTCAGCCCTCATCACATTTCCTTTTCACTGCTCTCCCCAATCCTCCTCGCTTCTGCTCCTTTTATCTCTCCATGCCCACCTAGCCATGGCATTACGGTGATTGGGACTAGCTGGGAGCGAATCCAATATTACCGCTTCATCTGCTTCATAGCAGAGAGGGGATGGAAGACCACAGCTGTATGGACCACAGCTGACTTCAGAGCAGCAAGTTCTGATCAATGCCAGGTGTGCATGATTCCATTATGGGGAGACATTTTCCTACTCTACAATGCGGTGTCTAATTAATTTTTTATTACGCAGATGGGAAAGGAGAGCTGAGCAACTCTCTCGATTAACCACTGTGGGAAAACAAAACCAAAAGGGATGAAGATAAACTTTTTTGAACTGAAAAGTCATCCCCCAACTTGTTGGAAAATACTAATAACTCAAATCTACCAGTTTTGAGGATCATTAGTGTACTTCAGAAAGTTCTGCTTTTTCCCAAACTTTGCTCTTAAATGAAGCCTCACTAGAGGGACCAGCTCTTGAGGATGCCCTGAGAGAGATGTTCGCAGTGGGATACTCCATGTTGCTGCCTGCCTGTCTGCAGCCTTACCGCTACTACAAAGAGACCCACATTTTACACACCAACTCAAATAAAATTATAACGGCATAAAATTAGACATTAATTCAACCAACAAAGAGGGTCTCTGATCGTCCCATGATGTGTACAGTGTGTTGTTAGTAAAGTGTGGTGCTGGATGAGGTCCTGAGAATCCTCTGGTCCAAATTGCTTTGAAAGGAACCATTCAGAACATGGCTGAATCGGGGCCAAGCCAAACGACGCCTGCTCCTTTCATACAACATCTGGGGTGCCCCAAGAACATTCTGGAAGGGTCCAGTCAGCAGAGAACCAAACAACTCCCAGCACATCCGTCTCCATCCCTCATCTCCTCCTCTGGCCTCATCCTCCTATCCTTCCCCCATTCCGTGCTGGACACAAGCCTCTCATTCATACCATACTGGTATGGTCAGTTCTGTTCATTGGTGCCAAGGAAACTGTTGTTGTAACACCCCTGCCATCCCACCACTGACAGAAAAAGGCTGGTATTAAGATGTCTGTGTATAAACTCTAACTGCACACAGTGCTGTAAGTCAATGTGGCAGGTTAGCCCTGAGCTGCCCTCTGCCATCCATGCTTCTGATGACAAGAGTATGTAGGCATCCATCTAGAGTCTGGCTCCTCCAGTGGTTCCCTCATACATACTGAACAAAAATATAAACGCAGCATGTAAAGTGTTGGTTCCATGTTTCATGATCTGAAATAAAAGATCCCAGAATTGTTTCATATGCACAAAAAGCTTATTTCTCTCAAATTCTGCATACAAATGTGTTTACATCCCTGTTAGTGAGTATTTCTCATTTGCCAAAATAATCCATCCTCCTGACAGGTGTGGCATATCAAGAAGCTGATTAAACAGCATGATCATTAGACAGGTGCACCTTGTGCTGGGGACAATAAAATGCCACTCTAAAATGTGCAGTTTTGTCACATAACACAATGCCAAAGATGTCTCAAGTTTTGAAGGAGCATGCAATTGGCATGCTGACTGCAGGAATGACTCCCAGAGCTGTTGCCAGATAATTGAATTAATTTCTCTATCATAAGCATTTTAGAGAATTTGGCAGTACATCTCCAATCGGTCTCACAACCGCAGACCACTTGTAACCCCGCCGGCTCAGGACCTCCACATCCGGCTTCTTCACCTAGCTGTGCCAATTTCCTCCCAAGCCCACCCATAACTGTGCCCTTGCCCAGTCATGTGAAATCCATAGATTAGGGCCTAATGAATTTATTTCAATTGACTGATTTCCTTACATGACTGTAACTACTTTAATGGAAGCTATTCCGGCTTACGAAGTCCACTGTTGCCAAATGACAGTGGTGTAAAGTACTTAAGTACAAATAATTGAAAGAACTACTTAGGTAAAATTTTGGGGTATGTGTGCTTTACTCTTCATATCTTTCACAACTTTTTATTTTACGTCACTACATTACTACTCGTTACGTTTTGAATGCTTAGCAAGACAGGAAAATGGAACAATTCACACACTAATCAAGAGAACATCCCTGGTCATCCCTACTGCCTCTAATCTGTGTGTGTTGGAGTGTTCCCCTGGCTACGTTTAAAAATAATAATAATAATAATGGCATCTGGGTAGCTTAATATAAGCAATTTGATATTATTTATACTTTAATTTTGATGCATAAGTATATTTTAAACAAAATAGTTTCAGACTTTTACTCAAGTAGTAAACTCAGCAAAAAAAGAAACGTCCTCTCACTGTCAATTGCGTTAATTTTCAGCAAACTTAACGTGTAAATATTTGTATGAACATAAGATTCAACAGCTAAGATATAAACTGAACAAGTTCCACAGACATGTGACTAACAGAAATGGAAAAATGTGTCCCTGAACAAAGGGGGGGTCAAAATCAAAAGTAACAGTCAGTATCTGGTGTGGCCACCAGCTGCATTAAGTACTGCAGTGCATCTCCTCCTCATAGACTGCACCAGATTTGCCAGTTCTTGCCAAGGCACCTGCAAGTTCCCGGACATTTCTGGGGGGAATGGCCCTAGCCCTCACTCTCCGATCCAACATGTCCCAGACGTGCTCAATGGGATTAAGATCTGGGCTCTTCGCTGGCCATTGCAGAACACTGACATTCCTGTCTTGCAGGAAATCACCCACAGAGCGAGCAGTATGGCTGGTGGCATTGTCATGCTGGAGGGTCATGTCAGGATGAGCCTGCAGGAAGGGTACCACATGAGGAAGGAGGATGTCTTCCCTGTAATGCACAGCGTTGAGATTGCCTGCAATGACAACAAGCTCAGTCCGGTGATGCTATGACACCCCGCCCCAGACCATGACGGACCATCCACCTACAAATCGATCCCGCTCCAGAGTACAGGCCTCGGTGTAATGCTCATTCCTTCGACGATAAATGCAAATCCGACCATCACCCCATGTAAGACAAAACTGCGACTCGTCAGTGAAGAGCACTTTTTGCCAGTCCTGTCTGGTCCAGCGACGGTGGGTTTGTGCTCATAGCCGACGTTGTTGCCGGTGGTGTCTGGTGAGGACCTGACTTACAACAGGTCTACAAGCCCTCAGTCCAGCCTCTCTCAGCCTATTGCGGACAGTCTGAGCACTGATAGAGGAATTGTGCGTTCCTGGTGTAACTCGGGCAGTTGTTGTTGCCATTCTGTACCTGTCCCTCAGGTGTGATGTTCGGATGTACCGATCCTGTGCAGGTCTTGTTACACGTGGTCTGCCACTGCGAGGACGATCAGCTGTCCGTCCTGTTTCCCTGTAGCGCTGTCTCAGGCATCTCACAGTACAGACATTGCAATTTATTGCCCTGGCCACATCTGCAGTCCTCATGCCTCCTTGCAGCATGCCTAAGGCACGTTCACGCAGATGAGCAGGGACCCTGGGCATCTTTCTTTTGGTGTTTTTCAGAGTCAGTAGAAAGGCCTCTTTAGTGTCCTAAGTTTTCATAACTGTGACCTTAATTGCCTACCGTCTGTAAGCTGTTAGTGTCTTAACGACCGTTCCACAGGTGCATGTTCATTAATTGTTGTGGTTCATTGAACTAGCATGGGAAACAGTGTTTAAACCCTTTACAATGAAGATCTGTGAAGTTATTTGGATTTTTACGAATTATCTTTGAAAGACAGGGTCCTGAAAAAGGGACGTTTCTTTTTTTGTTGAGTTTATTTTACTGGGTGACTTTCCCTTTTACTTGAGTCATTTTTTATTAAGGTATCTTTAATTTTACTCAAGTATGACAGTTGGGTTCTTTTTCCACCACTGCCAAATGACCATGTAAGAAAAGTCTATAGGCTTACACTTAAAATTCCCCAGAAATGTACCTGTGTGAACACTTCAACCATTAGGCTAGCTGGTGGAGCAATGGAGCCAGTCTGTCTACCCCAGATATGATCCCTTCACTGCCTGACCTTGTTTGTACACTGGCTTCGCTGGGAGATGCTGCACATTTACAGAAAATTGCTTGTTGGACCCATTTCAACATCACCTGTGGGGAAGTGCTGATTCTACAACAGCAGCGTTGGTTTTCTTCCTTAATTTCCAACAAATACACTCAGCACAGACACACACTTTGAAACCTTGAAAGTTTGCAATGAAGTTAGTAGTGGTGAATGCTGCTCTCTTGTCAACACGAGCACTGTGGGTGTTCAGGGCTTTTTTAATCTCAGAGTTGGAGACCTGCTTTATGGAGGCGGTTGGGGGGGAAGTGTGTGCAGTGTAGGGTTGGTGTTTGGTGGCTGTCTCTCGCAGCGTGAGACGCCACAGGGATCTCGCAGGCAAGCACTTACAAGTAGCAAGGGAAAGAGGCAAATAAAGAGACAGAGCAGACGCAGCTGGTGGCACGGCGAGGCTCAAACGTGTTCTCTCTATCTGTGGGAGAAGAGCTGCACTGTGAGAAGAAAACAACAACAAAGGATCATCCCCCCCCCTGTCTCACACAAACACCATTACAAAAATGACTGGCATAGACTCTACGATCACATTCAGCAACTTTAAACATTTCTCTAGATTCTAGAATGTAAATCATTTGGAACGTACTCTGTAGAGTGACACTCATTACAATGAATAAGGCCATTGAAATTGTGTGTCTGTAAATGTGGACAGTAGATTTATTTTAAGCCACTGCATTATTTCAATAATTGATGGGCACTGGATATCCAGCACAAACAACAATAACAATGTTCCTCACAACACTCTATTGTCATTGGGATTAATTTGAAGTTTGGATGAAGATTCACCAGTTTATTTGAAGGCAAACAATCTGCAATTATATGATCCTGGGTTTCAGTATAACCCAAATATAAATATACTGTACTTTTATTGGCCAGAATCGCTGGATTGAGGTTCGAGACATTTTTTTTATTACACATTTCCAGTTATTCATTGCTCATTCAGCATAAAAAAATACATTCAAAACTGAGCTAAAGTCCTCTTCGAAAGATCATAAGAGACGTCTCCATTCAACTTGGAGTGTGTCGCACTCTTTAAGAATGTTTGTTAAATGGAGAATAGAAATCTAGGCTTTTCATTAATGAAGAAGCGAGACTCTGACTAACCCAAATGTATATTGCATGAAGACAGAAAATTCACTCTCAATCCCTACTGTATTAGCACAAGGCTTTTTGTGGGAACTCATATTAAAGTGGCCATGATTATTTAAAATGAGAATTTCCTCGTCTGAATCTTGCTGCTATTAAGTCGGGTGGTGCAAAGTGTTACATTATTGAAACTGGGCCTGTTTCCGGAGGCTAAATTGGGCCGAAGTGAATGTGGAGATTAATGATATTCATGCTTCAAATCTCAACAAGAGTCCCTTCTAGGTCTCTGCACCCATTATTTCATTATAAAACCATAAATGAAAGGAGTGGAAGTGTAAATGAGACTACCCAATGTGGGCCACCAAATAGTGACTTTGGGTGTCTCTCACTTTCTCCCCTTTGGAGGTAAAATAGCCCAAGAAATATTACCATCTCACTCTATTTCCCACTCTTTATCTCCCATGAATGGTGTTCCCCTTGAGGTTCCATACTAATTGTATAGAGTTCCATGTCGAGTCACTGACGAAATGGGAGGTGCATACACACTTCATCTTCTCCACTGATAATCCACACACTGACAATCCACCCAGAGTCAGCCTCTTTGCAGGTATAGTGTAGTAAAAATTGTGAGAGAGGAGAGGAGAGAGAGAGGATGGACATGGCAGAGAGATTGGAGTTAAGATGTCCTTGAAACTTTAATGAAGCAGCACAGGAGTTTCTGAACATGTGAGACAGGAGCCAGTTGATATGACTTAATATTGGGCCAATACATTCAGTATGGCAAAGATGGTTAGGAGTGAAAGATAGCAGTGCATAGCCCAAACATGATGGTGATACAATCTCTAAAACCAGATCATGAGATTGCACGATAACAATTCATCAAGGAGGATTCATCACGCAAACCATTAGGTTGGATGGAGTGTAAGCTTTCTACCATCCTATGCTTTTCCTCTAAAATGCTTTACAATCTCCCAGGATTTGAGCCAGTTAGACTATAAAGCTCCATAAACTCAGAGCAAAAATAACTCCCTTTCTAATAGTCATTTGAAATTATTGGTTGCTATGATATGGAGGATAATATGATATGTATGGGTCTCTCATCAGATAAATAGAAAAGAGTACATTCAGTAAGGCAAAGACTGTTAGATGTATACACTGATTTATAAGGCCATATTGGGTAAAATGACATTTTATCTCTGTTCTTTTTTAGTCAGGTCGGTAAATAAATATCAATCCCATTCTCAATCCCATTCTCAATCCCAATCCCATTCTCATTTGCTTCTAACAGTACCAAAAATTAGAACAGGTCATGGTAGAAATAGTTTTAGTTACTTAGCTCCGTGGTCCTGGAATTCTCTCCTGAACATTTTAAAATGTGATGATCTAGTTTCGTTGGTGGAGTTTAAACACTTGATCAATGTATATGTTATAGAAGAGTGTAATTGTATTTAGGACAGCTGTTTTTAGTCAAGACTTTCTTGTTTTTAACGTATAATGTTTTTGTTGTTCTGTGTGTTTATAGTTTTGTTTAATGTTGTGTTAGTGTGGCTCAGTTGGTAGAGCATGGTGTGTGCAACACCAGGGTTGTGGGTTCGATTCCCACGGGGGGCCAGTACAAAAAAAAAAAGAAAATGCATGAAATGAAATGTATGCATTCATTACTGTAAGTCGCTCTGGATAAGAGCGTCTGCTAAATGACTAAAATGTAAGTGTATGTAAGTTGTTTTGTCTGAACCGTTGTTCCCCCTGCTGCTATTGGACCAGGTCTCTCTTGGAAAAGAGATGTTATCTCAATGAGAAAAACCTGTATAAATAAAGGTCAAATAAAAAATGTATAAAAAATCCCATGGTTGTGAGTTCCTGAGATCTGACTGAACCAACCACCGCCTTCTCTAAAATGCAAATTACTTTATAATTAGATTTCACATGCAAGATACAGGAGAAACCAGAAAGCATTTTTATTGAGACCAAACTGTAAGAACACAAAACTCAAAGTCCACAATTATTAATATTTTTCCAACAGCATGCACAATTAAATGTTGTTTTTCAAAAAAGAAAGATAAACATCTCAGAATTGAAAGAAGACAATATCTAATGGATTTTACCTTTGGAACTATTTTAGGGAAGTAGCTAACCCATTAAGTTAATGATGGTGCATGATGGTACACAATCGTTAAATGTTAATAATAAGCTATTATGGAATTGATCTTTAATGACTGCACTTAGTTTTAATGAGTACCTGTACATTGGGGATCATAATGTATTTGGAATGATTAGAGTAGTGCATTTACCTTATCTGTTCCATCCTATTCGGCTAAACAGATTTAGCACTCTTGCTATCCCTCTGCACGCATGCACACACATGCAATCTCTCTCTGTCTCAAGCATCTCAAATGCAGTATGACAAACTCCTTCAAAATGCCTTGGCATTCTGAGAGCATAATACTTCTGTAATATATGCCCAATATCCTTCACAGAGCCCCTTGCAGTGCCACACAGCTAAGACGTGGCTGGCCCATCACAAGGTGTGATGTATTGTGGCATGCCATACAAATGGCCTGATCTACCGACATTTCCAACGCAGCCGTATGTACTTTTCAAAAGCCATGGGTGCTGCAGTGCAGCTTGGACCTCGACCAAATATCATAGCACCATTGTTTTATAATGGCCCCCCATGCTCTCACGAGGCTAGAACATACTAAGATTCTTAATATCAAAATAATGTGAATATTTTAACTTTTGTTTACTTGTTTTTGTATCACAACTTGATAACTGCTTGAGGTCACCCAATGGGTCCTTGGATAATTCAAAGGGGTGAAGTAGTGCCTTCCACCTTTTGAACGCCACACAACGTTGGCAATTCTCTATTGTTTCTCTCTTTTTTCCTTCTGCATTGCTGGCAGGGGCCCGTGAGTGAGCATTTCACTGTTGGTCTATACCGGCTGTTTCCGAAGCATGTGACAAATACAATTTAATTTGATTCATGTGGGCTCCCAGCAGCGCTGAGGAGAAATAGAACTGCATTCTGGGGACACCGTGACACAATTACGTGCCAATCTGGAAGAGACATTAGGATTATTGTTCTGAGGTGAGATAAGCGGGGCTTGTTTCCTCGCCACCCAGGTGAATATGGCAACACAAGAAGAATAATAATGAGGCTATTATTAATAGATACATTAACAGCTGGTGGGAGACACCATACCGTGGTATCGATGTGAGCAAGACCTTTAAACAGGTCAACATTCAGAAGGCCGCGGGGCCAGACGGATTACCATGAGGTGTACTAAGAGCATGTGCAGACCAACTGGCAAGTCTTCACTGACATTTTCAACCTCTCCCTGACGGAGTCTGTAATACCTACATGATTCAAGCAGACCACCATAATCCCTGTGACCAACAAAGCAAAGGCAACCTGCCTAAATGACTACCGCCCCGAAGCACTCACGCGGGTAGCCATGAAAAGATTTGAAAGGCTGGTCATGGCACACACCAACACCATAATCCCGGAAACCCTACACCCACCCCAATTCGCATGCCGCACCAACAGATCCACAGATGATGCAAACTCAATCGCACTCCACACTGCCCTTTCCCACCTGGACAAAAGGAACACCTATGTGAAAATGCTGTTTATTGACTACAGCTCAACGTTCAACACCATAGTGCCCACAAAGCCTATCACTAAGCTAAGGAACCTGGATCTTAACATCTCCCTCTGCAACTGGATCCTGGACTTCCTGACGGGCCGCCCCCAGGTGATAAGGGTAGGCAACAACACATCTGCCACGCTGATCCTCAACAAGGATCCCCTCAAGGGTGCATGCTTGGTCCCCTCCCCTCCAAAAGGCTCCTTAACATCCTCAAACAGCAGTAGTGGAAAAAGTACCCAATTGTCATACTTGAGTAAAAGTAAAGATACCTTAAAAGAAATTGACTCAAGTAAAAGTGAAAGTCACCCAGTGAAATACTACTTCAGTAAAAGTCAAAAAGTATTTGTTTTTAAATGTACTTATGTATCAAAAGTAAATGTAATCGCTAAAATATACTTTTATATTTAAAAATATTTCCTGTCCTGCCTAAGCATTCAAAATGTAACTGGTAATTTTGGGTGTCAGGGAAAATGTAAGGAGTAAAAAGTACATTATTTTCTTTAGGAATGTAGTGGAGTAAAAGTAAAAGTTATCAAAAATATAAATAGTGAAGTACAGAAACACCAAAACATGAGTAGTACTTTCAAGTATTTTTACTTAAGTACTTTACACCACTGTCAAACAACATGAAAGTAGTACTTTCAAGTACTTTTACTTAAGTACTTTACACCACTGTCAAACAACCATCTCTTCATCTCACAGATGCAGTGCATTATAACCATGAAAGAGCCATGTAACCTACTGTACATCCTTGGTTTCAAATGAACAGAATAGCTAGTAGCGTGGCAATGAATTGTATCGAAATGAAATATGTTTCCTATACCTACAACCAGGAAGCTGTTATTTTCAATGTATAAATCAAGACAGCCGGCCAACAGTGCTGTCCTCGAGCGATGGAAAATTGCCACCTTACTCAAAGTGGGCACCAAACAACACACCTATAAAGTATTTGCCCCTCCTCGTTGACCCCATTAACCTCTTGTCGTTCGCCTAGGATAGGGGGCGCTACAGCGATTTTTGAAATAAATTTGTGCCCATTTTAAACGGCCTCCTACTCAAACTCAGAAGCTAGGATATGCATATAATTAATACTTGTGGATAGAAAACACCCTAAAGTTTCTAAAACTGTTTGAATGGTGTCTGTGAGTATAACAGAACTCATATGGCAGTCAAAACCCCGAGACCGATCGTAACAGGAAGTGGAATTCTGAATTGCGGACTCAAATTCATCAGTTTTCCTGTAAATCACACAGTGAGCAATAGTTCATTGAGCACTTCCTATTGCTTCCACTAGATGTCCCCAGTCTTTACAAAGTGATTTGAGCCTTCTACTGTGAAAACTGAATGAGACGCAGTGGAACGTGGTCACACGGAGAGAGCCATCACCATTATGACGCCGGCGCCCCTGGCTACCCTCCCCTTTCGAAACGTTTTGAAACACAATGCAATCGTCCCCCTTGAATCTTATTGGAGCTCTGGTTGAAAAAGGCCCTAAAGATTTATGTTATACAACGTTTGACATGTTTGAACGAACCTAAATAATAAAATAATTCATTTTTTCGAAAGTGGAGTCCCGCGCACGACGGAAATTTTGGTGCAGCCTTCAGAACGCGCTAACAAAAACAAGCTATTGGAACATAAAGGATTAACTTTTTCGAACGAAAATACATTTGTTGTGGACCTGGGATTCCTAGAAGTGCTTTCTGATGAAGATAATCAAAGGTAAGGGATTATTGACAATAGTATACAAGACTAGATTTGATATGCGATTGTTCCAAGATGGCGCTGACCTGTAACGGTAGCCTATTTTCTGAGTATCGCATCCCCTTTTATCGCAAAGTGTGATTACCCAGTAAAGTTACTTTTAAATCTGGCATTACAGGTGCTTTCAAGAGATATTCATCTATAAATCTTAGAATGACAATATTACATTTTAAAAATGTTTTCGAATAGTAATTTAGTAAATTGTAGCGCTGTTTCACCGGATGCATTTGAGGGAAAATAGTTAGTCAACGTTACGCGCCGATGTAAAATGCTGTTTTTATATATAAATATGAACTTTATCGAACAAAAGAATGCATGTATTGTGTAACATGATGTCCTAGGGGTGTCATCTGATGAAGATTGTCAAAGGTTAGTGCTGCATTTAGCTGTTTTTTGGTTATTTGTGATGCATGTGGTTGGTCGGAAAATGGCTATGTGGCTACTTTTACGATATACTCCTCTAACATAATCTAATGTTTTGCTTTTGCTGTAAAGCCTTTTTGAAATCGGACAACGTGGTTCGTTTCAGGAGAGGTGTATCTATAAAACGATATAACATAGTCCTATATTTGAAAAAAATATATATATTACATTTCGTTATGCTAATGGCGTCCGTCCCACAGACCAGGGGTTAAATGTCATGATTTTATAACAAGCCGACACAATGCAAGAAAATACACAACCTCCTGACAGATTTACTGGTTCCCAACCAGGCAAGATTTACTGAGATTACATACTAGGGCCCGGTTTCCCGATGCAATGTAGGCTTACAAGTGGTTAAACAATGCAATCTTGTCCCTGACATCCTTGGGGAGCTCTTTGGTCTTGGCCATGGTGGAGAGTTTGGAATCTGATTGATTGATTGCTTCTGTGGACAGGTGTCTTTTATACAGGTAACAAACTGAGATTAGGAGCACTCCCTTTAAGAGTGTGCTCCTAATCTCAGCTCGTTACCTGTATAAAAGACACCTGGGAGCCAGAAATCTTTCTGATTGAGAGGGGGTCAAATACTTATTTCCCTCATTATCCGGCCGGGAAAATTCTGCCCCCTACCCAAGAGAGGTTATTCCACTCAATCCACCATCTCTGCTCACCAGCACAAAGTCAGATGTTTTAAGCTCTTTTACTTGGCAAAGGGAGCACTCTGTGTACATGCACTTGTCGTGTCTCTGACTTCTTAAACCTGTCTGGGCTAGGGGGCAGTATTTTCACGGTTGGATGAAAAACGTTCCCAATTTAAACAGGTTACTACTCTGGCCCAGAAACTAGAATATGCATATTATTAGTAGATTTGGATAGAAAATACTCTGACGTTTCTAAAACTGTTTGAATGGTGTCTGTGAGTTTAACAGAACTCATATGGCAGGCAAAAACCTGAGAAAAAGTCAACCAGGAAGTGGAGGATCTGAGAATTGTGGTTCTTCTTTTTAGTCCCTTTCGAAACTACAGTATCTGTGGGGTTACGTTGCACTTCCTAAGGCTTCCATTGGCTGTCAACAGCCTTCAGAATGTGGTTTGAGCATTCTCCTATCACTGGGCAGAGTATAGGAGCTCAGTTCCTGAGTGGTCTGCCTGGCAACAAAGGGATTGGATATGCGCAGTTAAGCGAGCGCGCCGTTCCTTCTTTTTCTTCTTGAATGAATACGCTATTGTCCGGTTGGAATATTATTGCAATTTTACGTTAAAAATACCATAAAGATTGATTTTAAACAGCATTTGACATGCTTCTAAGTACGGTAATGGAACATTTAGACTTTTCGTCTCTGGTTCCGCGCTCGCGCGTTATGCCTTTGGATAAGTGATCTGTACGCACGAACAAAACGGAGGTATTTGTACATAAATATGGATTATTTCGAACAAAAACAACATTTCTTGTGGAAGTAGCAGTCCTGGGAGTGCATTCTGATGAAGATCAGCAAAGGTGAGAATATTTCTAACACTAATTTTGAGTTTAGGTTGCCCCGAACTTGGCGGGTGTCACCGTGATGGCTGAGCTATGTACTCAGAATATTGAAAGATGTGCTTTCTCCGTAAAGCTATTTTAAAATCTGACAAAGCGGTTGCATCCAGAAGTAGTCTATCTATAATTCTTCAAATAATTGTTATATATTTTGTCAACGTTTATGATGAGTATTTTTGTAAATTGATGTGCACATTCACCGGGCGTTTTGGTGTGAATACATTTTCTGAACATCACGCGCCAATGTAAAATGCTGTTTTTGGATATACATATGAACTTTATCGAACAAAACATACATGTATTGTGTAACATAATGTCCTAGGAGTGTCATCTGATGAAGATCGTCAAAGGTTAGTGCTTCATTTAGCTGTGTTTTGGGTTTTATTGACACATGTCCTTGCTTGGAAAATGGCTGTGTGATTATTTTTGTCTATGTACTGTCTTAACATAATCTAATGTTTTGCTTTCGCTGTAAAGCCTTTTTGAAATCGGACAATGTGGTTACATCAAGGAGAAGTGTATCTTTAAAATGGTGTAAAATAGTTGTATGTTTGAGAAAGTTGAATTATGACATTTTGTTGTTTTTGAATTTGCCGCCCTGATATTTCACTGGCTGTGTCCCACGTAGCACATAGAAGTTAATGAAATGACATGCTATTTTCAAATCGATTACCTCACGTTTAATTGATTACGTGATTGAATTAAACCATGCAACAATTAAACCATTAATAACCTGGGGCACCACGGAAGCATTAGTTTATATAGAGCGGCTAATCTCCCGAATCCACTCTTAAAGATCTGAAGATCTTTTATATCAGTAGCAGTCAATCAGTCATTAATTTTTCTTTGTCTAATATCAGTCTCATCTGAATGTCGTAAAATTATTGGTTATCTGCACGAACCCAGCCTTTACTTATGAATCATCCATACACAAATTGGCTCAATTATTTATTACTAACTAATTAAACAATTACAGAATGTACAATACATAATAACATTATACAGTAAATACTGTCCCTAGTGGACTAAACAGAAACAGTTTGGTTATAACACGATAGATTCAGAGAGAAGAGAAGGGGGTTTTGGAAGGAGGACTAAGGACCTGGGAAGATATTCTCAAATATATATATATGCCACTAAACGGCCGCTCATTCAGAAAAGCAATGCATTGTATTTACATGAAGCTGGCTTCGATAGTTGAGGTGGTGATGTGACGCTCTGGTTTGCCCAGTCGATGTCGCCCTCGTCCTTTGTGGAATCTTCCGGGTCGTCGTGTGAGAGGTTCACGTGGTCTGAGAGATTCATCTCATTCTGCAGATGCTTCCTCGTTGGTCAGTGTTCTCGTACTAGATTTGCACATATGTTCAGCTGCAGTCTGATATATGCTAGTTTAGTATGCACTTCTTCTTTAGGTGATCAATAGTTCAGCGTTTATACCATTTCACGTGTGGAGCAAGCTCTCACGTTTCCTGGCCTATAGAGTTGAAATTAGAATTAGCCCTTTTAAATGTCCTCACGGTATTTGGAACTAAGGTGACTTTGAGTCATGAGGCTTTTATAGAAATGTGGAAAAGGGGTTGGTTCATCATTTCCAACCAATGTCTTTTCACTTGGGCGTGTCCACTGGCTGGACACGAGTTACCATTAAAACAAACACTTTTCACTTTAGAAGACTTAAATCACATTGTAATCTTTTCAAAAGTATTATTATACTTAGTCAAATTTTTTATCCAACCTTTAGATGCAAGCCTCATAATTGAGGACCTTGTATAAACAGAGGTAGGGTAATGTGGCTGTATTGTCTTTCATGAGGTCACAAACATGAAACTAAATGGACCGGGTCGTAGCTGGCTTCTCCACCGACCGTTTACACATTCTCCAAAATTGGAATATTGTTCAATTCTCAAATTCTGGGGTGTAGTACAATTTGTTGGGAGAGTTCCTTTGTTCTACTGTGACCCTCTCTCTCCCATACTGCATGGTCAGGGAGACAAGTCTCTGCAAGGAATTTACGACGTGGTTGTAGTCATAAAACTGTCCCCCCCACCCCCCATCCTAACAGGGGGGGGGGTTGTTCACATCTCTGCTAGCCAATTCACTGAAAGGGCTAGCGTCATGACACACTCTTTCTTCTGGTTCTCACAGCACAAACACTCAATAAGGTCTCAATGTTGCTGCAGCAGATCACTTTGTCGTACTGTAGTTTGTCCGCCATGAACTGGAGGTTGGCGTGGGTTTTGCAGAGGCATGTGTCCCTATCCTGGACTGTTGGCTTGACAACCCAAAAATGACGTCTTTTGCAGAATTCATAGTAGGACATTTTAATCTCTGAAAATTCCTTCTTAAATTTCTGATAAAGGTTCTGAATTGTGCCATTCAAGAAGCGCTTCTGCTTTATTTTCTTATTGCTCGTTAGTGTGTCCTTTTTCCCTGTTGTTGCTCTACTGTTGTCATCACAGTCATAGAATCTAGTGATTTTCTCTTCTGTGACAATTACAACAGGTATTCACCTTACCATGAAATGCTTACAAGCCCTAAACCAACAATGCAGTTCAAGAAATAGAGTTAAGAAAATATTTACAAAATAAACAAAAGTTAAAAATAAAAATTAACAAAAAATAACAATAACGAGGCTATATACAGTGGGTAGCGGTACTGAGTCAATGTGCAGGGTACAGGTTAGTTGAGGTAATTTGTACATGTAGGTAGGGGTAAAGTGATAATAAACAGCGAGTAGAGCAGTGTTGACCAAAGGGGGGGGGGGGAGATCAATGTTAATAGTCCCACTGGCCATTTTAATAATTGTTCAGCAGTCATATGGCTTGGGGGTAGAAGTTAAGTCTTTTGGACCTAGACTTGGCGCTCTGGTACCGCTTGCCATGCGGTAGCAGAGAGAACAGTCTATGACTTGGGTGACTAGAGTCTTTGACCATTTTTGGGGCCTTCCTCTGACACCGACTAGTATATACAGTTGAAGTCGGAAGTCTACATACAATTATGTTGGAATTATTAAAAGTCATTTTTCAACCACTCCACAAATTTCTTGTTAACAAACTATGGTTTTGGCAAGTCGGTTAGGACATCTACTTTGTGCATGACACAAGTAATTTTTCCAACAATTGTTTACAGACAAATTATTTCACTTATAATTCAAGTTTACATACACTAAGTTGAATGTGACTTTAAACAGCTTGGACAATTCCAGAAATTATGTCATGACTTTAGAAGCTTCTGATAGGCTAATTGACATCATTTGAGTCAATTGGAGGTGTACTTGTGGATGTATTTCAAGGCCTACCTTTGCTTGACATCATGGGAAAATCAAAATAATCAGCCAAGACCTCAGAAAAAAGTGTAGACCTCCACAAGTCTGGTTCATCCATGGGAGCAATTTCCAAACGCCTGAAGGTACAACGTTCATCTGTACAAACAATAGTACGCAAGTATAAATACCATGGGACCTCGCAGCCGTCATACCACTCAGGAAGGAGACGCGTTCTGTCTCCTAGAGATGAACGTACATTGGTGCGAAAAGTGAAAATCAATCCCAGAACAACAGCAAAGGACCTTGTGGAGATGCTGGAGGAAACTGGTAGAAAATGATCTATATCCGCAGTAAAACGAGTCCTATATCGACATAACCTGAAAGGCCGCTCAACAAGGAAGAAGCCACTGCTCCAAAACCTCCATAAAAAAGCCAGACTACGGTTTGCAACTGACAATGGGCACAAAGATCATACTTTTTGGAGAAATGTCCTCTGGTCTGATGTAACAAAAATAGAACTGTTTGGCCATAATGACCATCGTTATGTTTGTAAGAAAAAGGGGGAGGCTTGCAAGCCGAAGAACACCATCCCAACTGTGAAGCACGGGGGTGGCAGCATCATGTTGTGGGGGTGCTTTGCTGCAGGAGGGACTGGTGCACTTCACCAAATAGATGGCGTCATGAGGAATGGAAAATTATGTGGATATATTGAAGCAACATCTCAAGACATCAGTCAGGAAGTGAAAGCTTGGTCACAAATGGGTCTTCCAAATGGATAATGACCTCAAGCATACTTCCAAACTTGTGGAACAATGGCTTATGGACAACAAAGTCAAGGTATTGGAGTGGCCATCACAAAGCCCTGACCTCAATCCCATAGAAAATTTGTGGGCAGAACTGAAAAAGCGTGTGCGAGCAAGGACGCCTACCAACCTGACTCAGTTACACCAGCTCTGTCAGGAGGAATGGGCCAAAATTCACCCAACTTATTGTGGGAAGCTTCTGGAAGGCTACCCGAAATGTTTGACCCAAGTTAAACAATTTAAAGGCAATGCTACCAAATACTAAATGAGTGTACGCAAATGTCTGACCAACTGGGAATGTGATGAAAGAAATGAAAGCTGAAATAAATAATTCTCTCTACTATTATTCTGATATTTCACATTCTTAAAATAAAGTGGTGATCTTAACTGACTGGAAATTTGTACTAGGATTAAATGTCAGGAATTGTGAAAAACTGAGTTTAAATGTAGTTGGCTAAGGTGTATGTAAACTTCCGACTTCAACTGTAGGTCCTGGATGGCAGGAAGCTTGGTCCCAGTGATGTACTGGGACGTACGTACTACCCTTTGTAGCGCCTTACAGTCGGAAACAGAGCAGTTGCCATACCAGGCGGTGATGCAACCAGTTAGGATGTCCTCTATGGTGCAGTTGTTGAACTTTTTGAGGATCTGGCTACCCGCACAAAATTGTTCAGTCTCCTGAGGGCGAAAAGGCATTGTTGTGCCCTCTTCACGACTTTCCTGGTGTGTTTGGAACATGATAGTTTGTTGGTGATGTGGACACCAAGGAACTTGAAACTCTCAACCCGCTCAACTACAGCCCCGTCGATGTGAATGAGGGCATGTTCGGCCCTCC
The DNA here is from genome assembly GCF_965601325.2 of Salmo salar. NCBI lineage: Eukaryota > Metazoa > Chordata > Actinopteri > Salmoniformes > Salmonidae > Salmo > Salmo salar. The sequence continues at coordinate 11,058,676 of NC_138310.1, read as the reverse complement.
TTTTCCTTTATTCCATCATCTCCTTTGTCTTGCTCACGTTGTCTTTGGGGAATGTTGTCTCTCCATTTTCTTCATCAGTTGATCATACTTTTTCCCCGTATTTCTCAGGTTTCCGTAAAACTCAAAGACCTCTTCCAACCTTCCAGCAAGCTTTTGACTTCTCAATCCTGTTGCAGACTATGAGGAAGGGGTATCAGAGCGTGCATAAGGGACAGGTAAGTTTGGGGCAGGTATGTTGGCATCATGTTCTGGCTTCTAGTCATCTGGTGACTGACGTGGTGTGTTGCCTGATAGACAGGTGTCCATTTCACCTGTTCTCTTTAAAGTCTGTATTCTAATACGTCAGTTGTCTTTCCATTGCCTTCTCTAGCTTCTTTGTTCTCGCTTTGTAAACTCAGAAATGGATTTCACTTCTCGCTTCTCTTTTTTCTTACAGTATCTCTCCCTGTCTTTTGCAGATGTTCCTGGTATCATATAGGACGTCTTTTTTATTTTGTTTCTATGTCTGTGACCTCTGTGCTGTTTTATGTGGCATCTTCTAAAAATTAAGAAAAATACAATTTAAGTTTTCAAATTATGCACACCTTGCAGCATTTCCTAGATTAAATTAATCTAAAACATGATTAAATAACCCTAAAGTAAAAAACACAAATTAAAACTAATAACAATGGATTTTTGTCCTTTCCACCACATTCTGTCATTTCCACCACAGTTAAGTTTGTGATGGAAATGACGCTTGTACAGTTTGAGAAAAATAACAGACTGCTTAGCCTTTTCATACATGCTTTGGCTAGTATTACAGCTAGCATATAGTTTACACTAAATCCGTAAAATATATACACTACCGTTTGGGGTCACTTAGAAATGACCTTGTTTTTGAAAGAAAGTACATTTTATGTCCATTAAAATAACACCAAATTGATCAGAAATACTGTGTAGACATTGTTAATGTTGTAAATGACTATTGTAGCAGGAAACTGATTCTTTTTTTATGGAATATCTATATACTGTAGGCGTACAGAGGCCCATTATCAGCAACCATCACTCCTGTGTTCCAATGGCCAGTTGTGTTAGCTAATCCAAGTTTAGCATTTTAAAAGGCTAACTGATCATTAGAAAACCCATTTGCAATTGTTTTTAACAGCTGAAAACGTATGTTCTGATTAAAGAAGCAATAAAACTGGCCTTATTTAGACTAGTTGAGTATTTGGAGCATCAGCATTTGTGGGTTCGATTACAGGCTCAAAATGGCCAGAAACAAAGTACTTTTTTCTGAAACTCGTCAGTCTATTCTTGTTCTGAGAAATGAAGGCCATTTCATGCGATAAACTGCAAAGAAACTGAAGATCTTGTACAACGCTGTGTACTACTCCCTTCACAGAACAGCTCAAACTGTCTCTAACCAGAATAGGAAGAGGAGTGTAAGGCTCCGGTGCACAACGGAGCAAGAGGACAAGTACATTAGTGTCTAATTTGAGAAACAGATGCCTCACAAGTCCTCAACTGGCAGCTTCATGAATTAGTACCCGCAAAACACCAGTCTCAACGTCAAGAGGCGACTCCGGGATGCTGGTCTTCAAGGCAGAGTTTCAAAGAAAAAGCCATATCTCAGACGGGCCAATGAAAAGAAAAGATTAAGATGGGCAAAAGAACACATACACTGCACAGAGTAACTCTGCCTATAATTGAACAGTGAAAATTGAGGTATAAAATGCATCTGAAAAGTAGCTAAAATACTTGATAGAGAGGTGATTAAAAAAAAACTGGGGCGAACTTAACATATAAACATATTTTTTTATAAAATTCAAAAAATGTACCCCGATGACACAGAATCACCCTTTTTTAAATTCACCAAGGGGGATTATCCTCCCCTTCCTCCTCTGTGGAACCTTCACTGCTACAGTGAGGGAAAAAAGTATTTGATCCCCTGCAGATTTTGTACGTTTGCCCACTGACAAAGAAAGGACCAGTCTATAATTTTAATGGTAGGTTTATTTGAACAGTGAGAGACAGAATAACAACAACAAAAATCCAGAAAAACGCATGTCAAAAATGTTATAAATTGATTTGTATTTTAATGAGGGAAATAAGTATTTGACCCCCTCTCAATCAGAAAGATTTCTGGCTCCCAGGAGTCTTTTATACAGATAACGAGCTGAGATTAGGAGCACACTCAAAGGGAGTGCACCTAATCTCAGTTTGTAACCTGTATAAAAGACACCTGTCCACAGAAGAAATCAATCAATCAGATTCCAAACTCTCCACCATGGCCAAGACCAAAGAGCGCTCCAAGGATGTCAGGAACAAGATTGTAGACCTACACAAGGCTGGAATGGTCTACAAGACCATCGCCAAGCAGCTTGGTGAGAAGGTGACAACAGTTGGTGCGATTTTTCGCAAATGGAAGAAACACAAAAGAACTGTCAATCTCCCTCGACCTGGGGCTCCATGAAAGATCTCACCTCGTGAAGTTGCAATGATCATGAGAACGGTGAGGAATCAGCCCAAAACTACACGGGAGGATCTTGTGTATGATCTCAAGGCAGCTGGGACCATAGTCACCAAGAAAACAATTGGTAACACACTACGCCGTAAAGGACTGAAATCATGCAGCGCCCGTAAGGTCCCCCTGCTCAAGAAAGCACATATACATGCCCGTCTGAAGTTTGCCAATGAACATCTGAATGATTCAGAGGAAAACTGGGTGAAAGTGTTGTGGTCAGATGAGACCAAAATGGAGCTCTTTGGCACCAACTCAACTCGCCGTGTTTGGAGGAGGAATGCTGCCTATGACCCCAAGAATACCATCCCCACCGTCAAACATGGAGGTGGAAACATTATGCTTTGGGGGTGTTTTTCTACTAAGGGGACAGGACAACTTCACCGCATCAAAGGGACGATGGACGGGGCCATGTGCCGTCAAATCTTGGGTGAGAACGTCCTTCCCTCAGCCAGGGCATTGAAAATGGATCGTGGATGGGTACTCCAGCATGACAATGACCCAAAACACACGGCCAAGGCAACAAAGGAGTGGCTCAAGAAGAAGCACATTAAGGTCCTGGAGTGGCCTAGCCAGTCTCCAGACCTTAATCCCATAGAAAATCTGTGGAGGGAGCTGAAGGTTCGAGTTGCCAAACGTCAGCCTTGAAACCTTAATGACTTGGAGAAGATCTGCAAAGAGGAGTGGGACAAAATCCCTCCTGAGATGTGTGCAAACCTGGTGGCCAACTACAAGAAACGTCTTGACCTCTGTGATTGCCAACAAGGGTTTTGCCACCAAGTACTAAGTCATGTTTTGCAGAGGGGTCAAATACTTATTTCCCTCATTAAAATGCAAATCAATTTATAACATTTTTGACATGCGTTTTTCTGGATCTTTTTGTTGTTATTCTGTCTCTCACTGTTCAAATAAACCTACCATTAAAATTATAGACTGATCATTTCTTTGTCAGTGGGCAAACATACAAAATCAGCAGGGGATCAAATACTTTTTCCCCTCACTGTATACTGTATGGCTGCAAATAATGAGACGGCTTATTTTAGCTCCAGGGTGAAAGACAGTAGCCTACAATTAGCAAAATAGAACTCAATTGGAATAAAAATAATAATATTCAACGACACACTTACTTGTAAAGAACAAGTGTTTTCAAGTTTAACTTTAGCAACGATTGTTTTCGTTAAAAAGCTTGGAGATTTAACAATGCTCTTACAATGAACTTAGCCTTAAGATGCTTTTGGGAAACAGGGCCCTGGTCGTTTCTCATTCTTATGACCAATGTCCCTTTGTGACGGTCTCGCTGCTGACACACACACAACTCCAAAAAGATCATCCTTAGCCTGAAAATCTACTCTGCACCACACCCCCAAAATGAGTCTAGAGCACAGGCAAATTAAAATGACTTACTTTTGGAATATTACCCATGACACTTTACCAGTTCCTCTCTTTTCTGTTCTTGGATATTTCTACCAGTGGTGGAAGGTTATTGAACTGAAATAGGTTATTCAATGAATTTCAGATGAAGATGGAACACACACAGAGAGAGCAAGTGAGAAAGACAAAAACTATTCCAGCCATAAAGCTATAGCAGAGGGAACTGGATGTTTCGATTCATGCCCTGCATTCAAATTGACATTCAATTTCAACACTAAATACATTTAAGGCTTTTGGCAGTAGCACAAATAGTTCCATTTTATAACAACCCTCTAGGCTTTCCATACCTTCTACTGAATTTATTTTGCGACAGCCCCAAAATCTAAATCAGTCTTATCTAATTTAGTGAACATTGAGATTTTTCTCCAGACTGAGTCAATCATCTTTTGTGTAATTCAATATTCTGAAAGTGTGCTAGCAGCATGCTATAATTGAAGCAATTTTGTTCACACCTCAAGACATAATTCTATGGACCTAACATCTCAAAGGCCAACTGCATTCTTCAGTTGAAAAAGCATTAATTTGACATAAACTCTGCATTCAGCTAGTCTCTATGGCAGACAGGAGAGATAGAGCCTCCTCCAACTGCATGGAAATACAGATAACTGCCAAAATAAAGGAAATACCAACAAGTGTCTTAAAGGAATATTTCGGGATTTTGGCAATGAAGCCATCTACTTCCCCAGTCAGATGAACTCATGGATACCAATTTTATGTTAGAGGTAGTTTCCCAAGCCAATGCTAACTAGCTAGCGCTACTTAGAAATTAAGCTCTATCACAAGAAATTACATCATTTGGTGTTTTGTTGGTGGGAAACAGTCTCAGGCACTGCTCCAGAATCTCCCAATACGTAGTCAATTGGGTTGAGATCTGGTAAATGAGACGGCCATGGCATATGGTTTACATTATTTTCATGCTCATCAAACCAGTCAGTGACCACTCGTGCCCTGTGTATGGGGGTATTGTCATCCTATGGGGCCATAGCCACGGCAGCCAAAATAATGGCCTGCCCAGCATTTTCATACATGACCCTAAGCATGATGGGATGTTAATTACCTAAAAGGTCCAATGCAGCCGTTTTTATCTCAAAGGCCAGTTTTGCTTTTTTAAATCAGAACAACAGTTTATCAGCTGGGCCAACATAATTGCAAAAGGGTTTTGTAATGATCAATTAGCCTTTTAAATGTATAAACTTGGATTAGCTAACAACGTGCGATTGGAACACAGGAGTGATGGTTGCTGATAATTGGCCTCTGTACGCCTATGTAGATATTCCATTAAAAATCAGCCGTTTCCAGCTACAATAGTCATTGTTAATGTTGTAAATGTCTATACTGTATTTCGGATCAATTTTCTGTTATTTTAATGGACAAAAAAAAACGTGCTATTCTTTCAGAAACAAGGACATTTCTAAGTGACCCCAAACTTTTGAACGGTATTGTATATTATGAAGTCAAATACACACAGAAAATACCACTTGGAAACAAACCTAGTTGACAACTTTTTGTACAGTAGGCACAAAACAGAAAAGTCTCAGACATGCCTTCTCCCCATTTTGTACCTACATTATTCTGAAAAGTCCCATAAAAATCATTACTCCATGAGTGACACTTCTGGAGATGCGTATGCTGAAGCATGACATCACAGTCTGGACCACAAACTCAAGGTTGTCACTAACTTCTATAGCCACAAAGTCATAATCATGGCTAAACCCTGCCTATTTCCACAATGTATCTTCTTAAAATCTGATTTTAAACAAACACACTGCTAACCTTATGCCTAACCTTAAATTAAGACCAAAAAGCAGATTTGTTTTCATGAATTTTTACAATAGCCAATTTTTACTTCGTGGCTACAGAATCTAGTGGAAACCCAAACTGAAGGACAAAAACGTATTTGAACAATATACATTTGAGTGAACTTTATTTACAAACACAATTAGGGATTTCCATTCTTCGAAGCGAATGGAGTTCTGCTGGATAAATATGTTCTGGGCGCAGACCTGCAAAGGACACAAAAGACAGATTGATAAGAAGGCTTACACAAAGCCGATGACAGAAATCCAATTTCTGAGTAAACACCAGAGATAAATGTGACAGTGACGATTGAAATTCAGCCTAACTTCAATCAGATATTTATCAGGGTTGGTAATAAACTATCACATTACCATGCTAATGTGCAAGCTTATCTTAAAAGCTGAACTGAAAATAAACTTGCATGACATTTGTAACTGTCGCCCACAGACACCGATAATTTACTTGAGGTCTCCTGTAGAATAAGATACAACTACCGACTGCGTGATAGATGTCAAAGTCTGGTAATTGTTCCAATCAGGATGCATGTAAATGCCAAACAGTGATGACATTCAGATGAAAAATAGATCAGCTGCAATTACCTTGGAGGTTACGTGGCATGCATCGCCACTTCACTTCTTCAGGAGCTGGTGTCTGACGACTATGAAGGGGAAGGCAAAGCCACTGCCGAAGAACACCACCATCATTGCCAGCAGACGCCACTTGTTGTCCACTGAGAATGGCAGGTTCTATCAAACATAAACACAAAGACAACATAGGTATTTAGAGAGAGCTGACCATGTAATAAGCTTATCACAGTTCCACGTGACTGAATACATGGACAAGGTTATGTCCGTCTAAGTGGGACTGCAGCCAACATCAGCTTGAGGACAATCAGTGTCAACCAGTACAATTGGAACTCAATGCAAGACTTTGAAAGTAACATTAGCTGTCGGTGCTTGCTATTCGGGATCCTAAGTTGAACATTTTCATGGTTAAGGGTTAGGTGTTAAGGTTTTGCTTAAGTGGTAGGGACGTTCAAAGGATCCCGGATAGCATTAACCGTTAGCTGGCTAGCTGCAGTCTAGGATGAAGATGACAATGGTTAAGACCATAGAAATAAGAATGAATAGAAAGGGCGTCTCCAGTCAAGTCAATGATGGCATAATGGGTGGACTGGCAGCCATTGAGCCAGGACTAAAAGCAGGAAGTGTGCCCTTCAATTTGTGCTGTGATTTGTTGTGTCAACTCAACTGACATTACAAAAATACAATCCATTGCAAGAGCCACATCAGCTTGCAAAATTTGAAAGAACATTATACATTACCATTGTAATCCAGTATCACTTGACAAAACATTCTAAAATACCATAGAAATGATTGCATCACAATACCAGGCAGCCATTGCGAGTGTACCCTTGAGTTTCCCTGTCAATTGCCAGGGTGAGAGTTTCCAAGCCTGGTCCCAGATTTGTGACGACGTTGTCTTATATTTTCGACATAGGCTGCAGTTACATGGTATGCTCAGTCTCAGTTTAATCGTACAAGTTCACGATTTAACCAATAATGTAGGTAACTACCTCGCTAGCCCTAATAATCATGTTTAAGAGGGATGTTAACCACTCCATGTCCTTTATGACGACTTGAAGAAGTTTATTTCACAGTATCTTCTGACAATCCAGGACTAGCTAACGTGAGCAACATTTGAAGAGTTAGCTAGCCTAAATTAATTGACTAATTTAGCTAGCTAGATGGCTATGCATGGTTTGTAACGTTAACTAGCTACCTACCTACCCAACGTTACGGCAAGTAAAAACCCCACACAGGAGTCAAATAGACAACGACCTTGACTACAATACGTTAGATATTGGTGTGTATTTCGATATGAATCATAACTACCTAAATTAGCACTTCGTTTTGACACGACAAACCTGCAGATTAAGGCTACCTAGCTTGTGACCTACACACGCAAACTAAGCCTAAGGCCCTAACAGCGGCTTTATTTAACTAATCTTTATAACCTTTATTTTTGGGGGGAAATTACCTGTCCTGGTCCCTCGCCGTAATGCGATGAGCGAACCGCAGAGGTTGTGAATCGTCGTACAACCTGACCCAACATAATTATTATTTGCTTGTTCCTTCAACCAAGAACAACAGCGCCGTGGGTTGCTGTAGAGAGAATGTTGAACAGCCTACAGGAAATCTAAATGCGAGGCTGGGACTGGGTAATGTGGTTTTCCAGCAGATGTAGTCTCATTGTCAAGGGAGTCATAACAATAATTTATGCATTACATTACATTTTTTACATTTACATTATGCAGGCCATAATGCAGGTCATCCAACATTAAACCAACGTTTTCACTCAGACAAAGTATTATTTACTGAATGTCAAGTCATTTAAAATTAAAACATTACAGTGTGGCATCTATTCTGAGCAGAACTGGAGGTTGCCTGTTCAGTTAAGTGCAGCATGTGAATGATGTGATACCAAACATTAGGAACACCTTCCTAATATTGACTTGTACCCCCCTCCCCACATGGATGTTAGCCCACGTTGACTCCAATGCTTCCCACAGTTGTGTCAAGTTGGCTGGAGGTCTTTGAGTGGTAGACCATTCTTGATACACAGGGGAAACTGTTTAGCGTGAAAAACCCAGCAGTGTTGCAGTTCTTGACACAAACCGGTGCGCCTGGCACATACTACCATACCCCGTTCAAAGGCACAAATCTTTTGTTTTGCCCATTCACCCTCTGAATGGCACACATACACGATCCATATCTCAAGGCTTAAAAATTATTCTTTAACCTTTCTCCTCCCCTTCATTTACACTGATTGAAGTGGATTTAACAAGTGACATCAATAAGGGATAGCTTTCAACTGGATTCACCCGGTCAGTTTATGTCACGGAAAGAGCAGGTGTTCTTAATGTGTTGTATAATCAGTGTATCTGATGTTGATAAAATGTGTTGTTCCTGTGATCATATGGGTGCATAATTATTTCTATAGATATTATCAAAGAAATCTGTATCTCTATGGCCAGGGATGTGATAGTCTAAACATTCTGGAATTAAGCTGTATTCCAGGTGGGACTGACACTGTACACTCCGATAAACCTGCTGAAAGCAATTCATGTTACAATGTTTTATGCTGCAACTGGACCTTAACTTTTATTTATGCTTATGTGTACAAAACGGTGCCATACACCCACACACCTTCATGTTAAAACACTGCAGGTGATGTTTAATTTATGATACTGAAAGTGCTCTTTTATTCAGAATGTGTGCTTAACCCCACCAATCCCCTCCCATACACATTTTTAATAGCTTTACTGTCATAGAAATGTTTTTACCACATGAACTCCCATATATACCCGATTATCTCTCGCTTTTCATTAGATAGTTAGAATGGTATGAAGCATTCTCAAAGTCTATTTGATTAGGATGACCATAATTAGGATGACCATGAACTCTTAAATTCCTAGATGATGAGATTCCCATTGGCATATTTGTACTGTGCAGATAAAATGTTATGTTGTGTGTGTCTGTATGCGTGTTCGCCTGTGCATGCAAGCGTGTGTCAAATAAATGCCTCCCTTTATTCACTTGGCATGCTAAGTGAATGCTTTGTTTTTAGTTTTTATTTTAGTTTTATTTCACCTTTATTTAACCAGGTAGGCTAGTTGAGAACAAGTTCTCATTTACAACTGCGACCTGGCCAAGATAAAGCACAGCAGTTCGACACATACAACAACACAGAGTTACACATGGAATAAACAAACATACAGTCAATAATACAGTACAAAAAAGAAAAATCTATATACAGTGAGTGCAAATGAGGTAAGATAAGGGAGGTAAGGCAATAAATAGGCCATGGTGGCGAAGTAATTACAATATAGCAATTAGACACTGGAATGGTAGATGTGCAGAAGATGAATGTGCAAGTAGAGATACTGGGGAGCAAAGGAGCAAGATAAATAAATAAATACAGTATCGGGATGAGGTAGTTGGATGGGCTGTTTACAGATGGGCTATGTACAGGTGCAGTGATATGTGAGCTGCTCTGACAGCTGGTGCTTAAAGCTAGTGAGGGAAATATAGGTCTCCAGCTTCAGTGATTTTTGCAGTTCGCTCCAGTCATTGGCAGCAGAGAACTGGAAGGAAAGGCGACCAAATGAGGAATTGGCTTAGGGGGTAACCAGTGAGATATACCTGCTGGAGCGCGCCTACGGGTGGGTGCTGCTATGGTGACCAGTGAGCTGAGATAAGGTGGGGCTTTACCTAGCAGAGACTTGTAGATGACCTGGAGCCAGTCGTTTTGGCGACGAGTATGAAGCGATGGCCAGCCAACGAGAGCATACAGGTCGCAGTGGTGGTTGATATATGGGGCTTTGGTGACAAAACGGATGGCACTGTGATAGACTGCATCCAATTTGCTGAGTGGAGTGTTGGAGGCTATTTTATAGATGACATCGCCAAAGTCGAGGATCGGTAGGATGGTCAGTTTTACGAGGGTATGTGAAGGATGCTTTGTTGCGAAATAGGAAGCCGATTCTAGATTTAATTTTGGATTGGAGATGCTTAATGTGAGTCTGGAAAGAGAGTTTACAGTCTAGCCAGACACCTAGGTATTTGTAGTTGTCCACATATTCTAAGTCAGAACCGTCCAGAGTAGTGATGCTGGACGGGCGGGCAGGTGCGGGCAGTGATCGGTTGAAGAGCATGCATTTAGTTTTACTTGCATTTAAGAGCAGTTGGAGGCCACGGAAGGAGAGTTGTATGGCATTGAAGCTCGTCTGGAGGTTAGTTAACACAGTGTCCAAAGAAGGGCCAGAAGTATACAGAATGGTGTCGTCTGCGTAGAGGTGGATCAGAGAATCACCAGCAGCGAGAGCGACATCATTGATGTATACAAAGAAGAGAGTCGGCCCGAGAATTGAACCCTGTGGCACCCTCATAGAGCCTGCAAGAGGTCCGGACAACAGGCCCTCTGATTTGACACACTGAACTCTATCAGAAAAGTAGTTTGTGAACCAGGCGAGGCAATCATTTGAGAAACCAAGGCTGTTGAGTCTGCCAATAAGAATGTGGTGATTGACAGAGTCGAAAGCCTTGGCCAGGTCGATGAATACGGCTGCAGAGTAATGTCTCTTATCGATGGCTGTTATTACATCGTTTAGGGCCTTGAGGTGCACCCATGACCAGCTCTGAAACCAGATTGCATAGCGGAAAAGGTACGGTGGAATTCGAAATGGTCGGTAATTAGGTAACAGAAGGGCCTTGGAGGGACGTCGCGATGGAAGAAAGTCTGTTGTGGCCCCCTCGTGCTGTTACGTCGGTTTAATTTTGGCCTCTACGGTTATGGTACACCTCTCATCAAGTCCTTGCTATGATTGCTGATGTGACTTTTGCTTTTTTCCAAATGGTTTCCAAACTGTGTTCTCGATAAAGAGATAGTTCACCTATATTGGTTTCCTTACCCTTTAATTAGTATATGGACCAGGTGTGACAGCAATCCATGCTTTGGTTTAGTTTCCCTGGCACTGTTTCCAAATGTGAATAGCCTAGGCGTCCTGCTAGCGGGACAACTTCCGGTGAAACTGGAGGGCGCACAATTGAAATAAATAACCATAAAAATGATGGATATTAAACATTTAGGTACATATAAGTGTCTTATATCGGTTGAAAGCTTACATTCTTGTTAATCTAATGGCACTGTCCGATTTACAGTAGTTTTTACAGCGAAAGCATGCCATGCAATTGTTTGAGGACGGCGTCCCACATCAAAATATTTTTCCACCCACACAGGTTTCATAAATTCACAAAAATTAAATATTCACTTACTTTGTGAAAATCCTCCTCTGATTTGTTATCCAAAGGGTCCCAGCTATAACATGTAGTGTCGTTTTTTAGATTAAATCCTTCTTTATATCCCAAAAAGTCTGTTTAGTTGGCTCCATCGATTTGAGTAATCCACTCGTTCAACATGCAGAGAAAGGAATCCGAAAATTTTCCCCTAAACTTTGTTTCAACAAGTCAAAATAGGTTTATATTTACTCCTCAGATACCCTCAAATGTAATCAAACTATAATATTTATTCTGGAAAGAAGTATGTTCAATAGGAAACCGATTTTAGCAGGTGTGTCCTGTCTTCATAGCGCTCGCAAACACGAGTTTCCAAGACTGTGTCCCTGTACTAAAAGGGATATTTCTCATTCGTTTTTGAAGTTACAAGCCTGAAACCTTTAACATAGACTGCTGACACCCTGTGGAAGCCATAGGAATTGCATCCAGGGAGCTAATTCTCACTATGACCTTATACTTCCCATTGTAAGAGGATGGTCTCTCTCAAATTGTTTTTATTCCAGTAGTTTTTTCTTTGGATTTTCTCTTACCATATCTATTGTGTTACATTCTCCTACATTATTTTACCGTTTCTACAAATTTCAAAGTGTTTTCTTTCCAATGGTACCAATTATATGCATATCCTGGCTTCAGGGCCTGAGCAACAGGCAGTTTATTTTGGGCACATCATTCAGGCGGAAATTGAGAAAAAAAGGGGCTTAGCCCTAAGAAGTTTTAACGTTTTAGCATTTGTGGCGTGATCACGTGATGGGACCGATATTAGCATTTTTCGTGCATCATGTTCAAATAATCTATGAGTGACTTTGTTGAGCAACACAATCAATTTGAGATACTTTCGAATGTTTTGGACATGATGTGCGAAATATGCCAATATCGGTCCCATGACTTGAATAGGATTTGTGCCACAAATGCAAAACTATTAGCATTTGGAAACAATGCCAGGGAAGCTAAACCAAAGAATGGATTGCTGTGATACCTTGCCCATAGACTGCTTACATGGTAAGGAAACAAATATGTAATTTTGTAATTTGGGTGAACTATCCCTGAACCTGTGATGTCATTGTGTCATATGGTTACGCCGTGCATTAAAATATCAACCATAGTCACTCGTAGATACAAGCACTCACTTACAGGGACTAATATACACTGCTCAAAAAAATAAAGGGAACACTTAAACAACACAATGTAACTCCAAGTCAATCACACTTCTGTGAAATCAAACTGTCCACTTAGGAAGCAACACTGATTGACAATAAATTTCACATGCTGTTTTGCAAATGGAATAGACAACAGGTGGAAATTATAGGCAATAAGCAAGACACCCCCAATAAGGAGTGGTTCTGCAGGTGGTAACCACAGACCACTTCTCAGTTCCTATGCTTCCTGGATGATGTTTTGGTCACTTTTGAATGCTGGCGGTGCTTTCACTCTAGTGGTAGCATGAGATGGAGTCTACAACCCACACAAGTGGCTCAGGTAGTGCAGCTCATCCAGGATGGCACATCAATGCGAGCTGTGGCAAGAAGGTTTGCTGTGTCTGTCAGCGTAGTGTCCAGAGCATGGAGGCGCTACCAGGAGACAGGCCAGTACATCAGGAGACGTGGAGGAGGCCGTAGAAGGGCAACAACCCAGCAGCAGGACCGCTACCTCCGCCTTTGTGCAAGGAGGAGCAGGAGGAGCACTGCCAGAGCCCTGCAAAATGACCTCCAGCAGGCCACAAATGTGCATGTGTCTGCTCAAATGGTCAGAAACAGACTCCATGAGGGTGGTATGAGGGCCCGACGTCCACAGGTGGGGGTTGTGCTTACAGCCCAACACCGTGCAGGACGTTTGGCATTTGCCAGAGAACACCAAGATTGGCAAATTCGCCACTGGCGCCCTGTGCTCTTCACAGATGAAAGCAGGTTCACACTGAGCACATGTGACAGACGTGACAGAGTCTGGAGACAACGTGGAGAACGTTCTGCTGCCTGCAACATCCTCCAGCATGACCGGTTTGGCGGTGGGTCAGTCATGGTGTGGGGTGGCATTTCTTTGGGGGGCCGCACAGCCCTCCATGTGCTCGCCAGAGGTAGCCTGACTGCCATTAGGTACCGAGATGAGATCCTCAGACCCCTTGTGAGACCATATGCTGGTGCAGTTGGCCCTGGGTTCCTCCTAATGCAAGACAATGCTAGACCTCATGTGGCTGAAGTGTGTCAGCAGTTCCTGCAAGAGGAAGGCATTGATGCTATGGACTGGCCCGCCCGTTCTCCAGACCTGAATCCAATTGAGCACATCTGGGACATCATGTCTCGCTCCATCCACCAACGCCACGTCGCACCACAGACTGTCCAGGAGTTGGCGGATGCTTTAGTCCAGGTCTGGGAGGAGATCCGTCAGGAGACCATCCACCACCTCATCAGGAGCATGCCCAGGCGTTGTAGGGAGGTCATACAGGCACGTGGAGGCCACACACACTACTGAGCCTCATTTTGACTTGTTTTAAGGACATTACATCAAAGTTGGATCAGCCTGTAGTGTGGATTTCCACTTTAATTTTGAGTGTGACTCCAAATCCAGACCTCCATGGGTTGATAAATTGCATTTCCATTGATTATTTTTGTGTGATTTTGTTGTCAGCACATTCAACTATGTAAAGAAAAAAGTATTTAATAAGATTATTTCTTTCATTTAGATCTAGGATGTGTTGTTTAACTGTTCCCTTTATTTTTTTGAGCAGTGTATTTATTTACACTTTCAAGAACACTTTATTTACACATATTACCATAAAGGGCATTGAGTGGTTAACATCCTCCAAGAGAACTTCAAAAGAACTTTACTTTTATACTAACTCACTTTCTGCTGTAATTAAACTGTTAAGCATATTTATCGTCCCAGTTTGTTACTTTATTGGCTCCACTCACAAATGCATGGCATGAAAACAGTTTGCTGAATGCTGACTCAAACTTACTGCACAGTAAATAATTGAATGGTGCAATACTTTAAAGAGTGGGTAAGAAAATAAATGTATAATTTATTTTAGGGCTGCTTAGAATCATGGTGAATTGGATTTCTCAAGAAGACCATGATAATATTTTCAAAAAGCAATCATTACCAAAGTAAAAGAACTCCTCTCATGGCATTTTAGTCCAATAAAGTCAAGTAAGTCCAAAACAAAATCATCTATCAGCACTATCAGTATGTTCACTTACATGAACTCTGTGGTGAACGAATACCCATGCACGCCTCCTCTGCCTCCTTGTATGAGGAAGACAGAGTGAAAGGGAGAAAGTGATAACATATGAGATGTCTTTAATTATGTATTCTCTCCCCCCGGCTGTGTCGTGTGGGAAAGGATGATGGGGCCCACAGGTATGATCGATATGCACTGCAGTAGTAGTTTTACCCAACTGTAATTTATAAACACTGACTAGTTGGCTACTGCATGTGCCCTTAATGCCTTTGCATGCATATTTAGAAATAGGTTTATTAAATTTAGAATCTTGCTAATCATTTATATATGTACAGCAATCTACAGTATGTGGGCTATACTATATTTAAAAGATAACACTTGCTATGTTCCATTTAACGTCTAACTGATTATGTTGATGTAGGCAGGGATGCATACCATTGGCTATGCTGGTGTACGCAGGGATGGATACCACTCTATTGTTGCTTTATCAGCATTGACCGCCACAGAGCTGCCCCTTAGAGCTCTGCTCCTGGACAAGTGGGAGCTCTGAAGGTGTCTGTTTGTATGGTGACAGAGCTACGGTACTTACCGCCGTCACTACTGCCACATCCATCAGCCTGGGGTCAAAACCTGGCCTGCTGGCACCTGTCTGCCTTGTCACTCCCACAACCATTAGGAAAATTAAGGATTGCGAATCAGTTCACCTTCTCTCCGCCATACACCCACCAGCAAAAACCACTATGCTGCCCTACTGCAAATATTGTATGGATGTGTTATTTGATATGTAACTATACTATTAAACTGAACTCTATGGTGTGTCTTGATTCATCCAGTGTACATACAATGTTCGTTCCAAAGATTTGTTTTTGTTTATATTTCTTGATTTCCTTCCATTTATTTTCACTGATGTGCATTCAAGGCTTTTAAGGATGAATACTCTGTCTACAAATAATTAAAGCTCTGCATGAGATTAATACAAATACACTGAGCCTACAAGCCTACAGTGACATCCTACTCAATAATACCCACCAACACAAATTATTAAAAAAACAAATTGAGACACTGTCATATCTCCAAATAAACCTACAATCAACCATGTAAAAATATTGTGCATGCAACGAATATGCCATCACAACAATTGAACATTTCCTCCAGCAGCTCATAAGCATGTACCTGTACATCTACAGTCTTAAAAGCCCAGTGCAGTCAAACACTTGATTTTCATACCACTGGCAGCTATCTACTAATCTAGCACTATGATGATGAATGGCACTGAGGGCTGCCAAGGTAAACAGTATCACTCACTTTCTGGATCTGCAACAACTTTACACAAAGGAGAGGAGAGGTAATGGAGAATGTTAATCAATGACGACAGTTCATTTTGGCAGCAAGCCTCACGCGCACAGAGACTTCTGCATTATTGGCATTGATAAGGGCTCTTTCAAAAGATTATGTTGCAGAAGGCAAGAATGTAAAGATATGCTCTTTTATTTGCAGGGGTGCAACTTTGGTTTTAGAAGTGGGGGGGACATGCTTTTTTATATGTATTATTTTTATCCAGTTGGATGAACACTCTAAACAGCCTACCGGACCGCTCGGAGGCGTCCGCATGGACCTAAAGCATAATATGGCCTCGTTTTGTATCACATTCCAATTGTAAAACTGGGAGGTCCCCAGTGAAAGTTGCGCCCCTGTATCTTTTGGTCTAAAAACATAATTTTTCTGATTCCTTGGGCATAAAAGAAAGCACTTTATCAGGTGGCATTCACCCCTCCTCGTCAGCCTCTCCCCGTTGGACAGGGCTCAGACTGACGGCTTTATCTCCCTGCGCCATAGGCTGCTAGAGGGGATGGAGTGATGAGAGGGTAAATCATGCCAATTCTGAATGTCCTCTCTGTGACCCTCTCTATTTCTCCTTCTATATTTTACTATCTGCTTGTTCATCAGTCAATACTGTTTGTCTCCTTTTCAGCCTGTTTTCCAACTCTTTGTTCAAGGTCTTGACCTAGAGTGTGGTCCCACATTCGCACTGATCTCATCCTCTAAATGCACAGACATGTACAGCACACACACACACACACACACACACACACACACACACACACACACACACACACACACACACACACACACACACACACACACACACACCACACACACACACACACACACACGCGCAGATACACACACAGGAGTTCATAACACGCACCTAGTAGTGCGGCTGACATTAATCTTTAAAGTGGATGGAGGGAAAATTGCAATGGCTTACTGCTGACCTAGTCCCCTTGGGATAGCTAACCTGTGGCCTGATAGAGTGAGTCTTTGACTTCATCTAAAATGACCTCTTACTCAAGATTTGTTTTCATGCAATATCACTATTGCTCAAATATATAAAAGCAGTACACCGTAATGTCATAAATTCATTTTTTTTCAGCCTTAAGCATTACTGCTCTTTCCCAATAAGAATGACTGGTGATGATTGGGTCCAAGATAAACATTCTCAATGTGGAATTGGATGGAGAATTGGATGGGAACTTATTCCAGAGGCCAGTGGTAAACATTACATATTTGGCTCATTTCTAGTTCTCCTATATCAGCACCCATTTTTACTCATAATCAAGCTCTTTTATGAGGTCCATATTTGTATGTTATGTAGGGTGTGCAATGTCCTCCTGTCTACCCATGATGTTGCTGTTTCTCAAATATCAGCAAATTATTTATTGTTTCTTAGCAATGAGTTTTGCTTCAAGTTGAATGTCTTTGGGCTGTTGAGATGACAGAAAGTTACCCATTTTTGGGACACGTCATAAACATGACAGTATGACACATTCTGTTTGAATTAATTGAATCTACTGCTATAGCAAAGCATGTAGGCAATGTAATTGCCTGGTTTGGATTTCAAAAAATGTGCAAAAGTTATTCTATACAATTATGTAGGGGAATCAACTCTGAAGATGAACTAGAAGTAAAATATTTAGTAAGTTGGGGTCACCCTCTATTGTACCTTTGCATTCAATTCTTCAGATATTCTCCTGTCTGTATAGGTGCCATTGAGCTTCTCGCATTAAAGCATCAATGCACTTTACCCTTCAGACTTCCAATTGCAAAGGAAGTGTGAAAGGTTTGGCAGAAAAATACACATTTCTCTTTTACCCAAGCTTTGTAGGCCTGCAATGTTTTGACATTCTTCAATACATTGATTTTCTCTGTTTTCATTTAAGCAAGGTGGGTGGATGAAGTCATAAAGATGTTAGAAATAATGCATAATTCTCTGTGTGTGTGTGTGTGTGTGTGTGTGTGTGTGTGTGTGTGTGTGTGTGTGTGTGTGTGTGTGTGTGTGTGTGTGTGTGTGTGTGTGTGTGTGTGTGTGTGATGTGTTTGTAATTATGTGTGTGTGGGTGTGTGATGATTTGTGCTCAGTTCTTCTCTAACATATGTGTGAATACATAATCAGGATGAGTGTTTGTGATATTCCTGTGTGTGAATCATCTGTCAACTTTGGCATTCCATAGGAAATTAGCCCTGCTTTGCCAACCTGTCAAACACGAGACACAGAGCCACCTGTCAGAAGCAGCCGGGCCCACGACTGACCGGGAGCATCTGTATCAGTGTTTGTGTCTAATTCCCTAATGGGAACTGTCAAGCAGTGACATCACTCCTGCTGCCCCAGGAGCTAACAATGGCACCTTCAACTTCCCTCTCATGAGGCACATTACAATCACACTGGCTTCAAGACTTCAGGGCAAATGCAGTGTGTGTACACGGTTTCTCACCTTACTACATCAATGTTATGTGTTGGTCTTCTGTTGCATTTGTGTCACCTGTAATACTGAAACAACAAAAAAAACATGTTTTTTTTATCTAGGGTGTAAGGGAGTATTCAGCACAAGTAACTGATCATATTTTCTGCAATTCACTTACCAGCCAATAGAGGACAGTAGAGGACAGCACGGATCCTATCCCAGCCTCGGACGCATCCACCTCCACTGTGAACGCCAAAGAGGGATCCGGATGGGCCAGCACGGGAGCCGAGGTAAACAGAGCCCTCAAATCAACCCCCAAATCAAATCAAATTTTATTGGTCACGTACGCATGGTTAGCAGATGATAATGAGAGTGTAGCTAAATGTTTGTGCTTCTAGTTCCGACAGTGCAGTAATATCTAACAATAAATCTAACAATTCCCCAACAACTACATAATACACACAAATCTAAAGGGATGGAATAAGAATATGAACATATATGGATGAGCAAATGCCGAGTGGCACAGGCAAGGTGCAATAGATGGTTTAAGGTACAGTATATGCATATGAGATGAGTAATGTAAGACATGTTCCTAGCTCCAACAGTGTAGTAATATCTAATTATACAAAACAATACACGCAAATCTGAAAAGTAAAAGGATGGAATTAAGAAATATTAGGATGAGCAATGTCAGAGCCTGGAATATAAATATATATGTATATGATGGGATGTATAGACATTATGGACAGTATATGGATAGAAAATGTAGTATAGAATAGCATATGTACAGCTAAAGTTAAATAGGATAGGCTTTGAGTAGAATACAGTTGTCAAACGGTGGGTGTAGCTGGTGCATGGAAGTCAGGCGCAGGAGAGCAGAGATGAGTGGACAAAGCACTTTACTGAGGCAATTATTAGAACAGAATGCAATCACGTCACAAAAACCAAATACCCAACAAGTGAGGCAGCACAAAGTACAACAACCAAGTACAAAGTACCGGCTGCCACAAAGCACGGGTACAAAACAAAACCCGGCGCAAACCAGCCGGAAGCGTGCCAACCTTGACAATAAACAATACCCCACACAGACATGGAGGGAACAGAGGGCTAAATACACATAGTAATTATGAGGAGATGTAAACCAGGTGTGCAGGAAAACAAGACAAAACAAATGGAAAATGAAAGGTGGAGCGACGTTGGCTAGAAGACCGGTGACGTCAACCGCCGAACGAACAAGGAGAGGGACCGACTTCGGAGGAAGTCGTTACAACAGTATATACAGTTCCAGTCAAAAGTTTGGACAGACCTACTCATTCAAGGCTTTTATTTTATTTTTGCTATTTTCTACATTGTAGAATAATAGTGAAGACATCAACACGATGAAATAGCACATATGGAAACAGGTTGTAAGCAAAAATGTGTTAACCTCTATGGGCTAGGCGGGACGAATTCGTCCCACCTACGTAACAGCCACTTGAAGCCTGTGGCGCGATTTTCAAAACCTTAAAAATCCTATTACTTCAATTTCTCAAACATATGACTATTTTACAGCTATTTAAAGACAAGACTCTCGTTAATCTAACCACACTGTCCGATTTCAAAAAGGCTTTACAACGAAAGCAAAACATTAGATTATGTCAGCAGAGTACCAAGCCAGAAATAATCAGACACCCATTTTTCAAGCTAGCATATAATGTCACAAAAACCCAGAAGACAGCTAAATGCAGCACTCACCTTTGATGATCTTCATCAGATGACAACCCTAGGACATTATGTTATACAATACATGCATGTTTTGTTCAATCAAGTTCATATTTATATCAAAAACCAGCTTTTTACATTAGCATGTGACGTTCAGAACTAGCATACCCCCCGCAAACTTCCGGGGAATTCGCTAACATTTTACTAAATTACTCACGATAAACGTTCACAAAAAGCATAACAATTATTTTAAGAATTATAGATACAGACCTCCTCTATGCACTCGATATGTCCGATTTTAAAATAGCTTTTTGGTGAAAGCACATTTTGCAATATTCTAAGTACATAGCCCAGGCATCACGGGCTAGCTATTTAGACACCCGGCAAGTTTAGCACTCACCATAATCATATTTACTATTATAAAAGTTTGATTACCTTTTGTTGTCTTCGTCAGAATGCACTCCCAGGACTGCTACTTCAATAACAAATGTTGGTTTGGTCCAAAATAATCCATCGTTATATCCGAATAGCGGCGTTTTGTTCGTGCGTTCCAGACACTATCCGAAATGGTAAAGAAGGGTCGCGCGCATGGCGCAATTCGTGACAAAAAAAATCTAAATATTCCATTACCGTACTTCGAAGCATGTCAACCGCTGTTTAAAATCAATTTTTACGCCATTTTTCTCGTAGAAAAGTGATAATATTCCGACAGGGAATCTCCTTTTCGGCAAACAGAGGAAAAAAATCACAAAGGCGGGGGCGGTCGGGTCACGCGCCTAAGCCCAGAGTCCCTTGATCGGCCACTTGAGAAAGGCGATAATGTGTTTCAGCCTGGGGCTGGGATGACGACATTCTGTTTTTTCCCGGGCTCTGAGCGCCTATGGACGACGTAGGAAGTGTCACGTTAGAGCAGAGATCCTTAGTAAAAGATAGAGATGGAAAAGAAGTTCAAGAAATGGTCAGACAGGCCACTTCCTGTAAAGGAATCTCTCAGGTTTTGACCTGCCATTTGAGTTCTGTTATACTCACAGACACCATTCAAACAGTTTTAGAAACTTTAGGGTCTTTTCTATCCATATGTAATAAGTATATGCATATTCTAGTTACTGGGTAGGAGTGGTAACCAGATTAAATCGGGTATGTTTTTTATCCAGCCGTGTCAATACTGCCCCCTAGCCCTAACTATTTTATATTTGAGATTCTTAAAAGTAACCACCCTTTGGCTTAGTGACAGCTTTGCACACTCTTGGCATTCTCTCAACCAGCTTCACCTGGAATGCTTTCCAACAGTCTTGAAGGAGTTCCCACATATGCTGAGCACTTGATGGCTGCTTTTCCTTCACACTGTGGTCCAACTCATCCCAAACCATCTCAATTGGGTTGAGGTCAGGTGATTGTGGGGGCCAGGTCATCTGATGGAGCACTCTGAGCCCTTAGACATCCTGGAGGTGTGTTGGGTCCTTGTCCTGTTGAAAAACAAATTATAGTCCCACTAAGCGCAAACCAGATGGGATGGTATATAGCTGCAGAATGCTGTGGTAGCCATGCTGGTGAAGTGTGTCTTGAATTCTAAATAATTCACAGATAGTGTCACCAGCAAAGCACTGCCAAACCATCACACCTCCTCCTCCATGCTTCACGGTGGGAACCACACATGCAGAGATCATCAGTTCACCTACTCTGCATCTCACAAAGACACGGCGGTTGAAACCAGAAAACTCAAATTTGGACTCATCAGACCAAAGGACATATTTCCACTGGTCTAATGTCCATTGCTTGAGTTTCTTGGCCCAAGCAAGTCTCTTCTTATTATTGGTGTCCTTTAGTAGTGGTTCCTTTGCAGCAGTTTGACCATGAAGGCCTGATTCACTCAGTCTCTTCTGAACAGTTGATGTTGAGATGTGTCTGTTACTTGAACTCTGTGAAGCATTTATTTGGGCTGCAATTTCTGAGGCTGGTAACACTAACACATTTATCCTCCACAGCAGAGGTAACTCTGGGTCTTCCTTTCCTGTGGTGGTCCTCATGAGAGCCAGTTTCATCATAGCTCTTGATGGTTTTTGCGACTGCACTTGAAGAAACGTTCAAAGTTCTTGAAATTTTCCACATTGACTGACCTTCATGTCTTAAAGTAATGATGGACTGTCATTTCTCTTTGCTTATTTGAGCGTTCTTGCTATAACATGGACTTGGTCTTTTACCAAATAGGGCTATCTTCTGTAGTCCCCACTACCTTTTCACAACAAATGTATTTTTAACAAGGCACACGTGTTAATTGAAATGCATTCCAGGTGACTACCTCATGAGGCTGGTTGAGAGAATGCCAAGAGTGTGCAAAGCTGTCATCAAGGCAAAGGGTGGCTACTATGAAGAATCTAAAACCAAAAATATATTCAACACTGCTTTGGTTACTACATGATTCCATATGTGCTATTTCATAATTTTTATGTCTTCACTATTATTCTACAATGTATACATTTGTGAAAATAAAGAAAAACCCTGGAATGAGTACGTGTGTCCAAACTTTTAACTGGTGCTGTATGTACAAGCAGTTGATTTAGGGTGTTCTGGTACACTCTCTTTAGTTCCATTATGGGCAGTTGGGCTCTGTTTAGAACTGGAAAAGGGGTAATCCCTAGTTATGCTGTTTAGCATTTATGCCTAGTCTTAGCTGCAGTAGGAACCCTATTGAGGAGCTGAGCTTTAGACTTGCTGTCATCCATAATTTTTGAGTGTTTTCGAATCTGTTTTTCGGGACAAGCCATGTATCTTGAAATAATGCATCTGTTTTAAATTCAAGTATTGTTTTTGTACAATCATGGGTCCTCCTCACCCACCGATGACCTCCCTTGGCTACTCTGGGTCTGCTATTCTACACATGGTTGCAGTGGTGGGATAAAAACCCCTAGATCTTTTTGGGGAGATCCACAGTATTTATGTTTTTAGAGAGGATGTTTGGTCAGATTTTTGCAGGTCGTCGAATGGACCTGGCTGGCGTGATCTCTAAGAAGCAGACTGCAGTGGAGAAATCACAGGACTACTATCTGAGGAGTTGGGTGTGGCCTGAGCCCAATTGAGGGAGCAGCGGGTAGACTTCCAGTTTCTGATGTGAGCCGTTGAGGAGCTGCTGTCTTGGCCTCAATGGTGGAGTCTTCCTGGGAAGGTGGAGGTTCCCCCAGGAGTCCAGAGGTGCCCATGTCCCAATCGGAGCTACAGCTCAGAAAAGCCCAGGATCTGCTCGTATTGCAGGAGTTGAGCATGTGTTACAAGATGGCGCCAGAGAAGAAAGCTGACGTTTTACGTATTCCCAACCAATTGTGTTTTTTTGTTAGTTTCTTTGCGTTGTTTGTAACTTATTTTTTTACTTAATTAGTACATAATAATGCTGTCTCTTATGCCCGAAAATAACTTCTGGACATCAGAACTGCAATTACTCACCACGGACTGGCAGAATAACTTATACTGCTTTCGCAGGAACAGGCCCAGATCCCTGTCATTTGCGTGAAGAGAAGGCAGAGAAAAAGGGTTGCCTTCTGAGAATTCGAAGGCAATCTAATAAACTCCCACTTCCTTCCATTCTGCTAGCAAACATGCAATCTTTGGAAAATAAAATTGATGACCTTCGCGGAAGATTTAACTATCAACAGGACATTCAAAACTGTAAATCTATGCTTCACGGAATCGTGGCTGAACAATGACATTATCAACAGACAACTGGCTGGTTACACTCTGTATCGGCAGGATAGAATAGCGGCGTCTGGTAAGACAAGGGGCGGCGGACTTTGTGTTTTTGTAAATAACAGCTGGTGCATGATATCTAAGGAGGTCTCGAGCTATTGCTCGCCTAAGGTAGAGTATCTCATGATAAGCTGTAGACCACAATAACTACCTAGAGGCCACAGGGCCAGACGGATTACCAAGACGAGCATGTGCTGACCAACTGGCAACTGTCTTCACTGACATTTCAACCTCTCCCTATCTGAATCTGTAATACCAACATGTTTCAAACAGACCACCGTAGTCCATGTGCCCAAGAACACTATAGTAACCTGCTTAAATTACTACCGACCCGTAGCACTCACATCTGTAGCCATGAAGTGCTTTGAAAGGCTGATCATTGCTCACATCAACACCATTATCCCAGAAAACCTAGACCCACTCCAATTTGCATACCGCCCCAACAGATCCAGAGATGATGCAATCTCTATTGCACTCCTATGTGAGAAATCTATTAATTGACTACAGCTCAGTGTTCAACATGATAGTACCCTCAAGGTCATCACTAAGCTATGGAACTTGGGACTAAACACCTCCCTCTGCAACTGGATACTGGACTTCCTGATGGGCCGCCCCCAGGTGGTAAGGGTAGGTAACGACACATCCGCCAAGCTGCGTGCTCAGTCCCCTCCTGTAGTCCCTGTTCACTCATGACTGCATGACCAGGCACGATTCCAAGACCATCATTAAGTTTGCCGATGACGCAACAGTGGTAGGCCTGATCACCGACAACCACAAGACAGGAAAAGAAGGACAGAGTGTGCCCCCATTCTCATCGACGGGGCTGTAGTGGAGCAGGTTGAGAGCTTCAAGTTCCTTGGCGTCCACATCACCAACAATCTAACATGGTCCATGCACATCAAGACAGTCGTGAAGAGAGCACGACAAAACCTATTCCCCCTCAGGAGACTGAAACGATTTGGCATTGGTCCTCAGATCCTCAAAAGGTTCTACAGCTGCACTATCCAGCGCATCCTGACAGGTTGCATCACTGCCTGGTATGGCAACTGCTTGGCCTCCGACTGCAAGGCACAACAGAAGGTAGTGCGTACTGCCCAGTACATCAGTGGGGCCAAGCTTCCTGCCATCCAGGACCTCCAGGCGATGTCAGAGGAAGGCCCTAACAATTGTCAAAGACTCTAGCCACCCTAGTCATAGACTGTTCTCTCTGCTACCACACGGCAAGCAGTACCGGAGTGCACTGCCTTGGTCCAAAAGGTTTCTAAACAGCTTCTACCCCGTTGCATCTCAGTGCAAGAGGCGTCACTATAGTCCCTGGTTCAAATCCAGGCTGAATCACCAGGCTGAATCACAGGACTGTTGTGCCTTTTACTGAGGAATTGCTTCCATCTGGCCACTCTACCATAAAGATCTGATTGGTTGTCCTGTGTTGTTTCACCCCTCTAAGCCTCTCTATTGTCCTGTGATTGGGAGTCCCATAGGGCGGAGCACAATTGGCCCAGCGCCGTCCAGGTTTGGCCAGAGTAGGCCGTCATTGTAAATAATAATTTGAACTGACTTGCCTAGTTAATTAAAGGTTAAATAAAAAAAATACCCCCAAGCCATAACACTCCTGAACATCTAATCAAATGACTACCCAGACTATTTGCATAGCCCCACCCCCCTCTTTTACGCTGCTGCTACTCTCTGTTGTTATCTATGCATAGTCACATTAATATCTCGACTAACCGGTGCCCCCGCACATTGACTCTGTAACGGTACCCCCTGTATATAGCCTCGCTATTGTTATTTTACTGCTGCTCTTTAATTATTTGTTACTTTTATATCTTTTTTTGTTGTATTTAAAAAAAAATGCATTGTTGGTTAAGGGTGCGCAGAGCAGGCACAGGATATACTGGACCATGGAGACGCACTGGACCATGGAGCGTAAGGCTAGCACAACCCGTCCTGGCTGGATGTTCAGTTTAGCCCGGAAAGTGCGGGACGCTGGCACAGGACGAACTGGGCTGTGAAGGCATACTGGCGACACAGTGCGTATAACTGGCGCAGGATATCCTGGACTGAGGAGGCGCACTGGAGACCAGGAGCGCTGAGCTGGCACAATCCGTCCTGGCTGAATGCCCACTCTAGCATGGCAAATGCGGGGCGCAGGCACAGCACACACCGGACTATGACTGCGCATTGGAGATATAGTGCGCATCACAGCATAACACGGTGCCTGGCTGTTCACCTGATCCCCACGGTAAGCACGGGGAGTTGGCTCAGGTCTCCACCCTGACTCTGCCAATCTACCCATGTGCCTCTCGTGCTTCCGTCGTTGCCGTGCTAGTTCCTTGTCTCGTCGCCGCTCTGCTCTCGCTGGCTCCACCTGTTCCCATGGGAAGCAATCCCATCCGGCCTGGATCTCCTCCCACATCCAGGATCCCTTGCCATCCAGGGTGTCTTCCCAGGTCCATTGCTCCAGACCACGCTGCTTGGTCCTTTTGTGGTGGGATCTTCTGTGACATTCGTCGTTATGGGTAGACCAAGGTGCAGCGTGGTAAGTGCTCATGATACATTTTATTATAACTCAGAACACTAAACAAAACAACAAACAAAGGAAAACGAACGTCACGTTCTGCAGGCTTTCACTGAGCTGTACAAAAACAAGATCCCACAACTGAAGGAGGGAAAAAGGGCTGCCTAAGTATGATTCCCAATCAGAAACAACGATAGACAGCTGCCTCTGATTAGGAACCATACTCGGCCAAACCCAAAGAAATACAAAAACTAGATTGCCCACCCCACATCACACCCTGACCTAACCAAACTAGAGGAAAAAAACGTCTCTCTAAGGTCAGGGCGTGACACTTTAGGGATGGTGGCAGGTAGCCTAGTGCTTAGAGCGTTGGGCCAGTAACCGTAAAGGTTGCTGGATCGAATCCCCAAGCTGACAAGGTAAAAATCAGTCGTTCTGCCCCTGAACAAGGCAGTTAACCCACTGTTTCCCGGTAGGCCGTCATTGTAAGTAAAAATGTGTTCTTAATTGTAACTTATTTTGTACATAATGCTTCTGTCACTATCTCTTATGCAGAAAAGAGCTTCTAGATATCAGGACAGCGATTACTCACCCCGTACTGGAAGAGTATATATTTTTTTCTTTAACGAGTCGGACACGAAGGATTTACTCCAGAAACCCGACAAGACCCTAATCCCTGTCATTCGCAGGAGAAAGAGACGGAGATATCGGGGACGTAGGTCTGGGTGCTTTGTAAGGATCCGACGGCGAGTGGGTAATCTGCCTTTACCATCAGTCCTATTAGCCTACATACAATCATCGGACAATAAAATAGACAAATGACGAGCATGTATATCCTACCAACGGTACATTAAAACTGTAACGCTTTTTCGGCAGCATAAAGTAGCAGCCTCTGATAAGACAAGGGGTGGAGGTCAATGTACATTTGTAAACAGCTGGTGTGTGAAATCTAAGGAAGCCTCGAGGTTTTGCTCTCCTGAGGTAGAATATCTCATGAGCTGTAGACCACATTATTTACCAAGAGAGTTTTCATCTATATTCTTCATAGCTGTCTATTTACCACCACAAACCAATGCTGGCACTAAGACCGCACTCAATGAGCTGTATATGGACATAAACAAACAGGAAAACGTTCATCCAGAGCGGCATTCCTAGTGGTGGGGGACTTTAACCTGTTGGGGGTAGGGGGCAGTATTGACACGGCAGGATAAAAAACGTACCCGATTTAATCTGGTTACTACTCCTGCCCAGTAACTAGAATATGCATATAATTATTGGCTTTGGATAGAAAACACCCTAAAGTTTCTAAAACTGTTTGAATGGTGTCTGTGAGTATAACAGAACTCATATGGCAGGCAAAAACCTGAGAAGATTCCTTACAGGAAGTGCCCTCTCTGACAAGATCTTGTTCTTCTTGTCTCTGTTTATTGAAGACTGAGGATCTTTGCTGTAACGTGACACTTCCTACGGCTCCCATAGGCTCTCAGAGCCCGGGAAAAAGCTGAATGATATCGAGGCAGCCCCAGGCTGAAACACATTATCGCGTTTGGCTGGTGGCCGATCAGAGGACAATGGGCTTAGGCGCGTGCACGAGTCGACCCCGTGCTTTATTTTCTTTCCTCTTTTTACCTAAACGCAGATTCTCGGTCGGAATATTATCGCTTTTTTTACGAGAAAAATGGCATAAAAATTGATTTTAAACAGCGGTTGACATGCTTCGAAGTACGGTAATGGAAAATATAGAATTTTTTTGTCACAAAATGCGCCGTGCTCGTCACCCTTCTTTACCCTTTCGGATAGTGTCTTGAACGCACGAACAAAACGACGCTGTTTGGATATAACTATGGATTATTTGGGACCAAACCAACATTTGTTATTGAAGTAGAAGTCTTGGGAGTGCATTCTGACGAAGAACACCAAAGGTAATAACATTTTTCTTATAGTAAATGTGACTTTGGTGAGTGCTAAACTTCCTGGGTGTCTAAATAGCTAGCCCTGTGATGCCGGGCTATCTACTGAGAATATTGCAAAATGTGCTTTCACCGAAAAGCTATTTTAAAATCGGACATATCGAGTGCATAGAGGAGTTCTGTATCTATAATTCTTAAAATAATTGTTATGCTTTTTGTGAACGTTTATCGTGAGTAATTTAGTAAATTTTTTGTAAATTCACCGGAAGTTTGCGGGGGGTATGCTAGTTCTGAACGTCACATGCTAATGTTAAAAGCTGTTTTTTTTATATAAATATGAACTTGATTGAACAAAACATGCATGTATTGTATAACATAATGTCCTAGGTGTGTCATCTGATGAAGATCATCAAAGGTTAGTGCTGCATTTAGCTGTCTTCTGGGTTTTTGTGACATTATATGCTAGCTTGAAAAATGGGTGTCTGATTATTTCTGGCTGGGTACTCTGCTGACATAATCTAATGTTTTGCTTTCGTTGTAAAGACTTTTTGAAATCGGACAGTGTGGTTAGATTAACGAGAGTCTTGTCTTAAAAATGGTATAAAATAGTCATATGTTTGAAAAATGGAAGTTTTGGGATTTTTGAGGAATTTGTAATTCGCGCCACGCCTATCATTGGATATTGGAGCAGGTGTTCCGCTAGCGGAACGTCTAGATGTAAGAGGTTAACAATACAATAAAGATTGATTTTAAACAATGTTTGACATGCTTCTAAGAACGGTAATGGAACATTTTGACATTTCGTCTCTGGTACCGCGCTCGCACGGTATGCCTTTGGATAGTGCTCTGTACGCATGAACAAAATGGAGGTATTTGGACATGAAAATTGATTATTTCGAACAAAAACAACATTTCTTGTGGAAGTAGCAGTCCTGGGAGTGCATTCTGACGAAGATCAGCCAAGGTAAGAGAATATTTATAATACTAATTCTGAGTTTAGGTGACCCCAGAACTTGGCGGGTGTCTGTATAGCTTGCTTTGATGGTGAGCTATGTACTCAGAATATTGAAAAATGTGCTTTCGCCGAAAAGCTATTTTAAAATCTGACACAGCGGTTGCATAAAGGAGTACTGTATCTATAATTCTTAAAATAATTATGTGTTTTGTCAATGTTTATGATGAGTATTTTTGTAAATTGATGTGGTCATTCACCGGGGGTTTTGGTGGGAATACATTTTCTGAACATCACGCGCCAATGTAAAATGCTGTTTTTGGATATAAATATGAACTTCATCGAACAAAACATGCATGTATTGTGTAACATGATGTCCTAGGAGTGTCATCTGATGAAGATCGTCAAAGGTTAGTGCTTCATTTAGCTGTGTTTTGGGTCTTTGTGACATAAATCCTTGCTTGGAAAATGTCTGTGTGGTTATTTTTGTCTATGTACTCTCCTAACGTAATCTAATGTTTTGCTTTCACTGTAAAGCCTTTTTGAAATTGGACAATGTGGTTACATTAAGGAGAGGTGTATCTATAAAATGGTGTAAAATAGTCATATGTTTGAGAAATTGAAGTTATAGCATTTATGAGGTATTTGTATTTCGCGCTACGTGATTCCACTGGCTGTTGACTAGGGTCAAGCGTCCCAGGTTCCCAGACAGGTTAACTCTACCTACATGTACTGTACATATTACCTCAATTACCTCAACTAACCGGTGCCCCTGCACATTGACTCTGTACCGGTACCCCCTGTTTATAGCCTCGCTATTGTTATTTTACTCCTGCTCTTTAATTACTTGCTACTTTTATTTCTTAGGTATTTTTCTTAAAACTCCTGTCATATGGGATGACGCTGGAGATACGAAGCAGGTACGGGGAGTAAACCATTTAATATAGAACGGACATGGAACGAGACAGTAACAGTGTCAGCAAACAGGTAACACAGACAAAAAAACAATCAATGCAGAAGCGGGGAACAGAGCTGGGGAACTGACAAATATAAGGGAGGTAATAACAGGTGATGAGTGAGTCCAGGTGAGTCCAATATCGCTGATGAGCATGACGAGGGAAGGCAGGTGTGTGTAATGGATGATAGGAGTGCGTGATGCAGGGCAGCATTGCGCCCTCAAGTGCCGGGGGGGAGAGCGGGAGCAGACGAGCATACTCCATTGTTGGTTAAGGGCTTGTAAGTAAGCGCATGTGACAAATACATTTTTTATTTGATCTATTAGTTGGACTATTACACCTGTTTCTGAAATGTTTGTTCAAGTTTAGATGGTTTAGGTAGTCTCATTTATACATTTTTCTAACCCTGCCAGTCATTCTGAATTCAGCTTGTGGGTGAATGAATACAAGTTCACATTTTTTGATTTCCAGGTCAGGCTGGATTCCAATAGGAATTAGACATCTCTTTGCAAGCCAGCATAATGTGACTTGATGCTGGTTTTGCGGGTGACCCGCTTATGTGTCCAAAACACAAATAAGGCTGGTCTCCAGCAAAATCACAAAGAAGGCTGGTCTCCAGCGAAGATGCAACAAAGGCTGGTCATTGGTGAAAACACAACAAAGGCAAGTCTCCAGACCATGATTGTCTATTCTGGGTTTTTTTCAGCAGGGGTTTCCACATCCCATCCTTCAAACCAAACTACCTGGCTGAGATCACAGAAATCACATCAGTAATTTTGTCTGAGCAATCTCTGTTGATGTGCTGTGACAATGAAAGGCAGAACCATGAAATCGTTGTGCCACTGCCCTAGACAACAACAATCCATAACCACCTGTGACAGACAGTGACAGACAGTCTTCAAATGTTCCTCTCTCTCAAACCCCTCTCTCAAATTGTCACACATCTGCCAAAGTACCCCTCTAACCCCCTCACAAGTGACCTGACCCCATTCTGGAAGAGAAAGATCTCCAGGTAAGCAAGTGAGAGGGTGGGAATACAGGGAACCATTTCTTCTTGATCTAAGTGGAAACATTGCTTGCTCCTCCTTCTGAAACATCAACTTGAGTCACTTAACAGTAGCAGTGAGTCAGACCTTCCTGTTCATACTTACCCTCTGAGGAAGGAATAGCCTGATGCATTTCCTGGCATATAGCCCCTCAACCCCTAATGTTTCTTTGGGTACCACTATATATTCTTACAAGACACTAGATTTAATCAGAAGCAACTGCCAGACAGTCTGGCCAATGTTTAGAGAAGATTTAGGAGGTCTGTGACGTGATATGGTTTTATTTGGGATATTGACTCGGAATTCAATATTCGGAGGGTTAGAGAGCAAGCCTCACATCCTTCAATTACAGATCTGGCTATACTCAGTCTAGAGTCAAGCTTGCTCTGTCAACATATCTGTTACCATCTAATGGACTTCCATATCTTCAGTCATGGGGTACATGCTTTCAAGTTGCTGATGCACATCTTTTGAGAGCATCAAAGATTACAAAAAAAATACAATAAGATTAGATGTGTATTATGCAGTATAATACTTCACTTGGAGTTGCACCTGTATTTTAATGTAATGAATTCCAAAGTGTGATCTGATTCAGCACATCAGTAAAATTGTTACATGATAACTCTCAAAAACATGTAGATTTTGATTTCTCCTGATCACTTGCCAGTGATCAGAACATAGGTAATGTCCTGTAGTGATAAATCATCAATGTGATATAACACTTTTGTTCTACAAGAGTATCATTTACCTTTTGAGTGTAATTGTTTTCCCCCTGCTGGCGGTTTTCTAAAAGAAGCATACACATACACAGGTAGGGGTTTACTCGCCAAGTGCCCTTTTGGTATACAACTTTTTTTGTATTCAGCTTTTGTAGTTGTTGTTCTGAACCCACTGCTCCCAAGTAGTCGTGACGTTGTTAAGTTCCCCATCCCCCACCCCTATCCTGTCCGTTGGTCTAACCTGTACGGAACTCACTCACATAGCCTTTTGAACTTGTTCCAGTCTGCCCTATATGGAGATTGAGCGCGCCCGGTATCCAAACATGCATGGTTTGAGATGCAGTGACCGGTCAAGTGTGTGTAGCAATCTACCTAGTCTAAATATCAATAATAACATTTGATTAACACTTGATTTACAGCCTGCACAAACCATGTGATAAGTATAAGCCAATTGAAAATGACCACCTCATTGGCAATACTCTGCAATAAAGGGCTCTGGGGTCTGATGCCCAGGCCCAGCTTTCATTTCAAATTCATGGAAGCTTATGAGCGCACTGGCAAAAACGTGTTAATTTATTGTTAACTTATTTGGGATAGGGGGCAGTATTTTCACGGCCGGATAAAAAACGTACCCGATTTAATATGGTTACTACTCCTGCCCAGAAACTACAATATGCATATAATTAGTAGATTTGGATAGAAAACACTCTAAAGTTTTTAAAACTGTTTGAATGGTGTCTGTGAGTATAACAGAACTCATATTGCAGGCCAAAACCTGAGAAGATTCCATACAGGAAGTGCTGTGTCTGACAATTTGTTGTCCTTCTGTTGCATCTCTATCGACATTACAGCATCTGTGCTGTAATGTGACACTTTCTAAGGCTTCCATTGGCTCTCTAAAGCCGGCAGAAAGTGGAATGGTGTGTCTGCTGTCTCTGGGCAAAGTACAGCAGCTCTGTTTGTGAGTGGTCAGCCTCAGGACAGTGAGACTGTGAGACTTCTCAATTTTTTTCTTTCAGCCTTTGAATGAATACAACGTTGCCCGGTTGGAATATTATCGCTATTTTACGATAAAAATAGCATAAACATTTATTTTAAACAGCGTTTGACATGCTTCTAAGTACGGTAATGGAATATTTTGTCACGAAATGCGCGTCACCCTTTGGATAGTGACCTGAACGTACGAACAAAACGGCGGTATTTGGATATAACTATGGATTATTTGGAACCAAAACAACATTTGTTGTTGAAGTAGAAGTCCTGGGAGTGCATTCTGACGAAGAACAGCAAAGGTAATCCAATTTTTCTAATAGTCATTCTGAGTTTAGTGAGCCCCAAACTTGGTGGGTGTCAAATTAGCTAGCCGTGATGGCCGAGCTATGTACTTAGAATATTGCAAAATGTGCTTTCGCCGAAAAGCTATTTTAAAATCGGACATAGCGATTGCATAAAGGAGTTCTGTATCTATAATTCTTAAAATAATTGTTATGTATTTTGTGAACGTTTATCGTGAGTAATTTAGTAAATTCACCGGAAGTTTTCGGTGGGTATGCTAGTTCTGAACATCACATGCTAATGTCAAAAGCAGTTTTTTGATATAAATATTAACTTGATTGAACAAAACATGCATGTATTGTATAACATAATGTCCTAGGAGTGTCATCTGATGAAGATCATCAAAGGTTAGTGCAGCATTTATCTGTGGTTTTGGTTTTTGTGACATATTTGCTTGCTTTGAAAATGGCTGTGTGATTTATTTTTAGCTAGGCAGCCATTTGATTTGTCTCAATGTTCATTTAAAGCTGCACTGTTCTGCACAAGTTGTCAACTTCTCTCTGTTAGTTTTTATTGTGTTGTCTATCCTCATTGAGTTACTATATTAATATTTTTAAACAAGTGTGTATAGTTATCTAGGCAGTTGATTCTCTTTACAGAAGAGTTATAACAATGTGCTGTCAGTATTTCAGCAAGAGTATATAGCTAGTCAGGCACAAGGTAAGTGAAGAGAAAGGAGGCACTTGGGGTTTATTTGATATTCACATCAGGTACACTAGAAGTAAGAAGCCATTCTCATGTGGCAAAATGTATTAAATCCAACAATTTGTTTGTATTTTCCGTCAACTATTTGTACTTATGTATTTTTTTTAACAGAGCAATCTCATAAGAGAACAGTTTGTATCTATAATCTGCAGGCAATAGGTAGAATACATATGTCAAATGTTCTCGGACAGAAGCATATGATGAAGCACGGTGTAAGCTGCCTATGGCTATGGTCCATCCGACCTTCAGACACCAGTGAGGGTTGAGCCACTAGCCAGAGCCTTTAACAGCAGCTTTTTCCGCAGCAGCCAATGTGTGATAGTGTTACGTGTGAGATAAAAATAAATTAAGTTGCACACTCAAAATATTCTCCAAACAATGTTTCGAATGTACCCATTTGAATTGTAAGGAGCACATTTACAGTGTGCGACTTTCTTTCTTTTTATACAGTTTACTTTCCGTTAGTCAGCGCCTCTACCAAGATTTTTGGGTGTGCGTCAGCTCATGCTTTTTACTAGACATGTGAGAGATAAACCACCACTGGTTGGACATTTAGGGTATTAGGAGAAAGGATAACTTGTTAAATGTGTTCTTTGTGTTTTGTTTTGTATTTTTGCAATAGTTCTTTGTGAGATTCTTACATCAATTAGACACACTTAAGGAACAACAACAGCTGATTTTGCTACAACTGCAAATGGTGCAGTTGAATGGTTGAACCCCGTCAGAGGTTCCGGACGTGACCGACCTTGGGTTTCCAGTGTCCTCACTTGAAGAAAGTCAAGAAAAGGATTGCTGGGCATCTAGACCTAAAAAATAACCAGGTATGGGAAAATGTTAAATCATTAAATGTGTTGATGAAAAGTAAATCACCCGAACCAAGCCCTGTTCAATCTGACTCGGATCTCCGTTCCACCTCGAAACTCCAGCCCTGGGTTTGCTTTACCCCCTCTGATAATTAACCCTGTTCTGAGGCAGTACTATAATCACTATTATCTTCATGAGATACTAGTTTGTTATCTTTCAGATAACATCTTTTGGAGGGGCTGGAGTAATGACAACAAAGGAGACCGTGTGGGGAATACTAACAAAACTCCTGACAAATGCCCTGGCTTTGAAGATGAACTGGAGAAGGTCCAATGGGAAGCAGGCATTCAAACCACTTGTCCTGAAAGGCATAGTTCTCAGTAACTTTGCTTTCAGAGCTACTGCATGGGGAAGACAGGAATAATTTCACAATTATACATTAATCATAAAAAGAGTGAAATGTGTTGTTTTACTCAGAGCATTCTCTCTATCTAATTTTTCAAAGGTGCTGTCTGGCGAAACCACCATAGTACCAAAGCTTCTGATGGTGAAATTGAAATATACATCAAGAGGTGGATGCAGCTGGCCTCTGACCGAGACGGAGGGAGAAAGAAGAGAGTGCGTGTCCGAGGGTGCGCTGTTAAAAAATTAAGACCAATTTGTATTTTCAACTGTTCTCAATACTTCACATTTTATACATAATCAATTTACATACAGTGCATTCGGAAAGTATTCACACCCCTTGACTTTTTTCACATTTTGTTACGTTACAGCCTTATTCTAAAATGGATTGAATATTTTATCCCCCTCAATCTACACACAATGCCCCATAATGATGAAGCAAAAACAGGTTTTACATTTTTTTTGTAAATGTATAAAAAAATTAAATAATGAAATATCACATTTACATAAGTATTCAGACCCTTTACTCAGTACTTTGTTGAAGCAGCTTTGGCAGTGATTACAGCCTTGAGTCTTCTTGGTTATGAGACTACAAACTTGGCACATTCGTATTTGGGGAGTTTCTCCCATTCTCTGCAGATCCTCCCAAGCGCTGTCAAGTTGGATGGGGAACATCTCTGCACAGATATTTTCAGCTCTCACCAGAGATATTCGATCGGGTTCAAGTCCGGGCTCTGGCTGGGCACTAAAGGACATTCAGAGACTTGTCCCGAAGCCACTCCTGAGTTGTCTTGGCTGTGTGCTTAGGTTCGTTGCCTTGTTGGAAGGTGAACCTTTGCCCCAGTCAGAGGTCCTGAGCGCACTGGAGCAGGTTTTCATCAAGGATCTCTCTCTACTTTTCTCTGTTTATCTTGACTAGTGTCCCAGTCCCTGCCCTGAAAAAAATCCCCACAGCTGCCACCACCATGTTTCACCGTAGGGATAGTGCCAGGTTTCCTCCAGACGTGACGCTTGGCATTCAGGCCAAAGAGTTCAATCTCGGTTTCAGCAGACCAGAGAATCTTGTTTCTCATGGTCTGAGAGTCCATTAGATGCCTTTCTACAAACTCCAAGCGGAATGGCATGTGCCTTTTGCTGAGGAGTGGCTTACGTCTGGCCACTCTACTATAAAGGCCTGATTGGTGGAGTGTTGCAGAGATGGCTGTCCTTCTGGAAGGTTCTCCCATCTCCACAGAGGAACTCTTGAGCTCTGTCAGAATGACCATCGGTTTCTTGGTCACCTTGATTGCTCATTTTGGCTGGGCGGCCAGCTTTAGGCCAAATGTCTTTGTGGTTCCACACTTCTTCCATTTAAGAATGATGGAGGCCACTGTGTTCTTGGGGACCTTCAATGCTGCAGAAATGTTTTGGTAGCCTTCCCCAGATCTGTGCCTCGATACAATCCTGTCTTGGAGCTCTACGGACAATTCCTTCAACCTCATAGATTTGTTTTTGCTCTGACATGAACTGTCAACTGTGGGACCTTATATAAACAGGTGTGTGCCTTTCCAAATCATGTCCAATCAATTAAATTTACCACAGGTGGACTCCAATCAAGTTGTAGAAATGTCTCATGGATGATCAATGGTAACAAGATGCACCTGAGCTCAATTTTGAGTCTCATAGCAAAGGGTCTGAATACTTGTGTAAATGATGTATTTCTGTTTTTTATTTGTAATACATTTGCAAACATTTCTAAAAACCTGTTTTCGCTTTGTCTTTATAGGGTATTGTATGTAGAATGATGAGGGAAAAAAATATTTAATACATTTTAGAACAAGGCTGTAACGTAACAAAATGTGTAAAAAGGGAAGGGGTCTGAATACTTTCTGAATGCAGTGAATGTACAGTGATGTTCAGAAGAACTTAACCCTTGTGTGGGGTTCATGTTTTTGTTATTCACCCAATGTTCGCGGGTCTGATGGACCGACAACATCATTTGGTTTTTAAAACAACACAGTCATAACAATTTATGTAAAAATACGTAATACTTAGATTTTGACAATTACAAGCAAGATAGACAGCATACATGATTAATATTTGCAATTTTTTTTATTATACTTTTTTTTATTTATTTAACCTTTTTAACTAGGCAAGTCAGTTAAGAACAAATTCTTATTTTCAATGACGGCCTAGGAACAATGGGTTAACTGCCTTGTTCAGGGGCAGAACGACAGATTTACCTCTGCTTACCTCCCCATTTACCTCTGCTAGATCACATTTATCAATAAAAGCGCTATTCGTTTTTTTATTTATAATAAAGATATGGGTGGAGTAAATCATGTTTATCTTGAACAAATATACATTAAACAAGGTTTTCATCACTATTGATGTTTATTGCTTTCAACTGAACAAATTGGAAGGACAAATTTTATATTAATGATTTTATGGAAATGATAAAGGAGCCCCATTGAACACAAATTAAGGCCGGCCTACACACCACGAGGGACAGAGTTTTATTGTGTGTGTGTTTCTTGCACTTGATACATATGTACTGCGTCTTCCTGTCCGTCTTGGGTCCACACACGGCAGCGCTTCTTCTTGTTGCTACTGGCTGCAATCTAGAATGATGAAAACACTTAGTTCAGGAATTATACTAACATCTCACTCACTCACATATATAGTTACAGCGGGCCAAGGTAGGAGAGTCAGACACACACAGACATGCAACAACATCACTTACACTAACTTCTGGTATTGGAGTTGTTGGTTCTGTGGGTTGGGCGGATGGGGCACCAGCATTCTCCTCTTGAATCCTCCTCACGATGGCTGCAGAAGCTGGGGTCTTACCAATGGCTTGCCCAGCTCCTCGAGAAAGAGCCGTCTCCTCTGGAGCTTCCCTCTGTTCCAATCTGGGATCAATGCCATCCAGATGACAAACGCGTTGTTTGCAAAGATCTTGAAGATGTTGAAGAATATCACAAGTGCCAGCGTAGGCTTCTTTTTTTGCAGCTGTAGCCAGTCACCAGTTTGTCTAAATTGTCCACCCCTCCTTTTGTGACATTGTAATCCATTATGATTTCTGGATTTTGATGTTCCTGGTTGGGTTTTTGATGTTCCTGGCCACAGATTCTCCCGTCCCTATGCAGCGTAATAATGAGTACCACATTTTGCCTTTTTTGGCATGTAGGACACTAGGGACGTGTCGGATGTGAACACAAACTTAGAGCAATTGATAGGCCTGTTCCGTGTATTCAACAGCTGATGTGGGAGCTCTGGCTTGTTT
The DNA here is from genome assembly GCF_965601325.2 of Salmo salar. Classification (NCBI taxonomy): domain Eukaryota; kingdom Metazoa; phylum Chordata; class Actinopteri; order Salmoniformes; family Salmonidae; genus Salmo; species Salmo salar. Next base: position 11,020,121 of record NC_138310.1, on the reverse strand, counting down.
TTTTTCGTACTGTTCCTACCATCGTCAGCTACCTCTTGAGGAGCTTCTGTCCCAGCTTCTGTGAAGTAAAAAAGTTATCGAATGTGATGTTGTGGTGTCCCTGTGTAACGTACAAGACAAACCACATTCCTTGGTTCTTCTCAGGGGCTTCACCATCTGGCTTCCCCGTATACACTTGCAGGTTCCATGCATATGATGAAGCAGCATCACAGGCAGCCCAGATCTTGATTCCATATTTTGTGTGTTTAGACGGTATGTAATGCCTGAAAGGGCAGCTGCCCCTAAATGGCATAAGCTGCTCCTCAACTGTAACGTTGGGTCCTGGGTTGTAAATCACTGACCTGATTGCAGCTAGCTTGTCTCTCTGACGCCGAGCTGGTCTGGTGTCTTGGTTATCAAAGCGGAAAACCTGGAAATAATGTGGAAGTTTTCCAGAGGCATTGACGACCAGAAAAGTTCTCTGCCAGTTTTTGCGTCCCACAGGGATTCTGTGGATTCCCCAATGGATCTGAAACACCAGCAATGATAAGACCCCAAAGTATGCATGTAAATGAGTTTGGTCCATCTCCTTCAATCTCTCTCATAAAAACACACCTTCCCTTCAAAGTAGTGATTTTCTGGATGGTGTCTGGGATGATCAGTTCAAAAGAAGACTTTATGTCCTGCACATGAGTAACCACCATATGTGCCGGCCTTGGTTGAATCCTTATCACATTGGCAGCATGCTGGGTGGCTAATTTCTTGGGCAAGAAGACCATTCAATTTCACAATTGTTTGACATCCATATTTCTCCTCCTGCAGGCTGCTGATGAGCTGGTTGCTGGTGTGCTGGTCGTGGGGCTGGCTGAGGGCCAATCTCACCCTCTTCTTCCAACTCACAGTCAGACTCCGAATTGACAGAGACATGATCCTCAAATTCGGAAAAATCTTCATCTTCCAAAGTAGAAGACGCTCCTTCCACACTAGCCTCTCTCTCTGCAAAAATGTTTTCTAAGGCCTTCTGAGCAAAGATTATTTTTTCCGTACTGATTGTGGTAAGGAGCCACACATGCAAAGCTATTCATTTGTTGTGTCACTCCCCCAATTTGCACCTGGCTGGGGTAGAATGTGGGAAAATACAGATTTATTTTACAATGTATTGAAATAATGTATTGTAATAACATTGGGCAGGTTCCCGCAAGACATTGTGTAGTTTCACACACTACAAAGGGTAAAGAGTGCGAGAAAAGCGGGAGACAGGCAGACAGGCAGGGAGACATGTTATTGGTGCTATGTTGAAACAGCAGGCCTAGGGAGGAGGAAGACAGAGTGAAGGCACACAGCAAACCTTTTTGTAACATTTTTACTTGTTTTCACCTACACACACACTTTTATTACCCTCGGGTCCAGTGGACCCAAACACCACATATGCAATATAAAAGTGTAGGGGGGTGCACAGTGTGCATTCAATGAAAATGTGTTCTTTTACATGTTATTGTAAAAGAAAAGCAGCCAAGACCAATGAGTCTCAGGTTGAAAAAATAATGAACTGTATAATTTTTCTTTCAGTTAACATTGAAAATGGGTCCCACAGACCCGGACACCACACAAGGGTTAAAGCCACACTCCGTAATTTGAGTACATTGGGTAGTCAAAAACATTTGTGACAGAAGTGAACTCATTATTCACAACATAGAGATAGCAAAATAATACATTTATCTAAGCCTACTCTGTAATCAAAATGCAGAAAAGAGAGAGCGCTGCTTTGGCATCAGGTATGAAGACAAAGAGAGGTGTTCATCAGAGAACGGGGTATAACTTATAGCGACCAAATTAAGTTGCAGCTGTGTAAAAACATCACACTTCAAAAAATCCAAGGCACTCTAGTGGGAAAGTGAAAAACCCTTTATTTTAGTGGCTATTACAAAGTAAAAATAAAACAAACCAACGTGTTGCGGCTCACAGGCACCCTAAAGAAGGCCTGTGAACCGCAACGCGTTGCAATGTACTAGCCACTAAAATAAAGGCTTAACTTTTCCAAAAGAAAGAGTTCCTTGGATGATGTTTTTACACAGCAGCAACTTCATTTGGTCGCTATAAGCTTGGATGGAAAGGTCCAGGTTGCCATAATGGGTAACGTACACATTAATTACACTGCTCAAAAAAATAAAGGGAACACTAAAATAACACATCCTAGATCTGAATGAATGAAATAATCTTATTAAATACTTTTTTTCTTTACATAGTGGAATGTGCTGACAACAAAATCCCACAAAAATAATCAATGGAAATCCAATTTATCAACCCATGGAGGTCTGAATTTGGAGTCACACTCAAAATTAAAGTGGAAAACCACACTACAGGCTGATGAAACTTTGATGTAATGTCCTTAAAAACAAGTCAAAATGAGGCTCAGTAGTGTGTGTGGCCTTCACGTGCCTGTATGACCTCCCTACAATGCCTGGGCATGCTCCTGATGAGGTGGCGGATGGTCTCTTGAGGGATCTCCTCCCAGACCTGGACTAAAGCATCCGCCAACTCCTGGACAGTCTGTGGTACAACGTGGCGTTGGTGGATGGAGCGAGACATGATGTCCCAGATGTGCTCAATTGGATTCAGGTCTGGGGAACGGGCGGGCCAGTCCATAGCATCAATGCCTTCCTCTTGCAGGAACTGCTGACACACTCCAGCCACATGAGGTCTAGCATTGTCTTGCATTAGGAGGAGCCCAGGGCCAACCTCACCAGCATATGGTCTCACAAGGGGTCTGAGGATCTCATCTCGGTACCTAATGGCAGTCAGGCTACCTCTGGCGAGCACATGGAGGGCTGTGCGGCCCCCCAAAGAAATGCCACCCCACACCATGACTGACCCACCGCCAAACCGGTCATGCTGGAGGATGTTGCAGGCAGCAGAACGTTCTCCACGGCGTCTCCAGACTCTGTCACGTCTGTCACATGTGCTCAGTGTGAACCTGCTATCATCTGTGAAGAGCACAGGGCGCCAGTGGCGAATTTGCCAATCTTGGTGTTCTCTGGCAAATGCCAAACGTCCTGCACAGTGTTGGGCTGTAAGCACAACCCCCACCTGTGTACGTCGGGCCCTCATACCACCCTCATGGAGTCTGTTTCTGACCGTTTGAGCAGACACATGCACATTTGTGGCCCGCTGGAGGTCATTTTGCAGGGCTCTGGCAGTGCTCCTCCTGCTCCTCCTTGCACAAAGGCGGAGGTAGCGGTCTTGCTTCTGGGTTGTTGCCCTCCTACGGCCTCCTCCACGTCTCCTGATGTACTGGCCTGTCTCCTGGTAGCGCCTCCATGCTCTGAACACTACGCTGACAGACACAGCAAACCTTCTTGCCACAGCTCGCATTGATGTGCCATCCTGGATGAGCTGCACTACCTGAGCCACTTGTGTGGGTTGTAGACTCCGTCTCATGCTACCACTAGAGTGAAAGCACCGCCAGCATTCAAAAGTGACCAAAACATCAGCCAGGAAGCATAGGAACTGAGAAGTGGTCTGTGGTCACCACCTGCAGAACCACTCCTTTATTGGGGGTGTCTTGCTAATTGCCTATAATTTCCACCTGTTGTCTATTCCATTTGCACAACAGCATGTGAAATGTATTGTCAATCAGTGTTGCTTCCTAAGTGGACAGTTTGATTTCACAGAAGTGTGATTGACTTGGAGTTACATTGTGTTGTTTAAGTGTTCCCTTTATTTTTTTGAGCAGTATATAAGTACACCCGTATAGTAGACCCCAGTCAGTGAGATTGACCTATATCTGATCTGTTTATGTAAACTCAACCAAGTTAACCCAGGTGGTACACTTTTTGGGGCAGGTGCTGGCAACAACATTGAGTGGAGATTCCACAGGTAAGTAATTAGAGCCAATTGAGCCTCCAACCTTCGTAATCTCGGACACCCAGCCCATCAGTCCACAAGAGATTACAACCTTGTTACAGCTGTTACTGAATCGGATGCAACTGAGTAAAAACAAAAACACTACATTGGTGAATTTAGTGTAAACGTACCCATTTGTAACAGCATGGTAACAAGCATTTGTTGTTACACCTCTGTAATTACAGACTACAATTACCACCAGTACATGTTGTTATTACAGTGTAACTATGAGTTATTCAAATTAACTACAATACTTGTTACAGTGTAATTACACATGTAAGTACACTGCAATAAGGACCCCTTAAAATTTATTATTAGCATTTTAACATTACTATATTTTACACACAAAAAACATTTTATTAATAAAATACTTAATCAGTTGTCTTCTTCAAATTAAGGGGATGTTGATGGAATCTGATTTCATTGGTCATCACCTCGAGGCTTGGACACTTCATTCAGGATAAATGGAGTTAGCGCTGTTTAATTACATTGTAATACACAATTTGATTGGTATATACAGACTGAAACAATACAGTGCAAAATCATGTAAATGTTCCTTATAAGACAGAATGTTGAATAAAATTCCATTTGATCTTACTCTACAGGTTGTAAACTCAGCCCTAAGTTAGCCTGCCCCGGAGCAGGTTAGTTCTGAAGGATTTGTTGCCATAGAAATTTACTTGGCTAAAAGGTGTGATACTTTCACCGGTTATCCCAAGTTGAACTCAAGAGTTGACCAAAGTTACCTTGCTAAGTCATCAAACCAAATTCGTAGTATAGGTCTCTGACTATGTCAGCTTTGTATATATATTTAATTGGGCTCCTTTGGTTGAATTAGCCAACAATTAATAGAAGATTGTTGATTTACTGACTCCAGAGTCTTTATGATGAGGTGTTTAGCTGCCTGTCAAGTCAAACCCAGCTAGGTTTAAGGAGGAAAGAAGAGCTCTTTACAGATGTTGATGATCATATTGTGGTTGTATCTTGCAAATTGATTCCATTATACTTTATACTTTTTTTTGCTGAAGGCCGTCTGTATTGCTACTCCCTCGTAATCAACATCAGCAGTAGACATATGCAACAATATGTACCTAAAATGTAATAACACTGTACGTACATGTGGTTGCTATGGTATATGTATTATAAAGTGAGATCCAACAATGTATCAACACTTGATATGTTATTGATTTATTGGGATCCGCATTAGCCGACGCCAATGGCGACATTAGCCGACGCCATGTCTTACTGGGGTCCGACACATAATGAAAAAGACATTACAGACAAAACACTTTAAAACATTAACATGTAGTGTGTGTGTGCATCTATTAGTTACACATACTGTACATGTCAGTACATATACACAACAAGTACAGTCGTGGCCAAATGTTTTGAGAATGACACAAATATTAATTTTCAATAAGTCTGCTGCCTCAGTTTGTATGATGGCAATTTGCATAGACTCCAGAATGTTATGAAGTGTCACGTTCGTCGTATGGAGTGGACCAAAACGCAGCGGGAATGTAAGTGCTCATCTTCTTCTTAATTCATAAAGAAACGTGATACAAAACACTTAAACAAAACAACAACGAAAAAACAGTCTCGTAAGGACAAAATGACTATACAGAGAAACAACTACCCACAAATCCCATGACAAAACACCTCTATTAAATAGGACCTTCAATTAGAGGCAATGAGGAACAGCTGCCTCCAATTGAAGATCAACCCAATAAACTACGCATAGAAATATAAGAAATAGAATGAACATAGAAATACACTAACAAGAACATAAACCAAAACACCTCGAAACACCCTAAACAAACACCCCCTGCCACGCCCTGACCAAACTATAATAACAAACAACCCCTTTAACTGGTCAGGACGTGACAGTACCCCCCCCCCCCCCAAAGGTGCAGACCCCGGATGCACCTGAAACAACAAAACAAAACCTAATACAATAACCCCAAAAACAAACAAAAATGAATCCCAAACTAAAGGGAGGGAAGGGAGGGTGGCTACCGTCACCGACGGCTCCCGTGCTACACCCCCCCCTCCCCAATCCTCCAACTATGGAGGTGGCTCAGGCCCTGGCCTTAGTCCCCAACCTAACCTGTCCACCCCCGCTGAAGACTCAGGGCTAAGGTGCGTCGCTGGAGACCTCGGGCTGATGCGCGTCGCTGGAGACCTCGGGCTGATGCGCGTTGCTGGAGACCTCGGGCTGATGCGCGTCGCTGGAGACCTCGGATTGGAGGGCTACTCTGAGATCTCCGGACTGGTGGGCGACTCTGGGAGCTCCGGACTGGAGGGCGACTCTGGGAGCTCCGGACTGGAGGGCGACTCTGGCTGCGCCGGTTCTGGACTGGAGGGCGACTCTGGCTGCGCCGGTTCCGGACTGGAGGGCGACTCTGGCTGCGCCGGTTCCGGACTGGAGGGCGACTCTGGCTGCGACGGTTCCGGACTGGAGGGTGACTCTGGCTGCGACGGTTCCGGACTGGAGGGCGACTCTGGCTGCGACGGTTCCGGACTGGAGGGCGACTCTGGCTGCGACGGTTCCGGACTGGAGGGCGACTCTGGCTGCGACGGTTCCGGACTGGAGGGCGACTCTGGCTGCGACGGTTCCGGACTGGAGGGCGACTCTGGCTGCGCCGGTTCCGGACAGAGGGCGACTCTGGCTGCGCCGGTTCCGGACTGTAGGGCGACTCTGGCTGCGCCGGTTCCGGACTGTAGGGCGACTCTGGCTGCGCCGGTTCCGGACTGTAGGCCGTCTCTGTCGGTTCCGGACTGTAGGCCGTCTCTGTCGGTTCCGGACTGTACCGGTGCACTAAAGGCCTAGTGCGTGGGGCTGGCTTTGGAGGTGCCAGACAGACACCTCAAGGCTAGTGTGAGGAGAGGGAACAGGACATACTGGACTGGGCTGACGCACTGGAGGCCTGGTGCGTGGTGCTGGCTTTGGAGGCGCCAGACTAGAGACACACACCTCAGGGCTAGTGCGAGGAGCAGGAACAGGGTAAACTGGACCCTGAAGACGTATTGGAGGTCTGGAGCGTACGGCCTGCACAACCCTTCCTGGCTGATTGCTCAATATAGCCTGGCCATGCTGAGGAGCTTCTATCGATTGCACCGGCCTCTGAATGCTTCTTCGTAATACAGTGCGCATTTCCGCATAGCTCGGTGCCTTCTTCATTCGTTACTCCCCATAATAAGCACGGGGAGTTGGCTCAGGTCTCCATCCTGACTCTGCCCAACTCCCCGTGTGCCCCCCAAAAAAATTATTTTGGGGATGCCTCTCGGTCTTCCTTAAATCCTCCATAGCCCTGGATATGCTCATCCTCATCTCTGCCCATGTCCATCCTTCTTCACCGTGCTCCTTACCCCGCTGCTTGGTCCGTTGGTGGTGGGTAGTTCTGTCACGTTCATCGTATGGAGTGGACCAAAACGCAGCGGGAATGTAAGTGCTCATCTTCTTCTTTATTTATAAAGAAAAGTGATACAAAACACTTAAACAAAACAACGACAAAAAAACAGTCTCGTAAGGACAAAATGACTATACAGAGAAACAACTACCCACAAATCCCATGACAAAACACCTCTATTAAATAGGACCTTCAATTAGAGGCAACGAGGAACAGCTGCCTCCAATTGAAGGTCAACCCAATAAACTACGCATAGAAATAGAACAAATAGAACGAACATAGAAATACACTAACAAGAACATAAACCAAAACACCCCGAAACACCCTAAACAAACACCCCCTGTCACGCCCTGACCAAACTATAATAACAAACAACCCCTTTTACTGGTCAGGACGTGACATGAAGAGTGATCAGATGAATTGCAATTAATTGCAAAATCCCTCTTTGCCATGCAAATGAACTGAATCCCCCAAAAACATTTCCACTGCATTTCAGCCCTGCCACAAAAGGACCAGCTGACATCATGTCTGTGATTCTCTCGTTAACACAGGTGTGAGTGTTGACGAGGACAAGACTGGAGATCACTCTGTCATGCTGATTGAGTTCGAATAACAGACTGGAGGCTTCAAAAGGAGGGTGGTGCTTGGAATCATTGTTCTTCCTCTGTCAGCCATGGTTACCTGCAAGATAACATGTGCCGTCATCATTGATTTGCACAAAAAGGGCTTCACAGGCAAGGATATTGCTGCCAGCAAGATTGCACCTAAATCAACCATTTATCTGATCATCAAGAACTTCAAGGAGAGCGGTTCAATTGTTGTGAAGAATGCTTCAGGGCGCCCAAGAAAGTCCAGCAAGCGCCAGGACCGTCTCCTAAAATTGATTCAGCTGCGGGTTCGGGGCACCACCAGTACAGAGCTTGCTCAGGAATGGCAGCAGGCAGGTGTGAGTGCATCTGCACACACAGTGAGGCGAAGACTTTTGGGGGATGGCCTGGTGTCAAGAAGGGCAGCAAAGAAGCCACTTCTCTCCAGGAAAAACATCAGTGACAGACTGATATTCTGCAAAAGGTACAGGGATTGGACTGTTGAGGATGGGGTAAAGTAATTTTCTCTGATGAATCCCCTTTCCGATTGTTTGGGGCATCCGGATAAAAAGCTTGTCCAGAGAAGACAAGGTGAGCGCTACCATCAGTCCTGTGTCATACCAGCAGTAAAGCATCCTGAGACCATTCATTTGTGGGGTTGCTTCTCAGCTAAGGGATTGGGCTCACTCACAATTTTGCCTAAGAACACAGCCATGAATAAAGAATGGCACCAACACATCCTCCGAGAGCAACTTCTCCCAACCATCCAGGAACAGTTTGGTGACGAACAATTCCTTTTCCAGCATGATGGAGCACCTTGGCATAAGGCAAAAGTGATAACTAAGTGGCTCGGTGAACAAAACATCGATATTTTGGGTCCATGGCCAGGAAACTCCCCAGACCTTAATCCCATTGAGAACTTGTGGTCAATCCTCAAGAGGCGGGTGGACAAACAAAACTCCACAAATTCGGACAAACTCCAAGCATTGATTATGCAAGAATTGGCTGTCATCAGTCAGGATGTGGCCCATATCTAAAGACACTGAAGCAGCAAACTTTGTGGAAATTAATATTTCTGTCATTCTCAAAACTTTTGGCCACGACTGTAGGTCACATGGGGTCGAGGCGTTGTGCAGTGAGGTGTTGCTTTACTTGTTTTTTGAAACCAGGTTTGGTGTTTACTTGAGCTATGTAAGATGGAAGGGAGTTCCATGCACTCATGGCTCTGTATAATATTGTATGTTTCCTTGAATATGTTCTGGACTTGGGGACTGTGAAAAGCCCCCTGGTGGCATGTCTGGTGGGGTAAGTATGTGTGTCAATGCTGTGTGTAAGTTGACTATGCAAACAATTAGGAATTTCCAACACATTAATGGTTCTTATAAAAACACGAAGTGACACTAAGAGTTCAGGAAAAACTTAATCGCACATATGAAAATTGTGACACCCCTCCCCATCTCTTTTCGGTCATATGTTCCAAATTTTAAATTGTGTTTTTTCTATTGGATAAAAATACAAATTCAGAGCTTCAAAATGCTATATCATACAGTGTATTTGGAAAAAACATGGGGAAGTAATGCTGCTTTAAGTGTTGATAAATGTATAATCCCATTTAAGAGAAAAAGATATTCAAACATTTTGCTGCAATTTTCACACTTGCTCTACATTCATCTTAAGGAGACATATATTTAGTAAGGGATCACTGTTACCAAATTGCCTAAATGGACTAGCTGAACATTATCTCACCAAGTTCCCCCATTAGGCAAACCATTGAATTGCCTATTGTTGTATAAAGATAACCTTGCCCATTGAACAGCTAGAGTGCTGCTCTTTGTTGATGCCCATTTAACATCCTTCAGCATTGTTCACACCCTCTAAAGCCTTAGACCCACCAATCTCTTAAAGAACGCATAACTGTGGCCATGTGCTAAAGCAGTGAGGTAGTGCTTAAAAAAACGATAAAAGATTTCAAGATTAAAATACTTGATTAACTTCCTGTGTTAAAGGTAGTAGCCTTCAATTAGGGACACATTTAAACACATAAAGGCTTAGGTAAAAACTATGAACTAGGACTATATCATGAGATCCTTTCTGTGACTTTGGTTTAGGGCATGTTATGATATAAACAAAGGAATCTAGCCTTTGGCGCAGGACATGTAGGGTCGGTTTCACAGACAGGACTTAGATTAAGCCATGAGTAGGCCTTAATGTGTATTAGTTAAACTAGGACATTTAAGTAGCTTTCATGCATGTGGCTTAAATTTGGCTTAGTTGGTGAGAGACTATGGAGTCCTGGAGTAAGTTAAGTAAGCCTAAATGTCAGGGATTTCTTCGTCGGAGGACGATATGGCGAAATCATCATCGGAAAATGAGGACCAATATGCGGCAGAGTTGAGATGGTTCATTTTGAACTTTTAATAAATTCCAAAACAAACATACAAAATAACAAAAACGAACGATACACTGACAGTCCTGTTAGGTTTACACACACTAAACACGGAACAATCTCCCACAATTAAACAGACAAACACACCCAACTAATATAGGACTTCCAATCAAAGGCAACACCACACAGCTGCCTTCAATTGGAAGTCCACCCCAATTAACCAAACATAAACATACAACTAACTAGATCAACATAGAAATACGTGAATCTCAAACAGTGCCCAAAAACCCCGGAATACTAAATCAAATGCCCTTACTACAAAAACACCACCTTGAACCACATAAAACAAATACCCTCTGCCACGTCCTGACCAAACTACAATACCAATTAACCCTTATACTGGCCAGGACGTGACACTAAATGAGAACACCTGGGTTAAGCCTGATTAGGTTAAGTATGAGCACATGCTGTTGGTCTAATGGTGCTCATAAAAACCCGGAATGGAAAAGAATACACCATTACTGGTGTGAAGCTTGAGACAAAGCAATTGCAGAGGCAAAAATAATTTGTTCAAAATCTTTAGTGAGTATGAAAAAAACGCTACTAACACAAATTTTGTCAAACCATCCAGTTATTGAAAGTAAAAACCATACCAATGCCTTCTGAGCAAAATAAAAAAGTGGTTGGGCTGCAATTTGCAGTGAATTCAATGCAAGTTGAAAACAACTTGAGGTGAGAACTTCATTATTATCAGTATTTCACATTTCTCATATTCATATTTTTCTGACATCACTTATATTGAATGATATCTGCCTATATAGACTCTGTGGAAGAACCTTAAACTGGCTTTAAAAAGAGAGAATGCAGAGATCAGAAGAGAATGATTTACTACTGGTGGTGGACCACCAAAAAGAGACAAGACTGATGAATTGAGTGACTTCCTGTCTGGAATAAAAGAGCACCAGCAAACTCTGGATGGTATACCAGACGATGACCATTTGGACAGTTCAGATGAAGAACTGAGCACAAATTGTACATATACCAAAGAAAGTAAATTGGTTTCTTCCTTTGGTAAATATATTCCACTGTTTGTATCAATCTTTATTCTTCTTTCATTCTAAGGACCATATGAGTTTATTTGTGCTTCTAACGGTTTTCTTTTTCCAGAGGAAAGGAATCTGAACAGGTTGGAAGAGCCAGTGCATAGTGAGTGTGTACCCTCCACATCTGCTACAGTATCCCTGAGAGAAGATGCTGCCACCACCTTTCAGCAGATCACAAAAAAGATGACCATGCATGAAAAGTTATCCAGGGAATATCATGAGAATAAAAATAAATATCTGAAGGAAGAACATGAAATGAAAATGAGAATTCTACAGGTTGAATTGGATATGAAGTTGGAAGAGAGAGGTATGATCCAAAAAAGATACAGTATCCAGACAATTGTGATTACCAGCCATGGTGAACAATATATGTAAAAAACAAATGTTTTGTCATTTGGATATTCATGTGTGAGAGTATTTTAATCACCACAAAATATATTTTAAACCAGCCTTGGTTTAGTCACTTATTTAATTTTGCTGCACACCATTTGAATTTTGTACAGAACAAACATTATCAAAGCAAAAATAAGCCATAATGGATACGTTCCATATTTAAATGCATCTCATCTAGCTGAAGTGCTGCAATGTGAAAGCAACTCTGTGTGCAAGTCCTCGTTGGTCATTGCCTTCCTCAGCCATAGGCACATCTACTAGATCCTGATCTTCCATTGGAGGATCAGGACAGCAATGCTCCTTCAGGTAGTTGTGCAGCACAGCTGTAGCAATGATCACCTTGCAGCATCTTCTTGGCTTGAAACGAAGTGTATTGCGTAAACACTGGAATCGATTTTTCCATACTACAAACATACGCTTGACCATCCCTCTCATGCGAATATGAGCTTGGTTGTATCTTTGCTGCTCAGCTGTTGTGGGATTTATGTATGGAGTGAAAAAAAAGTTACTCTTACCATATCCACTGTCATCAAATAGTTGTCCACTATGTTGTCCTCTCTGAAACTGAGCACACAATGAAGAGTTGAGAAAAATCATTGAATCATGAGTTGCACCTTTCCAATGTGCAACAATGTTTGAAACCTCTAAATTAGGTCATACACCCTCAACATTGATGGTAAACCAGTTATTACTGTTCCTGCACTACTCAGAATCAGGAGTTGATGGACACTTGATGGGAACATGACATCCATCTATACAGACAATCTCTCCTGGGAAGTGACCATATTCATAGAATTGCACTTTATAGTTGGCTTGGCCAGCCGCATCAGGGACCTTGATGTAAAGACTCCTCAGTTCCCAAATGGCCCTGCAGACTTTGAACTACTCTACACACCGTTGCTTCACTGGCACCACACAAATCACCAGTTTCACAATGAAAGATTCCAGATGCCAAAAACTTCAAAGTGATCAGAACTTGGAGAGAATTGGGTAAAGGCCTTCCTCTTTGAGACAGAGAGGAAAGTCTAGGCTCTCCAATGCATTTTCTTTGTACATACTAAAGAGGTCTCGAAAAGCTATTTCATCAAAGTAATTTAATGGATTACTCCTATCCACAAGTACTCGTCTGGCTGGCCTCTGTAGTGCATGTTGGTCTTCATTTAGATATTCCAAATAGTCCATGCTCCCTCACAAACAGTACTAAGCAGCAGTTGTTTTGACCAGAACAAGCTAAATCTACAACTATTTTAAGATAAGTCTGTGCAAGTCGCTTTGAGTTAAGACAGCTCAAACAGGCATTTTAGTCTGGGACTAGGCTTAAGCCTTGTCTGTGAAACCGGCCCGTAATGTCCATGGCCTTTTCATTGCAAAAGTCCTGATCTTCTCAAAAATATATGTTTGCCGGGTTGTGTCCAGTCCAGGGGATGCTTGCACATCTCTGGGAGGAAGGATGTCAGTGTTGCACAGCAGCTGAAACCCGGGTTCCAACTGAGTGAAAGATCCTTGGCCACAACAACACCAGGCTCCAGACAATTGAAGCTGTAAAGGGGGAAAGTAGACAAAAATAAACAAGACATGAAAACATTTGCATAGCTACCAGCAATAACATTCATTGACCCCCAAGTTCAAGCAATAAGCTTATCAAGCACAAAGACAAAATATAATGAATGCTTGTTCATCTCTTTGTACTGGTGGTTGATAGCAAGTTCTTCTTATGATGAAACACAAATTCCAGAAACATAGGCTAAAACAGGAATTAATACATATCCAACAGCTTGTTATTGCCCGTTGACTGCTACAGCTGTACTAAAATGCCCTGTAGACACTCAACCTACTCAACAATGCAGATATTATAAGATAACTAGCTAGATTTAGAAAACATGTAACTTCATAATTACCAGCTGGCTAAGTTAGATGTAAATGCTATTCATCTAGCTAGCCAGCTAGTTGAACATCCAAAAAGAATCGAGGCACAAGGCGAGACCCAGATGTAGACACAGGAGGCAGATGGTTGGAGTCTTACAATGTTTATTAACCTGTTGGGGATAGGGGGCAGTATTTGCACGGCTGGATAAAAAATGTACCCGATTGAATCTGCTTACTACTCATGCCCAGTAACTAGAATATGCATATAATTATTGGCTTTGGATAGAAAACACCCTAAAGTTTCTAAAACTGTTTGAATGGTGTCTGTGAGTATAACAGAACTCCTATGGCAGGCCAAAACCTGAGAAGATTTCAAGCAGGAAGTGGCCTGTCTGAGAAGTAGTGTTTCATCTTGGCTCTTTTTATTGAAGACTCAGGATCTGTGCAATAACGTGACACTTCCTACGTCTTCCATAGGGTCTCAGAGCCCGGGAAAACGTTGAACGATATCGAGGCAGGCTCTGGCTGAAACACTTTATCGCTTTTGGCAAGTGGCCACTCAGAGTACTATGGGCTTAGGCGCGTGCCCGCTTCGACCGAATGGTTTCTTTTCCTTTGTCTGTTTATCTAAACGCAGATTCCCGGTCAGAATATTATCGCTTTTTTATGAGAAAAATGGCATAAAAATTGATTTTAAACAGCGGTTGACATGCTTCGAAGTACGGTAATGGAATATTTAGAATTCTTTTGTCACGAATTGCGCCATGCTCGTCACCCTTATTTAGCCTTTAGGATAGTGTCTAGAACGCACGAACAAAACGCCGCTGTTTGGATATAACGATGGATTATTTTGGACCAAACCAACATTTGTTATTGAAGTAGAAGTCCTGGGAGTGCATTCTGACGAAGACAACAAAGGTAAGAACATTTTTCTTATAGTAAATCTGACTTTGATGAGTGCTAAACCTGCTGGGTGTCTAAATTGCTAGCCCTGTGATGCCGGGCTATCTACTGAGAATATTGCAAAATGTGCTTTCACCGAAAAGCTATTTTAAAATCGGACATATCGAGTGCATAGAGGAGTTCTGTATCTATAATTCTTAAAATAATTGTTATGCTTTTTGTGAACGTTTATCGTGAGTAATTTAGTAAATTCACCGGCAGTGTTCGGTGGGAATGCTAGTCACATGCTAGTCACATGCTAATGTAAAAAGATGGTTTTTGATATAAATATGAACTTCATTGAACAAAACATGCATGTATTGTATAACATAATGTCCTAGGGTTGTCATCTGATGAAGATCATCAAAGGTTAGTGCTACATTTAGCTGTGGTTTGGGTTTATGTGACATTATATGCTAGCTTGAAAAATGGGTGTCTGATTATTTCTGGCTCGGTACTCTGCTGACATAATCTAATGTTTTGCTTTCGTTGTAAAGCCTTTTTGAAATCGGACAGTGTGGTTAGATTAACGAGAGTCTTATCTTTAAAATGGTGTAAAATAGTCATATTTTTGAAAAATTGAAGTAATAGCATATCTAAGGATTTGAATAACGCGCCACAGGATTCAACTGGCTGTTGAGTAGGTGGGACGCAAGCATCCCACCTAGCCCATAGAGGTTAACCATTTCATGTGTGAGTTCCAAATATCTCTAACGGTCGCCCCAGCGTAAGTTTTTTTATGCTCTAGATTTTAGAACGTTCTCTCCATTCCAGAATATGATTGTTACGCAACAGTACATTTAATCCACGCTGCCCTCAAACCAAGGCACGCAGCCTGTTTTCACTTATAGACTGTTTTCAACTTGTCAATTTCAAATGATTTTCTAACATTTCTAAGTACAGTTTGAATTGAGATGTGTTCCGCCTCATTCATTCACATAAAAGTAGTAATTTTTACTTTTGCGGACCTATTCTTTTTTGGGGCATTTCTGACCCGGAAAATTCACCAAACACTTCCCAATTGTTTGTGCAGTTCAAGTCTGCAGACATTTGCTCATCTCCCATCCTGCAGACATGTGTTCACATTTGTCTGTTGCCTGCATCACAGTCATAGTTGTTTTCGTTACCAATGACAACTTTGGAAATGTGTGCGTTTCTATCAAAGTAAGTACCTTATTACGTTATTATAGGTTCTGCATGTCGTGTTATGTCGTTTCTACTGTAGCATAATATTTTTGTGTATATTCCTTATAACCGTGGACACGCAAGGTAACTTTACTGTCACGACTTCCGCCGAGGTCGGTCCTTCTCCTTGTTTGGGTGGTGTTCGGTGGTCGACATCACCGGCCTTCTAGCCATCGCCGATCCACTTTTCATTATCCATTTGTTTTGTCTTTGTCTTACACACCTGGTTTCAATTCCCCAATTACTTGTTCATTATTTAACCCTCTGTTTCACCATGTATGTTTGTGAGTAATTGTTTGTTGTATTGTGGTCCGTATTGTGGGCTTGGAAATTCTCTTGTATTTTGATGACTTTGAGTAAAGTTACTTTTATTTACTCATCTCTACTGTCCTGCGCCTGACTCCTCTGCACCAGCTACACTCAGACCCTTACAGTTACTAATTTCATAACCTTTATGGTGTTATACTCAATTCTTAGGGAGCTAGCTACATTCTTCTATTAGCTCTGGAAAACAATGCTAATTGCATCAGAGAAGTATTAGCATGTGTTGTATTTTGAAGCTACCCTGTACTTACGACTCCCAAGTGGCGCAGCTGTCTAAGGCACAGCGTCTCGGTGCTAGAGGCGTCGCTACAGACACCCAGGCTCAAATCCAGACTGCGTTTCTATCAATGTAAGTGCCTTATTACGTTATAATAGTTTCTGTATGTCGTGTTATACCGTTTCTACTGTAGCTCACTGTGTACGGAGAATAATATATTTGTGTATATTCCTTATAACCGCGGACACGTGAGGTAACGTTACTAATTTCAACCTTTATGGTGTTATATTCAATCATGCTTAACCTCTCTAGGGTAGGTGGCACCAAATCGTCCCACCTACGTAACAGCCAGTGTAATCCCGTGGCGCGTTATTCAAAAACCTCAAAAATGCAAAAACTTCAATTTTTCAAACATATGACTATTTTACACCATTTTAAAGACAAGACTCTCGTTAATCTAACCACACTGTCCGATTTCAAAAAGGCTTTACAACGAAAGCAAAACATTAGATTATGTCAGCAGAGTACCCAGCCAGAAATAATCAGACACCCATTTTTCAAGCTAGCATATAATGTCACATAAACCCAAACCACAGCTAAATGCAGCACTAACCTTTGATGATCTTCATCAGATGACAACCCTAGGACATTATGTTATACAATACATTAATATTTTGTTCAATCAAGTTCATATTTATATCAAAAACCAGCTTTTTACATTAGCATGTGACTAGCATGTGACTAGCATTCCCACCAAACACTGCCGGTGAATTTACTAAATTACTCACGATAAACGTTCACAAAAAGCATAACAATTATTTTAAGAATTATAGATACAGAACTCTATGCACTCGATATGTCCGATTTTAAAATAGCTTTTCGGTGAGAGCACATTTTGCAATATTCTCAGTAGATAGCCCGGCATCACAGGGCTAGCTATTTAGACACCCAGCAAGTTTAGCACTCACCAAAGTCAGATTTACTATAAGAAAAATGTTATTACCTTTGCTGTCTTCGTCAGAATGCACTCCCAGGACTTCTACTTCAATAACAAATGTTGGTTTGGTTCAAAATAATCCATAGTTATATCCAAACAGCGGCGTTTTGTTCGTGCGTTCAAGACACTATCCGAAAGGGTAAAGAAGGGTGACGAGCATGGCGCAATTCGTGACGATACCTGGAGTTGGTCTTGAGAATAGCTGCCCTGGCTCTTCTCCAGGTACGTCGACAGCGGTGGACAAACATCTGGACAGAGGGTACGCTGACCTCCTGCTCTTGTTTAGGGAAGAGTGGAGGCTGATACCCCATGGAGCACTCAAAAGGGGAGAGTCCCGTGGCAGAACTGGGAAGAGTGTTCTGGGCATACTCCACCCAGACCAGTTGACGGCTCCAGATAGTGGGGTTGGTTGAGACCAGGCACCTTAAGGTAGTCTCCAGCTCTTGGTTGGCTCGCTCCGACTGACCGTTAGTTTGGGGATGGAATGCTCCAATATCCAATGATAGGCGTGGCGCGAATTACAAATTATACAATACATGCATGTTTTGTTCAATCAAGTTCATATTTATATCAAAAACCAGCTTTTTACATTAGCATGTGACGTTCAGAACTAGCATACCCCCCGCAAACCTCCGGTGAATTTACTAAATTACTCACGATAAACGTTCCCAAAAAACATAACAATTATTTTAAGAATTATAGATACAGAACTCCTTTGTGCAATCGAGGTGTCCGATTTTAAAATAGCTTTTCGGTGAAAGCACATTTTGCAATATTCTGAGTAGATAGCCCAGCCATCACGGCTAGCTATTTAGACACCCACCAAGTTTAGCCCTGACCAAACTCCGATTTACTATTAGAAAAGTTTGATTACCTTTGGTGTTCTCCGTCAGAATGCACTCCCAGGACTGCTACTTCAATAACAAATGTTGGTTTGGTTCAAAATAATCCATTGTTATATCCAAATAGCGGCGTTTTGTTCGTGCGTTCAAGACACTATCCGAAGGGTAAATAAGGGTCACGAGCATGGCGCATTTCGTGACAAAAGATTTCTAAATATTCCATTACCGTACTTCGAAGCATGTCAACAGCTGTTTAAAATCAATTTTTATGCCATTTTTCTCGTAAAAAAGCGATAATATTCCGACCGGGAATCTGCGTTTAGGTAAAAAGACAAAAGAAAATAAAGCATGGGGTCGACTCGGGCACGAGCCTGAGTCTCACAGTACTGTGACCAGCCACTATCCAAACGCGCTACTTTTTTTCAGCCAGAGCCTGCAAAGCCACGAATCAGCTTTTTGCCGCCTTCTGAGAGTCCATGGGAGCCGTAGGAAGTGTCACGTAACAGCAGAGATCCCCTGTAATGGATAGAGATAATCAAGAAGGCCAAGAAATTGACGTTGTATTCTGAGTTGAGTTCTGTTATACTCACAGACACCATTCAAACAGTTTTAGAAACTTTACCGTGTTTTCTATCCAAATCTATATATGCATATTCTAGTTTCTGGGCAGGAGTAGTAACCAGATTAAATCGGGTACGTTTTCTATCCGTCCGTGAAAATACTGCCACCTATCCCAAAGAAGTTAACAGCAGAATACAACTGGCTAGTACTTTTCACATGAATGTGGATGCTGTTTTTCTCTTTGAAATTAGTGTTAGTGAAATTAGTGAAATTATTTTGACACGCATTTGCATGTTCAAAGAGAAAACAGTTCCACATTTAATTAAAAAGTCAGAAATACCACAATGAACTGCTTGCAAAGTTAAACATAGCTGTCCTCAGGTTGGCAGTTTCACTTAACATACCTTCCAACATATCTTCCTCCACACCACTTCAAACTGCAAACACAAAAATGGTAAAAAAGGAATTCAGTTAAACTATAGCTCACTCCTGTTGACATCAACTGTTTGATTGGGAGCTGGAGGGCCAGTACAGCTGATGCCAATATACCCCCTACTCTTCAGGGTTATCTGGGGAGAGAGCACTCTGTTCTGTCTGCCTGGTTAGTCTCTGGAGCTTTGTGGCGTGCCCAATCAAATCAAATCAAATGTTATTTGTCTAATGCGCCAAATTCTTATTTTTATTTTACCTTTATTTATACAGGTTTTTTTCTCATTGAGATAACTTCTCTTTTCCAAGAGAGACCTGGTCCAATAGCAGCAGGTGTAGACTTTACAGTGAAATACTTACTTACAAGCCCTAACCAACAATGCAGTTAAAGAAAATATTTTAAAAAATAATTAAAGAGTAGCAGTAAAATAACAGAGGCTGACAGAGTGCCTTCTGCCAGAGAACAGGCTCCTTCTCTGGGCATGAAGAGAGGCGCACACCTGCCGATGGCAGTACACAGGTGGAACTGTCACTTATCTGCCTGCCAGTTGATTGTGATTCCTTTCCCTTGTTTTGATTTTGTTTGGAACTGTTTGAACACCTGACATAAGGAGGGTTCAGGTGTGGAGGAGACAGTGGGGGAGATAATAGACACAAGCATCTGCACACAGTTCTCTTTGCCAATCTAAAATATGGAATGCTGTTCCTATCAGAACGGTTGACATTCAAAACTTGTTCATAGAGTGTTGTCAACTTATATTTTATTGTAGAAGGTGCTTTTTGGAGATTTTTTTTACTGCAATTCCGACAAATGAGAAACATTCTCACCATTACACATTTAATTCTTAATCCATGTTCATGTGTTCTATGTGAAGGAATAAGACATGAGCAAAATTATCTTCAGATACAGCAGCACACTTCAAAGAAGTCAGGGTTGTTGTAATTAAATCAGCCATAGGAGTCATTGTTATACTCATAAATATCCACTTGATTTCCACTTGCTCAACACAAACTGGCGGTGGCTGCAGCTGCTCTTTCATACTGGCTACATACTGTATGTATACAGTTGGTAGGTGCTAGAAGTAGGATGATGTTGTCCATAGAACACTGCTCAGTTCTGTGTCCTCAACCCCCAATGGTGAAGGTTAAGATTTGGGAAGGTAAACTGATCCTATATTTTAGCCGAAGGGCAATTTTTTACAAATACACAAAGTCATCCTAAATAGAGGCAGGACATGGATGGTAAGACAGTGGTCCTTCCATCTTTCTTTCAACTCCTCCTCAGACACAGCTAGATGGTGTGTCGGCTGTCCCCTACAAATCTAGGGGAGTTATATAGGGCTCCCAAGTGGCGCAGCAGTCCAAGGCGCTACATCTCACTGCTTGAGGCGTCACTACAGAAACCCACTACAGACACCCTGGTTCGAATCCAGGCTGTATCACAAACGGCTGTGATTGGGAGTCCCATAGGGCAGCGCACAATTGGCCCAGCGTGGTCCAGGTTTGGGCGGTGTAGGCTGTTATTATAAATAAGAATTTGTTCTTAACTGACTTGCCTGGTTAAATAAATAAAATGTAGATAAATATTAAGGGGGCATTTGGCTGTCTATGCTACTTGACTGAGAGGCACAGAAATATTTGATGAGTCCCCAGATAGTGATACTTTAATGATGTAGCAGTGTGTACAACACAAAAGCACAATGCCATCCAAAATAAAAGTTTGGCAGTTTGGACTAGATGGAAGTTAACAAGCCGAGTGTAGTGGTATTGCCGAGGGACATTTCAACTCTGAGCTGAAACATACTTGTATGTCAAAGCAGAGATTCTGTCAATGCGGTGTGTGTTCCAGGTCCCGCCAATATCCAGAAACTTTGCACAGCCATCGAAGAGGAGTGGGACAGCATTCCACAGGCCACAATCAACAGCCTGATCAACTATATGCGAATGAGCTGTCGCACTGCATTAGGCAAATGGTGGTCACACCGGATACTAACTGGTTTTCTGATCCACACCCCTACCTTTTTTTAAGGTATCTGTGACCAACAGATACATATCTGTATTCGCAGTCATGTGAAATCCGTAGATTAAGGCCTCATGAATTTATTTCAATTGACTGATTTCCTCGTAACTCAGTAAAATCTTTGAAATTGTTGCATGTTATGTTATATATATTTTTGTAATCCAAGAAACAAAGAGAACAAAACTTAAAAATGCAAAAGATCTGAGGTTAAGTATGATTGCTTCTGCCATGCTAAATCTATCAACATCAATCTGAAAAGCTCTGATCTTTATCCATCATTGACAAAGTAGATGTAGGAGCTGATTGGTGGGACATAAAGCCACCATTGGTGCTGTAAATCTAGCTCTCTTTACTGACTTCCTGATAGATATTGTACTGGGGGCTCTAAAACCACAGCAGCTTCATACTCACACTGAAGCTCTTATTTGATGGACTGGTGGTCGAGATATGTTGTTTTAGGCGATGTAAGATTAGGGTGTTTCCCTTGCATCGATATCCTAAGTCTTGCTCCTGGACTTTGAGGCTGTTTACTATGGCATTAGCGAGTGATGGCATACTGTATCTCAATGTGGTTCACTGAAATTAGGTTAGCTAATCAAAAGCTGAGAATCACATACAAACCCTTCTAAAAGCATCTTTACAGTGAACAATATGAAGCCAAATTGAGAGAGAAAAGGATGATACCCAGAACTCATCACAAAGAAAGAAGGAGTAGGAGGAAGAGAAGGGGGAGAAGAAGAAAGATGAGGAGGAGAAATTCACACCTGCATTCAGTACTTGTGCTGTATTTAATTTCACACAATTATGCCCAACAATTTTCCTGCGGTTACATCCATTGATAATCCATCCCTGCGTTAATAGAATTTTAATGATATAGTGTATGCTGTGGCACCTAATCACATAGAATTGATTTGTTGCCTGTGTGTCTTCTCTTTATGATGGACATTCTTTTATGGTGCTGAGTTGAGGACATGGGGAGCATGGGTGTGTGTGGTTGCATGGATCATTACCATACACACCTTTTTGTCTTTGTACACGTTTTACTGTCCTGTGTGTCTTTGTGAGCTCACATGTTTTTGTCGGTGTGTGTGTGTGTGCTTGTCTGTGTGTGGTGTGTGCGCTTGCAGTGGTGCGAGAGAGAGAGCGGCAGAGAGAGAGTTGGGGATAGCCAGCTGTGTGTACTAAGCAGGGGAGAACAACTGCCCCTTCTCATTGAAGCCACGGTAGTTCAAGGCCGACTACGTTATTGCAGGCATTGTTGGCACAAAAGAGGATCCCCATTATAGTACATGGAAACGTCGCAATTTTTTGTGGTCAATCTTCGTGTAAAAAAAAAAAATCTAAAAACAGTCACGGTACCAATAATTGCTTCTAATACACCACATGTATGTCCTTGAACCAATTATTTAAAATCTCACACATAAGAAGTTATCGGAATAATTGAGTTGCTAATGAGAATCTGCAGTACTGCGTCGGGCTTCAACTTCTGTTACTCAATAAGAGGGGACAGCACTGAGCTAGCCTGCAACGCCACTTCCTGGAATAGCTCAAAGTGGGCATAATATGTCTCCGTGGGACACCATCTTAAAGGGATAGTTCACCCAAATTACAAAATGAAATATTGGTTTCCTTACCATGTAAGCAGTTGATAGAGCCCCACAGTGGAGGTATCATAATACCCATGAAACCTAGCGGTCAAACAGGGAAATGGTTATGATAGCCACATTAGCAACTAATTAGCATTTTATTTCTTGGGGGTAAATACAGGTGAATATCTTGATAATAGTCACTTTGTCTGAGAAAGATTTACATGGTTATCAAAATGTTACGCCAGGGTAAGCCTACACTAAACACAGCCCTTTTTTTTTTTTTTATACCCTATGGGAAAAATTTAAGGTGGCAAAACAATTGGAACCATTTCTCTGTTTGACCGCTAGGTTTTATGGGTATTATGACACCTCCACTGTGGGACTCTATAAACAAAGTATGACAGCAATGCATACTTTGGTTTAGTTTTCCTGGCACTGTTCCACATGCTAATGTTTTAGCAATCGTGGCACAAATCCCATTAAATTCATGGGACATTTTTCACGCATTTTTCACGCATCATGTTCATAACATCTATAGCTGACTTTGTTGAGCTTCACAATCAATTTTAGATACTTTTGGATAACTTGGATATAATGCTCCAAAAATGCTAATATCTGTCATATGACTTGTTCCACAAATGCTAAAGCGTTAGCATGTGAAACAGTGTCAGCAAAACTAAACCGAAGCATGGATTGCCATCATTCCTTGTCCATAGACTGCTTCATTTGGCTTCAGTGCGCTACTGAGTCTTAACATAGGAATGAATGGTGTCACGTGATCGATGGCATTGTCCATTCACATATAACGACATTGGTACTGAGGGAGAGGGAGAACAGGGATAGAGCTGTGGCCTATGGTGAGAAAGAGGCAGGGGTGACTGATAGTGATGGCTCACTAAACTAGGTAGTCTATGATGGATGTAGATCGGCCACAGTATTTGTGTGTGTATACATTGCTTTCTTTCTGAGCTTCGCTCTGCTCTCTTGGCAGCCAGGCCCCTTTCACTGCTTCACAGCTCAGATGTGCAGGGACAAATGACTGATAGCACTTTGAAGGCTAACATTCGACAACTGAAAAATAACCCTAAAATAAACATAAAAACAAGGCAGGGCAATTCCAATTCCCATTGATTTCAATGTAACAAACCATACAACTCTGTGCACAAGGACTACTTTGAACAATTTAGACATCAAATTTCACAAAAATACAGACGCAAAGTTTGGTAACAGAATTACGGTAAAATCTTTCTCAGTTTTTTATGTGACCACATTTTCCAAAAACTCTGTTAAATATCTGCTGTATCAAGATTCAAAGACTTTTGAAGAACGAATGGGGTGTCAGCCATGACACGACACCTTGAGTTTGAAAGAAAATATTTTGGTTATTGAACTATAGTAGGTGAAGTGGATTTACATCTGGTAACATAATTACGGTAATGGAATTATATCATGGGTACCTGCTTTGTGCTATACAGAAATGCATAATTATGGATATGAATATCATTCTCTTCATGGTGATTTATCCTGACTGGGCACACGAAGGTAGAAATATTCAATAACCTTCTTTGGCATATTTGGGTATTATTCTACACACCGGCTATTATTTTAATGAGCTCCGCCCCCAAACAGGACCACATTTGGTTGGTCCGGACCAGGCCAAATCTGAAACCATCATAGATGTCTGTGTTTCACAAGTTTGGACATCACAGTATAGAATACAGTACAGCACAGCACAGCACAGTAAAGGATTGTAAATATGTTCAGTACGGTAGAGACCATTACAATACAGTACATTATAGTGTACTCTATTCCGGTGTGCTGTACTGCACTGTACTGTACTGTCCTGAACTGAACTCTATTCTTCTCTACTGTACTTTATTGTGCTGTGCTGTCCAAATTTGTGAAACATAGACGTATATGATTGGTTCAGATTTGGTCTGGCCAGGTCAGACAGACCAAATTTTAACTACTTTCAACGTCCATGGACGACCGGTGTTGGTAGGTGCTCAGTGGGGGAGGATGCTTGTTAAAGTAAATGGAAAGAGGGTAGGTGTCATGTTAGTTGTCAGTAAGAGCTGGGAGAGGAGATATTAACGAGAGAGAGAGAGAGGAGAGAGAGAGAGAGAGAGGGGGGGGGTTGTCCAAACTGTTTTTACAGTCTTGCTTTGACCAACAGATGACAGAAAGCGCAAAAGCAGTTATGAGCTTAACATAACAGTATGCCAATGGAAGGGAGGACAGTAGCAGGTGACCCAACCGTGACTTGTGACTTCTATGATTTCCTATTGTAGCCAATTCAATTGCAGAAATTCAGTCACAAATATGGAAACATAATTATGAGTTTGTATTACTTAATAATTCATAAACAGGCTTGATATCAGTAAAAACAGTACAACTAATTGGTAGGTCTACCTTTACTTGTTACTTCTTTGAACTTTCATTATCCTCCCTCCTCATGAGGGAGAGAAATTAAATATACAGTATGTAGGTTTTTGGTAACGGAATTACAAGGCACAAGGCAATGTTTCTTAAACTTACAGAAGACAAATAATCTATCCAAATGAAATATAAGTGTTGATATTAATTGGCAGTGGTCTTTACTTCAACAATATTGTCGTTTCATGTATTTCTAATACCTTTAAACAATCTTTCTGGTAGATGTGGTGTAATACTTGTTTTCCATCTGTTTGACCAGAAATCAAAGCCATAGCTTATTCCACATGTATAGGATGGACAATGGTTGAAAATATACTGCTCAAAAAAATAAAGGGAACACTTAAACAACACATCCTAGATCTGAATGAAATAAATAATCTTATTAAATACTTTTTTCTTTACATAGTTGAATGTGCTGACAACAAAATCACACAAAAATAATCAATGGAAATCCAATTTATCAACCCATGGAGGTCTGGATTTGGAGTTACACTCAAAATTAAAGTGGAAAACCACACTACAGGCTGATCCAACTTTGATGTAATGTCCTTAAAACAAGTCAAAATGAGGCTCAGTAGTGTGTGTGGCCTCCACGTGCCTGTATGACCTCCCTACAACGCCTGGGCATGCTCCTGATGAGGTGGCGGATGGTCTCCTGAGGGATCTCCTCCCAGACCTGGACTAAAGCATCCACCAACTCCTGGACAGTCTGTGGTGCAACGTGGCGTTGGTGGATGGAGCGAGACATGATGTCCCAGATGTGCTCAATTGGATTCAGGTCTGGGGAACGGGCGGGCCAGTCCATAGCATCAATGCCTTCCTCTTGCAGGAACTGCTGACACACTCCAGCCACATGAGGTCTAGCATTGTCTTGCATTAGGAGGAACCCAGGGCCAACCACACCAGCATATGGTCTCACAAGGGGTCTGAGGATCTCATCTCGGTACCTAATGGCAGTCAGGCTACCTCTGGCGAGCACATGGAGGGCTGTGCGGCCCCCCAATGAAATGCCACCCCACACCATGACTGACCCACCGCCAAACCGGTCATGCTGGAGGATGTTGCAGGCAGCAGAACGTTCTCCACGGCGTCTCCAGACTCTGTTTTGTCTGTCACTTGCTCAGTGTGAACCTGCTTTCATCTGTGAAGAGCACAGGAAGCCAGTGGCGAATTTGCCAATCTTGGTGTTCTCTGGCAAATGCCAAATGTCCTGCACGGTGTTGGGCTGTAAGCACAACCCCCACCTGTGGACGTCGGGCCCTCATACCACCCTCATGGAGTCTGTTTCTGACCGTTTGAGCAGACACATGCACATTTGTGGCCTGCTGGAGGTCATTTTGCATGGCTCTGGCAGTGCTTCTCCTGCTCCTCCTTGCACAAAGGCGGAGGTAGCGGTCCTGCTGCTGGGTTGTTGCCCTCCTACGGCCTCCTCCACGTCTCCTGATGTACTGGCCTGTCTCCTGGTAGCGCCTCCATGCTCTGGACACTACGCTGACAGACACAGCAAACCTTCTTGCCACAGCTCGCATTGATGTGCCATCCTGGATGAGCTGCACTACCTGAGCCACTTGTGTGGGTTGTAGACTCCGTCTCGTGCTACCACTAGAGTGAAAGCACCGCCAGCATTCAAAAGTGACCAAAACATCAGCCAGGAAGCATAGGAACTGAGAAGTGGTCTGTGGTCCCCACCTGCAGAACCACTCCTTTATTGGGGGTGTCTTGGCTAATTGCCTATAATTTCCACCTGTTGTCTATTCCATTTGCACAACAGCATGTGAAATTTATTGTCAATCAGTGTTGCTTCCTAAGTGGACAGTTTGATTTCACAGAAGTGTGATTGACTTGGAGTTACATTGTGTTGTTTAAGTGTTACCTTTATTTTTTGAGCAGTGTATATATTCCATAATAAGAAAATTAAAAAAGACTGAACTGTTATTTGCCACCCAATTTCATATGCTCCTATGAACTTCCCATGTTGGTGCTCATTGGTTCTTTTAGATGGAAATTCTCACCAGCAAATCATATAGCCATATAATAATTTGCCAACTTGTGTTTCTGCAAGTCTCCCACTAGCCAATCCCCCAAAGGTAAAACATATCATTGACAAATTCCTATACTTGTATTTCTATAGTATTTGCTTATTTCTCCTCTCCTTTAACCTCCTTGTAAGTAAAATACAACATAAAATACAGAGTGCACACACTGCTTGGATGCTGTGAAATGAAACTGATGACGTAGGTGGTTTCTGTGCTGCTAGCTAAAGGCTTAGCCATGAAGTACTACTCACATTACACTGTAAGCTCTTCAGAACTGCTGAGGGGACCCAATGCTGCCTGAGGAAAATTTTTACCATCAAACACGGAACGCCAGCTCACGTTGCCCGTCTTTTACAGCACGGCCTAAAGTCTATTTGCTCGTAGAGTTGCTTGGTAAACCAAATACACAAATCAAACACACATTCACCATGCTGACTAGGTCTGCCTTTTTGTAAATTGGCATCTACTTTGAGAGAGATGAAGCGCCGTGAATTAAATGCACCACAAACAATGCCCTTGAACCTAACATTGGCAATGTGCACGCACGCACGCACGCACGCACGCACGCACGCACACACACACACACACACACACACACACACACACACTTGGCCTATAAGCCTGCCCTCTGGGAAAAGCCTCATTCAAACACAAACAGTTCACAGATGATGAATGAACCCTAATGGAGATCTTAAAGGGACTTGACTGAAATCAGCATTAAATAAGAAGATAAGTCATATCCAGTAACTAGTTGTTGACATGTTGGAAATACAGTATGACAACAGAGAGATGTAGTTTGGAAATTGGCAGTGTCAGATATTGTCTGTGTAAATTGTACAAGTAATGGTTGCAGATTTCCAGGTGTTCTCTCTGGTCTTTTCTGTTGAAGTTCAATGTAGGAAAAAGGCTCTCATGAAAGCTCACCTCTTACTAAAGGCACACAGCCAATTGTGTATGACAAGTCGAGAGCATTTTGTGATGCCCTTTGCCAGGCTTGCTCAAAATTAGTTCCACTGCCTCTTTTTCCTCTTTCTATCCTGGACACGACATGTTCCATTTTCTGCATGCCTTGCAAGCCTAAAAGAAACGTGGTGGCATTTATTAGCCCCAGGTTTATTTGTATCTCCGTTTACTACACGTCGGCTTTTATGAGCTTGCTCGAGCGAAACATTAAAGAGCTTCATTCTTTATTAATCCTCAAACTGACAAATCAAAACTTCCGACACACCAGCTTCACTACGTGTGTGCCTGCACTTTCTACATTAAGAAATCAGGTTACTGTCATCATTTTTTAAACACCCCTTGGTTGTCTGACTTGAGGAAAGTTTTGAACCGACAAATAGGTACAACAAATTACAAGGCATACATTTGTTTTGGGGGTCTAGAACTTGCTGTGCTTAGTTGCCTTACCTTGTTTGACAACTTCTTGTGCTTAGAGTGTCACATGGAGAGTCTGCATCCAGCTTTTGAGTAAATATTGACAGTGCCTTGTTGCCTATTCATATCCTTTGCTTCACCTTATCTGGCATGCCTCATGTGGAGCCAAACAACATCAATACTGAATGAAATCCTGAGGAGAATGGGTAAGAGGAGGCTGACATGTGGAATAAGAAGTGAAGCCAGAAGGAAACAGTGGGTGAGATGGGAAGCTGATAATGTATTGTCAACTCTCTCTCTCTGGAGGATGGTCAGTGGAGGCTGTCTGGGGTCAGTAGTGTAAAGTAGACTTGGGCCATTCTTTGTTTTAAGCTCATTAATGGACAATACCATTTGCCATAAAGAAGGCTTCATTATGGGTAACTGTCACGGATATGTAGGGCAGGAGGAAGGAGCAGAGTCAAATGCAGGATATGATAGTTCGGTAGGCCGAAGTTTAATGACACCCAACACGATAGGTGTATCAAAAACACAGGGATCGCAGAAAACCCCAAAAGGGAAACAGGTAATCCAAATGAAGAGGCGAAAATACGCACGGGGCGCAGCCCGGCTAGAATCAATACTCCAAATAATAAAACGCTGGAGCAAAACTACAATGTACCACCACACTGCCCGCTGACAATCAAAATAATCCCGCACAACACACAATCCCACAGGAACAAACTAAATACCCCCCCCCCCCCCACTAATGACAGAAACTAAAACAGGTGCGGACCTAGACAGACAAAACACAACGAACACAGAAACATAGATCGGTGGCAGCTAGTAGACCGGCGACGACGACCGCCGAGCGCCGCCCGGCCGAGGAGGGGCACCATTTTCTGTGGATACTGTGACAGTAACTATGATGGTCTTGAATGGGTTTGATATCTCTGGTCATTAAGAGAAATAGGCAAAATAACATTTCGATTTAGAGCAATAAAGAAATTCAATAAATTAACTGAGCAAACCAGAAACCTTTCAATATATACATTTCAACATTATTTTAAAACTATTTAAATATAATACACAGAAATGTTGTGGGATTACGGTAGATAAAGAATCAATATTTTTTAGATTGAGTATTTATTGGTTCATTATGTTAGTATATTATGTATGTTTGTAATAGTGTGTTATATGTGAAAATGTGTTCGTATATAAATTGTATTTTAATGTTTAAGGACTCTTGGAAGATTAGTCCAAATGGGGACTTAAAGAGATCAAAATAAAATAAAATTAGGAAATATGCCCATCTCCCAATATCAGCCGAACACAATTATCCAACAAGTAGTCACTTATGTTAAATGGATCAAGTGTGCAAAAAAATGTTAGTTGTGATAATGGCAAGTTGTTGTCACATAATTGGTATCACTTGTGAATCTTGTCAATCATGTTTGATTACTGTGCAAATCACAAAAGTGTCAATTCTTAATGAGCTGTCTTCCATCCCACCAGATCAGCCACTGAGAATGATTATAATCAGTTCTTGTCTTGACAACAGTGTCTCACACAGAGGAAGGTTATCTATGACAAAGTTGGTGGCAGAGGTTCACACAAGAATAGAAAATAGAAAGAGGAAAATCCAGAAATGAGGAAGGTGGAATGGAGGAAAAGTACAGAAGAGCTACAGTAGAGCTGAGACAAAAGACAAAATAAAAATACCTACAGTATACAGCATTGCTTGTTCAGACTAACTATAGTTTGAACAATCACTATATATATATATATATATATATATATATATATATTTGTTTTTGAAAGAAAAGCACATTTTTTTGTCCATTAAAATAACATCAAATTGATCAGAAATACAGTGTAGACATTGTTAATGTTGTAAATGACCATTGTAGCTGGAAACGGCAGATTTTTTATGGAATATCTACATCAATCAATCAATCAAATGTATTAATAAAGCCCTTTTTACATCAGCCGATGTCACAAAGTGCTATACAGAAACCCAGCCTAAAACCCCAAACAGCAAGCAATGCAGATGTAGAAGCACGGTGGCTAGGAAAAACTCCCTAGAAAGGCTGGAACCTAGGAAGAAACCTAGAGAGGAACCAGGCTCTGAGGGGTGGCCAGTCCTCTCCTGGCTGTGCCGGGTGGAGATTATAACAGTACATGGCCAAGATGTTCAAACACTCAAAGATGGCCAGCAGTGTCAAAAAATAACAGTGGTTGTAGAGGGTGAAACTGGTCAGCACCTCAGGAGTAAATGTCAGTTGGCTTTTCATAGGCAATCATTTAGAGTTAGAGACAGCAGGCGCGGTAGAGAGAGAGAGTTGAAAACAGCAGGTCAGGGACAAGATAGCACGTCCGGTGAATAGGTCAGGGTTTCATAGCCGCAGGCAGAACAGTTGAAACTGGAGTAGCAGCAGATGGTCTGGGGTGGACTAGGGACAGCAGGTGGACTGGGGACAGCAAGGAGTCATCAGGCCAGGTAGTCTTGAGGCATGGTCCTAGGGCTCAGGTCCTCCGAGAGAAGAGAGAAAAGAGAGAAAGAGAGAGAAAGAGAGTGAGAGGGAGCATACTTAAATTCACACAGGACACCGAATAAGACAGGAGAAGTTCTCCTGATATAACAGACTGATCCTAGCCCCCCGTCACAAACTATTGCAGCAGAAATACTGGCGGCTGAGACAAGAGGGGTCGGGAGACACTGTGGACCCGTCCAACAATATACCCGGACAGGGCAAACCAGGCAGGATATAATAACCCCACCCACTTTGCCAAAGCACAGCCCCCACACCAGTAGAGAGATATCTTCAAACCACCAACTTACTACCCTGAGACAAGGCCGAGAATAGCCCACGCCGATCTCCCCCACGGCACGAACTCGAGGGGGGCGCCAAACCGGACAGGAAGATCACGTCAGTCACTCAACCCACTCAAGTGATGCACCCCTCCTAGGGACGGCATGGAAGAGCACCAGTAAGCCAGTGACTAATCCACAGTAATAGGGTTAGAGGCAGAAAATCCCAGTGGAGAGAGGGGGAACTGGCAAGGCAGAGACAGCAAGGGTGGTTCATCGCTCCAGTGCCTTTCCGTTCACCTTCACACCCCTGGGCCAGACTAAACTCAATCATAGGACCTACTGAAGAGATGAGTCTTCAATAAAAACTTAAAGGTTGAGACCGAGTCACATGGATAGGCAGACCATTCCATAAAAATTGAGCTCTATTGGAGAAAGCTCTGCCTCCGGCTGTTTGCTTACAAATTCTAGGGACAATAAGGAAGCCTGCGTCTTGTGACCGTAGCGTACATGTAGGTACGCTACCGTTCACAAGTTTGGGGTCACTTAGAAATGTCCTAGTTTTTGAAAAAAAAATCTCATTTTTTGTCCATTAAAATAACATCAAATTGATCAGAAATACAGTGTAGACTATGTTAATGTTGTAAATGACCATTGTAGCTGGAAACAGCTGATCTTTCATGGAATATCTACATCAATCAATCAAATGAATTTATAAAGCCCTTTTTACATCAGCCAATGTCACAAAGTGCTATACAGAAACCCAGCCTAAAACTCCAAACAACAAGCAATGCAGATGTAGAAGCACGGTGGCTAGGAAAAACTCCCTAGAAAGGAAAGAACCTAGGAAGAAACCTAGAGAGGAACCAGGCCCGTCCTCTCCTGGCTGTGCCGAGTTGAGATTATAACAGTACATGGCCTAGATGTTCAAACGTTCAAAGATGACCAGCAGGGTCAAATAATAACAGTGATTGTAGAGGGTGCAACAGGTCAGCACCTCAGGAGTAAATGTCAGTTGGCTTTTCATAGTCAATCATTTAGAGTTAGAGACAGCTGGTGCGGTCGAGAGAGAGTCGAAAAAAGCAGGTCAGGGAAAAGGTAGCATGTCCGGTGAACAGGTCAGGGTTTCATAGCCACAGGCAGAACAGTTGAAGCTGGTGTACAGAGGCCCATTATCAGCAACTATCACTCCTGTGTTCTAATGGCACGTTGTGTTAGCTAATCCAAGATTATCATTTTAAAAGGCTAACTGAGCATTAGAAAACCCTTTTGCAATCATGTTAGCACAGCTGAAAACGGTTGTCCTGATTAAAGCAATACAACTGGCCTTCTTTAGACTAGTTGAGTATCTGGAGCATCAGCATTTGTGGGTTCGATTACAGGATCAAAATGGCCAGAAACAAAGACTTTCTTCTGAAACTCATCAGTCTATTCTTGTTCTGAGAAATGAAGGCTATTCCATGCGAGAAATTGAAGATCTCGTACAACGCTGCGTACTACTCCCTTCACAGAACAGTACAAGCTGTCTCTAACCTGAATGGAAAGAGGAGTGGGAGGCAGAACTAAGCAAGAGGACAAGTATATTAGAGTGTCTAGTTTGAGAAACAGACACCTCACAAGTCCTCAACTAGCAGCTTCATTAAATAGTACCAGCAAAACACCCGTCTCCATGTCAACAGTGAAGAGGCGACTCCGGGATACTGGCCTTCTGGGCATTACTAATTGACCCCAAACTTTTGAATGGTAGTGAATACATACTGTACAAGTCAAAAGTTTGGACACACCTACTCATTCAAGGGTTTTTCATTATTTTTACTATTTTCCACATTGTATAATAATAGTGAATGCATAAAAACTATGAAATAACACAAATAACCAAAAAAGTGTTAAGTAGATCAAAATATTTGATATTTTAGATCCTTGATGACAGCTTTGCACACTCTTGGCATTCTCTAAACCAGCTTCACCTGTAATGCTTTTCCAACGGTCTTGAAAGAGTTACCACATATGCTGAGCACTTGTTGGCTGCTTTTCCTTCACTCTGTGGTTCAACTCATCCCAAACCATCTCAATATGGTTGAGGTTGGGTGATTGTGTAGGCCAGGTCATCTGATGCAGCACTCAATCACTCTCCTTCTTGGTCAAATAGCCCTTACACAGCCTTGAGGTGTGTTGGGTCATTGTCCTGTTGAGAAAAAAAAGATAGTTCCACTAAGCGCAAATCAGATGGGATGGCGTATCGCTGCAGAATGCTGTCGTAGCCATGCTGGTTAAGTGTGCCTTGAATTCTAAATAAATCACAGACAGTGTCACCAGCAAAGCACCCCCACACCTCCTCCTTCTTGCTTCACGGTGGGAGCCACACATGCAGAGATCACCTATTCTGCGTCTCACAAAGACATGGCAGTTGGAACAAAGAATCTCAAATTTGGACTCATCAGACAAAAGGACAGATTTCCACCAGTCCAATGTCCATTGCTCATGTTTCTTGGCACAAGCAAGTCTCTTCTTATTATTGGTGTCCTTTAGTAGTGGTTTCTTTGCAGCAATTCGACTGTGAAGGCCTGATTCACGCAGTCTCCTCTGAACAGTTGATGTTGAGATGTGTCTGTTACTTGAACTCTGTGAAGCATTTATATGGGCTGCAATTTCTGAGGCTGATAACACTAATGTACTTATCCTCTACAGCAGAGGTAACTCTGGGTCTTCTTTCCTGTGGCGGTCCTCAAGAGAGCCAGTTTCATTATAGCGCTGGACGGTTTTTGCGACTGCAATTATGGAAACGTTCAAATTTCTTGAAATTTTCTGCATTGACTGACCTTCAAGTAGTGATGGACTGTCATTTCTCTTTGCTTATTTGAGCTGTTCTTGCCATAATACGGACTTGGTCTGAATACTTTCCAAATGCACTTTATACAGCATATACAGTCCCATAGGAAAGTATTCAGACCCATTGACTTTTTCCACATTTTTTTACGTTACAGCCTTATTCTAAAATGTATTAAATTGTTTTTTCCCCCCTCATCAATCTACACACAATACCCCATAATGACAAAGCAACAAGAGGTTTATTGAAAAACTTTTTTGTTGTTGTAATTGTTGCTAATATATTAAATATAAAAACTTAAATATCACATTTACATAAGTATTCAGACCTTTTACTCAGTAATTTTATGAAGCACCTTTGGCAGCGATTACAGCATTGAGTCTTGGGTATGACACTACAAGCTTGGCACACCTGTGTTTTTTTTCCCCCTTCTTCTCTACAGATCCTCTCAAGCTCTATCAGGTTGGATGGGGAGTGTTGCTGCACAGCTATTTTCAGGTCTATCCAGAGATGTTAGATCGGGTTCAAGTCCGGGCCCTGGCTGGGCCACTCAA
The DNA here is from genome assembly GCF_965601325.2 of Salmo salar. Classification (NCBI taxonomy): domain Eukaryota; kingdom Metazoa; phylum Chordata; class Actinopteri; order Salmoniformes; family Salmonidae; genus Salmo; species Salmo salar. The sequence continues at coordinate 10,985,367 of NC_138310.1, read as the reverse complement.
GGACATTCAGAGACTTGTGTCAAAGCCACTCTAGCATTGTCTTGGCTGTGTGCTTAGGGTTGTTGTCCTGTTGGAAGGTGAACCTTCACCCCCAGTCTGAGGTCCTGAGTTCTCTTGAGCAGTTTTTCATGAAGGATCTCTCTGTACTTTGCTCCATTCATCTTTGCCTCGATCCTGACTAGTCTCCCAGTCCCTGCCGCTGAAAAACATCCCCACAGCATGATGCTGCCACCGCCATGCTTCACCATAGGGGTGCTGCCAGGTTTCCTCCAGACATGACGCTTGGCATTCAGGCCAAAGAGTTCAATCTTGGTTTCGTCAGAAACAGCAGCAGCCACCTTCTTTCCTTTAGTTTCTGAAGCAATCACGCATCAGTAGAGCACAACAGCAGCGCAATTTAGCTGTCTGTGATTTTTAATTAAAACTAAGAGGCGTGATCATTTCCAAACTTGTTTTGCCTTTCAGGCAGCACAAGTTATCATCTTCATAAATGGAGACTATAATCCTGTTGGATGAAAAACTATCGCATTAGCATTCTCATCCTAAAATTAAGGAGCGAGAAAGAGAGAGCGGGAGAAGAAAGAGGAGAAGCTTTCTTTTCCTTCAAAGCAGTTTGCCGCCCAAACATTATTACAATTAGGACAATAATTGTAATAGAGACATGAATAATGCAGAGGTGTGAAGCGGTTTCAGCTGCGTCCAGTAGGCACAATCAACACCAGCCTGCCCCGCCTTGCTTTGGCAAAGTCCATTACGACTTCTAATGCGTCTTAGTGGCTTCTGAACCGGAAAGCAATTTCCTGTTGATATCTCAGGGGATTTCATGAGAGAAGTTGAGGGAGAAAAAAAGTAAACCGTATTCACCCACAAGACTCAGAAACTAAACTCTGTGGCTACTCTTTCAAGGGTCGTTCCATGTCATTTCATGAAATCGTTTCTGTAGTTACTCTTTATATTTTCTTTATATTTTTGGTAACAAGTTTATAATAGCAAAATGGCACCTCAGAGGTTTGTGGTATATGGACAATTCACGGCTAACATAGAGGCTGCTTAGTCAATGCAGTTTTCGTTAGTTTATTTCAGAAATTGTTTTCATCCAAAACAAATGCAACATCAACTTAGTCTTCTAAAATTGATTAATCCTATTTGAAGTATTCTAATGCAAGTCCTGCCCTGGGGTTAGAGCAATCAGACAGATTAATTGGTCGGTGTACTCCTTCCTTTAGTGCAGCTACTTTCTATGAGCTATTTGGCAGATAATGTATTTTAAAGGTGCCTAGATTCTTGTATACCTATGCTTTTAAATTGAGGTCCATTATGTGCCTTCCTAGCTCTGTCTATCTGCTGTAGGGCATTAGGAACATGTTAACAGAGAGGCGAGCTGTAATTCATCACCCCCGACATAAAAGCTCCAAAGTGACAAGGCCTCTACAGGATTCTGCACTTTATTGGCCAAGAGATGAATGGACCAGAGAAGTCATTCCAAGTGAAAAATCAATACCTTGAGTCGAAGTATATCTTCCCAATTTCCAAGCCCTGTAAAGAATTCTTATTACAAAATAAAACCGTTTTTCTTCCCTCACTAAATTAACACTGGGTGCCACGAATACACACTATAACATAACTTTGCAATCCAATTGCGTCGAACCAGAGTGATTTTGACGGCAGAAAATAAAAATTATAATTAATTTGATACTGTACTTCTGTGGTGGCTAGTGGGACTTTAGTCTCGTCTTCACAAGTACATCAGTTACTTTACATTTAGTGGATCTGATTTTAACCTTGTCATGTATGAGTTCCAAATATCTCTTTTGCGCGTGTGATGTCAGAATGCACTCACTGTTCCAAAATGTTATTGTTACGCAACAGAACAGTAAACCTGCTTTGCCATCAAACCAAGGCACGCTGCCTGCTAATTATTTATATGTTATGTTTCAACTTATCGATTTCAAATGATCTTCTAACAAGTTAGATTTTTTAACAACAGCTTGAATTGAGGTGTGTTCCGCCTCCGCATTAATTCACATAAGAAGTAGCCCGTTTCACTGTTGCGGACAATTTACAGTGCATTCGGAAAGTATTTAGACCACTTCACCTTTTCCACATTTTGTTACTTTACTCTTTATTCTAAAATTAATGAAATCATTTTTTTCCATCAATCTACTCGCAATAACCCACAATGACAAAGAAAAAAATGGTTTTAAGAATTGTTTTCAAATGTACAAAAAATACAAACGGAAATATCACATTTACATAAGTAATCAGACCCTTTACTCAGTACTTTGTTGAAGCATATTTGGCAGTGATTACAGACTCAAGTCTTTTTAGGTATGACGGTACAAGCTTGCTACACCTGTATTTTGGGAGTTTCTCCCATTCTTCTCTGCCGATCCTCTCAAGCTCTGTCAGGTTGGATGGGGAGCATCGCTGCACAGCTATTTTCAGCTCTCTCCAGAGATGTTCGATCAGGTTCAAGCCCGGGCTCTGGCTGCACCACTCAAGGACATTTAGAGACTTGTCTCAAAGCCTCTCCTGCATTATCTTGGCTGTGTGCTTAGGGTCATTGTTCTGTTGGAAGAAGAACCTTTGCCCCAGTCTGAGGTCCTGAGCGCTCTGGAGCAGGTTCATCAAGGATCTCTCTGTTCTTTGCTTCGTTCACCTTTGCCTCGATCCTGACTAGTCTCCCAGTCTCTGGCACTGAAAAACATCCCCACTGCATGATGCTGCCGCCACCATGCTCACCGTAGGGATGGTGCCAGGTTTCCTCCAGATGACGCTTGGCATTTAGGCCAACGAGTTCAATCTCGGTTTCATCAGACCAGAGAATCTTGTTTCTCATGATCTGAGAGTCCTTGAGGTGTCTTTTGGCAAACTCCAAGTGGGCTGTCATGTGCCTTTTACTGTGGAGTGGCTTCCATCTGGCCACTCTACAATAAAGGCCTGATTGGTGAAGTGCTGCAGAGATCGTTGTTCTTCTTGAAGATTCTCCCATGTCCACAGAGGAACTCTGGAGCTCTGTCAGATTGACCATCAGGTTCTTGGTCACCTCCCTGACCAAGGCCCTTCTCCCCCGATTGCTCAGTGTGGCCAGAGGCTAGCTCTAGGAAGAGTCTTGGTGGATACAAACTTCTTCCATTTAAGAATGATAGAGGCCACTGTGTTCTTGGGGATCTTCAATGCGGCATAATTTTTTGGGTACCCTTTCCCAGATCTGTGCCTCAACACAATGCTGTCTTGGAATTCTACAGACAATTCCTTTGACCTCATGGCTTGGTTTTTGCTCTGATATGCAATTTCATCAGTTGGACCTTATATAGACAGTGTTGGCTTTTCCAAATCATGTCCAATCAATTGAATTTACCACAGGTGGACTCCAATCAAGTTGTAGAAACATCTCACGGATGTTCAATGGATTCAGGATGCACCTGAGCTCAATTTCGAGTCTCATAGCAAAGGGTGTGAATACTTATGTAAATACATACGTTTTATTTTCCATACTTTCTAAAAACCTGTTTTCCTGTTGTCATTATGGGGTATTGTGTGTAGATTGATGAGCTTTTTTTTCTTTTTTAAATAAATGTTATAATAAAGCTGTAAGGTAACAAAATGTGCAAAAGGTGAAGGGGTCAGAATACTTTTCGAATGCACTGTATATTCTCTCAAGTTTAAAGACTGGATAATACCTCAGTGCAATCCTATTTAGAAATAGAAACATGATGAGACGTATAATTCAGCAGATTAATAACATTTCATCAGTGTATATTGCTAAGTGCTGCAATTAAAATCTTGATCACTTTAGTTGCATTTGATGTTATTGATGTTTCAAAACACATCAATGGCAACCAGGCTTTGGAATGGAAAAATGAATCACAGCAATGAAATGATTTGCAGGCACTTTAACAATACCAGCAATTCTGAGAAACAGGAGTGAGGAATGTATATTTATGGTATGGATTGTATTTGTTTGGTCAAATAATATGGATGACGTCTCCGTTGTAGATGTAGAGTGCCTTCAGAAAGTATTCATACCCCTTGACTTATTCCACATTTTGTTATGTTACATCCAGAATTGAAAAATGATTAAATGATAAAAAAATATAAATATAATTTATATTTTTCTCACTAATCTACACACAATAGACCATAATGACAAAGTCAAAACAAGCTATTAGAAATATCTAATTTACGTTACATTAGTATTCACGACTGTATCAGTACTTTGTAGAAGCACCTTTGGCGGCGATTACAGCTGTGAGTGTTTTTGGGTAAGTCGCTAAGAGATTTGCACACCTGGATTGTACAAAATTTACAAGCTGATTGTTGATCATTCCTCAAAAGACATTTTTAAGTTTTGCCATAGATTTTCAAGCCAACATATGTCAAAACTGTAACTAGGCCACTCAAGAACATTCAATGTCATCTTGGTAAGCAACTCCAGCGTAGAGTTCTCCTTGTGTTTTAGGTTATTGTCCTGCTGAAAAGTTAATTCATCTCCCAGTGTCTGTTGGAAAGCAGACTGAACCATGTTTTCCTTTAGGCTTTTGCTTATAGCTGCATTTCGTTCATTTTTATCCTAAACAACTGCCTAGCCCTTGTTGATGACAAGCATAACCATAAGACAAGGGGTGGAGGTCTGTGTATATTTGTAAATAACAGCTGGTGAACAAAATCTAATATTAATGAAGTCTCAAGGTTTTGCCTGCTTGAGGTAGACAATCTCATGATAAGCTATAGACCACACAATTTACCAAGAGAGTTCTCATCTATATTTTTCGTAGCTGTCTATTTACCACCACAAACAGATGCTGACACTAAGATGGCACTCAGCAAACTGTATAAGGCCATAAGCAAACAAGAAAATGCTCATCCAGCAGATGTGCTCCTAGAGGCTGGGGACTTTAATGCAGGGAACTTAAATCCGTTTAACTTAATTTCTAACAGCATGTTAAATATGCAACGAGAGGAAAAAACTCTAAATCACCTTTACTCCACAAACAGAGACACGTACAAAGCTCTCCCTCGCCCTCCATTTGGCAAATCTGACCATAACTCTATCCTCCTGATTCCTGCTTACAAGAAAAAAGTAAAGCAGGAAGCACCAGTGACTCGCTCAATAAGGAAGTGGTCAGATGACGCAGATGCTAAGCTACAGGACTGTTTTGCTAGCACAGACAGGAATATGTTCCAGGAATCTTCCGATGGCACTGAGGAGTATACCACATCAGTCACTGGCTTCATCAATAAGTGCATCAATGACATTGTCCCCACAGTGACCGTACATATATACCCCAACCAGAAGCCATGTATTACAGGCAACATCCGCACTGAGCTAAAGGGTAGAGCTGTCGCTTTCAAGGAGAGCCACTCTAACCTGGATGCTTATAAGAAATCCCGCTACACCCTCCAACGAACCATCAAACAGGCAATGTGTCAATACAGGCCTAAGGTTGAATCATACTACACCGGCTCCAACCCTCGATGGATGTGGCAGGGCTTGCAAACTATTACGGACTACAAAGGGAAGCACAGCCACGAGCTGCCTAGTAACATGAGCCTATCAGACAAGCTAAAAAGCTTCTATGCTCGATTCGAGGCAAGCAACACTGAAGCATGCATGAGAGCATCAGCTGTTTCGGAGGACTGTGATCACGCTCTCTGTAGCCGATGTGAATAAGACCTTTAAACAGGTCAACATTCACAAGGCTGCAGGGCCAGACAGATTCCCAGGACGAGTACTCCGAGCATGTGCTAATGAACTGGCAAGTGTCTTCACTGACATTTTAAACCATTTTCAACCTGAGTCTGTAATACCAACATGTTTCAAGCAGACCACCATATTAACCTGCCTAAATGACTACCGACCCGTAGAACTCACATCTGTAGCCATGAAGTGCTTTGAAAGGCTGGTCATGACTCACATCAACACCATTATCCCAGAAACCCTAGACCCACTCTAATTTGTATACCGCCCCAACAGATCCACAGATGATGCAATCTATATTGCACTCCACACTGCCCTTTCCCACCTGGACAAAAGGAACACCTATGTGAGAATGCTATTTATTGACTACAGCTCAGCGTTCAACACAATAGTGTCTTCAAAGCTCGTCACTAAGCTAAGGACCCTGGGACGAAACACCTCCCTCTGCAAATGGATTCTGGACATTCTGACGGGCCGCCCCCCAGGTGTTAAGGATAGGTAACAACACAACTGCCACGCTGATCCTCAACATTGGGGCCCCTCAGGGGTGCGTCCTCAGTCCCCTCCTGTACTCCCTGTTCACCCATGACTGCATGGCCAAGCACGACTCCAACACCATCATTTACTTTGCCAATGACACAACAGTTTTAGGCCTGATCACCGACAATGATGAGTTGATGCAAACTGACTGGTTTCATCACTACCTGGTACGGCAAATGCTCGGCATCCGCCCGCAAGGCAATACAGAGGGTAGTGCAAACGGCCCAGTACATCACTGGGGCCAAGCTTCCTGCCATACAGGACCTCTATACCAGGCAGTGTCAGAGGAAGGCCCTGAAAGTTGCCAAAGACTCCAGCCACCCTAGTGATAGACTGTTCTCTCTGCTGCCGCACGGCAAGCGGTACTGGAGTGCCAAGTCTAAGTCCAAGAATCTTCTTAACAGCTTCAACCCTTAAGACTCCTGAACAGCTAATCAAATGGCTACCCGGACTATTTGCATTGTCCCCCCCACACCCATTTTTATGCTGCTGCTACTTTCTGTTTATTATCCATGCATAGTCACTTTACCTCTGTCTACATGTACATATTACCTCAATTACCTCAACTAACCGGTGTCCCCACACATTGACTCTGTACTGGTGCCCCCCGTATATAGCCTTGATATTGTTATTTATTTATTTATTTATTTTTTACTTCAGTTTATTTGAGTAAATACTTAATTTTTCTTAATTGCATTGCTGGTTAAGGACTTGTAAGTAAGCATGTCACTGTAAGGTCTACACCTGTTGTATTCGGCGCATATGACAAATACAATTTGATTTTTGATTTGATTTGATTTATGATGCAGCCACCACTTTTCTATAAAATATGAAGGGTGGTACTCAGTGATGTGTTGTGTTGGATTTGCCCCAAACATAACGCTTTGCTTTCAGGACAAAAAGTTAATTTATTGCTATGTTTTTTTGCAGTATTAAGTGCCTTGTTGGAAACAGGATGCATGTTTTGGAATATTTTTATTCTGTACAAGCTTCCTTCTTTTCACTCTGTTATGTAGGTTAGTATTGTGAAGTAACTATAATGTTGTTGATTCATCCTGAGTTCTCATATTACAAACAATGAACTCTGTAACTGTTTTAAAATCACTCATGGGGAAATCCCTGAGCACTGTACTTCCTGAGTTAGGAAGGACACCTGCATCTTTGTAGTGACTGGGTTGAATACTTATTGACTCAAGGCATTTCAGCTTTTAATTATTTATTTATTAAAACAAAATTCTTTCAACAAAAAAACAATTTGACATTATGGGGTATTGTGTGTAGATCAGGAAACCAAATCTCAATTTAATCACTTTTAAATTCAGGTAACACAACAAAAATGTTGAAAGTTAAGTGTATATGAATACTTTCTGAATCCACTATAAATATGCTCTGTGTTAGCGAAAGTTTTGTTGCTATTGAATCTGCACAGAAGTCTCTCATCAGTCAATTTACTTAATCTACATTTAATTTCACTGCACAGTTTCTCTTGGATATTGGCACCTTATTATAGTCTCACATTTAGTCTGTGTGAGACGTAATTGAAGTATACCACAAATGTTTGTAATTACACTTTAATGAATATGTTTGGAGATTCCTCTGAGATATGGGGAAAATATAGTAAAAGATATTAACAGAATTCCAAGCAGACGGGAATTTATCAATACTCTCTAGATGCCAGCTGTGAGATGAGAAAACATTTTTAAAAAGCATGTTATAAACTCATACTGAAGTTACACATTAACACGGGCACACGGCTATCAATTTTAGCCTCTTTCTTTTGGTGCTTTTACAGATTAGAACTCACTCTCATCAACACCTGCAGAGTCAGGTTAGATAGAGTGCCTAGTGAAATATTACACATTCCTTTCACAGTCTTCACATTTTGCTGCCTTAAAATTATATTTAAAAAGGGATATCGTAGGATTTGTTCATACTTACTGTATCTACAAAATCTACTCCACATGTTCAGTGAAAGAAAATAATAATAGTCACTGACCTCCTCCCTGTAGGCTGACTCATCATCGCCAGTGATCAGGCCTACCACCGCCGTGTCGGTAGCGAACTTGATAATGGTGTTGAAGTTGTGCAAGGCCACACAGTCTTGGGTGAACAGGGAGTAGAAGAAGGGACTAAGCACACACCCCTGTGGGGCCCCTGTGCTAAGGGTCCGCGTGGCGGAGGTAATGTTGCCTACCCTCACCACCTGGGGTCAGGCCAACAGGAAATCCAGGATCCAGTTGCAGAGGGAGGTGTTCAGACCCAGAGTTCTAAGCTTGGTGACGAGCTTGGAGGGGACAATGGTGTTGAACGCTGAGCTGTAGTCAATGAACAGCATTCTAACGTAGGTAGTCGTGTTATTGAGATTGCGTCGTCTTTGGATCTGTGTGGGCGGCATGAAAATTGGAGTGGGTCTAGGGTGGCTGGGATGGTGGAGTTAATGTGTGCCATAGTTAATGTGTGCCATAGCCAGCCTCTCAAAGCACTTCATGATTACAGAAGTGAGTGCCACAGGGCGGTAGTCACTTCTGCCTTACATGCTGACCACACCGCCGCATCGTGTGCGCGAGCGTTGCAAAATAAATGCTATTCAACCATTGCACCCACACTGATCGCACGCGTCAACGAGCATCTGCGTAGCCAGGTGATAAAAATAGAATTTGGTTCAATTTGTGATGCTTGACGCACTGCAAGTCCCGCCTCTCCCATCTCTCCTCATTGGTTTTTAGGAGCAGTCCATTTGGTGGTGGTAATGCAACTTAAAGTTGTTTGCCAACCGCCCTATAAAGTCCAAAGAAGAAGAAGAAGAAGAAGACTGAAGGAAGAGAGATTACTAAAAACGTTCTCGGTTTACCTTTTTATCTGTGGATTAGTTGTCGGAGTAGAGAAGATTGTGCATTTCAGGTAAAATAGCAACCCAATGTTAGCTAGCAACAGCAATCAAGCTAGCTACATTGCTATACATTTTTAATGCTTTTTGACCTGTCCCAAAATTATTATAGTTGGTTCAGAGTTGTTTTTTATATTTCAACCTGCGTTTCCTGATCGCTTCTGGTGTGGGTCGACAAAATCAACATGCACACGATGGCGCACGTGCGCAAGCGGGCTGGTCAGGACGTTAGAGTTCTTAGGAACAGGAATGATTGAGGTCATCTTAAAACATGTGTGGATCACAGACTGAGAGAAGGAGAGGTTGGAAATTACAGCTGTTCTGCGCATGCTCTAAAACAATTTATTAAGCTTGAGAAATGATTGACACCCTTGATAAAGATGAGCAATAACGACTATATAAAATAACTAATTCAAATACTGAGCTGTACTGCATGCTCCAAAAATGTGGGAAATTATACTATTTTATACTAATACAATTGTCAGAGAAAAATATTTTCTTTAAACAAGGAATATTTTTGTTCTCAAAAAGGTAGGGGTCAGAATTATTGACACCCCTAAAGATTCTAGGAAATAAAGTAGTCAAAAGTGTAGTATTTGGTCCCATACTACTTACATCAAGCTTTGTCACTTCTACTCCAGCTCCCCCTCTCCGGTGCTCGACATCGCACACCTGCGCCTCATCATTAGGCACACCTGGACTTCATCACATCCCTGATTACTCCCCCTTAATCTAGTACTCCTTTGTTATCACCAATCAGGAAGTATTGTTTCTGTGCTATGTTCAGACGCTTCTCTTGTTCCTGTATCCACTCTACGTTTGTTCTTATTAAACTCACCGGCTGCACCTGCTTCCTGACTCCCACCGTTATCATTACAAGCTTGTGACTACAAACTTGTTGGATGCATTTGTAGTTTGTTTTGGTTGTTCCAGATTATTTTGTGCCAAATAAAAATGTATGATAAATAATTTAATGTGTCATTTTGGAGTCCCTTTCATTATAAATAATAATATGCTACCATGATTGGCGATAATCCTGAATGAATTGCCAAAAAATTACGAGTGAGAAAGTTATAGAGGGTCAAAGATAATACCCCCAAGACATGCTTACCTCTCACCATTACCAATAACAGAGAAGGTTAGCATGTCTTGAAAGTATGAAAGCAAACCAGGCCAGTCTTTGAATGCTCCCCATCCGCTAGCATTGCAGTTAAACACTTACCAGGTATCACACCTCCTACGGGGTTGAGTGAGGCTTTTTATAGTTACATACCTGCTGCTGTACTGACCTGGTACAGTCCCTTTCATTTCCTTTTCCATCACCCAGATATCAGATGGCTTATTCTCTATATTAGTCATCACACAGCGTGTACTCTTGGCCACCATAGAGGGGTGAAGCACTGAGCAGAGGGAATTAAACAGGGCTGCAAAATTAGATCACCTTGTGTGAAAGGTCATTGTACAATTTTTGTATAAGGGGACAGTCATAAGCAATGTATTTGGAGGAGGTTGACATGCTATGTACACTACTGTTCAAAAGAGTGGGGTCACTTAGAAAAGTTCTTGTTTTTGAAAGAAAAGCAATTTTTTTGCCCATTAAAATAACATCGCATTGATCAGAAATATAGTGTAGTCATTGTTAATGTTGTAAATGACTATTGAAGCTGGAAATGGCAGATTTGTTTATGGAATATCTACACAGGCGTACAGAGGCCCATTATCAGCAACCATCACTCCTGTGTTCCAATGGCACGTTGTGTTAGCTAATCCAACTTTATCATTTTAAAAGGCTAATTGATCATTAGAGAACCCTTTTGCAATCATGTTAGGCCAGCTGAAAACTGTTGTTCTAGTTAAAGAAGCAATAAAACTGGCATTCTTTAAACTAGTTGAGTATCTGGAGCATCAGCATTTGTGGGTTCTATTACAGACTCAAAATGGCCAAGAAGCAAAGCACTTTCTTCTGAAACTCATCAGTCTATTCTTGGTCTGAGAAAATAAGGCTCTTCCATGCGATAAATTGCCAAGAATCTGAAGATCTCGTACAACCCTATTTACTACTCCCTTCACAGAACAGCCCAAACTGGCTATAACCAGAATGGACAAGTACATTAGAGTGTCTTGCTTGAGAAACAGACACCTCACAAGTCCTCAACTGGCAGCTTCATTAACCTGTTAGGGCTAGGGGGCAGTATTGACACGGCTGGATAAAAAAAGTACCCGATTTAAACTGGTTACTACTCCTGCCCAGTAACTAGATAATGCATATAATTATTGGCTTTGGATAGAAAACACCCTAAAGTTTCTAAAACTGTTTGAATGGTGTCTGTGAGTATAACAGAACTCATATGGCAGGCCAAAACCTGAGAAGATTCCATGCAGGAAGTGGCCTGTCTGACAAGGTGTGTTTTATCTTGGCTCTTTTTATTGAAGACTGAGGATCTTTGCAATAACATGACACTTCTTACGGCTCCCATAGGCTCTCAGAGCCCGGGAAAAAGCTGAACGATATCGAGGCAGGCTCTGGCTGAAACACTTTATCGCGTTTGGATAGTGGCTGGTCAGAGTACTGTGGGCTTAGGCGCGTGCCCAAGTCGACCGAATGCTTTATTTTCTTTCCTCTGTTTACCTAAATGCAGATTCCCGGTCGGAATATTGGCATAAAAATGGATTTTAAACAGCGGTTGACCTGCTTCGAAGTACGGTAATGGAATATTTTGTCACGAATTGCGCCATGCTCGTCACCCTTATTTACCCTTTCGGATAGTGTCTTGAACGCACGAACAAAACGCCGCTGTTTGGATATAACTATGGATTATTTTGAACCAAACCAACATTTGTTATTGAAGTAGAAGTCCTGGGAGTGCATTCTGACGAAGACAGCAAAGGTAATAACATTTTTCTTATAGTAAATCTGACTTTGGTGAGTGCTACATTTGCTGGGTGTCTAAATAGCTAGCCCTGTGATGCCGGGCTATCTACTGAGAATATTGCAAAATGTGCTTTCACCGAAAAGCTATTTTAAAATCGGACATATAGAGTGCATAGAGGACTTCTGTATCTATAATTCTTAAAATAATTGTTATGCTTTTTGTGAACGTTTATCGTGAGTAATTTAGTAAATTCACCGGCAGTGTTCGGTGGGAATGCTAGTCACATGCTAGTCACATGCTAATGTAAAAAGCTGGTTTTTGATATAAATATGAACTTGATTGAACAAAACATGCATGTATTGTATAACATAATGTCCTAGGGTTGTCATCTGATGAAGATCATCAAAGGTTAGTGCTGCATTTAGCTGTGGTTTGGGTTTATGTGACATTATATGCTAGCTTGAAAAATGGGTGTCTGATTATTTCTGGCTGGGTACTCTGCTGACATAATCTAATGTTTTGCTTTCGTTGTAAAGCCTTTTTGAAATCGGACAGTGTGGTTAGATTAACGAGAGTCTTGTCTTTAAAATGGTGTAAAATAGTCATATGTTTGAAAAATTGAAGTTTTTGCATTTCTGAGGTTTTTGAATAACGCGCCACGGGATTACACTGGCTGTTAACGTAGGTGGGACGATTTGGTGCCACCTACCCTAGAGAGGTTAAACAATACCCGCAAAACACCAGTCTCAACAGTGAAGAGGCGACTCCGGGATGCTGGCCTTCTTGGCATAGTTTCTCTGTCCAGTGACTGTGTTCTTTTGCCCATCTTTATCTTTTCTTTTTATTGGCCACTCTGAGGTATGGCTTTTTCTTTGCAACTGCCTAGAAGGCCGGCATCCTGGAGTTGCCTATTCACTGTTGATGTTAAGACTGGTGTTTTCCGGGTACTGTTTAATGAAGCTGCCAGTTGAGGACTTGTGAGGTGTCTGTTTCTCAAAAAAGACAATCTAATGTACTTGTCCTCTTGCTCACTTGTGCACCGGGGCCTCCCTCTCCTCTTTCTATTCTGGTTAGATACAGTTTGCGCTGTTCTGTGAAGGGCGTAGTACACAGCGTAGTACAAGATCTTCAGTTTCTTGGCAATTTCTCGCATGGAATAGCTTTCATTTCTCAGAACAATAATTTTCTGACACGTTTCAGAAGAAAGGTCTTTGTTTCTGACCATTTTGAGCTTGTAATCGAACCCACAAATGCTGATGCTCCAGATGTTCAACTAGTCTAAAGAAGGACAGTTTTATTGGTTCTTTAATCAGAACAACAGTTTTCAGCTGTACTAACACAATTGCAAAAGGGTTTTATAATGATCAATTAGCCTTTTAAAATTATAAACTTCGATTAGCTAACACAATGTGCCATTGGAACACAGGAGTGATGGTTCCTGATAATGAGCATCTGTATGCCTAGCTACAATAGTCATTTACAACATTAACAATGTCTACACTGTATTTCAGATCAATTTGATGTTATTTTAATTGACAAAAAAGTGCTTTTCTTTCAAAAACAAGGACATTTCTAAGTGACCCCAAACTTTTGAATGGTAGTGTAAATACATGTTTACCTGACCAAATGGTCAGTAATGTTTTATAATTTAGTCTCAGAGAGGATAATAGTAGCTCATACAGCAATACATTATCACTCCAAAAAGCAAAACACTATGGAACTCCTTTAATCTCTCTCTCCTAAGTCATTGATCGAAAATGCTTGCAGTTTAACAAAGCCAAAGGGCAAATTATGCTGGTTCAGTCTATGACACGCTTATTTTCTGTCTCTTCTATTCTATTGGTCTCTCACAGGCATAAGCTTTACCTCACTGTGTGCTACATGCAGAAGCCCAATCAGGTGTAAAATTAACATTCATTTTCAATTGACTGTTTTATTGATTTCAGGAGGATAGCCTGAATTGATGGCGCCTAAAGACGGCAACACTGTTATGAAAGCCGTGCCCACTGTTTTTACAAAGAAAAAAGAAAGACAAGACTGTGGGGAAATGAGTATGATGTGTTTGTTTTGTTTAGTTTTTCGTCCAATGTTACCAATTTGACAGACACGGTCCCTGTGTGTTCCTATTTGGTCTTTGCAGAATCATATTTGAGTACCAGCATGGTGTCTGGTGGAGCAGTATCTGTGTCATTGTATATGCCTGCAGCCTGGGGTAAAAATAGTCCCAGTTAGACTACAGTCAACTGTACACTGTCAAAGCCTGATTTGACTGTGTGAAATGTAATATCTGAGGTTCATAGAAAGTTCATGTAGTTCTGCATTAGTATTACCTGCTGCTTCTCCCAATGAATGATTCATAAGGGGCTGAATTGAACACACACTGCGGCTATGATTTTTCAGTCTTTAAAAGCCAAAATGTGCTTATGTCCATAGCTGTGGACTGTTAGGGTCTTCATAGGGGGTCAAACATGGTCTACCTTGTATTGCTAACTTCTGTACTATTCTTTTGCATTACAAGGTTGATTTACCATGGTCTTCGAGGACTAGGAAGCCATCACACAGAACACTGCAGACTGACCTTAAGGAACACCACAGACAGTGGCTAAGCATAGGGTCTGACTGACCACTTCAGTTTTGTCATGGCACATCAGTTCTTTCACAAGATATAGTAAAGGTTGACTCGTGTCCAGCTTAACCTGCATCTGAGAGATTGGACTCAAAAGGCAATTAACTTCTTTGGGATAGGGGGCAGTATTTGCACGGCCGGATAAAAAACGTAACCGATTTAATCTGGTTACTACTCCGGCCCAGAAACTAGAATATGCATATAATTATTAGATTTGGATAGAAAACACTCTAAAGTTTCTAAAACTGTTTGAATGGTGTCTGTGAGTATAACAGAACTCATATGGCAGGCCAAAACCTGAGAAGATGCCATACAGGAAGTGCCCTGTCTGACAATTTGTTGTCCTTCTGTTGCATCTCTATCAACATTAAAGCATCTGTGCTGTAACGTGACACTTTCTA
The DNA here is from genome assembly GCF_965601325.2 of Salmo salar. Taxonomy (NCBI): domain Eukaryota; kingdom Metazoa; phylum Chordata; class Actinopteri; order Salmoniformes; family Salmonidae; genus Salmo; species Salmo salar. The sequence goes on along the minus strand of NC_138310.1, from coordinate 10,970,339 downwards.
AGGCTTCCATTGGCTCTCTAAAGCCGCCAGAAAGTGGAATGGGGTGTCTGCTGTCTCTGGGCAAAATACAACAGCTCTGTTTGTGAGTGGTCAGCCTGGGGACAGTGAGACTGAGATGCACGTTCACGAGACTTCTCCATGTTTTTCTTTCTCTCTCTGAATGAATACAACGTTGCCCGGTTGGAATATTATCGCTATTTTACAAGAACAAATTTGATTTTAAACAGCGTTTGACATGCTTCAAAGTACGGTAATGGAATGTTTAGACATTTTTCGTCACGAAATGCGCTCGCGCGTCACCGTTTGGATAGTTACCTGAACGCATGAACAAAACGGTGGTATTTGGATATAACTATGGATTATTTGGAACCAAAACAACATTTGTTGTTGAAGTAGAAGTCCTGGGAGTGCATTCTGACGAAGAACAGCAAAGGTAATCCAATTTTTCTAATAGTAATTCTGAGTTTAGTGAGCACAAAACTTTGTGGGTGTCAAAATAGCTAGCCTGTGATGGCCGAGCTATCTACTCAGAATATTGCAAAATGTGCTTTCGCCGAAAAGCTAATAAAATCTGACACCGCGATTGCATAACGGAGTTCTGTATCTATAATTCGTAAAATAATTGTTATGTATTTTGTGAACATTTATCGTGAGTAATTTAGTAAATTCACCGGAAGTTTGCGGTGGGTATGCTAGTTCTGAACATCACATGCTAACGTAAAAAGCTGTTTTTTGATATAAATATGAACTTGATTGAACAAAACATGCATGTATTGTATAACATAATGTCCTAGGAGTGTCATCTGATGAAGATCATCAAAGGTTAGTGCTGCATTTAGCTGTGGTTTTGGTTTTTGTGACATATATGCTTGCTTTGAAAATGGCTGTGTGATTATTTTTGGCAGGGTACTCTCCTGACATAATCTAATGTTTTGCTTTCGCTGTAAAGCCTTTTTGAAATTGGACAATGTGGATAGATTAATGAGAGTCTTGTCTTTAAAATGGTGTAAAATAGTCATATGTTTGAGAAATTGAAGTTATAGCATTTGAGGTATTTGTATTTTGCGCCACGCGATTCCACTGGCTGTTGACTAGGGTGGGACGCCTAGCCCATAGAAGTTAACCCCTTAAATCAAACCAAATTAACCTCTCTGGGCTAGGCGGGACGAATTCGTCCCACCTACGCAACAGCCAGTGAAATCCAGTGGCGCGATTTTCAAATACCTTAAAAATCCTATTACTTCAATTTCTCAAACATATGACTATTTTACAGCTATTTAAAGACAAGACTCTCATTAACCTGTTATGGCTAGGGGGCAGTATTTTCACGGCTGGATAAAAAACGTACCCTACTGAGGTACAAAGGTTAGTGCTGCATTTAGCTGTGTTTTTGGTTTTTGTGACATATATGCTTGCTTTGAAAATGGCTGTGTGATTATTTTTGGCAGGGTACTCTCCTGATATAATCTAATGTTTTGCTTTCGCTGTAAAGCCTTTTTGAAATCGGACAATGTGGTTAGATTAACGAGAGTCTTGTCTTTAAAATGGTGTAAAATAGTTGATTGTTTGAGAAAATTGAATTGTGGTATTTTAGTTGGTTTTGTATTTCGCGCCGTGTAATGCCATTGGTTGTTGGCTAGGGGTTCCGCAGGCGGAAGGGGGTTCCGCTAGCGAAACGTCTGTCCTTAACAGGTTAAAGTAATTGAAATCAACGCATAAAATCAGACACTTCATACTTTCAAACCTTTCACTCTGGGTTATACATATAGTATATGTATAGCTCTTACCTTTCAAACCATTGCAGTAAAATGTTTTGACTTAAGACATTTCCTTCATACAGTTGCAATTATGCTTCATTACACAATTTCATTAATGGATTCTGACAATGATATTTCAGCTGGAGCGCTCTGTACCTCAGACTCCTTATTTACTTTCTAAAATTCCCAAAATGTTGTGTACCAGGTAAACATTGGTATTGTCAGGACATTTCTATTAATTAAGATGTGTGTGCAACCAAAACTCGGACAATAGATACTTCCTGAAAATTGTATTTTTGTGCCCTTTAATGTGCATCCTTTCTAACCAGTGAAAAAGACAACACACAATGAATCAAACACAGTATTAACAACACTAACATATTCATAACAGGTGGGTTGTGTGTGGGTGCTGGCGTGTGTGGTAATCTACAAACAATACCCCATATTGACAAAAGAAAAACAGTGTTTTAGTAATTGTTGCTAATTTATAAAAAAGATATGAAATATCACATTTACATAAGTATTCAGACCCTTTACTCAGTACTTTGTTGAAGCACCTTTGGCAGCGATTACACCATCAAGTCTTCTTGGCTTTGACGCTACAATCTTGGCACACCTGTATTTGGGGAGTTTCTCCCATTCTTCTCTGCAGATCCTCTCAAGCTTTGTCAGGTTGGATTGGGAGCATTGCTGCACAGCTATTTTCAGGTCTCTCCAGAGATGTTCGATCAGGTTCAAGTCCGTGCTCTGGCTGGGCCACTCAAGGACATTCAGAGATTTGTCCTGAAGCCACTCCTGCGTTGTCTTGGCTCTGTGCTTAGGGTCATTGTCCTGATGGAAGGTGAACCTTCACCCCAGTCTAAGGTCATGAGCACTCTGGAGTAGGTTTTCATCAAGGATCTCTCTAAATTTTGCTCCATTCATCTTTCCCTCGAGCCTGACTAGTCTCCCAGTCCCTGCTGCTGAAAACATCCCCACAGCATGATGCTGCCACCATGCTTCACCATAGGGATGGTGCTAGGTTTCCTCCAGACATAACGCTTGGCATTCAGGCCAAAAAGTTCAATCTTGGATTCATCAGACCGGAGAATATTTTCTCATGGTCTGAGTGTATTTAGGTGACTTTTGGCAAACTCCAAGCTGGCTGTCATGTGCCTTTTACTGAGGAATAGCTTCAGTCTGGCCACTCTACCATAACGGCCTGAGTGGAGTGCTGCAGAGATGGTTGTCCTTCGGGAAGGTTCTCCCATCTCCACAGAGGAACTATAGATCTCTGTAAGAGTGACCATCGGGTTATTGGTCACCTCCCTGACCAAGGCCCTTTTCCCCGATTGCTCAGTTTGTCCGGACGGCCAGCTCTAGGAAGAGTCTTGATGGTTCCAAACTTCTTCCACTCAGGACTAATGGAGGCCACTGTGTTCTTGGGGACCTTCTATGCTGCAGACATTTTTTGGTACCCTTCCCCAGATCTGTGACTCGACACAATCCTGTCTCGGAGTTTTAAGGACAATTCCTTCGACCTCTTGGCTTGGATTTTGCTCTGATATGCACTGTCATCTGTGGGACATTATATAGACAGGTGTGTGCCATTCCAAATTATGTCCAATCAATTGAATTTACCACAGGTGGACTCCAATCAAGTTGTAGAAACATCTCAAGGATGATCAGTGGAAACAGGATGCACCTGAGCTCAATTTCGAGTCTCATAGCAAAGGGTCGAATAGTAATGTATTAATAAATATGCAAAAACTTCTACAAACCTGTCTTTGCTTTGTCATTATGGGGTATTGTGTAGATTGCTGAGTTTTTTTAATCCATTTTAGAATAAGGCTGTAAAGTAACAAAATGTATAAAAAGTCACGATGTCTGAATTCTTTCCGAAGGCACTGTACACTTACCATTCTGATAGATGTTGGAGTGAATGTTGAATTTTATGAATTTGTCAAACTCCATTTCTGCTCTCCATCCGTTAACACGGAATAACGTTCATGCCGATTGTCGAACAGTCAACAAGAAAATACAGCGGTATGTGACTTGTGCCAATAAACGTGTAATATTGCTCCCCGCCCCCCACTAATCCAAGCATACAGCCTAACTGATGCTGTTTTTGGTCACTCTACAACTATTTCATCTGGGAAATAGGATGACATTGCAATCCCTTTAATGAGAGCGAGAGAGTGGGAGACGTTCTGCTTGTCATAAAACTAACATAGAGCCCATAATTATCCCCTTATCATATGGAAATAAGGCTGTTAGCAAAATGAATGTTCTCACTGCCATTATGAAATACTGTAATGTGTGACATATTTTGGGTGGCAATCTATCATAAAGTAATCAGTTCTAAATGCAGTCTATATGATGGGGGCAATTCATTTTCCACCTTGATTACTCTACAGACACAATTTGAATATGAAAATTGGAATTAGCTCTCCCGAAGATCCAGCTGTTGCTATTATAGATAGCTTTAATACCTGACATAACTATTATTATTAAAACCAATTTGAGGTGGCATATGTAGGTAAGGGATACGCTGAGCTTTGATTGCAAACACATACACTCATACTGTATGTACAGTTGAAGTTGGACATTTACATACACTTAGGTTGGAGTCATTAAAACCAGTTTTTCAACCACTCCGCAAATTCTTGTTAACAAACTATAGTTTTGGCAAGTCGTTTAGGGCACCTACTTTGTGTATGACACAAGTCATTTTTCCAAAGGTTGTTTACAGACAGATTATTTCATTTACAATTCACTGTATCACAATTCCAGTGGGTCAGAAGTTTACATACACTAAGTTGACTGTGCCTTTATACAGCTTGGAAAATTCCAGAAAATGATCTCATTGGTTTAGAAGCTTCTGATAGGCTAATTTACATCATTTTAGTCAATTGGAGGTGTAGCTGTGGACGTATTTCAAGGCCTACCTTCAAACTCAGTGCCTCTATGCTTGACATCATGGCAAAATCAAAAGAAATCAGCCAAGACCTCAGACCAAAAAATGTAGACCTCCACAAGTCTGGTTCATCCTTGGGAGCAATTAACCTCTTACATCTAGATGTGCCGCTAGCGGAACGCCTCGCCAATATCCAATGATAGAGCGTGGCGCGAATTACAAACTCCTCAAAAATCCCAAAACTTCAATTTTTCAAACATATGACTATTTTACACCATTATAAAGACAAAACTCTCCTTTATCTAACCACATTGTCCGATTTCAAAAAGGCTTTACAATGAAAGCAAAACATTAGATTATGTCAGAAGAGTACCCAGCCAGAAATAATCCGACACCCATTTTTCAAGCTAGAATATAATGTCACAAAAACCAAAACCACAGCTAAATGCAGCACTAACCTTTGATGATCTTCATCAGATGACACTCCTAGGACATTATGTTATACAATACATGCATGTTTTGTTCAATCAAGTTCATATTTATATCAAAAACCAGCTTTTTACATTAGCATGTGACGTTCAGAACTAGCATACCCACCGAAAACTTCCGGTGAATTTACTAAATTACTCACGATAAACGTTCACAAAAAACATAACAATTATTTTAAGAATTATAGATACAGAACTCCTTTATGCAATCGCGGTGTCCGATTTTAAAATAGCTTTTCGGTGAAAGCACATTTTGCAATATTCTGAGTAGATAGCCCGGCCATCATGGCTAGCTATTTTGACACCCACCAAGTTTGGCACTCACCAAACTCAGATTTACTATAAGAAAAATTTGATTAACTTTGCTGTTCTTCGTCAGAATGCACTCCCAGGACTTCTACTTCAACACCCAATGTTGTTTTGGTTCCAAGTAATCCATAGTTATATCCAAATAGCTGCGTTTTGTTCTTGCGTTCAAGACACTATCCGAAGGGTGACGCGCCGGCGCATATCGTGACAAAAAAATTCAAAATATTCCATTACTGTACTTCGAAGCATGTCAAACGCTGTTTAAAATCAATTTTTATGCGATTTTTCTTGTAAAATAGCGATAATATTCCGACCGGGAGACCTTGTTATCGTTCAAATACTAAAAATAGAAAATAGAGTCTTCACATGCACGCGCACACCCGTGTCATTGTTCTCAGAACGACCACTTTCCAAAAGCCCTACTGTTTTTCGCAAGAGTCCCACCTAGCCCATAGAGGTTAACAAAATACTTCACTATGCAAATAACCATTTCGGGTGCGTTCATAAGTTCAGTCTGGCCATCTACTCCGATTTCAGAGCACACCTCACTCTGGCACACTTAGACGAGCTAAGTGTGCCAGAGCGCAGAATAACTGATGAATTTATGAACACTCAACACCCATTGAATATGGCCGGTGTCAGTAAACATCTGCAAAAAAACATAATGAAATTGTTGCCAGCAACACAGTTAAAGTCACCAACATGGCAGCTTAACCAGCTCTGCTAGTGCAAGTAAAATGGTCAGAGTGAGGTGTTCTCTCATTTGTTTCTGGAAGTAGCGAACATGTTAGACAGAGTTAGCCAGTTAGCTTGGGTGCTTGATTGCCGTTGTGAGGTCAGAACGCTCGGATCAACCGTACTCATCTGCCAGATTGTCCAGTGTGCACTATGAACGGACAATCTGGCAGCACAGTTACAGTCACCAACGCTCTGAACAACTTAAAAACAGCCTGCTAGGGCGAGGAATGATCAGTGAGCTGTTCTCTCATTTGTGTCTGGAAGTAGCTGAGAAGTTAGCCAGTTAGCTTGGGTGCTTGACTGCTGTTGTTAATACAGAACGCTTGGATAAACCCTTAAAAAGAGGGTTGGGCTAAAGCTTAAGAGGGTGTGAACGATGCTGAATGGGTGTAGACAAAGAAGAGCTCTCTACTTGGTACCAAAACATTCAAAGGACATTTTCTCAAAAGTGAGGTTACAAGAAGTACTTTCCCATTGTTCCTCAAATGCAGTGTATGGTATACCATTTTGTAGCTCTGTGTCTCTGCTTTCATCCAACGCAAATTTTACTACATAAGACTGATTCAAGGCGGTCGGTCACATTTGTGGAATTTCTTTCCTTCTTAACCCAATTGAGATGGTTTGGGATGAGTTGGACCGCAGAGTGAAGGAAAACAGCCAACAAGTGCTCAGCATATGTGGGAACTCCTTCAAGACTTTTTGAAAAACATTCTAGGTGAAGCTGGTTGAGAGAATGCAAAGTGTGCAAAGCTGTCATCAAGGCAAAGGGTGGCTACTTTGAAGAATATAAAATCTAAAACAACACTTTTTGTTTACTACATGATTCCTTAGTATTAATGTCTTCACTGTTATTCTACAATGTAGAAAATAGTAAAAATAAAGAAAAACCCTTGAATGAGTAGGTGTGTCCAAACTTTTGACTGGTACTGTATATACTGTATATGGTGTGGGGGTGCTTTGCTGGTGACACTGTCTGTGATTTATTTAGAATTCAAGGCACACTAAACAAGCATGGCTGCTACAGCATTCTGCAGCGATACGGCATCCCATCTGGTTTGCGCTAAGTGGAACTATCTTTTTTTCCCAACAGGACAATGACAGGAGATATTTGACTAAGAATGAGAGTGACGGAGAGCTGCATCAGATGACTTGGCCTCCACAATCACCCGGCCTCAAACCAATTGAGATGGTTTGGGATAAGTTGGGCCGCAGAGGATTTGGTATTTTATTAGGATTCCCATTAGCTGTTGCAAAAGCAGCAGGTACTCTTCCTGGGGTCCACTCAAAACATGAAGCATGACATATAGTGGTTGCTCAACTAAAACTTTTGAGATTATCCTGCGGGATATAGAGGTAATTTGTGGTTTAGTACGGTACCCTGCGTCACTGCTTCATCACTCCAGACCAGCGCAAGGTGGAGTTAGAGCACTGATTATGCTTTTGGGCCTGAAGTTGCTAATGTGTCTCTGACAATGAATGGGCGAAATAAACCAAATAGAAACTGATAATTGTGCACGACTTCAAAATTGAATTTCAATTAACTGAATCATGAGGATGAAGAAGGTGATTGAATTTAGAACAATAGTGTAAGAATTGCTATTCCTCTGTCCTGCACGTGCACACCCGGAAAACTACACATATGTTTTGGTTACTACTCGTCAGTATTACTTACTACAACTGTTGTTACACCAAGGTTTTTATTCTAAGAGAAATAAAAACTGAGATTAGGAGCACTCCCTTTAAGAGTATGCTCCTAATCTCAGCTCGTTACCTGTATAAAAGACACCTGGGAGCCAGAAATCTTTCTGATTGAGAGGGGGTCAAATTCTTCTTTCCCTGATTAAAATGGAAAACAATTTATAACATTTTTGACATGTGTTTTTCTGGATTTTTTGTAGTTATTCTGTCTCTCACTGTTCAAATAAACCTACCATTAAAATGATAGACTGATCATTTTATTGTCAGTGGGCAAACATACAAAATCAGCAGTGGATCAAATACTTTTTTCTCTTACTGTATATAATTTCGTTTTTTTTTATCAATTTGTTGAAGTAAACTTTAACTTTAAACTTTTACAAATCAAGAAGAAAGCAAACAAAAAGTAATATTGAGTCATAAATAAGGGCTAAATATTTTCAGATGCATCATTGCTGCACAGTTATTTTCCATCTCATCCAATAGTCAAAACCACACTGTTTCTAGAGACACAGTATGTTCCATTCATAGCACAAGTATGTATGTGACTATTTCTTGTGGCATTTGGTGCCAAAGGTGAGCTTGTATACCCGCTGAAGCCCGCTGTGTCTGAGTAGGCGAGTTTGGCCTGCAGTGCCAGGTGACACAATCCCTGGCAGCAAGCATATCTCAGGGAGAGAGGCCTAATGACTCATATCCAGCACACTCTGTGGAGACTAAGCATATATTGTCCTTGTTTTTCCATTGAGAAGTGCCTCTCCATCAAATTCTGGAGTCTGTCTCCCAGTGCCAAGCATATGAAAATGAGAAATAGAGACCTTTGTGTCTGCCCTGAATTAAATATGGGTTATTGTGATTTTTGGCACTTATGGATATCTTGTTTTGCTGTGCTAGCACATGCCAGGAATCAACACATTTACAGTTGGGTTGGTGAGAAGAGAGGCACACGAGTTGTGCTTAGAGCTAGCCTGTAGAGTGCCTATGTTACAATCTCCATTTTCTCACATGCACAAACACTCAACCGCAATGAATTGGAGCCTGATGAATGCGGCAGCTGTGTGAAAGCCGTGGGTGAGAGGAAGCAGGGCTTTGTTAATAATGACACGGCTCAACACCCACACTGGAGGAGGTATAATACTTTTCATCTTCTTCACTTTCAACCTACTCTACAATGGACCACATGCAAGCACTAAAGCACATACATAAGCACACTTGGGCGGAACCACAGGTTTGAATATAGGTACGAGCACACATAACCCCCCCCCCCATACACGCACGCACGCACACACACACACACACACACACACACACGCACACACACACACACACACACACACACACACACACACACACACACACACACACACACACACACACACACACACACAACCTCTTGAAAGGCTGGTCCCATATGCTGGATCAACATCCAGCGAAAAATCAGAGCGCCATATTCATAACCTAACCATAACCAAATCTAATATTTTTTCTTCTTCTCAAACATAGGACTATTTTACACCGTTTTATAGATACACTTCTCCTGAATCGAACCACGTTGTCCGATTTCAAAAAGGCTTTACAGCGAAAGCAAAACATTACATTATGTTAGGAGAGTACATCATCAAAATAGCCACACCGCCATTTTCCGACCAACCACATGCATCACAAATAACCAAAAAACAGCTAAATGAAGCACTAACTTTTGACAATCTTCATCAGATGACACTCCCAGGACATCATGTTACACAATACATGCATTCTTTTGTTCGATAAAGTTCATATTTATATATAAAAACAGCATGTTACATCGGCGCGTGACGTTCAGAAAATATTTTCCCTCAAATGCATCCGGTGAATCAGCTCTACAATTTACTAAATTACTATTCACATTTTTTTTTACAATTTAATATAGTCATTCAAAGAATTATATATTAACATCTCGTGAATGCAACCGCATTGCCAGATTTAAAAATAACTTTACTGGGAAATCACACTTTGCAATAAAAGGGGATGCTATGCTCAGAAAAATAGGCTAGGCGATACAGGTTAGCGCCATCTTGGAACCATCTAAAATCAAATATACTATTGTATACTATTGTAAATATTCCCTTACCTTTGATTACCTTCATCAGAAGGCACTTCCAGGCATCCCAGGTCCATAACAAATGTAGTTTTGTTCGAAAAAGTTAATAATTTATGTCCCAATATCATCTTCTTGTTAGCGCGTTCCGAAGGCTACTCAAAATGTACTGTAGCGCGCGGGACTTGTCATCACGAATGTGCAAAAAAAATATGTTTAAGTTCGTTCAAACATGTCAAACGTTGTATAACATAAATCTTTAGGGCCTTTTTCAACTAGAGCTTCAATAATATTCAAGGGGGACGATTGCATTGTCTTACTAAACGTTTCGAAAGGGGAGGGTAGCCATGGGCGCCCGCGTCATAGTCGTAATGGCCCTCCCCCTGTGACCAACTTCCAAAGCCTCTCTTTCGGTCAGTTTGTACCATAGAAGAATCAAACCACTTTGTAAAGACTGTTGATATCTAGTGGAAGCCTTAGGAAGTGCTCAATGAATCCTAACTCACAGTGTGTTTTATAGGCAAAGTGCTGAAGGTGAGTCCACAAATCAGATTTCCACTTCCTGTTAGGATCTGTCTCGGGGTTTTGACTGCCATATGAGTTCTGTTATACTCACAGACACCATTCAAACAGTTTTAGAAACGAATTATATGCATATCCTAGCTTCTGAGTTTGAGTAGGAGGCCGTTTAAAATGGGCACGTATTTTTTTCAAAATTCGCTGTAGCGCCCCCTATCCTTAAGGAGCTATAAGAGGATAAGGAAGGCAGCTAGAGAATAGTCTGTTTCACAGCCTGGTGGATATCAGATAAGTCCTCCATTATGTCAGAGGTAATGGGACCACCTCATCGAAGACTCGGAGGAGCCACAGTTATGAATGTAGTCCTTCTGCGACATTGGCCCCCACAATATTCCTACTTCACTCAATGCTAACCATTCTACTTGCTCTTCTTCTTTTTACGATTTTTTACGATTTAAGTGGCCTGGATGTATTTAAGTGGCCTACTACAGAAGAATTATAGATATTTCGAAGTGTGTCAAAAGTTACACACAGATGTCTAATTAACCTGTTAGGGCTAGGGGGCAGTATTTACACGGCCGGATAAAAAACGTACCCGATTTAATCTGGTTATTACTACTGCCCAGAAACTAGAATATGCATATAATTATTGGCTTTGGATAGAAAACACCCTAAAGTTTCTAAAACTGTTTGAATGGTGTCTGTGAGTATAACAGAACTCATATGGCAGGCAAAAACCCGAGAAGATTCTGTACAGGAAGTACCCTCTCTGACCATTCCTTGGGCTTCTTGGCTCTGTTTATTGAAAATGTAGGATCTTTGCTGTAACGTGACACTTCCTACGGCTCCCATAGGCTCTCAGAACCCGGGAAAAAGCTGAATGATGTAATTCCAGCCGCTGGCTGAAAAACTTTAGCGCCTTTGGTTAAGTGGTCTATCAGAGGACAATGAGCTGAGGTGCGTGCACGGGGCTACACCATGTTTTTAGTTTCTCTCTCTTTGTACTAAAACACAGATTCCCGGTCGGAATATTATCACTTTTTTACGAGAAAAATGGCATGAAAATTGATTTTAAACAGCGGTTGACATGCTTCGAAGTACGGTAATGGAATATTTAGAATTTTAATGTCACGAAACGCGTCGGGCGCGTAACCCGTATTTACCCTTTCGGATAGTGTCTTGAACGCACGAACAAAACGCCGCTATTTGGATATAACTATGGATTATTTGGGACCAAACCAACATTTGTTATTGAAGTAGAAGTCCTGGGAGTGCATTCTGACGAAGAACAGCAAAGGTAATAACATTTTTCTTATAGTAAATCTGACTTTGGTGAGGGCTGAACTTGGTGGGTGTGTAAATAGCTAGCCCTGTGATGCCGGGCTATCTACTGAGAATATTGCAAAATGTGCTTTCACCGAAAAGCTATTTTAAAATCGGACATATCGAGTGCATAGAGGAGTTCAGCTTTTTCCCGGGTTCTGAGAGCCTATGGGAGCCGTAGGAAGTGTCACGTTACAGCGAAGATCCTACATTTTCAATAAACAGAGCCAAGAAGCCCAAGGAATGGTCAGAGAGGGTACTTCCTGTACAGAATCTTCTCAGGTTTTGGCCTGCCATATGAGTTCTGTTATACTCACAGACACCATTCAAACAGTTTTAGAAACTTTAGAGTGTTTTCTATCCAAATCTACTAATTAAATGCATATTCTCGTTTCTGGGCAAGAGTAGTAACCAGTTTAAATCGGGTACGTTTTTTATCCGGCCGTGCAAATACTGCCCCCTAGCCCCAACAGGTTAATTACATTTACATGATTAGTTTAATCACGTAATAATAATTACAGAGAATTGATTTGATAATATAACAGTCTTCACTTTAACCTCTATGGGCTGATGTCTTGGATGATTTCTTTTGATTTCCCATGATGTCAAGCAACGAGGCACTGAGTTTGAAGGTAGACCTTGAAATCCATCCATAGGTATACCTCCAATTGACTCAAGTGATGACAATTAGCCTATCAGAAGCTTCTAAAGCCGTGACATTATATCTGGAATTTTCCAAGCTGTTTAAAGGCATTGTCAACTTAGTGTATGTAAACTTCTGACCCACTGGAATTGTGATACAGTGAATTATAAGTGAAATAATCTGTAACAATTGTTGGAAAAATTACTTGTGTCATGCACAAAGTAGATGTCCTAACCGATTGCAAAAACTATAGTTTGTTAACCTGTCTGGGAACGTGGGACGCAAGCGTCCCACCCCTGGTACACCCTATCAACAGCAGGTGAAATATCAACGGCGCCAAATTTGAAAACAATTAAATGTCATAATTAAAATTTCTCAAACATACAACTATCTTACACCCTTTGAAAGATAAACATCTCCTTAATCTAACCACGTTGTCAGATTTCAAAAAGGCTTTACGGCGAAAGCATAACGTTAGATTATGTTAGGACAGTACATTGAAAATAGCTGTGTGTAATGTTTTGTCAATGCAAAGGCAGGCGTCACCAAAAGCAGAAAACCAGCTAAAATTATGCACTAACCTTTGACAATCTTCATCAGATGACACTCCTAGGACATTATGTTAGACAATACATGCATTTTTTTGTTCTATCAAGTTCATATTTATATCCAAAAACAGCGTTTTACTATGGCGTTGATGTTGAGGAAATATTTTCCCTCCAATACCGCCAGTCAATCAGCACAACAAATTAAATAATTACTATTCGAAAACATTGGTAAAATATTATATTGTCATTCAAAGAATTATAGATTAACATCTCATGAACGAAACCGCATTGCCAGATTTAAAAATAACTTTACTGGGAAATCACACTTTGCAATAATCTGAGCACTGCGCCCAGAAAAATAGGCTTTGCGATACAGACTAGGCGCCATCTTGGAGTCATCTAAAATCAGAAATATTATGTAAATAATCCCTTACCTTTGATTATCTTCATCAGAAGGCACTTCCAGGAATCCCAGGTCCATAACAAATGTAGTTTTGTTCGAAAAAGCTCATAATCTATGTCCTAAAAGCTCCGTATTGTTAGCGCGTCCTGTAGGCTACTCAAAAACATGAACAACGCCCGCCGGACTTGTCTTCATCAAAGAGGGAAAAAAATATATTTACGTTCGTTCAAACATGTCAAACGTTGTATAGCATAAATCATTAGGGCCTTTTTCAATCAGAACTTCAATAATATTCAAGGTGGACGATTGCATTCTCTTTTAAAAACGTATTGGAACGAGAGTACCCAAACATGCACTCGCGCGCCAGAGCAGTCTCGGCCATACGCTTATGACCAACATTCCAAGTCTCTTGTTCGGTCAGTTTTCACAGTAGAAGACTCAAACCACTTTGTAAAGACTGGTGACATCTAGTGGATGGCGTAGGAAGTGCTCAATGATTAATACGTCCCTGTGTGTTTCAATGGCATAGGCTTAAAAGTAATTCAACACATCAGATACACACTTCCTGTTAGAAATTGTCTCAGGGTTTTGACTGCCATATTAGTTCTGTTATACTTATAGACACCATTCAAACAGTTTTAGAAATTTCAGAGTGTTTTCTATCCAAATATGTTAATAATATGCATATCCTAGCTTCTGAGTTGGTGTAGGAGGCAGTTAAAAATGGGCACATATTTTTTTCAAAATTCTCAATACTGCCCCCTATCCCCAACAGGTTTTAATGATACCAAAGACACGACATTAGCTACTTACATGGGGATTCACACTTGCTGCTGGGACTGTCAGTGGGTTGGGACCATATCAGGCTTCAGTATCAGAAGCTTGTCATACCTCATCTTTTTTTGTAGCAGGTTCTCAAAGCACTTGTCTGCAAAATGTGCTCTGCAAACGACACTCTTTGTGTTCAACTTGGGTGCATCCTGAACTTGGGAAACGAATGTAACCCACTTCTCCTCTAAGTATTTTTTAGGAAAGAAAAACAACTGTAAATTGCTTTTACAGCCTACGACACAATAACGACAAGCCATTATTTTGCTTACCTGTTGCTGAATCAGAAGATGTGGTGGCAACTGACAGGTAATGCAAGGTACACATTCAAATGAGGGCGAAGGATGAAGTATAAACAAAACATATCATTGGAGATGATTGTGGACTACGGGAATAGGAGGACCAAGCATGCCCTCATTCTCATTGACAGGGCTGTAGTGGAGCAGGTTGAGAGCTTCAAGTTCCTTGGTGTCCACATCACCAACAAACTAACATTGTCCAAGCACACCAAGTCAGGTGTGAAGAGGGCACGACAAATACTTTTCCCCCTCAGGAGACTGAAAAGATTTGGCATGGGTTCTCAGATCCTCAAAAATGTATACAGCTGCACCATCGAGAGCATCCTGACTGGGGGCCAATCTTCCCACCATCCAGGACCTCTATACTAGGCGGTGTCAGAGGAAGGCCATAAAAAATTGTCAAAGACTCCAGCCACCCTAGTCATAGACTGTTCTCTCTACTACTGCATGGCAAGTAGTACCGGAGCGCCAAGTCTAGGTCCAAAAGGCTTCTAAACAGCTTCTACCCTCCAAGCCATAAGACTCCTGAACATTAATCAAATGGCAACCCAGAATATTTGCATTGCCCACCCCTCCACCCCCCCCCCCCTTTTACGCCGCTGCTACTCTCTGTTATTATCTATGCAGTCACTTTAATAATGCTACCTACATGTACATATTACCTCAATTACCTCGACTAACTGGTGCCCCCACATATTGAGTCTGTACCGGTACCCTCTGTATATAGTCTCGCTATTGTTATTTTACTGCTGCTCTTTAATTACTTGTTCCTTTTATTTCTTATTCTTATTCATATTTTTTACACTGCATTGTTGGTTAGGTGCTTGTAAGGAAGCATTTCACTGTAAGGTATACACCTGTTGTATTCGGCGCATGTGACTAATAAAATTTGATTTGATTTAACACATTAATAATGAGTAGCTAGGCTCATGTCATCCCAGCTGAAACAAATTGATTCCGAGCGATTCAGCCTCAAGTCAGGTCATTGGATCTTCACGTACAACTCAATGGACAGAGCAATAATATAGATGTTTCAGACTTTGGTGATACTAATCTGTCTTAGTTAAGATTTTTAGCACATGAAGTTTTCAATGTAAAAACCCTTTAAAGGCTCCATATCAGGCTGAATCTACATGTAACATGTTCTACTCTGCATTAACAGAGCTTCAGCATTTTATGTGTGGACAGTTTGGCCATGTGTGTATGTAAACAAGACACAAGAAAGGAGAAAAGTCACCTGAAAGCCTAATGCCAGTTAGAATCTGTTCATTTTGAAGCCAATTAGCTCAAATCCAACCAACACTAGCTCTTGGGGGGATAACTTTTGGTGATGGGAGATATGAAACATCTGTTGCCATCAAACACGTTTACGAAGAAAACACACAAACAGACATTGGCAGGTCGAACCATGCTTGAATCTAGAATTTAAAGGTGTATATGTTTTCAGAAATAGAATAGACATGATTAGATTTAACAGTGGCACTACACTCAGATTTGCTTCATTAAACCTTAATTTGTGCGCAAATGTAAAGTCAATTACCTTTAATGTACAGTTCTTGCAAGGATTAACACTACAATGTCTTATTGATAATCAATGTATTCAAGCACGTATTAACAAATTGCATAATATGGATTGACACATCATACCTATTTGGATGAAAATCTGGAGAAAAGGATGTATAGTAATATCTGTAATTCTAGAGTTAAAGATTCACCAGTAGTGTAGACTGTTATATTAGCGACCATTTTTTAACTGTAAACTTGCAATTTCAAGAGATAGAGGTTTGAGTGTATTGTGAGACAAACATTTGCAATGGGATTCAGAAGACATGCCTCTTTTGACACCTAAATACAATATAGCAAGTTTACACACATGCACACATACATTTTTTAATCATACACACACAGACTTTTTATCACACATGCGCACTCATGCACGCACGCACACACACACACACACACGGATAGATGTTTACATCATAATGTGAGAGTCAGTGGTGAATCTGATTGGTCTTCAGTGTATATACTTCAGATCAATAACCAAGGCTGGCTTCCACTATTTCTCTGTTCATTCCTTGGCAGTGGAATGACCTTCAGTGTGTGCGCTCGGCATGATCTTACTGAGCTTCCTGTCAGAGTGACACAGACTCACAAAACCAACCCTTTGAACAGTTTACAGGTAAACTAAAATGCCTGATCTCCCTTAGAAATCAATCATATAACTGTTTCAGTTCTACAACCACTGTGTATTGTTGTCTCTAGATATTTCTTTGCAAGGTGCAAGGTTAAGTGTGCATTTTTATGCACTTAGCGCCAGGCTTCTGAAATGTAGGTGATGTATAATTGATTGCAACCAAATCAAGGAAGTGTTCGTGCTTGAGGCAAACATACTGAATGGTAGTAGTATTTACATCTTTTTTCTGCCCTTTAGAGAATTGGCCTGTGAAGATAAATGGATTTTCCCACATCTCATGTACTACTTGGCTAGTTGTTAAGGATATATGTATTGCTGTTCCCACAATTTTACAGTGTAATACAGCTGTTTCCACTGTATCTTACTCAATAAATAACAAAGGGTAAACACTACTACTGTGCTACCAAATAAACATTACAAAAATGAATTTGCATTTATTTTCAGAATATGGCACTAGGCTACATGGATTTAGTCAAAACCTTTTTGAAGAATGATAAATAATAATCTAAATGAATAAATACCCTGAAGTATAGCATGGTAAAATGCAGGTTCCTATTATAGCCGTCTGGAACACCATCACATTTAGTCACAGGAGAAAATGTTCCCGTCAGCTTTTTTCAAAGCACATGCCTTGCATTGTGCTCTCACCCTGTGAAATGACATACTTTAATCACCAAATCCATCTGTACCTACATGAATTACATTTCTAATCAAATAGGGAAAAAAATGGACGACCTCCTACTTCTTATTTCTTCCTACTGCTTCCAAAATTACTGCTTTTTAGATGTACTGCCGTAGAAATATAATTTTTTGGGGGGAAATTCTATTGGCTAATATAATGATTTGTGAAATTAGGCTGTATTTGAATGTAATGGATAGTGATCTCCAGGGCAGGTGAGGACTTGTATTGTGATACTTCATCACCCGGTGTAGTTACACTTAAATGTGGAGGACTTATCTTGGTGGAGGACATCAAAAATGCAAATGTACATAGGTTCCGAGCATGTGAAGGTCATTCATTCTTTGTGCATTATTTCACGTATTCTGACAACAGGTGTTCCTTATAATATCTGTGGCTTTTTGGAGACTCATTGCTTATACTCTGCAGTATGTACAGTATACCGTAGAAGCAACTTGGTTGAAACCTTCCAAAGCAAGAGTTAGATAGAGAAAATTGTACAAACAGAACGAGAACGTGAATTTAAAATGTTCCATGGTATGTGATATTTGGTTCCTCATTTCACTTTGTGAGGCATCTCACAGAGAGACGAGCTGTTCGCTTAGAGGAGACACAATCCCTGCACCTTGTTTGCCGGGCGTAGATTAAGAACAGCCAGGAAATTGGCATGTTTGTTAGGAACGAACGGCCTGGGAGATTATTGATCCCTCAATTGATTTTCAACCAGAGGGAGGAGGAAGAACAGGAAATAAATAATTCTACTTGTCTAGTCCAGACACCTAATATGTGTGAGATCTCCTGGGATGCAGCATGGTGGAGGTATATCTTTCCAATGTGTGAGGGGGACAAATAAAATAAGCCCAGCCGCCTGAGATAACATCTGGATTTGTCTCCTACATAATTGGATCATCTTATACATGGTCGCAACACAACTTTAGGCCATTTTGTGTATTACCACACGGAAGTAAAAGCACAGTTAAATGTGTCTTTCAACATGGCAAATTGCAATCTGAGTAAAATGCCTTAGAAACCTATGCCACTTTGGTCCTGAAACATAAAAAAATGTTTTTAAATGGATATTTTGCAACAAGCTTTGAAGATAGTTCAGGATTTTTGTACTTTTGTTTTAATTCATGATATTAAAACTAAACGGAAGATGTGGCTGAAAATACATTATAGATACCATATGACTCAGCTTCTTATTAACCCCAACTTCATACTTTTATATTCTTCAAAAGACTCAGGAGGAAATAAAGACTGCCATTAGGGAATCTATTTTATGTTTTACTTTTATAAAACCCAGTTATTCACTATTTCAAAACTTTTCCCATTGTAATTTTTTCCAATCTGCAATTAACATGTCACTTTTTAATTATTCAGAATAGTTTAGATTAGTATTTTAATTAGCTCCATTTATTGCTTTACGTCAACAAGGAAACCAGGAATATGTTATATTGTTATAACCATCCCACATCAAAATTAGTCTGGATTAAATGTGACTAACCACCTGGATTTGGTTTTATGTAGCCACATTTGAAATTGTGATTTTTTTTATTAATTTGATAAAAGTAGAGAATCAGAGCTACAAAATGGTATATCATACACAGATTTTTGAGGAAAAATGGGAAAGTAATTCTAGTTTGAAAGTTGATAAACCTGTAAATGATGATTTGTTTACCTCTGGATTACATGAAAATAGCCTAACCAGCTCTGCTGGCAACAATTTCATTACACTTTTTTGCCAATGTTTACTGACACCGGCCATATTCAACAGGTGTTGTACACATTAGATTAAAACTTCTTCAGGATTCGTGGGTCCCCTGCGGGACGGTTGAGCTAACATAGGCTAATACGATTAGCATGAGGTTGTAAGTACAAGAACATTTCCCAGGACATAGACATATCTGATATTAGCAGAAAGCCTTAAGACATGTAGCTACCTAGCTAGGTAAACAACATGTAAGATCACACACGTCATGTAATGTTAGCCAACGAGCCAGCCAGCTAATGTTAGCTA
Source organism: Salmo salar (assembly GCF_965601325.2). NCBI lineage: Eukaryota > Metazoa > Chordata > Actinopteri > Salmoniformes > Salmonidae > Salmo > Salmo salar. The sequence continues at coordinate 10,950,926 of NC_138310.1, read as the reverse complement.
GTTAAACAACAATGAACATAGTGCCAAATCATGTAATTACTACCCTGCATGAATATGCTGGGAGCTAACCAACCATGTTCAATATTAGCTAGCTAACATTAGGCTCTAACTAGCAAAGCAAATGTCTCTGGGATACAAATAATAATGTCATACACACAACATTAGCTAGGGATGGATCCCTAGCTAATGTTGTGTGTATGACATTATTATTTGTATCCCAGAGACATTTAGCTAACATTAGCTAGCTAGCTAACAGTACACTTTAACTTGAAATGAAACCACTTTCTGTTTAAATTAAAAACATCTAATATCTGAAAATGTAGCTAGCTAGACTATCTTACCTGTATACATCATCATGCATGATGGACGCGTCTCCCTGTCACGGATCTCATGCCACGGTTGCCCTTAGCTTGATGATGTAATCCTGAGACATGTGTTTTTTCCATCTCTTTAGCTATCATACTCTAATTCCACTGATTTCAAAACTCGATCCTCCAGAAAGTGGAGAGAAACACTTGATTCCAGTACGGAATCTTTTTTTTTTAAAGCAGCATTTGACAGATTTACCAACACAGACTGACCAGCTCAAATAGACAGAAGCCTTCTATATGGCAGACCAATCCAAACTCTTCTCTCGGCATGTCCAGCCCACTCATTATCTCAGCCAATCATGGCTAGTGGGAAGGTTACTGACTTTTTCTGTAGCTTAACCAACAAGGCTTATATTTTTAAATGTGTATTCATATTTACAGATGGTATACACATGTGTTATTAAAGCACATGGAAGTTCACATGTTCCAGAAGGCATTCTGCCCAAAAAACTCACTTTGATAAAAAATAAATAAAAACCTTTCAAATGAGTCTCCTTTGAAGTTGCGACATACACCTAGTTTCCTGAAATGGGTCACAAATGGTCGCGGAGAGCTAATCTCTCAACTCTGCGAACACGTCCATTGTGTGGAAGTCTTAACAACTGCAGTCTTAAAAGACATAGAAATAGTAAATTATACATTAATAGAATGTAATGGTGGCTTTGGGCTTTTATTAATTTAATGTTCTTTCCTCTGAACAGGGCCTGATTCATTTGCTTTCAAGAGAGCTTGCCCCATTCATGTCTTCTGCAATCAAACCCAGAATATCAACATCTTCAATCAACATCAAAGCTCAGCTGGAGAAGGTCATGACCTTTTACTCCAGTTTGATCAAGACATAGGAGTAGGATGTTCCTTACCTTTTTTTAAATTAAGGCAATTATGCTTGTGAATCATGCTGATTAGAAAAATTGTGTTCGCTCAATTTGTCTCATATGTTCATTCAACTAGAAATGATAGTGTTTTGTCATCTTACCTAAAAAAAAGGCTGTGGAACAAGTTACACACACAGTGCTTTTAACTCACACCCACCTTGGCACTAAGTGATACAGTGGCTAGTGTAAGAGCCAGGGGACTTTTTCTTTGAACGTTGAAACTCAGAATAAAGTAAAGCGTAGAGAGAGAAACTGCTTTTGCCTAATCTGAGAGCAGTGCCTGATGAGACCCTTAAAAATGGATTATTGACTGTTTAACTTTCTATATACCACAACAGTTCAGGCCCAATAAACTATTTTGTGTTCCGAAATCAACTTCAGAGAACTGAGTCGAAATGATGCACCTCAGGGCTCCCTGGAAATGCCAGCATAACTTAAAAATCAAAGTGTAAGCAGTTCTGAAGTGAGTTGTTAGTTTCTGACAACATATTGGTCCTCCCTTTTTGATTTGTTGTACAGTTCGACATTGACAATTAATCTCAATGATACAACTGAGATTACAACAGCGTGTTTAAAAGTTTTAATTAAATCTACAACATGAATTAAATCTACAACATGAAATAAAACCCTATCAGTTTAGACTGAGATCAGTGCAAACTCGACATAGGGACATAATACTCAAACTTTCCCACAAAGCTATTATTAACACAGATATTAATCCCAGGACGTCACAGACAAGGCAGGGCGATCAAAGATATGTTAACTTTAGCCTTAAAATACATTTTAAATTCAATAATTAAAGAACAAGATAACAATAGATCATTCAATTTATAAAGTCCCTGATATCCCTCCCTCTAAGTAAAACTTCACTCTTAGAGTTTTTTGATAGGCCTGCTTGTGAGACATAAAGAAGATTAAAACCCTTGGAGATGGCTCAGATGATGTGTGAATTCATTCCAATTTCATGCTATTTAAGCTTCCTTGTCAGGGTCTGTGAAGTCTGCATCATGCCCTAGCTGCTGCAGAAGAAAGTGTATGACATTTCAAAATCTGCTAAGCAGAATTAATGGTATCAAAATGTTGAAGGGAGACAATGAAACATGTAGAGGAGAGACAGAGAGTAGGTCTACTGTTGTACATCTACAGTGTGTACTATCCAATTATATCTAATTCTTACAATAATCCAGTTTGCAACAATGGACCAAGAGCATTTTCAAATCCTCTGTCCAGACCAATCACCTTTCCTTTTCAGCACTAACATCACACCTTCCCTCTTAACCATAACCTGATAGTAAAGATGAATATCACAAAGAGCACACAGATATTGTCCCATTCCTTGGCACTTACATTTTTTTAATAGAGTATGGATCAACAAGCTATGTGTGGTAAACTCATATTGCCATTTATCGTCTACAGTCTATCGGACCATTATTCCAGTCAATACACTGACTGCTCATGAAGGAAAGAATTGAAACACACCATTTGTGCAATATTGGCAGTTTTCTCAGGCTCTCTGGCTGTCACGACTTCCGCCGAAGTTGGTTCCTCTCCTTGTTTTGGCGGCGTTTGTCAGTCGGCGTCGCCGGTCTTCTAGCCATCATCGATCCACTTTTCATTTTCCATTTGTTTTGTCTTGTCTTCCCACACACCTGGTTTCAATTCCATCATTACATGTTGTGTATTTAACCCTCTATTCCCCCCCATGTCCTTGTCCGGAATTGTTTATTGTAAGTGCATGTGCACGTTTATCTGGTGTGCGACGGGTTTTGGAGCGACGGGTTTGTCTTGACTTCCGGTTTGGAGCGAGCAGTCGCACCACGCTTCGCTCCACAGGTAATATTCCACTTCGCTACATTACAACGGCTTGATTTGTTTGATCTGAGCAATTCTTCTTAGCTAGCTACATAGCCGTCTTTGTATCAAAGATAATTGTGTAGTTTAGAGTAACTGAGTAATTATCGAGGCTAGCTATCTTCGTCCTCCTAACGTAGTCAACACTGCTAGCTGCTAGCTAGCTAGTCATCACTGTTAGCTAGCCAACTTCTACCGACTAACAGCACCGCAGAAACTATTACATTACAACGCAACGACTTGATTAGTGTGGTGTTAGTGTTAGTTAGCCAGCTACATAGTTGTCTGTGCTGTCTCTGTATCTAAGATAATTGTGTAGCTTGAGTTTGAGTATTATCGAGGTGGGCTAGCCAGCCGCGACGCGGCGCCAGACTTACTCAACACACCTAGTTATCATTAACCCACTGCCAGATAGCCATCCGTTACCGACTAGCAGCGCTGTAGTTACTAACACTTCACAACGGAACGATTTGACTGGTGCAGTGTTACCTAGCGAGCTACCTAGTTGTCTTTGTCATAGCTTGATAATTGTTAATTGATAATTGTTAGCTAGCCAGCCATCGAGGTTAGCTAGCCAGCCATTTCCGTCCCCCGCGACGCCATTTTTCCTAACCTAGCCAACTATTACCGACGAGCAGCATTGTTGAAACTAAATACACTACAAGGAACGTCTTGATTAGTGTTATGTTAGCTAGCTAGCTACAAAGTTGCTTTGTATCATGACAAGGTGTAGTACTGAAACTACCGAGGTTACCTAGCCAGCTACACGTTTAAAGTCAACAACGCAGCCACTGCTAGCTAGCCTACTCCACCAGCCAGCAGTACTGTATCATTTTAGTCAATAACATTTTTGCAACGTAAGCTTAACTTCCTGAACATTCGAGACGTGTAGTCCACTTGTCACTCCAATCTCATTTGCATTAGCGTAGCCTCTTCTGTAGCTTGTCTACTATGTGTCCGCCTATCCCTGTTCTCTCTCCTCTGCACAGGCCATACAAACGCTCCACACCGCGTGGCCGCTGCCGCTCTAACCTGGTGGTCCCAGCGCGCACGACCCACGTGGAGTTCCAGGTCTCCGGCAGCCTCTGGAACTGCCGGTCTGCGGCCAACAAGGCTGAGTTCATCTCAGCCTATGCTACCCTCCAGTCCCTAGACTTCCTGGCGCTGACGGAAACATGGATCACCACAGATAACACTGCTACTCCTACTGCTCTCTCCTCGTCTGACTACGTGTTCTCGCATACCCCTAGAGCATCGAGCCAGCGGGGTGGTGGCACTGGAATCCTCATCTCTCCCAAGTGGACATTCTCTCTTTCTCCCCTGACCCATCTGTCTATCTCCTCATTTGAATTCCATGCTGTCACAGTTACCAGCCCTTTCAAGCTTAACATCCTTATCATTTATCGCCCTCCAGGTTCCCTTGGAGAGTTCATCAATGAGCTTGACGCCTTGATAAGTTCCTTTCCTGAGGATGGCTCACCTCTCACAGTTCTGGGTGACTTTAACCTCCCCACGTCTACCTTCGACTCATTCCTCTCTGCCTCCTTCTTTCCACTCCTCTCCTCTTTCGACCTCACCCTCTCACCTTCCCCCCCTACTCACAAGGCAGGCAATACGCTTGACCTCATCTTTACTAGATGCTGTTCTTCCACTAATCTCATTGCAACTCCCCTCCAAGTCTCCGACCACTACCTTGTATCCTTTTCCCTCTCGCTCTCATCCAACACTTCTCACTCTCCCCCTACTCGGATGGTATTGCGCCGTCCCAACCTTCGCTCTCTCTCTCCCGCTACTCTCTCCTCTTCCATCCTATCATCTCTTCCCTCTGCTCAAACCTTCTCCAACCTATCTCCTGATTCTGCCTCCTCAACCCTCCTCTCCTCCCTCTCTGCATCCTTTGATTTCCTCTGTCCCCTATCCTCCAGGCCGGCTCGGTCCTCCCCTCCTGCTCCGTGGCTCGACGACTCACTGCGAGCTCACAGAACAGGGCTCCGGGCAGCCGAGCGGAAATGGAGGAAAACTCGCCTCCCTGCGGACCTGGCATCCTTTCACTCCCTCCTCTCTACATTTTCCTCTTCTGTCTCTGCTGCTAAAGCCACTTTCTACCACTCTAAACTCCAAGCATCTGCCTCTAACCCTAGGAAGCTCTTTGCTACCTTCTCCTCCCTCCTTAATCCTCCTCCCCCTCCCCCCCCCCTCCTCCCTCTCTGCGGATGACTTCGTCAACCATTTTGAAAAGAAGGTTGACGACATCCGATCCTCGTTTGCTAAGTCAAACGACACTGCTGGTCCTGCTCACACTGCCCTACCCTGTGCTTTGACCTCTTTCTCCCCTCTCTCTCCAGATGAACTCTCGCGTCTTGTGACGGCCGGCCGCCCAACAACCTGCCCACTTGACCCTATCCCCTCCTCTCTTCTCCAGACCATTTCCGGAGACCTTCTCCCCTACCTCACCTCGCTCATCAACGCATCCTTGACCGCTGGCTACGTCCCTTCCGTCTTCAAGAGAGCGAGAGTTGCACCCCTTCTGAAAAAACCTACACTCGATCCCTCCGATGTCAACAACTACAGGCCAGTATCCCTTCTTTCCTTTCTCTCCAAAACTCTTGAACGCGCCGTGCTTGGCCAGCTCTCTTGCTATCTCTCTCAGAATGACCTTCTTGATCCTAATCAGTCAGGTTTCAAGACTGGGCATTCAACTGAGACTGCTCTTCTCTGTGTCACGGAGGCTCTCCGCACTGCTAAAGCTAACTCTCTCTCCTCTGCTCTCATCCTTCTAGACCTATCTGCTGCCTTTGATACCGTGAACCATCAGATCCTCCTCTCCACCCTCTCCGAGCTGGGCATCTCCGGCACCGCGCACGCTTGGATTGCGTCCTACCTGACAGGTCGCTCCTACCAGGTGGCGTGGCGAGAATCTGTCTCCGCACCACGTGCTCTCACCACTGGTGTCCCCCAGGGCTATGTTCTTGGCCCACTCCTATTCTCGCTATACACCAAGTCACTTGGCTCTGTCATATCCTCACATGGTCTCTCATATCATTGCTATGCAGACGACACACAATTAATCTTCTCCTTTCCCCCTTCTGACAACCAGGTGGCGAATCGCATCTCTGCATGTCTGGCAGACATATCAGTGTGGATGACGGATCACCACCTCAAGCTGAACCTCGGCAAGACGGAGCTGCTCTTCCTCCCGGGGAAGGACTGCCCGTTCCATGATCTCGCCATCACGGTTGACAACTCCCTTGTGTCCTCCTCCCAGAGTGCTAAGAGCCTTGGCGTGACCCTGGACAACACCCTGTCGTTCTCCACCAACATCAAGGCGGTGACCCGATCCTGTAGGTTCATGCTCTACAACATTCGCAGAGTACGACCCTGCCTCACACAGGAAGCGGCGCAGGTCCTAATCCAGGCACTTGTCATCTCCCGTCTGGATTACTGCAACTCGCTGTTGGCTGGGCTCCCTGCCTGTGCCATTAAACCCCTACAACTCATCCAGAACGCCGCAGCCCGTCTGGTGTTCAACCTTCCCAAGTTCTCTCACGTCACCCCGCTCCTCCGCTCTCTCCACTGGCTTCCAGTCGAAGCTCGCATCCGCTACAAGACCATGGTGCTTGCCTACGGAGCTGTGAGGGGAACGGCACCTCCGTACCTTCAGGCTCTGATCAGGCCCTACACCCAAACAAGGGCACTCCGTTCATCCACCTCTGGCCTGCTCGCCTCCCTACCTCTGAGGAAGCACAGTTCCCGCGCAGCCCAGTCAAAACTGTTCGCTGCTCTGGCACCCCAATGGTGGAACAAGCTCCCTCACGACGCCAGGACAGCGGAGTCAATCACCACCTTCCGGAGACACCTGAAACCCCACCTCTTCAAGGAATACCTGGGATAGGATAAAGTAATCCTTCTAACCCCCCCCTTAAAAGATTTAGATGCACTATTGTAAAGTGGTTGTTCCACTGGATATTATAGGTGAATGCACCAATTTGTAAGTCGCTCTGGATAAGAGCGTCTGCTAAATGACTAAAATGTAAAAATGTAAATGTACCCATTGATTATTTGTTCTGATTCCGGTGGTTTTTATTATTAAACTGCTCCGTTGTAAACACTGTTTTTGCACTCCTGCGCCTGACTTCTCTGCCGCCAGTATGCACCCCTTACACTGGCAGACTTTATTGCAGCATTGGAAACCAAGACTGTTCGCAGGGCAGGCCTGGTTGTAGCTAAACTCAGCAAAAAAAGAAACGTCCCTTTTTCAGGACCCTGTCTTTCATAGATCATTCGTAAAAATCCATATAATTTCACAGATCTTCATTGTAAAAGGTTTAAACACTGTTTCCAATGCCTGTTCAATGAACCATAAACAATTAATGAACATGCACCTGTGTAACGGTCGTTAAGACACTAACAGCTTACAAAGTCACAGTTATAAAAACTTAGGACATTAAAGAGGCATTTCTACTGACTCTGAAAAACACCAAAAGAAAGATGCCCATGGTCCCTGCTCATCTGCGTGAACGTGCCTTAGGCATGTTGCAAGGAGGCATGAGGACTGCAGATGTGGCCAGGGCAATGAATTGCAATGTCCGTACTGTGAGACGCCTAAGACAGCATTACAGGGAGACAGGATGGACAGCTGATATTCCTCGCAGTGGCAGACCACGTGTAACAACACCTGCACAGGATCGGCACAACCGAACATCACACCTGCGGGACAGGTACAGGATGGCAACAACAACAGCCCGAGTTACACCAGGAACGCACAATCCCTCCATCAGTGCTCAGATTGTCCGCAATATGCTGAGAGAAGCTGGACTGAGGGCTTGTAGCCCTGTTGTAAGGCAAGGCGATGTGTCACAGCATCACCGGACTGGGCTTGTTGTCATTGCAGGCATTCTCAACGCTATGCATCACAGGGAAGACATCCTCCTCCCTCATGTGGTACCCTTCCTGCATGCTCATCCTGACATGACCCTCCAGCATGACAATGCCACCAGCCATACTGCTCGTTCTGTGCTTGATTTGCTGCAAGACAGAAATGTCAGTGTTCTGCCATGTCCAGCGAAGAGCCCGGATCTCAATCCCATTGAGCACGTCTGGGACCTGTTGGATTGGAGGGTGAGGGCTAGGGTCATTCCCTCCAGAAGTTGTAGGTGCCTTGATGGAAGAGTGTGGTAACAGCTCACAGCAAAAACTGGCAAATCTGGTGCAGTCCATGAGGAGAAGATGCACTGCAGTACTTAATGCAGCTGGTGGCCACACCAGATACTGACTGTTACTTTTGATTTTGACCCCCCCCCTTTGTTCAGGGACACATTATTCCATTTCTGTTAGTCACATGTCTGTGGAACTTGTTGAGTTTAAGTCTCAGTTGTTGAATCTTGTTATGTTCATACACATATTTACTTATGTTAAGTTTGCTGAAGTAAACGTAGTTGACAGTGAGAAGACGTTTCCAACAGTCTGTCTTTGGTTGCAACATACACATTACAGAGTTCCAAACTGCCTCTGCAAGCAAAGTCCACACAAGAACAGTTCGTCGGAAGCTTCATGAAATGAGTTTCCATGGCAGAGCATCCGCACACAAGGCTAGGATCACCAGGCACAATGCCAAGCATCGGCTGGAGTGGTGTAAAGGTGGCTGCCATTGGACTCTCGAGTAGTGGATGCACGTTCTCTGGAGTGATGAATCATTCTTCCCCATCTGGAAATACGACGGTCTAATCTGTGTTTGGCGGATGCCAGGAGAACGCTACCTGCCCCAGTGCATAGTGGTAACTGTAAACTTTGGTGGAGGAGTAATAACGGACTGAGACTGTTTTTCATGGTTCATGCTAGGCCCCTTAGTTCCAGTGATGGGAAATCATAACCTCTCTAGGGCAGGCGGGACGAATTCGTCCCACCTACGTAACAGCCAGTCGAATCTTGTGGCGCGATTTTCAAATACCTTAAAAATCCTATTACTTCAATTTCTCAAACATATGACTATTTTACAGCTATTTAAAGACAAGACACTCGTTAATCTAACCACACTGTCCGATTTCAAAAAGACTTTACAACGAAAGCAAAACATTAGATTATGTCAGCAGAGTACCCAGCCAGAAATAATCAGACACCCATTTTTCAAGCTAGCATATAATGTCACAAAAACCCAGAAGACAGCTAAATGCAGCACTAACCTTTGATGATCTTCATCAGATGACAACCCTAGGACATTATGTTATACAATACATGCATGTTTTGTTCAATCAAGTTCATATTTATATCAAAAAACTGCTTTTTACATTAGCATGTGACGTTCAGAACTAGCATACCCCCCACAAACTTCCGGGGAATTTACTAACAATTTACTAAATTACTCACGATAAACGTTCACAAAAAGCATAACAATTATTTTAAGAATTATAGATACAGAACGCCTCTATGCACTCGATATGTCCGATTTTAAAATAGCTTTTTGGTGAAAGTACATTTTGCAATATTCTAAGTACATAGCCAAGCCATCACGGGCTAGCTATTTAGACACCCGGCAAGTTTAGCCTTCACCAAAATCAGATTTACTATAACAAAAATGTTATTACCTTTGTTGTCTTCGTCAGAATGCACTCCCAGGACTTCTACTTCAATAACAAATGTTGGTTTGGTCCCAAATAATCCATCGTTATATCCGAATAGCGGTGTTTTGTTCGTGCGTTCCAGACACTATCCGAAATGGTAAATCAGGGTCGTGCGCATGGCGCAATTCGTGACAAAAAAATTCTAAATATTCCATTACCGTACTTCGAAGCATGTCAACCGCTGTTTAAAATCAATTTTTTATGCAATTTATCTCGTAAAAAAGCGATAATATTCCGACCGGGAATCTCCTTTTCTGTAAACAGAGGAAAAAATCTCTCTGTTTCGGATATAACGATGGATTATTTTGGACCAAACCAACATTTGTTATTGAAGTAGCAGTCCTGGCTGTGTATTCTGACGAAGACAACAAAAGGTAATGAAGCTTTTATAATAGTAAATATGATTATGGTGAGTGCTAAACTTGCCGGGTGTCTAAATAGCGAGCCCGTGATGCCTGGGCTATGTACTTAGAATATTGCAAAATGTGCTTTCACCAAAAAGCTATTTTAAAATCGGACATATCGAGTGCATAGAGGAGGTCTGTATCTATAATTCTTAAAATAATTTATGCTTTTTGTGAACGTTTATCGTGAGTAATTTAGTAAAATGTTAGCGAATTCCCCGGAAGTTTGCGGGGGGTATGCTAGTTCTGAACATCACATGCTAATGTAAAAAGCTGGTTTTTGATATAAATATGAACTTGATTGAACAAAACATGCATGTATTGTATAACATAATGTCCTAGGGTTGTCATGTGATGAAGATCATCAAAGGTGAGTGCTGCATTTAGCTGTCTTCTGGGTTTTGGTGACATTATATGCTGGCTTGAAAAATGGGTGTCTGATTATTTCTGGCTTGGTACTCTGCTGACATAATCTAATGTTTTGCTTTCGTTGTAAAGCCTTTTTGAAATCGGACAGTGTGGTTAGATTAACGAGAGTCTTGTCTTTAAATGGCTGTAAAATAGTCATATGTTTGAGAAATTGAAGTAATAGGATTTTTAAGGTTTTGAAAATCGCGCCACAGGATAGCGGTGGCTGTTACGTAGGTGGGACGAATTCGTCCCGCCTAGCCTAGAGAGGTTATACTCACAGACACCATTCAAACAGTTTTAGAAACTTTGGAGTGTTTTCTATCCAAAGCCAATAATGATATGCATATTCTAGTTACTGGGCAGGAGTAGTAACCAGATTAAATCGGGTACGTTTTTTTATCCAGCCGTGTCAATACTGCCCCCTAGCCCTAACAGGTTAACACTACTGCATACAATGACATTCTAGACGATTCTGTGCTTCCAACTTTGTGGCAACAGTTCGGGGAAGGCCCTTTCCTGTTTCAGCATGACAATGCCCCCGTGCACAAAGCGAGGTCCATAAAGAAATGGTTTGTAAAGATCGGTGTGGAAGAACTTGACTGGTCTGCACAGAGCCCTGACATCAACCCAATCTAACACCTTTGGGATGAATTGGAATGCCGACTGCGAGCCAGGCCTAATCGCCCAACATCATTGGTGACCTCACTAATGCTCTTGTGGCTGAATGGAAGCAAATCCCAAAAGCAATGTTCCGACATCTAGTGGAAAGGTTTCTCAGAAGAGTGGAGGTATTTATAACAGCAAAGGGGGGACCAACTCCATATTAATTCCCATGATTTTGGAATGACATATTCGACGAGCAGGTGTCATGTAGTGTATGTTCGAATCGTGCCAGGGACCATTTTGGCATTTTAGCTAACCATAACCCTTTTACTAACCTTTACTTAATTCTCCTAACATGCTACGTTCATTTTCCTAATCTGCTTCTTAAATTCTCCTAACCTGCTAGGAAAGGTCACTTCTGCTAGTCAAAACTGTCAGATCTGCTCCGAGAACAGTCTTGGTTTCCACTAATGCGATACAGCGGCTGTTTTAGGCTACTAACTGCTGCAGAGATAACAGATAAAGGTCAGGCCTAATGGCTACTAGAGAGTAAGCCTCTTGTCATGTGAGGTTGAGGTGACTGAGGTAAAGGGTGTGTGTGTGTGGTGTGGTTTGTGAGTGTGTGTGTTTGCGTGTGTGTGTCAGGGGAGTAGAGGCTTTATCAGGAGGTGTTTAATGGGGATGTCAGGTATGGTGCCTGGGCTACAGGGAGGGGGCGGTGAATTTTGAAGATACCACCGCACTCAGTTTGAACAACCAAGCCATTAGCCCTTTGAGCTGGGTCCAAGCCATTACTGCATGCTCTGATGCAGCTCAGCCCATAATGGCTCTACTTTATGAAGTATTCAGGTTACATTCTAAAGTAATCTGCTATATGACAGTTTCTGTATGCTAGCGGATCCAGAATGTGGCTGTTGCAAGTGAAATATCAAGTTGTTATCTGTCAAAATGAGAAATGGAAACCAGTTGAGAAGCAGACACACATACAGTGAGGGAGAAAAGTATTTGATCCCCTGCTGATTTTGTACGTTTGCCCACTGACAAAGAAATGATCAGTCTATAATTTTAATGGTAGGTTTATTTGAACAGTGAGAGACAGAATAACAACCAAAAAATCCAGAAAAACGCATGTCAAAAATGTTATAGATGGATTTGCATTTGAATGAGGGAAATAAGTATTTGACCCCCTCTCAATCGGAAAGATTTCTGGCTCCCAGGTGTCTTCTATACAGGTAATGAGCTGAGATTTGGAGCACACTCTTAAAGGGAGTGCTCCTAATCTCAGTTTGTTACCTTTATAAAAGACACCTGTCCACAGAAGCAATCAATCAGATTCCAAACTCTCCACCATGGCCAAGACCAAAGAGCTCTCCAAGGATGTCAGGGGCAAGATTGTAGACCTACACAAGGCTGGAATTGTCTACAAGACCATCGCCAAGCAGCTTGGTGAGAAGGTGACAACAGCTGGTGCGATTATTCGTAAATGGAAGAAACACAAAAGAACTGTCAATCTCCCTCGGCCTAGGGCTCCATGCAAGATCTCACCTCATGGAGTTGCTATGATCATGAGAATGGTGAGGAATCAGCCCAGAATTACACGGGAGGATCTTGTCAATGATCTCAAGGCAGCTGGGACCATAGTCACCAAGAAAACAATTATCAACACACTACGCCGTGAAGGACTGAAATCCTGCAGCGCCCGCAAGGTCCCCCTGCTCAAGAACAGACATATTCATGCCCGTCTGAAGTTTGCCAATGAACATCTGAATGACTCAGAGGACAACTGGTGAAATTGTTGTGGTCAGATGAGACCAAAATGGAGCTCTTTGACATCAACTCAACTCGCTGTGTTTGGAGGAGGAGGAATGGTGCCTATGACCCCAAGAACACCATCTCCACCGTCAAACATGGAGGTGGAAACATTATGCTTTGGGGGTGTTTTTCTGCTAAGGGGACAGGACAACTTCACCGCATCAAAGGGACGATGGACGGGGCCATGTACCGTCAAATCTTGGGTGAGAACCTCCTTCCCTCAGCCAGGGCATTGAAAATGGGTCGTGGATGGGAATTCCCATCCACGACCCATGACAATAACCCGAAGCATGACAATGACCCGAAACACACGGCCAAGGCAACAAAAGGAGTGGCTCAAGAAAAAGCACATTAAGGTCCTGGAGTGGCCTAGCCAGTCTCCAGACCTTAATCCCATAGAAAATCTGTGGCGGGAGCTGAAGGTTTGAGTTGCCAAACGTCAGCCTCGAAACCCTAATGACTAGGAGAAGATCTGCAAAGAGGAGTGGGACAAAATCCCTCCTTAGATGTGTGCAAACCTGGTGGCCAACTACAAGAAACGTCTGACCTCTGCCAACAAGGGTTTTGCCACCAAGTACTAAGTCATGTTTTGCAGAGGGGTCAAATACTTATTTCCCTCATTAAAATGCAAATCAATTTATAACATTTTTGACATGCGTTTTTCTGGATTTTTTTGTTGTTATTCTGTCACTGTTCACTGTTCAAATAAACCTACCATTAAAATTATAGACTGATCATTTCTTTGTCAGTGGGCAAACGTACAAAATCAACAGGGGATCAAATACTTTTTTCCCTCACTGTACATGAATATGTTTCTGAAATACACAGAATATATTCCATACTTGCCTTTGCCTTAGAAAATAAGACAATAGAGGGGATTGTCACTACATAAGGGTAATGGTAAGAAGCAGATACAATACATCAATAATATGTTATTGTATTCCTTTTGTAACTAAAAATAAACACAGGTAGTTCCATGCTCAAGGCGGGGATTCAATCTGATCAAATGCAGATCCGCGTTATAGGGAGCTTGACATTTAAAGTTAATTTCCAATTGAGCTGACATATGCAAAGTTTAACGTGAATACATTCTCCGTGAACATGGGAACATTGCCTTTAAAAGGTGCATAGCCAACAAAGCGTGTGTGCAGCTCAAATCTCTCAGCTGATATTTACAACAGAGAGGACTATCGGTTGGTATGAACTGTTTTAACAGGGAGTTGAATGACATTAAAGGTATGAAACCAAGGCCTCGGTACCATGCTTGCCTTTTACAGTAGGTGATCCAGAGGCTGCCAGCCATATGTTCAGTGATGTGCAGTGAGGATGGGGGCTGGGTAGGCACTGGTTATTATCAAAGCCAGATTTACTCACAAATAAACCTTGACGAAGACCATGTTACCCATACAACAGATAGCTCCAACAACCAGTGACATAGGCTATTAACCAAAAACACCAAATGTAAATACCAATTTTGCCAAGATACACAGGTGATAGCTTCCGATGATAACATATTTCATATTATCTGACAAAATGACTCACTGCTCAACTCAGCTCAGCCATAGACCAATGTAGCATCCACAGTTACAAATGATAGGTGGCACTAAAATACCAATATATGTACACATTTCATCGAAATAATTCACAATGCAAACTCCATAACCTTTCACAATGGATTTACAATTCTTCCAATGCACTGCACGCGGCATGTGAAAAAACACATTATGTGAAATATTATTACACACACTTAAATAATAGGTAAGATTCTAACAAAATGTCCATATTAACAATCAAAATGACAGAAAAATGCATCAAATGCATTCAAAGAGATGTTAACCTGCAATTTTTGGGCCCTTTACTTGTTGTAAATTAAGTCCACTTGTCTGTCCTTCAGAGTGAAGTTGAACCTCTCAGTGAAGCGTTCTAGAAATCATAGCAGAACCCCATGTCCATTCTTTTATTCTGCATGCACACAGCAGGCCCACGGTTGTGTGGGAGATGCATCCCCAAGGCCTCCTTCGGTTCCATTTTCACACAGACACAAAACGTCACACACACACACAAACAGCAGATGGTAGCACAGTTCTCCCACGCAGCACACAGGCAGCTCCATCCTTTAGGGAATTCAGCCGGTCAGAGAACAGAATCCTCCAGTGCGCCCCCATGCAGCCTCACACATATAATGGATTTAGTGTAGTTCATCACATCCATCTTGTATACTGAACAAAAATATAAACACATGCAACAATCTCAAAGATTTTACTGAGTTACAATTCATATAAGGAAATCAGTCAATTGAAATGAATTCATTAGGCCATAATCTATGGATTTCACATGACTGGGCAGGGGTGCAGCCGTGGGTGGGCCTGGGAGGGCATATGCCTACTCACTTGGGAGCCAGGCCCAGCCAATCAGAATGAGTTTTTACGCACAAAAGGGCTTGATTACAGACATAAATACTACTCAGCACCCCCCCCTCAGACGATCCTGCAGGTGAAAAAGCTGGATGTGGAGGTCCTGGGCTAGCGTGGTTACACGTGGTCTGCGGGCATGAGGCCAAATTCTCTAAAACAACGTTGGAGACAGCTTATGGTAGAGAAATTATCATTCAATTATTTGGCAACAGCTCTGATGGACATTGCTGGAGTCTGCATGCTAATTGCACACTCCCTCAAAATGTAAGACATCTGTGGCATTGTGTTGTGTGACAAAACTGGACATTTTAAAGTGTAATTTTATTGTTCCCAGTACAAGGTGCACCTGTGTAATGATCATGCTGAAGGTTCTTGATATGCCACACCTGTCAGGTAGATGGATTATTTTGGAAAAGGAAAAATGCTCACTAATAGGGATGTAAACACATTTGTGAATTAAGCTTTTTGGGCGAATGGAAAATGCCTGGGATTTATTATTCCAACTCATGAAACATGGGACCAACACTTTACATGTTTATATTTTTGTTCAGTATAGAAGCCAAAGCTCTGGCTCACACTGAATGGCGGGAGAAAAAAAGTATTAATTGGTAATGACATTTCAGACAAGTGGACAGTCCAGTACTCACAGTTCGCCTGCCCAACAGCTAGTAGTGAGGGAGTGGTGGTTGCCTTGCCTGTCATGAATGAAGTCACGTAGATCTCCGGTTCTGCATGTTAACTCTGGTCTTAACTTTAGATATAGTTGACGTTCCAGTCTTTGAACCCTCCAAACGGCATGTTACATTATTTCAATGTTTTGAGGTACAGTATAGTTGTAACGAGGGTCGTATAAAGGGGACCAAGGCGCAGCGTGTGCTCACCAAGGCGCAGCGAGTGCTCACCAAGGCGCAGCGAGTGCTCATAATTACTTTAATGATGACACTTAAACAGAAAACGACAGCCAACGGTTCCGTCAGGTACTACTTATAAAACGGAAAACAACTACCCACACCAACACAGGAAAAACAGGCTGCCTAAGTATGGCTTCCAATCAGAGACAACGATAGACAGCTGCCTCTGATTGGAAACCATACCTGGTCAAAACATAGAAAACAAAAACATAGAATGCCCACCCATCTATCACACCCTGACCTAATTAAACAGAAAAACACAGCTCTCCTAGGTCAGAGCGTGACAATAGTGTCCATTTGTAAGGTTGCTTTTGCTAGCTAGCTAGCTTTGTTCAGTTCAAGGGTTGCAAATCCCAAATTATGTAGACACCCAAATGTGCAGTTTACCCCAGGCAATACCCACACAACATGTTAAGGCAATTCGCATGTGCAAAATATAAAATTGGCTCATTGCAACGACTGAAGCTAGGCAAAGCAGCAGAGCTATGCTGACCCTGTCCATGAACTGTGACTAGAGTCAGGAACGGCCGCACACGTCAACGATTCGAATGCATGGAAAGAAAGGCATGAATAGCCTAGTGCCTTTACTGAAATTTTGATGCAGTTTTGGCAAATTCTTCTATTTTTTGCATAAAAACCATCAGAATCATTGTAAAAAAACATTAGATAACAAAAAAGAATTAAACATTTTTATATAACAGGACATTTTGTTGTTGTTGTTGATTATCAGGGGTAAGCACTGCCTACCTTGACTGCAAGTCACTGCATGTGTTACAGTGTAACTCAATTCTCAGAACATTTGTTGTAGACAAATCAAACACACCCACTAACAAAACCCATCTATTGGTGAGAACTCAACTGAAAAGAGCGTGAACCTGACATGCTCCACTGAAGTGATACGATTTGGAATTAAATTCTGGATTTCTGGGTACTGTATGTCTTTGTGTGCATGTGTGTTTCTGTCTATGTTTGTGTGCTGTTGCTTTGTTGCTTTCACTGATGCCTTGCCTGTCAGGGGACTGAGGGTAAGAGATTAGGGATAACCCTTGAGGATGTGTTTGTGCTAGCGTAGCTTGATTTGATTGTTTGATGTAGCGTAGTGTGATTGCCCTGCCAGCCACAAGTCAAAATCAGACAATTCAATTTGAGCTCAGAACTTTAGTGAGTCGTATGAGATGCTGTCTCATTCGGAGGAATCGTTGAGAGTTTTTTAGTCTGAGACAATGAACTACAAAGAACCAGTAGGATGATGGAGCTGCTTCTATTTGGTTGTGTGTGTGTTTGCATTTGTCTGTGTTTATGTGCATGCATGTGTTCCTCTCATAGGAGTTTAATGCCAGCCTTTAAAATGGTATCATCCAAAGCTCTCTGTGAATATGCTTCCTGCTTCCTGCATGATGACAGAGGATTAGAGGATTTTACAGACATATCCCCAGCCTATTCATTTACTTCATTGTAGAACTGATCTGTTCTCAATTCATGCAGAAATGCCACACACCTTTTTAATTCTGGTGCATGGCATGTTGGTGCCATGGAATCTTGTGAAAGGTCACAACCACCCCATGTGTCGTCACGGTGAATGTCTTAGAAAGATTATTCCATGATGAGATATGAGTTAGTCCTCTCATCCGGAAAGCCTGCCAGATAGTGAAAACAAAAGCGGAATAACATAATGATAGGTTAGCTGACATTTTGGCTCTCTAAAATCTGACATCTATTACCTGTGAGCTATTCAGTCTCAGCTGATCTTGTCTTGTTTCATCAGTGTGACAGAAGTTGCAATAGATCACATCTTACCTGGATAGAGGGAAGAAGGGGAAAGGGAATCTACGATGCACATAAACTCAGCAAAAAAACTAACGTCCCTTTTTCAGGATATTTCCCTGTCTTTCAAAGATAATTTGTGAAAATCCAAATAACTTCACAGATCTTCATTGTAAAAGGTTTAAACACTGTTTCCCATGCTTGTTCGATGAACCATAAGCAATAAACAATTACTGAACATGCACCTCTGGAACAGTCATTAAGACCAGCTTACAGCTTACAGACGGTAGGCAATTAACATCACAGTTATGAAAATTTACAACACAAAAGAGGCCTTTCTACTCACTCTGAAAAACACCAAAAGAAAGATGCCCATGGTCCCTGCTCATCTGCGTGAATGTGCCTTAGGCATGCTGCAAGGAGGCATGAGGACTGCAGATGTGGCCAGGGCAATACATTGCAATGTCTGTACTATGAGACGCCTAGGACAGTGCTGCAGGGAAACGGGATGGACAGCTGATCATCCTCGCAGTGGCAGACCACATGTTACAACACCTGCACAGGATCGGTACATCCGAACATCACACCTGCGGGACAGGTACAGGATGGCAACAACAACTGCCCGAGTTACACCAAGAACGCAAGAGCCTAGATCTCAATACCATTGAGCACGTCTGGGACCTGTTGGATTGGAGGGTGAGGGCTAGGGTCATTTCCCCCAGAAATGTCCAGGAACTTGCTGGTGCTTTGGTGGAAGGGTGGTGTAACATCTCACAGCAAGAACTGGCAAATCTGGTGCAGTCCATGAGGAGGAGATGCAATGCAGTACTTAATGCAGCTGGTGGCCACACCAGATACTGACTGTTACTTTTGATTTTGACCCCCCCCCCCCCCTTTATTCAGGGACACATTATTTCATTTCTGTTAGTCACATGTCTGTGGAACTTGTTCAGTTTATTTCTGTTGTTGAATCTTGTCATGTTCACACAAATATTTACACATGTTAAGTTTGCTGAATATAAATGCAGTTGACAGTGAGGGGACGTTTCTTTTTTTTTGTTGCTCTTTTTCTTTTGAGACTTTTTTTAGGTCTCCTGGGACACAACAAGTGTACTATTTAAGAACTTGTGCATGCTATCCAAGTTATTATTGAACTGAGATTTGTGTTTTAAAGGGATAAATGAAAAACCAAATTACCTTAAATAAAATTGAAAGTGCAATTGCACAAGATCAAAATGTGCAGTATTGGTCATCTCTCAAGATTTTGTTTGAGCTTGTAGCCTGATTCCATATATGCTTGCACTCTAATTGGCCACAGTCAAGATGGATAATAAAGATAAAGGATATTCTATAGTTTCTGAATGGCAGTAATCGGAGAAAATCCCGTCTGCCAAGCCTGCACAAAAACGATAGCTCAGCACATAAAAAATGCTCTGTCTGCCTTTGGACTTGTGCTGCAGACTGTATCTAATATTGGTAAAAATATTAAGCATTGTAATTACCAACTCTCATTGAGATAATGTAGGCCTGCTTCCCATTCTTTTCCATGTAATTACCTCCTGTGGGATAATTAGTAATTGTTAAGATATAGTCAAGATAAGGTCAATCAGGGATTTATGCACTGTCACCAGGCACTGTAACAGACACCCAAACAATAAGTGGTGTATCATTAGCTGAGAGGTCAGCAAAGTGTTGCCACTGGTCTTAAAGTGTGTGATGATGCCTCAGCAAGCTGCAGTGAAAGAGACACCATCTCGGAGTAGGTGGAGCTTTTGAACTCATAGGAAACCTGCTGGCCTTGGTATGCAAAGTTCACATTGGGACATTTAAAATACTCTTGTAATGTAAGGTACAGTAGACATACATCCACTGTAATGTAAGTCTTCATATTTATTTCAAGGATAAAGGGTAAAAGCAATTTCTTTGAAGTGTTTGTGAGTGATACAAGTATTACATTTAATTATTTGCTTTGCCTCCCCCTTTTGCTCTCATTCACTGGCCAGATCTGCTGCAATAGGGGCACACAATTTGGTTTGCACTCCGATTTGGGCGACAGCATTACCATGGTCCATTTAACCACGTCTCTGTTGATTAATTTCAAACACTGAGGCCAAGTATTAGCTAGCATTCTCTCACATGGAGTAATCTCTGGCTGGCTAGATCTTCAAGCTCTGGCTTGTACAACATTGGAAATAGGATATCAGGGAAGGTAAGAGGGAAACCAGCAAATATGGACACCACGGAGACAAACTCCCTATGTAATAACAGCAACATTTGGTTACGCCGAATTCTATTAGTATGACCATCCTGGGTTTGAACCTGAGTTGTTTAACTGTTTTAGCCCACTGAGCTTGGGGAGTTAATGCAAGTCTTCAGATCTCAAGCAAGGTTGCTGATCATGCTGGCATAGTTCTTTGAACCACCTTTAGTATACAAGATGTAACATTCAAAGAAAATTTGCACAATAATGTTTTGTGTTACTTTTTTTGAAAAGCTGCTAATACAAGATGGGTCATGCAGTATGTCAACGGGGCCTTGCATAATAATGAAGATTGATAATGTAACGTTGAGGGTATAGTCAAGTTTAGAGCTAAGTACATCAATCTTGATTTGCAAGGAGAAAATGGGGTTGGACCATAGTGCAAATTACGGGGGAGCCAGGGGTGCTCAGCTCCCCTGAATGAGACGTTAGCTCCCCTAAATGCAACAAAAGTCAAACTTTGGGGAGGTCTCTAAATATTGCTAATTGAACAATTCTCCTATTTGTTTAGAATGCAGTGATAAATATGTTTTACAGTGGTAAATATAAAAATAAAAGCTTCCAAATCAAACGAACACCCCCACTCCCCTGTCATGGTTTAAACCAGGGTTTCCCAAGCTCGGTCCTGGGGCCCCTCCTGTGTGGATGTTTTGGTTTTTGCCCTAGCACTAAACAGCTGATTCAAGTAATCAAAGCTTGATGACTTGCACCCAAAATATGCACCCAAGTGGGGCCCCAGGACCGAGTTCGGGAAACCCTGGTTAAAACCGTTTATTTCCATGTGGCAGCAGTTGTCCACATAGAAATAAACGGCCTCAGCTGAGCTCCTTTCGCATAGATTTTCCATGGTACTTCCTCATTTTCGCCATTTGTTTGCCATACATCCATGAAAAATGTTTTCCTTTATTCCAATTGATTAGATTTATCCGTTGATTTATTATTGTTTGCTTTTGTCAGTGAGCTGTTTAGAGCGCTCATTGCTTTGTTTTTCAGTTACGCGCGGGTACTGGTGTTCTCCGTGCCAACTGTGGCCAAAAGTAGTAGACCATTTATTTAGCTTTATTATTTTCTATCAATAATTGTTTTCTTTGCTGGATCAGCTGATGATGGTCGACAATATCACTAGACAATTAGCCTACAGCTAGACACCAAGGCACATCCAATCCATCCAACAAGTAGCCTATATGTTATTGACAGAAGGTCTATAGTTGACTCTTTTGGTTAAAAGCATTCGATTTTGCAATGGCATAGGCCTACATTATTTTGGATGTGTGTGCACATGAGAACTGTTTTCACGGTGAAACTTATCACATAGGCATAGTTACAGTACACTTGCAGTGCATTTTCCAAGATCTACAAGATCCATGATTCATACAGGGTTTAAGTTCAATGTTCTAATTCAATTCAATGCTTAGTAAGGAAAAATAACACTGTCATGAATGTCATTAATGTAATGAAAGAAAGGTAGTGTTTTATATCACACGATCTGTGAAGACTCCAAGCATTAACTCGTAAATAAGGACAATTCATGAACTACGGTGTAAAACATGTTTTGAATCAACTCATATATTACTGTATATTGAATGGAGGCTACCTGTTCTGCATGTTTTCATGTGTGTAAGATTGCGTCTGCTGAGAGGGTAGGCTACCGGCAGTGGTGTTGGCCAAGTGGAGGGTAAAAACAAGAAAACACAGTTTTTCCACCTTTTTCAGAAAAATGCATTGAAAGTATAAGGAGTGTTCTTTCTTTCACTGCGACCGGCAATCAGAGTTTACCCACCTATTTTTTTCCCACTACATCAACGGTTACTGGTAGTCCTATTTGAAGTTCATGGTAATATACATCGTAGCCTAGTCTAGTAAATTGACCATGTGTGACCAGGACAGTTTCAGCCCCATTTCAGTTGTCCCAACTTTTCAGGCTACAAAAAAATGTCAGTTTGTCATCAAGACGCAACAAATAATGTAGGCCTAATCAATAATCAATGGCAATCGCTGAATGTCACTAGACACAGTTTTTGGTGTTTGTAACAGATGTCTATTTCCATTCATTAAAAGGCGGGGGTATAAATACAGTTTGAATGCTGGAATTCTTTTGGAGTGGACGAACATGCACAGGTAGCTAACTTTTTGAAGTGATTTGTTTGACAATCAGATGAAAATATCATACTCTGGGTTGGACCCAAACCCCTCACCATAAGTGCACTGTAGAGTATGTCTGTTTCGTTATCTTTTAAGTAAGTCAAAGCCCTGCCAAACCTAGTAGGATGAAAAAGTAGCTTGGTCCAACAAAATATTAAAATAGTCCATTATGACACTCCCTTAAGTTAAAAACGCACATTCAACAATACCTATGATTATTTGTATCTGCGTTTTTAAGTGCTGCTTTGCAAACCTAAAGTGGTGGAGCTTTTATTAATGCTGCACTAAGGCAGTTGGAAAATGCCCAAAAAATAACCCTTTTGATGCTTTTTGTTCCTGTTGTGATAATAAAACTATCTCTGAATATTTGCAGAACAGAAAAGATAGTAGACCAGGAGAGAATTTTCATGCACACTGTTTTTATAGGGTGACAACAAAGGGTAAGCAATATAGCATGTCTTTCAGAAGTGGGAATGACCTTAGAACACATCTGTTTTATGGAACCTTTGCCTCTGTTCAGGGATCAGTAGATCCTGTATTAGATTATCCAATGCTTTGACCTAAACTTTTGCTAGAGGCACTGGCCTCTGTTGTCATTGCCCTTCTCAATCACCTTCACGTCTTCGTGAAAGGTCACCCGCAGCAATCTGTGTGTTTGTGTGTGTGTGTATTGCGTACATCACCATGTGTGTCTGTGTGTCTATGTGTGTATGTCTGTGAGTCTGTGTGCATGAATATGTGGGTAGAGGGGCTTAATGTCATCATCCCCACAGTGAGGGAAAGTACAGTACATGTTCATTCAGTCACCACAAAACCTCTCAGTTCTACAGTATGTAGAGTGAATGGGTGTGCCCTAGGAGCCCAGGGGAATGAAGAAACCTGAATGCATTGAATGAAAATGAAACAGATAAGACATCCGAAATCCAGCTAAAATGCAAGTAAAGCAAGAGAAAGACATTTCATCCTGCTGGCTCTCCTGAGGTCAGAGACCTTGGTGAGTCTTTCATCTGGAATCTAGGGAGGAATTCAGCTGCCCCGAGGAGGGTAAGGGAGAGAATAAGAGGTGGCAATGTTGTTTGTACAGTATGACATTATGTGTGATATTATCATTCTCGAACATTAAGTAAGTAAGGATCATCAAGTATAGATTATCTTTATTTTCTTTTTCTTTTCTTTATTGTCAGGAAATGTATTCGCTATCATTTCTTATGGTCGACGTGGACTTTTGAACAGATCGGCAGTTGCTAACCTCAATTTCGGCTTCAACTTCGACTCATCTGCCCTGGGCTCTTTGTGTAATTCCAACCCAATGTTTGTCTACCCTAGAGGAAACACCAGCGAAAAAGGGGCAGGAGAGAGGGAAGTCCTGGCGAGATTAAGGTGAATGGAAAACCGACCATCACTTCCCTCCATTTTATTGGCCAATGTAAAGTCACTTAATAGTAAGATGGGTGACCTCCAATCGCTTTTACAACATACCCCCAAGGCTATGCAACTCGATGGATTCTCCATTCACCGAGTGGACAGGACATTGGATTCAGGGAAATCAAGAGGGGGAGGGGTATGCTTCTTCATCAACAGCAAATGGTGTGCTGACTCTAGTGCAGTGTAAGTCTCCACCCATTGCTAACCCATCTTGGTATACCTGATGGTCAAATGTTGATCCTTCTACCTCCGGAGAGAGTTTTTAGCTGTTATCGTGACAACAGTTTATTAGGTTACACCATCCCGTTCATGAAAATGGATCGCTCCTAAAGACAGTGAGTCGCATGGCCATGGCTTGCAATATAAATCAGACAGGCATTGAGGCATTCAGTTACTATTCGATTGAATGTTAGAATGGGCAACGTCTTATGATCGTCGTGGAAGGAGCGCCAGATCCAGTATGTCAGAAAACATCCGCCCTCCTGGGACTTTCACGCACAAGAGTCTAGGGTTTATCGAGAATGTTGTGACCAAAAACATCCAGTCAGCGGCAGACCTGTGGGCGAAAACAGCTCATTGATGAGAAAGGTTGAAAGAGAATGGCAAGAATTGTGAAAGCTAACAGGCAAACAGACAAATAACGGTGCAGATGGACTAAAACAAGAAGTGGCTCCAGTGGGCCCACGATTACCAACACTGGGTAATTGAGGAGTGTAAAAACATTGCCTGGTCCAACGAATAACGGTTCCCTTTGCGTCATGATGATGGAAGAGGATTAGGTCAGCATGAGTTCAGTGACCAATCCTGCCTGTTGTCAACAGTACATGTTAGTGGTGGTGATGTACTGGTGTGTGGAATGTTTTCCTTGCACATGTTAGGTCCCTTGATAACAATTGAGCAACAATTAAACGCCACAGCCTATCTGAACAATATTGTTGACCAAACCCAATACAACTTTATGATGAGATGGAACCGTCTGTTCATAGCATGAATGTACCGCCCTCCAATCTGAAGCAACTGCATGATGCCATCACATCATTATGGATCAACATCCATATGGAACGTTTCCGACACCTTGTAGAATCCAAGCCCCGAAGAAATCAGGCTGTTCTGGAGGCAAAGGAGGGTCTGGCCCGGTACTAGATGGGTGTACCTAATAAACTGGCAACTGAGTGTACATTCCAACTCAGGACAAGAAAAAAAAAACAAGCTGGCACTTAACCAACTGTACGAGGCTATAAACAAGCAGGAAACCTATATGAGCACCCAGAGGCTGCTTTTCTGGTTGAAGTGATTTTATTTCCGCGTCATTAAGACGTGATGCCCAATTTACATCAACATGTCTCCTTCACTGAAAATCAGATCATGACTCTATACTCTATACTGCTTCCTGTCTACAAGCAGAAGCTTAACTTCTCTAGGGCCGGCGGGACGAAATCGTCCCACCTACGTAACAGCCAGTGGAATCCTGTGGCGCGTTATTCAAATACCTTAGAAATGCTATTACTTCAATTTCTCAAACATATGACTATTTTACACCATTTTAACCTGTTAGGGCTAGGGGGCAGTATTGACACGGCTGGATAAAAAACGTACCCGATTTAATCTGGTTACTACTCCTGCCCAGTAACTAGAATATGCATATAATTATTGGCTTTGGATAGAAAACACCCTAAAGACAACAAAGGTAAGAACATTGTTCACAAAAAGCATAACAATTATTTTAAGAATTATAGATACAGAACTCCTCTATGCACTCGATATGTCCGATTTTAAAATAGCTTTTCGGTGAAAGCACATTTTGCAATATTCTCAGTAGATAGCCCGGCATCACAGGGCTAGCTATTTAGACACCCAGCAAGTTTAGCACTCATCAAAGTCAGATTTACTATAAGAAAAATGTTATTACCTTTGCTGTCTTCGTCAGAATGCACTCCCAGGACTTCTACTTCAATAACAAATGTTGGTTTGGTCCAAAATAATCCATCGTTATATCCAAACAGCGGCGTTTTGTTTGTGCGTTCAAGACACTATCCGAAAGGGTAAAGAAGGGTGACGAGCATGGCGCATTTCGTGATTAAACAATTCTAAATATTCCATTACCGTACTTCGAAGCATGTCAACCGCTGTTTAAAATCAATTTTTATGCCATTTTTCTCGTAAAAAAGCAAGAATATTCAGACCGGGAATCTGCATTTAGGTAAACAGACGAAAGAAAATACAGCACGGGGTCGACTCGGGCACGCGCCTAAGCCCATTGTCCTCTGATCGGTCACTTGCCAAAAGCGTAAATGTGTTTCAGCCTGGGGCTGCCTCGATATCATTCAGCTTTTCCCGGGCTCTGAGAGCCTATGGGAGCCGTAGGAAGTGTCACGTTATTGCAAAGATCCTCAGTCTTCAATAAAAAGAGCCAAGATGAACAACAACTTGTCAGACAGGCCACTTCCTGTACAGAATCTTCTCAGGTTTTTGCCTGCCATATGAGTTCTGTTATACTCACAGACACCATTCAAACAGTTTTAGAAACTTTAGGGTGTTTTCTATCCAAAGCCAATAATTATATGCATATTCTAGTTACTGGGCAGGAGTAGTAACCAGATTAAAATCGGGTACGTTTTTTATCCGGCCGTGTCAATACTGCCCCCTACCCCCAACAGGTTAACAAGGAAGTACCTGAAGAGCGTTCCATTGAGAAATGGTCCTCAGGATTGGAGGCTATGCTACAGGACTGCTTTGCTAATGCTAACTGGAACATGTTCTGTGACTCCGCCAATAGCATTGATGAGTGTCACGTCTACTCCCACTCCTCATCTCTGGCGCTCGTTGTCGCCAGTTTACTCATCATTATGCACACCTGTCACCATCGTTACACACACCTGCGCCTCATGAGACTCACCTGGACATCACCTTCTTGATTCCCTCCCCTATATCTGTAACTCCCTTTGGTTCTTAACTCAGGCATTATTGTATCTGTTTATGCGTTATAAACTCAGCAACAAAAAAAACGTCCTCTAATTGTCATATGCCTTTATTTTCAGCAAACTTAACATAAGTTCATACAAATATTTACACAACAAGATTCAACAACTGAGACATAAACTGAACAAGTTCCACAGACAGAAATGGAATAATGTGTCTCTGAACAAAGGGATTCAGTGCATCTCCTCCTCATGGACTGTACCAGATTTGCCAATTCTTGCTGTGAGTTGTTACCCCACTCTTCCACCAAGGCACCTGCAAATTCCCAGACATTTCTGGGGGGAATGGCACTAGCCCTCACCCTCCGATCCAACAGGTCCCAGACCCATTGAGATCCAGGCTCTTCGCTGGCCATGGCAGAACACTGACATTCCTGTCTTGCAGGAAGTCACGCACAGAATGAGCAATATGGCTGGTGGCATTGTCATGCTGGAGGGTTATGTCAGGATGAGCCTGTAGAAGGGTACCACATGAGGGAGGAAGATGTCTTCCCTGTAACGCACAGCATTGAGATTGCCTGCAATCACAACATACTCAGTCCGATGATGATGTGACACACCGCCCCAGACCATGACGGACCCTCCACCTCCTAATTGATCCCGCTCCAGAGTACCTGCATCGGTGTAACGCTCATCCCTTCGCCGATAAACGTGAATCCGATCATCACCCCTAGTGAGACAAATCCGCAACTCATCAGTGAAGAGCACTTTTTACCAGTCCTGTCTGATCCAGCGACGGTGGGTTTGTGCCCATAGGCGACGTTGTTGCAGGTGATGTCTGGTGATGACCTGCCTTACAACAGGCCTACAAGCCCTCAGTCCAGCCTCTCTCAGCATATTCCGGACAGTCTGAGCACTAATGGAGGGAGTGTGTGTTCCTGGTGTAACTCAGGTAGTTGTTGTTGACATCCTGTACCTGTCCCCCAGGTGTGATGTTTGGATGTACCGATCCTGTGCAGGTGTTGTAACACGTGGTCTGCCACTGCGAGGATGATCAGCTGTCTGTCCTGTCTCACAGTGCAGACATTGCAATTTATTGCCCTGGTCACATCTGCAGTCCTCATGCCTCCTTGCAGCATGCCACGTTCACGCAGATGAGCAGGGATCATGGGCATCTTTCTTTTAGTGTTTTTCAGAGTGAGTAGAAAAGCCTCTTTCGTGTCCTAAGTTTTCATAACTTTGACGTTAATAGCCTACCGTCTGTAAGCTGTTAGTGACTTAACGACAGTTCCACAGGTGCATGTTCATTAATTGTTTATGGTTCATTGAACAAGCATGAAACAGTGTTTAACTTCTTGGGGCTATGTGGGACGCTAGCGTGCCACCCGTCGTGCACCCTATCAACAGCAGGTGTATTTCAAGAGCGCAAATTTGAAACCAAATAAATGTCAAAATTCAAATTTTTCAAACATACAACTATCTTACACCCTTTGAAAGATAAACATCTCCTTAATCTAACCACGTTGTCCGATTTCAAAAAGGTTTTACGGCGAAAGCATAAAGTTAGATTATGTTAGGAGAGTACATTGACAATAGCTGTGTGTAATGTTTTGTCAATTCAAAGACAGGCGTCACCAAAACCATAACACCAGATAAAATGATGCACTAACCTTTAACAATCTCCATCAGATGACACTCCTAGGACATTATGTTAGACAATAAATGCATTTTTAGTTCTATCAAGTTCATATTTATATCCAAAAACAGCGGTTTACTATGGCGTTGATGTTCAGGAAATCGTTTCCCTCCAATAACCGGCAGTCAAGTCAGCACCACAAATTAAATAATTAAAATTAGAAAACATTGGTAAAATATTATCCTGTTAGGGCTAGGGGGCAGTATTGACACGGCTGGATAAAAAACATACCCGATTTAATCTGGTTACCACTCCTACCCAGTAACTAGAATATGCATATACTTATTACATATGGATAGAAAACACCCTAAATTTTCTAAAACTGTTTGAATGGTGTCTGTGAGTATAACAGAACTCAAATGGCAGGTCAAAACCTGAGAGATTCCTTTACAGGAAGTGGCCTGTCTGACCATTTCTTGAACTTGTTTTCCATCTCTATCATTTACTAAGGATCTCTGCTCTAACGTGACACTTCCCACGTCTTCCATAGGCTCTCAGAGCCCGGGAAAAAACAGAATGTCGTCATTCCAGCCCCAGGCTGAAACACATTATCGCCTTTCTCAAGTGGCCGATCAAGGGACACTGGCTTATGCGTGTGACCCCGACCGCCCCCGCCTTTGGGATTTTTTCCTCTGTTTGCCGAAAAGGAGATTCCCTGTCGGAATATTATCGCTTTTCTACGAGAAAAATGTCATAAAAATTGATTTTAAACAGCGGTTGACATGCTTCGAAGTACGGTAATGGAATACTTAGAATTTTATTGTCACGAATTGCGCCATGCGCGCGACACTTCTTTACTATTTCGGATAGTGTCTGGAACGCACGAACAAAACGCCGCTATTCGGATATAACGATGGATTATTTTGGACCAAACCAACATTTGTTATTGAAGTAGCAGTCCTGGGTGTGTATTCTGACGAAGACAACAAAAGGTAATCAAACTTTTATAATAGTAAATATGATTATGGTGAGTGCTAAACTTGCCGGGTGTCTAAATAGCGAGCCCGTGATGCCTGGGCTATGTACTTAGAATATTGCAAAATGTGCTTTCACCAAAAAGCTATTTTAAAATCGGACATATCGAGTGCATAGAGGAGGTCTGTATCTATAATTCTTAAAATAATTGTTATGCTTTTTGTGAACGTTTATCGTGAGTAATTTAGTAAAATGTTAGCGAATTCCCCGGAAGCAATAGGAAGTGCCAAAACATTAATCAACCCCTGTGTGTTTCAATGGCATAGGCTTAAAGGTAATTCAACACATCAGGTATCCACTTCCTGTCAGAAAATGTCTCAGGGTTTTGCCTGCCAAATGAGTTCTGTTATACTCACAGACACCATTCAAACAGTTTTAGAAACTTTAGGGTGTTTTCTATCCATATATAATAAGTATATGCATATTCTAGTTACTGGGTAGGATTAGTAACCAGATTAAATCGGGTATGTTTTTTTATCCAGCCGTGAAAATACTGCCCCCTAGCCCCAACAGGTTAAACCCGTTACAAAGAAGATCTGTGAAGGTTTTTGGATTTGCACATCACCAATCCAAAGTTAAATCTAGAATTGGCTTCCTATTTCGCAACAAAGCATCTTTCACTTATGCTGCCAAACATACCCTCGTAAAACTGACCATCCTACCGATCCTCGACTTCGGCGATGTCATTTACAAAATAGCCTCCAATACCCTACTCAATAAATTGGATGCAGCCTATCACAGTGCCATCCGTTTTGTCACCAAAGCCCCATATACTACCCACCACTGCGACCTGTGCGCTCTCGTTGGCTGGCCCTCGCTTCATACTCGTCGCCAAACCCACTGGCTCCAGGTCATCTACAAGACCCTGCTTGGTAAAGTTCCCCTTTATCTCAGCTCGCTGGTCACCATAGCAGCACCCACCGGTAGCACGCGCTCCAGCAGGTATATCTCTCTGGTCACCCCCAAAGCCAATTCCTCCTTTGGCCGCCTCTCCTTCCAGTTCTCTGCTGCCAATGACTGGAACAAACTACAAAAATCTCTAAAACTGGAAACACTTATCTCCCTCACTAGCTTTAAGCACCAGCTGTCAGAGCAGCTCACAGATTACTGCATCTGTACATAGCCCATCTATAATTTAGCCCAAACAACTACCACTTCCCCTACTGTATTTATTTTGCCCCTTTGCACCCCATTATTCTATTTCTATTTTGCACTACCATTCCAGTGTTTTACTTGCTATATTGTATTTACTTTTTTGCCTTTACCTCCCTTATCTCACCTCATTTGCTCACTTTGTATATAGACTTATTTTTCTATTATATTATTGACTGTATGTTTGTTTTACTCCATGTGTAACCCTGCTTGCTTTATCTTGGCCAGGTCGCAATTGTAAATGAGAACTTGTTCTAAACTTGCCTACCTGGTTAAATAAAGGAACACAGGAGGGAACTAAGCACGCACCCATGAGGGACCCCAGTGTTGTGAGTCAGCGTGACAAATGTTCTGTTCCCTACCCTCACCACCTGGGGATGTCCGCCAGGAAGTCCAGGATCCAGTTGCAGAGGGAGGTGTTCAGTCCCAGGGTCCTAATCTTAGCGATGATCTTGGAGGGCATTATGGTGTTGAATGCTGAGCTGTAGTCAATTAACAGCATTATCATATCGGTGTTCCTCTTATCCAGGTGGGAGAGGGCAGTGTGGAGTGCAAAAGAGACTGTGTCATCTGTGGATCTGTTGGGGCGATATGCGAATTGGAGTGGGTCTGTTGTGTCTGAGATGATGGTATTGATGTGAGCCATGACCTTTCAAAGCATTTCACGGCTACAGATGATATACTCTTATTGTGAAGTGCACTGTAAAAGCCCTGTAAAAGCCCTCACAAAGACATGGCTCTAACTCAGTTCTAAATACGCATAGTATCAAACAGAATTAATGCACCACCAGTAGATTAATTGAATTCAATGTCTTCCATTTGGAGAAAGTTAATGCTCTTCATGTGAATGGACAATTCCACATAAAAAAAAAATGATTCTTGCTGCCGACAAGATAGCTTTATGAGTTGGAAATTTTACATGAATTTCTAAACCCCAGTAGAATTTGCCGGCTCCAAATGACATGAAGCGTAAGTGCTCTTTCCCCTCTCATCTCTGAGGTAAGTGGGAGAGAAAAATCACAGGAAACTAATTTCTCACTTTTGTCCCTTGCTATTTAAGGCATATTGTAGAGTAGATAGAATACTCTCCCTACCTCTTCCCAGCCCAGTCAACCATAATCTATACTCATGAAAGCACTTGGCTCTATTGGTTTTCTTCCAACTCAAAGACAAAGGGGTCAATTAAGTTAAAATTGTCGAAGGATGCATGGGGTAAAACTAGAAATAGATTATTTGCTGTAAGAAAGTTTCAATAGAAGCTATGTCAAAATGCACATTCCCTCAGCACATGTCATGTTACTCTGGCAGACCATTTAAAGGTTTGTGATTTGTAAAAGGGTCAAAGATTTCCACCAAATTAGATTCACAATGCAGACATTATCTTTCATTAAGCTTTAAATCACTAGACACAGCCTAGGGAGAGCTGGCACTCAGTTTAAGGGTTAAGACTCAAGGGTTCTCAGAGCATTGACAAGTTACTTTTGAATGAATGCTTCACTTAAGCTATGTTGAAAAAATGGCCAAGATATTGAGAGAGATAGGTAATTTGCATTCATTAGACACTTAGACAGAAGATGAGCTGCAAGATTCCAGCACGTCAAACACAAGCCTAAATGCAATGTCTATCTTTCTCAACAGAACAATGAACTACCCTAGAATATCAACTCACTTTAGCTTGGAAACAGGAGACGTCATACAACATCAAAATGTAAACATAGCTGGAGAAACCTTGCTATTTTGGACAGAGATTTGCAGTGGCTAATTAACAGTAAATAAGTGAATGTTGTTTCACCTCACAGTTAGTCAAGAAGTTTAGCTAGCCAGCTAAATTGTTTACAGTTAGTTAGCAATCACTTCAACACTATTTTTCTAGCTACAGTATTGCTGCCGTGTCAATAATAACCTGTCTCCAAAAATGACAGGTGTCTCAGATTGTCTTTACATTTTACCATGGTGATGTATACACTTTCAAGACATATTAATATCTGCACTCACTCTATGTCTGAGTTCCAATCGTGTTAAAATAGGGTGATGAGTAACGTTATTAATACATACATCAAAGATTAGGCAAAACCGAAATGGACTTGACCTCAGAAACAATGTCTCAACCTTTAACCTACCGTAATTTCCGGACTATTGAGCACACCTGAATACGCTTTAGTTGTCTTTTTGCACTGAGTCAATTCCTAACGCTGCTGTTTCCAACGTC
The DNA here is from genome assembly GCF_965601325.2 of Salmo salar. NCBI lineage: Eukaryota > Metazoa > Chordata > Actinopteri > Salmoniformes > Salmonidae > Salmo > Salmo salar. The sequence continues at coordinate 10,918,116 of NC_138310.1, read as the reverse complement.
TTATCATTGACTCATTAAGACCAAGCTCCCGTGCAGCAGCTCTATTTCCTTTTCCAACAGCCAGATCAATCGCCTTCAACTTGAAAGCTGCATCATATGCATTTCTCCGTGTCTTTTCCATGATGAGGGTGACAAAATGACTACTGTAATCAGAATGATGGGAAGTTTGAGAGCGCTCGATTTAATCTAAACAGTAAACCAAAAAGTTGTTTGACCTTAACCCGTTCGGCAATTTCATTGGTCTAATGAAAGCTTCATGCCGCCAAAAAACTGAGCACATCACAGAATGTGTTTTTTTTTTTTGAAAAATAAAATGTAAAGCGGGAAAAATCCATATATTAAATCCATATATTATATTATTATCCATACATTGTTTTAGCCGCGAAGTTCAAGGCGTGGGAAAAAAGTTGCGGCTTATAGTCCGGAAATTACGGTACTTCCACTTTCCTACAAGTAAACCCCAACACCTGTTGCTGGGAGCGCTGCTGTCTGTCCCGGGATTCTGCCACATCGTCAGAGCGCGACGTATGTTTGTTGTTGTTGAACGCTGTTGAGCACCGAAATCTGAACTAGAGACCTCAGTTTAAATACTGACAGTGGTTTTATATACTTTTATTTGATTTTGGATCCTGCAGCTCTGTTGGGCTTAGTTGCTGTGAGCGCTGCTGTCTGTCCCGGGATCTTGACATATACAGTACCGCATAGGGGAGAGACACGAAAGCCCAGCTAGTCTAGCTGGCTTGGTGGTCTCAAATGAAAGTCGCTATTGAACGTTTCCAGCACTGCAGGAGCTGTGTTTACTTAGCTTTTTTTCGGGGACAATGTGGACTGCACTGAATTTCAATGTAGCAACTGCTTGCTTGCGGAGGACTACAGGAGCGAAGTGACTACTCTTAGCAAGCAAGTAGCAAACCTACTCAAGCTACTGGGGAATCCACGCCCACTTTCTTTTTCTTCCACCCCTGTAGCTGGATGCCACTCTGGTCCGAGAGAAGATTCACCGCCATGTCGGCTTCTCCACAGCCGACTGGCCAGTGCTCAGCAGGGTTCCATCCCCGAAGGGGTCTCCCCCTTCCCTGGAGAACGGAGCTGTTCTCAACCCAACCTACCAGCCGTGGAAGTCGGAGAAAGCATCCTCTGTCAACTGGGGTCTCCTTGGAGATGTTGAGCCCGGATTTGACACAGACCAGAAACAGCTTTGCCGCCCTGGATCCAATGGTTCAGGCACCTTCTTGCTTGGGGGCTTCCCATTCAAGATTGGATACGGAGGTACCTGCATCTTCGTCCTCGGTTCTGTCTACCTCTCTGGTGGCTTCTACCTCAGGTTCCGATCCTCGGGAGCTCCCACCCTCATCAGACCATGAGGCTGCCCGAGAGACTGGCCCTTTCAACATCACCAGCTGTCATCATAGGCAGCTCTATGGTGAGAAACATCTCAGTTCCCAAGGCAAAACCCTGTGCTACCCAGGAGCATGAGTACAGGACATCAAGACTGCTTCCGACTGTTCTACGACAGATGCTGTTAGCTGACACTGTCATAGTCCATGTGGGGTCAAACGACATCAGGAGGGCTAGCTCGGAACATCTGAGAATGGATTTTAAAGATCTGATTTAAACATCAAAAGACTCCAAAATACGGGCAATCATTTCAGGTCCAGTACCATCGTTGGGCCGCAGGTGTGAAAGATTCAGCAGACTTCTGGCACATACACATCTGGCTAAAATATCACTGTAGCTTTGCTGGAGTCACTTTTATAGATAACTTTGACACCTTCTGGAAACATAAGACACTCTACAGGAATGACAGTCCATCTTTTCAATTATCCAAGACCAGCTCAGTTAATCCCTACCATTGTGACAATGTGTCTTCATAATTCTGCATCAAATGTACATGATCCTAGGGGCATTGGCAAACACAACGTAAGTAACTTAATGTATTTGCCCCTAATTCCCCCGAATACCTCTGTTTATCCTACAGCTATTGTATGCAGTAATCATGAGCCTGTGAACCAGAGTTACACTGTTAGCACAGTGTAACTCTGTGTGCCCTAGTAGGAAGACCACTTTGTGCAGCTCACCCTGCACTATCAGCTCCAATATAAATAACATGAGGAAGTCTACTTCTGATAATCTTCCCAGTAAAGCATTCAAAATAATCAAGCAGCCCAGAAAAGTGTTACAAATAGCTCATATTAACATATGTAGCCTGAGAAACAAGGTCCATGAAGTCAATAACTTGCCTGTAACAGATGACATTCATATTCTGACTATCTCTGAAACTCACTTAGATAATACCTTTAATAATACAGTGGTAGCAATACATGGTTATAACATCTACAGCAAAGACAGAAATGCCAATGGTAGAGGTGTTGCGGTCTATATTCAGAAGCACATTCCTGTAAAGCTTAAAGACGATCTAATACTGTTGAAATAATATGGCTACAGGTTCATCTGCCTCACCTAAAGCCCATTCTTGTGGGCAGCAGCTATAGACCACCAGGTTCTAACAGTCAGTATCTGGATAATACGTGTGAAATGCTTGATAATGTATGTGATATCAACAGAGAGAAGTATATTTTCAGGGTGATTTAAATATTGACTGGCTCTCATCAAGCTGGGCCACTCCAAAAAAAGTATACTGTAACCAGTGCCTGCAACCTGGTTCAGGTTGTCAGTCAACCTACCAGGGTAGTTACAAACAGCACAGGAATTAAATCATCAACATGTATTGATCACATCTTTTCTAATGCTGCAGAAAATTGCTTTAAAGCAGTATCCAAATCCATAGGATGTAGTGATCACAATATAATAGCCATATCTAGGAAAACCGAAGTTCCAAAAGCTGGGCCTAAAATAGTGTATAAAATGGGATAAAATGCTTTTTGTAGTGATTCATTTAAGCAAGATGGCGCCGACAGAGAGGGTCACCTCGCTTCTAGTCCTTAGGAAACTATGCAGTATTTTGTTTGTTTTATGTCATATTTATTACATTGCTAGCGCCGGAAATCTTAAGTGTTATTATATACAGCCAGGAAGAACTATTGGATATCAGAGTGATGTCAACTTACCAACATTACGACCAGGAATACGACTTTCCTGAAGCGGATCCTTTGTTCGCACCACCACTCAGGGCATTTTATCTAATTCCAGAGGCCAACCCAAAACAACATTGCCGCAGAAGAGGTAGACGGAGACGGAGCGGCCTTCTGGTCAGACTTCGGAGGCGTAAACACCACCCACCGCTTCCGTGTATGTTACTCACCAATGTCCAGTCTCTAGATAACAAGGTAGACGAAATTAGGGCAAGGGTTGCTTTCCAGAGAGACATCAGGGATTGTAACATACTCTGCTTTATGGAAACATGGCTCTCTTGGGATATGTTGTCAGAATCGGTACAGCCACCGGGATTCTTTATGCGTCGCGCCGACAGAAATAAACATCTCTCTGGTATGAAGAAGGGCGGGGGTGTATGCTTCATGATTAACGACTGATGGTGTAATCGTAACAACATACAGGAACTCAAGTCCTTTTGTTCACCTGACCTAGAATTCCTCACAATCAAATGCCGACCATATTATCTCTCAAGAGAATTCTCGTCGGTTATTGTCACAGCCGTGTATATCCCCTCTCAAGCCGATACCACGACGGCCCTCAAGGAACTTCACTGGACTCTATGCAAACTGGAAACCACATATCCTGAGGCTGCATTTATTGTAGCTGGGGATTCTATCAAAGCAAATTTGAGAACAAGGCTACCTAAATTCTATCAGCATATTGATTGTATCACTCGTGCAGGCAATACACTGGTTCACTGCTACTCTAACTTCCACGATGCATACAAGGCCCTCCTTTCGGCAAATCTGACCACGGCTCCATTTTGCTCCTCCCATCCTGTAGGCAAAAACTCAAACAGGAGGTACTCGTGACAAGAACTATTATATGCTGGTTTTACCAATCGGAATCCACACTTCAAGATTGTTTTGATCACGCGGACTGGGAAATGTTCCAGGTAGCCTCAGAGAATAATATTGATTTATACGCTGATTCGATGAGTGAGTTTATAAGGAAGTGCATTGGAGATGTTGTACTGTGACCTACCCTAACCAGAAACCATGGATAGATGGCGGCTGTCGCACCAAACTGAAAGCGTGAACCACCGAATTTAACCTTGGAAAGGTTACTGGGAATATGGCTGAATACAAACAGCGTAGTTATTCCCTCCGCAACGCAATCAAACAAGCGAAATGTCGGTATAGGGACAAAGTGGAGTTGCAATTCAACTGCTCAGACACGAGACATATGTGCCAGGGTCTACAGGCAATCACAAACAACAAAAAGAAAACCAGCCACATCACGGACACCGACGTCTTGCTTTCAGGCAAACTAAACACCTACTTTGCCTGCTTTGAGGACAATACAGTGCTACCGACTCTGCCCGCTATAAAAGGACTCTGTCCTCTCCCTCTCCTTTGCCGTGGCCAACGTGAGTAAGACATTTAAACGTGTTAACCCTCACAAGACTGCCGGCCCAGATGGCATCCCTAGCCACGTCCTCAGAGTCTGCGCAGACCAGCTGGCAGGTGTGTTTACAGACATTTTCAATGTCTCCCTATCCCAGTCTGCAGTCCCCACATGCTTCAAGACGGCCACCATTGTCCCTGTACACATGAAGGCAAAGGTAACGGAACTAAATTACTATCGCCCTGTAGCACTCACTTCTGTCATCTTCTGTCATCATGAAGTGCTTTGAGAGACTAGTCAAGGATCACCTCCACCTTACCTGCCACCCTGGACCCAATTCAATGGCATACTGCCCCAATATGTCCACAAATTATGCAGTCTCAATCACACTGCCCTATCCCATCTGAACAAGAGGAATACCTTTGTAAGAATGTTGTTCCAAGTAGTGTATATATAAAGATCCAGTCCATAAAAAAAATTGGAGGCCTCTTAGACTTCAGTGTTGTGATGCAAAAATTCTAGCTAAATGCTTAGCACATAGAATTAAAAAAGTATTGTCAGATATTATTCATCCTAATCGGACAGGTTTTTTACATGGACAACACATTGTAGATAATTGAAGACTAGTACTGGAAGCAATAGAGAACTATGAAATATCTGGAAAACCAGGCCTGGTTTTCATCGCTGACTTTGAAAAGGCTTTTGATAAAGTACGACTGGCGTTAAACCTGGAATATTTCAATTTTGGAGAATCTCATTTAAAATGGGTTAAAGTTATGTATAGCAACCCTAAGTGTAAAATAGCAAATAATTGCTAAATCTCAGAAAGTTGAGATGCACAATTGAGAGCATCCTGTAGGGCTGTATCAACACCTGGTATGGCAACTGCACCGCCCACAACCGCAGGGCTCTCCAGAGGGTGGTGTGGTCTGCACAACGCATCACCGGGGGCAAACTACCTGCCTTCCAGGACACTTACAGCACCCGTTGTCACAGGAAGGCCAAAAAGATCATCAAGGACAACAACCACCCGAGCCACTGCCTGTTCACCGCACTACTACACAGAAGGCGAGGTCAGTACAGGTGCATGAAAGCTGGGACCGAGAGACTGAAAAATAGTTTCTACCTCAATTAAACAGCCGTAACTAACACAGAGAGGCTGCTGCCTACATACAGACTTGAAATCATTGGCCACTTTAATAAATATATCGCAAGTCACTTTAATAATGCCACTTTAATAATGTTTACATATCTTGCATTACTCAGCCCATATTTATATAGTCAATGTTTTATAATCTATTGCAACTTGCCTATGCCTCTCTGTCATCGCTCATCCATATATTTCTATGTATATATTCTTATTCCATCCCTTTACTTAGATTTGTGTGTATTTGGTAGTTGTTGTGGAATTGTTTGATTCCTTGTTATATATTACTGCGATGTCAGAACTAGAAGCACAAGCATTTCGCTACACTCTCAATAACATCTGCTAAACATGTGTAGGTGACCAATACAGTTTGATTTGATGTAAATAATATTTGCTGATCTGTGGTGTGTAATGAGGAGCAACCAGATGCTGCACTTGACACATTAATGAAATTGCTTATCCCAGTTACTAATAAGCATGCACCCATGTTCAAGCCCCTTGGATTGATTTGGAATTGAAAAATTGTATGGTTGACAGGGATGAGGCAAAAGGTATGGCAATGAAGTGTGGCAGCCCAACTGATTGGCAAACGTACTGCAAATTAAGAAATCATGTGACTAAACTAAATAAAAATAAAATACAAGTTTTGGGGCACCGTAAATAACATTTTGTGAAAAAAAGGCAACTCGCCTCCATCTTTCATTGAATCAGATGGCTCATTCATCACAAAGCCCACTGATATTGCCAACTACTTTAACTACTTTTTTATTGGCAAGATTAGCAAACTTAGGGATGACATGCCAGAAACAAACGCTGATACTACACATCCAAGTACATGTATTTCGGACCAAATTATGAAAGACAAGAATTGTAATTTTGAATTCTATAAAGTCAGTGTGGAAGAGGTGAACATTTTTCGTTGTCTATCAACAATGACAAGCCACCGGGGTCTTACAATCTGGATGGAACATTACTGAGGATAATGGCAGACAATATTGCTGCTCCTATTTGCCACATCTTCAATTTAAGCCTACTAGAAAGTGTGTGCCTTCAGGCCTGGAGGGAAGCTAAAGTCATTCCGCTACCCAAGAATAGTAAAGTCCCCTTTACTGGCTCAAATAGCCGACCAATCAGCCTGTTACCAACCCTTACTAAACTTCAGGAAACAATTGTTTTTGACCAGATACAATGCTATTTCACAGTAATGACAACAAATTGACAACAGTTTTTCAGCACACTTATAGGGAAGGACACTCAGCAAGCACAGCACATAAGCAAATGATTGATAATTGGCTGAGAGAAATTGATGATGAAAGGGGACTGTCTTGTTATACTTCAGTGCAGCTTGTGACATTATCGATCATAGTCTGCTGCTGGAAAAATGTATGTGTTATGGCTTTACACCTGCTATAATGTGGATAAAGAGTCAATTGTCTAACAGAACACAGAGGGTGTTCTTTAAAGAAGCAAATCAAACATAATCAAGGTAAAATCAGGAATTCCCCAGGGTAGCTGTTTAGGCCCCTTGCTTTTTTCAATCTTTACTAACGACATGCTACTGACTTTAAGTAAAGTCAAAGTGTCTATGTATGTGGATGATTCAACACTATACACGTCAGCTACTACATTGACAGAAATGACTGCAACACTTAAAAAATAGTTAAAGTTAGTTTCAGAGTGGGTGGCAAGGAATAAGTTAGCCCTAAATACTTCTAATATTAAAAGCATTATATTTGGGACAAATCATTCACTAAACCTTAAACCTCAACTAAATGTTGTAATAAATCATGTGGAAATTATGCAAGTTGAGATGACTAAACTGCTTGGCGTAACCCTGGATTGTAAACTGTCATGGTCAAAATATATTGATACAACAGTAGCTAAGATGGGGAGAAGTATGTACATAATAAAGTGCATCTCTGTTTTCTTACATCTAGACGTTCCGCTAGCGGAACACCTGCTCCAATATCCAATGATAGGCGTGGCGCGAATTACATATTCCTCAAAAATACAAAAACTTCAATTTTTCAAACATATGACTATTTCACAGCATTTTAAAGACAAGACTCTCCTTTATCTAACCACACTGTCCGATTTCAAAAAGGCTTTACAGCGAAAGCAAAACATTAGATTATGTCAGCAGAGTACCAAGCCAGAAATAATCAGACACCCATTTTTCAAGCTAGCATATAATGTCACAAAAACCCAGAAGACAGCTAAATGCAGCACTAACCTTTGATGATCTTCATCAGATGACACACCTAGGACATTATGTTATACAATACATGCATGTTTTGTTCAATCAAGTTCATATTTATATAAAAAAAACAGCTTTTTACATTAGCATGTGACGTTCAGAACTAGCATACCCCCCGCAAACTTCCGGGGAATTTGCTAACAATTTACTAAATTACTCACGATAAACGTTCACAAAAAGCATAACAATTATTTTAAGAATTATAGATACAGAACTCCTCTATGCACTCGATATGTCCGACTTTAAAATAGCTTTTTGGTGAAAGCACATTTTGCAATATCCATTTTTATGGATTTTAAACAGCGGTTGACATGCTTCGAAGTACGGTAATGGAATATTTAGATTTTTTTGGTCACGAATTGCGCCATGCGCCCGACCCTTCTTTACCATTCGAATAGTGTCTGGGACGCACAAACAAAACGCCGCTATTCGGATATAACGATGGATTATTTTGGACCAAACCAACATTTGTTATTGAAGTAGCAGTCCTGGGAGTGCATTCTGACGAAGACAACAAAAGGTAATCAAACTTTTATAATAGTAAATCTGATATTGGTGAGTGCTAAACTTGCCGGGTGTCTAAATAGCTAGCCCGTGATGTCTGGGCTATGTACTTAGAATATTGCAAAATGTGCTTTCACCAAAAAGCTATTTTAAAATCGGACATATCGAGTGCATAGAGGAGTTCTGTATCTATAATTCTTAAAATAATTGTTATGCTTTTTGTGAAAGTTTATTATTTTAAGAATTATAGAAACAGAACTCCTCTATGCACTCGATATGTCCGATTTTAAAATAGCTTTTCGGTGAAAGCACATTTTGCAATGTTCTCAGTAGATAGCCCAGCCATCACGGCTAGCCATTTAGACACCGACCAAATTTAGCCATGACCAAACTCCGATTTACTATTACAAAAGTTTGATTACCTTTGTTGTCTTCGTCAGAATGCACTCCCAGGACTGCTACTTCAGTAACAAATGTTGGTTTGGTCCAAAATAATCCATCGTTATATCCAAATAGCGGCGTTTTGTATGTGCGTTCAAGACACTATCCGAAGTGTAAATAAGGTTCACGAGCATGGCGCAATTCGTGACAAAAGATTTCTAAATATTCCATAACCATACTTCGAAGCATGTCAACCGCTGTTTAAAATCAATTTTTATGCAATTTTTCTCGTAAAAAAGCGATAATATTCCGACCGGGAATCTGCGTTTAGGTAAACAGACGAAAGAAACTAAAGCATTCTGTCGACGCGGGCACGAGCTTGAGTCTCACAGTACTGTAACCAGCCACTACCCAAACGCGCTACTTTTTTTCAACCAGAGCCTGCAAAGCCACGATTCAGCTTTTTGCCGCCTTCTGAGAGCCCATGGGAGCCGTAGGAAGTGTCACGTAACAGCAGAGATCCTCTGTAATGGATAGAGATAATCAAGAAGGGCAAGAAATTGTCAGACAGGCCACTTCCTGCATGGAATCTTCTCAGGTTTTGGCTTGCCAAATGAGTTCTGTTATACTCACAGACACCATTCAAACAGTTTTAGGAACTTTGGAGTGTTTTCTATCCAAAACTAATAATTATATGCATATTCTAGCTTCTGGGCAGGAGTAATAATCAGATTAAATCGAGTACGTTTTTTATCCGGCTGTGAAAATACTGAAGTAGCAGTCCTGGGAGTGCATTCTGACGAAGAACACCAAAGGTAATCAAACTTTTCTAATAGTAAATCGGAGTTTGGTCAGGGCTAAACTTGGTGGGTGTCTAAATAGCTAGCCGTGATGGCTGGGCTATCTACCTCAGAATATTGCAAAATGTGCTTTCACCGAAAAGCTATTTTAAAATCGGACACCTCGATTGCACAAAGGAGTTCTGTATCTATAATTCGTAAAATAATTGTTATGTTTTTTGTGAACGTTTATCGTGAGTAATTTAGTAAATTCACCAGAGGTTTGCGGGGGGTATGCTAGTTCTGAACGTCACATGCTAATGTAAAAAGCTGGTTTTGATATATGCCTGGGCTATGTACTTAGAATATTGCAAAATGTGCTTTCACCAAAAAGCTATTTTAAAATCGGACATATCGAGTGCATAGAGGAGTTATGTATCTATAATTCTTAAAATAATTGTTATGCTTTTTGTGAACTTTTATCGTGAGTAATTTTGTAAATTCACCGGAGGTTTGCGGGGGGTATGCTAGTTCTGAACGTCACATGCTAATGTAAAAAGCTGGTTTCTGATATAAATATGAACTTGATTGAACAAAACATGCATGTATTGTATAACATAATGTCCTAGGGTTGTCATCTGATGAAGATCATCAAAGGTGAGTGCTGCATTTAGCTGTCTTCTGGGTTTTGGTGACATTATATGCTAGCTTGAAAAATGGGTGTCTGATTATTTCTGGCTTGGTACTCTGCTGACATAATCTAATGTTTTGCTTTCGTTGTAAAGCCTTTTTGAAATCGGACAGTGTGGTTAGATTAACGAGAGTCTTGTCTTTAAATAGCTGTAAAATAGTCATATGTTTGAGAAATTGAAGTAATAGCATTTCAAAGGTTTTGAAAATCGCGCCACAGGATTCAACTGGCTGTTACGTAGGTGGGACGAATTCGTCCCGCCTAGCCCAGAGAGGATAAAGAAAAACCCTTGAATGAGTATGTGTTCTAAAACTTTGGACTGGTAGTGTAGATATGTGGTAGTGGTAGAGTAGGAGCCTGAGGAAACACAGTGTGTTGTGAAATCTGTGAATGTATTGTAATGTTTTTTTAAATTGTATAAACTGCTTTAATTTTCCTGAACCTCAGGAAGAGTAGATGCTGCCTTGTCAGCAGCTAATGGGGATACATAATAAATACAAATACAAACCACCTCCATTAACATAAATAACATCTATAGTATCTGTGTAAACGTTTCATTCTCAGTTACATCGTTTTGTCTCTCTTTGTGTGATGTATGTATCAGTTGCTACTAGCTCACTCCACATCACACTGCTGCTAAGAGTCAGATGGCCTTATCTTGGGCACATGATGGATGTCGTAAGCCAGTGTTTCTCCTGCAGACACGCATCTATGCTATCTAAGGCTGCAAGAATCTGCTCCTCACAAGCTATGAACACAGCAATGTCTGAGTGGGAAAATATTACTTGAACCGGATTATGGCAACAGTTAGTTTTGTTTTAAGTAATCACATGCTCACAAGTGTAAGTTAAATATACAGTGAAGTATACAATGAGAAATGCTCTAGCATAGACAAGAAGGGTAGACTATTTGTGTGCCCGCACCTACACACGACGTACACTTGCATGCACACACACACGTCAGGCCCACACAGAGATGTAAGGTAACTTTCTGTCCTGACATTATGGAGAGAACAACAGCTAGCTCAGAGCTGCTCCCGGCTAATTACACAGAGAAAATAGGAAGGAAGAGAGGAGAGATGGAGGAAGACAGGGGGTGGAGAAGAAGGGGCTGAGAGCGGAGAGGGGAGAACACAAGAGTGGGAGTGTGAAGAAGAGGAAGAAGGAGAGAAGTAGTCAGATGGAAAGAGTAGAGGTGTTTGTGAAATGAATGGAGTGTTAGGATGAGAGGAAATGGGAGAGAAGTTTTTCCCCCCCAAAAAATGTCCTCTTTCCTGATTTTCTTCAGCCCATCCCACTCCCTGAATAGATTTTATAGTGTTCCATTACCTGTTTTTATTGCAGCATAAAAATTGAATTAGTTATGTACTAGAGACACTCACCTGGAGACGGTGACAGCACAAGATTGGGAGAAATTAATTTATTTCTGCAGAAGAATGGATTTTATCCCCTGAACCGGAGTCACCAACATATATTGTTATTGTTTTTCAGCTCACCCTGTGAAAAGTATACCACTTGAAAAGATGTACTTTAAATGGAAATGCTTGTAATCAGAGGTGTATAGGAAAGAAAATAACTTTCCTCATAAATGTCCTTGCAGCAGATGAAGCTGAGTTGTCAGGAGGATGAAATCGATTCTGCCATTGACGCACGCACACACGCGCACGCACACACACACACTTACTCCTCAAATAGAGGTCAGCGCTGACAGCATGAGGCATTCTGGGAAAAGAGTAATCTGAAATGTTACAGTGTCATTTACAGAGTAGGAGGAGGTAGATATACTGGAAAGGTTATGGGATACTCTAGGCACATTTCATCCCAGTTGCATGCATGTGTGCTTTCCGATCAATTCCTACAATCTATAACTGGAAATGAGACTGAAACGTATATGCTGAAGTCCCAGGAAGGATTGATGGCAAACAGGTTGATTTGGAATGTGAAAGGTACTCAACAGAGTGTGTTTATGTCAATTATAGTCACTATGATGTTAACATATACAGTTGAAGTCAGAAGTTTACATACACTTAGGTTGGAATCATTAAAACTTGTTTTTCAACCACTCCACAAATTTCTTGTTAACAAACTATAGTTTTGGCAAGTCGTTTCGGGCACCTACTTTGTGCATGACACAAGTCATTTTTCCAAAAGTTGTTTACAGACAGATTATTTCACTTATAATTCACTGTATCACAATTCCAGTGGGTCAGAAGTTGACTGTGCCTTGAAACAGCTTGGAAAATTCCAGAAAAGGATCTCATGGATTTAGAAGCTTCTGATTTACCTCATTTTAGTCAATTGGAGGTGTACCTGTGGATGTATTTCAAGGCCTACCTTCAAACTCAGTGCCTCTATGCTTGACATCATGGGGAAATCAAAAGAAATCAACCAAGACCTTAGACCAAAAATTATAGACCTCCACAAGTCTGGTTCATCCTTGGGAGCAATTTCCAAATGCCTGAAGATACCATGTTCATCTGTACAAACAATAGTACGCAAGTATAAACACCATGGGACCACGCAGCCGTCATACCGCTCAGAAAGGAGACGCATTCTGTCTCCTAGAGATGAACTTACTCTGGTGTGAAAAGTGCAAATCAATTCCAGAACAACAGCAAAGGACCTTGTGAAGATGCTGGTGGAAATAGGTACAAAGTATCTATATCCACAGTAAAACAATTCCTATATCGACTTAACCTGAATGGCCGCTCAGCAAGGAAGAAGCCACTGCTCCGAAACCACCATAAAAAAGCCACACTACGGTTTGCAACGGAACATGGGGATAAAGATTGTACTTTTTGGAAAAATGTCCTCTGGTCTGATGAAACAAAAACAGAACTATTTTTCCATAATGACCATTGTTATGTTTGGAGGAAAAAGGGGCGAAGCTTGCAAGCCGAAGAACACCATCCCAACCATGAAGCACGGGGGTGGCAGCATCATGTTGTGGGGGTGCTTTGCAGCAGGAGGGACTGGTGCATTCCAGAAAATAGATGGCTTCATGAGGAATGGAAAATTGTGTGGATATATTGAAGCAACATCTCAAGACATCAGTCAGGAAGTTAAAGCTTGGTCGCAAATGGGTCTTCCAAATGGACAATGACCCCAAGCATACTTCCAAAGTTGTGGCAAAATGGCTTATGGACAACAAAGTCAAGGTATTGGAGTGGCCATCACAAAGCCCTGACCTCAATCCTATAGAACATTTGTGGGCAGAACTAAAAAAGCGTGTGCGAGCAAGGAAGCCTACAAACCTGACTCAGTTACACCAGCTCTATCAGGAGGAATGGGCCAAAATTCCCCCAGCTTATTATGGGAAGCTTGTGGAAGGCTATCCAACACGTTTTACCCAAGTTAAACAATTTAAAGGCAATGCTACTAAATACTAATTGAGTGTATGTAAACTTCTGACCCACTGGGAATGTGATGAAAGAAATAAAAGCTGAAATAAATCATTCTCTCTAGTATTAATCTGACATTTCACATTCTTAAAATAAAGTGGTGATCCTAACTGTCCTAAGACAGGGAATGTTTACTAGGATTAAATGTTAGGAATTGTGAAAAACTCAGTTTAAATGTATTTGGCAAAGGTGTACGCAAACTTCCGACCAACTGTACTTCAGAATTCATCATACACCATACTAGGGTAACACTAAGATCCATTGGGGACAGAGACCCATATATCTTATCCACACTCATCCATAGACATGCCTTACAATCCTTTTCCCCTGACCTCCTCAGAGATGTCAGATCCCCATCGCATGGCCCTGTCAAAGTCCCATCTCCTTACCTTGTGACCACCTCTGTGTGGTCTCTAGAAAGTGAGGCAGGGTAGCATTGGAGGGAACAGATGGGGTGAATCAAAGTGTAGACAAAAAGAGGAAAGGAAAGTTGTGGGGGAGAAGGAGAATATGACCAGATAATGGCATGGAGAGGAGAGGTAGGAGGAGATAGTGACAATGAGCAAAGTGGAGAAGAGGTGAGAGCGAGAGGTAGGAGTAGGGGGAAGAAGATGCGGTTGAATGCCCTGGAGAGAAAGGGAATGGGAGCAGAGGGTGGACAGGGTGATAGGGTGGGGAGGAGAGAGGATAGCAGTGTGAGGGGTAGAGTGATCAGTGACAGGTAAGGACTCCGCCTCAGAGGCAGGCCATTACTGGGGGTAGGGGGACACATGTTGGAGCTGCCTGCCACCCAGTTTATTGGCAATCTGTTAGCCAGGCGTCCAGGGAGACAAATGAATAACAGGCTCAGGAACAGAGAGTGCAGGAAAGGAGAGAGATTCACACTCTGCAGGAGGAGAGGATTCCTCCTGCAGAGTGTGGGAGGAGAGGAAGGAAGGCGGGAAAATTAATGCACGTCAGGACTCAGTGGAGAAAAGAGATGATGGAAGGGGATATGAGGAGATATTTTTTATTTTTTAATGTTTGATTTAACCTTTATTTAACTTGGAAAGTCAGTTAAGAACAAATTCTTATTTACAATGACGGCCTACCCTGGCAAAACCTGGACGACGCTGGGCCAATTGTGCGCCGCCCTATGGGACTCAAGTCCGGATGTGATAGAGCCTGGGATATGAGGTGAAGAGAGGAGAGGAGATTTGGGTTTTTCACATAACCCAGCGATGCTTGGTCAAAATAACCCAGTTTGAGTTCTGTGCTATAGTAACTCAGCACTGGGTGGGTGATATAACCTAAGTTTAGTTGTTTTTTACTCATTTTCTTCAGTGTATACAGTGCCTTCAGAAAGTATTCAGACCCCTGATTTTTTCCACGTTGTTACTTTACAGCCTCATTCTAAAATGTATTAAATTAAGTGAATCCTCTGCAATCTACACACAATACCCATAATGACAAAGCGCAAAGCAGGTTGAGAAGTTTTCGCAAAAAAAAAAAAGAAGAAAAACTGATATGCCTTATTTACATACAGTACAAGTCAAATGTTCAGATACACCTACTCATTCCACATTTTTTCTTTTATTTTTACTATTATATATACATTCGACTGGTACTGTAATATTCAGACCCTTTGCTGTGAGGCTCGAAATTAAGCCCAGGCGCATACAGTTTCCACTGATCATCCTTGAGATGTTTTTACAACTTTATTGGAGTCCACCTGTGGTAAATTCAATTTATTGGAAATGATTTGGAAAGGCACACAACTGTCTATATAAGGTCCCACAGTTAGCAGTGCATGTCAGGGCAAAAACCAAACCATGAGGTCGAAGGAATTGTCCTTAGAGCGCTGAGATAGGATTGTTTAGAGGCCCAGATCTGGGGAAGGGTTCCAAAACATTTCTACAGCATTGAAGGTACCCAAGAACACAGTGGCCTCCATTAATCTTAAATGGAGGAAGTTTGGAACCACCAAGACTCTTCCTTGAGCTCGCCGCCCGGCCAAAATGAGCGATCGGGGGAAAAGGACTTGGTCAGGGAGGTGACCAAGAACCTGATGATCACCCTGACTGAGATTTAGAGTTCCTCTGTGGAGATGGGAGAACCTTCCAGAAGGACAACCATCTCAGCAGCAATCCACCAATAAGGGCTTTATAGTAGAATGGCCAGACGGAAGCCACTCCTCAGTAAAAGGCACATGACAGTCCGCTTGGAGTTTGCCAAAAGGCACCTAAAGACTCTCAGACCATGAGAAACAAGAATCTCTGGTCTGATGAAACCAAGATTTTACTCTTTGGCCTGAATGCCAAGCGTCACGTCTGAAGGAACCCTGGCACCATCCCTACAGTGAAGCATGGTGGTGGCAGTATCATGCTGTGGGGATGTTTTTCAGCGGCAGGGACTGGGAGACTAGTCAGGATCGAGGCAAAGATGAACGGAGCAAAGTACAGAGAGATCCTTGATGAAAACCTGCTCCATAGCGCTCAGGACCTCAGTCTGGGGTGAAGGTTCACCTTCCAACAGAACAATGACCCTAAGCACACAGCCAAGACCACACAGGAGTGGTCCAGCCAGAGCCTGGACTTGAACCCGATCGAACATCTCTGGAGAGGCCTGAAAATAGCTGTGAAGCAAAGCTCCCCATCCAACCTGACAGAGCTTGACAGGATCTGCAGAGAGGAATGGGAGAAACTCCCGAAATACAGGTGTGCCAAGCTTGTAGCGTCATACCCAAGAAGACTCAAGGCTGTAATCACTGCTAAAGGAGCTTCAATGAAGTACTGAGTAAAGGGTCTGAATACTTATGCAAATGTTATATTTAAGTTTTTTATTTGTAATAAATTAGCAAACATTTCTACAAACCTGTTTTTGCTTTGCCATTATGGGGTACTGTGTGTAGATTGATGAGGGGAAAAAAAACTATTTAACACATTTTTGAATAAGGCTATAACATAACAATATGTTGAAAAGTCAAGGGGTCTGAACACTTTCCGAATGCACTGTAGGTCAAATCAAATCAAATGTTATTGTTCATATACACGTGTTTATCAGATCTTATTGCGGGTGTCGCGAAGTGCTTGTGCTTCTAGCTCTGATAGTGCAGTAATATCTAACAAGTGATATCTAACAGTTTCAGAACATATACCCAAAATACACATAAATGTAAGTAAGGAATGGATTAATAATATATATATACATATATGTCAGAGCGGCATTGGACTAAGATACAGTGGCATAGTACAGAGTACAGTATATACATATGAGATGGGTGATGCAAAAATGTACAAACTATTAAAGTGACTAAGATACCATAGAATGGAGATAGAGTTGTCAAGTATGAATCACAGGTTAGAGGAGATCATTTTAGACACTTGGATTAGCAGGGAGTAGAATATTAGATATGGTACAGTATAGAGGGAGGACAGGTAAAGATCGGAGAATTTAGACTACAAAATGCAGGGTGGAAAGAAAATGCTAGGCTTAAAAAAAGAGAGGCCAGTATAGGGCCGTGGCGGTCATGACATTTTGTCAGCAATTAACTGTCATGCAAATGACCTCCGGTCTCACGGTAATTGACTGTTTATTTACATAAACATTCTTAGCATCTATTCACAATTTTTAATTTTTTATAATAAAACCATTAAATATATGCCTACACCATCACAATAATTCAATTATGTATTTTAGGCAGGTCTTAAGAAACATTATGACATGAAGAAAATGTATTTCAGAAGAACAGAATTTCATATGTACTGTATGTTAGGACCACTGATCTATAGGCTTAAGTCTAGTTAATTTATAGCAGACAAGTTAACCTCTCTAGGGTATGTGGGACGAAATCGTCCCACCTACTCAACAGCCAGTGGAATCCCGTGGCGCGGTATTCAAATACCTTAGAAATGCTATTACTTCAATTTCTCAAACATATGACTATTTTACACCATTTTAAAGACAAGACTCTCGTTAATCTAACCACACTGTCCGTTTTCAAAAAGGCTTTACAACGAAAGCAAAACATTAGATTATGTCAGCAGAGTACCCAGCCAGAAATAATCAGACACCCATTTTTCAAGCTAGCATATAATGTCACATAAACCCAAACCACAACTAAATGCAGCACTAACCTTTGATGATCTTCATCAGATGACAATCCTAGGACATTATGTTATACAATACATGCATGTTTTGTTCAATCAAGTTCATATTTATATCAAAAACCAGCTTTTTACATTAGCATGTGACGTTCAGAACTAGCATACCCACCGCAAACTTCCGGTGAATTTACTAAATTACTCACAATAAACGTTCACAAAAAACATAATTATTTTAACCTGTTATGGCTAGGGGGCAGTATTTTCACGGCTGAATAAAAAACGTACCCGATTTAATCTGGTTACCACTCCTACCCAGTAACTAGAATATGCATATCACTTATTAGCATATGGATAGAAAACACCCTAAAGTTTCTAAAACTGTTTGAATGGTGTCTGTGAGTATAACAGAACTCATATGGCAGGCAAAAACCTGAAGATTTCATGCAGGAAGTGGCCTGTCTGACAAGGTGTCGTTCTTCTTGCCTCTGTTTATTGAAGACTGAGGATCTCTGCTATAACGTGACACTTCCTACGGCTCCCATAGGCTCTCAGAAGGCGGCAAAAAGCTGAATCGTGGCTTTGCAGGTAGCGCGTTTGGGTAGTGGCTGGTTACAGTACTGTGAGACTCAGGCTCGTGCCCGCGTCGACCGAATGCTTTGTTTTCTTTCCTCTGTTTACCTAAACGCAGATACCCGGTCGGAATATTATCGCTTTTTTCAGAGAAAAATTGCATAAAAATGGATTTTAAACAGCGGTTGACATGCTTCGAAGTACGGTAATGGAATATTTAGAAAAATTTTGTCACGAATTGCGCCATGCTTGTGACCCTTATTTACACTTCGGGATAGTGTCTTGAACGCACGAACAAAACGCCGCTATTTGGATATAACGATGGATTATTTTGGACCAAACCAACATTTGTTATTGAAGTAGCAGTACTGGGAGTGCATTCTGACGAAGAACATCAAATGTAATCAAACTTTTGTAATAGTAAATCTGACTTTGGTCAGGGCTAAACTTGGTGGGTGTCTAAATAGCTAGCCGTGATGGCTGGGCTATCTACTGAGAATATTGCAAAATGTGCTTTCACCGAAAAGCTATTTTAAAATCGGACACCTCGATTGCACAAAGGAGTTCTGTATCTATAATTCTTAAAATAATTGTTATGTTTTTTGTGAACGTTTATCGTGAGTAATTTAGTAAATTCACCGGAGGTTTGCGGGGGGTATGCTAGTTCTGAACGTCACATGCTAATGTAAAAAGCTGTTTTTTGATATAAATATGAACTTGATTGAACAAAACATGCATGTATTGTATAACATAATGTCCTAGGTGTGTCATCTGATGAAGATCATCAAAGGTTAGTGCTGCATTTAGCTGTGGTTTTGTTTTTTGTGACATTATATGCTAGCTTGAAAAATGGGTGTCTGATTATTTCTGGCTGGGTACTCTGCTGACATAATCTAATGTTTTGCTTTCGTTGTAAAGCCTTTTTGAAATCAGACAGTGTGGTTAGATTAACGAGAGTCTTGTCTTTAAAATGGTGTAAAATAGTCATATGTTTGAGAAATTGAAGTAATAGCATTTCTAAGGTATTTGAAAATCGCGCCACGGGATTACACTGGCTGTTGCGTAGGTGGGACGATTTCGTCCCGCCTAGCCCAGAGAGGTTAAGAATTATAGATACAGAACTCCTTTATGCAATCGCTATGTCCGATTTTAAAATAGCTTTTCGGCAAAAGCACATTTTGCAATATTCTAAGTAGATAGCTCGCCATCACGGGCTAGCTATTTTGACACCCACCAAGTTTGGCACACACCAAACTCAGATTTACTATAAGAAAAATGTTATTACCTTTGCTGTTCTTCGTCAGAATGCACTCCCAGGACTTCTACTTCAATAAGAAATGTTGGTTTGGTTCAAAATAATCCATAGTTATGTTCAAATATCCTCTGTTTTGTTCGTGCGTTCAAGACACTATCCGAAGGGTAACGAAGGGTGACACGCCCGGCGCGTATCGTGACAAATTAATTCTAAATATTCCATTACCGTACTTCGAAGCATGTCAAACGCTGTTTAAAATCAATTTTTATGCGATTTTTCTCGTAAAAAAGCGATAATATTCCAACCGGGAATCTGCGTTTAGGTAAAAAGACGAAAGAAAATAAAGCATGGGGTCGACTCGTGCACGCACCTAAGCCCATTGTCCTCTGATCGGCCACTTACCAAAGGCGATAATGTGTTTCAGCCAGAGGCTGCCTCGATATCATTCAGCTTTTTCCCGGGTTCTGAGAGAGCCTATGGGAGCCGAAGGAAGTGTCACGTTACAGCAAAGATCCTCAGTCTTCAATAAAAAGAGCCAAGATGAACAAGAACTTGTCAGACAGGTCACTTCCTGTATGGAATCTTCTCAGGTTTTTGCCTGCCATATGAGTTCTGTTATACTCACAGACACCATTCAAACAGTTTTAGAAACTTTAGGGTGTTTTCTATCCAAAGCCAATAATTATATGCATATTCTAGTTTCTGGGCAGGAGTAATAATCAGATTAAATCGGGTACATTTTTTATCCGGCCGTGAAAATACTGCCCCCTAGCCATAACAGGTTAAGAGTGTCCATCAACACTATTTTCTCACACTCGATAGTGCATAGAAATGTTGCTCAATCTCGAGCTTATGAGAACACTTATTTCACTCCACACATCAAGTAGCTGTTTAAGGAGCTGCCTCTTGCTGCGCAACAGATGATAACCTATTCCGCTCAAACTCATGTATGCCTGGGCTCTCCAACCCTTAGGATTTAGGATATTATTAGGATCCCCATTAGCTGTTGCAAAAGCAGCAGCTACTGTTCCAGGGGAGCTACATAGGCCCACTCAATGCTCTAGTGTAGAATGCAGGGAAACGCGGGTCAGTTCCAGAGGGTGCTAGGTTATAAAGTAGTTTTCTTTATCCTATGTCATTATAAATCCCAGACAATAGTTATTATATTATTCTGAATAATATTATAGCCTTAATACACTTGTACTCTACAGAGTTGATGAAATACGAATGTTAGGTGTGTTGGAAAAATGACCTGCTCCCGACATACATCATGACTTCATTATGAATACGATTTATTTGATGACATTTTTCATTAATGTAAGCACAATGTTCAGTTTAAATGACAAATGCAATCACATTTTCACGCACTAAGACTAGGGACATCTTATTGATAAAATATATAAAATATGGATTTGGGCTAATTCACCATCTCAGGAAGTGGAAACTCAAAATGCATTAGCTAGATCACTAAATATAATATCATGCTAGTTAGCTGTGAAATTGACTAATCTAACACTTCATATAGTTAGTTCATATAGAGCCCATTATCAGCCTCAAAACGTCATCAGGTGACGATTTTGCTAAAAGTAATGCTTCATAACATATGATGCTTATGTTAATACATGGCAGTCAATGGGAAATGATGAGGTTCACCAAATGTATTCTTATGTCAATACATTGCATTCAATGGGAAAAGATGAGCATCACAGTAGTTGATGCTTATGTCACTATATTGCATTCCCTTTGAAAAGATGAGTGTCACAGTGTTGACTCTTATGTAAATACATTGATTTTGTCCATCCACACCAAACGTGATCAGTACATGCAGGTTGAAATATAAAAATGAACTCTGAACTAACTATATTAATTTGGGGGCAGGTCAAAACACATGAATGAAACATTAATGGACATTAAGCAAGCTAGCTAACTTGTTTTTGCTAGCTAATTTGTTCTGGAATTTAAACATTGGATTGTTATTTTACCTGAAATGCACAAGTTACTTTTTTTCCTGGATCTTTGTAGAATTTTGACCCATTCTGAGTCACACATAATTGTGTGTTCTCTACTCCGACAATTAATACACAGATAAAAAGGTAAACCTAGTTAGTTTCAAGTAATCTCTTCTTCTTCCTCTATGATATCACGACGGTCCGCAAACAATCGTTTAAGAGCATGCCGTCACCTACTGTGTTGGAATGTACGATCAATCATGATCTGCCCAATCTGTACTACCATTAAAATAGAATTCTAATCCAAATAAATCCCTAACTTCTATCACGCCCTCCCCCCTCCTGCAAAAAACCCTTCCCAACCCCATTAAACTTGATCTATACCATGCTGTAACACTCCACCCTTAGGAATGTTCAGCATGTCAACAACCATTTCAACTGTAACATCTGTCTCCACAAAAACCTTCAACCTGGCATTTCTGCTTTCCACAACCCAAGTCGTATTGATAACCGTACCAATAAATGCTATGAAGTCAACTTTATTCATTATCAAAGTGTCCTTTGACACCTCACATTCATGAGCACAAAATTTCTGAACAGGCCTCGAAACCATGCTAGGACCATCAGAAGCACCAGCCCTAACATTAGGTCCACTTACTACAGGTACATCCATGTAAGCTCCATCAGTCCGAACTATAGTTCTACCAATCTGTTTTACGGACTCTGCATACAATACAACATGACTGATCTTATATCTCTGAGCCTCTCTCTGTACCTGTTCTCCACCACAATTACAGCACTTAACCTTCACCTTACTTCCACATTCACCATAATCATGTACCCCTCCACACTTGGCACATATTTTCTTTCCTTTACACTGAGCAGCTACATGTCCCTTTCTTTGGCATTTAAAACACTGCAGTGCATATGGGACAATTTCTCTAACATTGAAACGTAGAAATCCTATCTGTACTTTTCCTGGCAAGACTTCCTCAAACCTTAACATCACTAATAAGCTTTCACTTTTTTGACCTTCTTTCCAACTGATCAACCTTTTGGCCTCTATCACTCTGCCGCCCTTCACATTTTCTTTAATATCATCTGTGGACATAGATATTGGGACCACAGTGATGACCCCTCAATCTAGCATTTTAATCTTCTTCCCATTAAGCTTTTCCATTTTCGAAATATTCTCTTGCTGAGCCTGGCTACCACACAATATTAACAATCTACCATTTCCAATGAACCAAGCGAATTTCACTTCACCCATCTCTTTCTCTACGACATTAGTTAGTTCGGATAGGGTAAGTGAGGCTCTGTGGTCTCATCAAACACTATCACCACTTTCCACTCCAAAACATCACTACTCTTGCTTCCTACATTGGCCATCGTTATGCTTTCTTTACTAGATGCTCCACTGCTGTCTGTATCATTATCTCTCTTCTTCCTATGTCTTTCCACTACCGACCATTCCGTTCCTTGACCCTCATCCCCCCCGCTCCATACCATCAGAACTGAAACACATATTGTTTGCATTCCAGCACAGCTGTTGCTTCACTAACTTCTTCTCCATTTCCTCCATTTCATCTGCACAACTCGTCGCCATTTTCTCACCTTCTTCTTCTTCGAAAGCTTTCAACCACCCATGTGGGTATATGCTCCTAAAAACCAATGAAGAGACGAGAGAGGCGGGACTTGCAGCGCTCGTTGACACACGCAAGCAGTTTGGGTGAAGTAATTGAATAACATGTATGTGTAAATTAATTTTGCAACGCTCGCATGCAAAACACGGGCGGTGTGGTAAGCATATCACACTTTTGATGCCTAGAGAAAGGCACCACGGACATGATGCCTAAGTGAATACATTGCATTCAATGGGGGAAGATTAGCATCCCAATATGAATGCCTAGAGAAAGATGTCATAGACATGAGAACCTCCTTTTCTCTCGCTCACTCTCTCCCTGCTTTCTCTCTTTCTCCCTCCTCTCTCTTTATCTCTCTCGCTCTCTCCCTTGTCCCCTCTCCATTTTCTCCCTCCTTTCTCTTCCTCCCCCTCCTCATCCCTCTCTCTCACAACTCTACCTCTCTCTCCTCTCTCATACCTTCACAGACAGGATATTGACACATAGATATGCATCAACGGTATTGATGCATACTGTAAGTCAATACATTGCATTCAAGGCAAAAAAAGTTGGTGATAAAGCTGCAATGGGAAATTGGTGACAGGCAGGCAGGCAGGCGGGCAGGCAGGCGGGCAGGAAGGCGGGTAATCAGGCGGGCAGGCAGGCAGACAAACTTTAAACTCAACCCTTATCCTAACCATATACGTAGCTAACCTTAGCTTTGTGTCCACATCCCGGCTCAACCTTAGCTATAACCCTAACCCTAGCTTTGTCTCCTCATCTTGGCGTTAGGGTTGGAGTTAAGGTTGAGCCGGGACACTAGGTGAAAAGGTTCAATATTAGGTGATATCTTTATCTATATATTTGATATCTGAAGTAGACATAGATATAAGAAGTAGACATGCTCTACATATAAGGTCAAAATCTTGGTGTAGATATTTGGGGGGGGGGTGTTAAGCTGGAATTGTTTAAAGATGGGCATACTATGAATCATTTAGCTATTTTATTTTGAATTGAAGGAGCCCTTTAGGTATCAAAATAATATATACTAAAAATGATTTGATAAAATTTGTTTGTTTTCCAAAGGGTTTGGACGCTACCAAACAGACATTGGCACATTGATGGTATCAACTTCAGACGAGTCTCTTGACACAATGAGAGTAGCCCCTTTCCATAGAATGGTCATAATAGTTTTTAGGTCAAACCGTTCAGACTCTACAGACGTTTACGTGAGAAGACCCACCACTCTAGCTCTGCCACCTTTCACCCCAAATGCAGAAGTGCGACACTGGCGGATGTGGTGGATTGAGACACAGCAAATGCAAAAACCCCAGATATCTCTAGCTTAAACTGACTGATCTTGATGGGTATTTTCTTTGTTATGCACCGGTGCATCAATCCACTCTAGGGGATTAAAATGCATCTCCGACATGACTTATTATGCTTCACTTCAGTATTATGAAGCATACAGCATATGGAGAGGTATTTTGAAAACACAGTATAAGTGGAAGGATAAGGGGAAGGCAACCCCCCCCCCCCACCCAATTTTAGATTAAGGCCAGCATCCCGGAGTCGCCTCTTATCTGTTGACGTTGAGACTGGTGTTTTGCGGGTACTATTTAATGAAGCTGCCAGTTGAGGACTTGTGAGGCGTCTGTTTCTCAAACTAGACACTCTAATGTATTTGTCCTCTTGCTTAGTTGTGCACTGGGTTCTCCCACTCTTTCTATTCTGGTTAGAGCCAGTTTGCGCTGTTCTGTGAATGGAGCACAACACAGTGTTGTACGAGATAGTTCAGTTTCTTGGCAATTTCTCGCATGGAATAGCCTTCACTTCTCAGAACAAGAATAGACTGACGAGTTTCAGAAGAAAGGTCATTGTTTCTGGCCATTTTGAGCCTGAAATCGAACCCACAAATGCTGATGCTCCAGATAATCAACTAGTCTAAAGAAAGCAGGTTTTATTGCTTCTTTAATCAGGACGACAGTTTTCAGCTGCGCTAAAATAATTGCAAAAGGGTTTGCTAATGATTCATTAGCTTTTTAAAATTATAAACTTGGATTAGCAAACACAACGTGCCATTGGAACACAGTAGTGATGGTTGCTGATAATGGGCCATTTCCAGCTACAATAGTTATTTACAACATTCACAATGTCTACACTTTATTTCTGATCAATTTGATGTTATTTTAATGGACTTAATTAATTAATTTTATTTTATTTCAAAAACAAGGACATTTCTCATCTCATTCTATTTGTCACATTTATTTTGTGAGGCTGACAGTTTTAAAGTAACTGTCGAGTGAAAATCTCAATTTTAAAAGTTCATAACGTATACCCAAATAAGGTTGTTGACTCATGCAAAAATCTTATTTGTGGCCAAAGCATACATTTTTTAAAACATAAAAAAAAAACACACATCAAAGTTATATCTCTAACAGAGATTATTTAAAAAATGCTTGCTATTTCCTCATAGAGGGGGATGTCATCCTCCTGGGGAGGATGAACTGACCAATCAGCAGTGTACTCACATTAATATTTTTAATCACCAGTATAAAGTACACCCACACCATTCTGTTGTTGGGGTATGCTTAAACCATTCAAACACAGAAAAGCTGCTTTTTAACATACTTAGTAAAACATGTTTGGAAGGAAAACAATTTTCACTCATATTGTAATTAATTAGAGGTCATATTTCATAGAAATCTGGAAACTCTGGGATGTTACTCTAAAGGTTGACTTTGGACAAAAACATAAAAATAACGGCTTTAAACTGTATAACTGATCAATGCAATATCATACCAGGTCATGTAATGCTTAAAAAACAAAACAAAAAAATTGATGAATAAGATACCTGGCTGCAGAAGTGTAATTTCTTACTGATTTCTACAGCTTCCGTCCAATAACTAATCCTGTGAAATGACGTCAACACATGCTGGAGGAGTTACTGGCTGGCTAGCTTAGCTAACGAACTAGCTACATTGGTCACGGTGCTCATGACCAGAATGACACATTGATGAACCACGAAAGGCACACCCCATTTCTGTTTGAAAATTGAGAAAGAGAAGGAGTTGGACCGTTTTCCGTGCCCAAAGTCAATCGTAAAATCGAATTTCTTGCAATTCTACAGATTTGCTAGCTACTTATTTACCTCAGCCTGCCTAGTTAGCTAGCTAGTTAACTAGCCATCCATTTTTACTCAGCTAACGTTAGCTAGCTAGCTAACTGCTATTGTAGCTTTCTGTTTGTATGTACTGTAGATTGCACTTTAATGGCATACTTCAATCAGACTTTATTTTATCCTTCCACCAAGGCAAAGTACTATGAAGGCACCACTGATCTCGACAAGAGGTGAAACATTTGTAGGGATACAGATAAATTCACAAATTAGGGTAAGGTAACTTCTATTAAATCACAATTGTTCAAACTTATCCATTTAGTTGGTCATCTACATGTTGCTAGCTCTACATTTCGTCATACGTCTATGTCATATTAAAGTATCTAGCTATAAGTAAACCCTAGTGGAGGCTGCTGAGGGGAGGATGGCTCATAATAATGGCTGGAGCAAAGCCAATGGAATGGCATCAAACCATGCCGTACATACCTACACGTACGCTACGGTCACAAGACGCAGGCCTCCTAATTGTTCCTAGAATTTCTAAGCAAACGGCTGGAGGTAGGGCTTTCTCCTATAGAGCTCAATTTTTATGGAATGGTCTGCCTACCCATGTGAGAGACGCAGACTCAGTCTCAACCTTTAAGTCTTTACTGAAGACTTATCTCTTCAGTAGGTCCTATGATTAAGTATAGTCTGGCCCAGGAGTGTGAAGGTGAACGGAAAGGCTGGAGCAACGAACCGCCCTTGCTGTCTCTGCCTTGCCGGTTCCCCTCTCTCCACTGGGATTCTCTGCCTCTAACCCTATCACAGGGGCTGAGTCACTGGCGTACTGGTGTTCTTCCATGCCGTCCATGGGAGGGGTGCGTCACTTGAGTGGGCTGAGTCACTGACGTGGTCTTCTTGTCTGGGTTGGCGCCCCCCCCCTTGGGTTGTGCCGTGGCGGAGATCTTTGTGGGCTATACTCGGCCTTGTCTTAGGACGGTAAGTTGGTGGTTGGAGACATCCCTCTAGTGGTGTGGGGGCTGTGCTTTGGCAAAGTGGGTGGGGTTATATCCTGCCTGTTTGGCCCTGTCCAGGGGTTTCATCAGATGGGGCCACAGTGTCTCCTGACCCCTCCTGTCTCAGCCTCCAGTATTTATGCTGCAGTAGTTTATGTGTCGGGGGGCTAGGGTCAGTCTGTTACATCTGGAGTATTTCTCTTGTCTTATCCGGTGTCCTGTGTGAATTTAAATATGCTCTCTCTAATTCTCTCTTTCTCTCTTTCTTTCTTTCTAACGGAGGACCTGAGCCCTAGGACCATGCCTCAGGACTACCTGGCATGATGACTCCTTGCTGTCCCCAGTCCACCTGGCCGTGCTGCTGCTCCAGTTTCAACTGTTCGGCCTGCGGCCTCTGGAACCCTGACCTGTTCACCGGATGTGCTTGTTGCACCCTCGACAACTACTATGATTATTATTATTTGACCATGCTGGTCATTTATGAACATTTTAACATCTTGACCATGTTCTGTTATAATATCCACCCGGCACAGCCAGAAGAGGACTGGCCACCCCTCATAGCCTGGTTCCTCTCTAGGTTTCTTCCTAGGTTTTTGGCCTTTCTAGGGAGTTTTTCCTAGCCACCGTGCTTCTTTCACATGCATTGCTTGCTGTTTGGGGTTTTAGGCTGGGTTTCTGTACAGCACTTTGAGATATCAGCTGATGTACGAAGGGATATATAAATACATTTGCTTTGATTTGATTTGATTTGTTTGATGTATTTCATACAGTTCCACTTATTCCGCTCCAGTCATTACCACGAGCCCATCCTCCTCAATTAAGGTAACACCAACCTCATGTGATAACCCTGATCAATCAAATGGCTAGGTGTAAGCAATTATGGTAACTCTAACTTCCCTTAACTAGGTGTCTTTGCTAGACAGAGAGAGAGAGAGACATACAGAAAGAGACAGAAACACATACAGAGAGAGAGAGTAAGAATAGTGAGAGATGGAAAGAGAGGTGGGAAGAGAGTGAAAGACAGAGGGAGAGAAAAACAGAGAGAGAAAGACAGCAGTGCAAATTTACTTAGACTTTAGCATTTCAACAACTCTTGTCTTCAAATTTGTTAGGCATGTACCAACGGGGGAAGGATGGCCAGCCACACAAGAGGGTGATTTTCGTGTCACAATTCAAATTTTGCACTGATATGTTGTTTGTAATGGTTGCTTTATTTGACCACAGCAGAGTTCAATATTATAGAATGTGTGTGTCAGTATCCTTACAAATATGAAAATCTGCATACCGTATGACACAGATAGGGGTAAGAATAAAGCAATCTTTTCTATAACACTTTAAATGTTTGGGGTGGACCTCATCGGCGCCTTCATGAAATCCAGGAATGGCAACCGCTGGTGTCTGACAGCGTCCATTTACCAAGTAAGTGGGTAGAGTCCATACCCATTAAGGTCAGTAAAGGAAGAGAATGTGCTTAACTCTAAATTCCCTTCTGTAACCCATTAAAACACGTGCTTGGAACCAAAGATAGATTTTTGTTTTGTATGATACCCATCGAGGACAAGGCGATGATAGACATCATCAACACCTACGGTGCTCCTGAAGTCATCTTGAGTGACCACTCTGGAACAAGCTGGTTGAGAGAATACCAAGAGTGTGCAAAGCTGTCATCAAGGCAAAGGGTTGCTACTTGAATAATATGTTTGTTTAACACTTTTTTGGTTACTACATGATTCCATATGTGTTATTTCATGGTTTTGATATCTTCACCATTATTCTACAATGTAGAAAATTGTACAAATAAAGAAAAACCCTTGAATGAGTATGTGTGTCCAAACCTTTGACTGGTACTGTATGTGAGAAGATAATGAGGTGGCCCGGTGCAGGAGATGCGGCAAGCATTTTCATGAGTCTTGTTTGTCTCATGTCGTCAACGTGCATGAATTTGTCTGTCCATCGTGTTCGTTGTCCGTCATCTGTTTTGTCGAATGTTGTTTTCCCCACCCATGTTGTCAATGATTGGCTGGCTCCCCACCTCAAGACAGTAGGTATCTTACTACATTACATATTGTTGTAAATTGTATGTTATTGTAAATAACCTTACTCATTTTGTAATAATAATGTTTTTATGTGTATATTATGTGTATACTGCAGACATTGGTTGTGGAAAAGTTGGTAAGATGGATCTGTATTGCAAGTAACACTTAAAAGCATGTAAATATTTGTATATTTTCCATTAGTATATTTTGTCTGTGAGTTGAATGAGTATGCTTCCTGGTAAATATTTTAAACTTGCTCTAACTGGTGTGAGAGCAAAATTTCAAGATTATCTTATAATACTTTTATTGTATCTAATGGTTGTTTTATGGAACAGAATAGAGTATTCTTAACTATTGTGTGTGTGTTCTACTAAGGATGGGCCTCTGGGAGATAACACTGACAGGAGATTTACGATGTCTTTGGGTGATAAAACCTAAAGAACATTCCAGAGCATGAGTTAATGTTTCTGTTCTATACCATACCAGGGAGAGATGGCTCCAGTTTGGAGTCGGAGGGACAGACACTGGTCTCTATACAATGAAAACTGTTGTCACGTCCTGACCCTAGTAAAGATGTCATTTTCTATAGTAGAGTAGGGCAGGGCGGGACAGGGGGTGTTTTGGGTTGTTCGGGGTTGATCTCTAATTGGAGGCAGCTGATCCTCATTGCCTCTGATTAGAGATCATATTTAAGTAGGGGTTTTTCTCATTGTTGTTTGTGGGTTATTATCTTTTGAGTAGTGTGTTGTCCTCTCTGCGTCACGGTTTGTTGTTTTTGTGTTTTCAAGTATTTACGTGTATTGCATTCAGTTTCACGTTTAATAAATATGTGGAACTATGAACACGCTGCATTTTGGTCTGCTCCTTCGAACAGCCGTGACAACGTTGACACAGCAGATACTGTCTGCTATGTATTATAGGTATCTTTCATAAAAATCTTAACCTTGTGACCCATTCTATATATCTGTTGTTCGTCATGTAGGTTGAAAGGCTATAATAAATGGCTATAAAAGACATTTGTACTTTTGTCTCGGGGCTCTCAATGAATCATCTTAGCGTGATTCGTTGACAAGCCATCACTATTGCAAAGCTCTAAAAAATAAAGATTCAGTTTAAGGATAACTCTAACTTGTGTGATAAGTTTGTCTTTCCTCATTTGATAATACAGAAATTAACCTGTTGGGGCTAGGGGGCAGTATTTGCACGGCCGGATAAAAAACGTACCCTATTTAAACTGGTTACTACTCTTGCCCAGAAATGAGAATATGCATATAATTAATTTGGATAGAAAACACTCTAAGGTTTCTAAAACTGTTTGAATGATGTCTGTGAGTATAACAGAACTCATATGGCAGGCAAAAACCTGAGAAGATTCTGTACAGGAAGTGCCCTCTCTGACCATTCCTTGAGCTTCTTGACTCTGTTTATTAAAGACTGAGGATCTCTGCTGTAACGTGACACTTCCTACGGCTCCCATAGGCTCTCAGAAGGCGGGAAAAAGTTGAATGATGTAATTCCAGCCACTGGCTGAAAAACATTAGCGCTTTTGGCAAGTCCTCTATCAGAGGACAATAGGCTGAGGAGCGTGCACGAGTCGACCCCATGTTTTATTTTCTTTCGTCTTTGAACCTAAACACGCTTTCCCGGTCGGAATATTATCGCTTTTTTATGAAATAAATGGCATAAAAATTGATTTTAAACAGCGGTTGACATGCTTCGAAGTACGATAATGGAATATTTAGACATTTTTTGTCACGAATTGCGCCATGCTCATCACCCTTATTTACCCTTTCGGATAGTGTCTTGAACGCACGAACAAAACGCCGCTATTTGGATATAACGATGGATTATTTTGGACCAAACCAACATTTGTTATTGAAGTAGAAGTCCTGGGAGTGCATTCTGACGAAGACAGCAAAGGTAATAACATTTTTCTTATAGTAAATCTGACTTTGATGAGTGCTAAACTTGCTGGGTGTCTAAATAGCTAGCCCTGTGATGCCGGGCAATCTACTGAGAATATTGCAAAATGTGCTTTCACCGAAAAGCTATTTTAAAATCGGACATATCGAGTGCATAGAGGAGTTCTGTATCTATAATTCTTAAAATAATTTATGTTTTTTGTGAACGTTTATCGTGAGTAATTTAGTAAATTCACCGGAAGTTTGCGGGGGGTATGCTAGTTCTGAACGTCACATGCTAATGTAAAAAGCTGGTTTTTGATATAAATATGAACTTGATTGAACAAAACATGCATGTATTGTATAACATAATGTCCTAGGTGTGTCATCTGATGAAGATCATCAAAGGTTAGTGCTGCATTTAGCTGTGGTTTGGGTTTATGTGATATTATATGCTAGCTTGAAAAATGGGTGTCTGATTATTTCTGGCTGGGTACTCTGCTGACATAATCTAATGTTTTGCTTTCGTTGTAAAGCCTTTTTGAAATCGGACAGTGTGGTTAGATTAATGAGAGTCTTGTCTTTAAAATGGTGTAAAATAGTCATATGTTTGAGAAATTGAAGTAATAGCATTTCTAAGGTATTTGAATAACGGGCCACAGGATTCCACTTTCCCTAGAGAGGTTAACACATGCATTTCATGTTGTTCATGTTAACAAGGTACCCAGTTTGAAGTAAAGATTTCATCGGATTATCTTAACAAAACTCCTTTAATGTCCTGACCAGCAGATGGAGTAACTGTATTAGTTTTTGTCAGGACGTGGCAGAGGGTTTGTGTTTTTTTATGTATTTCTACATTCTGTCTAGTTTAGTTTTTCTATGTTTAGGTTTGGGTGTTGGACTCTCAATTGGAGGCAGGATTTTCTAGTTGCCTCTGATTGAGAGTCCTATAATTAGGTATGTGTTTGGTTTGGGTTTTGGGGGTAGTTGTATTTTGCACTGCTAGTGTTCGTTTAGCATGTGAAACTGTCGTTCGTCGTTCTAACTGTTTTGTTGTTTTTTTCGTGGTCTCTTTATTTAATAAATATAAAGATGAGCATCGACATTCCCGCTGCGTATTGGTCCTCCCTTTAACACAACGACAACTGTGACAGAACTACCCACCATACCAGGACCAAGCAGAGGAGGAATTCTGGCGAGGACTGGGGAACACGGCGGGTAAGG
Organism: Salmo salar; assembly: GCF_965601325.2. Lineage (NCBI taxonomy): Eukaryota > Metazoa > Chordata > Actinopteri > Salmoniformes > Salmonidae > Salmo > Salmo salar. The sequence goes on along the minus strand of NC_138310.1, from coordinate 10,885,738 downwards.
GAGCCCGAGAGGCAGCCCCATAATTTTTTTTGGGGGGGGCACAAGGGCAGTTTGGCGGGGCGAGATTGGAGACCCAGACCAGCTCCCCGTACCCTTTTTGGACAGAAACAGACTGGACAGGTCCCGTGCTTTGGGGCAGGTGCTGTGGTGAGGCCTGGTATTTTCAGGCCGGTACGCGCAGTACCAGCGCCCCGCATGTGCCAGGGGAGAGTGGGCATCCAGCCTGAAGGGGTGATGCCAACCCTGCGCTCGAGACCGCCAGTGCGCCTCTACGGTCCAGTGTTTCCCGCTACACGCACTAGCCTTGAGGTGCGTGTCTCCAGGCTGGCACGTCCTGTACCAGCCCCACGCATCAGGCATCTAGTGCGTCAGCCCAGCCTCACCAGTCTGGAGCAGCCAGAGCTGCCCGCCAGTCAGGAGTCACCAGAGCCGCCCACCAGTCAGGAGTCGCCAGAGCCGCCCGCCAGTCAGGAGTCGCCAGAGCCGCCCGCCAGTCAGGAGTCGCCAGAGCCGCCCGCCAGTCAGGAGTCGCCAGAGCCGCCCGCCAGTCAGGAGTCGCCAGTCAGGAGTCGCCAGAGCCGCCCGCCAGTCAGGAGTCGCCAGAGCCGCCCGCCAGAGCCGCCCGCCAGTCAGGAGTCACCAGAGCCGCCCGCCAGTCAGGAGTCGCCAGAGCCGCCCGCCAGTCAAGAGTCGTCAGAGCCGCCCGCCAGTCAGGAGCTGCCAGAGTGGCCCGTCTGCCCGGCCCAGCCAGAGTGGCCCGCCTGTCTTCCGGCCCAGCCAGAGTGGCCCGTCTGCCCGGCTCAGCCATCGCCGCCCGCCAGCCGGGCGCAGCCAGGGGCGCCACCTAAGTGGGCGACGCCGAAGGTGGAGCGAGGTCCACGTCCCGCACCTGAGCCGCCTCCTATATAGGTGGGTTGGGGAGGGGGGGGTGTAGCACAGTGCCGTCGTTGACGGCAGCCACCCTCCCTTCCCTACCTTTAGTTTAGGGGGATATTTTATGTTGTTTTTGTCTTTTCTTTTAGGTGCAGTCGGGGTCTGCACCTTTAGGGGGGGGGTACTGTCACGTCCTGACCAGCAGAGGGAGTAATTGTATTAGTTTTGGTCAGGACGTGGCAGAGCGTTTTTGTATGCATTTCTATGTTCTGTTTAGTTTAGTTTTTCTATGTTTAGGTTTGGGTGTTGGACTCTCAATTGGAGGCAGGTGTTTCTAGTTGCCTCTGATTGAGAGTCCTATAATTAGGTGTGTGTTTGGTTTGGGTTTTGTGGGTAGTTGTATTTTGCACTGCTAGTATTCATTTAGCCTGTGAAACTGTCCTTCGTCGTTCTGTTTTGTTGTTTTTTTCGTGGTCTCTTTATTTAATAAATATAAAGATGAGCATCGACATTCCCGCTGCGTATTGGTCCTCCCTTCAACACAATGACAACTGTGACATTTAAGCAGCAAAATTGTTGCGGAAATCAGCTTTGTTTACATAATAATGTTATTTTGGCTGTAAGGATGTTCAAAATTTGATGCATTAGTTCACATTTTTAGATCTTCAACCAAAACCTAATATCTGATAAAGGGAACCTGGGTGTAAAAATAACGCTACATTTGTGTAATTATTTCATTTATTTTATGAATAAAGTTATGCAACACTCAATCTCACTGTGTGACAAAGTAATTGCCCCTTCAATCAATTACGTCAGCAGATGTCACAAACTGCTTATACAGAAACGCAGCCTAAAACCATAAAGAGCAAGAAATGCAGATGTAGAAGCACGGTGGCTAGGAAAAACTCCCAAGAAAGGCCGGAACCTAGTTAGAAGCCTAGAGAGGAACCAGTCTCTGAGTGGTGGTGTCACAGCTGTCTTCAGAAATGGACCAAGGCGCAGTGGGAATGTGAATACTCATACTTTTAATAAACTCAAGTAAGGCATCCACAGGAAAAAACAATAAACCAGACAGCAACAGTTTTGCAGGCTATACAAACGCAGTGCAAAAACAACTACCCACAACCCCAAAGAAAAACACACACTACTATATAGGACTCCCAATCAAAGGCAACTCAACACACCTGCCTTCAATTGGGAGTCCAATCACCCACACAACATTTAACCTGTTAGGGCTAGGGGGCAGTATTGACACGGCTGGATAAAAAACATACCCGATTTAATATGGTTACCACTCCTACCCAGTAACTAGAATATGCATATACTTATTACATATGGATAGAAAACACCCTAAAGTTTCTAAAACTGTTTGAATGGTGTCTGTGAGTATAACAGAACTCAAATGGCAGGTCAAAACCTGAGAGATTCCTTTACAGGAAGTGGCCTGTCTGACCATTTCTTGAACTTCTTTTCCATCTCTATCTTTTACTAAGGATCTCTGCTCTAACGTGACACTTCCTACGTCGTCCATAGGCGCTCAGAGCCCGGGAAAAAACAGAATGTTGTCATCCCAGCCCCAGGCTGAAACACATTATCGCCTTTCTCAAGTGGCCGATGAAGGGACACTGCGCTTAGGCGCATGACCCGACCGCCCCCGCCTTTGTGATTTTTTCCTCTGTTTGCCGAAAAGGAGATTCCCTGTCGGAATATTATCGCTTTTCTACGAGAAAATGGCGTAAAAATTGATTTTAAACAGCGGTTGACATGCTTCGAAGTACGGTAATGGAATATTTAGAATTTTTTTGTCACGAATTGCGCCATGCGCACGACCCTTCTTTACCATTTCGGATAGTGTCTGGAACGCACGAACAAAACGCCGCTATTCGGATATAACGATGGATTATTTTGGACCAAACCAACATTTGTTATTGAAGTAGCAGTCCTGGGAGTGCATTCTGACGAAGACAACAAAAGGTAATCAAACTTTTATAATAGTAAATATGATTATGGTGAGTGCTAAACTTGCCGGGTGTCTAAATAGCTAGCCCGTGATGCCTGGGCTATGTACTTAGAATATTGCAAAATGTGCTTTCACCAAAAAGCTATTTTAAAATCGGACATAGAGTGCATAGAGGAGGTCTGTATCTATAATTCTTAAAATAATTGTTATGCTTTTTGTGAACGTTTATCGTGAGTAATTTAGTAAAATGTTAGCGAATTCCCCGGAAGTTTGCGGGGGGTATGCTAGTTCTGAACGTCACATGCTAATGTAAAAAGCTGGTTTTTGATATAAATATGAACTTGATTGAACAAAACATGCATGTATTGTATAACATAATGTCCTAGGGTTGTCATCTGATGAAGATCATCAAAGGTGAGTGCTGCATTTAGCTGTCTTCTGGGTTTTGGTGACATTATATGCTGGCTTGAAAAATGGGTGTCTGATTATTTCTGGCTTGGTACTCTGCTGACATAATCTAATGTTTTGCTTTCGTTGTAAAGCCTTTTTGAAATCGGACAGTGTGGTTAGATTAACGAGAGTCTTGTCTTTAAATAGCTGTAAAATAGTCATATGTTTGAGAAATTGAAGTAATAGGATTTTTAAGGTTTTGAAAATCGCGCCACAGGCTTCAAGTGGCTGTTACGTAGGTGGGACGAATTCGTCCCGCCTAGCCCATAGAGGTTAACACACACAAACCCCCTGCCACATCCTGACCAAAACTAACACAATTACGGCCTCTGCTGGTCAGGACGTGACAGGTGGCCAGTCCTCTTCTGGCTGTGCCGGATGGAGATTATAAGAGTACATGGCCATTAAGGCCAGATCGTTCTTCAAGAATCAAATATTAATCACAGTGGTCGGAGAGGGTGCAACCACTCAGCTCCTCAGGAGTTAATATGTCAGTTGGCTTTTCATAGCTGAGCATTCAGAGGTCAAGACAGCAGGTGCAGTAGAGAGAGAGAGGGAGGGAGAGATAGAGAGAGAGACGGCTGAAAACAGCATGTCCGAGACAAGGTATCAACTCCAGTGAACAGGTCAGGGTTCTATAGTCACAGGCAGGACTGTTGAAACTGGAGCAGCAGCACGACAAGGTAGCATGTCCGGTGAACAGGTCATGGTTCCAAAGCCACAGGTAAAACAGCAGAAACTGTATCAACAGGACAACCCGGTGGACTGGGGACTGGGACAGCCAGGAGTCGTCAGGCCAGTTAGTCCTGACGCATGGTGTTAGGGCTCAGGTCCTTAGAGAGAGAGAGAGAGAGCATACTTACGTTCACACATGACACCCGATAAGACAGGACAATTACACCAGATAGAACAGATTGACCCTAGCCCCACGGCACAATAACTATTGCAGAATGGATACTGGAGACTGAGACTTGGGAGGTTGGGGGATACCCCAGGACAGGGCCAACCAGGCAGGATATAACCCCACCCAAAGCACAGCACCACACCACTAGAGGGATATCAACAGCCCACAAGCTTACTACCCTGAGTCAGGGCTGAGCATAGCCAATGAAGATCTCCCCCACCACACAAGCACGAGGGGGCACAAAAGCGGAAAGGAAGATGACTCAACCCACACAAGTAGAGTATAGCGTGGAAAAAGCCTGGTATGATGTGACCCCTCCTAGGGATGGCATGGGAGAGCACTAGTAAGCCATTGACTCAGCACCCCTAATAGGGTCAGAGGCAGAGAATCCCAGTTGAGAGTGGGTAGCCGGCCAGGCAGAGACAGCAAGAGTGGTTCGTCACTCCAGTACTTTGCCATTCACCTTCAGACCCCTGGGCCAGGTCAATCATAGGATCTACTGAAGAGATGAGTCTTCAGTAAAGACTTAAAAGTGGAGACTGAGTCTGCGTCTCTCAAATGGATAGGCAGTTCCTTCACAGTTTTATTTGAAATGACTGTACAATCATCAAGATTCATTGTCAGACCAAACCGCAGATCTCTTTGTTTCTTGGGACCTAGAACTAGCACCTCTGTTTTACCAGAGTTTAAAAGTACAACATTTGCTGACATCCACTTCCTTATGTCTGAAACACAGGCTTCCAGGGACTCCACCATGTTTCATCGAAATGTACAGCTGTCTGTCATCTGCATAGCAGTGAAACTTGACATTGTGTTTCCGAATGACATCACCAAGAGGTAGAATATATAGTGAAAACAATAGTGGTGCTAAAAAGGAACCTTGAGGAACACCGAAATGTACCACTGATTTATAAGAGGACAAACCATCCACAGAGACTAACTGATATCTTTCCGATAGACACGATCTAAACCAAGCAAGAACCTGTCCACGTAGACCAATTAAGTTTTCCAATCTCTCCAAAAAAATGTGGTTATCAATGCTGTCAAACACTGCGCTAAGGTCTAGGAGCACAAGAACAGATGCAGAGCCTTGGTCTGATGCCATTAAAATGTAATTTATCACCTTCAGTGATAAAGAGCAGTCTCAGTATTATGATAGGGTCTAAAACCAGCCTGGAGCATTTCATATACACTATTTGTCTTTAGGAAGGCAGTGAGTTGCTGCGCAACATGTTTTTCAAAACGTTTTGAGAAGAATGGGAGATTCGATATAGGCCGATAGCTTTGAAAGATTTCCGGGTCAGGCATTGGCTTTTTCAGGAGAGGCTTTATTGTTGCCACTTTTAGTGAGTTTGGTACAGATCCAGAGGATAGAGAGACGTTTATTATGCTCAACATAGAGCCAAGCACAGGAAGAGCCAAGCATAGAAGGTAGTTATTTAAATAGTTTAGTTGGAATAGTGTCCAGTAGGCAGCTGGAAGGTTTAGAGGCCAATGGCTGTTCTTGTGAATGTGTCGAGAGATACAGGATTACAAAACTTGACTGTCTCCATTGATCCTAGGTCCTGGTAGTTCTGTGCAGACTCAGGACAACTTTTGGAGAAGTATGCATATTCAAAGAGGGGACCATAATTTACTTTTAAATTATCATTATATTTTTGTTGAAGAAGTTCATGAATTCTTCACTGCTGAAGTGAAGGCCATCCAATATTTGGGGAATGCTGCTTTTTAGCTAGCTTTGCGACAGTATCAGAAATAAAATGTTGATTGTTTTTAAATCTCCTCAAATAGGTTAAAAAAGTAGGCTGATCAAGAAGCAGTGAGGGCTCTTCGATATTTGACGGTACTGTCTTTCCAAGGTAGTCGGAAGACCAGTTTGGTGGAGCACAATTTCCGTTCCAATTTTCTGGAAGCTTACTTCAGGGCTCGGATATTTTCTGTATACCATGGAGATCATTTCTTGTGACAAATGTTTTTTTCTTTTTTAGAGATTCAACTGCATCTAAGGTATTACGCAAGGTTAACTTTAGATCCTCGGATAGGTGCTTAAATGATTTTTGTATTCCAACATCCTTGGGTAGGTGGAGGTAGTCTGGAGGGTCGTCTAGGAATCTTTGTACTGTCTGATAATTTAAGATGAATATCTAAGAGCCATCCAAACCACATGGTTATTATCATATATTAAGACTAATTCAACAGTTGTAGTTTTGGTTCTTCATCAAATATTTGGGAGCCATCAAATACATATATATATTTTTTTAATAACTTGCATCTATTAAAATGTTGTCAAATATGATTTGATTTTCTCAGAGGTTGTCACGTCCTGACCAGTAAAGAGGTTATTTGTTATTGTAGTTTGGTCAGGACGTGGCAGGGGGTGTTTGTTTATGTGTTTCGGGGTTTGTTGGGCAATGTTCTATGTTAGTCTATTTCTATGTCTGTGTCTAGTTTATCTATTTCTATGCTTAGTTTATTGGTTTGACCTTCAATTGGAGGCAGCTGTTTCTCGTTGCCTCTAATTGAAGGTCCTATTTAGTAGGAGTGTTTTTTCATGGGTTTTTGTGGGTAGTTGTTCCGTATGTGTAGCTGTGTGCCTCACAGGACTGTTTCTCGTCGTCGTCGTCGTCGTCGTCGTTGTTTTTTGTTTAAGTGTTTGTTTTGTTTTTCTTCATTAGTAAAAGAAGATGAGCATCCACATTCCCGCTGCGCCTTGGTCCCATCTTTACGACGAACGTGACAGAGGTATTCCAAATACTTTCAAATATTATTTGTTTTTCAGGGACCTGTATTTGAACGTCAAAGAAAATACAATAATTGCCTTTTGGGTGAAAATCTATATAAACAATATTCGACTACCTCGAGTATTTGAAAAGTTGGTATTTTCAAATAATCTAAAACATACAACTATTTTCTGCCCAGATCTGCAATAGTAGCATCTGAGCAATGGATATCAAATCTAATTGCCAGCCAATGCCATTTTGAAATTCCAGTCAGAAACCATCACTGATATTGTGTCTCATATTAAAAACACGATTATAATATTTAATTTCCTAATGGATGCTTGTTTTTTTCTCAGAATGATTTGCATAAAGTATAATGTAGTGGTGGATATTTGCCTTTGGAGCTATTTGGATTCATTGCATATTCCTTTTGGCATCCCATTTTGTGCAGTTGAAGTCGGAAGTTTACATACACTTATGTTGGAGTCATTAAAACTTGTTTTTAAACCACTCCACAAATGTATAGTTAACAAACTATAGTTTTGGCAAGTCGGTTAGGACATCTACTTTGTGCATGACACAAGTAATTTTTCCAACAATTGTTTACAGACAGATTATTTCACTAATAATTCACTGAATCACAATTATAGTGGTTCAGAAGTTTACATACAGTAAGTTGACTGTACCTTTTAAAAGCTTGGAAAATTCCATAAAATGATGTCATGGCTTTAGAAGCTTCTGATAGGCTAATTGACATAATTTGAGTCAATTGGAGGTGTACCTGTGGATGTATTTCAAGGCCTACCTTCAAGCTCAGTGCCTCTTTGCTTGACATCATGGGAAACTCAAAAGAAATCAGCCAAAACCTCAGAAGAAAAATTGTAGACCCCCACAGGTCTGGTACATCCTTGGGAGCAATTTCCAAACACCTGAAGGTACCACATTCATCTGTACAAACAATAGTACGCAAGTATAAACACCACGGGACCACGCAGCCATCATACCGCTCCAGAAGGAGACACATTCTGTCTCCTAGAGCTGAACGTACTTTGGTGCGAAAAGTGCATATCAATCCCAGAACAACAGCAAAGGACCTTGTGAAGATGCTGGAGGAAACAGGTACAACAATATCTATATCCACAGTAAAACTAGTCCTATTTCGACATAACCTGAAAGGCCGCTCAGCAAGGAAGAAGCCACTGCTCCAAAACCACCATAAAAAAGCCAGACTACGGTTTGTAACTGCACATGGGGACAAAGATCGTACTTTTTGGAGAAATGTCCTCTGGTCTGATGAAACAAAATTAGAGCTGTTTGGCCATAATGACCATTGTTATGTTTGGAGGAAAAAGGGGGAGGCTTGCAAGCCGAAGAACACCATCCCAACTGTGATGCATTATGGTGGCAGCATCATGTCGTGGGGTGCTTTGCTGCAGGATGGAATGGTGCACTTCACAAAATAGATGGCATCACGTGGAAGGAAATTTATGTGGATATATTGACGCAACATCTCAAGACATCAGTCAGCAAATGAAAGCTTAGTTGCAAATGGGTCTTCCAAATGAACAATTACCCCAAGCATACTTCCAAAGTTGTGGCAAAATGGCTTAAGGACAACAAAGTCAAGGTATTGGAGTGGCCATCACAAAGCCCTGACCTCAAACCTATAGAAAATGTGTTGGCAGAACTGAAAATGCGTGTGCGAGCAAGGAGGCCTCCAAACCTGACTCAGTTACACCAGCTCTGTGAGGAGGAATGTGTAAAAATTCACCCAACTTATTGTGGGAAGCTTGTGGAAGGTTACCCGAAACGTTTGACCCAAGTTAAACACTTTAAAGGCAATGCTACCAAATACTAATTGAGTGTATGTAAACTTCTGACATGCTGGGAATATGATGAAATAAATAAAAGCTGAAATAAATCTTTCTCTCCACTAATATTCTGACATTTTACATTCTTAAAATAAAGTGGTAATCCTAATTGACCTAAAATAGGGAATGTTTACTTGGATTAAATGTCAGGAATTGTGAAAACTGAGTTTAAATGTATTAGGCTAAGGTGTATGTAAACTTCCAACTCTACCTATGTAAGAATGCTGTTCATCAATTTCAGCTCAGCATTTAACACCAAACTTGTCATTAAGCTTGAGACCCTGGGTCTCGACCCAGCCCTGTCCAACTTGGTCCTGGACTTTCTGATGGGCAGCCCCCAGGTGGTGAGGGTAGGAAACAACATCTCCACCCTGTTAATCCTCAACACTGGGGCCCCACAAGGGTGCATTCTCAGCCCTCTCCTGCACTTCTTGTTCACCCATGACTGCATGGCCATGCACGCCTCCAACTCAATCATCAAGTTTGCAGACAGTGGTAGGCTTGATTACCAACAACGACGAGATGGCTACAGGGAGGAGGTGAGGGCCCTCCGAGTGTGGTGTCAGGAAAATAACCTCACTCAACGTCAACAAAACAAAGGAGATGATCGTGGACTTCAGGAAACAGCAGAGGGAGCCCCCCCTATCCACATCGACGGGACAGTAGTGGAGAAGGTGGAAAGTTCCTCGGCGTACACATCACGGACAACCTGAAATGATCCACCCACACAGACAGCGTGGTGAAGGCAAAACAGCGCCTCTTCAACCTCAGGAGGCTGAAGAAATTTGGCTTGTCACCAAAAACACTCACAAACTTTTACAGATACACAATCGAGAGCATCCTGTCGGGCTGTATCACCGCCTGGTACGGCACCTGCCCCGCCCACAACCGTAAGGCCCTCCAGAGGGTAGTGAGGTCTGCACAACGCATCACCGGGGTCAAACTACCTCCCCTCCAGGACACCTACACCACCCGATGTCACAGGAAGGCCAAAAAGATCATCAAGGACAACAACCACCCAATCCACTGCCTGTTCACCCCACTATCATCCAGAAGGCCAGGTCATTACAGCTGCATCAAAACTGGGACCGAGAGACTGAAAAACAGCTTATATCTCAAGGCCATCAGACTGCTCCAATATCCAATGATGGGCGTGGCGCGAAATAGAAATTCCTCTAAAATCCGAAAACTTCCATTTTTCAAACATATGACTATTTCACAGCATTTTAAAGACAAGAATCTCGTTAATCTAACCACACTGTCCGATTTCAAAAAGGCTTTACAGCGAAAGCAAAACATTAGATTATGTCAGCAGAGTACCCAGCCAGAAATAATCAGACACCCATTTTTCAAGCTAGCATATAATGTCACAAAAACCCAGAAGACAGCTAAATGCAGCACTAACCTTTGATCTTCATCAGATGACACACCTAGGACATTATGTTATACAATACATGCATGTTTTGTTCAATCAAGTTCATATTTATATCAAAAAACAGCTTTTTACATTAGCATGTGACGTTCAGAACTAGCATACCCCCAGCAAACTTCCGGTGAATTTACTAACAATTTACTAAATTACTCACGATAAACGTTGACAAAAAGCATAACAATTATTTTAAGAATTATAGATACAGACCTCCTCTATGCACTCGATATGTCCGATTTTAAAATAGCTTTTTGGTGAAACCACATTTTGCAATATTCTAAGTACATAGCCCAGCCATCACGGGCTAGCTATTTAAACACCTGGCAAGTTTAGCCTTCACCAAAATCAGATTTACTATTACAAAAGTTTGATTACCTTTTGTTGTCTTCGTCAGAATGCACTCCCAGGACTGCTACTTCAATAACAAATGTTGGTTTGGTCCAAAATAATCCATCGTTATATCCGAATAGCGGCGTTTTGTTCGTGCGTTCCAGAAACTATCCGAAATGGTAAATCAGGGTCGCGCGCATGGCGCATTTCGTGACAAAAAAATTCTAAATATTCCATTACCGTACTTCGAAGGATGTCAACCGCTGTTTAAAATCAATTTTTATGCAATTTATCTCATAAAAAAGCGATAATATTCCGACCGGGAATCTCCTTTTCGGTAAACAGAGGAAAAAACACAAAGACGGGGGCGGCCAGTGCACGTGCCTAAGCCCACAGTCCCTTGATCGGCCACTTGAGAAAGGCGATAATGTGTTTCAGCCTGGGGCTGGAATGACGACATTCAGGTTTTTCCCGGGCTCTGAGAGCCTATGGAAGATGTAGGAAGTGTCACGTTAGAGCAGAGATCCTTTGTAATGGATAGAGATGGCAAAGAAGTTCAAGAAATGGTCAGACAGGGTACTTCCTGTACAGAATCTTCTCACGTTTTGGCCTGCCAAATGAGTTCTGTTATACTCACAGACACCATTCAAAAAGTTTTAGAAACTTTGGAGTGTTTTCTATCCAAAGCTAATAATTATATGCATATTCTAGTTTCTGGGCAGGACTAATAATCAGATTAAATCGGGTACGTTTTTTATCCAGCCGTGAAAATACTGCCCCCTAGCCATAACAGGTTAAACAGCCATCACTAACATTGAGTGCCTGCTGCCAACATACTGGCTCAAATCTTTAGTCATTTTAATAATAAAAAATTGGATGTAATAAATGTATCACTAGTCGCTTTAAACAATGCCACTTTATATAATGTTTACATACCCTACATCTTGCCTATGCCGTTCGGCCATCGCTCATCAATATACACTGCTAAAAAAAATAAAGGGAACACTTAAACAACACAATGTAACTCCAAGTTAATCACACTTCTGTGAAATCAAACTGACCACTTAGGAAGCAACACTGATTAACAATACATTTCACATGCTGTTGTGCAAATGGAATAGACAACAGGTGGAAATTATAGGCAATTAGCAAGACACCCCCAATAAAGGAGTGGTTCTGCAGGTGGGGACCACAGACCACTTCTCAGTTTCTATGCTTCCTGGCTGATGTTTTGGTCACTTTTGAATGCTGGCGGTGCTTGCACTCTAGTGGTAGCATGAGACGGAGTCTACAACCCACACAAGTGGCTCAGGTAGTGCAGCTCATCCAGGATGGCACATCAATGCGAGCTGTGGCAAGAAGGTTTGCTGTGTCTGTCAGCGTAGTGTCCAGAGCATGGAGGCGCTACCAGGAGACAGGCCAGTACATCAGGAGACGTGGAGGAGGCCGTAGGAGGGCAACAACCTAGCAGCAGGACCGCTACCTCCACCTTTGTGCAAGGAGGAGCAGGAGAAGCACTGCTAGAGCCCTGCAAAATGACCTCCAGCAGGCCACAAATGTGCATGTGTCTGCTCAAACGGTCAGAAACAGACTCCATAAGGGTGGTATGAGGGCCCGACGTCCACAGCTGGGGGTTGTGCTTACAGCCCAACACCGTGCAGGACGTTTGGCATTTGCCAGAGAACACCAAGATTGGCAAATTCGCCACTGGCGCCCTGTGCTCTTCACAGATGAAAGCAGGTTCACACTGAGCAAGTGACAGACGTGACAGAGTCTGGAGACGCCGTGGAGAACGTTCTGCTGCCTCAGTCAGTCATGGTGTGGGGTGGCATTTCTTTGGGGGGCCGCACAGCCCTCCATGTGCTCGCCAGAGGTAGCCTGACTGCCATTAGGTACCGAGATGAGATTCTCAGACCCCTTGTGAGACCATATGCTGGTGCAGTTGGCCCTGGGTTCCTCCTAATGCAAGACAATGCTAGACCTCATGTGGCTGGAGTGTGTCAGCAGTTCCTGCAAGAGGAAGGCATTGATGCTATGGACTGGCCCGCCCGTTCCCCAGACCTGAATCTAATTGACCACATCTGGGACATCATGTCTCGCTCCATCCACCAACGCCACATTGCACCACAGACTGTCCAGGAGTTGGCGGATGCTTTAGTCCAGGTCTGGGACGAGATCACTCAGGAGACCATCCACCACCTCATCAGGAGCATGCCCAGGCGTTGTAGGGAGGTCATACAGGCACGTGGAGGCCACACACACTACTGAGCCTCATTTTGACTTGTTTTAAGGACATTACATCAAAGTTGTATCAGCCTGTAGTGTGGTTTTCCACTTTAGTTTTGAGTGTGACTCAAAATCCAGACCTCCATGGGTTGATAAATTGGATTTCCATTGATTATTTTTGTGTGATTTTGTTGTCAGCACATTCAACTATGTAAAGAAAAAAGTATTTAATAAGATTATTTCTTTCATTCAGATCTAGGATGTGTTGTTTAAGTGTTCCCTTTATTTTTTTTAGCAGTATATTTATATGTCCATATTCTTATTCATTCCTTTACACTTGTGTATAAGGTAGTTGATGTAAATTGTTAGATTACTTGTTAGATATTTCTGCATGGTCGGAACTAGAAGCACATGCATTTCGCTACATTCGCATTAACCAATTGTTACACAATTTGCCCCACAATCTACTCTCCTGACTGTATCTTCACTGTTAGTCTATCAGAGCCAACTAGAGCACCATGTTCACATTCCTTGGTTGAAACTGATTATGTCTGAGGGATAGTTAATAAACCTCAATCAGGGCTTGAGGTGAGGAGCAAACATTTCCATTGATTACCAGCCACAGATGTCACAAATCAGCCACCATACAGTACATTACCTCATCCTCCTGATAAATCCACATAGAGAAATCAGCAGCATACCCTTACTGAGCTGGGAAACCAAGGCTTCCTACAGACTTATTGATTTAGTCACATAACCCCATTTTTCAAAGACTTATGTCCATGGGGAAGGGAGCGAAAAAAAAGAAAGCCTACTTCTTAACAAATGAGGAGGGACTATATGTCCATTCCAAATGGGGATGGAGTTATTAGTCGGATCAGCAGGTATTTTGTCACTGTCATAAGCAGAAGGATAATTAATTGTTGCAACGGCATCCTGTGGGGTGCAAATAAAATGTTCCTAACCTCGGGACCTTAGTCAAACGCAATGAGGAGAAGCATACCTACCAAATGTGCTTAACACTTTGACCTGTATGATCACATATATGGGATCATTGTTGAGTGGTCTCTGCAGCGTACCATCACAAATATGTGATTTGACCAGTAGCAACAGAATGTATGATGCAACAAACGCGTCTAAACAGCATTGTTGTCTGAAAAGCATCTAAACAATGTTTTGTACTGATGGAAAAGAAAGGTCTTCACAACTTTATTCCTCAATTTCACCTTTTATTGTGAAAGATAAATGCAAACTTCATCATCCAAACATCACACGCAACTCATTCCATAAGCCAGGGCCTTTTTTCAGAAAGCAGGTTTAACAGTTTGTTAAACCTGAACTTGGGCTTGACTAACTCAGAGTTTCCTTGTTTCAGAATATGTGATAACAATTAGTTAACCCTGAGTAAAGCACGTGCATGAGGAGATAAAAAAGCCCTCATCAATGGAACGCAGATAACATGATTCATCATGGCAACATGAGAAAAAAGGGCTTGAACATCCTACTTCTCCCCAGTGGAGTTAGAAATATTAATGAATGCATATGCAGAATATAAGTATATATTTAAGTAAAAAAGCAATACAGTAGCAGCAGCAAAATAATGTGAGCTGGCGTGGCAGAAAATTGCTGACCGAGTCAATGCGTAAGTATACATTGTTTTTAAAGGGATGTTTTATCTCGAGTTTTCCACTTATTCAACATTTATATATTTATATATATATATATATATATATATATATATATATTGTGTGTGTGTGTGCGTGTTTAATATGTATGTAGGTGCAACCCAACAGCCACAAAACGTACTTAGCAGCAACTGAAGATGAAATATAAAAATATACTTCAAACAGGTAAGGTATAATTTCATTACAAGCTATTGTTCAGCCTACCCTACCTAATTAAACAGCATTCTGTGGCTTCATTCAACATGTGATATATTTAAGTAGTTAGTGAAATTGTCTAAGCAAAGTAAAGAAACGTTTTCAGCCATCCCAACACTGCCAGTGTCATGTCCTGACCAGTAAAGAGGTTATTTGTTGTTGTAGTTTGGTCAGGACGTGGCAGGGGGTGTTTGTTTTATGTGTTTCGGTGTTTTTTGGTTAATGTTCTATGTTAGTCTATTTCTATGTTCATTCTAGTTTTTCTATCTATGCTTGGTTTATTGGTTTGACCTTCAATTGGAGGCAGCTGTTTCTCGTTGCCTCTGATTGAAGGTCCTATTTAGTAGGGGTGTTTTTTCATTGGTTTTTGTGGGTAGTTGTTCCGTAAGTGTAGCTGTGTGCCTCACAGGACTGTTTTCTCGTAGCTGTTTTTAAGTGTTTGTTTTGGTTCTTCTTCTTCTTCTTGGTTCTTCTTCTTCTTCTAAATAAAAGATGAGTTTACACATTCCCGCTGCGCCTTGGTCCCATCTTTACGACGGACGTGACAGCCAGTATGTAATATTGTCTATTTGAAAGTAACACCTAAATGCCTTTATAGATACATGTCTCCAAAGTTGTGCTTACTGGACATTTTCAAATTTGACCTCCATTATAGCCAATAGAAAAAAGGCTGAGGCCAAAAAAACAGGTGGGGGTCCATCACCACCACTCACAGAGGCTGTTGAGATGGCCCTCAGTCAAAACAGTGGCCAACCTATTGCTGAAGGCATCTCTGGAGGAAGCTCATCTGACCCAACCACCCCCCAGGACACAAGGCCCTACATAAGAGGTTAGTTACAAGTACAAGCCTACTGCCTAGCCTAATTGTAGAGTGAAAGCTAAACAAGGATGAAACTATTTTAAGGGGGGGGTTCATTTTATTTGTGGGGGGGTTTCAAGTCCACGTGGAGTAGAAATGGGGGAAGGTAATGTGGGGGGATAGGATGCAGGAAATATTACTATGAGGGGGGGATTTATCAATAAACACAGGAGAAGTTTATACACTAAATAAAAATAAACCCCTTGAAAGGGGGGTCTGAGCTGGCAACCCTGAGGTACCATAGTTACAATCTGATGCCGCATTCAGAACAACTGGGAACTCAGAAATCTATGGCTTACAACTTCGGTGCATTCAAGACAACTGGAAAATCGGAAAAAATGAGCTCCGACTGGGAAAAATTGGCCTTCTGTCAAGAGCGCCGACTTTCCGACCTGAAGATCACTGACGTCATGATTTGACCTTGTATTTTTCAGAATTCCGAGTTGTCTTGAAAGCACCATAAGTCATTCCCGTGATCTATCCCTTCACATAGTCTTGTTATAACATCTTTGGTCTGACATTGTATGATGTCAACAAACATGGTGCTTTACATATGGCAAATAGCTTAGAATTAGCTCATCATAATCAGTATAACCTTCAAAAAAGTTTTTTACAAACATCATATGTGTCCATTGCAATCTATGCAAGAATCAGACTGCGTGATTTGTCACCAGTACTTCAAAACATGTGAATAAAACACAAAATACATTATGCTCCATACATACATACATACATACATACATACATACATACATACATACATACATACATACATACATACATACATACATACGGTGTGCTACAGTAGAAACGACAACACAATATACAGAAAATAAGCCACTTACTTTGATAGGAATCTCCAAAGTTATTATTGTTAAGGAAGACAACAATGAAGGCAATGTGGGCGCCAGCCTAAATGTGCCAGGGGGAAAAATATTGTACAAGGCCTGTTCTGACTAGAGATGCAAAATGTCTTCATACTTGATCTGGGGAAACACTGGGGAAGTGCTCAGGCTCTCAACGAAGAGGGAAGTTGGTCCAGCTCAGTAAAGCCTCAAACATAAATTGACAACAACAGTGAAATGGGCTTCTAATTATATGAATTAATGAGGAGGCGGAACACACCTCAATTCAAACTGTTGTTAGAAAATGACAGTTGTTGGAAAATAATTTTAAATTGACAAGTTGAAACATAGCCTATAGATAATTAGCAGGCAGTGTGTCTTGGTTTGAAGGCAGCGTGGGTTAACTGTCCTGTTGAGTAACAGTCACATTTTGGAACATTGAGTGCATTCTGATATCAAGCACATAAAGAAACTCATGCTGGGGCGACCATTAGAGATATTTGGAACTCACATGTGAAAAGGTTAAACAGTGCCAACAGGCTCTCACTGAAACCAGTTCAGAGGATCAGCAGATTTTACGCTTTAAGGAGGGTCAGACACCGATGATACCTCTTTGAGACCTCTGGTGCCTGAGCAAGGTGAAAGAATTTCCCACGACACTGGATGATGCTGTTTGGTTCAATCTACCCAAGAGGATGAGCTAATATCATCCTTTATAAAAATGATTTATAATAATATAATTATATTATTAGAATATTATAATAATAATGTACTTTCTATGCCTGTGATATGTGGTTGTCCTGCCAAGGTATCTTAACATTAATGTACTAATAATAAGTCGCAAAGGGATAAAGTGTAAAATTTAATATTATAAAACTGGTTGTTTGGATCCTGGATGTTGATTGGACGAGCAGCGTTCCAAGCCGTGCTGCATTGGTCATTACAGACACACCTTTGCCTGCTAACAGTACCATGAACACTGCGTCTCCATAAGAATATCATGTTAAAATTTCGATTTGCATAATAGCAAGCTAGGATTGATGGTTTGGTTAGCAAAGCTAGCAAGTTACCAAGGCTACTACTGAAGCTATTTAGTAAACTTTCTAGCTACTTCATTGGATTCTGAACACATTTCTAGCTGCAAATGAAAACATGTCTAGCAAATGTGTTAAATTATAGCTCTGGTATAAGTGGGGTAATCAACATGGGGCTCTATACGTTCTGTGGAAAATAATGCAACTCCGTGGAAGGTTAGTGCCACTCCGCTAGCGCGTCTTATATTCTTTTCCAGAAAACACATAGGCCCAAATTGATTATCCCTTACGTAACATGTCAAAAAGCGACTACATTTTATATTGTTGTGAAAATGAACACTAAACTAACCCTACTTTTTGGGCCACATAATGATTTGGTAATACTTACAGTAGCTAGCACTTTTTTTAAACCTTTATTTAACTAGGCAAGTCAGTTAAGAGCAAATTCTTATTTTCAATGACGGCCTAGGAACAGTGGGTTAAATGCCTTGTTCAAGGGTAGAACGACAGATATTTACCTTGTCAGCTCGGAAATTTGATCTTGCAACCTTTCGGTTACTAGTCCAACGCTCTAACCACTGGGCTACCTGCCGCCCCACTTCTGAGGACCAACTCATATCTAGTGTTATTCTTGAGACATTAGAGAGGACTGTCAGCACCAGACAAGCTACATCCCCATAATGCAGCAGCTGCTAATTTAGTAGCATAAATACATGAATTTAGATGTGCCCTCCGTTCACAATGAATGCTTCAAATTGAATCATGTACTTAATTAACAGCCATAAACATCTAATTGCCAATATTATTTCCCAGACAATTACTGAACAGCATGTTTTTCTTGATTAATTACTTTGAGAAAATGATAAATCCCATCTACAACTCAATCAACCACGTAAGGATTAAATACATGTGTACAGGAGGAGAGGGAAATTAACCAAGCAATTATCAAGGCACAAAGCATAAATGGAAGCGCTTCTTTAGATTTCTCACTGTTGAGGAATAGGAAGGGTATGCAGTGAGGTCCAAAAGTATTTGGACAGTGACATTTTTTCTTGTTGTTTTGGCTCTTTACTCCAGCACTTTGGATTTGAAATAGTACTATTAGGTTAAAATGCAGACTGACCGTTTTAATTTGAGGGTATTTTTATCCTTATCAGGTGAACCGTTTAGAAATTACAGCACTTTTTTTTACATTTTAGGGAACCAAAACAATTTGGACAAATTCACTTACTGTGAATTCAAAAAGTATTCACATCGCTTGAATTTTTCAACATTTTGTTGTGATACAATCTGAATTAAATTGACTCAATTGAGTTTTTTTGTTGTTCACTGTGTCACTGGCCTTCACACAATACCCTATAATGTTAAGGTGGAATTATGTTAGTAGACATTTTTACAAATTAATTAAAAATGAAAATCTGAAATGTCTTGAGTCAATAAATATTCAACCCCTTTGTTATTGCAAGCCTTAATAAGTCAGGATCAAAAAATTGCTTAACAAGTCACATAATAAGTTGCATGGACTTACTCTTTGTGTAATAATAGTGTTTAATTGTCACGGTCGTGATAATGGACAGACCAAGGCGCAGCGTGTGTTGAGTTCCACATCTTTATTTGCAGTGAAAACTTAAACAAAAAACAATAAACATACAACGACCGTGAACTATGTGGTGCTGAATGCACTCACACAAAACAATATCCCACAAACGCAGGTGGGAAAAAGGGCTACCTAAATATGATCCCCAATCAGAGGCAAAGATTACCAGCTGCCTCTAATTGGGAACCATACAAACCACCAACATAGAAATACAAATGCTAGAAACCCCCCTAGTCACGCACAGATCCATACACCATAGAGAACTCAGAGGGCTCTCCATGGTCAGGGCGTGACATTATTGTGATATGTCTGTGCCCCACACATATAATTATCTGTAAGGCCCCTCAGTCGAGTAGTTATTTTCAAACAAACACAGATTCAACCACAAAGATCAGGGAGGTTTTCCAATGCCTACCAAAGATGGGCACCTATTGGTAGATGGGTAAAAAAAAAGCAGACATTGAATATCCCTTTGAGCGTGGTGAAGTTATTTGGATGGTATATCAATACACCCAGTCACTACAAAGATACAGGTGTCCTTCATAACTCAGTTGCCAAAGGGGAAGGAAACGACTCAGGGATTTAACCATGAGGCCACTGGTGACTTTAAAACAGTTACAGTTTAATGGGTGTGATTGGATAAAACTGAAGATGGATTAAACAATATTGGTATTACTCCACAATACTAACCTAATTGACACAGTGAAAAAAAGGAAGCCTGTTGACGTGACTTTACTTTCATTAATCTGATTACTATTATTTATCTAATCAACTAACTATGTTTAATTGTTACCTGTTACCTGATGAATTAATGTAGCAATTAACTCATTAGGATTTGGGACACACCGAGAGCAGTTCTTTAGAGTTACCATCTCCCAAATTAAACTTTAAAGGTCTTTACCTATCACATCCATAAACAGTCAACCTATTAATCATAACCTCGTATCGTATCATATCATCATTCTGAACAGTCGTAACCTTGCGTCTGCAAAAACCAGAGCTTTACTTATGATTCAGTACTACACAAATTTGTTGAATTATTTATTTACTAGCTAACTAAATGGTAACAAAGGATAAACATACACACTGAACACATTAGAAACAGGTCCCTAGCAGACTGACAACAATATGGCTGCTTACAGAACTACAGAGTTTATTCTAATTCCATTCGCTCTGGAAGATGCTTCTTTGAAGATAGGCTAGCCAGCTGTGTCGATGGTTCCCAGTGGGGTGATGAGAGTAGTGGAACATGATGGTTTGAAGAGATTAGTAGAATGGTCCCACTTAAATTCACTTTTTTAGATACTTTACTTAGGACAGCTAATCAGCCGTACCAGTGATTGTCCAGGAGTTGAATTATCATCTCTACTTCCTGTTGAGATTCAGAGTTCAAACCACTTTAAATGTGAGCTGCAGCTCTATGTCTCTCTGGTCTAATATGTTCATTCTTAACCCATAATTTTATACATTTCGTTCAAAGGGGCGGTTCCGTCAGGCGGACACACTCTCTGACCTCACTCACGGGGGCGGTGACTACTTGCTGTGCATAGTTATAGAAACAATTTCCTCTTATAGTTTCTAAAATAAGATACCTCTCTTAACAAAAACACTTTCATCCTTTTTCATATAGCATGCACAACGTAGAGGATGGAAACTCTCTACATGTAGTGCGTATACTTTTCAAGTTACAGTATTTCTGTCACGCCTGCTCCCGCACCACGTCCCTGGTGCTCGAGGGCGCCAGGCTACCCATCATCATACACACATGTTACCATCATTACGCGCAGCTGCGCTCATTGGACTCACCTGGACTCCCTCGCTTTGTTGATTGCCCCTGCATATACAGTTGAAGTCTGAATTTTACATACACCTTAGCCAACTACATTTGAACTCAGTTTTTCACAATTCCTGACATTTAATCCTAGTAAAAATTCCCTGTCTTAGGTCAGTTAGGATCACCACTTTATTTTAAGAATGTGAAATGTCAGAATAATAGTAGAGAGAATGATTTATTACAGCTTTTATTTCCTTAATCACATTCCCACTCATTCCCACCATCCAAACCATCCAAATCACACTCAATTAGTATTTGGTAGCATTGCCTTTAAATTGTTTAACTTAGGTCAAACATTTCAGGTAGCCCTCCACAAGCTTCCCACAATAAGTTGGGTGAATTTTGACCCATTCCTCCTGACAGAGCTGATGTAACTGAGTCAGGTTTGTAGGCCTCCTTGCTCGCACATGCCTTTTCAGTTCTGCCCACAAATTTTCCATAGGATTGAGGTCAGGGCTTTGTGATGGCCACTCCAATACCTTGACCTTGTTGTCCTTAAGCCATTTGCCACAACTTTGGAATTATGCTTGGGGTCATTGTCCCTTTGGATGACCCATTTGCGACCAAGCTTTAACTTTCTGACTGATGTCTTTAGATGTTGCTTCAACATATCCACATAATTATCCTCCTCATGATGCCATCTATTTTGTGAAGTGCACCAGCCCATCCTGCAGCAAAGCACCCCCACAACATGATTCTGACACCCCCGTGCTTCATGATTGGGATGGTGTTCTTGGGCTTGCAAGCCTCCCCCTTTTTACTCCAAACTTAACGATGGTCATTATGGCCAAACAGTTATATTTTTGTTTCATCAGACCAGAGGACATTTCTCCAAAAAGTACAATCTTAGACCCCATGTGCAGTTGCAAACCATAGTCTGGCTTTTTAATGGTGGTTTTGGAGCAGTGGCTTCTTCCTTGCTGTGCGGCCTATCAGCTTATGTCGATATAGGACTCATTTTACTGTGGGTATAGATACTTTTGTACCTATTTTCTCCAGCATCTTCACAGGGTCCTTTGCTGTTGTTCTGGGATTGATTTGCACTTTTCGCACCAAAGAACGTTCATTTCAAGGAGACAGAAGTCATCTCCTTCCTGAGCGGTATGATGGTTGAGTGGTTACATGGTGTTTATACTTGGATACTATTGTTTGTACAGATGAACGTGGTACATTCAGGCATTGGAAATTGCTCCCAAGGATGAACCAGACTTGTGGAGGTCTTGACTGATTTCTTTAGATTTTCTGAGAGGCACTGAGTTTGAAGGTAGGCCTTGAAATACATCCACAGGTACACCTCCAATTGACTCAAATTATGTTAATTAGCCTATCAGAAGTTTCTAAAGCCATGACATAATTTTCTGGAATTTTTCAAGCTGTTTAAAGGCACAGTCAACTTAGTGTATGTAAACTTCTGACCCACTGGAATTGTGATACAGCGAGTTATAAGTGAAATAATCTGTCTGTAAACAATTGTTGGAAAAATGACTTGTGTCATGCGCAAAGTAGATGTCCTAACCGACTTGCCAAAACGATAGTTTAACAAGAAATTTGTGAGTGGTTGTAAAACAAGTTTTAATTACTCCAACATAAGTGTATGTAAACTTCCGACTTCAACTATATGTCTGCTCCTCTGTGTTGTTCCCTGTAGTACCTTCTCATCTCATGTGTTTGGTGTTAATATTTCCTTTTTAACATTTTTAATGACATCACAAAATAATAACCACAGCAACCTCAGTGTTCTTTTAGGTCGCCTCTGACCATTCCCCACGTTCTGTTAGAAATATTGTTCCATTACTCGCTTTAGAATGTGAAACAAAGGCACATTCCTTTGGTGAATTTGAAGAGGGAGAGAGCTGAATGTTCTGTCCATGATTTACATGGCGTGAGCTATCAACCCTTTTTGTCCTATATTTTGGGAATAGCCAATGCAACACATTACTGAGTTTTCAAGCATAGTGGTGGCATGCTTGTTAAGGATTGGAGTTTTTCTGGATAAAAGAGAAACAAAACGGAGCTAAGCACAGGCAAAATCCCAAAAGACACCCTGGTTGAGTCTGCTTTTCACCAGACACCAGGAGATTAATTCACCTTTCAGCAGGACAATAACCTAAAACACAAGGCCAAATGTACACTGGAGTTGCTTACCAAGACAGTGAATGTTCCTGAGTGTTTGAGTTACAGTTTTTACTTAAATCTACTTGGAAATCTATGGCAAGACCTGAAAATGGTTGTCTAGCAATGATCAACAACCAATTTGACAGAGCTTGAATAATTTTGAAAATAATGGGCAAATGTTGCACAATCCCGGTGTGGAAAGCTCGTAGAGATTTACCCAGAAAGACAGCTTTATTCGCTTTCAAAGGTGCTTGTGCAAAGTATTGAGTCATGGGTGAGAATACTTATGTAAATTAGATATTTCTGTATTTATTTTTCAATAAATTGTAATTTTTTTGTCATTAATGGGTATTGTGTGTAGATGGGTGAGAAAACAACATTGATTTAATCCATTTTGAATTCAGTCAATAACACAACAAAATGTGGAATAAATCAAGGGTTATTAATACTTTCTGAAGGCACTGTATGTATTAAAGTAGTCAAACGGTTATTTGGTCACATATTCCTAGCACGCAATGACAACATCAAGCATGTGACTCCACAAACTTGTTGGATGCATTTTACGTTTGTTTTGGTTGTGTTTCATTTTATTTTGTGCCCAGTAGAAATTAATGGTAAATAAGGTATTGTGTCATTTTGGGGTGACTTTAATTGTAAATAAGAAAATAATGTTTCTAAACACTTCTACATTAATGTAGATGCTACCATGATTACAGAATAGCATGAATGAAGCATGAATAATGATGAGTAAGAAAGTTAGAGACATAAGAACCCCCGCCCCACAAAAACAATTATGTTCAAATAGTTACTGAAGTTACTCATGGCAGACCCAAGCTACTATAGAATTGATTTATAATACTTTAGTTCACATTTTGCATAGGGGTTGGAAATTAGATGTGTAAACACAAGGGGAAAGACTAAGGCATGCCATCCATGTTTACTGGTACCTGCTACAAACCTCTAACTGAAATGAGACTGTCACGCTCGTCGTTAGAAATGGTGGACCAAAACGCAGCAGGTATGTGTATACTCATCTTTATTTACGGGAAAAGAAGGCAAACAAAACCAAACAAACACATATACAAAAATAAACAAACGATGAACGACAAAATGACAGTCTTGGAGGCAACAGCAATCCAAGAACAATCTCCCACAAAATACAAGACAAACACACCCAACTAATATAGGACTTCCAATCAAAGGCAACACCAAACAGCTGCCTTCAATTGGAAGTCCACCCCAATTAACTCAACATAGAAACACACTCACTAGACTACACATAGAAATACATAAACAGACCATAACCCAAAACCCGGAAATAATAAATCAAACGCCCTCCTAACTAACACACCACCCCGAACCACATAAAACAAATACCCTCTGCCACGTCCTGACCAAACTACAATAACAATTAACCCTTATACTGGCCAGGACGTGACAGTACCCCCCCCCCCCCCCCCCCTTAAAGGTGCTAACCCGGAAGCACCTTACAAAAACAACAAAAACAAAAAAAAACACGACCCCAAACAACAAAACAAAAATTCCCCTCTACAAAAAGGGGGGGAAGGGAGGGTGGCTGCCGTCAACGACGGCACTGTGCTACACCCCCCCCTCCCCAACCCACCTATATCAGGAGTAGGGCGGTCGGGCCGCTCCGGCGGCGGTTCAGGGCGGTCGGGCCGCTCCGGCGGCGGTTCAGGGCGGTCGGGCCGCTCCGGCGGCGGTTCAGGGCGGTCGGGCCGCTCCGACGACTGTTGGCGGTCGGGCCGCTCCGACGACTGTTGACTGGCGGGCAGCTCCGACGACTGTTGACTGGCGGGCAGCTCCGACGACTGTTGACTGGCGGGCAGCTCCGACGACTGTTGACTGGCGGGCAGCTCCGACGACTGTTGACTGGCGGGCAGCTCCGACGACTGTTGACTGGCGAGGCTGGGTTTACGCACTTGAAGCCAAGTGCGTGGTGCCGGTACTGGGCGTACCAGATTGGGAACACGCACCTCCAGGCTAGTGCGGGGAGCGGGAACAGGTTGAGTCGGACTGGGTTGACGCACTTCCGGGTCCACACGAGAGACAGGAGCTGGAAACCCAGGGCTATGGAGGCGCACAGGCGGTCTTGATCTTACCTCCTGCACAACCCGTCTTGGCTGGATGGAACTAGTAGCCCTGTACGAGCGGGGTGCTTGTACAGGGCAGACTGGGCTGTGCAGGGGCCTGATGGTAGCCGTGCGTAGAGCGGGATTTGGGTAGCCTGGTCCTCGGAGGCGTACCGGCGACCAGATGCGCTGCGCAGGCATCCTCCTACCAGGCTGGATGCCTGCTCTAGCACAGCACCTGCGAGGGGCTGGAATAACACGCACTGGACTGTGCGTGCGTATGGGTGAGAGTGCACTCCTCAGCGAAACATGGCGCTCTCCACCTCATACGCTCCTCCATATAACCACGGATAGCTGGCTTCCGGCTCTTCCTAGGCCTAGCCAAACTACCCCTGTGCCCCCCCAAAAAAATTTTTTTTATTGGGGGTGCCTCTCGTGCTTCTCCCTCCAGTCCAACTCGAAGTCCCCTTTCTTCTGCTGCTTGGTCCTTAGTTGGTGGGAGATTCTGTCACGCTCGTCGTTAGAAATGGTGGACCAAAACGCAGCAGGTATGTGTATACTCATCTTCTTTATTTACGGGAAAAGAAGGCAAACAAAACCAAACAAACACGTATACAAAAATAAACAAACGATGAACGACAAAATGACAGTCTTGGAGGCAACAGCAATCCAAGAACAATCTCCCACAAAATACAAGACAAACACACCCAACTAATATAGGA
Organism: Salmo salar; assembly: GCF_965601325.2. NCBI lineage: Eukaryota > Metazoa > Chordata > Actinopteri > Salmoniformes > Salmonidae > Salmo > Salmo salar. The sequence continues at coordinate 10,859,996 of NC_138310.1, read as the reverse complement.
CTTCCAATCAAAGGCAACACCAAACAGCTGCCTTCAATTGGAAGTCCACCCCAATTAACTCAACATAGAAACACACTCACTAGACTACACATAGAAATACATAAACATAGACCATAACCCAAAACCCGGAAATAATAAATCAAACGCCCTCCTAACTAACACACCACCCCGAACCACATAAAACAAATACCCTCTGCCACGTCCTGACCAAACTACAATAACAATTAACCCTTATACTGGCCAGGACGTGACAGAGACATTGTTCAGAGAAGCAACATTCCATCATAAGCAATCATTTAATACAAGAGCTGGTAGGCTGGTGTATGTAAGAGGAATCATATGTTTCTGAACTGTATCATTTACAAAAAAATAGACTTGTTATGCAGACCTGTGTCCTGACAGAGTGATATTCTCACCCTGTCATGTTCAAAGTTTAAATGTCTTTTAGAAAATCTGACAGCGAGGACTGAACAGGATTTTTCAGAGAGAATGTTGCATTATATATATCTCTCTCTCCACCCCCTTTCTTCCTATATATAATTGATGTATCTTCACTCTCATTGTAGTACATTTATGAATAGAGGGAACAGAGGGTGGTTGTATACTTCTCAGTAGCGTTTCTTGGACTTATCTACTATGTATCTGCAACAAAGTCAAAATAAGTGTATCTTTTGTCAAGATGGATAGCCCTTACAAAGTGTAACGTTCAGATCTGGGTAGCAACCTCCATGGCAGGCGAGTCGCTAGTGTCCTCTAAACACAGGGCGGTAATTTCTCAGAGTGCTTGTGTATTTTACAACAAAATGTGGAACATCAAGAGCTGATTTATATTGATGGGCCATAAAATCACCATCCTTTATCCAAGTAGAGGAGATAAAAGGAAATACGTGACACAAAGAAGAACATTTAGTTGTGTTTAAAAAAAACACATACACAGGAAGCTCAAAGTTTTTGAATTAGTGTTCTGAGTTAGTAGTAACCTCACTCTCAAAAATGTTGTGTTAAGACTTCAGATCTTTGCTATAATTCATGAGGTGGCAGTCTGTAGGTGACATGACACATGGCTCCCATTAGAAACAGCAGAGCTTTTAGAGTGCTTAAGTCACAGAATACAGTTTGTGAGACTTCCACTTGTTGCTGTATCCCTAATGAGTTCATTTGGGAATCTTTGAAACTTCCCTGTATTGTGTGCAAGAGAAATGTGCAGAGGGTTTTGCTTGTTTTCCAAAATGCCCCATGAACTCTGTTATGACACTGTCTTCAATTATACTTACAGAATGACAGGGAACTTGAAATATTCCCTGCTGCTATCTACTGGAGCATCTGTCAGGCCTCGCACATGGATGTATTTTGAGCTGGTGACAGACAGTCAGCACCCAATAGCAGACAGAGGAATAAAGCCTGATGGTGAAATATCTCCATGGCCTAGCATTCTGAGAATATCTGCTACTGACTATTCGAAGACTCCATAGAACCTTCCCTTGCTATCCAAGTTCCTGATCGTGTGAAATGTATTTTAGTGTGTGAAATGTACTTTTACTGTTGGTAGATTTACTTTATTAATCATTCATAGAATGTACATGCAGGTGAACATTTACACATACATAATATGCATGAGTGCACAATTGGTGGAACACTAAGTCAATGTGATGTGAGTTAATGTATTCCAGTATAAAATTGTGATTTTCACTATATTGCATAATAAAGAGACTATGTCCTCTAAGAGACAGAAATAGTATAACCATGTCTTTACAAAATTAACAAGCCATGCATTAAAGTTTGTTTAAACTGTTATCTACACTTGACTGCACACATACACAGGCTTTGAATTGCATGTGTATTATGAATGCAGAGAACTGTTTTGACTGTCTGCCTCTATTAGAAATTATACATTCAGAACACTCTTGGGACAGAGAGGGAAGTGAATGAGGAAATAGTCTCTTAACCCTGTCTTTGTCTCGTTCTTTCTCTCTCTATCTCTCTTCAGAGGGTTATTTCAAATATATGAATAAATAATAAATAATATATAATAACAACATAGTAGTGTACCTAGGTGTTACTATTTAACTATGTAAGGGATAAACACAGACGTTCTGTACCCTGGAAAAAGTGTATGATGCAGTGGGATATGTACAGAACGAAGGTGTTTATCCCACTTTACCACAGTTGACAAGGAAAACAATACTCAAGCACAAATTTACCAAAAGAAATACATTTGTTTCGTTGATATTTTTATGAGCAAACCCAGTATTTTGTTCAATTAGTTCTATATTTATGGATGCAACCCAGTTGTTCATTCTATATGTTCCATTGCCATGCTCACTGGCAACGTTCTTATCCCTTGCTTGCTGGCCAACTAGCTACTGCTAACAAAGTCAGGACCTTTATAGGCAGAATAATCAACCTTGTCTCAGAGTATTTCATATTCTGTCTGCAAATACAGAACATTTTACATTTCGTAAAGTATTTGTAGATGTCCATCTCCCATTTCATGTTAAATGTTACAAATTACAATTCATAATATATGTTATGAATTTTGAAAACGTACAATGTGTTACAAATTTGCAAAACATATGACATGTTACAAATTCTAGCTAGCTGGCTAACGTTATCTAGGCTAGTGGTTAAGGTTAGGGTTATGTTTAGAAATTAGGTAAGAGAAATGGTTAGCTAACATGCTAAGTAGGTGTAAAGTTTCTAAAAAGTGGTAAGTAGTTGAAAAGTTGATAATAAGCTAAAATGCTAAAGGATCTCCGTGATGAGATTCAATCTCGCAAACTTTGTGTTGCTAGACGTTCGCGTTATACCATACTAAATCATATCATACTAATTTTAGTGTCCCGGATGTACTTTCACAACATCTAGTCTGAGACCAACAGCAAAGTAGCTGCATTAGCGTTTGTTTAAGCTGTTTTCTATTTACATTTATTTGGAAACATCTAATGAATGATGATGCCTGATTGTGCCTGGCATAGATAGAAAACTTTCTCGTCAGGACACTTGAAACTGTTCAATATGAGGAGATGGCATTGCATATCAAACACTAGGCTAGAAGCTAGCTAAATAGTTTGTTGCTAGCAAACCTGCCAGTATGACAACCAAATGTAAAAATATCAGTTGCTGGAAACAGATGGTCAAACTAGAAACAGGTGGGACGATTTGACAGCATAGCACCACTTGCGTCATGACTGCAAGAGTAGGGCTCTGAGGAATTTAAATCTCTGGAAAAGCAAATCTATAATGGAAGTTTTGCCTTGTTAAATCTGCATTTACATTGTATCCAATTTTGGTTTGTGTGGTTGTTGGTTTAGCTTTCTGTAACTTTGTAGCAAGTGGTCCTTCTGTGTATAAGGATATTGGGTCACAATTTCATGCTGTCCCGATATCTTTTCCAACTGTCCCGTTATCTGGTTTTAATGCCTAATCTAGAATGCCATTCTAGACAATCAGAAACTACTATTCAATAATGCCAGGTTATAAATGGTAATGTTGTAGCGTTATCAGTTATTACACAATTGGAGCAGAGAATGTGCAATTACACATCTACTAGATGAAGGTTATTACACAGGTGTAATTACCCAGGAGCAAGCGACTTAACGTGAAGTAACATTTTTAATTACTTTGTAGTTACAATGTAACAACCTTTGCAGACAATAGGCTAACGAGGAAAAATAAGGAGAAAGGATATATGTTTACAGTTTGACATTTCTTTAATGGATTTGACAAAGATTCATATTCAACCATTCAATTTCATTTCCCCATTTCAGACTCAAAGCAACAACTATTTTAGTTAGCTATTAACCCATAAGAGTCTAAGCCCTGTCTATGCCAGGGGAGGAGGGGGTTCTACTAAGCTATATGGAATTGTTTTATGAAGGTCATACCAAGAATCATTTAGCTATTTGATATAGAATTTTATGACCCCTTGAAGTATCAAAAAATAATAATTATATATATATATATATATATATATATATATATATATATATATATATATATATATATACAGAACAAATATTTTGGGCCTTACTGCTATTAGCCCATACAAATGTATTGAATAACAGATTCCCTAAATGGAACAACAGACAGTTCAAACATAAAAAAATCTAAAGGGACTTTGTTCTGAAGAGTCTGTCCTATATCTGAGAGAGACATAAGAAAGTTCAGGAAACAAATTTTTTTTAACGTGTTTTTAACCCCTTATTTTTGGCACTAACCAGTCTCCATATACAGTGCATTCGGAAAATATTCAGACCCCTTGACTTGTTCCACATTTTTTTACGTTACAGCCTTATTCTAAAATTGATTAAATAGTTTTTTCCCTCATCAATCTGCACACAATACCCCATAATGACAAAGCAAAAACAGAAATAAGGGGAAAGGGAAACTGATATCGCTAGCTTAAAGTAACATATTTTTATGTGGATTTTTTTATAACGCTAATGAGATTTCTGCCTTGCTTCGGACATCAACTCTGTTAAACATGTCAAAAGGTGAGATTTTGGTTAGAGTTATTAACATGGTATTTCACCAGTGGCAGTCAGTGCCTTTTAAACTGTTTGGCATAGGGGGCAGTATTTTCACGGCCGGAAAAATGTACCTGATTTAATCTGGTTATTACTCCTGCCCAGAAACTAGAATATGCATATAATTAGTAGATTTGGATAGAAAACACTCTAACGTTTCTCAAAATGTTTGAATGGTGTCTGTGAGTATAACAGAACTCATATGGCAGGCCAAAACCTGAGAAGATTCTATATGGGAAGTGCCCTGTCTGACCATTTCTTGTCCTTCTATAGCCTCTCTATCGAAAATACAGCCTCTGTGCTGTAACGTGACATTTTCTAAGGCTTTCATTGGCTCCAGGAAGGCGCCAGAACGTGGAATGATAGCTCTGCAGTCTCTGGGCGAAAAACAGCAGGGGTTTTGGTGAGTGGTCCTTCTGAGGACAATGACACTGAGGCGCTCGTGCACGTGACGACTCCATTTTTTTCTTTCAGTGTTTGAACGGATACAACGTCTCCCGGTTGGAATATTAATCGCTATTTTACGAGAAAAATCGCATAAAAATTGATTTTAAACAGCGTTTGACATGCTTCAAAGTACGGTAATGGAATATTTTGAATTTTTTTGTCACGAAACACGCCGGCGCGTCAGCCTTCGGATAGTGACTTGAACGCACGAACAAAACGGAGCTATTTGGATATAACGATATATTATTTCGAACCAAAACAACATTGGTTGTTGAAGTAGAAGTCCTGGGAGTGCATTCTGACGAAGAACAGCACAGGTAATCCAATTTTTCTTATAGTAAATCTCAGTTTGGTGAGTGCCAAACTTGGTGGGTGTCGAAATAGCTAGCCGTGATGGCCGGGCTATGTACTCAGAATATTGCAAAATGTGCTTTCACCGAAAAGCTATTTTAAAATCGGACACCGAGATTGCATAAAGGAGTTCTGTATCTATAATTCTTAAAATAATTGTTATGTTTTTTCTCAACGTTTATCGTGAGTAATTTAGTAAATTCACGGGAAGTTTTCGGAGGATATGCTAGTTCTGAACAAAACATTCTAATGTAAAAAGCTGGTTTTTGATATAAATATGAACTTGATTGAACAAAACATGCATGTATTGTATAACATAATGTCCTAGGAGTGTCATCTGATGAAGATCATCAAAGGTTAGTGCTGCATTTAGCTGTGGTTTTGGTTTTTGTGACATATATGCTAGCTTGAAAAATGGGTGTGTGATTATTTCTGGCTGGGTACTCTCCTGACATAATCTAATGTTTTGCTTTCGCTGTAAAGCCTTTGGTTAGATAAAGGAGTGTCTTATCTTTCAAATGGTGTAAAATAGTCATATGTTTGAGAAATTGAAATTATAGCATTTTTAAGGTTTTTCGTATTTCGCGCCAGGCGCTACCATCTGATATGTCCGTAAGAGGTTTTAACCTGTTAGGGCTAGGGGGCAGTATTGACACGGCTGGATAAAAAACGTACCCGATTTAACCTCTATGGGACCGGCGGGACGAATTCGTCCCACCTACGTAACAGCCACTGCCAGCCTGTGGCGCGATTTTCAAAATCTTAAAAATCCTATTACTTCAATTTCTCAAACATATGACTATTTTACAGCCATTTAAAGATAAGACTCTCGTTAATCTAACCACACTGTCCGATTTCAAAAAGGCTTTACAACGAAAGCAAAACATTAGATTATGTCAGCAGAGTACCAAGCCAGAAATAATCAGACACCCATTTTTCAAGCCAGCATATAATGTCACCAAAACCCAGAAGACAGCTAAATGCAGCACTCACCTTTGATGATCTTCATCAGATGACAACCCTAGGACATTATGTTATACAATACATGCATGTTTTGTTCAATCAAGTTCATATTTATATCAAAAACCAGCTTTTTACATTAGCATGTGACGTTCAGAACTAGCATACCCCCCGCAAACTTCCGGGGAATTCGCTAACATTTTACTAAATTACTCACGATAAACGTTCACAAAAAGCATAACAATTATTTTAAGAATTATAGATACAGACCTCCTCTATGCACTCGATATGTCCGATTTTAAAATAGCTTTTTGGTGAAAGCACATTTTGCAATATTCTAAGTACATAGCCCAGGCATCACGGGCTCGCTATTTAGACACCCGGCAAGTTTAGCACTCACCATAATCATATTTACTATTATAAAAATGTCATTACCTTTTGTTGTCTTCATCAGAATGCACACCCAGGACAGCTACTTCAATAACAAATGTTGGTTTGGTCCAAAATAATCCATCGTTATATCCGAATAGCGGCGTTTTGTTCGTGCGTTCCAGACACTATCCGAAATAGTAAAGAAGTGTCACGCGCTTGGCGCAATTCCTGACAATAAAATTCAAAGTATTCCATTGCCGTACGTCGAAGCATGTCAACCGCTGTTTAAAATCAATTTTTACGTCATTTTTCTCGTAGAAAAGCGATAATATTCCGACAGGGAATCTCCTTTTCGGCAAACAGAGGAAAAAATCCCAAAGGCGGGGGCGGTCGGGGTCACGCGCACAAGCTAGTGTCTCTTGATGGGCCACTTGAGAAAGGCGATAATGTGTTTCAGCCTGGGGCTGGAATGACGACATTCTGTTTTTTCCCGGGCTCTGAGAGCCTATGGAAGACGTGGGAAGTGTCACGTTAGAGCAGAGATCCTTAGTAAATGATAGAGATGGCAAAGAAGTTCCAGAAATGGTCAGACAGGCCACTTCCTGTAAAGGAATCTCTCAGGTTTTGACCTGCCATTTGAGTTCTGTTATACTCACAGACACCATTCAAACAGTTTTAGAAAATTTAGGGTGTTTTCTATCCATATGTAATAAGTATATGCATATTCTAGTTACTGAGTAGGAGTGGTAACCAGATTAAATCGGGTATGTTTTTTATCCAGCCGTGTCAATGCTGCCCCCTAGCCCTAACAGGTTAATCTGGTTACTACTCCTGCCCAGTAACTAGAATATGCATATAATTATTGGCTTTGGATAGAAAATACCCTAAAGTTTCTAAAACTGTTTGAATGGTGTCTGTGAGTATAACAGAACTCATATGGCAGGCAAAAACCTGAGAAGATTTCGTGCAGGAAGTGGCCTGTCTGACAAGGTGTCGTTCTTCTTGTCTCTGTTTATTGAAGAGTGAGGATCTTAGCTGTACCATGACACTTCCCACGGCTGCCATAGGCTCTCAGAAGTTGGCAAAATGCTGAATCGTGGCTTTGCAGGCTCTGGCTGAAACAAAGTAGCGCGTTTGGGTAGTGGCTGGTTACAGTACTGTGAGACTCAGGCTCGTGCCCGCGTGGACCGAAAGCTTTGTTTTCTTTCCTCTGTTTAGCTAAATGGACATTCCGGTCGGAATATTATCGCTTTTTTACCAGAAAAATGGCATAAAAATTTATTTTAAACAGCGGTTAACATGCTTCGAAGTACGGTAATGGAATATTTAGATTTTTTTTGTCACGAATTGCACCATGCGCACGACACTGATTTACCATTTCGGATAGTTTCTGGAACGCACGAACAAAACACCGCTATTCGGATATAACGATGGATTATTTTGGACCAAACCAACATTTGTTATTGAAGTAGCAGTCCTGGGAGTGCATTCTGACGAAGACAACAAAAGGTAATCAAACTTTTGTAATAGTAAATCTGATATTGGTGAGTGCTAAACTTGCCGGGTGTCTAAATGGCTAGCCCGTGATGGCTGGGCTATGTACTTAGAATATTGCAAAATGTGCTTTCACCAAAAAGCTATTTTAAAATCGGACATATCGAGTGCATAGAGGAGTTCTGTATCTATAATTCTTAAAATAATTGTTATGCTTTTTGTGAACATTTATCGTGAGTAATTTAGTAAATTGTTAGTGAATTCGCCGGAAGTTTGCTAGTTCTGAACGTCACATGCTAATGTAAAAAGCTGTTTTTTGATATAAATATGAACTTGATTGAACAAAACATGCATGTATTGTATAACATAATGTCCTAGGGTTGTCATCTGATGAAGATCATCAAAGGTTAGTGCTGCATTTAGCTGTGGTTTGGGTTTATGTGACATTATATGCTAGCTTGAAAAATGGGTGTCTGATTATTTCTGGCTGGGTACTGTAAGGGCTGTCTTCAGGAATGGACCAAAATGCAGCGGAGTTAGTATTCATCTTTCAATTTAATTAGAAAGAACACTATAACAAACAAAACAAGGAAACTGACAGCCAACAGTCCTGTCAGGTGCAAACACACTAAACAAGAAACAATTACCCACAAACCCCAGTGACAAACAACTCCTACATATGTGACTCCCAATCAGGAACAACGATTCCCAGCTGTTCCTGATCAGGAGTCACAAGACACACACCAGACTGCCACGTCCTGACCCCCAAACTACTACACCAGCTCCATCTGCTGGTCAGGACGTGACAGGTACTCTGCTGACATAATCTAATGTTTTGCTTTTCGTGACTAGCATGTGACTAGCATTCCCCCCGAACACTGCCGGTGAATTTACTAAATTACTCACGATAAACGTTCACAAAAAGCATAACAATTATTTTAAGAATTATAGATACAGAACTCCTCTATGCACTCGATATGTCCGATTTTAAAATAGCTTTTTGTTGAAAGCACATTTTGCAATATTCTAAGTACATAGCCCAGGCATCACGGGCTAGCTATTTAGACACCCGTCAAGTTTAGCACTCACCAATATCAGATTTACTATTATAAAAGATTGATTACCTTTTGTTGTCTTCGTCAGAATGCACTCCCAGGACTGCTACTTCAATAACAAATGAATCCTACAGACGAAGAACCATATATGTGACATTTTTCAAAAAAAAGAGATATACATGAAAAATCGTTATTGGACACCCTTTTTCTATAGTGAACCGGTTTCACAAGCTTTCCACGCGCTAATTAATAATATTTTTAAATTTAAAGATAGGCTCTCGTGGAATAACCGTTTATGTGCACCACTCAGAATGGACGGACAAGCGCACAACTTTTCTGTTGCTGATGAAAATCGCCGAAATGTGGGAAAGAAACGTAAAACTAAACTAAAAGAATGATTCGACATGGCTACAGTAGCTAGCTAGTTATATGTAACGTTACACTGTATCCTGCAGGGAAGAGCGTGTTCCACTACGTGCAGAAAGGATTGTGTAAAGTTGACTGATGAGCGCAAGCTGCATCTGTTCAACACTTTCTACACTGTCCCATACGAGAAACAACAAGCGTTGATTCTCTCCGGCTTAGAACAGGTTAGAAATAGGACAAAACTCCTATTATTATAATAGCTATATTGAACACTTGCATAGTTTAACTTTGACAGTAATGATACGTACATTAACGTTAACTCTAAAAGTGCAGTGTTACACAATGGTGCAACACAAACTCATTCTGTGTATAGGTTGGGAGTGTGTGAAAGATGGAGGTCCTGATCAAGCAATACCCTGAATGTGCTACCGTATATTAAATTCTGAATTTATCATTGTCAATTTTTATTGCAGCATGAGGTGAAACGGAGACGTAAACCTGAGGATACAAAGGAGAACAAACGACGGAAACAAACCTTCAAATACCATGTACAGCAAGCAGGCCAGAGATTGAATGTGTGCAAGGTCACTTTCATGTCTGTGTTCCAGCTAACCAACAGCCGTCTTCAGGCAAGTGAAAATATGAATTAATGTCTATATGAATATCAATTACAAACATATTGTATTCTTTGTACTAGTTTTTTTAGAACCTGCTAATTGAAATGTAATTGTTTTGGTCAGGTTGTTCAGGAAAAGTTAGGAGTTGAAGCTGAGGCAGGTGAGGTTGCAGGGTCTCCAGATCAGGCTACTGAGGCTAGGTCTCCTTTAGAAGATGGAAGAGGGAAGCATAGCAATAGGTAATGCGCTATGGATTCCAGCCTGGATTATTTCACTATAGCAGTGCTCTAAACAATCTTCTAAACATTAACATAGAGTATCGAATGGATGAATAGCGAATTCTGAAACAAAAATATAAAAATGTTTATTACTTTTAAACAAAATGATGGTAATCTAGCTGTCCAACTACAACCTGAGCATTGAGGACTGAGTGCCGATTACCTTCCCCCTCCCACCGGACGGCACTGGCCTAATTCTCGCCGCCCTACAGGACCCCCGGCCACAAACGGCAATGGCGTGACCGGGATTTGTACCCCAGTTATAGCGACACAGTTGCACTCTAAGGCAGGTCCCTAGATCATTGAGAGAATACAAGTTCAACAACATCTTGTTGTCTCCTTACAGGCCACATCGGATACATGCTACAGTGAAAGAGGGCATCAAGGAGCACATTTTATCTTTCCCAAGAACCCAGAACCACTACTCTCGGATGAAGGGGGATGTACACAGAGAATACCTCAGCCCTGATCTGAATTTGTTGCGAATGTACCGACTCTACAAAGAGAAGAATACCACATCATCTGCAAAATTCTGGGTTTATAGGGACATTTTCAAACAGCAGAGTCTCAATTTCGGCCAACCCAGGAGTGACACCTGTGGCAAATGTGACGCATTCTTCACTAAGATGTCAGCAGCAACATCTGAAGAGGAGAAGAGGAAGATTGCAGTTGAAAGTGAGTTGCACCATCGAAAAGCCGAAAAGGCCTACACACAGCTTCAAAGTGACACTGAGTGGGCTAAAGCCAATGCTGACTGCCATGTCATTTCTGTGGATCTACAGGGGGTGATGTACACCCCTAATCTGACCCAATCCAATGTCTACTACCAGCGGCAGCTGTCAAATTTTAACCTTTGCATCCAGGAACTTGGAAAAGAAGATCCTGCATACATGTGTGTTTGGCATGAGGGGATTGCACACCGAGGTTCCATTGAGGTAGCAAGCTGCATATTGAAGTGGGTGAAGACAAAATTCACGCCACTCCCCAAACCAGAGGTGTGCAAGTTGATCATCTTCAGTGACAGATGCTGTGGGCAGAATAACAACTGGCGGATGCTCAATCTGATGTCGATGCTCGTCTCTATGGGTAACTTTACCCAAGTTGAGCAGAAGTTCATGGTCTCTGGTCATTCTTTTCTTCCTTGTGATCGATCTTTTGCCACCATTGAGAAGAGGCGCAAGGTGTCAGTCCTTCATACACCTGATGATGTTTCAAAGATGATACTTGAAGCACAACCAGCAAAACCATTCAAGGTGATGAGGATGCAATGTGAAGACTTCAGGCACCTTCCAGATTCTGTCCTCAAGCGACCAGCTGGACTACAGATCACCTCAGTGAGGTGGTTAAAAGTCACAGGTATTGGGAAAGGAATCGATCACAAACATTGGCTCATTCTAAGATCCGATGACAGTATATCACAGGTATTGCACAGAGAATAGTTTACTAACATTCATCATCAACATGCAACATGTTGTTCTAACAATAAAATATCCTAGTGCTTGACTGTGAAAGTTGTTTATTGATGTCAGGAACTTAAAATGTTTCTGTTGTAATTTCAGTTGAGGATCCTTGGAATCTGTACGCCAGACAGAGCCACAGTCTATTTGAGGGATGGAAATCGTGGCTGATCTCCAAACCAAAACAAGGAGCTACACCTCAACCTCCCTATTTTGCAAGCCACTACCCTAGAGCATATGAGAGTCCTCTGCCCATCAAAAAAAACAAGTACCAAGATCTGATGACCATGCTCAACTACTTGCCAGCTGCTGCACGCTCTTTTTATAAATCACTGCAGAGTGAATAATTTGATGTTAAACCAAGCTACATAATTAACCGTTTTTTCTATGAGTTTATGATCCCCTGAACCTGTATAGTATGTTGAATCTGAATACATTTCAGAAAACATGTCACCCCTATTGTAGGAATTTTCTATGTGAATCAATTTGTGTATGATTTCAACCAGCACAATATATTGAATTAATTTAATTTTAAGATGTTGTTCCTAGTGTAGAAAATGTTATGTACAATGTGTTCTGTTGAGAATGATTTTGTGTGTGATCATTTGAACCTTTTTTAAATCTGAATTAATTAAAAACAAACAAGTCATCACATACAGTATGTGAGTATTCATTTGATCTTGATTCCCTTTTGTTATTCATTACAATACACAGTACGTCTCTCTGTCACCACATTTAGCATCAACTCTAAGCAGTTAATACTTATTTACTGCTGTCACCTCAGTACAGGACATTTCTTGCCTTTAGCATGGGTTTAACGCAATTCAAAACTTAATTGCTGATCATAGTGTTAAACGCAAAGAGAATGGCTTTCTGAACGTTTTGTAATATTGACCTTAGGGACCTGCATATTGGCACATGACATTGATCCATATTTGATATGTAGAAGTTGTGCTTCTTTTGATTGAATTCTATTTTTGTAGTTATTCTATGGTATGTTCACATTGAGGGCTTCATTTTAAATGAGACTAAGATTTCATGACTCAACTTTTATGAAAAGTCATCAGTGCTAAAGTTGATAGACCACCTCCATACAAATGAATGAACTACATATTGCATTTAAGTTATTTACATGAAGGGCATCTGCACTTGAAAGTACTTAAAACATCATATCAGGTGTTAAAAAAGGACATCTTACAAGTGTCATGCAAAATGTCACATATACTGTTCTTCCACAAACTGAAATCATCACTGGAGATATACTGTTCTTCCACATTCTAAAAATTAAAACGGCAATAAAAAAAGTATTTTTTGAAATAACAAAAAAATATCAATTGTTGTTGGAAGATATGAGTATGGTGAATTATTTGTCAACCATAAAACACCTAATGTGGTACACACAATTAATAATATAAAAATAACTGATTATCTTAAAATGGAAAAATTGTCACATATATGGTTCTTCGTCTGTAGGATTCAAATGTTGGTTTGGTCCAAAATAATCTATCGTTATATCCGAATAGCGGCGTTTTGTTCGTGCGTCCCAGACACTATCTGAAATGGTAAATCAGGGTCGCGGGCATGGCGCAATTCGTGACAAAAAAAATCTAAATATTCCATTACCGTACTTCAAAAGCATGTCAACCGCTGTTTAAAATCAATTTTTATGCCATTTTTCTCGTAAAAAAGCGATAATATTCCGACCGGGAATCTCCTTTTAGCTAAACAGAGGAAAGTAAACAAAGCTTTCGGTCGACGCGGGCACGAGCCTGAGTCTCACAGTACTGTAACCAGCCACTACCCAAACGCGCTACTTTTTTTCAGCCAGAGCCTGCAAAGCCACGATTCAGCTTTTTACCGCCTTCTGAGACCCTATGGCAGCCGTAGGAAGTGTCACGGGACAGCTAAGATCCTCACTCTTCAAGAAACAGAGACAAGAAGAACGACACCTTGTCAGACAGGCCACTTCCTGCATGAAACCTTGTCAGGTTTTTGCCTGCCAAATGAGTTCTGTTATACTCACAGACACCATTCAAACAGTTTTAGAAACTTTAGGGTGTTTTCTATCCATATGTAATAAGTATATGCATATTCTAGTTACTGGGTAGGAGTGGTAACCAGATTAAATCGGGTACGTTTTTTATTCAGCCGTGAAAATACTGCCCCCTAGCCATAACAGGATAGGTGGCACCAAATCGTCCCACCTACGTAACAGCCAGTGTAATCCCGTGGCGCGTTATTCAAAAACCTTAGAAATGCTATTACTTCAATTTTTCAAACATATGACTATTTTACACCATTTTAAAGACAAGACTCTCGTTAATCTAACCACACTGTCCGATTTCAAAAAGGCTTTACAACGAAAGCAAAACATTAGATTATGTCAGCAGAGTACCCAGCCAGAAATAATCAGACACCCATTTTTCAAGCTAGCATATAATGTAATCATTAGTCCAACAGTTCCAAACGAGAGTTTCTATTGGACAAATTCATGTATGTTTATCCCTTTTTCATTCAGTTTGTTTGCATTTTTCACAGAATCGGCAGAATAAATACTCCCCTGATCACACGCAAACACAGTTCACTTTCATAGCAGCCACATACAAACAACTTGAGCCCTTTGATCGTTGGATAATTACTTATTTGCATCTACGTGCTTTCATCCTCTCAGCTTTTCTCTTCGCTTGTGGACTTCAGTGCTGTCTGTGACCAGGCGAAAAAACCTTTCCAAGCCAAACCTTCATATCATAACCACTAACCGCTACACGCAGCCTACATAGTTGTCACCATATTAGCTAACGTCAAGTCAACATAGCTACTAGAACTAACGCGTTAGTAAACCCGCTACACTTTACAGTTAGAAAGCAGTTTAGCAGTTACACCGGTGGGCCCAAGAGGCAATAAATTAATCAAACCAGTAATTTACCTTGACTTGGAAGAGTTCCAGTGTTGGATAGTGATAGGCAACTAGGTAATATGGCATCCCTCTTTGTTTGAGCCAGGTGTTTGAGTAGGCTAAACTAGCTAGCAGCATTCGCTAGCTAAGCAAGTGAAAGTACAAAACATATGAAATATAGCTAGTTCTCTCTTTCTCATGCTTCTCCTTCATTTTTGAAGATGTGAATTTGCTCAAAACTTTTAAACTACTGTCTTCCTCTCTGTTTGAGTCAAACACTCACCTAATTTTACTCACTGCAGTGCTAGCTAGTTGTAGCTTATGCTTTCAGTACTAGATTCATTCTCTGATCTTTTGATTGGGTGGGCAACATGTCAGTTCATATTGCAAGAGCTCTAATAGTTTGGAGGACGTCTTCCGCAAGGTGCCATAATTAATTTGTAAGTCGCTCTGGATAAGAGCGTCTGCTAAATGACTTAAATGTAAATGTAAATGTAATGTGTAAGTCTATGGAAAGGGGTGAGAACCACGAGACTTCTAGGTTTTGTATTGAAATCAATGTACCCAGAGGAGGACGGATACTAGCTGTCCTCCGGCTACACCTTTGTGCTACACTAAAGAGTGATGTTGAGGCTACTGTAGACCTTCATTGCTAAACAATCTGTTTTAATTAATTATTTGGTGACGTGAATATATTTAGCATAATTATATCTTAAAAGGTCAACTTTGTTTCACTCTTTAAATTTTTCTGAAATTCACAGAGAATGGTCCTCACCTTACTGCTCTGTGGAGCCTCCACTGTATTTCACATGTGACCTTCAAATGTGTAATAACAAAACATTACTTACATGTGGAATGACCTTCAGCAAGTTGATGTGTGATTGCACATCTAATCAAATCAAATTTTATTGGTCACATACACGTGTTTAGCAGATGTTATTGCGGGTGCAGCGAAATGCTTGTGTTTCTAGGTCCGACAGCGCAGTAATATCTAACAAGTAATATCTAACAATTTCACAACATATACCCAATACACACAAATCTAAGTAAAGGACTGTAATTAAGAATATATAAATATATAGATGAGCAATGTCACAGCAGCATAGACTAAGTGTCACGACTTCCGCCGAGGTTGGTCCCTCTCCTTGTTCGGGCGGCGTTCGGCGGTCGACGTCGCCGGTTTTCTAGTCGCCACCGATCCACGTTTCATTTTCCATTTGTTTTGTCTTCATTGTACACACCTGGTTTCCATTCCATATTATTGTTCCCTATTTAACCCTCTGGTTTCCCCCTTGGTTTTGTGCATGTTTGTTCTGTGTTTAGCTGTCACTACTGTGTGTGAGCTGGATTGTTTTCCCTGCGTGGGAATTTATTTTGTTGTCATCTTGAGTAAAAGTCCGTTATTACTCATCCTCTGTGTCCTGCGCCTGACTCCGTCCCACCTGCTGCACATCGACCCTTTACACTAAGATACAGTAGAAAAGCATAGAACACAGTATATACCTATGAGATGAGTAATACAAGATACGTAAACATTATTAAAGTGACTATGTATATAGGCAGCAGCCTCTATGTTCTAGTGATGGCTATATAACAGTCTAATGGCCTTGAGATAGAAGCTGTTTTTCAGTCTCTCGGTTCCAGTTTTGATGCACCTGTACTGACCTTGCCTTCTGGATGATAGCGGGGTGAACAGGCAGAGGTTTGGGTGGTTGTTGTTCTTGATGATATTTTTGGCCTTCCTGTGACATCGGGTGCTGTAGGTGTTCTGGAGGGCAGGTAATTTGCCCCCATTGCAATGCATTGGGCAGACTGTACCACTCTCTGGAGAGCCCTGCGGTTGTGGGCAGTTTTGTTGCCATACCAAGTGGTGATACAGCCAGAGGGTTTTAGGTGCCAAGTCAAATTTCTTCAGCCTCCTGAGGTTGTCTGTGTGGCCATCCACCTTCTCCATTGCGGTCCCGTCGATGTGGATAGGGGCTACACCCTCTGCTGTTTCCTGAAGTCCACGGTCATCTCCTTTGTTTTGTTAAAGTTGAATGAGAGGTTATTTTCCTGGCACCACACTCCCAGAGCCCTCACCTCCTCCCTGTAGGCTGTCATGTCATTGTTGGTAATCAAGCCTACTACTGTTGTGTCGTCTGCAAACTTGATGATTGAGATGGAGGCGTGCTTGGCCACGCAGTCATGGGTGAACAGGGAGTACAGGAGGGGTCTGAGCACGCACCCTTGTGCGGCCCCAGTGTTTAGGATCGGCGAAGTGGAGGTGTTGTTTCCTACCTTCACCACCTGGGGGCGGCCCGTCAGGAAGTCCAGGACCCAGTTGCACAGGGCGGTGTTCAGACCCAGGGCCTTGAGATGGATGATGAGCTTGGAGGGTACTATGGTGTTGAATGCAGAGCTGTAGTCAATGAACAGCATTCTTACGTAGGTATTCCTCTTGTCCAGATGGGATAGGGCAGTGTGCAGTGTGATGGCGATTGCATCTTCTGTGGATCTATTGGGGCAGTAAGCAAATTGAAGTGGGTCTAGGGTGACAGGTAAGGTAGAGGAAATATGATCCTTGACTAGTCTCTCAAAGCAAGTCATGATGACAGAAGTTAGTGCTACGGGGTGATAGTCATTTAATTGGTCTCTACTCCTCCCGTTGTGGGGTCTGAGACGCCGACGGCTCCCACCATTAGCTCTGACAAATTGAAAACCCTAGTCATTGGCGACTCCATTCCCCGCAGTATTAGACTTAAAACTAATCATCCAGCGATCATACACTGTTTACCAGGGGGCAGGGCTACCGACGTTAAGGCTAATCTAAAGACGGTGCTGGCTAAGGCTAAAACTGGCGAGTGTAGAGAGTATAGAGATATTGTTATCCACGTCGGCACCAACGATGTTAGGATGAAACAGTCAGAAGTCACCAAGCGCAACATAGCTTCAGCGTGTAAATCAGCTAGAAAGATGTGTCGGCATCGATTAATTGTCTCTGGCCCCCTCCCAGTTAGGGGGAGTGATGAGCTCTACAGCAGAGTCTCACAACTCAATCGCTGGTTGAAAACTGTTTTCTGCCCCTCCCAAAAGATAGAATTTGTAGATAATTGGCCCTCTTTCTGGGACTCACCCACAAACAGGACCAAGCCTGGCCTGTTGAGGAGTGACGGACTCCATCCTAGCTGGAGGGGTGCTCTCATCTTATCTACGAACATAGACAGGGCTCTAACTCCTCTAGCTCCACAATGAAATAGGGTGCAGGCCAGGCAGCAGGCTGTTAGCCAGCCTGCCAGCTTAGTGGAGTCTGCCACTAGCACAGTCAGCGTAGTCAGCTCAGCTTTCCCCATTGAGACCGTGTCTGTGCCTCGTTCTAGGTTGGGCAAAATTAAAAATGGTGGTGTTCGCTTTAGCAATCTCACTAGTATAAAGACCTCCTCCATTCCTGCCATTATTGAAAGAGATTGTGATACCTCACATCTCAAAATTGGGTTACTTAATGTTAGATCCCTCACTTCCAAGGCAGTTATAGTCAATGAACTAATCACTGATAATAATCTTGATGTG
This sequence comes from Salmo salar, assembly GCF_965601325.2. Classification (NCBI taxonomy): domain Eukaryota; kingdom Metazoa; phylum Chordata; class Actinopteri; order Salmoniformes; family Salmonidae; genus Salmo; species Salmo salar. Next base: position 10,841,628 of record NC_138310.1, on the reverse strand, counting down.
ATTGGACTGACTGAAACATGGCTTAAGCCTGATGAATTTACTGTGTTAAATGAGGCCTCACCCCCTGGTTACACTAGTGACCATACCCCCCGTGCATCCGGCAAAGGCGGAGGTGTTGCTAACATTTACGATAGCAAATTTCAATTTACAAAAAAACTAAAACAATGACGTTTTCGTCTTTTGAGCTTCTAGTCATGAAATCTATGCAGCCTACTCACTCACTTTTTATAGCTACTGTTAACAGGCCTCCTGGGCCATATGCAGTGTTCCTCACCGAGTTCCCTGAATTCCTATCGGATCTTGTAGTCATAGCAGATAATATTCTAATTTTTGGTAACTAACATTCACATGGAAAAGTCCACAGACCCACTCCAAAAGGCTTTCGGAGCCATCATCGACTCAGTGGGTTTTATCCAACATGTCTCTGGACCTACTCACTGCCACAGTCATACTCTGGACCTAGTTTTGTCCCATGGAATAAATGTTGTGGATCTTAATGTTTTTCCTCATAATCCTGGACTATCGGACCACCATTTTATTACGTTTGCAATGGCAATAAATAATCTGCTCAGACCCCAACCAAGGAGCATTAAAAGTCGTGCTATAAATTCTCAGACAACCCAAAGATTCCTTGATGCCCTTCCAGACTGCCTCTGCCTACCCAAGGACGTCAGAGGACAAAAATCAGTTAACCACCTAACCGAGGAACTCAATTTAACCTTGCGCAATACCCTAGATGCAGTTGCACCCCAAAAAACTAAAAACATCTGTCATAAGAAACTAGCTCCCTGGTATACAGAAAATACACAAGCTCTGAAGCAAGCTTCCAGAAAATTGGAACGGAAATGGCGCCACACCAAACTGGAAGTCTTCCGACTAGCTTGGAAAGACAGTACCGTGCAGAATCGAAGAGCCTTCACTGCTGCTCGATCATCCTATTTTTCCAACTTAATTGAGGAAAATAAGAACAATCCAAAATTTCTTTTTGATACTGTCGCAAAGCTAACTAAAAAGCAGCCTTCGCAAATGGAGGATGGCTTTCACTTCAGCAGTAGTAAATTTATGAACTTCTTTGAGGAAAAGATCATGATCATTAGAAAGCAAATTACAGACTCCTCTTTAAATCTGGGTATTCCTCCAAAGCTCCATTGTCCTGAGTCTACACAACTCTGCCAGGACCTAGGATCAAGGGAGATACTAAAGTGTGTTTTAGTAATATTGACACAATGATGAAAATAATCATGGCCTCCAAACCCTCAAGCTGCATACTGGACCCTATTCCAACTAAACTACTGAAAGTGCTGCTTCCTGTGCTTGGCCCTCCTATGTTGAACATAATAAATGGCTCTCTATCCACCGGATGTGTACCAAGCTCACTAAAAGTGGCAGTAATAAAGCCTCTCTTGAAAAAGCCGAATCTTGATCCAGAAATTATAAAAAACTATCGGCCTATATCGAATCTTCCATTCCTCTCAAAAATTTTAGAAAAAGCTGTTGCACAGCAACTCACTGCCTTCCTGAAGACAAACAATGTATACGAAACGCTTCAGTCTGGTTTTAGACCCCATCATAGCACTGAGACTGCACTTGTGAAGGTGGTAAATTACCTTTTAATGACGTCAGACCGAGGCTCTGCATCTGTCCTCGTGCTCCTAGATCTTAGTGCCGCTTTTGATACCATCGATCACCACATTCTTTTGGAGAGATTGGAAACCCAAATTGGTCTACATGGACAAGTTCTGGCCTGGTTTAGATCCTATCTGTCGGAAAGATATCAGTTTGTCTCTGTGAATGGTTTGTCCTCTGACAAATCAATTGTAAATTTCGGTGTTCCTCAAGGTTCCGTTTTAGGACCACTATTGTTTTCACTATATATTTTACCTCTTGGGGATGTCATTCGAAAACATAATGTTAAATTTCACTGCTATGCGGACGACACACAGCTGTACATTTCAATGAAACATGGTGAAGCCCCAAAATTGCCCTCGCTAGAAGCCTGTGTTTCAGACATAAAGAAGTGGATGGCTGCAAACTTTCTACTTTTAAACTCGGACAAAACAGAGATGCTTGTTCTAGGTCCCAAGAAACAAAGAGATCTTCTGTTGAATCTGACAATTAATCTGGATGGTTGTACAGTCGTCTCAAATAAAACTGTGAAGGACCTCGGCGTTACTCTGGACCCTGATCTCTCTTTTGAAGAACATATCAAGACTGTTTCAAGGACAGCTTTTTTCCATCTACGTAACATTGCAAAAATCAGAAACTTTCTGTCCAAAAATGACGCAGAAAAATTAATCCATGCTTTTGTTACTTCTAGGCTGGACTACTGCAATGCTCTACTTTCCGGCTACCCGGATAAAGCACTAAATAAACTTCAGTTAGTGCTAAATACGTCTGCTAGAATCCTGACTAGAACCAAAAAATTTGATCATATTACTCCAGTGGTAGCCTCCCTACACTGGCTTCCTGTTAACCTCTTACATCTAGACGTTCCGCTAGCAGAACACCTGCTCCAATATCCAATGATAGGCGTGGCGCGAATTACAAATTCCTTAAAAATACAAAAACTTCAATTTTTCAAACATATGACTATTTCACAGCATTTTAAAGACAAGACTCTCCTTTATCTAACCACACTGTCCGATTTCAAAAAGGCTTTACAGCGAAAGCAAAACATTAGATTATGTCAGCAGAGTACCAAGCCAGAAATAATCAGACACCCATTTTTCAAGCTAGCATATAATGTCACAAAAAACAAAACCACAGCTAAATGCAGCACTAACCTTTGATGATCTTCATCAGATGACAACCCTAGGACATTATGTTATACAATGCATGCATGTTTTGTTCAATCAAGTTCATATTTATATCAAAAACCAGCTTTTTACATTAGCATGTGACGTTCAGAACTAGCATACCCCCCGCAAACATCCGGTGAATTTACTAAATTACTCATGATAAACGTTCACAAAAAACATAACAATTATTTTAAGAATTATAGATACAGAACTCCTCTATGCACTCGATATGTCCGATTTTAAAATAGCTTTTCGGTGAAAGCACATTTTGCAATATTCTCAGTAGATAGCCCAGCCATCACGGCTAGCCATTTAGACACCGACCAAGTTTAGCCCTGATCAAACTCCGATTTACTATTACAAAAGTTTCATTACCTTTGTTGTCTTCGTCAGAATGCACTCCCAGGACTGCTACTTCAATAACAAATGTTGGTTTGGTCCAAAATAATCCATTGTTATATCCGAATAGCGGTGTTTTGTTCGTGCGTTCCAGACACTATCCGAAATGGTAAAGAAGGGTCGTGCGCATGGCGCAATTCGTGACAAAAAAAATCTAAATATTCCATTACCGTACTTCGAAGCATGTCAACCGCTGTTTAAAATCAATTTTTATGCCATTTTTCTCGTAGAAAAGCAATAATATTCCGACCGGGAATCTCCTTTTCGGCAAACAGAGGAAAAAATCACAAAGACGGGGGCGGCCAGGTCACGCGCCTAAGCCCACAGTCCCTTGATCGGCCACTTGAGAAAGGCGATAATGTGTTTCAGCCTGGGGCTGGGATGACGACATTCAGGTTTTTACCGGGCTCTGAGCGCCTATGGACGACGTAGGAAGTGTCACGTTAGAGCAGAGATCCTTAGTAAAAGATAGAGATGGCAAAGAAGTTCCAGAAATGGTCAGACAGGCCACTTCCTGTAAAGGAATCTCTCAGGTTTTGACCTGCCATTTGAGTTCTGTTATACTCACAGACACCATTCAAACAGTTTTAGAAACTTTAGGGTGTTTTCTATCCATATATAATAAGTATATGCATATTCTAGTTACTGGGTAGGATTAGTAACCAGATTAAATCGGGTACGTTTTTTATCCAGCCGTGAAAATACTGCCCCCTAGCCATAAGAGGTTAAGGCAAGGGCTGATTTCAAGGTTTTACTGCTAACCTACAAAGCATTACATGGGCTTGCTCCTACCTATCTTTCTGATTTGGTCCTGCCGTACATACCTACACGTACGCTACGGTCACAAGACGCAGGCCTCCTAATTGTCCCTAGAATTTCTAAGCAAACGGCTGGAGGTAGGGCTTTCTCCTATAGAGCTCCATTTTTATGGAATGGTCTGCCTACCAATGTGAGAGACGCAGACTCAGTCTCAACCTTTAAGTCTTTACTGAAGACTTATCTCTTCAGTAGGTCCTATGATTAAGTATAGTCTGGCCCAGGAGTGTGAAGGTGAACGGAAAGGCTGGAGCAACGAACCGCCCTTGCTGTCTCTGCCTTGCCGGTTCCCCTCTTTCCACTGGGATTCTCTGCCTCTAACCCTTTTACAGGGGCTGAGTCACTGGCTTACTGGTGTTCTTCCATGCCGTCCATGGGAGGGGTGCGTCACTTGAGTGGGTTGAGTCACTGACGTGGTCTTCCTGTCTGGGTTGGCGCCCCCCTTGGGTTGTGCCATGGCGGAGATCGCTGTGGGCTATACTCGGCCTTGTCTTTGGACGGTAAGTTGGTGGTTGGAGACATCCCTCTAGTGGTGTGGGGGCTGTGCTTTGGCAAAGTGGGTGGGGTTATATCCTGCCTGTTTGGCCCTGTCCGGGGGTATCATCGGATGGGGCCACAGTGTCTTCTGATCCCTCCTGTCTCAGCCTCCAGTATTTATGCTGCAGTAGTTTATGTGTCGGGGGGCTAGGGTCAGTCTGTTACATCTGGAGTATTTCTCTTGTCTTATCCGGTGTCCTGTGTGAATTTAAATATGCTCTCTCTAATTCTCTCTTTCTCTCTTTCTGTCTTTCTCTCGGAGGACCTGAGCCCTAGGACCATGCCTCAGGACTACCTGGTATGATGACTCCTTGCTGTCCCCAGTCCACCTGGCCGTGCTGCTGCTCCAGTTTCAACTGTTCTGCCTGCGGCTATGGAACCCTGACCTGTTCACCGGACGTGCTTGTTACACCCTCGACAACTACTATGATTATTATTATTTGACCATGCTGGTCATTTATGAACATTTTAACATTTTAACATCTTGACCATGTTCTGTTATAATATCCACCCTGCACAGCCAGAAGAGGACTGGCCACCCCTCATAGCCTGGTTCCTCTCTAGGTTTCTTCCTAGGTTTTTGGCCTTTCTAGGGAGTTTTTCCTAGGGAGTTTTTCCTAGCCACCGTGCTTCTTTCACATGCTTTGCTTGCTGTTTGGGGTTTTAGGCTGGGTTTCTGTACAGCACTTTGAGATATCAGCTGATGTACGAAGGGCTATATAAAAATAAATTTGATTTGATAATTCAGTTACGTTTGCTTTCTTTGTACAGGAACAATGGTGGCCATCTTGAAGCATCTGGGGACAGCAGACTGGGATAGGAAGATATTGTCCGTAAACACACCAGCTATCTGGTTTGCGCATGCTCTGAGGACGCGGCTAGGGATGTCGTTTGGGCCGGCAGCCTTCCGAGGGTTAACACACTTAAATGTCTTACTCACGTCGGCCACAAAGAAGGAGAGCCCACAGTCCTTGGTAGCGGGCCGCGTCGGTGGCGCTGTGTTATCCTCAAAACGGGTGAAGAAGGTGTTTAGCTTATCCAAGAGCAAGACGTCAGTTCAAATCAGGATGTTGAACTTCCAAAGAGAGTGCGTTTAACCGCTGAAACGGTACAGGGTGAGTCCCTGACGTTTCAGAGCGCCTCCTTTTCCGAGTCCCTTGCCGCCTTTGCCTCTTCCTGACATCATGTGTTCGCTAGTTGAGTTCAAGTGAATGAACAATCCTTGTTGCAATTGTGTAATAATTGATAGTGCTATACCAATGCAATTACATTGTAACACCTATCTAAGTGCTGTGCTGTTGCTACAGTTATAACTGTGTAGTTAAATAGTAATAGGGACAACAACATAAAGGGATATATTAGACCTACAACATTGTTATTGCAGGTATTGCATTTCAATGGAACTGGAATTTAAGCTTAGAGAGTAACGCATCACCTCTCCTCATAAGCCTCCTCGTCTTCCTCCTCATCACTTGCACTGTTCCCTTGACAGTGAGTGTTGAGGGTCAGATGTACTGTGTGTTAAATAATGAACAGTGTAACCTCCTTTATCTCCCTGCCTTTCCTTCCTGGCCTGTGTGACATGGTTGGCTCTACTGTGTTCTTCTCTCTCTCCACAACATCAAGGGCAGAAAATTGGGGAGGCAGCTTAGTGCTCTCCCTCTGTCTCATTCATTCTTTTCATGCCATGCCAAAAGACTCCCACTGCATATATGCTTTGTAGACCAGGCAATGAACATTTTGTGGAGGACACTGTCACAGCATTTTCTTCATTTTTATATCATATTCTGAGAGAAAGACAGTATTCTATTGACCTGTGTGTTACAGTAAGTCAACATGAATGTATTAAATTATGAAAATGAACTGCACTAAAGTCTAGTCCTCTGAGCCACATCAAATCATCAGCACTGCTTCTGGTGTGATTCTTACTTTATGTGTTAGTCATGCCAGCATGTTTGTTTTGAGGTGTTAATGCTGTGAACCTGGAGAGGGAGATAAATCCCTGTGTGTTCCATAGAAAACAATTGGTTTCAATATTGTTTGTTCAGTAAACACACATACACAAACAAACGCATGAATGAACGTGCGCACACACACACGTACACACACACATGCACACACAAACTGCAAAAACAATATGGAATCCATTAGTGTGTAAATGCACTGCTGGCTCAGGTGGCCATTTCTCCTAAGCATAACACTCTGATCCCTTTCCAGAGCTGCATGAAACTGAAAATCAATTACGGTTTTTATGTTTTATTTTAACCATTACTAGGAGACAAAGTCGGGCTAAGTCATTTCAATTAAACTGTGGCTTATTGAACTATAACTGAATTGTATTACTTTTATCTTAATTACTTCCCAATGTCCGGTTTAACCTTGGGGGCGACTGCAGTCTCAGGGCACAGGAGTATTGAGGGTTGTTTGCAACAAATTAATGTATAAATCTCTGTGCAGAAAGGACTTTTTCTCACACAAAAAACATATCAAACAAAATGCCCAATGAGGATCGATGGTGACTCTGTGGTTAATTTCAATGCTGTCAATGGAAGGCGTATGAAAGGAGTTTTACATGTCTCTTACTCACGCACTGTGAAATGGTTTGGCAGTAAAATCCAAGTTTTACAGTTGAGGGAAAAATAGCTGCACAAACTGTATGGGGTTTATAGATCTGTGTACAGCAGAAGGCTATAATGGATGTGAACTTGTGACCTTTTGATATATAAGGCCTTCTAGCCTATATTCTACATCAGGGATGGGCAACTGGCCCTTTTGTAGGCCTGCTGACCAATATACAGTATTTCAATTTTAATTTATTTAAAACAAGTTTGGAACTCACCCAGGGTCGCAACTTACTGTTAAGAGTTAGAATAATAGAATACACAAGGTGCAACTTTGAAATGTTGTTGTGCATCAGCAGTCACTCAATTAGTCAGCAATTTTTGGGAGGGATAGGTCAGTTAATCTAGTGGACAGCTTTCTAAACTTGTAGTAAGCATGGTCGGATTACATTGATCATCAGTTATCATATTAAAAACTGCAATCATTTACCTCCACCCTATGGCAGTATGTGTACAATTGCAGGACATTTGCTCGATTACTGCACCTTTTTCTCTCCGCCCAATGGTTAAATGAGTCGAAAATTATGAAATTAGTAAAAAAATTGCAGAGTATTCTCTCCACCCCATGTAAAATGTGTAAAATTTCAGTAAACCTGCTTTAAAATGGCAGCATTTTCCCTATGCCCAATTGGGGGGAATAGATGTGGGTACGCAGACTTACCAGTCACTGCAGCCCCTCATGATGATTTCAGTTTTTTTGTGGCCCCCATATCAGTGTTGCCCATCGATGTTTTACATTCTTTTGAAAAAGGTGCTATCCAGAACCTAAAATGTTATTTGGTCCCCATAGGAGAACCCTTTGTAGAACCCTTTTTGGTTCCATGTAGAACCGTTATCTGTTCCAAGTAGAACTCTTTCCATGGGTTCTACCTAGAACCAAAAAGTGTTTTACCAGTAAGCAAAATGGGTTCTCCTAAAATGGGTTCTCCAGCCGAAGAACTCTTTTGGAATGTATACCCATGGGTGTTTCAGAGACACTGTACAACAAACATGTGTTTTAGCCCAATTGAAATGCATAGACATTGTACTGTACCATTTTGATAACATGTATTATAAACCGGGTAGTTTGGATACTGGATGCTGATTGGCTAAAACAGAATTTAGCCGTGTGTATGTGAGACCGTATACCATGAATATGACGTTCAGCCTTTTCACCTTCATATCATTGCACCTTTTCACCTCGATAAAATAGCTACATCAACAATAGTTTGACATGTCAATGTAGAAAAGAAGCATTTATATGAATTTGAAAGAAACCGAAACAAAAAGAACATTGTGAAACAAACAAAGTGGGCTCTTACCGGCTTCACTGACTGGTGTGCAGAAAAAAAATATTCATTGTGAGTTTGGGAATACAACAAAAATGGAGCTGAACGTCATTCTGTGGGGCTTTTATGGTTCAGTGAGAAATATGACTGACAAAGAATATGCGATTAGCAGCTACGCTGGACTCAGAGCTGGTTTGAACATACATATCAACGGCCCCCTCTCAGTCTGGCATAGAGTATACAGAAGGACACTGAATTAACAACGAGCAACAGTGTCTGTCGGCGTAATTAACCTGTTGGGGCTAGGGGGCAGTATTTGCACGGCCGGATAAAAAACATACCCGATTTAATCTGGTTACTACTCCTGCCCAGTAACTAGAATATTCATATAGTTAGTAGATTTGGATAGAAAACACCCTAAAGTTTCTAAAACTGTTTGAATGGTGTCTGTGAGTTTAACCTCTATGGGCTAGGCGGGACGAATTCGTCCCACCTACGTAACAGCCACCTGTATCGAGTGGCGCGATTTTTGAATCGTTTGAAATACTATTACTTCAATTTCTCAAACGTATGACTATTTTACAGCTATTTAAAGACAAGACTCTCGTTTATCTAACCACACTGTCCGATTTCAAAAAGGCTTTACAACGAAAGCAAAACATTAGATTGTGTCACGAGAGTGCCCAGCCAGAAATAATCAGACACCCATTTTTCAAGCTAGCATATAATGTCACCAAAAACCCAAACCACAGCTAAATGCAGCACTAACCTTTTATGATCTTCATCAGATGACACACCTAGGACATTATGTTATACAATACATGCATGTCTGTTCAATCAAGTTCATATTTATATCAAAAAACAGCTTTTTACATTAGCATGTGACATTCAGAAAAAGCATACCCCCCGCAAACTTCCGGGGAATTTACTAACAGTTTGCTAAATTACTCACGATAAACGTTCACAAAAAGCATAACAATTATTTTAAGAATTATAGATACATTACTCCTCTATGCACTCGCTATGTCCGATTTTAAAATAGCTTTTCGGATGAAGCACATTTTGCAATATTCTAAGTACATAGCCCAGCCATCACGGCTAGCTATTTAGACACCCAGCAAGTTTAGCCTTCACCATAATCACATTTCCTATAAGAAAAATGTTCTTACCTTTCCTGTTCTTCGTCAGAATGCACTCCCAGGACTTCTACTTCAATAACAAATGTAGGTTTGGTCCAAAATAATCCATCGTTATATCCGAATAGCGGCGTTTTGTTCGTGCGTTCTAGACACTATCAGAATGGTAATCCACGGTCGCGCGCATGGCGCATGGCGTGACAAAAAATGTCTAAATATTCCATTACCGTACTTCGAAGCATGTCAACCGCTGTTTAAAACCAATTTTTATGCCATTTATCTCGTAGAAAAGCGATAATATTCCGACCGGGAATCTGCAATAAACTAAACAGCCTAATGAAAATACTCCACGGGGGGCTAATCGCGCACGCGCCTCATTCCATTGTCACCTAATGGGACACTTGAATAAGGCGATAATCTGTTTCAGCCTGAGGCTGCCTCGTCAACCTTCATGATTTTCCCGGCTTCTGAGAGCCTATTGGAGCCCTGGGAATTGTCACGTTACAGCTAAGATCCTTACTCTTCAATAAACAGATGCAAGACGCACGACTCCTTGTCAAACAGGCCACTTCCTGCATGAAACCTTGTCAGGTTTTTGCCTGCCATAGGAGTTCTGTTATACTCACAGACACCATTCAAACAGTTTTAGAAACTTTAGGGTGTTTTCTATCCAAACCTGAACAATAATATGCATATTCTAGCTTCTGAGTTGGTGTAGGAGGCAGTTAAAAATGGGCACATATTTTTTCCAAAATTCTCAATACTGCCCCCTAGCCCAAACAGGATAACAGAACTCATATGGCAGGCAAAAACCTGAGAAGATTCCATGCAGGAAGTGGAAATCTGATTTGTGGAATCACCTTAAACACTTTGCCTATGAAACACACTGTGAGTTAGGATTCATTTAGCACTCCCTAAGGCTTCCACTAGATGTCAACAGTCTTTACAAAGTGGTTTGAGTCTTCTCCGGTAGAAACAGACCGAAAGAGAGCCCTGGAAAGTTGGTCATAGGGGGAGGGCCATTACTACTATGATGCGGGCGCCCATGGGTACCCCTTCGTTCCGAAACGTTTAGTAAGACAATGCAATCGTCCGCCTTGAATATTATTGAAGCTCTGGTTGAAAAAGGCCCTGAAGATTTATGTTATACAACGTTTGACATGTTTGAATGAACGTAAATATATTTTTTTTGCACATTCGTGACGACAAGTCCCGCGCGCCTCGTACATTATGAATAGCCTTCGGAATGCGCTAACAAGAAGGAGCTTTTGGGACATAAATTATTAACTTTTTCGAACAAAACTACATTTGGTGTGGACCTGGGATTCCTGGAAGTGCCTTCTGATGAAAATAATCAAAGGTTAGGGAATATTTACAATAGTATATTTGATTTTAGATGGTTTCAAGATGGCGCTAACCTGTATCGCCTAGCCTATTTTTCTGAGCATAGCACCTCGTTTATTGCAAAGTGTGATTTCCCAGTAAAGTTATTTTTAAATCTGGCAATGCGGTTGCATTCCCGAGATGTTAATCTATAATTCTTTGAATGACAATATTAAATTTTAACAATGTTTTCGAATAGTAATTTTGTAAATTGTAGCACTGCTTCACCGGAAGCATTTGAGGGAAAATATTTTCTGAACGTCACGCGCCGATGTAAAATGCTGTTTTTATATATAAATATGAACTTTATCGAACAAAAAATGCATGTATTGTGTAACATGATGTCCTAGGAGTGTCATCTGATAAAGATTGTCAAAGGTTAGTGCTGCATTTAGCTGTGTTTTGGGTATTTGTGATGCATGCTAGTTGCTTTGAAAATGGCAGTGTGATTATTTCTGGCTGGGTACTCTCCTAACATAATCTAATGTTTTGCTTTGAAATCAGACAACGTGGTTCGATTCAGGAGAGGTGTATCTATAAAATGGTGTTATAGCATTTATGAGGTATTTGTATTTCGCGCGACGCGATTCCACTGGCTGTTGACTAGGGTGGGACGCAAACGTCCCAGGTTCCCAGACAGGTTAAAAAGTTGAGGAAAGAGGGGTGTGACATAGCTGCCCACCAGTGAATGGATACATATGGTATGTAACTGTTAGCTAGCTAGTTAAATCATTTTAATGTACCCAGACAATATAACCTGTAGTTTTGTAGGCCTAACTATTAGCTAATGTTATTTTGTCTTATGTGTTTCAGGTACACAGGAACACCCTCACAACAAGTCCTGCAAAATAGCAGGCCCATTGCAGATTTACACAAACCACTGTCTCCGAACCACCATGATCCAGAAACTGTTGGATGCTTGACTAGAGGCATGAGAAATACTGTCTATCAGAGGACACAGATTTGCAACCTCTCTTCAAAGTTACTGGAGGCCAAATCTGGAAGCGAGGAAGCACTGTTCTTTAACAACACAGCAGCTCCCCCCAGCTAAAAGAACGACATCCATTTCCAGCAGCGTGGAGCCAATAAACGTACAACAACAGGGGTAAGCCAACAACAAACGATAACATGGGGAAAAAATGTAATTCATGCACAATAAATGGCAACATTGAGACGAACATGAATAAATAATTAGCATGTGTTAGTCACTCTGGAAGTGGCGCTAATGCTCGGTTTTTGTATACAATTAATGTATAGCAACCAGTCTAGCAATGAGACTTTTGTCCGGACTACTTTTTCTGGTTGGAATGTATTTACTATGAATTTATTTATTAAAGAAACATTTTCAAATTAGATGTGTAGTTCCTTGCCTTACTGTGTTGGCAACCAGTTTATAAAAGCAATAAGGCACCTTAGGGGTTAGTGTTATATGGCCTATATACCACGACAAGGGCTGCGTCCAGGCACTCTGTGTTGTGTCGTGCATAAGAACAACCCTTAGCCGTGGTTTATAGGCCATATACCACACCCCCTCGGACCTTATTGCACAGATATTATGCCAAACGTAATGGAACACCCTTTTACCCTAAGTGTTTAACCTGTTAGGGCTAGGGGGCAGTATTGACACGGCTGGATAAAAAAACATACCCGATTTAATCTGGTTACCACTCCTACCCAGTAACTAGAATATGCATATACTTATTACATATGGATAGAAAACACCCTAAATTTTCTAAAACTGTTTGAATGGTGTCTGTGAGTATAACAGAACTCATTTGGCAGGCAAAACCCTGAGACATTTTCTGACAGGAAGTGGATAGCTGATGTGTTGTATTACCTTTAAACCTATCCCATTGAAAAACACAGGGGCTGAGGAATATTTTGGCACTTCCTATTGCTTCCACTAGATGTCACCAGCCTTTGCAAAGTGTTTTGAGTCTTCTGGTGGGAGATCTGACCGAACAAGAGCCATGGAACGATGATGGCCCATTAGACACCTGGCGCGCGAGTTCATGTTGGGTACCCTCGTTCCAATACGTTATAAAAGAGTATGCATTCGTCCACCTTGAATATTATTCATGTTCTGGTTAAAAAAGGCCCTAATGATTTATGCTATACAACGTTTGACATGTTTGAACGAACGTAAATATATTTTTTCCCCTCGTTCATGACGAGAAGTCCGGCTGGCTTAGATCATGTGCTAACAAGACGGAGATTTTTGGACATAAATGATGAGCTTTTTTGAACAAAACTACATTCGTTATGGACCTGTGATACCTGGAAGTGACATCTGATGAAGAGAATCAAAGGTAATGGATTATTTACATAGTATTTTCGATTTTAGATCTCCCCAACATGACGTCTAGTCTGTATCGCAACGCGTATTTTTCTGGGCGCAGTGCTCAGATTATTGCAAAGTGTGATTTCCCAGTAAGGTTATTTTTAAATCTGGCAAGTTGATTGCGTTCAAGAGATGTAAATCTATAATTCTTTAAATGACAATATAATATTTTACCAATGTTTTCTAATTTTAATTATTTAATTTGTGACGCTGACTTGACTGCCGGTTATTGGAGGGAAACGATTTCCTCAACATCAATGCCATAGTAAAACGCTGTATTTGGATATAAATATGAACTTGATAGAACTAAAAATGCATGCATTGTCTAACATAATGTCCTAGGAGTGTCATCTGATGGAGATTGTAAAAGGTTAGTGCATCATTTTAGCTGGTTTTATGGTTTTGGTGACCCTGTCTTTGACTTGACAAAACATTACACACAACTCTTGTAAATGTACTGTCCTAACATACTCTAAATTTATGCTTTCGCCGTAAAACCTTTTTGAAATCGTAAAACGTGGTTAGATTAAGGAGATGTTTATCTTTCAAAGGGTGTAAAATAGTTGTATGTTTGAAAAATTTGAATTTTGACATTTATTTGGATTCAAATTTGCCGCTCTTGAAATGCACCTGCTGTTGATGGAGTGCAACGTGGTGGTATTCTGAAAGATCCATTCTAAAGAACATTTCCCTTTCAAACGACCATTGGTATATCTGACGTATCCATTATAACAGAGCCCGGTGAACAAGCTACAACTACGAAATACTTTGATCTCTGGTGGGCAAACCAGAGACTTTCTGTCGAATTACTCCCCAGACAGAATGGTGATTTTAACAGAGAGACAACAAGACACACGTAAATATGTACATTGCAATTATTTTCGAATGAGCGGCAAAGTATTCAGTATGCAAAGTATTCACATTTCAATGAGCATAGTTATCAGCTGTATGTACGATAGTGAAGTCCTTTGTCTCTTCTCCTGCTCTTTCTTACATGCCGCTCCCTTTTCATTTTTGTAACAAGCCATCATATCGGGTTAGTCCACTAGGGTCTTTTCATTGCATTGTGTAGTAATCAATGTGTAAGCTATCCTGTTTGTGTGTTTATGTAATTCTGTGTGATTATTTAGTTAGTTAGTAAATAAATAATTAAGACAATTTGTATATCGCTGATTCATCATTTATGCTAGGGTTTGTGAAGATATCCAAGAGTTTTGCGACATTCAGAATGAGACTGAAGGTAAATAAGAATAAATAAATAGACTGTGACTAATGTAAGAGATCTTATATCTTTAACGGTAACTCGTTAAATGCATTTTTTATGTGGTGCCCCGGATTACTACTTAATTAATTGTTATATGGTTAATTTAATTGCGTAATTATTAAATGGAGTTAATTGATTTTATTAAATATCAGTCACGGCAGCACGAAACATTTTACACATGATCTAGTAGGAACAATGCGATTTTTGGCACGATCAAACACTCCTCGCACACTCAGGAAAATCCTAGGTTTTTCAATCTTGTGAGACACTTTGTTTCATCTTATTCTGAAATAGCTTCATAGAATTGATGAAAGGGAGGGGCCATGAGAAAATATAGTGGAGTCAAGAGTGTGAGGAATCGTTTGTCGAGCTAAAGGAGCAATTGTGTCAGGTGCCACATTGAGGTTGCCAAGCATAAAATTACCTTTTAAAATGTTTGTTCATGAACATGAAGGCCATTGTAGTGCGTGGTTACGTAAAATCAGGGGGGAAAAGAGAGAACAGTCATATACGAGAGTAAATCGTTAGACTCGGAGGCGAGAGAAATGCCTCCGTGTCTAAGGGTAGTACAGGCTACATAAAGGGTACATAAACGGATTATTAAACGGATGGATTAAAACACAAATGATTAATGAGTGGATGGAGGAAAAAGTACAGGGAAAGAAAAGTGAAAGAAAATAATGAATGGCGTTGAATTAACTTTTTTCTGACTTTCTGGTGAAGCCTGATCAACCTCACTAGAAACAATAGACACATTGGGTGAGATATAAGTATAATATGAAGCAGTGTATTGCTGTTGTTGCTTTGGTTGTTTTTGTTTTTGTCTTCGGTTCAATACACATCTCATCAGATTGGGTCTGCTGTATGGATGGTATTTCTGTCACGCTTGTCGTCGGTGAAGGAGGACCAAAACGCAGCAGGTAAGTGCAGGCTCATCTTGACGTTTATTTATTTTCAAAATGAATACCAAAATAACAAACCACTAGAACGAACGAACAACAACAAACAGTCTGGCAAAGCATAAGGCTCAACACAAAACACACACAAGACTGCCACGTCCTGACCCCCAAACTACTACACCAGCTCCATCTGCTGGTCAGGACGTGACAGTACCCCCCCCTCAAGGTGCAGACCCCGGAATGCACCTAACCACAACAACAAAAAACACCAACAAACAAAATCCCCAACAAAACCCATAAACAGTAACCCTAAACAATTAAGGGAGGGAAGGGAGGGTGGCTGCCGTCAACGACGGCACTGTGCTACACCCTCCCTCCCCAACCCACCTATCCTGGAGGCGGCTCAGGCTCTGGCCGTTCCAGGCAGTCGGGCCACTCTGGCAGCTCGGGACAGTCTGGGCAGTCTGGCAGCTCGGGACAGTCTGGGCAGTCTGGCAGCTCGGGACAGTCTGGGCAATCTGGCAGCTCGGGACAGTCTGGGCAGTCTGGCCACTCCGGCAGTTCAGGGCAGTCCGGCCACTCCGGCAGTTCAGGGCAGTCCGGCCACTCCGGCAGTTCAGGGCAGTCCGGCCACTCCGGCAGTTCAGGGCAGTCCGGCCACTCCGGCAGTTCAGGGCAGTCCGGCCACTCCGGCAGTTCAGGGCAGTCCGGCCACTCCAGCAGTTCAGCGCAGTCTGGCCACTCTGTATCTAGAATTCTTAAAATAATTGTTATGTTTTTTGTGAACGTTTATCATGAGTAATTTAGTAAATTCACCGGAAGTGTTCGGTGGGAATGCTAGTTCTGAACGTAACATGCTAATGTAAAAAGCTGGTTTTTCATATAAATATGAACTTGATTGAACAAAACATGCATGTATTGTATAACATAATGTCCTAGGAGTGTCATCTGATGAAGATCATCAAAGGTTAGTGCTGCATTTAGCTGTGGTTTTGTTTTTTGTGACATTATATGCTAGCTTGAAAAATGGGTGTCTGATTATTTCTGTCTGGGTACTCTGCTGACATAATCTAATGTTTTGCTTTCGCTGTAAAGCCTTTTTGAAATCGGACAGTGTGGTTAGATAAAGGAGAGTCTTGTCTTTAAAATGGTGTAAAATAGTCATATGTTTGAAAAATTGAAGTTTTCGGATTTTCGAGGAGTTTGTATTTCACGCCACGCCTATCATTGGATATTGGAGCAGGTGTTCCGCTAGCGGAACGTCTAGATATAAGAGGATAAGTACATTCAAACCGTGTCGGTAGGCGCTAAGTTGAGAGTCTTGAATATGAGTATAAGACTCAACGTGACGCTCTAAGGACTTTCATTCTAAATTTGGGTTGGAAATGTGTGAATTGTTATAATTATGATACGGAAATTAGAGAACGAAAGAGAGATCACTGCCCTAAGCTGTGAAGAGAGCAGAAAGTGAGGGGAGGATGCACTGCTCGAATGTATTAATTCTAGGGAAACCTTATCTTTCCTCCCAGGAAACCTTATCTTTTTGTGCTCTCCGAGAGGGAGGTTATTAGAGAACCCACTGAATGGGAGCTTGGGCTAACCATGATGGGGACATTGTTTTACCATGTCATCAGAATCCTAATGTTAATGCGCATCAATACAATTTCTGGATGATACAGTACAATTCATTATGTACAATAATCTGTGTCTTGCTTTGACACCCGAGGATGAGGATGAAGGAGACTGGCATGAAGACTATCAATATGACAATATGTTTTCTAGGATGTGTGGAACATGAGTTATCACGTTTCAGGTAAGACCCAAATGCAAACTGTGTTGAAGTAACAATGTTTATTACAGCAACAGGAGATAAAGGACTGTGTGACATGGGTTTACATCTAGACATGACAAGTAGACATGACAATTAGGACGTTTACGGAGGGTACGGGGAAACAGAGGATGGCGGTAGGTTGATGGGGGTGGTATGGTGGGTGACCCAGCCTATAGAGTGCAAGTCCAGCACTCTAACCTTCATGGGAATGGAGAGGGGTTGAGTAGGGATGCCCAGCTCAGATGCCAGAGTAATACTCTTAAGGCTAGGCGTCCCGCTAGCGGGACAACTTCCTGTGAAACTGGAGGGCACGCAATTGATGAATATTAAACATTTAGGTACATACAAGTGTATTATATCGGTTGAAAGCTTACATTTTTGTTAACCTAACTGCACTGTCTGATTTACAGTAGCCATTACAGCGAAAGCATGCCATGCGATTGTTTGAGGATGGCGCCCCACATCTAAATATTTTTCCACAGGCACAGGTTTCACAAATTTACAAATAGCGATTAAATATTCACTAACTTTTTGAATATCTTCCTCTGATTTGTCATCCAAAGGGACTGCTGACACCCAGTGGAATCCTGAGAGCTAGATTTAATTATTTCCCTATACTTTCCATTATAAGAGCATGGGCTCTCAAATTTTGTTTTATTACGGTTGGTTTTTCTATAGAATTTCTCCTACCATATCTATTGTATTATAGTCTCCTGCATTATTTTAACATTTCTACAAACTTCAAAGTGTTTTCTTTCCAATGGTACCAATTATATGCATATCCTGGCTTCAGGGCCTGAGCAACAGGCAGTTTACATTGGGCAGGCGGAAATTTTGAAAAAAGGACCCTAGGCCCTAGTCGATGAGTATCTGGAGAGGCTTGAATTGGTCACCCCACAACAGGGTGGCATGGAAAGGGGGGCGAGTAGGGGGAGAAGCAAAATTATCCTTAAGACCCACCAGAGTACTCATTCCTACCAATGAGCTAGGTCTCTTGAAGGGACAGGGAGATACATAATGACCGGCAGTACCGCAATACAGACAACTTTGAGTGCTAAGTCTGCGTACGCGTTCAGATGGAGACAGTCAAGCCCTGCCGAGCTGCATCAGCTCCGAGGCAGCCTCTCTCTCGGACACTGGAGCCTTAAACTTCTCACCTCCACCACGAATACCTCCAGACTGAGGCAGATTACGAATTGTTGTTCCCACACCGCCATGGCCCAGGCAAGTGCCTTCAAGGACATCAGAGTAATAATGTACGCTATCTTCGAGCAGTCCGAGGGGAACGAAGAAGGCTGCAGCTCAGAAATGAGGGCGCACAGAGAGAAAGGCCCGGCAGGATCTGCAATCTCCATCGAAGCGCTCCGTGGGAGGAAATCGGGGTTCCCAAGAAACCGGGGTGACGGCACTGCTACCAGCCGGGTTACTGAGGGGCTGGGAGGTTACCGTCGTGGTAGGCTGCCTGGTAGGCAACCCACGGAATTGCTCCCGCAATGCGTCCAATGCTAGGTCGTGAGTGGACTAGCGGTAGTGACTTACGAGTTATGGGTTATATGGAAGCATTTACTATGTAGAAATGTATTTGTGGCCGGAGTCAAGGTACATAGGGGCATGTGTTTGAGACAGAATGTTTGCATAAGGGTGTTAGTTGCAGAGTTTGTCAGGAACAACATCAGTGCATTCTATGGAGTCCCAAAAACCAAGGCGTTAACATTACGGGGAATTGGGAGAGCGGAATGTTATGAGACCGGGATGGAGATCTATGTGGCTCATGAATTAAGTAAGAAGGTAATAGAGTCTCTAGGGAATGATACCACTCCTCTGTGTATAGTGATATTGGGGATAGCTCGTAGTAGAGGAAGGACAGCGAATAGTGCACAATATAAACTCAGCAAAAAAAGAAACGTTTTTTTAGGACCCTAATGAACATGCACCTGTGGAACGGTCATTAAGACACTAACAGCTTACAGACGGTAGGCAATTAAGTCACAGTTATGAAAACTTAGGACAATAAAGAGGTATTTGTACTGACTCTGAAAAACACCAAAAGAAAGATGCCCAGGGTCCCTGCTCATCTGCCTTAGGCATGCTGCAAGGAGGCATGAGGACTCCAGATGTGGCCAGGACAATAAATTGCAAGTCCGTACTGTGAGACGCCTGAGACAGCACTACAGGGAGACAGGACGGACTGATGATCGTCCTCGCACTGTCAGACCACGTGTAACAACACCTGCAGAGGATCGGTACATCTGAACATCACACCTGCGCTACAGGTACAGCATGGCAACAACAGCTGCCCGAGTTACACCAGGAACGCACAATCCCTTCATCAGTGCTCAGACTGTCTGCAATAGGCTGAGAGAGGCTGGACTGAGGGCGTGTAGGCCTGTCAGGTCCTCACCAGACATAACCGGCAACAACGTCACCTTTGGGCACAAACCCACCATCACTGGACCAGACAGGACTGGCAAAAAGTGCTCTTCACTGATGAGTCGCGGTTTCGTCTCACCAGGGGTGATGGTCGGATTTGCGTTTAATGTCAAAGGAATGAGCGTTACACCGAGGCCTGTACTCTGGAGCGGGATCGATTTTGAGGTGGAGGGTCTGTCATGGTCTGGGGCGGTGTCACAGCATCATCGGACTGAGCTTGTTGTCATTGCAGGCAATCTCAATACTGTGTGTTACAGGGAAGACATCCTCCTCCCTCATGTGCTACCCTTCCTGCAGGCTCATCCAGCCATACTGTTCGTTTTGGGCGTGATTTCCTGCAAGACAGGAATGTCAGTGTTCTGCCATGGGCAGCGAATAACCCGGATCTCAATCCCATTGAGCACGTCTGGGACCTGTTGGATTGGAGGGTGAGGGCTAGGGCCATTCCCCGCAGAAATGTCCGGGACCTTGCAGGTGCCTTGGTGGAAGAGTGGGGTAACATCTCACAGCAAGAACTGGCAAATGTGGTGCAGTCCATGAGGAGATGCACTGCTGTACTTAATGCAGCTTTTGACTCCCCCTTTGTTCAGGGACACATTATTTCATTTCTGTTAGTCACATGTCGGTGGAACTTGTTCAGTTTATGTCTCAGTTATTGAATCTTATGTTCATACAAATATTTACACATCTTAATTTGATGAAAATAAATGCAGTTGACAGTGAGAGGACGTTTCTTTTTTTGCTGAGTTTAGAGACTACTATGAAGACAAGTTTAACCTGTCTGGGCTAGGGGGCAGTATTTTC
This sequence comes from Salmo salar, assembly GCF_965601325.2. Taxonomy (NCBI): domain Eukaryota; kingdom Metazoa; phylum Chordata; class Actinopteri; order Salmoniformes; family Salmonidae; genus Salmo; species Salmo salar. The sequence goes on along the minus strand of NC_138310.1, from coordinate 10,821,101 downwards.
ACGGCCGGATGAAAAACGTACCCAATTTAAACCGGTTACTACTCTGGCCCAGAAGGTAGAATATGCATATTATTAGTACATCTGGATAGAAAACACTCTGAAGTTTCTGAAACTGTTTGAATGATGTCTGTGAGTATAACAGAACTCATATGGCAGGCAAAAACCTGAGACAAAAACTAACCAGGAAGTGTGGAAATCTGTGGTTTGTAGTTGTAATTCCCTATCTAATATACAGTGTCTGTGGGGTCATTTTGCACTTCCTAAGGCTTCCACTAGATGTCAACAGTCTTTAGAACATTGTATCATGCTTCTACTGTGAATGGGGAGAAAATAAGAGCATATGGAGTCAGATGACTAAGAAAATGACATGAGCTCAATCGCGCTCACTCCCGTGAGAGTTAGGTGTGTTCCTTTTCATTTCTGAAGACAAAGGAATCGTCCGGTTGGAATATTATGGAAGATTTATGATAAAAAACATCCTAAAGATTGATTCTAAACATCGTTTGACATGTTTCTATGAACTGTAATATAACTTTTTGGACTTTTCGTCTGAACTTACTGCGCGAGTACAGTGCATTTGGATTACTCGATTGAACGTACGAACAAATTGGAGGTATTTGGACATAAAGATGAACTTTATCGAACAAAACAAACATTTATTGTGGAACTGGGATTCCTGGGAGTGCATTCTGATGAAGATCATCATAGGTAAGGGAATATTTATAATGTTATTTGTGACTCCAAAATGGCGGGTATCTGTATGGCTTGTTTTGATGTCTGAGCTCTGTACTCAGATTATTGCAAAGTTTGCTTTCGCCGTAAAGGTTTTTTGAAATCTGACACAGCGGTTGCATTAAGGAGAAGTGTATCTATAATTCTTTGAATAGCATTTGTATATTTTATCAACGTTTATGATGAGTATTTCTGTAAATTGATGTGCTCATTCACCGGAAATTTTGGGAGGCAAAACATTTGTGAACATTACACGCCAATGTAAAATGGGGTTTTTGTATATAAATATGAACTTTATTGAGCAAAACATACATGAAGTCCTATGAGTGCCATCTGATGAAGATCATCAAAGGTTAGTGATTCATTTTAGCTGTATTTCAGTTTTTTTGTGACGCCTCTCCTTGCTTGGAAAATGGCTGTGTGGTTTATCTTGTCTAGGTGCTGTCCTAACATAATCCAATGTTATGCTTTCGCCGTAAAGCCTTTTTGAAATCGGACAATGTGGTTGGATTAACGAGAAGTGTATCTTTAAAATGGGATATATGTGGGACGCTTGCGTCCAGAGAGGTTAATGTAATGACGGACTGTTTTTTCTCTTTACTTATTTGAGCTTTTCTTGCTTTAATATGGACAAGGTCTTTTACCAAATAGTGCTATCTCCTGTATACCAACCCTACCATGTCACAACACAACTGATTGGCTCAAACGCATTAACAAGGAAAGAAAGTCCACAAATTAACTTTTAACAAGGCACACCTGTTAATTGAAATGTATTCCAGCTTACTACCTCATGAAGCTGGTTGAGAGAATTGCAAGAGTGTGCAAAGCTGTCATCAAGGCAAAGGGTAGCTATTTGAAGAATCTCAAATCTCAAACATATTTTGAATTGTTAACACTTTTTGGGTTACTACATGATTCCATATATGTTATTTCATAGTTTTGATGTCTTCACTATTATTCTACAATGTAGAAAATAGTCAAATTAAAGAAAAACCCTCATCCCAAACCATCTCAATATACCTCATCGCTAACCACCATAAATAAAGAAAAATAGAGGAATTAGTGTCCAAATAATTGACTGGTACTGTACCAGTCAAAAGTTTGGACACACCTACTCATTCCAGGGTTTTTCTTTATTTTTCACCTGAAATGCATTTCAATTAACAGGTGTTCCTTCCCTGTTCCTTCCCTGTGGCTCAGTGGTAGAGCATGGTGTGTGCAATGCCAGGGTTGTGGGTTTGATTCCCACGGGGGGCCAGTACAAAAAAAAAAAAAAAAAAAAAATGTATGAAATGTATGCATTCACTACTGTAAGTCGCTCTGGATAAGAGCGTCTGCTAAATGACTAAAATGTAAATGTAAATCTTTCCCTGTTCATGCGTTTGAGCCAAACAGTTGTGTTGTGAAAAGGTAGGGGTTGTATACAGAAGATAGCCCTATTTGGTAAATGACCAAGTTCATATTATGGCAAGAAGAGCTCAAATAAGCAAAGAGAAACGGCAGTCCTTCGTTACTTTAAGACATGAAGGTCAGTCAGGCCGGAAAATTGTAAGAACTTTGTAAGATTTTTTAACTTCTATGGGCTAGGTGGGACGCTAGCGTGCCACCCGTGGTGCACTCCATCAACAGCAGGTGCATTTCAAGAGCGGCAAATTTGAATCCAAATAAATGTCAAAATTCAAATTTTTCAAACATACAACTATTTTACACCCTTTGAAAGATAAACATCTCCTTAATCTAACCACGTTTTACGATTTCAAAAAGGTTTTACGGCGAAAGCATAAATTTAGAGTATGTTAGGACAGTACATTTACAAGAGTTGTGTGTAATGTTTTGTCAATTCAAAGACAGGGTCACCAAAACTATAAAAACCAGCTAAAATGATGCACTAACCTTTTACAATCTCCATCAGATGACACTCCTAGGACATTATGTTAGACAATGCATGCATTTTTAGTTCTATCAAGTTCATATTTATATCCAAAAACAGCGTTTTACTATGGCATTGATGTTGAGGAAATCGTTTCCCTCCAATAACCGGCAGTCAAGTCAGCGTCACAAATTAAATAATTAAAATTAGAAAACATTGGTAAAATATTATATTGTCATTTAAAGAATTATAGATTTACATCTCTTGAACGCAATCAACTTGCCAGATTTAAAAATAACCTTACTGGGAAATCACACTTTGCAATAATCTGAGCACTGCACCCAGAAAAATACGCGTTGCGATACAGACTAGACGTCATGTTGGGGAGATCTAAAATCGAAAATACTATGTAAATAATCCATTACCTTTGATTCTCTTCATCAGATGTCACTTCCAGGTATCACAGGTCCATAACGAATGTAGTTTTGTTCAAAAAAGCTCATCATTTATGTCCAAAAATCTCCGTCTTGTTAGCACATGATCTAAGCCAGCCGGACTTCTCGTCATGAACGAGGGGAAAAAATATATTTACGTTCGTTCAAACATGTCAAACGTTGTATAGCATAAATCATTAGGGCCTTTTTTAACCAGAACATGAATAATATTCAAGGTGGACGAATGCATACTCTTTTATAACGTATTGGAACGAGGGTACCCAACATGAACTCGCGCGCCAGGTGTCTAATGGGCCATCATCGTTCCATGGCTCTTGTTCGGTCAGATCTCCCTCCAGAAGACTCAAAACACTTTGTAAAGGCTGGTGACATCTAGTGGAAGCAATAGGAAGTGCCAAAATATTCCTCAGCCCCTGTGTTTTTCAATGGGATAGGTTTAAAGGTAATACAACACATCAGGTATCCACTTCCTGTCAGAAAATGTCTCAGGGTTTTGCCTGCCAAATGAGTTCTGTTATACTCACAGACACCATTCAAACAGTTTTAGAAAATTTAGGGTGTTTTCTATCCATATGTAATAAGTATATGCATATTCTAGTTACTGGGTAGGAGTGGTAACCAGATTAAATCGGGTATGTTTTTTTATCCAGCCGTGTCAATACTGCCCCCTAGCCCTAACAGGTTTTAAGAGACAAAGGTCGCTCAATCCAGACATTTTCAAGAATTTGAGACGTTTCTTCAAGTGCTGTCAGAAAAACCATCAGGCACTATGAGGAATCTGGCCCTCATGATGACCGCCACAGGAAAGGAAGACTCAGAGTTCCCTTTGCTGCAGAGGATAAGTTCATTAGAGTTAACTGCACCTCATATTGCAGCCCAAATAAATGCTTCACAGAGTTCAAATAACAGACACATTTCAACGTCAACTGTTCGTTGAGAGGAGTCAGGCCTTCATGGTAGAATTGCTGAAAAGAGACCAGTACTAAAGAACACCAATAAGAACAAGAGACTGGCTTCGGCCAAGAAGCACGAACAATGTACATATGACCAGTGGAATTCTGTCCTTTGGTTTGATGAGTCCAAATTTGAGACTTTTGGTTCCAACCGCCATGTCTTTGTGACATGCAGAGTAGGTGAACAGATGATCTCCACATGTGTGGTTCCCACCGTGAAGCATGGAGGACGAGGTGTGATGGTGTGGATGTGTTTTACCGGTGATACTGTCAGTGATTTATTTAGAATTCAAGGTACACTTAACCAACATGGATATCACACCATTTTGCAGCAATACGCCATCCCATCTGGTTTGCGCATATTGGGACTATCATTTGTTTTTCAACAGGACTATGACCTAACACACCACCAGGCTGTGTATGGGCTATTTGACCAAGAAGGAGAGTGATGGAGTGCTGCACCAGATGAGCTGACCGCCACAATCACCCCACGTCAATCCAATTGAGATGGTTTGGGATGAGTTGGACCGCAGAGTGAAGGAAGCATCCAACAATTGCTCAGCATATGTGGGAACTCCTTCAAGGCTGTTGGAAAAGCATTCCAGATGAAGCTGGTAACACCAAGAGTGTGCAAAGCTGTCATCAAGGCAAAGGGTGGCTACTTTGAAGAAAATAAATTGTATTTTGATTTGTTTAATACTTTATTACATGATTCCAGATGGGTTTCTTCATAGTTGTTTGTCTTCACTGTTATTCTGCAATGTAAAAACAATTGTAATATTAAAGAAAAACCCATTGAATGAGTAGGGGTGTCCAAACTTTTGACTGGTACTGTATATATATATATGTCATTGTTAATTGCGTCTCCACACATGCCATGTTTAGCAATAACCTAATGTAATATAGGAAGTAAACTTAGAGCTAGACTATTTCAATAGCCACACACCAATTCAACAGTGCCTTTCCTTGAGTTTTCTTCTCCTTCATCCCCTCTTCAGCGAATAACTCGGTATAAAAGGAGAGCTCAATGTCATCTGGCTGGGAAGCCTGCATAATGACCAGAGCAGGTGTGTTAAATAGATTATCCCCCTGGGATCCACAGCTTGTCTACACAATTCATGAACTCACCTAATAACCTAGATGCCTTTTCCGGTGTCCACACAGATACATGGAGATAGTGGGATTCCCAGTGTTTATTGTCCTAAATGACGGTTGTGGTAATTTACTGAGAACTATATGCCATATTGTGAATAATGGCATAAGCAGCAATCATAACCATAGTGGTATGTCATGAAGCATGTTTCTTGTTGCTCTGATGGCAGGATGATACCCCCGGGAGATGACAGAGGTATTCATATTATAGTTTGTGGAAAACGGTAAGAAGGATATACCCCAGATGAATGCTTTCATACTAATCTGACATAATTCTTCATAAATGTACAAAAAGTAATTCAGTAAAGTAAAATGTTGCAATCTAACAAGAAGTTGAAGGGAACAGGTTGATAAGGTTAACTCTCAAAAACACTGTATAGTTCCGTTAAAGGCCAGAATCCGGACTATGGCTGACACGGCACCGGGGGGGCCTTTGGACCTCTGTTTGCCTAGAACAATTAATCTGGGTGGCAAGGGCTGATCCAGACATAAGTCACCAGCATTGACTGCCAACTCACATTCATGCTAAATCATAAGGAATATGGCAAAAGACTGATTTTTGCAAATATCCTCCAGGGGGTTCACTCACTCAGCAGCCAGTTTGGAAGGAAGTCCTACTTCTCTTTTTTCTGGAGAGCAATTTTTATTTATTTAATTTCACCTTTATTTAACCAGGTAGGCAAGTTGAGAACAAGTTCTCATTTACAATGCGACCTGGCCAAGATAAAGCAAAGCAGTTCGACAACATACAACAACACATGGAGTTACACATGGAGTAAAACAAATATACAGTCAATAATACAGTAGAAAAATAAGTCTATGTACAATGTGAGCAAATGAGTTGAGATAAGGGAGGTAAAGGCAGAAAAAGTCCATGGTGGCAAAGTAAATACAATATAGCAAGTAAAACACTGGAATGGTAGATTTGTAGTAGAAGAAAGTGCAAAGTAGAAATAGAGATAATGGGGTGCAAAGGAGCAAAATAAAATAAATAAATACAGTAGGGGAAGAGGTAGTTGTTTGGGCTAAATTATAGATGGGCTATGTACAGGTGCAGTGATCTGTGAGCTGCTCTGACAGCTGGTGCTTAAAGCTAGTGAGGGAGATAAGTGTTTCCAGTTTCAGAGATTTTTGTAGTTCGTTCCAGTCATTGGCAGCAGAGAACTGGAAAGAGAGACGGCCAAAGGAGGAATTGGCTTTGGGGGTGACCAGAGAGATATACCTGCTGGAGCCCGTGCTACAGGTGGGTGCTGCTATGGTGACCAGTGAGCGGAGATAAGGGGGGACTTTACCTAGCAGGGTCTTGTAGATGACCTGGAGCCAGTGGGTTTGGCGACGATTATGAAGCGAAGGCCAGCCAACGAGAGCGTACGGGTCGCAGTGGTGGGTAGTATATGGGGCTTTGGTGACAAAACGGATGGCACTGTGATAGACTGCATCCAGTTTGTTGAGTAGGGTATTGGAGGCTATTTTGTAAATGACATCGCCAAAGTCGAGGATCGGTAGGATGATCAGTTTTACGAGGGTATGTTTGGCAGCATGAGTGAAGGATGCTTTGTTGCAAAATAGGAAGCCAATTCTATATTTAACTTTGTATTGGAGATGTTTGATGTGAGTCTGTAAGGAGAGTTTACAGTCTAACCAGACACCTAGGTATTTGTAGTTGTCCACATATTCTAAGTCAGAACCGTCCAGAGTAGTGATGCAGGACAGGTGGGCAGGTGCAGGCAGCGATCGGTTGAAGAGCATGCATTTATTTTTTACTTGTATTTAGGAGCAGTTGGAGGCCACGGAAGGAGAGTTGTATGGCATTGAAGCTCCTCTGGAGGGTTGTTAACACAGTGTCCAAAGAAGGGCCAGAAGTATACAGAATGGTGTCGTCTGCGTAGAGGTGGATCAGAGACTCACCAGCAGCAAGAGCGACATCATTGATGTATACAGAGAAAAGAAGAATTGAATCCTGTGGCACCCCCATAGAGACTGCCAGAGGTCCGGACAACAGGCCCTCCGATTTGACACACTGAACTCTATCAGAGAAGTAGTTGGTGAACCAGGCGATGCAATCATTAGAGAAACCAAGGCTATTGAGCCTGCCGATGAGGATGTGGTGATTGACAGAGTCGAAAGCTTTGGCCAGGTCAATGAAAACGGCAGCACAGTATTGTTTCTTATCGATGGCGGTTACGATATCGTTTAGGACCTTGAGCGTGGCGGAGGTGCACCCATGACCAGCTCTGAAACCAGATTGCATAGCGGAGAAGGTGCGGTGGGATTCGAAATGGTCGGTAATCTGTTTGTTGACTTGGCTTTCGAAGACCTTAGAAAGGCAGGGTAGGATGGATATAGGTCTAGAGCAATTTGGGTCAAGAGTGTCCCCTCCTTTGAAGAGGGGGATGACAGCAGCTGCTTTCCAATCTATGGGAATCTCAGACGACACGAAAGAGAGGTTGAACAAGCTAGTAATAGGGGTTGCAATAATTTCGGCAGATCATTTTAGAAAGAAAGGATCCAGATTGTCTAGCCCGGCTGATTTGTAGGGGTCCAGATTTTGCAGCTCTTTCAGAACATCAGCTGAATGGATTTGGGAGAAGGAGAAATGGGGAAGGCTTGGGCGAGTAGCTGTGGGGGGTGCAGTGCTGTTGACTGCAGTAGGGGTAGCCAGGTGGAAAGCATGGCCAGCCGTAGAAAATGCTTATTGAAATTTTCAATTATAGTGGGTTTATTGGTGGTGACAGAGTTTCCTATCCTCAGTGCAGTGGGCAGTTGGGAGGAGGTGTTCTTATTCTCCATGGACTTTACAATGTCCCAGAACTTTTTTGAATTTGTGTTGCAGGAAGCAAATTTCTGCTTGAAAAAGCTAGCCATAGCTTTTCTAACTGCCTGTGTATATTGGTTTCTAACTTCCCCGAAAAGATACATATCACGGGGGCTGTTTGATGCTAATGCAGAACGCCATAGGATGTTTTTGTGTTGGTTAAGGGCAGTCAGGTCTGGGGAGAACCAAGGGCTATATCTGTTCCTGGTTCTAAATTTCTTGAATGGGGCATGCTTATTTAAGATGGTGAGGAAGGCATTTAAAAAAAATAACCAGGCATCCTCTACTGACGGGATGAGGTCAATATCCTTCCAGGATACCAGGGCAAGGTCGATTAGAAAGTCTTGCTCGCTGAAATGTTTCAGGGAGCGTTTGACAGTGATAAGTGGAGGTCGTTTGACCGTAAACCCATTACGGATGCAGGCAATGAGGCAGTGATCACTGAGATCTTGGTTGAAAACAGCAGAGGAGTATTTAGAGGGCAAATTGGTTAGGATGATATCTATGAGGGTGCCAGTGTTTACAGCTTTGGGGTGGTACCTGGTGGGTTTATTAATAATTTGTGTGCGATTGAGGGCGTCAAGCTTGGATTGTAGGATGTCTGGGGTGTTAAGCATGTCCCAGTTTAGGTCACCTAGTAGGACGAGCTCTGACGATAGATGGGGGGCAATCAGTTCACATATGGTGTCCAGAGCACAGCTGGGGGCCGAGGGTGGTCTATAGCAGGCGGCAACGGTGAGAGACTTGTTTTTAGAGAGACGGATTTTTAAAAGTAGAAGTTCAAATTGTTTGGGTACAGACCTGGATAGTAGGACAGAACTCTGCAGGCTATCTCTGCAGTAGATTGCCACACCGCCCCCTTTGGCCGTTCTATCTTGTCTGAAAACGTTGTAGTTAGGGATGAAGATTTCAGAGTTTTTGGTGGACTTCCTAAGCCAGGATTCAGACACGGCTAGGACATCCGGGTTGGCAGAGTGTGCTAAAGCAGTGAATAAAACAAACTTAGGGAGGAGGCTTCTAATGTTAACATGCATGAAACCAAGGCTATTACGGTTACAGAAGTCATCAAAAGAGAGCGCCTGGGGAGTAGGAGTGGAGCTAGGCACTGCAGGGCCTGGATTCACCTCTACATCACCAGAGGAGCAGAGAAGTATGAGGATAAGGCTACGGCTAAAAGCTATAAGAATTGGTCGTCTGTGATGTCCGGAATAGAGAGAAAAAGGAGCAGGTTTCTGGGGGCGATAAAATAGCTTCATGGTATAATGTACAGACAACGGTACGGTAGGATGTGAGTACAGTGGAGGTAAACCTAGGCATTTAGTGATGATGAGAGAGATATTGTCTCTAGAAACATCATTGAAACCAGAAGATGTCATAGCATGTGTGGGTGGAGGAACTGAGAGGTTGGATAAGGAATAATGAGCAGGGCTAGAGGCTCTACAGTGAAATAAGCCAATAAACACTAACCAGAACAGCAATGGACAAGGCAAATTGACATTAAGGAGAGGCATGCTTAGCCGAGTGATCAAAGGGTCCAGTGAGAGTTAGATAGCTAGCCGAGCCATAGGTAGCAAGCTGGTAGAAGATGGAGGAGGTCTGTTTTTAGCCACCTCGTGCGATTCCATCTGTAGATTAGTGGGGTTCCGTGTGGTAGGGGGGACCAGTCCAATTGGAAAAATAGTTAGTTATAGTGGCCCAATAAAATTGTCCGATAGACCTATTCAGATAGCAGCCGATAAGACAGCTAATGATTAGCGGGCCGCAGATGGGCATTCAGGTTACGTCGCGACGGAGGGGCCAGTTGGATAACTCCCTCGGGCAGGCAACGCCGGTCGTCCAGTCGTGAAGGCCCGATGGGGCTCCACATCGGCAGTAAAACGGGTCCGGATAGGTGATTGTAACCCAGGAGAGGCTGGTGGAACTCTTCAGCTGGCTAGCTCCGGAATAGCCCAGGAGTGGCTGATGAAACTCTTCAGCTGGCTAGCTCCGGAATAATTATGTTAACTCCGGGACCAACGTTGCTAATAGTCACTCAGGTAGCAGCTAGCTAGCTGCAAGATCCAGGTGTAAACGTCCAGAGCCTGCGGTAGAAATCCGGGGATATGGAGAGAGAATAGGTCCGGTAAGCTCTGGTCTGAGTCGCGCTGTACAAAAATTGGCTAATGGATGGCTGAGGACCGCTAACCGTGGCTAGCTGAACTCCAACGTAAGCCAGGCAAACCTTTGGCTAGCTTCTGTTGTGGATTTCAGATTTGAGGTAAATAATACTTTTATTTTTTAAATTGGTGAGGCGGGTTGCAGGAGAGTGTTTTGAGGTTGAGTTTTTAGAGAAAAAAAAATATGTATAAAGATATGCGAAGAAAATATGTAAATATATATATATATACACGGGACACGACAAGAGGAAGACAAAGGACGTCTGAACTGCTACGCCATCTTGGGACGATGCTAAAGAAGCTAAAGACGCTTTACAATCTAGAGAAGCTTTACAACACCAGCATGGGACAATTAGTGTAAATAGACGTCTCAACTGTGTTGCTTCTTGTCCCTCATTAATTAATAGACAAACATCAGGACTTGATTTATCTTGGTAGAACGTGGGCCTTTAAGACAGTTGAGTGGAGAGTATTTTGCAGATGAGGCAGTGATCTGTTGGACAGCTGTCAGAATGGGATCATTGCTCAGCTATAAGCTGTGATTTCTATCGCTCAGTTGAGGACAAGGATGAAGAGGTCGTCCAATGTTGCTAAGTCTGGAATCTCAAAGCAGGTTGAAGGGAAATGAGCCAAATATATGTATCTACCTCTAAAGCAATCATCTTAATATCCACAGTCAATTATAGTTTAATTGTACGGTTTCATATGCAGGACGTTTTGACATTTTATTACATTCAAACTGAAACACAATGTGTGTGTGTGTGTGCATGTCTCTGTGTGTGTGTGTGCACGCTTGTACACACGTGTGGGAGAGAGTCAACTTATGCGTGTGTATCTCTGGCTTTCCCACAACTTCCCTTCAATCAAGCTAACCACACACATTTGCTGGATAATCAGGGTTCTTGCAAATCCATATCAGCACATCAGATGTAGGCCTAGTCAGCTGTTATCTTCAAGATGGGGAAAAACAGCGAAAACGTTGTACTTACACATGCATTCTGTGTGATGTATCATCCTTGTTTTCTAACCATCCACTTATTTTATCCAGAAAATGACAGGATGTATGGTTTCTTATGTCAAGTGGATAATATTGTTTATTACATTGTTTAATTATACAGTATACATATCCACACCAGGCATGTCAAACTGTGTTAAAAGCCAAACTATTTCATTAACCTGAGGACAACGATGAATGAAATGCTGGTGGGTACTTATCACATCACCAAATTAATTCATCACATCATGAAGTGAACTCATCACGTCGCCAAATTAACTCATTACATTGCCAAATCAACAGTATAATTAATGAGATGTTGGAAGTTTTATGGGGAAGTATTAAATCCATCACAATACCAATTTTCACAACAGTACATGACTCCTTATTTCAGCCTACGAAATGCATATACTGTATAATTAGTCATTGCAGAGAGCAGGTGGTTTACATCGGAGATGACTCCCATCATGCATTCAGTCAAAAGGTATTTCTAAAGCACACCCCTCCATTCCACTCCAAATCCATCAATGACAATACAGAGAGCAACATCCAATACATAGAGCAACCCCTGGTCTCTTTCTGAGCTTGAAATGCTCTCCTAACCAAGTGGAATTCATTGAGACAATACTTCAGAGACCTGCAGGGGGCAGATAATTGTAGTAAACCTCTACCTATCCCTCTACTCTAGTGGTTGCCAACCAGGGGATAATAGGACCACTGGGGGTACTTGGCCTATCCACAGGGGGTACTTGAGAAGACTCATGAGACCCTAGGCTTACTGGTAAAATGTACTTCAGGGGTACTCCAGGCAGAGCAAAATTCAGTAATTCAGTAGGTGGTACAGTAAGCGAAAGGTTTGGAACCACTGCTCTACTCCATAATCTGCTCTGCCTAGATTGCTTTTTGTGACATCACCCATGGTCAAAAGCCAAGCACCAATTCATTATTGAATGCTTCCTTATGAAAAGTCAACATGGAGATATTGTAGCTGATTCTCAAAAGAAGAAGAATGAAAAAAGGCGATGACCAGAGTATACCCATGATGTTGTACAGCGATTTATGTCAAGAGGTCATCATTTTAGTCAAAGTATATATTTGGCTTTGAAGTGGAAAATTCGAAGTGGGACATTTCTGGAAATCCATGACAATGCAGAGTCTTTTCCATTGAAAAGACTACGCTTTGTTTCAGGGCTGGATTTTATTTGAATGTTGCCATCCACCAGCAGGGCATTGTTTATGAATCGCAACTGTCGCAACTGAGCTGAACCAAACTGTCACAGATCCCCCCGGTACTGCTGCTCATTCCTTTTACCAGCTCCGAAGGTCTACGTCACCGGCCTTCTAGGCATCACTGAATTGGATTCATTACCACCAACCCCGGACTGTCTTGTCTCATTACGCACACCTTGTTACCATTCCTCCTGATTAGTATGTGTATATATGTGCCCTCTGTTCCCCATTGTCCTTGTCGATTATTGTCCCATGTTCGATGGTCTTGTGAGTACCTGTGCTCTGTTGTATCGGCTTTCGTGCTACGTGTTTTTGTGCACTTGTTATTACAGGTCTCGTCCCGTGTATTATTTAGAGGTTTACACCTCTCTCTTTTGTTTGGGTTACATCCCTGTGCTATATATATATAAACGTGCAGGTTTTTGGCTTCGTCCCCGTCGTTTTCATGACATACTTTATTTTGGGTGGAGAAATAAAACCCCCTATTACATATTCCTGCGCCTGTCTCCTATCATTATACAGTGTGACACAAACAGCTTTTTGTCCTCCTACAGTAGCCACCTGAGCCATGGGGTAAATTAAAATAGGGGGTGCAAATGTATGTTTTTGCACGTGCACTTTTTAACAGAAAAGCATTATAATCCATTGGATAATTTCTCAATTTTCACTTATTTTTTAGCTACTCTGTATTTTTTATATATATATATATATATATATATATATATATATATATATATATATATATATATATCTGACTATTTTATAAATGGTATAAATGTGTGATATGATTGCATTTTGCAACCCTGCTCCCCCCATCACCCAAGATTAATGGTTTTGACCACTATAGTTTTGCTTCACTGCATGTTTGGCTCTACTGCTTTAATTGGCTACGATCTTGAAAAGGCACCCGTGAAAGAAAATTCTAATAACTTGTTTATTTATGTTGTTGTGCTCTTGTTACATTTGTATTGGTGTTTTGTGTCCGTAAAAAAACCTGTCAAAAGCAACAGATAACATTAGCTAGCAAGATAAGGTTAGCATGCTAGCCAGCTACACTGACAGCTGTCAGTGGCCTATTAGTTGATGTTTTTCCACTCCACGTGATGATGTTCCTTCTCCCCCCCATTTTGTGAATATGTCCAGTATAAGTAGACAGTACAAACATGTATTAATGATTTCACTGATACCATCAAAATCAATAAATCATTGTACGCTTTTTTGCTCATTCAACAAGTTTTACCTGATGAAGTAGAATCCTGTTGAAAGTACCATTTATGTTCTTAAATCATGCATTGAAAATGTTTAAATCATAAACTTTTTGATTTATGGCCTAGTGTCAAAACACTGGTTTTGAATGTTCATATTCAAAATCAATATGCTAAAGTCATGATATTTTGAAGACCAATACATAAAAGTTACTCCAAACACACAAGTGTCACACTTGTATTTTGCTAATATGAAGAGTGGCACTCAGTAATGTGTTGTCTTGTATTGACCTCAAACATAACGCTTTGTATTCAGGACAAAAAGTTTATTTCTTTGCCACATCTTTTGCAGTATTACTTTTGGCCCAGTGCCGGTCGGTGGTATTTAAAGTTAGGGAGGCCTTATTTATATTACAGTATTATATGTAGGTTATTGTATCATAATACTTTATAGTAATAGATAAGACATGGCAATATGTCTTGATACACAGTATACAGAATCTTTGTGAAATGTACAGTATCATATCACAATAAAAACCAAGGGCAAGTTTATGACTCCAGTTCCAGTAATCTGCTTTCGCTGAGATATTGCGGTCTTCACTGCTGGCGAGGAGCAGATACCTGCAGCCGTAGATAGCATAGCTGCGTGTCTGCAGGACAAACACTGGCCTACCACATCCATCATGTGCCAAGATAAGGCCATCTGACTCAGCTGCAGCGTGTATGTATAGAGTAAGCTAGTCAGAGTAAATCATTAAGATTATTTCAGATATGCAACAGTCAGTATTCAATATGAATATACTGATGATGCTTGTGTGAAAAAGTTATTCATCCTTACTCTTTTACTTGCATTATCCACTTACCCTCTCTCTGTTTTCATGCCAAGAGAAAGAGCAGAGTACTGTACCAGCAGGCCTTTCACTTATCACCAGGATGTGTTGAAGGGAAACTAAGTCTGTTTTATCAAACAGTGAACCACAGGGGTGTGCTTATAGAATGGGAAAGTCTATTGCAAACCATTCATTTTGGGTATCTAAGAGAAATACTGTTTTTATTATTTGTATCCTCTAAGAGTTTTGTGCATTTACGCCCTTACAGTGATAAAATAAAAGTATTATCTCTCCATACACAGAGGATTTTCAACATTTGGAGTAATGACATAGACCACAACCAAGTGTTTTGGTCGAATTGCCTCCTTTAAGCTCTTCTGATCCCATTTAAAAATGGGTTTGAAATTGTTAGGGCTTTGACTGTTTCAAGAGTTTGCAACTACACTGATGAAAAGCCTACAGTGTAAAGCCTACACTGTTTAGCATGAGAAATACATAATCGATGAATAAATGTACAAGGCACATCATTTAACAATTATTTCTCTTTTGCAAGGGAGTATCATGTTTTAGGAAAGACACAGATGCAGACAGTGTCAGTAACAAAAGTTTATTACTAGATCCGGGGGCTGGCAAAACGACAGATCAAGGGCAGGCAGAGGTCGTAATCCATGTCAGAGTCCAAAAGGTACAGAACGGCAGGCAGGCTCAGGGTCAAGGCAGGCAGAATGGTTAAAACTAGAAAACAGGAACTAGAAACAGACAGGAGCAAGGGGAAAAACGTATTTAGGCTTGACGAAACAAAACGAACTGGCAACAGATGAACATAGAACACAGGTATAAATACACTGGGGATAATGGGGAAGATGAGCGACACCTGGGGGGGTGAAAACAAGCCTAAAGACAGGTGAAACAGGGTGTGACAGTACCCCCCCCCCCCCCCCCCCCGAGGCGCCACCTGACGTCTTACCTGGGTGCATACCTGGTTGACAGGTGTGCCGGCTTCGGAAATCAGCGATGAGGCCTGGGTCCAGGATGTCCCTAGCGGGGACCAGGCACTTCTCCTCCGGGCCATAACCCTCCCAGTCAACCAGGTACTGGAATCCCCTGCCCCGAGGTCGAAGCTTCAGTAGACGTCTCACCGTGTACGCCGGTTGGCCGTCGATGAAACGGGGGAGAGGGGTGGGCCTGGAAACAGTAGACGAAGGGTGGTGAGAGATGGTTTTGATTCTAGACACATGAAAAGTGGAATGTATGCAGAGGGTATGGGGCAATAGAAGACGAACAGCAGATGAGATAATGACCTAGGAGATGGGGAAAGGGCCAATAAACCGGGGGGAAAGTTTGCGGGACTCCACCCGGAGGGTTAGATCCCGGGTGGACAGCCATACATTCTGCACAGGCTGACACCATTCAAACAGTTTTAGAAACTTTAGGGTGTTTTCTATCCATATATAATAAGTATATGCATATTCTAGTTACTGGGTAGGATTAGTAACCAGATTAAATCGGGTACGTTTTTTATCCAGCCGTGAAAATACTGCCCCCTAGCCATAACAGGTTAACTCAAAAAGCGTTGAGGCCTCAATGCCATCTTGTTTGGGGCTAACCGCCCATTATGCCAAACCTATGCTCACCTAGTTTCGTCTCCAAAGTCTTTTTGGTTTAGGAGAAATGGCCATGTCATGATTGGATATGTTTTGTACATTTGCAATATGATTCCATTCGCCATCTGCTGGAATTTACCGGGACAGCGGAAAAATGACAAAATTTTTTAAACTTTATAAAACGGAAACCGAATGTCTGAGAGACTTCGTCCGATGACTGCCCGGAAGATCTGGCCCCGGTGCACGGCCCCCCCACGGTCGACAAATTTTAGAAACATTCGCGGACGTCTATTAAGGGACCATACATTTGCAATATGGAGTTTCTCATCAATCATACAGGAAATGCCAAAATATGCCCTTCATGTATGAAAGTCCATTGGAGATGTTGTACCCACTGTGACTATTAAAACCTACCCTAACCAGAAACCGTGGATGATGGCAGCATTTGCGCAAAACTGAAATCATGAACCACCGCATTTAACCATGGAAAGGGTGCTGGGAAATTTTGCGGAATATAAACAGTGTATTTATTCCCTCTGCAAGGCAATCAAACAAGCGAAAGTGAAAAGTTAAGTTGCTCGGCGTACACATCAAAAACAAACTGAAATGGTCCACCCACACAGATAGTGTGGTGAAGAAGGAGCAACAGTGCCTCTTCAACCTTAGGAGGCTGAAGAAATGTGTCTTGTCACCCAAAACCCTGACAAACCTTTACAGATGCACAATCGAGAGCATCCACTCGGGCTGTATCACATCCTGGTACGGCAACTGCTCCACCCTCAACCGCAAGGCTCTCCAGAGGGTGGTGTGGTCTGCACAATGCATCACAGGCGGCAAACTACCTGCCCTCCTGGACACCTACAGCACCCGATGTCACAGGAAGGTAAAAAATATATTCAAAGACAAAAACCACCCGAGCCACTGCCTGTTCACACCGCTACCGTCCAGAAGGCGAGGTCAGTACAGGTGCATCAAAGCTGGGACTGAAAGACTGAAAAACAGCTTCTATCTCAAGGCCATCAGACTGCGAAACAGCACTCACTAACTCAGAGAGGCTGCTGCCCACATGGAGACCCAATAAATAGTCACTTAAACTAGGCCCCTTTCTTCACCATTTCCACCTGAATGACGTGCTCAAAGTAAACTGCCTGTAGCTCAAGCCCTGAAGCCAGGATATGCATATAATTGGTACCATTGGAAAGAAAAGAGTTTGTAGAAAGTTTGTAGAAATGTTAAAATAATGTCGGAGAATATATATGTGAAATCTAAAGAAAAACCAACCAGAATAATTTTTTTTGAGAGAGACCATCCTCTTAGAAATGCAAGAGAAAGGTCATATTGTAAATTCCATGGTGTCAGCAGTCTACGTTCATGGTTTCATGCTTGTAACTTCAAAAACGAATAAGAAATAACAGTTTTTGTAGAAGGACACAGTCCTGAAAATCCGTGTTTGTGCGTGCCATGAAGAAATTATGCACCTGTTAAAATCGGTGTCCTATTGAACATCTTTCCAAAATAAATTTTAAAGTTTGATTACATTTTAGGGTATCTGAGGAGTAAATAGAAACATATTTTGACTTGTTGAAAGATAGTTTAGGGGTAGATTTTCAGATTCCTTTCTCTGCATGTTGTATGAGTGGATTACTCAAATCAATGGCGCCAACTAAACTGACTTTTTGGGATATAAAGAAGGATTTTATCTAACAAAAGGACACTACATATTATAGCTGGGACCCTTTGGATGACAAATCAGAGGAAGATTTTCAAAATTTAAGTGAATATTTAATCTTTATATGTGAATGTATGTGCCGGTGGAAAAATATTTTGATGTGGGGCGCCGTCCTTAATCAATCGCATGGCATGTTTTCTCTGTAATAGCTACTGTAAATCAGACAGGGCAGTTAGATTAACAAGAATTTAAGTTTTCAGCTGATATAAGACATTTATATGTACCTAAATGGTTAAAATCTAACATCAATTTTAGAATTTATTTGAATATTGCGCCCTCACAATGCCACGGCAGTGTCTCCTCAGAAGCTATCTGTGAGTGTTCCTGTCTAAGACACCCAAACAGGAGGCCCCTCTCACTCCCCGTGTTAGGCGCATGTACAATTATAAGGACAAAACCCCTGTTATTAATTTCTGCTATCACTACAAGCAGTCTACCCCCACACACCACTCCATTGAGGTGCAAATGTTTACAGCCAGACCCGGTGCATGGGACTCCCAATCACATCCGGTTGTGATACAGCCTGGATTTGAACTAGGGTGTATGTAGTGATGCCTCTAGCACTGAGATGCAGTGCCTTAGACCGCTGCGCCACTCAGGAGACCGAAATACAAAATGACTTGAGCACCTGCAGCCAGGTTTAATACATCCTATTTACGCATCCATCTCTGCCTGACAGAGACCCCTGTAGGACAGAGAGAAAGAGATAGAGAGTGGGGGGAAGATATATATACAGTACCAGTCAAAAGTTAACACACCTACTCATTCAAGGATTTTTCTTTATTTTACTTTTTTATACATTGTAGAATAATAGTGAAGACAGCTTTGCACAGTCTTGGTATTCTCTCAACCAGCTTCATGAGGTAGTCACCTGGAATGCATTTCAATTAACAGGTGTGCCTTGTTAAAAGTTAATTTGCGGAATTTCTTTCCCTCTTAACCTGTTGGGGCTAGGGGGCAGTATTGAGAATTTTGAAAAAAATATGTGCCCATTTTTAACTGCCACCTACACCAACTCAGAAGCTAGGATATGCATATTATTACCAGATTTGGATAGAAAACACTCTGAATTTTCTAAAACTGTTTGAATGGTGTCTGTAAGTATAACAAAACTCATATGGCATGCAAAAACCTGAGAAAACCTGAGAGAAAAAAATAATTTTGTGGCTGTACTATTTTTTTTAGTCATTGTTTAATAGATAACACAGTGAGAAAGGATTCATTTCGCAACTCCTACGGCTTCCACTAGATGTCAGCGATCTTTATAAAGTTGTTTGAAGCGTCTATGATGAACAGAGATCGAATTAGAATGCAGGGAAGTTGACCTCCCTGGGATGTCGTCACTTCCATTATTGCCTGCACCTGCGCAATCATGTGACGCGAGACATTTTTTCAAAAACGTTTTTCTAGACACAGGAGAGGTCGGGTTGAAACATTACTGATGTTTCACGTTAAAAATGGCTCTAAAGATTGATGCTAAACAACGTTTGACATGTTTGAACGAACGTAAATAGATTATTTTTTAAACTTTTTGCGTGACTTCCCACCCCCCCCCCCCCCCCCCGCGCTACTTTTTAGTAGCCACCGAAGCCTAACAACTTGGAGTTATTTGGACATCAATTATGAACTTTGTCAAAAGAAACCACATTTGTTCTGGACCTGGGATCCTGGAAGTGCCAATGGATGAAGATAATCAAAGGTAAGGGATTATTGACAATAGTATTATTGATATTACATGGTTACAAGATGATGCTAACCTATATAGCCTAGCCTATTGTTCTTAGCACAGCACCCGGTTTATTGCAACTTGTGATTTCCCAGTAAAGTTATTTTGAAATCTGGCAATACAGTAGCATTTACGAAATGAAGCAAGACTATATACAGGGGATACCGGTACAGAGTCAAGGTAATTGAGGTAATATGTACATGTAGGTAGAGTTATTAACCTGTTGGGGCTAGGGGGTAGCAAGGGAGGTTACCTTAGTGTTCTTGGGCACAAGGACTATGGTGGTCTGCTTGGCACGTTGGTATTACAGACTCAGACAGGGAGAGGTTGAAAATGTCAGTGAAAACACTTGCCAGTTGGTCAGCGCATGCTCGGAGTACACGTCCTGGTAATCCTTCTGGCCCTGCGGCCTTGTGAATGTTGACCTGTTAAAAGGTCTTACTCACATCGGCTACGGAGAGCATGATCACACAATCGTCCAGAACAGCTGATGCTCTCATGCATGTTTCAGTGCTACTTACCTCGAAGTGAGAATTGAAGTAATTTAGCTCGTCTGGTAGGCATGTGTCACTGGGCAGCTCGCTGCTGTGCTTCCCTTTGTAGTATGTAATAGTTTGCAAGCCATGCCACATCTGACGATCGTCGGAGCAGGTGTAGTACAATTCAATCTTAGTCCTGTATTGACCATTTACCTGTTTAATGGTTTGTCTTATAAGCGTCCGGGTTAGAGTCCCGCTCCTTGAAAGCGGCAGCTCTACCCTTTAGCTCAGTGCGCTGATGTTGCCTGTAATCCATGGCTTCTGGTTGGGGTATGTACATACAGTCACTGTGGGGAAGACATCATCGATGCACTTATTGATGAAGCCAGTGACTGATGTGGTTTACTCCTCAATGCCATCAGAAGAATCTCGGAACATATTCCAGTCTGTGCTACCAAAACAGTCCTGTAGCTTAGCGTCTGCTTCATCTGACCACTTTTTTATTGACTAAAGCTTCCTGCTTTAGTTTTTGTTTGTAAGCAGGAATCAGGAGGATACAATTATGGTCAGATTTGCCAAATGGAGGGCAAAGGAGTGCTTTGCACGTGTCTCTCTGTGTGGAGTAAAGGTGGTCTAAAGTTTTTTCCCTCTGGTTACACGTTTAACATGCTGGTAGAAATGAGGTAAAACGGATATAAGTTTCCCTGCATTAAATCCCCGGCCACTAGGAGTGCCGCCTCTGGATGAGTGTTTTCCTGTTTGCTTATGGGCGTATACAGCTCATTGAGTGCGGTCCTAGTGCTAGCATCGGTTTGTGTTGGTTAATGGACAGCTACAAAGAATATAGATGAAAACTCTCTTGGTAGATAGTGTGGTCTACAGCTTATCATGATATACTCTACCTCAGGCGAGTAAAACATTGAGACTTACTTAAATATCGTGCACCAGCTGTTGTTTACAAATATACATAGACCGCCACCCCTTGTCTTACCAGAGGCTGCTGTTCTATCCTGCCGATACAAGGTGTAACACACCAGCTGTATGTTATTCATGTCGTCGTTTATCCACGACTCGGTGAAACATAAGATGTTACAGTTTTTAATGTCCGGTGGTTGGATATACGTGCTTATAGTTTGTCCACTTTATTATCCAGCAATTGTACGTTGGCCAATAGTAGCGATGATAAAGGCAGATTTGCCACTCGTCGCCGGATCCTGACAAGGCACCCCGATCTCCTTCCGTGATATCTCCGTACTGTTCTCCTGCGAATGACGGGGATGATGGCCTCGTTGGGTGTCTGGAGTAAATCCCTGTCGTCCAACTTATTTTTAAAAATTATTCGTCCAGTTCAAGGTGAGTAAGGTGAGTAACCGCAGTTCTGATGTCCAGAAGCTCTTTTCGGTCATAAGAGACGGTAGCAGCAACATTATGTACAAAATAAGTTACAAACAATATTATTATTTTTTTTGCACGGTTGGTTAAGAGCCCATAAAATGGCAGCCATCCCCTCCAATGCCATTACAAAGATCTCGCTGCGACTTTTGAGCAGTGGTGGAAAAAGTACTCAGTTGTCATACTTGAGTAAAAGTAAAGATACCTTAACAGAAAATGACTCAAGTAAAAGTGAAAGTTACCCAGTAAAGTACTATTTGAGTAAAAGCCTAAAAGTATCTGGTTTTAAATGTGCTTAAGTACAGGGCACCTGCAAGAACCCGGACATTTCTGGGGGGAATGGCCCTAGCCCTCACCCTCCGATCCAAAAGGTCCCAGATGTGCTCAATGGGATTGAGATCCGAGCTCTTCAATGGCCATGGCAGAAGACTGAAATTCCTGTCTTGCAGGAATCACACACAGAATGAGCAGTATGGCTGGTGGCATTATCATGCTGGAGGGTCATGTAAGGATGAGCCTGCAGGAAGAGTACCACATGAGGGTGGAGGATGTTTTCCCTGTAACGCACAGCATTGAGATTTCCTGCAATGACAACAAGCTCAGTGCGATGATGCAGTTACACACCGCCCCAGACCATGACGGACCCTCCACCTCCAAATCGATCCCGCTCCAGAGTACAGGCCTCGGTGTAACGCTCATTCCTTCGACGATAAACACGAATCTGACCATCACTCCTGGTGAGACAAAACCGTGACTCGTCAGTGAAGAGCACTTTTTGCCTGTCCTGTCTGGTCCAGTGACGGTGGGTTTGTGCCCATAGGCGACGTTGTTGTCGGTGATGTCTGGTGAGGACCTGCCTTACAACAGGCCTACAAGCCCTTCTCATCATTGTGGGGACAGTCTGAGCACTGATGGAGGAATTGTGCGTTCCTGGTGTAACTCGGGCAGTTGTTGTTGCCATCCTGTACCTGTCCCGCAGGTGTGATGTTCGGATGTACCGATCCTGTGCAGATGTTACACGTGGTCTGCAATGGCGAGGACGATCAGCTGTCTGTCCTGTCTCCCTGTAGCGCTGTCTTAGGCGTCTATGCGGGACGGAGGCCGCACAGGGGTTAAGGCAAGAACAGCTCAAATAAGCAAAGAGAAATGACAGTCCATCATTACTTTAAGACATGAAGGTCAGTCATTGCGGAGAATTTCAAGAACTTTGAACATTTCTTCAAGTGCAGACGGAAAAACCATCAAACACTATGATGAAACTGGCTCTCATAAGAACTGCCCACAGGAAAGGAAGACCCAGAGTTACCTCTGCTGCAGAGGATAAGTTCATTAGAGCTACCAGCCTCAGAATTGCAGCCCAAATAAATGCTTCCCAGATACTTCACAGAGTTCAAGTAACAGACACATCTCAACATCAACTGTTCAGAGTAGACTGCGTGAATCAGGCCTTTGTGGACAAATTGCTGCAAGAAACCAGTACTGAAGGACACCAATAATAAGAAGAGACTTCCTTGGGCCCAGAAACACGAGCAAGGGACATTAAACTGGTGGAAATCTGTCCAAATGTGCGATTTTTAGTTCCAACCGCCATGTCTTTGTCAGACGCAGAGTAGGTGAACGGATTATCTCTGCATGTGTGGTTCCCACCGTGAAGCATGGAGGAGGAGGTGTGATGATGTGGGGGTGCTTTGCTTGTGACACTGTCAGTGATTTATTTAGAATTCAAGGCACACTTAACCAGCATGGCTACCATAACATTCTGCAGCGATACGCCATCCCATCTGGTTTGTGCTTATTGGGACTATCATTTGTTTTTCAACAGGACAATGACCCAACACACCACTAGGCTGTTTAAGGGCTATTTGACCAAGAAGGAGAGTGATGGAGTGCTGCATCAGATGACCTGGCCTCCACAATCCCCTGACCTCAACCCAATTGAGATGGTTTGGGATGAGTTTGACTGCAGAGTGAAGGAAAAGCAGCCAACAAGTGCTCAGCATATGTGGGAACTCCTTAAAGACAGTTGGAAAAGCATTCCAGGTGAAGCTGGTTGAGAGAATCAAATCAAATCAAATCAAATTTATTTTTATATAGCCCTTCGTACATCAGCTGATATTCTCAAAGTGCTGTACAGAAACCCAGCCTAAAACCCCAAACAGCAAGCAAAGCATGTGAAAGAAGCACGGTGGCTAGGAAAAACTCCCTAGGAAAAACTCCCTAGAAAGGCCAAAAACCTAGGAAGAAACCTAGAGAGGAACCAGGCTATGAGGGGTGGCCAGTCCTCTTCTGGCTGTGCAGGGTGGATATTAAAACAGAACATGGTCAAAATGTTAAAATGTTAAAATGTTCATAAATGACCAGCATGGTCAAATAATAATAATCATAGTAGTTGTCGAGGGTGCAACAAGCACGTCCGGTGAACAGGTCAGGGTTCCATAGCCGCAGGCAGAACAGTTGAAACTGGAGCAGCAGCACGGCCAGGTGGACTGGGGACAGCAAGGAGTCATCATACCAGGTAGTCCTGAGGCATGGTCCTAGGGCTCAGGTCCTCCGAGAGAAAGACAGAAAGAGAGAAAGAGAGAATTAGAGAGAGCATATTTAAATACACACAGGACACCGGATAAGACAAGAGAAATACTCCAGATGTAACAGACTGACCCTAGCCCCCCGACACATAAACTACTGCAGCATAAATACTGGAGGCTGAGACAGGAGGGATCAGAAGACACTGTGGCCCCATCCGATGATACCCCCGGACAGGGCCAAACAGGCAGGATATAACCCCACCCACTTTGCCAAAGCACAGCCCCCACACCACTAGAGGGATGTCTCCAACCACCAACTTACCGTCCTAAGACAAGGCCGAGTATAGCCCACAACGATCTCCGCCATGGCACAACCCAAGGGGGGGGGGGCGCCAACCCAGACAGGAAGACCACGTCAGTGACTCAACCCACTCAAGTGACGCACCCCTCCCATGGACGGCATGGAAGAACACCAGTAGGCCAGTGACTCAGCCTCTGTAAAAGGGTTAGAGGCAGAGAATCCCAGTGGAAAGAGGGGAACCGGCAAGGCAGAGACAGCAAGGGCGGTTCGTTGCTCCAGCCTTTCCGTTCACCTTCACACTCCTGGGCCAGACTATACTTAATCATAGGACCTACTGAAGAGATAAGTCTTCAGTAAAGACTTAAAGGTTGAGACTGAGTCTGCGTCTCTCACATTGGTAGGCAGACCATTCCATAAAAATGGAGCTCTATAGGAGAAAGCCCTACCTCCAGCCGTTTGCTTAGAAATTCTAGGGACAATTAGGAGGCCTGCGTCTTGTGACCGTAGCGTACGTGTAGGTATGTACGGCAGGACCAAATCGGAAAGATAGGTAGGAGCAAGCCCATGTAATGCTTTGTAGGTTAGCAGTAAAACCTTGAAATCAGCCCTTGCCTTAACAGGAAGCCAGTGTAGGGAGGCTAACACTGGAGTAATATGATCAAATTTTTTGGTTCTAGTCAGGATTCTAGCAGCCGTATTTAGCACTAACTGAAGTTTATTTAGTGCTTTATCCGGGTAGCCGGAAAGTAGAGCATTGCAGTAGTCCAGCCTAGAAGTAACAAAAGCATGGATTAATTTTTCTGCGTCATTTTTGGACAGAAAATTTCTGATTTTTGCAATGTTACGTAGATGGAAAAAAGCTGTCCTTGAAACAGTCTTGATATGTTCTTCAAAAGAGAGATCAGGGTCCAGAGTAACGCCGAGGTCCTTCACAGTTTTATTTGAGACGACTGTACAACCATCCAGATTAATTGTCAGATTCAACAGAAGATCTCTTTGTTTCTTGGGACCTAGAACAAGCATCTCTGTTTTGTCCGAGTTTAAAAGTAGAAAGTTTGCAGCCATCCACTTCTTTATGTCTGAAACACAGGCTTCTAGCGAGGGCAATTTTGGGGCTTCACCATGTTTCATTGAAATGTACAGCTGTGTGTCGTCTGCATAGCAGTGAAATTTAACATTATGTTTTCGAATGACATCCCCAAGAGGTAAAATATATAGTGAAAACAATAGTGGTCCTAAAACGGAACCTTGAGGAACACCGAAATTTACAATTGATTTGTCAGAGGACAAACCATTCACAGAGACAAACTGATATCTTTCCGACAGATAAGATCTAAACCAGGCCAGAACTTGTCCATGTAGACCAATTTGGACACACCTAGAATGCCAAGAGTGCGCAAAGCTGTCATCAAAGCAAAGGGTGGCTTCTTTGAAGAATCTCAAATCTAAAATATATTTTGATTTGCTTAACACTTTCTTGGTTACTACTTGATTCCATATGTGTTATTTCATAGTTTTGATGTCTTCACTATTATTCTACAATGTAGAAAACAGTAAAAAATATAGAAAAACCCTTGAATTAGTAGGTGTGTCCAAACCTTTGACATGTAGTGTATATACAGTATATACGTGAGAGAGAGTGACAGAGAGGGTGAGAGACTCAACTCTGAATAGCTAACTGATCGACCATAATGTCATTTGACTTTACTGACTTGTAAGCCTTGATAACCCAAATGCTCATTGTGCCAGGACAACAGGCTTTCAATAACAGCAGGTAGTGGAGTGAGAATGGAGAAGCAGGTTATCTCTAAATGTATGTATGGGTGTACAAACAGTGTATTAAATAATATTATAATAACTACATACTGTACAATGAATGTGTTGGTTGCCATGAGTTACCCCATAGGCAGTCTCTGTTCCTGCTGCTCTCTGACTCATTGACCTGTGGTGGGCGTGATGCATCTGTCCAAGCAATGGATCTGTCTGCTCTGTGGGAGTGTTGACCAAACACATGCACGTATGCATACTGGAAGGTTTTCTCAACAATTCACCGCAACCATAGAAATCATATGATACTGTAGTCAAATAGCCAAACTCCAACATGTGTGACAGACGGGTGCAGAACAAAAACAATCCAGGCCTTAGTCAGACCCTCACATGGTGCTCAGATATCCACACAGAACGAGTCTGACTCACTGACAGCTGACACTATGGGCAACCTGACTGCAGGCCTACTGTCTCTTTCAAGTGATCTCCACAAATATGCTATTGCCAGAAGTACATAGGACCTTGTTATTGTCTGCTCAGTCGATATGATGGTGTGTACTCTAGCATCATGGAGCTGTACCTCAATTTGAATAAAAGAAAAAGAGAGAAATCTCGACCAAATCTCCTTATAGCATACACAGAAAGATAATATGTTACGTAAGACTAGTGATAAACGGTAGGACTTGAAAAGGCAAGTGGTGCACAACGTTTGAGAGTTAAATCCAACATGTCGTTGAAGACGGCTCGACTTCAAGAACATGGTGACCTGTACTTGACCCTGTGCTGCTGGGACCTGTGTCACGCCGACCCGACCCTCAGCTCTCAGGCCCAGGACACAGGCTGCTTGTCCATGTGGAGCAGGGATCTTCCTCTGCTGTCTAGTGTGCCCTCAATAAAGTGCTGGCCTTAGTCCCCCTGCAGACATACACACACACACACACACACACACACACACACAACCTCAAGGGACACCCAGGGGAGGCTCATGGATAGGTGTTATATAAATGCAAATGTGGCAGGACACATTACTCCTCCCCTTGCTCTTCAATGAGTAAGGAGAGGACAAGAGAAGGAAGGAATAAAGCCCTACACTGACACTGTCATTAGATAAAAAGCAACCTTTAATTTCCCCTGGACTTGTAAAGATTGCTGCCCTTCAAGGAAGGAGGTCGACACAGTCAGCTCTGGGGAAGCGAGAGTAAGGATCCTTTATTAAAGCAGTCAGACACTAACAAACGACTGCAATAAACTCCACACCGCACTGTATGAATTGATCAGAGGGGGAAAAGGTCTCTGTGTGCCTTTTTCGTCTCTGCCAGAGGAGACGAAAGGCTCATTGGAGATTCAAAGTGAGAAACACCTTGTTTAGGATTCTCTAGTTGGTTCTGAACAAAGGAATCCACAGAGAGCTGCTTGCCACAAAGGTAACAATTGATATATCTTTGTTCAAATGAGGGCGCTGTCCTCCTGCATGCACGTTACAAGTTACACCTCAAAAAATATTTGAGATCAACGTACCCTACCTGATTCTAATATTAACCATTTGGAGTTACACATCTTAACTTTACTCATTCATCATACTTTGCCTCTGGTGAGGGGATACAATAGATAATAGCACTAGGTTTAGGCTGATGGTGCAGTTGATCAAAGCAGTAAAGATAAATAAATAATTTGAATTTCAACTGCAAATTAATGCTAATCAACTTTGTATTTTTTCCTTTGCCACACCTATCTGTTGAGAAGCCAAAGGCCATAGACAGTAGGGGTGAATGACTAATTGAAAACCATCCTTAAAGAAAATTAATAGCCAACATCGACAACACGTCAACTTTGCTTGCTTATTCGGTCTGAGGTTGTTCATTTTGTACTTTTCTAGCACATTGTACATAAAGACACATTGATATGCAACAATGTACATGCTTAAACACATTCAGGTCTCACATGTGTCCTGGTCAATTTGGCAAGTGGTCTCTTACAGGTGTACTCCTGCCTACCTAGTTGAGTAGGTCAGAGACCTGGCAGTGTGGTGCCAGAACAACAATCTCTTCCTCAATGTCAGCAAGATCAAGGAGCTGATCATGGACTACAGGAAAGGGGATGCACATCCCCATCGACGGGGTCGCAGTGGAGAGGGTCAAGACCTTCAAGTTCCTCAGTGTCCACATCACTGAGGACTTAACATGGTCCTCTCAGACCATCACAGTTGTGAAGAAGGGGCCACAGCACCTCTTCTCCCTTTGGAGGCTGAAGAGATTTGGCATGGCCCCTCAGATCCTCAATATCTTTTACAGGTGCACCATCAAGAGCATCCTGACTTGTTGCATCACCGCCTGATGTGGCAACTGCACCGCCCTCGATCACAAGGCCCTATAGAGGGTGGTGTGGGCAGCCCAGCGCATCACTGGGGGGGCGAGCTCCCAGCCATTCGGGGCATTCACACCAGGTGGTGTCTGAGGAAGGCCCAGAAAATTGACAAAGGCTCCAGTCATTCCAACTGTTCTCTTTGCTACCGTCTGGCATGCAGCACCGGTGCATCATGTCTCGGACCAACAGGCTCCAAGACAGCTTCTTTCCCCAAGCTATAAAACTGCTGAACAGCTAAACAACAGCTGCCCACCCTCTCCAACGGACTATCTGCACTGATCAGCACTGACTCTGAGCTCACACACAGAGTGGGAAGAGGGGTATAGCAAAAGAGTATTCATTCTAACTGCTCTAACAAGGCTTCAAGCCATTGACATGGCAGTAGCAACAACACAGAATCCACTGGGAAACACAAATGTCTTCTAGATGTTTCACAGATGTCTTTCAAATTAACAAATGAGGTGGAAGGGAAAGGATGATGAAAAGTCTTATGTGCTTAAAAATATGACCGACTGTAGTTTTTTTCTGGCCCCAAAAGCAAGGCTGACACTTTTAAATTGCATGCATGATGATGATGATCAAACAAATAAAACATATATTGATGTGTAAATGAGGCAAGAGAAGAACTCCTGCACAGATGCAATGGGAAAGCACAGTGTATTGATATAAAGACCAAGCAACACAAACGATGGTGGTAGCTTTTAGGATGCTCCCTTTTCTTGGATAACATGACAGCTCCTGTAGGATTCTCCTCAACTAAAAAAGCATATTTATTTCTGTATGTTTCCTCATTAAGGTTAGTATCACTCTGTCCTGCTTAAAGCTTTCTGTTGCATACTTCCCTTCCTTTACTAATATGAGCTTTAGATAAGCAGCAAGTTTCAAAGACATTGTATAATTAATTAGTTCAATTAAGCAGCTAAATTACCACTCAGTATATTGGCTTGAGACTCTTGAGATGTCTTTTTTTCAGTTATTCAAAAGCCCTTGTGTTCCCCATGCTATTACAAATATATTTGGGCCATAGCAGCTACATACCACAAGGGGAATGAGACTGACTGCCCTTGGCTGTTGAACAGCCTAGCCCAGAAAAAGCAAATTATGTACTCTTGTTGAATAATGTGACATGCGTCACTTAATTGTAATTATTTCCAGGTGCTTCCTGTTGAAGTGTGGTGGGGTATGCATTTAAATGCCCAATGTCTCCCTGTGCCCAGCAGATAATTATTTATCCGTGTACAGGTTGGCGTGCTCTAGGAGAGCGGGGACCATGTGGCATGGTCCAAATTCAGTGGAACCGAGTTTGCAAAAGCTAATTCATGGTCAATCTGCCATGTGATGCGTTTAACACAGAAGTCAGAGTATTCATACTTCTTGCGCTTCAGGGAGCTGTCATTCTCATCCAAGAAATTGGTCTAAACCGCACCCCTCGTGGTGATTCAGGGCTAATCTCTATAACCATCCAGTTCTTTATGAGCAACTGGCTAAATGAAAAGACAAACCTTCTTCTGAGATGTTGGAGTCTGTTTCTCGATGCTTGATATAGGAGCTCAGCCAAGATGGCATGAAATAAAAAGGCTGCACCATTTTCCCACCTGCATATCCATCCCGAATCTCCCCACTGCCCCCAGCAAAATTAGCCTACATTTAGGCTATTGTTTATATTTGTATTTCACATACGTTGAGGTAAAAAGCAGAGTATAATGTATGGATGTCAACCTCAATACATGTTCATAGCATCAATCAACTGCATCAGTTAAAAACGAGACTACCACTACCGATTTCTGTATGCTCGCTATGCTACCATCTTTTTTAAACCGGAGTTAACATTTAGCAGTCACTTTTTCTAAAACTGAAAAGGGACAACTTCTAAATGTTACACAGCAAAAACAGCCAAATATGTCAAAATCAAATTTTTGTAATCACTTTGTCGGCTTATTACTATACATCAATCATGACAGATTTGACAAATATCCACTTTTTAGATCAGATTTGTTGGATGTTACACTTAATTAACCCCTTTTTTAGGGAAGGCACAAAACTACCTACATACTTCCATTCATTTTTCAAACCAGTACCGTGTACCTTCAGTCGAGTATTGTGACACTTGTGGGGGTCGTAGAGTGAAAGTCTCCCTTTCCACAGTGGAGTCACATTAGTTTGTTGCCCAAACAGTTCGGATGCTACAGCCATTTTCGTGAGAATCCCGATTTTCGGGATGTCTCATGGTCTCACAAACACCACTGTAGCTTGGCCACCTTCCACCGGAAGGCCATCATAGGCGGATGTGTTGGATTGAGATGCAGCCCATGCAAAAATACACATACTGTATCTATAGCTTAAACTAACGCATTCTGATGGGGATTTGTTATTATGTTACTTATTTTGACGCACCAGTGCTCTAGGGGTATTTATACAGGATGCACAACCCCCACCTACTGTCAACCAATCATGTCAATACAGAGCTATACAGAGCTCTCCGCATTGTACAAAAATTGGGGAGGTGCACGACATCGTCATATTGAGCTTGATTTGGCCTCTGCAAGCCTCTGTAGCCTCCGCAATTCATCACACCCTCTGTACGGAGTCTGTGGATCTCATTTCTGGATCAAACATAAATCGGCTTTAAGTGTGTTTGCAGTGTGAGTGACCATCTCCCTCCTTCTCCATGGGCACGCCTTCCTCAACTGTATGCACTTTGGAATTGTTCTTGAAAGCTGATGTCAACGTTGTGCGCGACTGGTACGTAGTCAGGTGCAGGAGAGCAGTGAGTTGTGATTAGGCGCACTTTATTTGGCAGAAGCACAAAAGACAGACACAACTGCGTCCAAACTCCTCCAGCCACAGGTAAAAGTAAATAAGCGCGAAAACACTCACAAATATACAAATGTATGACAAATACATACAACGGGTCAAAATACATTACCCGGGGGAAAACCCAGTCTGGCGCATCACACTAAATACATAACAAAACAATTTCCCACAAAGACATGGGGGGGAACAGAGGAATAAATACATGCAGTGTGATTAGGGAATGTAAACCAGGTGTGCAGGGAACAAGACAAAACAAATGGAACAATGATAAATGGAGCGGCGATGGCTAGAAAGCCGGTGACATCGACCGCCGAACGCCGCCGAACAAGGAGAGGAGCCGACTTCGGCGGAAGTCGTGACAGCTGATATTGAATCTAACTATTGGATCGCTTGTTGTTCGAGCAATAGTGGAGAACGCTCCAATTATTGATTATTTATGGTGATAGAGAACATTGCTGCTTGCTGCTACAAAATAAAGCTGTCTATTGCAATCTCGCCTTATAATTTACATACTCCACCACTGATTTGAAAGAACCTGTGCTTTTTTATCCGATGACTTTACCTTGTTAAACAAGGTGGCATAGTGGCTACAACCTTCTCCCTGTCACAATAAGAACGGCATTAATTTCCGCTTTGCTTTCTGGATATTTTTGATCATCTCATTGCCACCAGGTCCATGATGTATTCTTTATCTTTTTTAATTTCAGAAGTACTGTCTGCTTGCAGCTCTTTCGTTACTGTTGGATAGTCTTCTGACTGAAGACACCTTTTTCAGGCCTGACTTAATGATCCATGAGGGCAATTTTCTGGTGTTATATTGACATACTGTACCTTGAGTAGGAGAGTTCTTCAGTAAAATTTGTAGCTACATTAATGATGAGATGTAGTTTATTCCAGAAATTGGAAGAGCTGCCTGTCAACTTGACTTGTAGCATTGCACACATTTGGCATTGTGGGTCAATTCTGCCAAATCCACTAGCCTAGCATATTGGCATATTTGGTAGAGGACAGCAGCTGGCACATAATTGTCCCACTATAACAGCTTTGGAGATTTTGGTTTGAGTGACCCACAGTGCCTCCTGTTTCTCCTGTGATGTGGCCATCTGTGCCAAACACTATCCTGTCACCTCTCAGTCCCTGGATTTAGGAGAAAAAGTAACAAAAAGGTTATTTCCCAGAGGGCTCTAGAACAGGGATGGACAACTGGCGGCCCAGGGCCGCATGCCCTTCTGTTGTATGCCGCGGATCAATTTCCCAAAACTGAACTCAGTCGGGGTCTCAAATTACTTTTGAAAGATAGAATAGTAGAACACATAAGGTGCAATTTCAAAATGAGGTTGTGTATAGTTATTTTTCTCCCGACCGGGGGACCCCATTGATTTTGTTAATCACTCTCACTCGATATCATATTAAGACCTGCAAATATGTCTCTAAAATGCTCAAATGTTTTGCTCACAAGGTGCCCCAACAAAATGTAGTTTAGGGTCCCCAAAAAGCTAGGGGTATGGACTGCATGTGTGGGTACGCAGACCAGCGAGCCACAGTGACCCCTCATGATGAGTTCAGATTTTTGAGGCCCTCATCAAAGTTGCCCATCCCTGCTCTAGAACATTCTCACAACACAGTAACACCTGCATGAAACAAATAGAGTTAAAGAGACAGTGGTGATTGTTTGAACACAGGCCAACATTCAGAGGAAGACTGTAGGAATCCATTAGTCATAGACCACTGAGAAAAATGTAAATATACTTTACAGAAGATCATGTACAATACATCTACATATATGATTCAGTCAAAAAGTATAGACGTGGTTGAATCTATGGTTGGCTAGCAATGGAATGGCCTTACTGAATCACCTGTTTGATGAAAATACTGGAATAACCAGAGGCAGCAAGGAAAGAATGAGCTGTCCCATTCTCCCCCTCCTTGCCATATGCACTGTCTGTGATTATTTAACAAGCTATCAAATGACTTGTCAGGAACATGTCATTTGTAGACCTCTGTCATGTCTTCAGTTCTGGAGACACCCTATCTGCCCTCCTGCCTCCCAATGGTCATTCAATTCCCCAATATCAGTCACGTTGAGAGGGGTTTATCACCATCCTTCCCATCTCGTCATCCTCCTGCACATACCTCATGATAATCCTAGGGTTTGGAGCAGTTTCTATGTGTTTAGATTTTTTTTGCTCACAAACTGATATTACTGTATTTTGAACTGGTGCTGTTGGGGATTGAATCTAGTTCTCTTAATTCAAACAAACTAATTCAAACGTTTGTATACCTTGAGTGTCCTAAAGTTGAGCTGTGTCCATGTCCCACTGCATTTATTTAATGTATCCATAAAAACCGCTCCAGAAGGAACAGAGAAACAATTCACATCCCACTGGACACACCACCAACATGTCATTGAACACGCTAATGGATTAGCAGCTAAAGTTATATACAAAGTAGCTAGCTAAGTATCTAGCATGCTAACTTGGTTATAAAGGCAACCCAATAATGCCAACACTGACCTGAACAGGAGAACTTTGGCCAATTCTTAGTCACTGTTCAAACCTTTCAAATTGATGTCCAATGTTTATCTGGAGTTTGGATCAGTCAGGATTTGAATATTACTTTTCTTGCTTTTTTACTGTTTTGGTATCGAGTTAATTCAGATGCAAGAAACGTGGATGATGCTCCTTCTGTCGATGTTTTCTGAAAACATTGTCCCTGCTACCAGAACAGCCTAGCTATCTGCAACAAGTTAGCTAGCTTGTTAGCTTCATCTGCTGTGTTTGTTTCTGGCGGCAGTAGCTAGTAAGTGACTTTACACTTCCTTTCTAGATCTGGAGCCATGCTCCAGCAAGGTCTTTTGAGTGGGTGGGATTTACCTTGTCCCAATGAATGCTTTTTTTCTTGAAGCAATGGCTTTTTTCTGGCCACTCTTCGGTAAAGCCCAGCTTTGTGGAGTGAACGGCTTAAAGTTGTCCTACGGACAGATACTCCGATCTTCGCTGTGGAGCTTTGCAGTTTCTTCAGGGTTATCTTTGGTCTCTTTGTTGCCTCTCTGATTAATGCCCTCCTTGCCTAGTCCATGAGTTTTGGTGGGCGGCCCCCTCATTTGTTTGTGGTGCCATACTCTTTCAATTTTTTAATAACAGATTTAATGGTGCTCCGTGGGATGTTCAAAGTTTCTGATTTTCTTACAACCCATCCCTGACCTGTTTGGAGAGCTCCTTGGTCTTCATGGTGGCGCTTGCTTGCTGGTGCCCCTTGCTCAGTGGTGTTACAGACTCTGGGGCCTTTCAGAACAGGTGTATATATACTGAGATCATGTGACACTTAGATTGCACACAGGTGGACATTAATAAACTAATTATGACTTCTTAAGGTAATTGGTTGCACCAGATCTTATGTAGGGGCTTCATAGCAAGTTTTTTAATTTCACTTCACCATTTTGGACTATTTTGTGTATGTCCATGAAATCCAAATAAAAATCAATTTAAATTACAGGTTGCAATGCAACAAAATAGGAATAATGCCAAGGGGGTGAATACTTTTGCAAGGCACTGTAGTTATGGAACACTGGTCACTTCAATAATGGAACTGGGCACTTTAATAATGTTTACATACTGTTTTACCCATGTAATGTGTATTTTCTGTGTTCCAGTCAAGGCCATCCTATTTAACTATTGCATCCGATGTATTCTTCAGATGTACTACATGTTCTATCCACATACAGTCCATAATGTCTACACATCATCACACATGCACACACGCACGCACACACACACACACACACACACACACACACCACATATAAACAGTACCAGTCAAATGTTTTGACACACCTACTCATTTAAAGGTTTTAGTTTATTTGCACTATTTTCTACATTGTAGAATAATATTGAAGACATCAATACTATGAAATACTGACATATGGTTCTGAATCCCTGCGTCAGGGGTACATTCGGTCCTCCACTTCACCCGCCTCCTCGAGTTTCTTTTTTGTGAAGAAGAAGGATGGAGGTCTGCGCCTGTGCATTGACTACCGAGGTCTCAATCAAATCACGGTGAGGTACAGTTACCCCGCTACCTCTTATCGCCATGGCGATTGAGTCAATGCATGGGGCGCACTTCTTCACTAAACTGGATCTCAGGAGTGCGTATAACCTGGTGCGTATCCGGGAGGGAGACGAGTGGAAGACAGCGTTTAGTACCACCTCGGGGCATTATGAGTACCTCGTCATGCCGTACGGGTTGATGAATGCTCCATCAGTTTTCCAATCCTTTGTAGACGAGATTTTCTGGGACCTGCATGGGCAGGGTGTAGTGGTGTATATCGATGGCATTCTGATATACTCCGCTACATGCGCCACGCATGTGTCCTTGGTGCATAGGGTACTTGGACGACTGTTGGAGCATGACCTGTACGTCAAGGCCGAGAAATGACTGTTCTTTCCGCAGGCCGTCTCCTTCCTAGGGTATCGCAATTTCCACATCAGGGGTGGAGATGGAGAGTGACCGCATTGCAGCTGTGCGTAATTGGCCGACTCCCACCACGGTAAAGGAGGTGCAGCGATTTTTAGAGTTTGCCAATTACTACCGGAGATTTGTACGGGGTTTTGGCCAGGTGGCTGCTCCCATTATCTCAATGCTGAAGGGGGTCCTGTACGGTTGCAGTGGTCGGCTGAGGCGGACAGTGCTTTTGGGCACCTAAGAACTCTGTTTACCTCGGCTCCCGTGCTGGCCCATCCGGATCCCTCTTTGGCGTTCATAGTGGAGGTGGACGCGTCCGCCCCTGTGCTATTTCCATTTGTTTTGTCTTGTTCCATACACACCTGGTTTACATTCCCTAATCACACTGCATGTATTTAGTCCCCTGTTCGCCTCCATGTCTTTGTGTGAAATTGTATCTATGTTATGTGGGTATTGTTACGCGCCCTACTTTTTGTCTATGTTCCGTGTTTGGGCACATTTATGTACTTTTGTGCTTTCGTTGGACCGGAATAAAAAGTGTGCCTATTCACTACACTCTGCTCTCCTGCACCTGACTTTGCCTCCAGTACACACCCTTAACAGATGGAAACATTGTCAATAAAGTGCTTATGTTTTTAAGGATGTGTGTCTGACCACAGATTTTTCTTAAGTGGAGATCTCTCAACAATCATTCTCACAATCGAACATTGGTTACAGTCAGTGAAAAATATCATAGCTAAAGAGGGCTGGGTAAAAACCATGGATGCGAGAAGAAAGGGTAGCTGTACATAGATCAATTCTCCAGTAGGAGGTGCTTCCCAGCCTTTTGTTTTTTCTTCTGAAAGTGGATATAGAACTGACCTTGTTTTAAAGGTACAAATTAAATTGATCCTCTATGGGCTAGATGGGACGCTTGCGTCCCACCTACTCAACAGCCAGTGTAATCCTGTGGCGCGTATTCAAATTCCTCAAAAATGCAAAAACTTCAATTTTTCAAACATATAACTATTTTACACCATTTTAAAGATAAGACTCTCGTTAATCTAACCACACTGTCTGATTTCAAAAAGGCTTTACAACGAAAGCAAAATATTAGATTATGTCAGCAGAGTACCCAGCCAGAAATAATCAGACACCCATTTTTCAAGCTAGCATATAATGTCACATAAACCCAAACCACAGCTAAATGTAGCACTAACCTTTGATGATCTTCATCAGATGACAACCCTAGGACATTATGTTATACAATACATGCATGTTTTGTTCAATCAAGTTCATATTTATATCAAAAACCAGCTTTTTACATTAGCATGTGACTAGCATGTGACTAGCATTCCCACCGAACACTGCCGGTGAATTTACTAAATTACTCACGATAAACGTTCACAAAAAGCATAACAATTATTTTAAGAATTATAGATACAGAACTCCTCTATGCAGTCGATATGTCCGATTTTAAAATAGCTTTTCGGTGAAAGCACATTTTGCAATATTCTCAGTAGATAGCCCGACATCACAGGGCTAGCTATTTAGACACTCAGCAAGTTTAGCACTCATCAAAGTCAGATTTACAATAAGAAAAATGTTATTACCTTTGCTGTCTTCGTCAGAATGCACTCCCAGGACTTCTACTTCAATAACAAATGTTGGTTTGGTTCAAAATAATCCATAGTTATATCCAAACAGTGGCGTTTTGTTCGTGCGTTCAAGACACTATCCGAAAGGGTAAATAAGGGTGACGAGCATGGCGCAATTCGTGACAAAAAAATTCTAAATATTCCATTACCGTACTTCGAAACATGTCAACCGCTGTTTAAAATCCATTTTTCTCATAAAAAAGCGATAATATTCCAACCCGGGAATCTGCGTTTAGGTAAACAGACGAAAGAAAATAAAGCATTCGGTCGACTCGGGCACGCGCCTAAGCCCATAGTACTCTGATCGGCCACTTGCCAAAAGCGATAATGTGTTTCAGCCAGAGCCTGCCTCGATATCGTTCAGCTTTTTCCCGGGCTCTGAGAGCCTATGGGAGCCGTAGGAAGTGTCACGTTATTGCAAAGATCCTCAGTCTTCAATAAAAAGAGCCAAGATGAAACACAATTTGTCAGACAGGCCACTTCCTGCATGGAATCTACTCAGGTTTTGGCCTGCCATATGAGTTCTGTTATACTCACAGACACCATTCAAACAGTTTTAGAAACGTTAGGGTGTTTTCTATCCAAAGCCAATAATTATATGCATATTCTAGTTACTGGGCAGGAGTAGTAACCAGATTAAATCGGGTACATTTTTTTATCCGGCCGTGTCAATACTGCCCCCTAGCCCTAACAGGTATTACCACAGCATTGTTGAATACTAATTTCTGATTGGCTAGAAAGGCATTCAAGAATGGACATTAAAACCAGATATACAGGACAGTTAGAAAATACATAGGACACCGCTAAAGTAGTTCCAACAATTGTCACCTTTTTACCATTCTTAAAGCACTGCAACATGCTACAAAGTTACAGAAAGTGAAATGAAGAACCACACAAACCGAAATTGGATATATTGTAAATGCAGTTCCAACAAGGACCTGCTAGCATTCATTTGTTTTAGCAGAGACATATTTGCAGCATATGATGACCTAACTTGGTGAGTCTTGTTTTCAGCAACTTGTTTTGTTGAATTCGATTGTTATATTGGAAGATCTACTAGCAACAAACTATTTAGCTAGCTTCTAGCCTAGTGTTTAATTTGCAGTGTGATTTCCTCTGCTGTAATGAACAATGTCCCGATGAGAGAGCAAATGTTCTATGCCAGGCGACATCACACATCATCAGCTCATTGTTATGGAGGTATCCAAATAAGTGTCACTAGAAAACAGCTTAAAAGGATAATTTGGGATTTTGGAAATGAGGCCCTATATCTTCCTGCCAAGTCAGATGTACTCGTGGATACCATTTTTATGTCTCTCTGTGCACATTGAAGGAAGTTGCTAACTAGTGGTAGCACAACTGGAAGTCTATGCAAACAGCTAGCTTCCTTTAGACTACCAGTCATTGCACTAATGCTAGTTAGCATTGGCTCGCAAAACTACCTCTAACTTCCTACATACTGGATGCAGAAACAAAATCCAGAACTATTCATTTAAATTGCACTGTTACTATCAAGTGAATTCTAGTGTAGCACATTCTGCAATAGGATAAACATGTATAGTCAGGTTTGTGTTTAAAACTAACTTTTCTCTCTACCAGAGTTCTGACAGGAATGTTTGTATTTCCCAGCAGCAAGCAGGAGTAGCAGGGTAATGTATTGTGGGAGAAAGTGACATCTCTATTACCTGTTGGCGGCTGTAGGGACAGAGAGGGTAGATCCTCTGTGTGTCCTTTGGGTTGTGACACTCTCCCTTTTAGCTCCCCTCAGATTTACTGGAATCTGTGGTTGCTACTGAGCAGGGCACTTTATAAATACATCTCCTCTCAATTACTGTGTCCATCGGCCCTGGGCAGCCAAGTGGAGCTGGGATTACTTTATCCCCTGGGACCTGGTGCAATAAATCAGGCCTCCGAATGGCCGCCTAACCCGTTATCAATCTGTGCTATTGCACACCCACGCAAGTAACACACAAGATGCATTCCCATCTAATCAGTGCAGTGTGGATCACTGGGAGGTAGAATTTCAAAGGCTTTATATCCCTTGCCTTTAGGTTGATTAGTGGTACAGGGGAAAGAAGATCCGTGATTGATCTGGTAAAAAAGGATGTCTACCTTCAATGGTAACTGTATATCATCTGAATAAAAATATACAGGTCAATCAAACAATCAAATATATTTATAAGGCCCTTATTAATTCAGCTGATGTCACAAAGTGCTATACAGAAACCCAGCCTAAAACCCCATACAGCAAGCAATGCAGATGTAG
Source organism: Salmo salar (assembly GCF_965601325.2). NCBI lineage: Eukaryota > Metazoa > Chordata > Actinopteri > Salmoniformes > Salmonidae > Salmo > Salmo salar. Next base: position 10,781,644 of record NC_138310.1, on the reverse strand, counting down.
AAGCATGGTGGCTAGGAAAAACTCCCTAGAAAGGCAGGAAACTAGGAAGAAACCTAGAGAGGAACCAGGCTCTGAGGGGTGGCCAATCCTCTTCTGGCTGTGTCGGGTTGAGATTATAACAGTACATGGCCAAGATGTTCAAACGTTCATAGATAACCAGCAGGGTCAAATAATAATAATAATAATAATCACGGTGGTTGTAGACGGTGCAACAGGTCAGCACCTCAGGAGTAAATGTCAGTTGGCTTTTCATAGTTGAGCACTCAGAGTTCAAGACAGCAGGTGCGGTAACTGCCAAATTAAAGGAAACACCAATATAAAACGTCTTAATAGGGCATTGGGCCACCATGAGCCTGAATGCACCTTGGCTTCAATGCACCTTGGCATAGATTCTACAAGTGTTTGGAACTCTATTGGAGGGATGCGACACCATGCTTCCACTACAAATTCCATAATTTGGTGGTTTGTTGATAGTGATGGAAAACACAGTCTCAGGCACCGCTCCAGTATCTCCCATAAGTGTTCAATTGGGTTGAGATCTGGTGACTGAGATGGCAATGGCATATGGTTAACATTATTTTTGTGCTCATCAAACCATCAGTTACCATTTGTGTCCTGTGGAGGCGGGCATTGTCATCCTATGGGGGCATAGCCATGGAAGCCAAAATAATGGCCTTCCCAGCATGACCCTAAGCATAATGGCATGTTAATTGCTACATGTTTTATTTTTTTATTTCACCTTTATTTAAGCAGGTAAGCTAGTTGAGAACAAGTTCTCATTTACAACTGCGACCTGGCCAAGATAAAGAAAAGCAGTGCGACAGAAACAACAACACAAAGTTACATGGATTAAACAAGCGTACAGTCAACACAATAGAAAAAAAAGAAAGTCTATATACAGTGTGTGCAAATGTCATGAGGAGGTATGGCAATAAATAGGCCATAGTAGCAAAGTAATTAGAATTTAGCAGATTAACACTGGAGTGATAGATGAGCAGATGATGATGAGCAGATGATGGTGTGTAAGTAGTGATACTGGTGTGCAAAAGAACAGCTAAGTAAATAAAAACAATATGGGGATGAGGTAGGTAGATTGGGTGGGCTATTTGCAGATGGACTATATACAGCTGCAGTGATCGGTTAGCTGCTCAGATAGCTGATGTTTACATTTTTACATTTTACATTTTAGTCATTTAGCAGACGCTCTTATCCAGAGCGACTTACAAATTGGTGCATTCACCTACAATATCCAGTGGAACAACCACTTTACAATAGTGCATCTAAATCTTTTAAGGGGGGGGTTAGAAGGATTACTTTATCCTATCCCAGGGATTCCTTGAAGAGGTGGGGTTTCAGGTGTCTCCGGAAGGTGGTGATTGACTCCGCTGTCCTGGCGTCGTGAGGGAGCTTGTTCCACCATTGGGGTGCCAGAGCAGCGAACAGTTTTGACTGGGCTGTGCGGGAACTGTGCTTCCTCAGAGGTAGGGAGGCGAGCAGGCCAGAGGTGGATGAACGGAGTGCCCTTGTTTGGGTGTAGGGCCTGATCAGAGCCTGAAGGTACGGAGGTGCCGTTCCCCTCACAGCTCCGTAGGCAAGCACCATGGTCTTGTAGCGGATGCGAGCTTCGACTGGAAGCCAGTGGAGAGAGCGGAGGAGCGGGGTGACGTGAGAGAACTTGGGAAGGTTGAACACCAGACGGGCTGCGGCGTTCTGGATGAGTTGTAGGGGTTTAATGGCACAGGCAGGGAGCCCAGCCAACAGCGAGTTGCAATAATCCAGACGGGAGATGACAAGTGCCTGGATTAGGACCTGCGCCGCTTCCTGTGTGAGGCAGGGTCGTACTCTGCGAATGTTGTAGAGCATGAACCTACAGGATCGGGTCACCGCCTTGATGTTGGTGGAGAACGACAGGGTGTTGTCCAGGGTCACGCCAAGGCTCTTAGCACTCTGGGAGGAGGACACAAGGGAGTTGTCAACCGTGATGGCGAGATCATGGAACGGGCAGTCCTTCCCCGGGAGGAAGAGCAGCTCCGTCTTGCCGAGGTTCAGCTTGAGGTGGTGATCCGTCATCCACACTGATATGTCTGCCAGACATGCAGAGATGCGATTCACCACCTGGTTGTCAGAAGGGGGAAAGGAGAAGATTAATTGTGTGTCATCTGCATAGCAATGATATGAGAGACCATGTGAGGATATGACAGAGCCAAGTGACTTGGTGTATAGCGAGAATAGGAGTGGGCCAAGAACAGAGCCCTGGGGGACACCAGTGGTGAGAGCACGTGGTGCGGAGACAGATTCTCGCCACGCCACCTGGTAGGAGCGACCTGTCAGGTAGGACGCAATCCAAGCGTGGGCGGTGCCGGAGATGCCCAGCTCGGAGAGGGTGGAGAGGAGGATCTGATGGTTCACGGTATCAAAGGCAGCAGATAGGTCTAGAAGGATGAGAGCAGAGGAGAGAGAGTTAGCTTTAGCAGTGCGGAGAGCCTCCGTGACACAGAGAAGAGCAGTCTCAGTTGAATGCCCAGTCTTGAAACCTGACTGATTAGGATCAAGAAGGTCATTCTGAGAGAGATAGCAAGAGAGCTGGCCAAGGACGGCGCGTTCAAGAGTTTTGGAGAGAAAGGAAAGAAGGGATACTGGTCTGTAGTTGTTGACATCGGAGGGATCGAGTGTAGGTTTTTTCAGAAGGGGTGCAACTCTCGCTCTCTTGAAGACGGAAGGGACGTAGCCAGCGGTCAAGGATGCGTTGATGAGCGAGGTGAGGTAGGGGAGAAGGTCTCCGGAAATGGTCTGGAGAAGAGAGGAGGGGATAGGGTCAAGTGGGCAGGTTGTTGGGCGGCCGGCCGTCACAAGACGCGAGATTTCATCTGGAGAGAGAGGGGAGAAAGAGGTCAAAGCACAGGGTAGGGCAGTGTGAGCAGGACCAGCAGTGTCGTTTGACTCAGCAAACGAGGATCGGATGTCGTCAACCTTCTTTTCAAAATGGTTGACGAAGTCATCCGCAGAGAGGGAGGAGGGGGGGGGGGGGAGGATTCAGGGGGGAGGAGAAGGTAGCAAAGAGCTTCCTAGGGTTAGAGGCAGATGCTTGGAGTTTAGAGTGGTAGAAAGTGGCTTTAGCAGCAGAGACAGAAGAGGAAAATGTAGAGAGGAGGGAGTGAAAGGATGCCAGGTCCGCAGGGAGGCGAGTTTTCCTCCATTTCCGCTCGGCTGCCCGGAGCCCTGTTCTGTGAGCTCGCAGTGAGTCGTCGAGCCACGGAGCAGGAGGGGAGGACCGAGCCGGCCTGGAGGATAGGGGACAGAGGAAATCAAAGGATGCAGAGAGGGAGGAGAGGAGGGTTGAGGAGGCAGAATCAGGAGATAGGTTGGAGAAGGTTTGAGCAGAGGGAAGAGATGATAGGATGGAAGAGGAGAGAGTAGCGGGAGAGAGAGAGCGAAGGTTGGGACGGCGCAATACCATCCGAGTAGGGGGAGAGTGAGACGTGTTGGATGAGAGCGAGAGGGAAAAGGATACAAGGTAGTGGTCGGAGACTTGGAGGGGAGTTGCAATGAGATTAGTGGAAGAACAGCATCTAGTAAAGATGAGGTCAAGCGTATTGTCTGCCTTGTGAGTAGGGGGGGAAGGTGAGAGGGTGAGGTCGAAAGAGGAGAGGAGTGGAAAGAAGGAGGCAGAGAGGAATGAGTCGAAGGTAGACGTGGGGAGGTTAAAGTCACCCAGAACTGTGAGAGGTGAGCCATCCTCAGGAAAGGAACTTATCAAGGCGTCAAGCTCATTGATGAACTCTCCAAGGGAACCTGGAGGGCGATAAATGATAAGGATGTTAAGCTTGAAAGGGCTGGTAACTGTGACAGCATGGAATTCAAATGAGGAGATAGACAGATGGGTCAGGGGAGAAAGAGAGAATGTCCACTTGGGAGAGATGAGGATTCCAGTGCCACCACCCCGCTGGCTCGATGCTCTAGGGGTATGCGAGAACACGTAGTCAGACGAGGAGAGAGCAGTAGGAGTAGCAGTGTTATCTGTGGTGATCCATGTTTCCGTCAGCGCCAGGAAGTCTAGGGACTGGAGGGTAGCATAGGCTGAGATGAACTCAGCCTTGTTGGCCGCAGACCGGCAGTTCCAGAGGCTGCCGGAGACCTGGAACTCCACGTGGGTCGTGCGCGCTGGGACCACCAGGTTAGAGTGGCAGCGGCCACGCGGTGTGGAGCGTTTGTATGGCCTGTGCAGAGGAGAGAGAACAGGGATAGGCAGACACATAGTAGACAAGCTACAGAAGAGGCTACGCTAATGCAAATGAGATTGGAGTGACAAGTGGACTACACGTCTCGAATGTTCAGGAAGTTAAGCTTACGTTGCAAAAATGTTATTGACTAAAATGATACAGTACTGCTGGCTGGTGGAGTAGGCTAGAGTTTAAAGTTAGTGAGGGAAATGTAAGTCTCCAGCTTCAGTGATTTTCGTTCCAGTCACTGGCAGCAGAGAACTGTAAGGAAAGGCGGCCAAAGGAGATGTTGGCTTTGGGGATGACCAGTGAGATATACCTGCTGGAGCGCGTGCTAGGTGTGGGTGTTGTTATCGTGACCAGTGAGCTGAGATAAGGCGGAGCTTTACCTAGCATAGACTTGTAGATGACCTGGAGCTAGTGGGTCTGGCGACGAATATGTAGCAAGGGCCAGCCGACTAGAGCATACAGGTCGCAGTGGTGGGTGGTATTAGGCACTTTGGTAACAAAACGGATGGCACTGTGATAGACTGCATCCAATTTGCTTAGTAGACTATTGGAAGCTATTTTGTAGATGACATCGCCGAAGTCGAGGATCGGTAGGATAGTCAGTTTTACTAGGGTAAGTTTGTCGGCGTGAATGAAGGAGGCTTTGTTGCGAAATAGAAAGCCGATTCTAGATTTGATTTTGGATTGGAGATGTTTGATATGAGTCTGGAAGGAGAGTTTACAGTCTAGCCAGACACCTAGGTATTTGTAGTTGTCCATGTATTCTAGGTCAGAACTGTCCAGAGTAGTGATGCTAGTCGGGCAGGCGGGTGCGGGCAGCGAACGGTTGTAAAGCATGAATTGGGTTTTGCTTGCGTTTAAGAGCAGTTGGAGGCCACGGAAGGAGTGTTGTATGGCATTGAAGCTCGTTTGAAGGTTAGTTAACCTCTATGGGCTAGGTGGGACGCTAGCGTGCCACCCGTGGTGCACTCCATCAACAGCAGGTGCATTTCAAGAGCGGCAAATTTGAATCCAAATAAATGTCAAAATTCAAATTTTTCAAACATACAACTATTTTACACCCTTTGAAAGATAAACATCTCCTTAATCTAACCACGTTTTACGATTTCAAAAAGGTTTTACGGCGAAAGCATAAATTTAGAGTATGTTAGGACAGTACATTTACAAGAGTTGTGTGTAATGTTTTGTCAAGTCAAAGACAGGGTCACCAAAACCATAAAACCAGCTAAAATGATGCACTAACCTTTTACAATCTCCATCAGATGACACTCCTAGGACATTATGTTAGACAATGCATGCATTTTTAGTTCTATCAAGTTCATATTTATATCCAAAAACAGCGTTTTACTATGGCATTGATGTTGAGGAAATCGTTTCCCTCCAATAACCGGCAGTCAAGTCAGCGTCACAAATTAAATAATTAAAATTAGAAAACATTGGTAAAATATTATATTGTCATTTAAAGAATTATAGATTTACATCTCTTGAACGCAATCAACTTGCCAGATTTAAAAATAACCTTACTGGGAAATCACACTTTGCAATAATCTGAGCACTGCGCCCAGAAAAATACGCGTTGCGATACAGACTAGACGTCATGTTGGGGAGATCTAAAATCGAAAATACTATGTAAATAATCCATTACCTTTGATTCTCTTCATCAGATGTCACTTCCAGGTATCACAGGTCCATAACGAATGTAGTTTTGTTCAAAAAAGCTCATCATTTATGTCCAAAAATCTCCGTCTTGTTAGCACATGATGTAAGCCAGCCGGACTTCTCGTCATGAACGAGGGGAAAAAAAATATATTTACGTTCGTTCAAACATGTCAAACGTTGTATAGCATAAATCATTAGGGCCTTTTTTAACCAGAACATGAATAATATTCAAGGTGGACGAATGCATACTCTTTTATAACGTATTGGAACGAGGGTACCCAACATGAACTCGCGCGCCAGGTGTCTAATGGGACATCATCGTTCCATGGCTCTTGTTCGGTCAGATCTCCCTCCAGAAGACTCAAAACACTTTGTAAAGGCTGGTGACATCTAGTGGAAGCAATAGGAAGTGCCAAAATATTCCTCAGCCCCTGTGTTTTTCAATGGGATAGGTTTAAATGTAATACAACACATCAGGTATCCACTTCCTGTCAGAAAATGTCTCAGGGTTTTGCCTGCCAAATGAGTTCTGTTATACTCACAGACACCATTCAAACAGTTTTAGAAACTTTAGGGTGTTTTCTATCCATATATAATAAGTATATGCATATTCTAGTTACTGGGTAGGATTAGTAACCAGATTAAATCGGGTACATTTTTTTTATCCAGACGTGCAAATGCTGCCCCCTAGCCCTAACAGGTTAACACAGTGTTTAACTCAGGAACCAGACATGTGTGAAACACCTGCTTTCAATATACTTTGTATCCCTCATTTACTGAAGTGTTACCATTCTTTTGGCAGTTACCTGTATCTAATAAATGTTAGGTTACTTAGTACTTAGTACTGCACATAGAGCCTTTATAGGCATGCATACAACCTTAATAAGCCTTAATACTGTAATTCTAAAGTTACAAAAGGTTTTGTTTGGACAATGGAGAGTAGGATACAGAACAATGGATCATTATAACTATTAAAGCCATGCTCGGGAACTTTGGCGAATACCAAGTATTTTTTTGCCTCCCGCTTTATTGGGCTGGAAGTGTCAATGCGTACAGAGCCATGGAAGTGACATTGACTGAGATAAAACGTGCTCATGATTTTTAAAACGAGCTCATGTGTGACGGTCATTGTAATGAGGAGACCAAGGTGCAGCGTGGTGAGTGCTCATGATAAATATTTATTTAACTCAGAACACTAAATCAAAACAATAAACAACGGAAAACGACCATCACGTTCTGCAGGCTAACTGAGCTGTATAAAAACAAGATCCCACAACTGAAAGTGGGAAAGGGCTGCCTAAGTATGATTCCCAATCAGAGACAACGATAGACAGCTGCCTCTGATTAGGAACCATACTCGGCCAAACAACAAAGAAATAGAAAACATAGAATAGAACATAGAACTACAAAATCTCGAATGCCCACCCAAATCACACCAAATCACACCAAATCACACCAAAATAGAGAAATAAAAGGGCTCTCTATGGTCAGGGTGTGACATCATTAATTATTAAACGTGCTCAAAAATTACTAAATCGCATGCATGAATTGATATAAAACGAGCTCACGAATTATAAAACATACTCACAAATTATTAAAATGTGTGCATGAATTGATATAAAACATGCAAGACAATGACACACAACACAAAGAGACACATGCAAGTGCTGCTTTCAAAAGTCAGAATGTCTAGGTTATTGCGTTGATCTTTTCATCTAATGTTAACTAGGCATTATCCTGAAAGAAGTTAAGGTTCTTATTTCAGATTAACGTAATGACCAATGTTAGCCAATGTTAGCTAGCTAAGGCCAGGCACTCTAGCTAGTTAGCTAGCCTAGCTAAATCGAGAGTAAACGTGAAGCTAACCATGTGCTATTTTTGGAGGGGTAACTCAGCTAGTGCCTCGTCTCTTGCGTGTTCACATTGATCAATTATGGTAAAGTGTTATTAACGTTAGCAAATGTTAACTAGATTAGCTAAGTAAACAAGGCTAGCTAACTAACTACCGGTAGTTAAGGTGATGCTAACCAGATGCTATTTTGGAGTGGTAACCCTACTAGTTTCTCGTGTGTGATGCAATGGTGGATACATTTGTTGTTTTTAAAGTCATCATCAACAGCAACATGGAAGAACAGTCTCGCTTACTACCCATTAATTTGCTCTACTACATTGAGTGTGGCAGTTGTGGCACCATTCTATCCCTTCCCTACTCCTTCAGTAATCAAGGAATAGATCTTAGCCATACTAGCTAGCTACATGGCTTTGTTTTGTGGTTGTGTCCATTGTGTGGCTCTCGCCATCTCCTTTGTGTTTTATCTACTCAATAGAGAGGTTGTGTGTGTGTGTGTACTGTTCCCACAAACTTTACATTATGTCCAGCAAGGCATCCAGCCTAGGATGTTCCTCCATTGTTCATCCATTCACTCACAAATACACAAACACTCAACGTGTACATTGTCATCCACCTGAACTCAACCTTGTTAATGCCCTCCTCTATTGATTTGAACTTGTTCGTTATTGAAGCTGGGTTGTGTTCATTGGAGCACACACCACAACAAAATGTGTTGCAGCAGAAAAACCTAAACAAGCCTTTAATATTGCAGATAGTATTACACCTCCCGGTTTCACTGTGTTTTCTTCTGTGTTCTGCCTTATGCACATTACTCTGTCCTTTATTGACTTCTTCTCTGTCCGTCTCTGTAGTAGACTGCTGTTATTGTTATATTGACAATGTTGTCGTCTGTTGTTATTTCCCCAGTGGCCTGGCTGCGTTGGGCCGGGCTGTAAGGTGGTGGTGATAGTTTCTGGGTGTTGGTCTAGGTGGAGAGGCAGAGGCAGGAAGAGCCTGCAGTGGAGGAGTGGCTGTGGTTGTTGAGGTGGTGCCCCTGCTAGGCCATGCCCAGGTTCCGGAGAGGGCGGAGTAGATAACAGCGGAGCCGCTCTGCCCTCCCTACAGACACAGGTAGGAAGCAGCCTCAGCAATGGTAACGGACCCAGGAACAGGTGAAAAATGGAGGGGGGAGGACACAGATATAGAGATAGAGACATAAACAGACATGGGCGGGGTACAGTACTGTACTACAACAAGCAGGCTTAACATCCCCTCCCGAAATAAAGACCCACACCCACACATACTTTATTTATTTACACAAGGCTCAATCCATGGGAAATTAAATGTGTAAGCCTATTTGATCATACCCCCTTTTGAGAAAAGATTTGGGGTTGACTAACCATCTGCAACTACCATAAAACGGTCATATCTTCTTTCTTCCTGACTGTGACGTAAGATGCCTGCCCTTTAATCTTCTCTCCCATTTTCTCTAACAAAGTGTTTCCTAAATCCAGTCCTTGAGTAGTCCAACAGTAAACATTTTTGTTTTAGCCCCAGACAAACTCATCTGATTCAACTCATTGAAGGCTTGATGATTAGCCTGTTATGGCTAAGGGGCAGTATTTTCACGGCTGGATAAAAAACGTACCCGATTTAATCTGGTTACTACTCCTGCCCAGTATATGCATATAATTATTGGCTTTGGATAGAAAACACTCCAAAGTTTCTAAAACTGTTTGAATGGTGTCTGTGAGTATAACAGAACTCAAATGGCAGGTCAAAACCTGAGAGATTCCTTTAGTGGAAGTGGCCTGTCTGACCATTTCTTGAACTTCTTTGCCATCTCTATCTTTTACAAAGGATCTCTGCTCTAACGTGACACTTCCTACGTCTTCCATGGGCGCTCAGAGCCCGGGAAAAACCTGAATGTCGTCATCCCAGCCCCAGGCTGAAACACATTATCGCCTTTCTCAAGTGGCCGATCAAGGGACTGTGGGCTTAGGCGCGTGCCCTGGCCGCCCCCGTCTTTGTGATTTTTCCTCTGTTTGCCGAAAAGGAGATTCCCGGTCGGAATATTATCGCTTTTTTACGAGATAAATTGCATAAAAATTGATTTTAAACAGCGGTTGACATGCTTTGAAGTACGGTAATGGAATATTTAGATTTTTTTTGTCACGAATTGCGCCATGCGCGCGACCCTGATTTACCATTTCGGATAGTGTCTGGGACGCACGAACAAAACGCCGCTATTTTGAACCAAACCAACATTTGTTATTGAAGTAGCAGTCCTGGGAGTGCATTCTGACGAAGACAACAAAAGGTAATCAAACTTTTATAATAGTAAATCTGATTTTGGTGAAGGCTAAACTTGCCGGGTGTCTAAATAGCTAGCCCGTGATGGCTGGGCTATGTACTTAGAATATTGCAAAATGTGCTTTCACCAAAAAGCTATTTTAAAATCGGACATATCGAGTGCATAGAGTAGTTCTGTATCTATAATTCTTAAAATAATTGTTATGCTTTTTGTGAACGTTTATCGTGAGTAATTTAGTAAATTGTTAGTAAATTCCCCGGAAGTTTGCTAGTTCTGAACGTCACATGCTAATGTAAAAAGCTGTTTTTTGATATAAATATGAACTTGATTGAACAAAACATGCATGTATTGTATAACATACTGTCCTAGGTGTGTCATCTGATGAAGATCATCAAAGGTTAGTGCTACATTTAGCTGTGGTTTGGGTTTATGTGACATTATATGCTAGCTTGAAAAATGGGTGTCTGATTATTTCTGTCTTGGTACTCTGCTGACATAATCTAATGTTTTTCTTTCGCTGTAAAGCCTTTTTGAAATCGGACAGTGTGGTTAGATAAAGGAGAGTCTTGTCTTTAAAATGCTGTGAAATAGTCATATGTTTGAAAAATTGAAGTTTTAGTATTTTTGAGGAATTTGTAATTCGCGCCACGCCTATCATTGGATATTGGAGCAGGTGTTCCGCTAGCGGAACGTCTAGATGTAAGAGGTTAGTTGACAAGCTGAATCAGGTGTGCTTGTCCAGGACTACAACAAAAATGTGTGCTGTTGGGGGTACATGGGGGAGTAAAAATTATGAGGGGGAGTAAAAATTATTGAAATTATTTTCCCTGAGGGGCAAGACGGTATGGCAACACAGAGGAGGGGAAGGACATAATGATATTGATTATTGAAGCAAGAAGGCCCAAGGAGGCTTGGTATATGGGCAATTTAACATGGCTAAGGGCTCTTCTTAGGCACAACAAAACGCGGAGTGCCTGGATACAGTCCTTATTCACGTGGTATATTGGCCAAGTACTACAAACCTCCGAGGTGCTATTATGAACTGGTTACCAACGTAATTAGAAGAGTAAAAATAAATGTATTGTAATACCAATGCTATATGGTCTGAAATAGCACAGCTTTTTAGCCAATCAGCATTCAGGGTTCGAACCACACGGTTTATAATGAAGAATATACACTTACGGTCAAAAGTTTTAGTACACCTACTCATTCATGGGTTTTTCTTTATTTTTACTATTTTCTACATTGCAGAATAAAAGTGAAAACATCAAAACTATGGTATAACACATATGGAATCATGTAGTAACCAAAAAAAAGTGTTAAACAAATCAAAATATATTTTATATTTGAGATTCTTCAAATAGCCACCTTTTGCCTTGATGTCAGCTTTGCACACTCTTGGCATTCTCTCAACCAGCTTCATGAGGTAGTCACCTGGGATGCATTTCAATTAACAGGTGTGCCTTGTTAAAAGCTAATTTGTGGAATTTCTTTCCTTTTTAATGAGCCAATCAGTTGTGTTGTGACAAGGTGGGAGGTAAACAGAACATAGCCCTGTTTGGTAAAAGATCAAATCCATATTATAGCAAGAACAGCTCAAATAAGCAAAGAGAAATGACAGTCCATCATTACTTTAAGACATGAAATCAGTCAATATGGATAATTTCAGAACTTTGAAAGTTTCTTCAGGTGCAGTCGCAAAAACCATCAAGTGCTATGATGAAACTGGCTCTCATGAGGACCGCCACAGGAATGGAAGAACCAGAGTTACCTCTGCCGCAGAGGATAAGTTCATGAGAGTTAACTGCACCTCAGATTGCATCGCAAATAAATGCCTCACAGAGATCAATTCACAGACCCATCTTAACATCAACTGTTCAGAATAGGCTGCGTGAATCAGGCCTTCATGGTCGAATTTCGGCAAAGAAACCACTACTTTAGGACACCAATAAGAAGAACATACTTGTTTGGTCCAAGAAACACAAGCAATGGACATTAGACTATTAAGACAATTCAGAAATTCGAGTTTAAGAAATAAAGCACTTCAAATGTTAAGTCTAAGTATTTCTTTGTCAGTGTTGGTTTGTGCAATAGGTTACAAAAAGTATCAATAATTGAATGTGTTGTAACCTTATCGTGAGAATGAATTATGTAATGATGACATGATACAATTGGATTATTATTTACATTATTTAATTCAAGTTATTTCTGTACACATATAATGGCTTGGAAAAACAACCCCAGTATGAATGAAGAAAATATCCATGGAAGGGTGATCCAAAGGGGAATGTTAGTTGGTTGTATCTATACGGTGAAAAACATATGTGGCTTTGTATTTACTCACATCTATTCCCTGCTCTTAACCATTTGACACATATGAACACACGGGTGTGATTATTCTACAGTGTTCACTGCAGCATACACCAGTTTGATTAGAACACTTATTTAGAACGTCCATTTACGATTGACGCAAAAGTCAGCTTTGGATCTGGCCACAGTTTTTTTACAGAAACATTTTGAACAAACACATTCTTTAAAACCTTATTGTCCTCAATATGAGCAGTTTATTTTTGGATGCGATATTCATTCATTCACAGAAGTAGCAACAGCATAACTCAATTCTCATACAAACAAGAAAATGTAGGGTACATTAGTCGTAGCACTAACTGAGGAAAGAGTGACCTAACACAAGCGGTCATATTTAGCTAACTCTCAGCGGACAGAAACCATAATATGAATTAGCTAATAGCAATTACTATTTACAATTCATCACATCACAAGTCACCTCACCATTGATCAAAATAATTTTGTAAAACACTAAAACAATCTAAAGTAATCCGACGATGGCTAGTTTCTGCCCGCCGCCATGTTTGTATTTTCGTGCCAACTAAAGATAAGAGGTTGCAAGAAGAGTTGGGTCAGTTTGCAGTATGCATGTTGAAGGACGTGTGTCATTTACCATCATTCACTTCCGGAAGTTTACTAGAAAGACGAGTGAACCATCCCTTCACCTCGCTTTGTAAAAACATCTTTGGTCTGAGAGATGTTTACCTGACAACCAGAATACATTCCATGACGTAAACAAACATGTTGCCACACATAGCTAGCAATTAGCTCATCATAATCAGTACAACCTTCAAAAAACTAATTTACACGAACCATTACAATCTATGCAAGAATCGGAATGCATGATTTTACACCAGTACTTGAACACATGAATAAAACACAAAATACGTTATTCTCTATACATACATACGGTGTGCTACAGTAAAAACGACAACACGATATTACAGAACCTATAATGATAACGTAATAATGCACTTACTTTGATAGGAACACACACATGTCCAAAGTTATTATTAGTAGTGAAGCCAATGCGGGCGACAGCCAGAAAATGTGCCAGGGAGGAAAAAGTTTGTGCTTCGGGTCAAGTCAGCTCAGTAAAGCCTCAAACATAAATTGTCTGCAACAGTGAAATGGGCTACTTCTATGTGAATTAATGAGGAGGCGGAAACTCACCTCAATTAAAACTGAAACTCTCCCCAAAAGAGTCTTCATCAAAAGAATTGTATTGTCCCTTCAGGTTAGAATGTGGTTTAATGATTAAAACTGTGGGAGAACTGAGACCTCTGTGGTTTAAAACCTCTTAGTGACCACTTGATTTGACAACAGCCAGTGAAATAGCACAACGCCAAATTCAAAAAACAAAAATGTCATAATTCAAATTTCTCACACATACAAGTATTATACATAATTTTAAAGATAAGATGCTCGTTAATCTAACCACAGTGTCCGATTTCAAAAAGGCTTTACGGCGAAAGCAAAACATTAGATTATGTTAGCACATCACCTAAACAAGAATAGCCAAACAGCCATTTTGCAAGTAAGGAGAGGCGTCACAAAAACCACAAATACAGCTAAAATGAATTACTAACCTTTGACGATCTTCATCAGATGACACTCCCAGGACTCAATGTTAGACAATATATGTATGTTCTGTTAGATAAAGTTCATATTTATATCCAAAACCCCATTTTACATTGGCACGTGATGTTCATAAAATGTATTGCCACCCAAAACTTCTGGTGAATGAGCACATCAATTTACAAAAATACTCATCGTAAACGTTGATAAACTTTACAACAGTTATTGAAAGATCCAGAAAATCCAGACACGAAAAGTCAAAATGTTTCATTACAGTTCGTAGAAACATGTCAAATGTTTTTTACAATCAATCCTTAGAGTCTTTGAAAACATAAAACGTCGATAATATTCCAACGGGACAATAGCGTATTCATTCAAGAAGAAAAAGAAGGAACGGCGCACTCGCGGGCTCGCGCATCACCAAGTCCTTTGTCCTCAGACAGCCCACTGATTGACTGAGCTCCTATTTTCTGCCCAGTAACACGGATGAAACAAGTTTCTAAAGGCTGTTGACAGCCAATGGAAGTCTTAAGAAGTGCAACGTGACCCCACAGACACTGTAGTTTCGATAGGGATTCAAAAGAAGAACTACAATTCTCAGATTTCCCACTTCCTGGTTGGATTTTTCTCAGGTTCTTTCCTGCCATATGAGTTCTGTTATACTCACAGACACCATTCAAACAGTTTTAGAAACTTTAGGGTGTTTTTTATCCAAAGCCAATAATTATATGCATATTCTAGTTTCTGGGCAGTAGTAATAACCAGATTAAATCGGTACGTTTTTTATCCGGCCGTGTAAATACTGCCCCCTACCCCCAACAGGTTAGACACCAATATTCATTAGCCAGAACCAAGGGTAATGGAGACATTACATTACATTTACATTACATTTAAGTCATTTAGCAGACACTCTTATCCAGAGCGACTTACAAATTGGTGCATTCACCTTATGATATCCAGTGGAACAACCACTTTACAATAGTGCATCTAAATCTTTTAAGGGGGGGGGTTAGAAGGATTACTTTATCCTATCCTAGGTATTCGTTAAAGAGGTGGGGTTTCAGGTGTCTCCGGAAGGTGGTGATTGACTCCGCTGTCCTGGCGTCGTGAGGGAGCTTGTTCCACCATTGGGGTGCCAGAGCAGCAAACAGTTTTGACTGGGCTGAGCGGGAACTGTGCTTCCTCAGAGGTAGGTGTGCCAGCAGGCCAGAGGTGGATGAACGAAGTGCCCTTGTTTGGGTGTAGGGCCTGATCAGAGCCTGAAGGTATGGAGGTGCCGTTCCCTTCACAGCTCCGTAGGCAATCACCATGGTCTTGTAGCGGATGCGAGCTTCAACTGGAAGCCAGTGGAGAGAGCGGAGGAGCGGGGTGACGTGAGAGAACTTGGGAAGGTCGAACACCAGACGGGCTGCGGCGTTCTGGATGAGTTGTAGGGGTTTAATGGCACAGGCAGGGAGCCCAGCCAACAGCGAGTTGCAGTAATCCAGACGGGAGATGACAAGTGCTTGGATTAGGACCTGCGCCGCTTCCTGTGTGAGGCAGGGTCGTACTCTGCGAATGTTGTAGAGCATGAACCTACAGGATCGGTTCACCGCCTTGATGTTAGTGGAGAACGACAGGGTGTTGTCCAGGATCACGCCAAGGTTCTTAGCACTCTGGTAGGAGGACACAAGGGAGTTGTCAACCGTGATGGCGAGATCATGGAACGGGCAGTCCTTCCCCGGGAGGAAGAGCAGCTCCGTCTTGCCGAGGTTCAGCTTGAGGTGGTGATCCGTCATCCACACTGATATGTCTGACAGACATGCAGAGATGCGATTCGCCGCCTGGTTATCAGAAGGGGGAAAGGAGAAGATTAATTGTGTGTCGTCTGCATAGCAATGATAGGAGAGACCATGTGAGGATATGACAGAGCCAAGTGACTTGGTGTATAGCGAGAATAGGAGAGGGCCTAGAACAGAGCCCTGGGGGACACCAGTGGTGAGAGCGCATGGTGCGGAGACAGATTCTCGCCACGCCACCTGGTAGGAGCGACCTGTCAGGTAGGACGCAATCCAAGCGTGGGCCGCGCCGGAGATGCCCAACTCGGAGAGGGTGGAGAGGAGGATCTGAGACATCATTCAGGACCTTTAAGAGACACATGCATAATCTGAGTGGAAACCAAATTGTATACCAGAGAGAGTACCATAGCCACCAAGAAAGAGAGTCAGTTGATTATTGACAAGTTTTTCCCAACACTTTTGATAAACTGGGCAAATTAGAAATTGGCCTATAACAGTTAGGATCAGCTTGAGCTCCCCCTTTAAATAAAGGTTGCACCATGGCTGCCTTCCAATAAATGGGAACCTCCGCAGAGAAGAGAGACAGGTTAAAAAGGTCAGAGATAGCCTTGGCGATGATAGGGGCTGCAACCATAAAGAAGAAAGGATCTAAACCATCTGACCCAGATGTTTTTTTGGGGTCATATTTAACCTCTTGGGGCTAGGTGGGACGCTAGCGTGCCACCCGTGGTGCACTCCATCAACAGCAGGTGCATTTCAAGAGCGGCAAATTTGAATCCAAATAAATGTCAAAATTCAAATTTTTCAAAAATACAACTATGTTACACCATTTGAAAGATAAACATCTCCTTAATCTAACCACGTTTTACGATTTCAAAAAGGTTTTACGGCGAAAGCATAAATTTAGAGTATGTTAGGACAGTACATTTACAAGAGTTGTGTGTAATGTTTTGTCAAGTCAAAGACAGGGTCACCAAAACCATAAAACCAGCTAAAATGATACACTAACCTTTTACAATCTCCATCAGATGACACTCCTAGGACATTATGTTAGACAATGCATGCATTTTTAGTTCTATCAAGTTGATATTTATATCCAAAAACAGCGTTTTACTATGGCATTGATGTTGAGGAAATCGTTTCCCTCCAATAACCGGCAGTCAAGTCAGCGTCACAAATTAAATAATTAAAATTAGAAAACATTGGTAAAATATTATATTGTCATTTAAAGAATTATAGATTTACATCTTTTGAACGCAATCAACTTGCCAGATTTAAAAATAACCTTACTGGGAAATCACACTTTGCAATAATCTGAGCACTGTGCCCAGAAAAATACGCGTTGCGATACAGACTAGACGTCATGTTGGGGAGATCTAAAATCGAAAATACTATGTAAATAATCCATTACCTTTGATTCTCTTCATCAGATGTCACTTCCAGGTATCACAGGTCCATAACGAATGTAGTTTTGTTCAAAAAAGCTCATCATTTATGTCCAAAAATCTCCGTCTCGTTAGCACATGATGTAAGCCAGCCGGACTTCTCGTCATGAATGAGGGGAAAAAATATATTTCCGTTCGTTCAAACATGTCAAACGTTGCATAGCATAAATCATTAGGGCCTTTTTTAACCAGAACATGAATAATATTCAAGGTGGACGAATGCATAGTCTTTTATAACGTATTGGAACGAGGGTACCCAACATGAAGTAGCGCGCCAGGTGTCTAATGGGACATCACCGTTCCATGGCTCTTGTTCGGTCAGATCTCCCTCCAGAAGACTCAAAACACTTTGTAAAGGCTGGTGACATCTAGTGGAAGCAATAGGAAGTGCCAAAATATTCCTAAACCCCTGTGTTTTTCAATGGGATAGGTTTAAAGTCAATACAACACATCAGGTATCCACTTCCTGTCAGAAAATGTCTCAGGGTTTTGCCTGCCAAATGAGTTCTGTTATACTCACAGACACCATTCAAACAGTTTTGGAAACTTTAGAGTGTTTTCTATCCATATATAATAAGTATATGCATATTCTAGTTACTGGGTAGGATTAGTAACCAGATTAAATCGGGTACATTTTTTTTATCCAGACGTGCAAATGCTGCCCCCTAGACCCAACAGGTTAAGGAGCTCCTTTAGCACGTCAGACTCAGTGACCTCCTGCAGGGCGAAACTTTATAGCAGGGCAGGAGAAAAAGAGGGAGGAGCATCAGGGCTATTCACATTAGAAGGGGTGGGAGATGAGGAAATGTTGGACTGTCAATGAGGCATGGCTGAGTCAAATGGGAGTCCTAACTTAACCTCTTGGGGCTAGGTGGGACGCTAGCGTGCCACCTGTGGTGCACTCCATCAACAGCAGGTGCATTTCAAGAGCGGCAAATTTGAATCCAAATAAATGTCAAAATTCAAATTTTTCAAAAATACAACTATGTTACACCATTTGAAAGATAAACATCTCCTTAATCTAACCACGTTTTACGATTTCAAAAAGGTTTTACGGCGAAAGCATAAATTTAGAGTATGTTAGGACAGTACATTTACAAGAGTTGTGTGTAATGTTTTGTCAAGTCAAAGACAGGGTCACCAAAACCATAAAACCAGCTAAAATGATACACTAACCTTTTACAATCTCCATCAGATGACACTCCTAGGACATTATGTTAGACAATGCATGCATTTTTAGTTCTATCAAGTTCATATTTATATACAAAAACAGCGTTTTACTATGGCATTGATGTTGAGGAAATCGTTTCCCTCCAATAACCGGCAGTCAAGTCAGCGTCAGAAATTAAATAATTAAAATTAGAAAACATTGGTAAAATATTATATTGTCATTTAAAGAATTATAGATTTACATCTTTTGAACGCAATCAACTTGCCAGATTTAAAAATAACCTTACTGGGAAATCACACTTTGCAATAATCTGAGCACTGTGCCCAGAAAAATACGCGTTGCGATACAGACTAGACGTCATGTTGGGGAGATCTAAAATCGAAAATACTATGTAAATAATCCATTACCTTTGATTCTCTTCATCAGATGTCACTTCCAGGTATCACAGGTCCATAACGAATGTAGTTTTGTTCAAAAAAGCTCATCATTTATGTCCAAAAATCTCCGTCTCGTTAGCACATGATGTAAGCCAGCCGGACTTCTCGTCATGAACGAGGGGAAAAAATATATTTCCGTTCGTTCAAACATGTCAAACGTTGTATAGCATAAATCATTAGGGCCTTTTTTAACCAGAACATGAATAATATTCAAGGTGGACGAATGCATAGCCTTTTATAACGTATTGGAACGAGGGTACCCAACATGAAGTAGCGCGCCAGGTGTCTAATGGGACATCACCGTTCCATGGCTCTTGTTCGGTCAGATCTCCCTCCAGAAGACTCAAAACACTTTGTAAAGGCTGGTGACATCTAGTGGAAGCAATAGGAAGTGCCAAAATATTCCTAAACCCCTGTGTTTTTCAATGGGAGAGGTTTAAAGTCAATACAACACATCAGGTATCCACTTCCTGTCAGAAAATGTCTCAGGGTTTTGCCTGCCAAATGAGTTCTGTTATACTCACAGACACCATTCAAACAGTTTTGGAAACTTTAGAGTGTTTTCTATCCATATATAATAAGTATATGCATATTCTAGTTACTGGGTAGGATTAGTAACCAGATTAAATCGGGTACATTTTTTTTATCCAGACGTGCAAATGCTGCCCCCTAGACCCAACAGGTTAATTAAGTGGTGACTAAAGATCTCAACCATGTGCTCTTTGTCAGTAACAACCACATCATCAACATTAAGGGACAGGAGAAGGAGGGTTTATACTCCAGGTCTTTAACCATTTTCCAGAACTTCTTGGGACCCACAGAGAGAGAACTTTTCCTTCAAGTTTTCCTTCAAGTTACTAACTTTCGCCTTCCTTTTGCCTGCACTTATTTTTAATCACGATAAACGTTCACAAAAAACAACAATTATTTTAAGAATTATAGATACAGAACTCCTTTATGCAATCGCGGTGTCCGATTTTAAAATAGCTTTTCAGTGAAAGCATATTTTGCAATATTGTGAGTAGATAGCCCGGCCATCACAAGCTAGCTATTTTGACACCCACCAAGTTTGGTACTCACCAAACTCAGATTTACTATAAGAAAAATTGGATTACCTTTGCTGTTCTTCGTCAGAATGCACTCCCAGGACTTCTACTTCAACAACAAATGTTGGTTTGGTTCCAAATAATCCAAATAATCCATTGTTATATCCAAATAGCGGCGTTTTGTTTGTGCGTTCAAGACACTATCCGAATGGTAAAGAAGGGTGACGAGCACGATGCATTTCGTGACAAAAAAATTCTAAATATTCCATTACCGTACTTCGAAGCATGTCAACCGCTGTTTAAAATCAATTTTTATGCCATTTTTCTCGTAAAAAAGCGATAATATTCTGACCGGGAATCTGCGTTTAGGTAAAAAGACGAAAGAAAATAAAGCATGGGGTCGACTCGTGCACGCGCCTAAGCCCATTGTCCTCTGATCGGCCACTTACCAAAGGCGATAATGTGTTTCAGCCAGAGGCTGCCTCGATATCATTCAGCTTTTTCCCGGGTTCTGAGAGCCTATGGGAGCCGTAGGAAGTGTCACGTTACAGCAAAGAGCCTCAGACTTCAATAAAAAGAGCCAAGATGAACAAGAACTTGTCAGACAGGTCACTTCCCATATAGAATCTTCTCAGGTTTTGGCCTGCCATATGAGTTCTGTTATACTCACAGACACCATTCAAACAGTTTTAGAAACGTTAGAGTGTTTTCTATCCAAATCTACTAATTATATGCATATTCTAGTTTCTGGGCAGGAGTAATAACCAGATTAAATTGGGTACGTTTTTTATCCGGACGTGAAAATACTGCCCCCTATCCCTAACAGGTTAAAAATATATATATTTACAAGGACAGCCTACTCCTTCCTCCCCATCGGGGAATTGAACCCCGGTCTCCCGTGTGCCTGCAATCTCTAGTACAGACATGGCCTGCTCTCCCTTATGTAAGGAATTACGAACTTTCCCATGTTTACTACAATATGTATTGTAGGCTATGTTTACTTGTCAGACTGCACAGTAGCCTAATAAACAAATGCAGGTGGCTTATATCTTCAAAATGCTTTAAATGATTTATTATCCAAACGTAAAACCATATACTGTACAGTACTGTATTTCTTCATCAGCATCTTTATGCTTTCGTTAATAAAATAATGATAAAAATACTCTTTCAAAATGCAGATGTTGATTTAGTTATGGATCCGTAACGAATTACTATGGGAATAAATATCACTGATTTACAGAAATATTGGAACAAAGTTGTCTAATGAAGGCAAACAATTTAGAATCCTCAAATTCTCTTATGCTGCAGCCTACTCCCGACCGTTACTTTGTACAGCACTATATTTTCCATTCCATCTTAATGAAAACCCTGAGGGTTTCGTTTTTCGTTTTTCCCGGAATAGAAACACCATAATATTAATCACATTTATTAAGCCAAATTTATTAAAATCAATCCCATGTACTATGTTATTACAAAAAATGTTTTAAATTCTCTAATAATGGCAATATGGAAGACCATCAAATTCTTCTCAAAGATGCTCTCTGGTGGTCTAACAAAAATGGCTGACAAATAAATAACGTGCCTTAGAATGCTGCAGTGGTCCGCAAGGTGTGCTGCAGTATGACACAACTTTTAAAGGAGGAACCACTGCAATTGGTTGTCTCTTGTGCTTGTCTTTATTTTCTGAAAGGTTATGTGGTGGAGAAATGTGGTTGCAAAAAATGTTTGGATCTGAAGACTGTTATGTGAAAGCTGAATGAAGACTCAAATGGATTAAATGTGTTGCAGTTAAGTAATTTATTTAATGTAGTTAAGTTTGTATAAGCTTATTTCTTGTTTGATGAACATGGTGGAATTGTGTAGAATGTGGAGGTTTTAAGTAGTAGACACCCAAAAGCCCAGTAGTTGCACAGTAGTCAATAAGGAAGAATTGTGTAGTGATTTGCATGGGAAATATGTGGTGTTCACTAGTAGACATACTGTATGCCAATTTTTCCCCTATTACTACTTAAATTAATACAGAAATCACTACTGGTTCACTACATAGATTGCAGTAGTAATTCAATGGGATTGAATAAACATACAGCAGTAATGTGTAGGCATTGTGTAGTAATTCAATAGTGAACACGTCAGAATGTGTAGGTTTTAGGTAGTAGATACCCAAACACTCAGAAGTTAGATTGTAAGTCATTAAGAAATGATGTGAATTGAGTAGGAAATATGTAGTGTGCACTAGTCGTAAAACATCCTAATTCATCACTCATTACTACACTGAACAAAAATATAAAATGCAACAATTTCAAAGATTTTACTGAGTTATAGTTCATGGTAACACTTTACTTGACACCCAGCATCATAACACGTTATGACATGGTCATAACCATATCATATGTCAATAGCTGATTTAACTTGTCATAACCTGTCATAATCTGTTGGTGGCATCTGGTGGCATGTCTTGTGTGGTATGCATGTATGTCCGAGCTATTTGCTTTTAGTTTAACCTGTCTGGGCAAGGTGGGACGTTTGCGTCCCACCCTAGTCAACAGCCAGTGGAATCGTGTCGCGCGAAATACAAAACCTCATAAATGCTATAACTTCAATTTCTCAAACATATGACTATTGTTTACCATTTTATAGATACACCTCTCCTGAATCGAACCACGTTGTCCAATTTCAAAAAGGCTTTACAGCAAAAGCAAAACATTAGATTATGTTAGGAGAGTACCCTGCCAAAAAAAATCACACTGCCATTTTCAAAGCAACTAGATGCATCACAAATACCCAGAACACAGCTAAATGCAGCACTAACCTTTGACAATCTTCATCAGATGACACTCCTAGGACATCATGTTACACAATACATGCATTTTTTGTTCGATAAATTTCATATTTATATATAAAAACAGCATTTTACATCGGCGTGTGACGTTCAGAAAATATTTTCCCTCAAATGCTTCCGGTGGAACAGCGCTACAATTTACAAAATTACTATTCGAAAACATTGTTAAAATGTAATATTGTCATTCAAAGAATTATAGATTAACATCTCGTGAATGCAACCGCATTGCCAGATTTAAAAATAACTTTACTGGGAAATCACACTTTGCAATAAACGACGTGGTATGCTCAGAAAAATAGGCTAGGCGATACATGTTAGCGCCATCTTGGAACCATCTAAAATCAAAAATACTATCGTAAATATTCCCTTACCTTTGATTATCTTCATCAGAAGGCACTTCCAGGAATCCCAGGTCCACAACAAATGTAGTTTTGTTCGAAAAAGTTAATAATTTATGTTCCAATAGTTCCTTCTTGTTAGCACGTTCCGAAGGCTACTCATAATGTACTGAAGCGCGCAGGACTTGTCGTCACGAATGTGCAAAAAAAATATATTTACGTTCGTTCAAACATGTCAAACGTCATATAACATAAATCTTTAGGGCCTTTTTCAACCAGAGACTCAATAATATTCAAGGCGGACGATTGCATTGTCTTACTAAACGTTTCAAAAGGGGAGGGTAGCCATGGGCGCCCGCGTCATCGTAGTAAATGGCCCTCCCCCTGTGACCAACTTCCCAAGCCTCTCTTTGGGTCAGTTTCTACCATAGAAGACTCAAACCACTTTGTAAAGACTGTCGACATTTAGTGGAAGCCTTAGGAAGTGCTAAATGATTAATAAGTCCCTGTGTGTTTCAATGGCAATGGTTTGAAGTGATTCCACACATCAGATTTCCATTTCCTGTTAGGATTTGTCTTAGGGTTTTGACTGCCATATGAGTTCTGTTATACTCACAGGCACCATTCAAACAGTTTTTGAAACGTTAGAGTGTTTTCTATCCAAATCTACTAATTATATGCATATTCTAGTTACTGGGCAGGAGTAGTAATCAGATTAAATCGGATACGTTTTTTATCCGGCCGTGCAAATACTGCCCCCTATAAACAGACATCTCGGTGCCTTCAGCATGTCACCACTTCAAGTAGTGATGATGTCAATCTCTCCACTTTGAACCATGAGAGATTTACATGCATATTATTAATGTTAGCTCTCCGTGTACATTTAAGAGCAAGCCGTGCTGCGCTGTTCTGAGTCAATAAGCATTTTCCGAGGGTCCTTCTTTGTGGCATATGACCACACGACAGTAGTCCAGTTGCGACAAAACTAGGATCTGTAGGACCTGGCTTGTTGATGGTGTTGTTAAAAAGGCAGAGCAGAGATTTATGTTATCCATCCACCCCTAGGTGGGTTAATAGAGCAATTACGCTGTCACCTGCTGCACTAATAATATGTTTAAGCAGTGAGCCACTGGTATCTTAAACAAGGCATGCTGTCTTGGGAGACAGTCAGCGCCTGCAGCACTTCCCCTTCCCTTTGTGCAATCCACACTGACCTTTCAGAGGTGAGAAGAATAGCGCTACCAGGAGGTTGTATTTAGTGATGAACTCTCTTCATGTTTTCAACACTTTAGGATAGAGCGGGCTGGCTCGCCCTTTATGTTTTAATATAAAGTTCTATGACATCAAAATATGACAACAAAAGCTGTACATCTGGGGTCCACCTGTCACTTACAGTTGTTGTGTTTTTGTTTAGGTTGTGGTGGGGAGAGATTGTGTTCTTATGTTCTTCATTCGCAAAAAAAACTTCCTGTCCAACATTTATTAATGTAACTAATGGCATTTCACTGAAGCGAACAAACTCAAATGAAATATTTAATGTTAATGTGGAGGGAAAACAGATAAAGCAATTTACAATATCATGGTTAATTGTATTATTTAAAAAACATAATTCAGTTCAATCATCGTGATGCACACAATAATAACAGCAAGGCTAACTCTACATGTGGGAAAATCACAATGTGTGATTGAATGTGTATCATCTAATTTGTGATGAATGAACAGCTTTATGTTTGAATCTGGTTATAGTTAATTTGCTGTTCACCTCAGGTATGGAGGACAACAAACACTATGCTGTCTCAGATGAAGTTGAATGAGTAACGGCCTTTATTTTTGCTCCGCCATTTGCTGTTAGCAAAAATTCTAGAATGTTCACCTAATTACAGTTTACTTTAAAAAAAAAAACAACAAGTAATGTATAGTGTAAGTGTAGAGAATCATTGTTTAAACTGATGTGAAATAAAATCTCAATAACCAGAAATATCATATTTCCAGCTGTTTGAAGCTGGTGTACAAAACCAAAAGTAAAAAGACGCAAAAACAAAAGAGAAGCATTGAAAGGGGGAGCATGGAAATAGCACATAAAGACCGGATCTACCACTGATCAGACTTGCTTTCAATGAGAATGACAGATCTTTAACTCACATTTCTAT
This sequence comes from Salmo salar, assembly GCF_965601325.2. NCBI lineage: Eukaryota > Metazoa > Chordata > Actinopteri > Salmoniformes > Salmonidae > Salmo > Salmo salar. The sequence continues at coordinate 10,756,483 of NC_138310.1, read as the reverse complement.
GTAAATTATGTTGGGTTGCGCACTCTGGCTCCACTCAATATTTATTTTTTGATACAATAAATACTACTGTAATGCAACCTAGACAGTGTCACAAATGTTACCAAGAACATTTGCTCTTTTGTCAATCTACGTTGTTGCTCATATACAGCACACATGTATTACGTTTACAGAATGGGCCAGGAGTGTGACAGGTGAATTCTGCCATCATACATCCTGTGAGACAGTGTGGTTTGTAGAGGTTTGGGTTAGATGACTCAAACCTGGCTGTTGGACAAGTGATGAATCCCACTGGTTAGTGTGTGGGCTGAAGGTACCAGGTTATGCCAGCTCCACCTGTAATGTGGGAGGAGAGAGGGGAACTCTGCCAAATAGGGTCATGACCTGCCAAGGTGACTGGTTAGGATGGAGAAACATCATTCCCATTCCCTACCACTGAAGTTATACTGTGTCCTTCATCATTCTACAGTAGATGGAGACAGCTCTATACATACTCTACCAATTGGCTTTCGCTATGGAAAAAAGAAAGGAATCAAATTTTATTAGTCACATGCGCCCAATACAACAGGTGAAAAGCTTACTTACGAGCACCTAACCAACAATGCAGTTTAATAAAAAAATTATATATAATAATAAAAAATAATGATACGAATAAGAAATAAAAGTAACAAGTAATTAAAGAGCAGCAGTAAAATAACAACAGCGAGACTCTATACAAGGGGGTCCCGGTACAGAGAGAACAGTCTATGACTAGGGTGGCTGGAGTCTTTTACAATTTTTAGGACCTTCCTCTGACACCGCCTGGTTTAGAGGTCCTGGATGGCAGGAAGCTTTGCCCCAGTGATGTACTAGGCCTTATGCACAACCCTCTATAGTGCCCTTGTGGTCGGAGGACGAGCAGTTCCCATACTAGGCAGTGATGCAACCAGTCAGGATGCTCCCGATGGTGCAGCTGTAAAACCTTTTGAGGATCTGAGGACCCATGCCAAAATCTTTTCAGACTCCTGAGGGGAATAGGATTCATCATGCCCTCTTCACGACTGTCTTGGTATGCTTGGACCATGTTAGTTTGTTGGTGACGTGGACACAAAGGAACTTGAATCCCTCAACCTGTTCCACTACAGCCCTGTCGATGAGAATGGGCGCGTGCTCGGTCCTCTTTTTCCTGTAGTCCACAATCATCTCCTTTGTCTTGATCACATTGAGGGAGATGTTGTTGTCCTGGCACCACACGGCCAGGTCTCTCACCTCCTCCCAATAGGCTGTCTCGTCGTTGATCAGGCCTACCACTGTTGTGTCATCAGCAAACTTAATTATGGTGTTGGAGTCGTGCCTGGCCATACAGTCATGAGTGAACAGGGAGTATAGGAGGGGACTGGGCACGCACTCCTGAGGGACCCCTGTGTTGAGGATCAGTGTGGCGGATGTGTTGTTACTTACCCTTACTACCTGGGGGTGGCCCGTCAGGAAGGCCAGGATCCAGTTGCAGATGGAGGTGTTTAGTCCCAGGGTCCTTAGCTTATTGATGAGCTTTGAGGGCACTATGGTATTGAATGCTGATCTGTAGTCAATGAATAGCATTCTCACATATGTGTTCCTTTTGTCTAGGAATGAAAGGGCAGCGTGGAGTGCAACAGAGATTGCATCATCTGTGGATCTGTTAGGGTGGTATGCAAATTGGAGTGGTTCTAGGGTTACTGAGATAGTGGTGTTGATGTGAGCCATGACCAGCCTTTCAAAGCACTTCATGGCTACTGATGTGAGTGCTTTTGTTCGGTAGTCATTTAGCCTGGTTACCTTAGTGTTCTTGGGCACAGGGACTATAGTGGTCTGCTTAAAACATGTTGCTATTACAGACTTGGACAGGGAGAGGTTGAAAATGTCAGTGAAGACACTTGCCATTTGTCAGCGCATGCTCGCAGAACACATCCTGGTAATCTAACTGGCCCTGCAGCCTTGTGAACTCACATCGGCTGCGGAGAGCGTGATCACAGTCTTCAGGAACAGCTGGTGCTCTCATGCATGTGTCAGTGTTATTTGCCTCGAAGCGAGCATAGAAGTAGTTTGGCTCGTCTGATAGGCTTGTGTCACTGGGCAGCTCTTGGCTGTGTTTCCCTTTGTAGTCTGTAATGGTTTGCAAGCCCTGCCACATCCAACGAGCATCAGAGCCAGTGTAGTATGATTCAATCTTAGTCCTGTATTGATGCTTTGCCTGTTTGATGGTTCGTCGGAGGGTTAGAGTCCCGCTCCTTGAAAGCGGCAGCTCTAGCCTTTAGCTCAGTGTGAATGTTGCCTGTAATCCATGGCTTCTGTTTTGGGTATGTACGTACAGTCAATGTGGGGACGATGTCATCGATGTACTTATTGATGAAGCCAATGACTGATGTGGTGTACTCCTCAATGCCATCAAAGGAATCCCGGAACATATTCCAGTCTGTGCTAGCAAAACAGTCCTGTAGCTTAGTATCTGATTCATCTGACCACTTTTTTATTGATTGAGTAACTGGTGCTTCCTGCTTTAACTTTTGTTTGTAAGCAGGAATCAGGAGGATAGAATTATGGTCAGATTTGCCAAATGGAGGGTGAGGGAGAGCTTTGTATGTGTCTCTGTGTGTGGAGTAAATGTGGTCCAGAGTTTCTTTTCCCTCTGGTTGCACATTTAACATGCTGATAGAAAGACTGATTTAAGTTTCCCTGCATTAAAGTCCCAGGCCGCGAGGAGCATCGCCTCTGGGTGAGCATTTTCCTGTTTGCTTATGGCAGAATACAGCTCATTGAGTGTGGTCTTAGTGCCAGCCTCAGTCTGTGGTGGTATGTAGACAGCTATGAATAATACAGATGAAAACTCTCAAGGTAGATTGTGTGGTCTTCAGCTTATCATGAGATACTCTACCTCAGGCAGCAAAACCTCAAGACTTCCTTACATATTGTTTACCAGCTGCTATTTACAAAATATATAGTCTACCGCCCCTTGTTTTACCAGACAATGCTGTTCTATCCTGCCGTTAAAGCATATAACCAGCCAGCTGTATGTTGATAATGTCGTCGTTCAGCCCACGACTCCGTGAAGCATAAGATATTACAGTTTTGAATGTCCCGTTTGTAGTTTAATCATCCACGTAGGTCATCGATTTTATTTTCCAAAGATTAGACGTTTGCTAGCAGAATGGAAGGCAGTGGGGGTTTATTTGATCGCATACGAATTCTCAGAAGGCAGCCCGCCCTCTGGCCCCTTTTTCTCCGCCTTCTCTTTGTGCAAATGACAGGGATCTGTGCCTGTTCCAGGGAAAGCAGTATGTCATTCACTTTGGGCATAAGAGACGGTAGCAGAAACATTATGTATAACAACAACAATGCACAGAATCAAACAAAAAAACAAACTTGGATAGGAACACGTAAAACGTCAGCCTTCTTCTCCGGTGCCGTCTTACTAAAGAGAGATAGCAGCCGTGCACTGTTCAAAACCGAATGGAGGTCTTTTCAGTCATTGTGGTGCACTGAAGTCCATTGCTCACCAGCTCTGAGTGAGTGGCTTAGTAGATTTCTCCCACCAAGCATGTCTGTGGCACAACAAGGTAAACGGGAAGATGGGCCTGCACCTCAAACCAGGAAACATGAGTCGTTTCCTCTTTGACTTTGAGAAACCTGTAGCAGCATAGCAGCATTTGTGACTTATTCCACAGACATCAGGCTTACTCTAGTCAAGAATATTATTAAGATAAAGCCAAGTAAAAAGAAAAAAGATACAACAAAATGCAATGTTAACAATAACCCCAATGTAGCATCCAGATGTCAGGAATTATGTTTTATGAATTATCAAAATATTTTTTCCTTAAGTGAAGTGATATGGTTGGTTGACAATAAGCAGACCTTATGTACAGTGCATTCGGGAAGTATTCAGACCACTTGAATTTTTCCACATTTTGTTACGTTACAGCCTTATTCTAAAATGTATTAAATTGTTTTATAGCCTCATCTGGGTCAGAAGTTTACATACACTCAATTAGTACTTGGTAGCATTGCCTTTAAATTATTTAACTTGGGTCAAACGTTTTGGGTAGCCTTCCACAAGCTTCCCACAATAAGTTGGTTGAATTTTGGCCCATTCCTCCTGACAGAGCTGGTGTAACTGTGTCAGGTTTGTAGGCCTCCTTGATCGTACACGCTTTTTCAGTTCTGCTCACACATTTTCTATAGGATTGAGGTCAAGGCTTTGTGATGGCCACTCCAATACCTTGACTTTGTTGTCCTTAAGCCATTTTGCCACAACTTTGGAAGTATGCTTGGGGTCATTGTCCATTTGGAAGATCCATTTGCGAACACGCTTTAACTTCCTGACTGATGTCTTGAGATGTTGCTTCAATATATCCACATCATTTTCCTGCCACATGATGCCATCTATTCTGGGAAGTGCACCAGTCCCTCCTGCAGCAAAGCACCCCCACAATATGATGCTGCCACCCCCGTGCTTCACGGTTGGGATGGTGTTCTTCGGCTTGCAAGACTCCCCCTTTTTCCTCCTAACATAACGACGGTCATTATTACATTTACATTTTAGTCATTTAGCAGACGCTCTTATCCAGAGCGACTTACACAGTAGTGAATGCATACATTTCATAAATGTTTTCTCCGTACTGGTCCCCCATGGCCTAACAGTTCTATTTTTGTTTCATCAGACCAGAGGACATTTCTCCAACAATGAATTATAAGTGAAATAATCTGTCTGTAAACAATTGTTGGAAGAATTACTGGTGTCATGCACAAAGTAGATGTCCTTGCCGACTTGCCAAAACTATAGTTTGTTGACAAGATATTTGTGGAATGGTTGAAAAACTAGTTTGAATGGCTCCAACCTAAGTGTATGTAAACTTCTGTCTTCAACTGTATACTGAGATAATGTGACACTTAGATTGCACACAGGTGGACTGTATTTAACTAATTATGTGACTTTTGAAGGTAATTGGTTGCACCAGATCTTATTTAGGGGGTGGATACATACAGTGGGGAGAACAAGTATTTGATACACTGCCAATTTTGCAGGTTTTCCTACTTACAAAGCATGTAGAGGTCTGTAATTTGTATCATAGGCACACTTCAACTGCGAGAGACGGAATCTAAAACAAAAATCCAGAAAATCACATTGTATGATTTGTAAGTAATTAATTTGCATGACAATGACCCTAAGCATACTGCTAAAGCAACAATCGAGTGGTTTAAGGGGAAACATTTAAATATCTTGGAATGGCCTAGTGAAAACCCAGACCTCAATCCAATTGAGAATCTGTGGTATGACTTAAAGATTGCTGTACACAAGCGGAACACATCCAACTTGAAGGAGCTGGAGCAGTTTTGCCTTGAAGAGTGGGAAAAAATCCCAGAAGCTAGATGTGCCAAGCTAATAGAGACATACCCTAAGAGACTTGCAGCTCTAATTGCTGCAAAAGATGGCTCTACAAAGTACTGACTTTGGGGGGGTGAATAGCTATGCACACTCAAATGTTCAGTTTTTTGTATTATTTCTTGTTTGTTTCACCCAAAAATATATTTTGCATCTTCAAAGTGTTAGGCATGTTGTGTAAATCAAATGATACAAACCCCTCAAAAATAAATTTTAGAGTCCTTTAGGTCCCTTTTGGCAAACTCCAAGTGGGCTGTCATTTGGGTTTTACTGAGCAGTGGCTTCCGTCTGGCCACTCTACCATAAGGGCCTGATTGGTGCAGTGCTGCAGAGATGGTTGTCTTTCTGGAAGGTTTTCCCATCTCCACATAGGAACTGTGGAGCTCTGTCAGAGTGACCATCGCGTTCTTGGTCACCTCCCTGACCAAGGCCCTTCTCCCCTGAATGCCTAGTTTGGCCTGGCAGCCAGCTCTAGTAAGAGTCTTGGCGGTTCTAAACTTCTTCCATTTTAGAATGATACAGTCCACTGTGTTCTTGGGGACCTTCAATGCTGCAGACATGTTTTGTTACCCTTCCTCTGATGTGTACCTCGATACAATCCAGTCTCGTAGCTCTACAGACAATTTCTTCAACCTCATGGCTTGGTTTTTTCTCTGACATGCACTGTCAACTGTTGAACCTTAAGTAGACAGGTGTGTGCCTTTCCAAACCATGTCCATTTAATTGGACTCCAATCAAGTTTTCGAATAATCTCAAGGATGGTCAGAGGAAACAAGATGCACCTGAGGTCAATTTCGAATGTCATAGCAAAGGGTCTGAATACTTATGTAAATAAGGTATTACCGGTAAAAAAAAGTAAAATGTTTGCAAAAACTTCTAAAAACCTGTTTCCTCTTTGTCATTACGGGGTATTGTGTGTAGATTGATGATGACTTGTTTTTATTTAATCTATTTTAGAATAAGGCTGTAACATAACAAAATGTGAAAAAAGTCAAGGGGTCTGAATACTTTCTTAATGCACTGTAAATCATCCAGTACATATGGGGGTGATTTGTGCGTTTTTTCCTTTGTTGTTGCCTTATCCCATGGATGTTTCTTCAACATATCCATTTCTGTGTGGTTTGTACTGGAAAACGTCAGTTTCAAGAGAAGGAATCCATCTTTTTGTCGTCCTTGGGATGAGTGATGCACAGATGTTTAACAACTTCTTATGGATCAAGTCCATAAGAAATCTTAGAAATCTAGATCCACATAGAAAATCATTGAAAACACTGTCACATCAAAACTTCCTGGATGGTTTGTCCTCGGGGTTTCGCCTGCCAAATAAGTTCTGTTATACTCACCGACATAAATTTAACAGTTTTAGAAACTTTAGAGTGTTTTCTTTCAAAATCTACCAATTATATGCATATCCTAGCTTCTGGGCCTGAGTGGCAGGCAGTTTACTTTGGGCACGCTTTTCATCCGGACGTGAAAATACCTCCCCCGAGCCCGAAGAAGTTTTAAGTCCTCCAATGACAGGCGTGTGGATCTTTCTCATCATTTGTCTGCATGACACATTCTCAGGAAGCATCCCAATAGACTACCAGGAGGACACAAGCAGGTGAGATAGCTTGATATAAAACACTTAAATGACTACATCATTGTTTTCATTAACCCATGAATCAAATATACGTTTATGTGCCATTATAACCAGTGAGTGAACTAATCTAATTCAATAATGTTGCGATGTGTTATGGAGCTTTGCTCCCAGACATCCATTGGCATGTGAGTCACAGCTCTCTCCATTTGTCCCTCTAACCAAGGCCATATGCTGCCAATGAACAGTTAGAGATTAAAGGAACATGTAACCTCTGAAACAGGACATTTTCATTCATCTCATATCTAGGCTTCACTTTTACAGCACTGATATAGCCTCACTATTTGTGTTCCTCTCTCAGTGCCAGCACACCACGATTGACAGAAGCCTCAAGATGGATAACAGAGCAGCCACATTTTAGGAGATGGAGTAGATCGAAGGACAGCACATTGACATTACATTTCATGACACAAAAAAAGAAAAAGAAAAAAAATCAGGTGAGGGTTGTAAAAAAACAAGAATGTTAAGGGTTTGATAGTTAACCTGGCGGCTGCATGGGGCCCAGAACCCATTCAATAACCTGGACTTGAACACATCCAGTTGTTTGTCTTTCACAAAGAAATCCATTAGAAAGTTCCCTCTCCCTGGGTTTACAATGCGTTTGCCTTGTACCACATAAATCATGCCCAGACTAGGCCCCCTGCCTACTGTGCTCTCCCATTTGTCATGCTTATTCACAAAAACACCCATACAGACAGCAAGATGCTAGGTCATAGAACCAAATGCGTCAGAAAAAAAAGACAGTTGTATGAGTTACTATCCAAACAAATGCATGTATGGGTTATATTCCATTGATTTGTTTGTGTCTTTATGTCTTGTCAAGGAGGAGCCTTGACAGGAGGTTTTCAATGCAGTAATTAACTGAGTCCAAGAAGCAACATGCTTCATAACAGAGCAGGGGTGGGCAACTTTGATGGGGGATGGGCACACAAAATGTGAACTCATCATGATGTGCCACAGAGGTTTGCAGGTTTGTGTACCCACATCCATACACACACATGCAGTCAGAGTCGTTAGCCTTAGACATTTTGGAGCCCTAAGTTAGATTTTATCGACCATGATTACTACAAATTGAGATAGCTGGCTAGACTAACTTACCAATCTAAAATATGTACCAAGGACTTACAAAAGGGGGGACAGTTGCCCATCCCTGTAATAAAGGGTTTTTAAACTTGTATGGAGTATCCAATAATAATTTGAATTGCCTTTTTGGATGGCATTGGGAGTGTGAACATCAAAACATTCTGTTATTAAATATAGAGACAGTGTATGAAATTAGGTATTGTAGAAGGCCAAGGTATTTATTTATTCAGTAGGAGAAAAAAACTAAGTGCAAAAACCAAGCATAATTGAAACAGCCATAGGGGATATATTCTGTTGTTTACTCTGACATTTTATGAAAACCTTCAATTAATTAACAACAAAACAAAGCAGGCAGGTTTCTCTCTAATTCATACTTCTGTGCTTAAAGTTTCAAATTCTGTTAAAATACTCTGTCCTAACAATTACCAATGTATTAGAATTGACATATCGTAACTTGTGCAGTGGTGATACACACAGACACCAATGGAGGCTCCTCAGAGGATTAAGTGGAGGACCATCCTCCTCAGTGAATTTCAGAAAAATGTAATAGTGAAACAATTAAAGGTTATCATTTTTAGATAAAACTATTCTAAATATATTCACATCACCAAATCATTTATTAAAACACACTGTTTTGCAATGAAGGTCTACATTAGCCTCAACAGCACTCTGTAGGGTAGCACCATGGTGTAGCCGGAGGATAGCTAGATTCCATCCTTCTCTGGGTACATTGACTTCCATAGAAAACCTATAAGGCTCGTGGTTTTCACTCCCTTCCATAGACTTACACAGTAAATATGACAACTTCCGGAGGATGTCATCCAACCTATCAGATTTCTGGTAGCTTCATTAAATAGTACCTGCAAAACACCAGTCTCAACGTCGACAGTGAGAAGCGACTCCGGGATACTGCAAAGAAAAGCCATATCTTAGACTGGCCAATAAAAAGAAAAGATTAAGATGGGCAAAAGAACACACTGGACAGAGGAACTCGGCCTAGAAAGCCAGCATCCCGGTGTCGCCTCTTCACAGCTGCCAGTTGAGGACTTGTGAGGCGTTTCTCAAACAAGACACTCTAATGTACTTGTCCTCTTGCTCAGTTGTGCACAGGGGCCTCCCACTCATTTTATTCTGGTTAGAACCAGTTTGCTCTGTTCTGTGAAGGGAGTAGTACACAGAGTTGTACGAGATCTTCAGTTTCTTGGCAATTTCTCGCATGGGATAGCCTTCATTTCTCAGAACAAGAATAGACTGATGAGTTTCAGAAGAAAGTCTTTGTTTCTGGCCCTTTTGAGCCTGTAATCGAACCCACAAAGGCTGATGCTCCAGAACCTCAACTAGTCTAAAGAAGGCCAGTTTTTTTGCTTCTTTAACCAGGACAACAGTTTTCAGCTGTGCCAACATAATTGCAAAATGGTTTTCTAATGATCAATTAGCCTTTTAAAATGATAGACTTGGATTAGCTAACACAACGTGCCATTAGAACACAGGAGTGTATCAAGGCACAAGGCGAGACCCAAATGCAGACACAGGAGGCAGATGGTTGGAGTCTTACAATGTTTTTCAATCCAAAGTGGTAGGCAAGAGAATGGTTGTGTAGATGCAAAAAGGTCAAACACAGATCAGAGTTCAGAAGGTACAGAGTGGCAGACTGGCTCGTGGTCAAGGCAGGCAGAATGGTCAGGCAGGTGGGTACAAAGTCCAGAGTCAGGCAAGGGTCAAAACCGGGAGGGCTAGAAAAAGGAGAATGCAAAAAGCAGGAGAATGGGAAAAAACACTGGTTGACTTGGAAACATACAAGACGAACTGGCACAGAGAGACAGGAAACACAGGGATAAATACACTGGGGAAAACAAGTGACACCTGGAGGGTGTGGAGACAAAAACAAGGACATGCCAAACTGATCAGGGTGTGACAGAGTGATGGTTGCGGATAATAGGCCTCTGTACGCCTATGTAGATATTCCATAAAAAAATCTGCCGTTTCCAGTTACAATAGTAATTTACAACATTAACAATGTCTACACCGTATTTCTGATAGATTTTATGTTATTTTAATGGACAAAAAATGTGCTTCTCTTTCAAAAACAAGGACATTTCTAAGTGACCACAAACTTTTGAAAGGTGGTGTACATTGTAAACTTTTATTCATAGGCTAGGTTGTAGCAACCTCATGGTGTATAGAGAACGTTTTAGTATCATGTAGTAGCCTAAAACCAATCAATGCTACATTGAGCTGGGTGAATGGAATGGAATATGAATGACAGTCATCGAATACGCCGTAATAGAAATAAAGCCATGCTCATTATAAAATCTTCCTCTCTCATCTTAAATGGCACGACCGCCACTGAGAGACGCACATACACAAACACATGCATGAATGTGCACATTATATGCACAAACAGACACACACATAGCACAAGCAACGGGCTCACAGAAATACACTGATAAGCAGAGCATGTGCACACACAAAAAATCTATGCACTGCAAAGGGGAGGATACTTAGTTATGCTTCACGCTGACATTCTAATGAAGACAGAAAAGTTGGATGAATGAGTATCCAATTTCAGAATCACCAGCAATCCCCCAACGTACTCATAGATTTGCTGCCTCCTACTTTATGCATTCCCAGGGCAGAGATTAAATGGAAAATTATTGGACATTTGCCATATTATGGTAAGTTTAAATGTCCCTGAATCTTTTAGTACTTTTAGAAAAAGATAGATCCCCATTTTGAATTGAAAACAGCTAACGCTACCACAGTTGTGGTCAGTTTTAAAAAATAAATCAAACTCACCTCTAATCAGATATTCACATTTTATAGATCAATCTCTAGGTTCAATATTACAACCCGTAAAATTGCTTTGATTGGAGGAAATGTCTGTGAAGTCATGTTTTCTGTTCGTATTGATTCAGTGGCAGTCCAATTTGTGTTGAACTCCATTTACCCTTCCATATCATAAAACTAGATACTGCTAAACGTAAACGTGATTATTTCATCCACACCTGTCCCTATCAATTTTATTTTGTTGTCATGGCCCCACTATGGCTGATAACTCCCATTGATTGTTGTACATTTTTTCAGCCATCTAGCCGTTATCTGTTTTTTGGATTCAAATGGCATGCCACCCAACACAACTTGAGGAGAAGCCGAAGTGAAAGGACTGCATGCCGAGCGAGATGGCTCAACTAGTGAAAATTAGCTAGCTGCTCTAATGTATTGACAATGTGTGGTGAGCTTTCAGTGTACCTTTTGGGGCACTGACAGTGGGTGCTACACAGAGTGGGTGGAGAGGAGTAGCTAGCAAGCTAACCACTAAAGCCTGCTGAGGCTACGGACCTGACTGTGTCTCTGACCCTGACCGGTTCCCTCCTCCATAATACCATCAATATTTCCTGCACTCTCAATGCCATCCGATCTACTTCAACTCCTAGATCATCATCCATCCTTTAGCTCCCATCCTGACTTTCTGCTTTGTTCTTGTTTACTTGTGTGCTGTTTTACTGCAATTCCGCTATAAGCTGCCAAGTACAGCCTACACGAGATAATAATAATAAACCACTAAAAGTAATCTTTTCTTAATTTTGTGCACAAAGCATTATGAAATCCCTTTCTCCAGAACTACATAAATCCATCAGTAACTTATTACATTGTACTGTGAGTGAGTGTAATAATCAAGCTTAACCATTGTTACCAGCCTCTGAACTGTCATGTCTTTCACCAAACCACAATACAGAGATAATATCCCTGTCCATCTCTCTGTGTTAATTCAGTCATAAATCATGCTGTGACATTGACACAATTGCTTTGATTGTGATCTCGAGGACTCTTGGTGTGATAGTGTGTTTGATTCCTGATTTAGCTCTTTTTTCTCACCCACAAACCATCTCTCAATTTTCTATATCAGCCCTCCATCTCAGTAGCCCTCAGAAATGCTGAACACATGCTTTGAGAAAGTCCAGGTCAAAAGTTATTGTGGAATGTGGAGATGAATCTAGGTCTAGGAAGATAAGCTTCCTTCTCTTTTCTCCACTCCTTTCCTTTTGCTCCTAGTTGGAGTCGTTTATAGTCTCTCTCAGTCAGATTGATATGAAAGTGTCAGGGATATGGAAGGCAATTAATTGCATCTCAAACTGACGTCACCTCAAGGCGGCTGGAACGGGCTGCAGAGGATGTGCTCAATTAGAGCTCTCTCAACATTTTACCCAGGATGCTGAGGGGAATGTCAATATACAGGAGTCCACACAGCAGAGAAAGAGAGCAGACAAATCAGGGATTTAACGTTAAATGATGGATGCGCAGAGTGATGCAACTGAAACCTCTCAAGGATAGAAGGCATCAGCACTGAAGTAAATTAAAATATGTAAATAGATATTGTGAGTCAGTGAGACATTCAACAAGTTCCCAACTTCAAAATATTTCTCACCCCTGAAATGTTGATTTTCAGAGAGAGTGCATTTGTCACGTCCTGACCATAGAAAGCTTTTATTTTCTATGGTAGAGTAGACCAGGGCATGACAGAGGGTTTTGTCTAGTTTACATTTTCTATGTTGTGTGGTTCTAGTTTCTGTTTTTCTATGTTGATGTTTTTTTGGGATGATCTCCAATTAGAGGCAGCTGGTCATCGTTGTCTCTAATTGGGGATCATATTTAAGCTGTTATTTTTCCCACTAGGTTTTGTGGGAGATTATTTTGAGTTAGTGTATGTTGCACCTCTTCGTCACGGTTTGTTGTTTTGTTTATTAGTTTATTTTGTATGTCTTGCATAGTTTCACAGTTATAATAAAATGCGACTTGGTCTCCTTCATCGTACGACAAACGTGACAGCATTCAGACCCCTTGACTTTTTCCACATTTTGTTAAATTACAGACTTATTCTAAAATGGATTAAATCGTTTTTTTCCTCATCAATCTACACACAATACCACATTATGACAAAGTAGGTTTATTAAAATGTTTAAGTATTCAGAACCTTTACTCAGTACTTTGTTGAATCACCTTAGGCAGCGATTACAGACTCAAGTCTTCTTGGGCTCTGGACCCTGCCTGGGCCACTTAAGGACATTCAGAGACGTGTCCCGAAGCCGCTCCTGAGTTGTCTTGGCTGTGTGCTTGGGGTCGTTGTCCTATTGCAAGGTGAACCTTCACCCCAGTCTGAGGTCCTGAGCACTCTGGAGCAGGTTCTCATCAAGGATCTCTCTATACTTTGCTCTGTTCATATTTCCCTCGATCCTGACTAGTCTCCCAGTCCCTGCCGCTGAAAAACATCACCACAGCATGACGCTAACACCACAATGCCTCACCGTAGGGATAGTGCCAGGTTTCCTCCAGACATGGTGCTTGGCATTCAGGCCAAAGATGTCAATCTTGGTTTCATCAGACCAGAGAAGCTTGTTTCTCATGGTCAGAGTCCTTTAGGTGCCTTTTGGCAAACTCCGCGCGGGCTTTCATGTGCCTTTTACTGAGGAGTGGCTTCCATCTGGCCACTCTACCATAAAGGCTTGATTAGTTGAGTGCTGCAGAGATGGTTGTCTTTCTGGAAGGTTCTCCCATCTCCACAGAGGAACTGTGGAGCTCTGTCAGAGTGACCATCGGGTTCTTGGTCACCTCACTGACCTAGGCCCTTCTCCCCAGATTGCTCAGTTTGGCCGGGCAGCCAGCTCTAGGAAGAGTCATGTTGATTCCAAGCTTCTTCCATTTAAGAATGAAGGAGGCCACTGTGTTGTTGGGGACCTTCAATGCTGCAGCCAATTTTTGGTACACTTCCCCAGATCTGTGCCTCAACACAATCCTGTCTCTGAACTCTACGGAAAATTCCTTCAACCTCATGGCTTGGTCTTTGTTCTGACATGCTCTGTCAACTGTGGGACCTTAAGTAGACAGGTGTGTTCCTTTCCAAATCATGCCCAATCAATTGAATTTACCACATGTGGACTCCAATCAAGTTGTAGAAACAGCTCAAGGATAATCAATGGAAACAGGACGCACCTAACTTCAATTTCGAGTCTCATAGCAAAGGGTCTGAATACTTATGTAAATAAGGTATTTCATTATTCATTTTTTATTATTATTCATGAAAATGTCAAAGAAACCTGTTTCCACTTTGTCATTATGGGGTATTGTGTGTAGATTCTTAAAATAAAGTGGTGATCCTAACTAACCTAAGACAGGGCATTTTTACTCGGATTAAATGTCAGGAATTGTGAAAAACTGAGTTTAAATGTATTTTGCTAAGGTGTATGTAAACTTCCGACTTCAACTGTACGTTGTAATATTTTTGAGTGTAGCATTAGTCTGCCTATTACCTGGTATTTGTATCAGGAGCCAATGTTTTCACCCCATTGAGTCTTTCTCAGTGGTTTATTGGGAAAATCTCAGGAACAATTGCATGGGTGTTTTAAGTAAGTTTTAATAAGAAAATAGTATAGTCTCCAGCACACTTCCAGAGCAAGAGAATGAGTGCATTTTTCAACATGACATGTCACTGATGGAGATACTGTCGATGTGGGTAATGCCACTTTGAATTGTAGATTAAACATGTAATATGTTCACATTGTAGTCTGTTTGTTCCATTAACTCTATCTCGAATTGAAATGACCACATTCCCCTACTATAAAGTCAACCATACCAGATAGTGATTCCCAGCAGTGTTACAGAGTTCATGTTTACTTTTAAGCTGTGTTTGTGTATGAAATGAACAAGAGCTAATAGCCAGTTATCACCTCAGAACAAAGATCATTAGCTGGATGATTACTTCTTGGGCTCCCGAGTGGCGCAGCGGTCTATGGCACTGCATCTCTGTGCAAGAGGAGTCACAACTGTCCCAGGTTTGAATCCAGGCTGTATCACATCTGGCTGTGATTGGGAGTCCCATAGGGCGGTGCACAATTGGCCCAGCGTCGTCCGGGGGTTGGCTGGGTTAGGACGTCATTGTAAATAAGAATTTGTCTGAACTGACTTGCCTAGTTAAATAAAGGCTAAATAAATTAAAAATTAAAAATTAATACTGGGCTTCAGAGAGACAGAGTATCTTTTGTAGTACAATTTCATTAAGATCTTATCTAGGATTAAGCATCTCGCTCACTCTCTGCGAGTTTGCTCGGTCACCCACTTCTGTCACTGCTGAGAGAGAGACAAAGAGACAAAAATATGTTATTAAAAGTGTCAATCACATTTTAAAAACTGATAATGTCCCCTGCAGGAGTAATGTCAATGGTCACCTAGTGCCGTCAGAGCCAATATTCATTAGCAGACTGTCACTATTGGAGGAGAGTGGGAGGGCTGGATTAATAATTCAAAAACAGAGTTATTCACAGGCTTGAAGGCAGACAGATTGAGTTTGTTTACCTCCAAAATATCCTCCACAGAAGCTGCCACTGAGCACACACCTGGGGGAGAAGCCATTCTGCTGCTGCTGCCTCCACACAAAGACACTAGGAGTGTAGGTTAAAGCCAACCCTCTGGGTCCCCTGTAGGTCCCTGGAGCAGGGTAGTAACATGCTGGCTGCCCCAGAGGGTGGCACTGGGCTAACTGGCAGTAATGGATGGGCCTGCAGGGCCCGGGAGACAGCCACCAGCAGAGCAGGCCTGAATCTGTGGCAGTAGAGGGGAGTTGGGGTGTTGAGGGCGGAGGGATGAGGTGAAACTGTAGGTGAAAGGAGATGGGATGGTAGAGGTAATGTTGTAATGTGAGGGGATACGGTGATAGGAGGGTGGTATATGGCCCAAAGTTTTTCTTAGTCAGGTCATGTGGTCAGCAAAACCTCTTGGCCGATCCTAGTGATGTTGGAAAAATTTTAACTTTCTGGAGATTTAAGAGTTCCTTTTTAACTGTGATTTTTTTTTTGCTGTATGTTTTATGTTATATGAATATGTTTCTAAACACTTCTACATTAATGTGGATGCTACCATGATTATGGATAATCCTGAATGAATTGTGAATAATGATGAGCAAAAAGGTTACAGAGGCATAAATATGGTAACCCCCCAAAAATGATAACCTCCCCTGTTACTGTAATGGTGAGAGGTTAGCATGTCTTGTGTGTCTGTAACTTTCCCATTCATCATTATTCACAATTAATTCAGGATTATCAGTAATCATGGTAGCATCCACATTAATGTGTTTAGAAACATATTATATTCTTATTTACAATAAAAGTGACTCCAAAATTACACAATACATTATTTACCATTAATTTACATCGGGTACAAAATAATCTGAAACACAACCAAAACAAACAGCAAATACAGTAATATGGGAAGAAATATACTGCTCAAAAAAATAAAGGGAACGCTTAAACAACACATCCTAGATCTGAATGAAAGAAATAATCTTATTAAACACTTTTTTCTTTACATAGTTGAATGTGCTGACAACAAAATCACACAAAAATAATCAATGGAAATCCAATTCATCAACCCATGGAGGTCTGAATTTGGAGTCACACTCAAAATTAAAGTGGAAAACCACACTACAGGCTGATCCAACTTTGATGTAATCTCCTTAACCTCTTGGGGCTAGGTGGGACGCTAGCGTGCCACCCGTGGTGCACTCCATCAACAGCAGGTGCATTTCAAGAGCGGCAAATTTGAATCCAAATAAATGTCAAAATTCAAATTTTTCAAAAATACAACTATGTTACACCATTTGAAAGATAAACATCTCCTTAATCTAACCACGTTTTACGATTTCAAAAAGGTTTTACGGCGAAAGCATAAATTTAGAGTATGTTAGGACAGTACATTTACAAGAGTTGTGTGTAATGTTTTGTCAAGTCAAAGACAGGGTCACCAAAACCATAAAACCAGCTAAAATGATACACTAACCTTTTACAATCTCCATCAGATGACACTCCTAGGACATTATGTTAGACAATGCATGCATTTTTAGTTCTATCAAGTTGATATTTATATCCAAAAACAGCGTTTTACTATGGCATTGATGTTGAGGAAATCGTTTCCCTCCAATAACCGGCAGTCAAGTCAGCGTCACAAATTAAATAATTAAAATTAGAAAACATTGGTAAAATATTATATTGTCATTTAAAGAATTATAGATTTACATCTTTTGAACGCAATCAACTTGCCAGATTTAAAAATAACCTTACTGGGAAATCACACTTTGCAATAATCTGAGCACTGTGCCCAGAAAAATACGCGTTGCGATACAGACTAGACGTCATGTTGGGGAGATCTAAAATCGAAAATACTATGTAAATAATCCATTACCTTTGATTCTCTTCATCAGATGTCACTTCCAGGTATCACAGGTCCATAACGAATGTAGTTTTGTTCAAAAAAGCTCATCATTTATGTCCAAAAATCTCCGTCTCGTTAGCACATGATGTAAGCCAGCCGGACTTCTCGTCATGAACGAGGGGAAAAAATATATTTCCGTTCGTTCAAACATGTCAAACGTTGTATAGCATAAATCATTAGGGCCTTTTTTAACCAGAACATGAATAATATTCAAGGTGGACGAATGCATAGTCTTTTATAACGTATTGGAACGAGGGTACCCAACATGAAGTAGCGCGCCAGGTGTCTAATGGGACATCACCGTTCCATGGCTCTTGTTCGGTCAGATCTCCCTCCAGAAGACTCAAAACACTTTGTAAAGGCTGGTGACATCTAGTGGAAGCAATAGGAAGTGCCAAAATATTCCTAAACCCCTGTGTTTTTCAATGGGATAGGTTTAAAGTCAATACAACACATCAGGTATCCACTTCCTGTCAGAAAATGTCTCAGGGTTTTGCCTGCCAAATGAGTTCTGTTATACTCACAGACACCATTCAAACAGTTTTGGAAACTTTAGAGTGTTTTCTATCCATATATAATAAGTATATGCATATTCTAGTTACTGGGTAGGATTAGTAACCAGATTAAATCGGGTACATTTTTTTTATCCAGACGTGCAAATGCTGCCCCCTAGACCCAACAGGTTAAAACAAGTAAAAATGAGGCTCAGTAGTGTGTGTGGCCTCCACGTGCCTGTATGACCTCCCTACAACGCCTGGGCATGCTCCTGGTGAGGTGGCGGATGGTCTCCTGAGGGATCTCCTCCCAGACTTGGACTAAAGCATCCGCCAACTCCTGGACAGTCTGTGGTGCAACGTGGTGTTGGTGGATGGAGCGAGACATGATGTCCCAGATGTGCTCAATTGGATTCAGGTCTGGGGAACGGGCGGGCCAGTCCATAGCATCAATGCCTTCCTCTTGCAGGAACTGCTGACACACTCCAGCCACATGAGGTCTACCATTGTCTTGCATTAGGAGGAACCCAGGGCCAACCGCACCAGCATATGGTCTCACAAGGGGTCTGAGGATCTCATCTCGGTACCTAATGGCAGTCAGGCTACCTCTGGCGAGCACAAGGAGGGCTGTGCGGCCCCCCAAAGAAATGCCACCCCACACCATGACTGACCCACCGCCAAACCGGTCATGCTGGAGGATGTTGCAGGCAGCAGAACGTTCTCCACGGCGTCTCCAGACTCTGTCATGTCTGTCACGTGCTCAGCGTGAACCTGCTTTCATCTGTGAAGAGCACAGGGCGCCAGTGGTGAATTTGCCAATCTTGGTGTTCTCTGGAAAATGCAAAACGTCCTGCACGGTGTTGGGCTGTAAGCACAACCCCCACCTGTGGACGTCGGGCCCTCATACCACCCTCATGGAGTCTGTTTCTGACCGTTTGAGCAGACACATGCACATTTGTGGCCTGCTGGAGGTCATTCTGCAGGGCTCTGGCAGTGCTCCTCCGTCTGCTCCTTGCACAAAGGCGGAGGTAGCGGTCCTGCTGCTGGGTTGTTGCCCTTCTACAGCCTCCTCCACATCTCCTGATGTACTGGCCTGTCTCCTGGTAGCGCCTCCATGCTCTGGACACTACGCTGAGAGACACAGCAAACCTTCTTGCCACAGCTCGCATTGATGTGCCATCCTGGATGAGCTGCACTACCTGAGCCACTTGTGTGGGTTGTAGACTCCGTCTCATGCTACCACTAGAGTGAAAGCACCGCCAGCATTCAAAAGTGACCAAAACATCAGCCAGGAAATATAGGGGGTGTCTTGGTAATTGCCTATAATTTCCACCTGTTTTCTATTCCATTTGCACAACAGCATGTGAAAATCATTGTCAATCAGTGTTGCTTCCTAAGTGGACAGTTTGATTTCACAGAAGTGTGATTGACTTGGAGTTACATTGTGTTGTTTAAGTGTTCCCTTTATTTTTTTTGAGCAGTGTATATATATATATATATATATATATATATATATATATATATATATATATATATATATTTACTACTTTAATACACATAAGTGAATTTGTCCCAATGCTTTTGGTCCCCTAAAATGGGGGTACGATGTAGAAAAATTGCTACAATTTCTAAACTGTTCACCCGATATGGATGAAAATACCCTCAAATTGGAACTAATAGTCTGTACTTCAACATCATAGTCATGTATCATTTCAAATCCAAAGTGCTGGGGTATAGAGTCAAAACAAAAACAAAAATGGACACTATCCTACTACTTTTGGAGCTCACTGTATATGAAGAGTTCTGTCTGGTGAAATTAGGGAAAGGCTTTTTATGCAGAGTAGTGAGATGCTATGGTGCTGTGTTTTTGCATTCACTTTTGATCTTTAAAATCTCTTATTCTCTGTCTGTTGGTTTTGAATTAATACTTGGGTAGTATACTGTATTTCTAACAAGAATCAAGGAGTAAGCACTTTTCAGCTAGCACTAGACACAGTCCAATGTGGTTTGAGTTCAAACAGTCTTTTCCTCTGATGTATATTATTTTTATGACTTATTTCAGGCTTTGATTCTTTGGTAGCTTACAATCCATCAGAGATCTATCTTGTGTTGAGCAGACAGACTGTGCAGCACAAGTCTCAGCACACAACCACACAATATCACACATCAAGAACCCATAGGCCTACTGTGAGAGAACAACACAACCACATGTTTAACACAAATAAATCCATTCACACTGGAATGCATCTATACAGTAGATTCACCATCCACCCTCTCAGTCTCAACCAGTCAGAGGTGTGTGGCTTGACTTAAATGTAAATAAATAAAAAGCGCCAAAATAAGGAATGCTGCAGAGATCAATTCATTATTGAAATATTAAGTGTGGTGGAAGAATCCAACTTCCTTTATGAGCATGTATAAATGTGGCATGCCAGCATTGCAGCGAGAGACTTGATTGATCTGCCAGAAGCTGCAAGGTGTTGTGCTGCATAGAGATCTGTTCATCAGTCATTGCTCAAGCCAGGCGAAAAGTCCTGCACTGTGTTTGCAGGCCCACCCTCAGTCTGAAATGTTAAAGGGGCAGTGCTGAGGAGAAAGCCACAAAAAAAATATATATATATGATTTTCCTGTTCAAACTATGAGTTTGAAATAACACTGCAATTGTGATAATGCTCTTTTAGTGTAAGAGTTCTTAACTTCTTGGGGCTATGTGGGACGCTAGCGTGCCACCCGTGGTGCACCCTATCAACAGCAGGTGCATTTCAAGAGCGGCAAATTTGAAACCAAATAAATGTCAAAATTCAAATTTTTCAAACATACAACTATCTTACACCCTTTGAAAGATAAACATCTCCTTAATCTAACCACGTTGTCCGATTTCAAAAAGGTTTTACGGCGAGAGCATACAGTTACCTTATGTTAGGAGAGTACATTGACAATAGCTGTGTGTAATGTTTTGTCAATTCAAAGCCAGGCGTCACCAAAACCATAAAACCAGCTAAAATGATGAACTAACCTTTTACAATCTCCATCAGATGACACTCCTAGGACATTATGTTAGACAATGCATGCATTTTTAGTTCTATCAAGTTCATATTTATATCCAAAAACAGCGTTTTACTATGGCATTGATGTTGAGGAAATCGTTTCCCTCCAATAACCGGCAGTCAAGTCAGCACCACAAATTAAATAATTAAAATTAGAAAACATTGGTAAAATATTATATTGTCATTTAAAGAATTATAGATTTACATCTCTTGAACGCAATCAACTTGCCAGATTTAAAAATAACCTTACTGGGAAATCACACTTTGCAATAATCTGAGCACTGCGCCCAGAAAAATATGCTTTGCTATACAGACAAACGGCCATGTTGGAGAGATCTAAAATCGAAAATACTATGTAAATAATCCATTACCTTTGATTCTCTTCATCAGATGTCACTTCCAGGAATCCCAGGTCCATAACGAATGTAGTTTTGTTCAAAAAAGCTCATCATTTATATCCAAAAAGCTCCGTGTTGTTAGCACATGATCTAAGCCAGCCGGACTTCTCGTCATGAACGAGGGGAAAAAATATATTTACGTTCGTTCAAACATGTCAAACGTTGTATAGCATAAATCATTAGTGCCTTTTTTAACCAGAACATGAATAATATTCAAGGTGGACGAATGCATTCTCTTTTATAACGTATTGGAACGAGGGTACCCAACATGAACTCGCGCGCCAGAGTCTAATCGGCCATCACCGTTCCATGGCTCTTGTTCGGTCAGATCTCACAGTAAAAGACTCAAAACACTTTGTAAAGGCTGGTGACATCTAGTGGAAGCAATAGGAAGTGCCAAAACATTAATCAACCCCTGTGTGTTTCAATGGCATAGGTTTAAAGGTAATTCAACACATCAGGTATCCACTTCCTGTCAGAAAATGTCTCAGGGTTTTGCCTGCCAAATGAGTTCTGTTATACTCACAGACACCATTCAAACAGTTTTAGAAACTTTAGGGTGTTTTCTGTCCATATATAATAAGTATATGCATATTCTAGTTACTGGCTAGGATTAGTAACCAGATTAAATCGGGTACGTTTTTTTATCCAGCCGTGAAAATACTGCCCCCCAGCCCCAACAGGTTAAGAAAAATTGCTGGAATTTCAGCCTGTTCAGGCTGAATGGAGTTTTTGGCCCACAGCAATACGTCACAATCTGATAGGATTATGCTGACCAATGACCATTCCTCTTTTATTTTGCACATGTATCCTCCTACTCCTAGAACGAGACAGTGGCTTTTCTCAAATAACACGTCCTGCCCTAGGCTACTAATGTTGCCGTCAATATTTTAATAATGAGAGCTCTTTGTATTACTCTTATTTTCATCAAAGTGAAGCTACAGCTTTTTCAATAATGTGTTGCCTTAAATTCAGCTGGTTAATGCCGAATGAAAATTATGTTTCACTTTGTCTTCTGCCATTAATCATTAAAAGCTACATACACATGTAAGAGACTATGTTACAGTTAAAATTGCAAGCTAGCTACATGTGGATATATTTTTTGTTCAACTGTGTCATAAAGTAATTTGCTTTGGTAACTTTATTGTTAGCTAGATAACTACCTACCCAGCTGCATACTGGTAACTAGCTAGCTAGATAACTAGCTAGCTAGCTGAACGGCAGCTGCATAGCAGACGTTACTTTTGGGTTAATGGTGATTGCTCATGTGTTAGCTAGCTAAGATGATCATCTTTGATGTAATTGTCAGTTTTTCATGTGTAGCCTAACTGCCAAAAACATTAACTTTGGTTTAAATTGTTACTGGAGCCCATGTTGAGTCAGTGGTACAAACTGGTTGTTAGTTAATTTGGCTAGCTAGCTAGCTTGGATTTTTCCAGTCAACTAGGTTTCTAGCTAGATGAATACTGTATGTATACTGAACAAAAATATAAATTTACCATGATACAATTTCAAAGATTTTACTGAGTTACAGTTAATAAAAGAATATCAGTAAATTGAAATAAATTCCTAACATTTTGGGCTCATATTTTCACATAAAAATGTGTTTTGTGGCAAACTGTTGTGGTACATTTGTGGCAACTTGTAAACGTCTGGCAAACAATTCTGGAAAACTTGTGACGAACATTCTTTTTGATGCAAACAGAATGCAAATTAGATCAGGTTTTTGTTTATTGTGTGTTAAACAACATTGAAATGTATCTGCATAAACCAAATTGTATAACTTTAAATGACCTTACTTCAGAGAAAAAAATGAAACATACCAAATGAAGTAAATATATGAAACAACATGTATTCAATGTCTTTAATGGATCAAAATAAATCAAATACAACTTGCAATCATCAGCATGGTAATGAAGAAAATAGCAAAGACTGGATATTTCCCAAATAAATTGTTTATTTAATATTTGTATGTAGCTACAACATGTACATGAGAGAAATGTGAACACTATGGGGATGTTGACATTAGGCTGTTTAAAGGGACAACTACATAATTATTTCCATGAGCCAAGTGACACTGAGCAATAGATTAACCAATGGAATTTCAAAAGATCATTAACAACATTACAAAAAATAAAACAACAAAAACTAAAATCAAATGCAGTTCAGAAATATTGCCTTTTTGAGTGAACTTTGGTGTTGGCAGCACTGTGGAATTCCTTCGTCCAAAGCTTGTTGAATGCATGCACTGAAACTATCAGAAAACAAAACTAAATTAGGATACTGAAAACAATTACTGAAAATAATTTATATTTGTAGAAATTGAGTTATGCTTAATATGGCAATTCATATCATTTTTCCAAAATGAATGCTGGGTTAAAAATAACCCAACTTGGATAATTTCGACAACCCAGTGCTGGGTCAATATTGGTCAAACAGAGCATTGGCCTCATTCAACCCAGTGGGTTTGGGTTGCTGCTTCTAACCCAGCGCCTTGGGTTGAGCTCTTGACCCAACCGCTGGGTAAACTATACTATATTGCTTAAGACAACCCAGTGTGTAGAGTTGTGACATAAACCCAGCACATTGGGTTGGAAGATTTGCAGAGCATCCTAACTTTATTTTTTGCTTGACTATTTTTGCCTTCTCTACCATCCCACCCCCTCCCTTTCCTACACACACAACCAAGATACAATGTTGAACTTCAAATAATTCATTTCTATTGCCTGCATTTCAAAACATACAGTTGAAGTCGGAAGTTTACATACACCTTCGCCAAATTTAAACTCAGTTTTGAAATGCATTTAAACTCAGTTTTTCACAATTCCTGACATTTAATCCTAGTAAAGATTCCCTGTTGTAGGTCAGTTAGGATCACCACTTTATTTTAAGAATGTGAAATGCAGAATAATAGTAGAGAGAATGATTTATTTCAGCTTTTATTTCTTTCATCACATTCACAGTGGGTCAGAAGTTTACATACACTCAATTAATATTTAGTAGCATTGCCTTTAAAGTGTTTAACTTGGGTCAAATGATTCTAGTAGCCTTCCACAAGCTTCCCACAATAAGTTGGGTGAATTTTGGCCCATTCCTCCTGACAGAGCTGATGTAACTTGCTCGCACACACTTTTTCAGTTCTGCCCACACATTTTCCATGGGATTGAGGTCAGGGCTTTGTGATGGCAACTCCAATACCTTGACTTTGTTGTCCTCTTGCTTCTAGGTGTTCCGCCAGCGGAACCCCTAGCCAACAGCCAATGGGATAGCAGGGCGTGAAATACAAAACATCAAAAATCAAATAATTCAAATTTCTCAAACATACAACTATTTTACACCATTTGAAAGATACACTTCTCCTTAATCACACCACATTGTCCAATTTCAAAAAGGCTTTACGGTGAAAGCAAAACATTAGATTATGTTAGGACATAATAAGGCTACCACCCCAGCAAAAAAACAACAACACAGCCATTTTCCAAGCAAGGGTAGCCGTCCAAAAGCTGAAAACGAGCTAAAATGATGCACTAACCTTTGATGATCTTCATCAGATGACACTCCTAGGACATTATGTTAGACAATACATGCATTTTTTGTTCTATCAAGTTCATATTTATATTAAAAAAAAAACATTTTACATTGGCGCATGACGTTCAGAAAATTTATTCACCCCAAAATTTGGGCACATCAATTTACAGAAATACTCATCATAAACGTTGACAAAATATATAACAATTAATTAAAGAATTATAGATAAACTACTCCTTTACGCAACCGCTTTGTCAGATTTCAAAATAACTTTACGGAGAAAGCACCTTGTTCAATATTCTGAGTACTGAGCCACATCATCAATCCAAGCTATACAGTTAACCGTCCAGCCACGGCATCCACAAAACTCTGAAATATGTTTAACCTGTTAGGGCTAGGGGGCAGTATTTACACGGCCGGATAAAAAACGTACCCGATTAAATCTGGTGAATACTACTGCCCAGAAACTAGAATATGCATATAATTATTGGCTTTGGATAGAAAACACCCTAATGTTTCTAAAACTGTTTGAATGGTGTCTGTGAGTATAACAGAACTCATATGGCAGGCAAAAACCTGAGAAGATTCTGTACAGGAAGTGCCCTCTCTGACCATTCCTTGAGCTTCTTGGCTCTGTTTATTGAAAACTGAGGATCTTTGCTGTAACGTGACACTTCCTACGGCTCCCATAGGCTCTCAGAACCCGGGAAAAAGCTGAATGATGTAATTCCAGCCCCTGACTGAAAAACATTATCGCCTTTGATAAGTGGCCGATCAGAGGACCATCAGACTGAGGCTCGTGCACGAGGGGATCCCATGTTTTTATTTTCTCTCTCTTTGAAGGTAAACACGCTTTCCCGGTCGGAATATTATCGCTTTTTTTGCGTGAAAAATGGCATAAAAATTGATTTTAAACAGCGGTTGACATGCTTCGAAGTACGGTAATGGAATATTTAGAATTTTTTTGTCACGAAATGCGTCGTGCGCGTCACCCTTCTTTACACTTCGGATAGTGTCTTGAACGCAAGAACAAAACAGAGTATATTTGAACATAACTATGGATTATTTTGAACCAAACCAACATTTGTTAACCTGTTAGGGCTAGGGGGCAGTATTGACACAGCCGGATAAAAAATGTACCCGATTTAATCTGGTTACTACTCCTGCCCAGTAACGAGAATATGCATATAATTATTGGCTTTGGATAGAAAACACCGTAACGTTTCTAAAACTGTTTGAATGGTGTCTGTGAGTATAACAGAACTCATATGGCAGGCCAAAACCTGAGAAGATTTCATGCAGGAAGTGGCCTGTCTGAGAAGTAGTGTTTCATCTTGGCTCTTTTTATTGAAGACTGAGGATCTTTGCAATAACGTGACACTTCCTACGGCCTATGGGAATAGGCTCTCAGAGCCCGGGAAAAAGCTGAACGATATCGAGGCAGGCTCTGGCTGAAACACTATCGCTTTTGGCAAGTGGCCGCTCAGAGTACTATGGGCTTAGGCGCGTGCCCGAGTCGACCGAATGCTTTCTTTTCTTTTGTCTGTTTACCTAAACGCAGATTCCCGGTCGGAATATTATCGCTTTTTTATGAGAAAAATGGCATAAAAATTGATTTTAAACAGCGGTTGACATGCTTCGAAGTACGGTAATGGAATATTTAGAATTTTTTTGTCACGAATTGCGTCATGCTCGCCACCCTTATTTAACCTTTCGGATAGTGTCTTGAACGCACAAACAAAACGCCGCTGTTTGGATATAACGATGGATTATTTTGGACCAAACCAACATTTGTTATTGAAGTAGAAGTCCTGGGAGTGCATTCTGACGAAGACAGCAAAGGTAATAACATTTTTCTTATAGTAAATCTGACTTTGATGAGTGCTAAACTTGCTGGGTGTCTAAATAGCTAGCCCTGTGATGCCGGGCTATCTACTGAGAATATTGCAAAATGTGCTTTCACCGAAAAGCTATTTTAAAATCGGACATATCGAGTGCATAGAGGAGTTCTGTATCTATAATTCTTAAAATTATTGTTATGCTTTTTGTTAATGTTTGTTGTGAGTAATTTAGTAAATTCACCGGCAGTGTTCGGTGGGAATGCTAGTCACATGCTAGTCACATGCTAATGTAAAAAGCTGGTTTTTGATACAAATATGAACTTGATTGAACAAAACATGCATGTATTGTATAACATAATGTCCTAGGGTTGTCATCTGATGAAGATCATCAAAGGTTAGTGCTACATTTAGCTGTGGTTTGGGTTTATGTGACATTATATGCTAGCTTGAAAAATGGGTGTCTGATTATTTCTGGCTGGGTACTCTGCTGACATAATCTAATGTTTTGCTTTCGTTGTAAAGCTTTTGAAATCGGACAGTGTGGTTAGATTAACGAGAGTCTTATCTTTAAAATGGTGTAAAATAGTCATATTTTTTAAAAATTGAAGGTTTTGCATTTCTAAGGTATTTGAATAACGCGCCACGGGATTACACTGGCTGTTGAGTAGGTGGGACGCAAGCTAGCCCATAGAGGTTATTGAAGTAGAAGTCTTGCGAGTGCTTTCTGATGAAGAACAGCAAAGGTAATAACATTTTTCTTATAGTAAATCTGACTTTGGTGAGTGCTAAACTTGGTGGGTGTCTAAATAGCTAGCCCTGTGATGCCGGGCTATCTACTCAGAATATTGCAAAATGTGCTTTCACCGAAAAGCTATTTTAAAATCGGACATAGCGAGTGCATAGAGGAGTTCTGTATCTATAATTCTTAAAATAATTGTTATGTTTTTTGTGAACGTTTATCGTGAGTAATTTAGTAAATTCACCGGAAGTTTGCGGGGGGTATGCTAGTTCTGAACGTCACATGCTAATGTAAAAAGCTGGTTTTTGATATAAATATGAACTTGATTGAACAAAACATGTATGCATTGTATAACATAATGTCCTAGGGTTGTCATCTGATGAAGATCATCAAAGGTTAGTGCTGCATTTAGCTGTGGTTTTGTTTTTTGTGACATTATATGCTAGCTTGAAAAATGGGTAGTCTGATTATTTCTGGCTGGGTACTCTGCTGACATAATCTAATGTTTTGCTTTCGCTGTAAAGCCTTTTTGAAATCGGACAATGTGGTTAGATTAACGAGAGTCTTGTCTTTAAAATGCTGTAAAATAGTCATATGTTTGAAAAATTGAAGTTTTCGGATTTTAGAGGAATTTGTATTTCGCGCCACGCCCATCATTGGATATTGGAGCAGGTGTTCCGCTAGCGGAACATCTAGATGTAAGAGGTTAAAGGAGAAATGCTCACTAACAGGGATGTAAACACAGAATTTGAGAGAAATAAGCTTTTTGTGCATATGAAAAATGTCTGGGATATTTTTATTTCAGCTTATGAAACATGGGACCAACACTTTGCATGTTGCATTTATATTTTTGTTCAGTGTAATATTTAAGTCGGCATAAAAAAACATGTTAAAGTATCTTAGTTTCAATAGCCATGTAGAGCATACTTTTAAATGATTTATATTACTTAAATAGTTTTAGTATAAATAACTTGAAGAAATACAATTGAAAAGGAAAATAATTGTTTACTGAACATGTATTATGTTCCTTTATTATTTAGAGTACAAATAGCAAACACACAGTAAATAATTCAGTTTACAACCAATATTTAAATCTGAAATGGTTACCCTTACATAAATTCTAATATTGGCTATTGTCACGACTTCCGCCGAAGTCGGTCCCTCTCCTTGTTCGGGCGGCGGTCAACGTCACCGGTCTTCTAGCCATCGCCGCTCCCCCTTTCATTTTCCATTTGTTTTGTCTTGTTTTCCTGCACACCTGGTTTACTTCTCCTCATAATTATTATGTGTATTTAGCCCTCTGTTCCCTCCATGTCTGTGTGGGTTATTGTTTATTGTCAGGCTGGCACGCTTCCGGCTGGTTTGCATCAGGTTTTGTTTTACACCCATGCTTTGTGGCAGCTGGTACTTTGTGCTGCCTCACTTGTTGTTTGGGCATGTGTTTTTGTGATGCGGTTGCGTTCTGTTCAAATAATTGCCTCAGTAAAGTGATTTGTCCACTCATATCTGCTCTCCTGCACCTGAGTTCCTTGCACCGACTACACCCATCACTGACAGCTATATACTGTATTCACAAGAATGGCTATCGAGGACAGAAATATGCAAAATACTGCCTCTTCAATGGACAAGTGTCTCACAAACGTCTTGTAATACAATGTAGTGGGCATGTTGACTTCATTGACATTGTGAATTTCTCATCAACAATGGAACATTTTCCTTAAAAAAAGAAAAAGAAGTAACTTTGTCGTGGTAGACAACCCCTTTTAGACCTCTTAAACAACAAACTGGTGTGACTTACAATTTTACTGAAAATGTTAACTTGAGAAATTATTAAATCACAATAATGTGTACAACACACAGGCGGTCTAATATTGCAACTGAATCTCATATCGAACATTTAGAAAATGGTCGTTGTAAACTGGTATTTTACACTTGGCCAAGTTGTTTTTATTAGAGTTCTGGTGCTTTATTTAGGTCTGAAAAATCTGGACCAATTAGATTGCGAAGTACCAGTTTTATCTACAGAATTGAATGTTTGTCTTAATTCATGTGATGAAATCAGTATGCAGTCATTATGGACTTCAGACTTTAGGCGACTCGACCAAATTCACATATAAAAGGGAGTTATACTGTACATATTTTATTCTCATTGAAAGCAAGTCTAAGAAGCGGTTGTCCTATGTGCACAATTTAGATTAAGTTTTGTTTTAGCATTTCTTACTTTCGGTTTTGTACACCTACAGTGGTTCCTCCTTTAAAGTTGTATCATACTGCAGCACACCTTGCGGGCTGCTGCAGCATTCTATGGCACGTTATTTAAATGTTAGCCATTTTTCACGTGAATGCAAGTTAGTGCTAGTTTGACCACCAGAGGGCATCTTTGAGAAGAATTTGATAGTCTCCCATATTGGCATTACTAGAGAATTTAAAATCGTTTTTGTAATAGCATATTACATGGGATTGATTTGAAGAAATTTGGCTTATTACATTTTATTAATATTATGGTGTTTCTAGTCCAAGAAACTAAACGCTCAGGGTTTCCGTTAGGATGGAATGGAAAATATGGCTGTACAAAGTGACGGTCGGGAATAGGCTTCAGCATAAGAGGATTGGCGGATTCTAAATTGTCTGCCTTCCTTAGACAACTTTGTTCTAATATTTCTGTAAGTCAGTGATATTTATTCCCATAGTAATTAATTATGGCTCCATAACTAAACCAACATCTGCATTTTGAAAGAGTATTTTTAAAGCATAAAGATGTTGATGAAGAAAAACAGTACTGTGCAGTGTATGCTTTTACATTTGGATAATAAATCATTTTGAAGGTATAAGCCACCTGCATTTGTTTATTAGGCTACCCTTTAGTCTGACAAGTAAACATACTGTAGTAAACATGGGAAAGCTAATTCCTTACATAAGGGAGAGCAGGCCAAATCTGTATTAAAGAATGCGGGCACGCAGGAGACTGGGGTTCAATTCCCAGATGGGGAGGAAGGAGCAGGCGGTCCTTGTAAATAAGAATTTGTTCTTAACTGATTCCATATGTATTATTTCATGGTTGTGATGTCTTTGCTATTATTCTA
The DNA here is from genome assembly GCF_965601325.2 of Salmo salar. Lineage (NCBI taxonomy): Eukaryota > Metazoa > Chordata > Actinopteri > Salmoniformes > Salmonidae > Salmo > Salmo salar. The sequence continues at coordinate 10,725,977 of NC_138310.1, read as the reverse complement.
CAATGTAGAAAATAGAAAAAAATAAAGAGAAATCCTGGAATGAGTAGGTATGTGTCATACAATAAGTCGTACTCATCCTTGAAAATGTCGTACTGGAGAGAAGAGGACCAAAACGCAGCAGGTATGGGCAGGCTCATCTTGATGTTTATTTATTTTCAAAATGAATGCCAAAATAACAAACCACGAGAATGAACGAACAACCAACAGTCTGGCAAAGCATAGGCTCAACACAGAACAATTCCCCACAACCCCAAAGACAAACACACACACCTATATAGGACTTCCAATCAAAGGCAACTATACACACCTGCCTTCAATTGGAAGTCCCAATCATCAACCCAACATTTAACAAACACAAACCCCCTGCCACATCCTGACCTAGACTAAGCAATACGCCCTCTGCTGGTCAGGACGTGACAGTACCCCCCCTCAAGGTGCAGACTCCAGGATGCACCTAAAAAAGAAAAACAAGAAAATCCCCAATACCCCAACAAAAACCCAACAAACAATAACCCCTAAACCATAAGGGAGGGAAGGGAGGGTGGCTGCCGTCAACGACGGCACTGTGCTACACCCTCCCTCCCCTACCCACCTATCCTGGAGGTGGCTCAGGTGCAGGCCGTTCCAGGCAGTCGGGCCACTCTGGCAGCACGGGACAGTCTGGGCAGTCTGGCAGCTCGGGACAGTCTGGGCAGTCTGGCAGCTCGGGACAGTCGGGGCAGTCTGGCAGCTCGGGACAGTCGGGGCAGTCTGGCAACTGGGGACAGTCTGGGCAGTCTGGCAACTGGGGACAGTCTGGGCAGTCTGGCAACTGGGGACAGTCTGGGCAGTCTGGCCACTCCGGCAGTTCAGCGCAGTCTGGCCACTCCGGCAGTTCAGCGCAGTCTGGCCACTCCGGCAGGTCAGGGCAGTCTGGCCACTCCGGCAGGTCAGGGCAGTCTGGCCACTCCGGCAGGTCAGGGCAGTCTGGCCACTCCGGCAGGTCAGGGCAGTCTGGCCACTCCGGCAGGTCAGGGCAGTCTGGCCACTCCGGCAGGTCAGGGCAGTCTGGCCACTCCGGCAGTTCAGGGCAGTCTGGCCACTCCGGCAGTTCAGGGCAGTCTGGCCACACCGGCAGTTCAGCGCAGTCTGGCCACACCGGCAGTTCAGCGCAGTCTGGCCACTCCGGCAGTTCAGCGCAGTCTGGCCACTCCGGCAGTTCAGCGCAGTCTGGCCACTCCGGCAGTTCAGCGCAGTCTGGCCACTCCGGCAGTTCAGCGCAGTCTGACCTCTCTGACGACTGTTGACTGGCGGGCAGCTCTGACGACTGTTGACTGGCGGGCAGCTCTGACGACTGTTGACTGGCGGGCAGCTCTGACGACGACTGTTGACTGGCGGGCAGCTCTGACGACGACTGTTGACTGGCGGGCAGCTCTGACGACGACTGTTGACTGGCGGGCAGCTCTGACGACGACTGTTGACTGGCGGGCAGCTCTGATGACGACTGTTGACTGGCGGGCAGCTCTGATGACGACTGTTGACTGGCGGGCAGCTCTGATGACGACTGTTGACTGGCGGGCAGCTCTGACGACGACTGTTGACTGGCGGGCAGCTCTGACGACTGTTGACTGGCGGGCAGCTCTGGTGACTGTTGACTGGCGTGGCTGGGTTGACGCACTTGTAGCCTGGTGCGTGGTGCTGGTACTGGGCTTACCAGATTATGTACACGCACCTCCAGGCTAGTGCGGGGAGCGGGAACAGGACGAGTCGGACTGGGTTGACGCACTTCCGGGTCCGCACGAGAGACAGGAGCTGGAAACCCAGGGCTATGGAGGCGCACAGTCGGTCTCGATCTTACCTCCTGCACAACCCGTCTTGGTTGGATGGAACTAGTAGCCCTGTACGAGCGGGGTGCTCATACAGGGCAGACTGGGCTGTGCAGGGGCCTGATGGTAGCCGTGCGTAGAGCGGGAGTTGGGTAGCCTGGTCCTCGGAGGCGTACCGGCGACCAGATGCGCTGCGCAGGCATCCTCCTACCAGGCTGGATGCCCGCTCTAGCACGGCACCTGCGAGGGGCTGGAATAACGCGCACCGGACTGTGCGTGCGTATGGGTGAAATAGTGCGCTCCTCAGCGAAACATAGCGCTCTCCACCCCATACGCTCCTCCATATAACCACGGGTAGCTGGCTTCCGGCTCTTCTTACGCCTAGCCAAACTACCCGTGTGACCCCCCCAAAAAAATTATTGGGGGTGCCTCTCGTGCTTCTCCCTCAGCGCGTACTTGGCCTCGTACCTCCGCCTTGGCTGCCTCAATTTCCCACTGCGGGCGGCGATAATCCTCAGCCTGGTGCCAAGGTCCGGCCCCGTCCAGAACTTCCTCCCAGGTCCACTTCTCCCGCCAGTCCAACTCGAAGTCCCTCTGCTCCTTCCTCTGCTGCTTGGTCCTTGAGAGGTGGGTGATTCTGTCATACAATAAGTCGTACTCATCCTTGAAAATGTCGTACTGGAGAGAAGAGGACCAAAACGCAGCAGGTATGGGCAGGCTCATCTTGATGCCAAAATAACAAACCACGAGAATGAACGAACAACCAACAGTCTGGCAAAGCATAGGCTCAACACAGAACAATTCCCCACAACCCCAAAGACAAACACACACACCTATATAGGACTTCCAATCAAAGGCAACTATACACACCTGCCTTCAATTGGAAGTCCCAATCATCAACCCAACATTTAACAAACACAAACCCCCTGCCACATCCTGACCTAGACTAAGCAATACGCCCTCTGCTGGTCAGGACGTGACAGTATGTCTAAACTTTTGACTGGTACTTGCTTAATTAATTTGATGAATATTATGGTGTTTATATTCCAAGAAAACAAAAAGCCTCTGGGTTTCCATTAGGATGGAATCGAAAATATGGTGCTGTACAATGTGACGGTTGGCAGTACAGTACTGGGCTATTTAGCTAAAGAATCCCAGTGCCGTGTGGGCGGGGCACGCGGGTGTCATGTCCTGACCCTTGTAAGATGTAATTTTCTATAGTAGAGTAGGTCAGGGCGTGACGGGGATGTTTTTGGGTGGTTTTCTATGTGGTTTTTCTAGGTTTCTATGTTGTGGTTGTTGGATGGTCTCCAATTAGAGGCAGCCGGTCCTCGTTGTCTCAAGTTGGAGATCATATTTAAGTAGGGGTTTTTTCCACTTGTGTTTGTGGGTTGTTCATTTTTGAGTATTGTTATTTCTCTCTGCGTCACGGTTTGTTGTTTTGTTATTCCTGTATTGCAAACATTTCACGGTAATAATAAATATGTTGAACTACAACAATTCTGAGCTATGGTCCGATCCTTTTGACAGCTGAGACATCGGGAGACCAGGGAGGAAGGAGCAGGCTGCCCTTGTAAATAAGAATTTGTTATTAATTGACTTGCCTAGTTAACCTCTTAGGGCTAGGGGGCAGTATTTACACCGCCGGATAAAAAACGTACCCGATTTAATCTGGTTACTACTCCTACCCAGTAACTAGAATATGCATATACTTATTAGATATGGATAGAAAACACCCTAAAGTTTCTAAAACTGTTTGAATGGTGTCTGTGAGTATAACAGAACTCATATGGCAGGCAAAAACCTGAGAGATTCCTTTACAGGAAGTGGCCTGTCTGACCATTTATTGGCTTTCTTTGACATCTCTTTCCAAAACAAAGGATCTCTGCGGTAACGTGACACTTCCCACGGCTCCCATAGGCTCTCAGAGCCCGGGAAAAAGCTGAATGTCGTCATTCCAGCCCCAGGCTGAAACACATTATCGCCTTTTTCAAGTGGCCGATCAGGGGACAGTGGGCTTAAGCGTGTGCACTGGCCGCCCCCGTCTTTCTTTTTTTTCCTCTATTTACCGAAACGCAGATTCCCGGTCAGAATATTATTGCTTTTTTACGAGATAAAGTGCATAAAAATTGATTTTAAACAGCGGTTGACATGCTTCGAAGTACGGTAATGGAATATTTAGATTTTTTTTGTCACGAATTGCGCCATGCTCGTAACCCTGATTTACCATTTCGGATAGTGTCTAGAACGCACGAAGAAAACGCCGCTATTTGGATATAACGATGGATTATTTGGGACCAAACCAACATTTGTTATTGAAGTAGAAGTCCTGGGAGTGCCTTCTGACGAAGAACACCAAAGGTAATAACATTTTTGTTATAGTAAATCTGATTTTGGTGAAGGCTAAACTTGCTGGGTGTCTAAATAGCTAGCCTGTGATGGCTGGGCTATGTACTTAGAATATTGCAAAATGTGCTTTCACCAAAATGCTATTTTAAAATCGGACATATCGAGTGCATAGAGGACTTCTGTATCTATAATTCTTAAAATAATTGTTATGATTTTTGTGAACGTTTATCGTGAGTAATTTAGTAAATTGTTAGTAAATTCCCCGGAAGTTTGCGGGGGGTATGCTAGTTCTGAACGTCACATGCTAATGTAAAAAGCTGTTTTTTGATATAAATATGAACTTGATTGAACAAAACATGCATGTATTGTATAACATAATGTCCTAGGGTTGTCATCTGATGAAGATCAAAGGTTAGTGCTGCATTTAGCTGTGGTTTGGGTTTATGTGACATTATATGCTAGCTTGAAAAATGGGTGTCTTATTATTTCTGGCTGGGTACTCTGCTGACATAATCTAATGTTTTGCTTTCGTTGTAAAGCCTTTTTGAAATCGGAGAGTGTGGTTAGATTAACGAGAGTCTTGTCTTTAAATAGCTGTAAAATAGTCATATGTTTGAGAAATTTAAGTAATAGCATTTCTAAGGTATTTGAAAATCGCGCCACAGGATTCAACTGGCTGTTACGTAGGTGGGACGATTTGGTGCCACCTAGCCCAGAGAGGTTAAATAAAGGTTACACTAAGAGCATAACATTCCTGCACCCTCATTTTCTAATTATAGTCTAACCAATACCCAAACGGAGATTCAGTGACAATGAAATGTCATTGATTGATCAAGACCAGTCCCAATGATTGTCTCATAGCAGCACGATACGATGCCGAAATCTTACTGCTTAAAAATCGTATTGATTCAAATCCTATTGCTTCTAACTTCAATATGCTTTTTAAATAAAAAAGACCTACACCATTTTTAACAGCACATTACTCAACACTAGTGAAACTCATTTCGCCTATGGTAGGACCTATAGTATATCGAATAATATTTTTTTTAAATGACCTGACACTCCACCAATAATTAAATTTAGAGGATTGGAGGATTCTAAATACATATATAAGAGTTATTTTCTGTTTAGGATCTGTGAGGATATCTAAGGGGCTTTTTTATCATTCTAAATTAATATATAATAATTGCTTTGTTTAGCCTGTTTAGGATAGGGGGCAGTATTGACACGGCTGGATAAAAAACATACCCGATTTAATCTGGTTACCACTCCTACCCAGTAACTAGAATATGCATATACTTATTACATATGGATAGAAAACACCCTATATTTTCTAAAACTGTTTGAATGGTGTCTGTGAGTATAACAGAACTCAAATGGCAGGTCAAAACCTGAGAGATTCCTTTACAGGAAGTGGCCTGTCTGACCATTTCTTGAACTTCTTTTCCATCTCTATCATTTACTAAGGATCTCTGCTCTAACGTGACACTTCCCACGTCGTCCATAGGCGCTCAGAGCCCGGGAAAAAACAGAATGTCGTCATTCCAGCCCCAGCCTGAAACACATTATCGCCTTTCTCAAGTGGCCGATCATGGGACACTGGGCTTATGCGCGTGACCCGACCGCCCCCGCCTTTGGGATTTTTTCCTCTGTTTGCCGAAAAGGAGATTCCCTGTCGGAATATTATCGCTTTTCTACGAGAAAAATGGCGTAAAAATTGATTTTAAACAGCGGTTGACATGCTTCGAAGTACGGTAATGGAATATTTAGAATTTTATTGTCACGAATTGCGCCATGCGCGCGACACTTCTTTACTATTTCGGATAGTGTCTTGAACGCACGAACAAAACGCCGCTATTCGGATATAACGATGGATTATTTTGGATCAAACCAACATTTGTTATTGAAGTAGCAGTCCTGGGTGTGCATTCTGACGAAGACAACAAAAGGTAATGAAACTTTTATAATAGTAAATATGATTATGGTGAGTGCTAAACTTGCCGGGTGTCTAAATAGCGAGCCCGTGATGCCTGGGCTATGTACTTAGAATATTGCAAAATGTGCTTTCACCAAAAAGCTATTTTAAAATCGGACATATCGAGTGCATAGAGGAGGTCTGTATCTATAATTCTTAAAATAATTGTTATGCTTTTTGTGAACGTTTATCGTGAGTAATTTAGTAAAATGTTAGCGAATTCCCCGGAAGTTTGCGGGGGGTATGCTAGTTCTGAACGTCACATGCTAATGTAAAAAGCTGGTTTTTGATATAAATATGAACTTGATTGAACAAAACATGCATGTATTGTATAACATAATGTCCTAGGGTTGTCATCTGATGAAGATCATCAAAGGTGAGTGCTGCATTTAGCTGTCTTCTGGGTTTTGGTGACATTATATGCTGGCTTGAAAAATGGGTATCTGATTATTTCTGGCTTGGTACTCTGCTGACATAATCTAATGTTTTGCTTTCGTTGTAAAGCCTTTTTGAAATCGGACAGTGTGGTTAGATTAACGAGAGTCTTGTCTTTAAATAGCTGTAAAATAGTCATATGTTTGAGAAATTGAAGTAATAGGATTTTTAAGGTTTTGAAAATCGCGCCACAGGCTGCCAGTGGCTGTTACGTAGGAGGGACGAATTCGTCCCGCCTAGCCCAGAGAGGTTAAAAAGTAACAATATTTTGGAGGTTTCGTTTTCATTTAACCTAGAGTGAGCGAGGAAAAAGGCATTTCTTGAACATGGGGTGAGACATTCTCACTAATTTGTAAATAAAGCCGCCAATAATTACATTTAGACGATTGGAGGATTCTAAATTAATTTCTAAGGGGCATTTTTCATTAGGATCTGTGAGAATATCTAAGAGGCTATTATATAATTCTAAATGAATTAATAATAAATCACTTTGTTTAACCTCTATGGGACCGGCGGGACGAATTCGTCCCACCTACGTAACAGCCACTGCCAGCCTGTGGCGCGATTTTCAAAATCTTCAAAATCCTATTACTTCAATTTCTCAAACATATGACTATTTTACAGCCATTTAAAGATAAGACTCTCGTTAATCTAACCACACTGTCCGATTTCAAAAAGGCTTTACAACGAAAGCAAAACATTAGATTATGTCAGCAGAGTACCAAGCCAGAAATAATCAGACACCCATTTTTCAAGCCAGCATATAATGTCACCAAAACCCAGAAGACAGCTAAATGCAGCACTCACCTTTGATGATCTTCATCAGATGACAACCCTAGGACATTATGTTATACAATACATGCATGTTTTGTTCAATCAAGTTCATATTTATATCAAAAACCAGCTTTTTACATTAGCATGTGACGTTCAGAACTAGCATACCCCCCGCAAACTTACGGGGAATTCGCTAACATTTTACTAAATTACTCACGATAAACGTTCACAAAAAGCATAACAATTATTTTAAGAATTATAGATACAGACCTCCTCTATGCACTCGATATGTCCGATTTTAAAATAGCTTTTTGGTGAAAGCACATTTTGCAATATTCTAAGTACATAGCCCAGGCATCACGGGCTCGCTATTTAGACACCCGGCAAGTTTAGCACTCACCATAATCATATTTACTATTATAAAAATGTCATTACCTTTTGTTGTCTTCGTCAGAATGCACACCCAGGACGTCTACTTCAATAACAAATGTTGGTTTGGTCCAAAATAATCCATCGTTATATCCGAATAGCGGCGTTTTGTTCGTGCGTTCCAGACACTATCCGAAATAGTAAAGAAGTGTCGCGCGCTTGGCGCAATTCCTGACAATAAAATTCAAAGTATTCCATTGCCGTACGTCGAAGCATGTCAACCGCTGTTTAAAATCAATTTTTACGTCATTTTTCTCGTAGAAAAGCGATAATATTCCGACAGGGAATCTCCTTTTCGGCAAACAGAGGAAAAAATCCCAAAGGCGGGGGCGGTCGGGGTCACGCGCATAAGCTAGTGTCTCTTGATGGGCCACTTGAGAAAGGCGATAATGTGTTTCAGCCTGGGGCTGGAATGACGACATTCTCTTTTTTCCCGGGCTCTGAGAGCCTATGGACGACGTGGGAAGTGTCACGTTAGAGCAGAGATCCTTAGTAAATGATAGAGATGGCAAAGAAGTTCCAGAAATGGTCAGACAGGCCACTTCCTGTAAAGGAATCTCTCAGGTTTTGACCTGCCATTTGAGTTCTGTTATACTCACAGACACCATTCAAACAGTTTTAGAAAATTTAGGGTGTTTTCTATCCATATGTAATAAGTATATGCATATTCTAGTTACTGAGTAGGAGTGGTAACCAGATTAAATCGGGTATGTTTTTTATCCAGCCGTGTCAATGCTGCCCCCTAGCCCTAACAGGTTAAAAAGTAATGATATTTTGGAGATATTGTTTTCATTTTACTTTACTGTAAATCATGTAGCGCAGTGTGCCATGTACGCGGATTTATTTTTTCCGGTACATGTGTCTTATATCAGCTGAAAGCTTACATTCTTGTTAATCTAACTGCATTGTCCAATTTACAGTAGGTATTACTGTGAAAAAATGCCATGCTATTGTTTGAGGAGAGCTCAAAACATCTTTTTCACCGTGACAGGTTTGATACATTCACATCTAAAGGTGAAATATGTACTTAAATTCTGAAATCTTGCTCTGATTTGTCATCCTAATGGTCCCAGATATAGCATGTAGTTTTGTTAGATAAAATCCTTTTTCATATCCTGAAAAGCTCTATATATCATGCACACTCAATTTTGTATGTCCACTCATTCAGCTTGCAAAGAAAGGAAACTGTGAAAAGCTAAATGTTTCAATCAGTCAAATTATGTTCATTTTTATTCCTCAGACACCCTATAATGTAACCAGACTTTACTATATCGTTCTGAATTTAGTATATCCAATAGGACACCAATTTTAGTAAGGGAGCAACGCCATCATGGCACGCCGATGACACGGGCGGTGTTCACTTTAGTGACTAACTTTGTCAAATGAGCACCAATTATGTTCCAACCAGGCTAGCTAGATAGCCAATGAGCTTGGCTTTATGAGAGTACGTGGAAACCCCGTATCCGTCGCACAATCGTCCAGCTAATGTTGCGCGCCAGGAGGCTAGTTCCTTTTAGACATTCATGCAAGAATATGGCAAAGTCAACATATAATACACATTGGGCACCCAACTGGCATAGTCGTCTAACACACTGCAGTACATGGTTTGAATCCAGGCTGCATCACATCCGGCCATGATTGGGAGTCCCATAGGGAGGCTCACAATTGACCCAGTGTCGTCCGGGTTTAGCCGGGATAGGCGTCATTGTAAATAAGTATTTGTACTGACTTGCCTAATTAAATAAAGGTTTATTAAAAATATATAACAATAATAACTGGTACACAACCTTCACCAGTTTTCTCCACTCAATATAATGTATGTTTATAGATGGGTTGTTTAATTTGATGTATTTCTAAAATAAATGTTCAATATAATAAGTAATAAACTTGAGTCCTGACTGATTTATTTTTTTGTGTGGTAAAGACTGACTTCAAAGAGACAACATTCACGTCCTTCATCCCCCACTTAGTCTGACTGCTGCTCTCTCTGGCTCCACAACAAACCCCCGCCCGGCCATCTAGAGGTGTGAATTCCCAGCCAGCTTACAAGTAGAAGATGGTAAGTGCTTTACAGCTGAAAGGGACTTGGGACCAGCAGCACAATACTGTGTAGGGGGTGTGTATTAAGTACAGTCATTGTAAATAATATGTACTTTTTTATTTTTTTATTTACTTTGTGTTTGTGGTATTAGATCAGTGTTGCCTGCTAACTTGGCCCTTAAATATTTCACCTATGTGTTTGGAGACATTGGATCAGCATTCTTGTCAGGAAAGCTAATGATCCAAAATGTTTGACATTCCTGGGAGTGTGTAAACTTGTATTTTTTATTAGCATAGCATTTTTGTATGTTTTCAATACTTATGTTCTTGAAAATGTATCAATTCGGCCACTTGGGTACATTTGGGCAAATCGTGAAGGACACCTCGGTGACTTCATACTGAATGACATGTAGCTTGCTCATTCTTCAAGTTATCAGTCTGAAACTTTGCACATACACTGCTGCCCTCCTGTGGACACCATCTAAATTAAATCCAGCTTTATGGCTAAATCTGACCTTTCGCTTGCATTTCAGAGATAATAATACAACTCAAATACAATTTTTGTTTATTTCTTTGTAATTTCTTCTACCAGATCTATTGTGTTATATTCTCCTACATTCATTTCACATTTCCACAAACTTCAGTGTTAACTTTCAAATGGTACCAAGAGTATGCATATCCTTGCTTCAGGGCCTGAGCTACAAGCAGTTAGATTTGAGTGTCATTTTAGGTGAAAATGTAAAAAAAACGGGGCTGATCCCTAATTAACAGAGTGAGTGAGGAAAAAGACAATCATTGAACATGGGGTGAGACGATCTCACTAATTTGTAAATAAAGCCAGTTTGTTATTTAGAATTATTTATTTCTGGAAAAACCTAATTTGAATATTTAGCAGACATCACTTGCTTAAATTCAATCAACACTTACTATATCTTAAAAATATTATGGAATATAAAATGAACATTTTCATTTCTCCATGCTTGTCTCAGAGCAGCGAAACGGTGCTGAAATAGATGTCCACAGAGGGAAAGGCTATATATATATAATGATATTTTGGAGATTATTATATATTTTTTTTAAATGACAGTGAGCGATTGTACTCTGAATAAAGGCTAAAATTATATTTCTGAAGTCCAAAATATAGCCCTGTTAATAGCCATAATGTCCTATAGTTTTGAACCAATGATTCGTCTGACAAACTACCGAACATCGCATCCTGCAGGCCCAGGCATGGATCAAAGCTGGCGAGACATTCAATGACGTCATCTTCACAGACGAATCAACCTTGGCCCTTGAGCAATTTGCTCAAAATTGCTACAGAAAAAAAGGAAGAAGATCAAGCAAGCCGAGTCCCAAGCATCCGCTCAATGTGTCCATGTGTGGGGAGCAATTTCTCGCCAGGGACCAGGCCCATGTTTGATTTTGATGGTAAGTTTCGCTATTTACAAAGCAAAAGGTACATAAAATATTGTAGCCAACACCTCAGACTTATGTGTTCCACAATAATTCACTCTTGCCTCCTTTTTCAGGTATCGTGGCTTGAGATTTCTTTGAGGAAGAAATCATCAAGAGATATGCTGGACCCTATGTCACAGAGGTGTTTCTGGGACCACGTCGTTTCCTTCAAGGTAGGATTATAGCAATATTTTGTTACGTTTGGCCTATTTACATGTATATTTCTATTAGTGTACCTAATGTTGGCTGTTAGGCTAAATTTATTTTTTTCTTCTCCAAATGCAGACAATGACCCAAAACACACTGCCGCCTGGGTTTGCATTGCAAATGAAGGCATAAACTGGGTCAAGATGCCAGCAGAGTAAGTAGACCTTCATGTATTAAAATAAAGGATAAATAAATAAAAGGCCTACAACACCTACGGTAGGCCTACAGTATATCTACAAATATTTGTTTAATCTCTCCTGATTTAAACCCGGTCGAACCTGTTTGGCATCAACTGAAAACATCCGTAACTCTATCAAGTCGACAAGCAAAGATTAACTGGTCAAGGCCATCAAGATATTTTGTCTAGAGAAAATGACGATGCAATGAATACATTGATCATCTCAGCAAGGTTTTACCTGTGGTCGTGGAGCTGGGTGGAAGTGCGACTAAAATGTAGTTTAAATAAACATCCGCATTTGAATATATATTTTTTCTCGTTATTTTATTAACGAAAGCATAATGATGTTGATGAAGAAATACTGTACTGCTGTTTTGAGTTGTACTGCTGTTTTGAAATGTAACACTTTAGAGTACTTAAGCATCGAATACATTGGAAGATGAGGGATTTTCACAACAGTAGCCGGGATATAAAAAGTCTATTGTCCTGTTAATAGGAAACATTTGCATGATGGGCTACACCTGCTATAGTACTACAGTACACTTTTGAAAAACAAGTGTTTGAAAACCTGTTTTTAAAATGGCTCCAGTTGTCCATCACTACTGTAAATAAAAACACAGCATCTTATTTACATTCTTTATTGAAACCACAATGTCACAAATAATTTGTATCTACCTTTCCAATTACTTTTAGAGTTTAGGATTTACAAATTTGCGCTTTTCATTATTAGTTACAATGTTTTAGTTGAAGACTTTTTTCTTTGAAATGATTGTTTTATGTAGGATGCTACATTTTTGACCAGTTGCAATTGTAAGTAGGCCTAATAAAAAAATCCTACTTCTATGAGGCTTATCTCAGCCAATTAAGTTATTTTATATAGGTCTAGGTGCCGAAGAAATAGACTCCAATTAAGCACTCTTGTTGTTTGTAAAGTCAAATGAAGATTATTGATGAAATGAATTGCTCGACTGGTGTAGGCTTTCTCCATCTGTTGGTGCGCAAAACTTGCATAACAAGTTAGCTATATTTTCAGCACCAGCCACTGTTCACCTCCTATTGATTGTGTGGAGGTTGCCACCAGTTTTTTAAATGTAACCGTTATTTAACTAGGCAAGTCAGATAAGATCAAATTCTTATTTACAATGACGGCCTACCCCGTATGACACTGGACCAATTGTGCGCCGCCCTATGGCACTCCCAATCACGGACGGATGTGATACAGCCTGTATTCGAAGCAGGGACTGTAGTAAAGCCTCTTGCACCAAGATGCAGTGCCTTAGACCGTTGCGCCACTCGGGAACCATGACCAATATATATTTCTGTGGAGATGTGGATACAAATGATTTGTTGTAAGCACTGCATCTTGGTGCAAGAGGCTTTACTACAAGGGGCATTCACACACAGCTCAAGTTGGTGGGGGGGTTTCACACCTAGCTCAGCTATTAGACAATTCTTTAGTAAAGGTTGAATAGTTTATTGTTCAGCTAATAGCCCATCCTAGAAATGATATTAGCAGAATTCACAGCCTGCTACGCTTGTGAAAAACGAATAATAATACTTTTTCCACTTGTCAAAGATTCCACTTGTCAAAGATTCCAATTGATTAAGTGTTTTTAGCCACAATCAGCCCCAACCCCAATTAATAGATTTGGGCACAGTCGATAGTGTGCTGGACTTCAGGCTAGAATGTTGAGTGTTCGAAACCTGCTCCCTACTTGTTTCATTAATCAAATCAAATTTATTTTTACATTACATTACATTACATTATTATGCCGGTCTCAGTGCAAATAGCCTGGATTGTCACTCCCATCTCATTCCTCGCCCTCTTCCACGCATCATTCTCCGCCTGAGTGGCTTGCATGTGGGCGTGCTCGCAGGATATGGCAGCATCTTCGGTTGTGCGTCAAGAATTCAGCATAGCAAGTTTGTATGAAGGTCTGGTTATTCACAGGTAAATAGTAATATGCTCTAAACCGCTCTGGTGAAAACTTTGCTGCCCTGTTTTCAATCGTCCACATGGCTGGAAGAACCTCCTCAGATTAATGCAGATGAAGGGAGTTAGATAGGTGTAGTGTACATTATATTTTTTTTCCTGTATATGTGAATTACAAATCAGCCTTTACTTAAATCATGTTTCTAGTCTATTGCATAGTTACAATGTGTAATCATTGATGTCCCAGGAACAGGAGTGGTAAACACTGAAGTGTATAATTGTAATACATACACGCAGACACAGCATCATTCAAAGAATGGAGTTTGATACACCTGGTATTGGATATGACAGAAAAAAAACGTAAGTGATTTTCGTAAATCAACTTTATGACCAAAAAATATGCACAATCGTTTGTCTGTACATTAACTAACATATTTCTCTCCATCGTAAATGTTTTGCTTGACTCATTATGACGTTATTACTAACATTTGCTCCCACCGTAATGTTTTGTCAGCTATCTTTGCTGAAGAAAGTCACCAGCGATGGGTGGCTCGCGTCAAATTCGTCATTGGAACCACTCGATACGATTGGTCATACAAAAACCTTGGGACCCAAATGCATAATGAGTGCTCTAACTCCCCCTTGTGGTGGTCTGGAGCAATGCAGCCGTGATGCTTAATACCTCTCAAGCCTGCGGTATAAGCTAGCAACTTTTAACTTCTTATGGGTATGTGGGATGCTACCGTCCCACCGTGCCAACATCCGGTGAAATTGCAGAGCGCCAAATTCAAAAACAGAAATACTCATAATAAAAATTCATAAAACATACAAGTGTTATACATCAGTTTAAAGATTAACTTCTTGTTAATCCAACCGCAGTGTCAGATTTCAAGAAGGCTTTACAGCGCAAGCATATCATGCGATTATCTGAGGACAGTGCCCAGCACACACAACATTAAACAGTTACCAGCCAAGCATTGGAGTTACAAAAGTCAGAAATAGCGATAGAATTAATCACTTACCTTTGATCTTCATATGGTTGCACTCAAAAGACTCCCAGTTTCACAATAAATTTTCATTTTGTTCGATAAAGTCCCACTTTATATCCAAAAACCTAATTTTGTTCAGTAATCCAATGGCTCAAAGGCAGTCACAACATGCAAACGAAAAATCCAAATAGTATTCGTGAAGTTCGTAGAAACATGTCAAACAATGTTTATAATCAATCCTCAGGTTGTTTTTAGTAATAATAATCGATACTATTTCAACCGGAAAATAGCGTTGTCAATATAAAAGAAAAACAAAGGCGCGCTCTCGGTCGTGCGCATAAGACAGGTCTGAGGACTTCCCAGGGTCCACTCACTCAAAGTGGTCTTACTCCCTCATTTTTCAGAAAACAAGCCTGAAACAATTTCTAAAGACTGACATCTAGTGGAAGCCATAAGAAGTGCAATTTGTGTCCTAAGTCATGGGATACTGTATAGGCAGTCAATGGAAAACTACAAAATTAAAAATATCCCACTTCCTGGATGGATTTCTCAGGTTTTTGCCTGCCATATCAATTCTGTTATACACAGACATTATTTTAACAGTTTTGGAAACTTTACAGTGTTTTCTATCCAAATCTACCAATTACATGCATATCCTAGCTTCTGGGCCTGAGTAGCAGGCAGTTTACTTTGGGCACGCTTTTCATCTAGAGGTGAAAATAGTGCCCCCTACCCTAGTGAGGTTGAAGGAGGAACCACTGTACTTCTAACAGCTCTAAATACGATATCTTTGTTTATGGAAAATATATTTCACAACGGTTGAGATGTTACAATGATTCTCTACACAATGAATGCTTCTTTTGTAAAAAAATTACATTTTTGCAACCAAAAAAATGGCTGAGCGATTTCTACATATTACACCTTTAACTTGTTATGGACAGGGGGCAGTATTTTCACGGCCGGATAAAAAACGTACCCGATTTAATCTGGTTATTACTCCTGCCCAGAAACTAGAATATGCATATAATTAGTAGCTTTGGATAGAAAACACTCCAAAGTTTCTAAAACTGTCTGAATGGTGTCTGTGAGTATAACAGAACTCAAATGGCAGGCCAAAAGCTGAGAAGATTCTGTACAGGAAGTACCCTGTCTGACCATTTCTTGGCCTTCTTTGTCATCTCTATACAAAACAAAGGATCTCTGCTGTAACGTGACACTTTCTAAGGCTCCCATAGGCTCTCAGAAGGCGCCAGAATGTTGAATGATGACTTTGCAGCCCATGGCTGAAAAACAGTAGCGCATTTGGTAAGTGGTCGATCTGAGAACAATGTGTCGTGACGTTGTATTAGTTAATGTGACGACTGTTGCTCATCGAATGATTAACGGTTTATAATTGCGTGATTAAATGAATTAAGCAATGAATCAAGCAATTATTAACTCATCAACCTGGGGCACCATGGGAACAGTATTTTGATTGAGTTTCTATTTCCCAAATTAACTCAAAGGATATCAGAATATCGATTTTACAACAGTCGCTAAATTAATCAACCTCTTGTCTCATGTCTGAACATCGCATAATCCGGGAATCTGCACGGACCCGGGTCCCACCAATGAGTTTACCACACCAATCTTAGTTGATTATTTATTTACTAGCAAGCTAAAATGATGATAAAAATACACATACACAAAACACAGTATAGCTATTGATTAGGACTTAGTATAACGGGCCAACACACTATGGCACGTGTTACCCAAGATGGGGATTTAGAAGAGAGAGAAACCAAGAAAGTACACGAGAGAAATATACATTTGGGTTCATTTGTCAGCTATGCTTATTTAAACCTAGCCTTGCCCCGAACTGCCGCTCTTATGGGTCAGAATATAATGATGTAATTACGTGTTGCAGGTCTCAGGTGGGAAGCTCCGCGTGGGTCGTTTAGGCTTCTCAATGACGCACTTCTCCGGCGCAACTCTCTGGTTGTCCTCACGATGTCAGTGTCCTTCCTGGCTTAGTGGTCTGATCTCTCGCGGTCTTCTGAGGACAGACAGCTCTGTAGCTCAGAGCTCACAGCTTCGGACTCGAACGGTGTAGGTACCACGATTCAATGGAGAGTGGAGGCTGGGTGGTTCGGCTTGAATTCACCCGCTTAGACACAGCTACTCGTCCGTAGCTCGTGTAGAAAAAGATTTCTTTGTCTTCAACCTTGTTTCGTTTTGTGTTCTTTGACTTCGTTAGACCTTCGCTGCAGCTTGGGGTCAATTAGTCTGATATGTTAATTCTTCACTCTCCTGTCTTATACCCTCGGGGCAGAAGTGGGTGTAACCGCCTTTAGGGCAATTCTCTGGGCGGACCAAGTTAAGGGGCAAGGCCTAGATTTGACTAAAATCCTATTTTAGACACTACCTTCACATCTCATCTTTACCAAAACATTCTCTTTGATTTGGATATTTTCCACACAACGTACAATGTATAAACATCAGGCATATACTGGGAAAACTCTTAAAGGTACAATGTTTTCATAATAACGTCATCTCTTAACCTTTAATAACAATTCAAAAGTTACATACATTTTCATATTCCACCTCTCGTCATGACCACCATTGTGGCTGACGGAAACCATTGTTCCAAAGTCCCTTTATTGCATGTTTAATGTTCTGAGGCCAGTTCTCCATAGTGAGAGGACAAAGGAATTTCTCAGTGGCCTAAGGTTTATTATGGGCGTGAGGTGTCATAAACCCCCCCCCCCACATCTTCAGACCCCTAGATCTCTCCTCCTCTGTTGGGGGTTTGGGAGATAATCTGTAGGGTGGTGGTCTCCTGTACCCTGACCTGATCAGGACAGTCATGACAAATGAGACGGGCGTGCGCATGCACGTGAAGAGTCCATTTTAGATTATCAGTCTTTGAACGAAAACAACGACTCCCGGTCGGAATATTATCGCTATTTTACGAGAAAAATTGCATAAAAATTGATTTTAAACAGCGTTTGACATTCTTCGAAGTACGGTAATGGAATATTTTGAATTTTTTTGTCACGATACGCGTCCGCGCGTCACCCTTCGTTACCCTTCGGATAGTGTCTTGAACGCACGAACAAAACGCCGCTATTTGGATATAACTATGGATTATTTGGAACCAAACCAACATTTGTTGTTGAAGTAGAAGTCCCGTGAGTGCATTCTGACGAAGAACAGCAAAGGTAATCCAATTTTTCTTATAGTAAATCTGAGTTTGGTGAGTACCAAACTTGGTGGGTGTCAAAATAGCTAGCCCGTGATGGCGAGCTATCTACTCAGAATATTGCAAAATGTGCTTTCACCGAAAAGCTATTTTAAAATCGAACACAGCGATTGCATAAAGGAGTTCTGTATCTATAATTCTTAAAATAATTGTTATGTTTTTTGTGAACGTTTATCGTGAGTAATTTAGTAAATTCACCGGATGTTTGCGGGGGGTATGCTAGTTCTGAACGTCACATGCTAATGTAAAAAGCTGGTTTTTGATATAAATATGAACTTGATTGAACAAAACATGCATGTATTGTATAACATAATGTCCTAGGAGTGTCATCTGATGAAGATCATCAAAGGTTAGTACTGCATTTAGCTGTGGTTTTGTTTTTTGTGACATTATATGCTAGCTTGAAAAATGGGTGTATGATTATTTCTGGCTGGGTACTCTCCTGACATCATCTAATGTTTTGATTTCATTGTAAAGCCTTTTTGAAATCGGACAGTGTGGTTAGATAAAGGAGAGTCTTGTCTTTAAAATGCTGTAAAATAGTCATATGTTTGAGAAATTGAAGTTTTCGGATTTTCGAGGAGTTTGTATTTCGCGCCACGCCCAATCATTGGATATTGGAGCGGTGTTCCGCTAGCGGAACGTCTAGATGTAAGAGGTTTTAAAACCAAGAAATTGAAGAATTCAGTTGAGTGACAAAAAACAACATTCATAAAAAAAAAAATACAAGAAATATGCAGCACATGCAACATGTGTCCCAACAATTTCTGTTCCTCTATGGAGAGGAAAATATGTTGACAAGTTACAAAGACCCTATTGTCTTTCAGAGTGGTTCTGACTCAGCTTTCCCAACTCGTTTATAGCTGGTTTTTCAATGAAAGGAGCTTTGGTTCAGTCTGTCATCATCGATGTTCATCAACACTTTTTGTGTGATGTCAAATGTGTTCTTCATGCATTTTGTGTATTCCTTTTGGCGCGAGTACTGTAGTCCATATAAACACAAGAGCATCAGGCCAGCATAAAAAAATCCTCCATCACTACTTCTCTTCAAAGACCACGCAGATTATTCCAGGATGGAATGAAAAAGCATGTGAGTCTCCGTCTTCCTCAATGACGGAGAAGATGGCCGCTGGACTCTTGAAGACTATAATATTATCGTATTAATGTTTCAGCAGCACTTTCAACCTCCAGGCTGGTGGGGTGCGCTTATATTTGTACATCACTACAGCCATACCATCAAGAATATTGCGTTTTTGGTTAATGTCATACGATTCCGAAGCAGCTCCGCAGCTTCGCTGCCCTCCCTAAGAGCAGAAACAACATTGTGTGAAAATCTGGGCACCACAAACACATGTCTGGCCAACCAGTTTGCCTTCAGGGTGTCAATAATTTGAAAGGATATTACATGTTCTCGAAGAGTTGCAAGTCAATGTAAGGTCTGAGTTTAGTACTTTAACCAACTTAACAGTACCCAATACTTCAGTTCATCAATGGTGTTCAGACTAAATAGCTGGATACCAAAATCAGGGTCCTCAAAGTGGACAATGATACTTTCACGCAGTACAGCATTCAGCTGTGGGACAGAATCTGGACCGCACGGAAGCGTCAATCTCTCAAGATCAAGTAAGATCACCCGCAGTTTAAATGGTTTGCTGAAAGACTCTGCCATAACTCCATAACAAAAGAACAGGGGAACAAAGGTTCCAACAATTGGCTATATTATAATTCACATACAGTTCTCACAATGTTATTGATAAACTTTGACAACAAGTATTGAAATTAGGCACACAAACTGTTTCAAGTCATAAGTTTGTTACTTACTCGTAAACAGCAGTATGAAGCATGTAGGTTTGACACGGAGACGTCCACTCACCCTGGAGGCAGTCAGGGGCATAAGATCATGGAGATTAGATGGTGTGTTTACAACATACTGTGTGAATCATTTGTCTTCAACTTGTAGGAACGTATGTATCGATGTACCATGCAGAGGTGGAAAAAGTATTCAATTGTCATATTTGAGTAAAAGTAAAGATGTTTATTAATAGAAAATGACTCAAATAAATGTGAAATTCACCCAGTAAAATACTACTTGAGTAAAAGTCTAAAAGTATTTAGTTTTAAATATACTTAAGTATAAAAGTAAATGGAATAGCTAAAATATACTTAAGTGTCATAAGTGAAAGTATAAATCATTTCAAATGACTTATTAAGCAAACCAGACGGCATAATTTTCTTGTTTTATTTCATTTATGGATAGCCTGGGGCACACTCCAACATTCAGACATAATTTTCAAATGAAGCATTTGTTTTTAGCGAGTCCACCAGATCAGAGATAGTAAGGATGACCAGGGATGTTCTCTTGATAAGTACGTGAATTGAACCATTTCCTGTCATAAGTACATCGTTTTTTTTAGGAAAGTAGTGAAGTAGGGGCGGCAGGTAGTGGTTAGAGCGTTGGACGAGTAACCGAAAGGTTGAAAGATTGAATCCTCGAGCTGACAAGGTAAAAATCTGTCATTCTGCCCCTGAACAAGGCAGTTAACCCACTGTTCCTAGGCAGCCATTAAAAATAAAAATGTGTTCTTAAATTACTTGCCTAGTTAAAGGTAAAAAAAAAGGTCAAAGTTGGCAAATATATAAATAGTCATGTACAGATAACCCAAAAAACGACTTACGTATTACTTAAGTATTTTTACTTAAGTACTTTACTCCACTGGAATTCTGAAAACTGAAACATCCTCAAATGTTGAATAGTTGCTCTTTTGAGACCCTTGATTCCTTTTTGAATAAAGTTGTTTATTCAAGCAAGTTATTGGCTGCTCATGAAGCTGAATAAAATCTTGCAACCATTCAAATGTCTATGTTATTGTAATACTTAAAATGACTGTTGGACGTGCAGCGGTTCTGGATTGGGCCTTGAACATGTTCCTGAAATGTTTTCCCCCCTTTGCATACTAACGACTGCAAACTTCACTTCCCCAATTCAGAGTCGCCCCAACCTTGCTGTGGAAGTGTAAACTCTGCCATTTCTCCTGCCATTCAAAAGGCAATCTTCTCAAGCATTACTGATTAATGTATCATTAGCACTCAAGAATGAATCCGTTGCCATGTTTGGATAAAAGTTGCATCTGCACCCTTGGCTCTCTCAATTCCCTGAAAATGTATTTGTCAAGAGTCCATGCAGAGTTTCATCAGAGGCCAGCTGGTGAGCTACATCTGGCCTTCCACTGCCTAAAATGTGCTTTTACACAACCATTTGATGAGAAGGACATGTTTTCTCATTTTATAGGACATTTGAAAAATCATGAAATGTTACAGGGTCCAATTAAAGACTCACGATTTAAAACAAATGTCTACTCAACATTCAACTAACATAAATCGGGAGACCATCTGCATTTAAGCTCAACTGATTTCAATGATATGGTTGTGAGACACAGAAGTGAGTCCCAAGACTAGGTAATACCAACAATGATTTGTCAAGTGATGAGTGTGAAAGCACTGCTTCATTGAAATGACAACTGCAGCCAGCAAAACTTGGCTTCTTACCTTTTGAAACCAGTCGGTTCTTCATGTGTCACAGAGTGCAACTCAATAAATATTAGTCAACTTTGAAATACTAGTCAAACCACTTCTCAAAGAAATAGTTTCGCAAATTCTGGAGAAAAATATATAAATGAAATAGTGAATGGCATAGAAGACAATTCGTTTCTTCACAGTTGCACATCCAAAGATTTGACAACAGAAATAACAAGGAATTATTGCTTTGATAAAACAATCCATATGGTGAAGCCAATTGAATACAGGCCAGAAGGCAAAAAACATTTGACCATGTACTGTGCATTCGGAAAGTATTCAGAGACCTTGACTTTTTCCACATTTTGTTCAATTACAGCCTTATTCTAAAATTGATTAAATAGTTTTTCCCCTAATCAATCTAAACGCAATACCCCATAAAGACTAAGCAAAGACAGGTGTTTAGACATTTTTGAATATATATATATATATATATATATATATATACACTGCTCAAAAAAATTAAGGGAACGCTTAAACAACACATCCTAGATCTGAATGAAAGAAATAATCTTATTAAATACTTTTTTCTTTACATAGTTGAATGTGCTGACAACAAAATCACACAAAAATAATCAATGGAAATCCAATTTATCAACCCATGGAGGTCTGGATTTGGAGTCACACCTAAAATTAAAGTGGAAAACCACACTACAGGCTGATCCAACTTTGATGTAATGTCCTTAAAACAAGTCAAAATGAGGCTCCGTAGTGTGTGTGGCCTCCACGTGCCTGTATGACCTCCCTACAACGCCTGGGCATGCTCCTGATGAGGTGGCGGATGGTCTCCTGAGGGATCTCCTTCCAGACCTGGACTAAAGCATCCGCCAACTCCTGGAAGTCTGTGGTGCAACGTGGCGTTGGTGGATGGAGCGAGACATGATGTCTCAGATGTGCTCAATTGGATTCAGGTCTGGGGAACGGGCGGGCCAGTCCATAGCATCAATGCCTTCCTCTTGCAGGAACTGCTGACACACTCCAGCCACATGAGGTCTAGCATTGTCTTGCATTAGGAGGAACCCAGGGCCAACCGCACCAGTATATGGTCTCACAAGGGGTCTGAGGATCTCATCTCAGTACCTAATGGCAGTCAGGCTACCTCTGGCGAGCACATGGAGGGCTGTGCGGCCCCCCAAAGAAATGCCACCCCACACCATGACTGACCCACCGCCAAACAGGTCATGCTGGAGGATGTTACAGGCAGCAGAACATTCTCCACGGCGTCTCCAGACTCTGTCATGTCTGTCACGTGCTCAGTGTGAACCTGCTTTCATCTGTGAAGAGCACAGGGCGCCAGTGGCGAATTTGCCAATCTTGGTGTTCTCTGGCAAATGCCAAACGTCCTGCACGGTAAGCACAACCCCCACCTGTGGACGTCGGGCCCTCATACCACCCTCATGGAGTCTGTTTCTGACAGTTTGAGCATGCACATGCACATTTGTGGCCTGCTGGAGGTCATTTTGCAGGGCTCTGGCAGTGCTCCTCCTGCTCCTCCTTGCACAAAGGCGGAGGTAGCGGTCCTGCTGCTGGGTTGTTGCCCTCCTACGGCCTCCTCCACGTCTCCTGATGTACTGGCCTGTCTCCTGGTAGCGCCTCCATGCTCTTGACACTACGCTGACAGACACAGCAAACCTTCTTGCCACAGCTCGCATTGATGTGCCATCCTGGATGAGCTGCACTACCTGAGCCACTTGTGTGGGTTGTAGACTCCGTCTCATGCTACCACTAGAGTGAAAGCACCGCCAGCATTCAAAAGTGACCAAAACATCAGCCAGGAAGCATAGGAACTGAGAAGTGGTCTGTGGTCTCCACCTGCACAACCACTCCTTTATTGGGGGTGTCTTGCTTATTGCCTATAATTTCCACCTGTTGTCTATTCCATTTGCACAACAGCATGTGAAATGTATTGTCAATCAGTGTTGCTTCCTAAGTGGACAGTTTGATTTCACAGAAGTGTGATTGACTTGGAGTTACATTGTGTTGTTTAAAGCACTGTCGTGTCTTTGAGGTACCATTAAACTGAAGACATGTTTATCAATTAACTCCCTGTAATTATTATCACGCGATTAAACTGAATAATCGTTTAATTGTAATCAACTAGGAGATCGGGGCACCAAGGAGAATATTCAGATTACAAAGCTATAATTTTCCTAATATAACTTTCCTATATTATAACATTATATATTATATTCTATTATAGTATAGGCCGATTATCTTCTGGTTTAAATGGTGTATTTTACCTCGCGTCCAGTCTCATTCCAAACGTCGTAAATTGTTGTATCTGCACGAACCCAGTCTTTACTAAAATCATCCATACATCAATTGTCTTAAAATCATTTATTTACTAAACTAATTAATTCACAGAAAGTATACAAACAGTAATTATCGTCACAAAGAATTGGTAGAGTAATGTGCCCTAGTGGTCTAAAACAGGCATGGCTGGTGTCTTGTAGAACAATGGGTCATAAAGGTTCAGCTGAGGAGGTACACAGAGTTCATTAACCTCTTATGGCTAGGGGGCAGTATTTTCACGGCTGGATAAAAAACGTACCCGATTTAATCTGGTTACTAATCCTACCCAGTAACTAGAATATGCATATACTTATTACATATGGATAGAAAACACCCTAAAGTTTCTAAAACTGTTTGAATGGTGTCTGTGAGTATAACAGAACTCATTTGGCAGGCAAAAACCTGACAAGGTTTCAGGCAGGAAGTGGCCTGTCTGACAAGGTGTCGTTCTTCTTGTCTCTGTTTATTGAAGAGTGAGGATCTTAGCTGTCCCGTGACACTTCCTACAGCTGCCATAGGGTCTCAGAAGGCGGTAAAAAGCTGAATCGTGGCTTTGCAGGCTCTGGCTGAAAAAAAGTAGCGCGTTTGGGTAGTGGCTGGTTACAGTACTGTGAGACTCAGGCTCGTGCCCGCGTCGACCAAAAGCTTTGTTTACTTTCCTCTGTTTAGCTAAAAGGAGATTCCCGGTCGGAATATTATCGCTTTTTTACGAGAAAAATGGCATAAAAATGGATTTTAAACAGCGGTTGACATGCTTCGAAGTACGGTAATGGAATATTTCGATTTTTTTTGTCACGAATTGCGCCATGCGCACGACCCTGATTTACCATTTCAGATAGTGTCTGGGACGCACGAACAAAACGCCGCTATTCGGATATAACGATGGATTATTTTGGACCAAACCAACATTTGTTATTGAAGTAGCAGTCCTGGGAGTGCATTCTGATGAAGACAACAAAAGGTAATCAAACTTTTATAATAGTAAACCTGATATTGGTGAGTGCTAAACTTGCCGGGTGTCTAAATAGCTAGCCCGTGATGCCTGGGCTATGTACTTAGAATATTGCAAAATGTGCTTTCACCAAAAAGCTATTTTAAAATCGGACATATCGAGTGCATAGAGGAGTTCTGTATCTATAATTCTTAAAATAATTGTTATGCTTTTTGTGAACGTTTATCGTGAGTAATTTAGTAAATTCTTAGTGAATTCGCCGGAAGTTTGCGGGGGGTATGCTAGTTCTGAACGTCACATGCTAATGTAAAAAGCTGTTTTTTGATATAAATATGAACTTGATTGAACGAAACATGCATGTATTGTTTAACCTCTCTAGGCTAGGCGGGACGAATTCGTCCCACCTACGTAACAGCCACGGCTATCCTGTGGCGCGATTTTCAAAACCTTAAAAATCCTATTACTTCAATTTCTCAAACATATGACTATTTTACAGCCATTTAAAGATAAGACTCTCGTTAATCTAACCACACTGTCCGATTTCAAAAAGGCTTTACAACGAAAGCAAAACATTAGATTATGTCAGCAGAGTACCAAGCCAGAAATAATCAGACACCCATTTTTCAAGCCAGCATATAATGTCACCAAAACCCAGAAGACAGCTAAATGCAGCACTCACCTTTGATGATCTTCATCAGATGACAACCCTAGGACATTATGTTATACAATGCATGCATGTTTTGTTCAATCAAGTTCATATTTATATCAAAAACCAGCTTTTTACATTAGCATGTGACGTTCAGAACTAGCATACCCCCCGCAAACTTACGGGGAATTCGCTAACATTTTACTAAATTACTCACGATAAACGTTCACAAAAAGCATAACAATTATTTTAAGAATTATAGATACAGACCTCCTCTATGCACTCGATATGTCCGATTTTAAAATAGCTTTTTGGTGAAAGCACATTTTGCAATATTCTAAGTACATAGCCCAGGCATCACGGGCTCGCTATTTAGACACCCGGCAAGTTTAGCACTCACCATAATCATATTTACTATTATAAAAATTTCATTACCTTTTGTTGTCTTCGTCAGAATACACACCCAGGACAGCTACTTCAATAACAAATGTTGGTTTGGTCCAAAATAATCCATCGTTATATCCGAATAGCGGCGTTTTGTTCGTGCGTTCCAGACACTATCCGAAATAGTAAAGAAGTGTCACGCGCTTGGCGCAATTCGTGACAATAAAATTCTAAGTATTCCATTACCGTACTTCGAAGCATGTCAACCGCTGTTTAAAATCAATTTTTACGACATTTTTCTCGTAGAAAAGCGATAATATTCCGACAGGGAATCTCCTTTTCGGCAAACAGAGGAAAAAATCCCAAAGGCGGGGGCGGTCGGGGTCACGCGCATAAGCTAGTGTCTCTTGATGGGCCACTTGAGAAAGGCGATAATGTGTTTCAGCCTGGGGCTGGAATGACGACATTCTGTTTTTTCCCGGGCTCTGAGAGCCTATGGACGACGTGGGAAGTGTCACGTTAGAGCAGAGATCCTTAGTAAATGATAGAGATGGAAAAGAAGTTCAACAAATGGTCAGACAGGCCACTTCCTGTAAAGGAATCTCTCAGGTTTTGACCTGCCATTTGAGTTCTGTTATACTCACAGACACCATTCAAACAGTTTTAGAAAATTTAGGGTGTTTTCTATCCATATGTAATAAGTATATGCATATTCTAGTTACTGAGTAGGAGTGGTAACCAGATTAAATCGGGTATGTTTTTTATCCAGCCGTATCAATGCTGCCCCCTAGCCCTAACAGGATAACATAATGTCCTAGGGTTGTCATCTGATGAAGATCATCAAAGGTTAGTGCTGCATTTAGCTGTCTTGTGGGTTTTTGTGACATTATATGCTAGCTTGAAAAATGGGTGTCTGATTATTTCTGGCTTGGTACTCTGCTGACATAATCTAATGTTTTGCTTTCGTTGTAAAGCCTTTTTGAAATCGGACAGTGTGGTTAGATAAAGAGGAGTCTTATCTTTAAAATGCTGTGAAATAGTCATATGTTTGAAAAATTGAAGTTTTTGTATTTTTGAGGAATTTGTAATTCGCGCCACGCCTATCATTGGATATTGGAGCAGGTGTTCCGCTAGCGGAACGTCTAGATGTAAGAGGTTAACCCCATTCAGCATATTCTGCTAGCGTTTATGCTGACCGGAGCGACACGGTACTTAAATATCGATGCGCATACGGTCTGCCCACACTTTCTTAGTGCGGTAGGCAAATTATTCGGCTCGGTTTACCGGACAGTTAACTTCTAATCTTACTCTAGAAGTTAATATTGACCGACAGAAATAGTACCGTTTGGCCTAACGGACTAAATCTGGAATTTAATCCCTCCCTGCTATCGACATAAGACCGGAGCTACTCTAAATAGCTTCTTTCAATGGAAAATGCACAATCACTTTGTTTACATAGCAGGCTGTTTGTACACTTCTGTTTGCACAATTGATATATAGAATTTCACAGCAAAGTCCAATTCTATCTTAGATTCCTCGCACGGGGGCTCCAAATATTATCAAATTGAACCAACGTGCGTTTTAGTTTGAGTCCTCACACGGGGGCACCAATATGTCGTGTCTTTGGGGGTACCATTAAACGGAAGATATGTTTATCAATTAGCTCCCTGTAATTATTATCACGCGATTAAACTGATTAATCGTTTAATTGTAATTAGCTAGGAGGTCGGGGCACCAAGGAGAATATTCAGATTACAAAGCTATAATTTTCCTAATATAACTTTCCTGTACTATAATATTATATTCTATTATAGTATAGGTCGATTATCTTCTAAGTTTAAATGGGGTATTTACCTCTAGTCCAGTCTCATTCAAAAATGTCGTAAATTGTTGTATCTGCACGAACCCAGTCTTTACTAAAATCATCCATACATCAATTGTCTTAAAATCATTTATTTACTACACTAAGTAATTAACAGAAAAACATACAAACAGTAATTATCGTCAACAAAGGATTGGTATCGGAATGTGCCCTTGTGGGCTAAACAGGCTGGTCGGCCTGTTGAACAATGGGTCATAAATGGTCTGCTGAGAAGTTTACACAGAGTTCATTAACAATTGACAATTGAAGGCTCACTCATTGGGGAACAATTGCAATCAATATATATATTTACGCTCAGTGTGTCGTTCTGATTCTTGTTGGAGAGTAGTTCTGTTGGGGAGTTTTGTCCGCGTTCTCTCTCTCTCTCTCGGTTAGAATGGATCTTTCAGAGCGACATTCATTAATGTCGTCATAGAATGGTGGTTTCGTTGGTCTTCGCGTTCGATGATATAATTTACTTAGCTGCAGACTAATAATTAATATCAAAGACTTGTTCTTATTCTGTCGGTATCAATAGTCTAAAAGTTAACCACGTGGTATGGTTCACTTTCAGTAGAGGACTTGGATGGTCAAACCTCTGGCCCTAGAGTGTAGGCCTGGTCTGAGGAAATGTAAATCAGGGAGTGTTTTATAGTGCCCATCGAACAGGCTGGTCAAATGACGCCTGGTCCTGTATATGTCCCTGGGGCGTGCCTATGACTGAGTTGGATTTGGTTACAGAAATACAATTCTATCACATTACATCAGTACATAGCATCTCAATGTCTTACAAAAGCTTTATCCTTATCAATACATTCCATACACCCATATGAGGCAAGTTTTAAACTGAGTCTATTATATAAACAGTTTTATGGTAATATGGCTATATTGTCTCTTCTGAGTATCACAAAATGGTACCAACGGATCAGTTCGTAGCTGGATTCTTCAATTCTATGAGTTGGAAGAATTTCCTTTGTCTCTCTATGGGCCATGTGGCCAGAGACTTTCCTGGAATTTTAGAGTTTTTCTACCCTTTACACACAGGGTGGATTGTGTGCAAAAGGGAGAGGCCAACGTCATGACAGTTATGAAAACTTAGGACACTAAAGAGGCCTTTCTACTGACTCTGAAAAACACCAAACGAAAGATGCCCAGGGTCACTGCTCATCTGTGTGAATGTACCTTAGGCATGCTGTAAGGAGGCATGAGGACTGCAGATGTGGCCAGGGCAATAAATTGCAATGTCCGTACTGTGAGATGCCTAAGACAGTGCTACAGGGAGACAGGACAGGCAGCTGATCATCCTCGCAGTGGCAGATCACGTGTAAATACACCTGCACAGGATCGGTACATCCAAACATCACACCTGCGGGACAGGTACAGGGTGTCAACAACAACTGCAAGAGTTACACCAGGAACGCACAATCCCTCGATCAGTGCTCAGACTGTCCGCAATAGCCTGAGAGAGGCTGGACTGAGGGCTTATAGGCCTGTTGTAAGGCAGGTCCTCACCAGACATCACCGGCAACAACGTCACCTATGGGCACAATCCCACCGTCGCTGGACCAGACAGGACTGGCAAAAAGTGCTCTTCACTGACGAGTCACGGTTTTGTCTCACAGGGGGTGATGATCGGATTCACGTTTATCATCAAAGGAATGAGCGTTACACCGAGGCCTGTGCTCTGGAGTGGGATCAATTTGGAGGTGGAGGATCCGTCATGGTCTGGGGCGGTGTTTCACAGCATCATCGGACTGAGCTTGTTGTCATTGCAGGCAATCTCAATGCTGTGCGTTACAGGGAAGACATCCTCCTCCTTCTTGTGGTACCCTTCCTGCAGGCTTATTCTGACATGACCCTCCAGCATGACAATGCCACCATCCATACTGCTCATTCTGTGTGTGATTTACTGCAAGACAGGAATGTCAGTGTTCTGCCATGGCCAGCGAAGAGCCCGGATCAGTGACACATTATTCAATTTCTGTTAGTCACATATCTGTGGAACTTGTTCAGTTTATGTCTCAGTTGTTGAATCTTATGTTCATAGAAATATTTACACATGTTAAATTTGCTGAAAATAAACTCAGTTGACAGTGAGAGGACGTTTCTAATTTTGCTGAGTTTAGTTTCATCTTTACTTATTCATTTTATACAATAGTTAGATGCAAACCCCATAATTGAGAAATGTACACATTCAGATATATAGTTTTGTGTGTTTCCTGTCCTGTCTGAGGTCACCAAATGAAAAACAGTCATCATACCCATCCCTTAAGTGTGCACGGACCATTCCCACCTTCTCACAAGTGGACATTTTGTATCAAATTCCCATTTTGGGGATTTAGGAGTTCACCATGTGAAATTTTTTGTTCTCTCTATGTGTCTCTCTTTTTGCATGGCCAGGGGGAGAGAGTCTCCGCCAGGAATTTATGACCTGAATTATTAGAACCTGGGTGTAGGAGAGAGAGGGAGAGAGGGGGATGCCACGATTTATACCCAGAAAGGGCCACTTCATGACACTTAGCATTGTTATGCAACATGAACATGTAATGTTCGAAATGGTCAGTGGGATAAAATGGTCAGTGGTGAACTATGTAAAACTGATGTAATATTGCTTTTCATTTTGTGATGTCATTTAAAACTGCATAATTATTTAAGTGTCAGCCATTGTTTCCAGAATGACGCAATTCACAACAATCTGCCACCATCTACCACAAACGGCCATGGCATAAGCTCAAAACCTTTAAAGGAAAAACCACTGTATAAGAGAATATATCTCCTATATACTGTGCATAAGTAAGTAACCATGCTCCGAGTGAGGTCGGAGAGTGTGTCAGACAGACGGAGCCGTCCCCTTTGGCCAGAGTGCATAAAAAGCCTTGGTAACGAAATTAACATTAGACCAGAAAAGCGTGGAGCAGTAGCTACAAGTTTGAAATGGTTGGAACTTTGAACCTCAGCACAAGGTGAAAAAATAAACTCACCTTTTTTTAGACCAGGAAAGCCCACGTTTAAAGTGGTTTAAATCCTAACTATCAACACAAGGAGGAAGAGGCATCAAACTCCCCTCTCAGACAATCACTGGTACGGCTGATTAGCTGTCCTAAGTCAGATATCGAGGAAAGCGAATCAGAGAGGGACCATCCTACTATGCTTCAAACCATCCCATCCTTTTACGAGTCTCAAATCACCATATTCTCCAACTATCATCACCAATGGGAATCATCGACACGGCTGGCTGTCTTCCAGAGTGAACAACAGTAGAAGAGGTAGGTCCGGACCCTTACAAGCGTGCCGCTGAAAGGCCAACCCACCTCCTTCCTAAGAAGGCCTGGTTCTGACAGAGATAGACACCGAACAAGGGTACTCACAAGTAAATACATTCATGATATCTTATTCCAAACAGGCGGTGGTTCATGTGCAAAGTATTTGACTAATGGAGAATATGTATAGAGTGTGTCCCTTTTTCTCTGTCTCTATCTTTTCCCCCCTCTCCATCTCTGTGTAATAAGCCATCATAGTGTCAGTCCACTGGGGACTTTCTTCTCATGTATTAAGTGTGTATGTTATCCTTTTTTCTAATTTTAGTTAGAAAGTAAATGAATAATTAAACCAATTGAATCATGAGCAAGGCTGGGGTTTTTGCAAATGCATGAGGTTATGCCTGTTCAGAATGATATGATTAAATAAGATGACTGTTTGTCGATGAAATAGATATATACCTTATAGAGTTTAATTCGGGAGATGGTAGCTCTTTAAACAACCTCTTCCGTGGTGCCCGAAATACTAATGATTAATTTAATCGGGTAACAATTAAACAGTTAGTGGATTAAAAACAGTCATCAGTGTAACGGTCTTCGTCGTCCTCGGATGAAAGGAAGAGAAATCAGACCAAAATGCAGCGTGGTAAGTGTTCGTTATTTTAATGTACAACTGAACACTAAAGCAACAAGCAAAACAAAAGAACAACCGAACAGTTCCGTCAGGTGCAAAACACTAAACAGAAAATATCTACCCACCAACCCAAAGGAAAACAGGCTGCGTAAGTATGACTCCCAATCAGCGACAACGAAGTACAGCTGTCCCTGATTGAGAGCCACACCAGGCCAAAACAAAGAAACACAAAGCATAGAAAAAAGACATAGAATGCCCACCCCAACTCACGCCCTGACCAACCAAAATTGAGACATAAAAGGATCTCTTAAGGTCAGGGCGTGACAATCAGAATAATCAAAGTAAAGTAAAGTCACAACAATCAATTTATTTAGAATTCAAGGCACACTTAACCAGCAAGGCTACCACAACATTCTGATGGAGTGCTGCATCAGATGACCTGACCTCTACAATCACTCGACCTCAACCCAATTGAGATGGTTTGGGATGAGTTGGGCCGCAGAGTGAAGGAAAAGCAGCCAACATGTGCTCAACATATGTGGGAAATCCTTCAAGACTGTTGGAAAAGCATTCTAGGTGAAGCTGATTGAGAGAATGCCAAGAGTGTGCAAAAGCTGTTATCAAGGCAAAGGATGGCTACTTTGAATAATATAAAATATGAAATATATTTTGATTTTTTTTACACATTTTTTGGTTACTATATGATTCCATATCTGTTATTTCATAATTTTCATGTCTTCACTATTATTCTACAATGTAGAAAATAGTAACAATAGAGAAAAACCCTGGAATGAGTAGGTGTTTTCAAACTTTTGACTAGTACTGTATATATTTTCCAAACCGAAACCAAAGTGACCTCAAAAAGCACTTATCGCTCAGCACTAGAAGGTCTATTTTGTAATAGCCTTTCAATGATGTGCTTGGGAAAGCAAGATAAGCACAAAACTATGTTCATATTTTCATCGCACACACCTCAGGAAAGCAATGGGTGCATTGTGGGAAATGATGACGCATTACATGGTTTTGTTATTTTGTTCAGAATGCAGAAAAGGAGGCACTTCAACTCTCAGAAAAACACTGCATATCTCAAACAGACAACATGCACCCAATTCTATAACTCTGTGTTGAAGATAGTTAGTCAATGGACTTAGTTTACCTTGGAAGATTATATCACTTTCAACACCAAATATGAAATGAAAGAAGTATTGTGTAAACATTTCCAAAACATTGACCGTAGAAAAGCAGACACAGCAGAAAAT
This sequence comes from Salmo salar, assembly GCF_965601325.2. Classification (NCBI taxonomy): domain Eukaryota; kingdom Metazoa; phylum Chordata; class Actinopteri; order Salmoniformes; family Salmonidae; genus Salmo; species Salmo salar. The sequence goes on along the minus strand of NC_138310.1, from coordinate 10,693,309 downwards.
AAGCAATATACAGAGTAATCATGATTCAATATGTGGAGAAATGGGTTGAGCCACCAGAATCACACTGATACTGTATGTCGACAAAAGTCTAACAAAAAATGTACCTGTAGCCACTACACTCAGAGATAGATGTCAGCAGACCCTGCCTTGGGTTATGTCACATCCATAGCCTCAAAGACGTACAGCAGAAGCTTGCATTGAGATTGTCAGCCAGGTGAGCTGTGAGCGGTTTTGACTGGTTTTCTCACATGAGCCTCCTCGGGCCACCGGCCGAGCGGGGTGGTAGAATTTACCAGCCAATTTCTCAGGGCCCAATACCCTGTGTAATGAGTGACCAAGCATTTCACTGCTGATCACAGAGACCCAGCCCAGCAGCAATGCTTGACACGTGAATATACGATCCAGGCACAGCGCTGCTCATGTATTGAGGCAAATTATAGCTCTCGGAAGCTGTGACGCGGAAAATTTGCTTGACAAATTGTTCCTAGGTCACCCCAAAGGAACAGGAAGGAGAGGCCAGACTAGGAGAGAACCTCTGGAAATACATGGCTGTTCCCAGAAATGAAGGACTGCTGCTGCTATTTTCGTCTTGCCTTTGTCTTCTGCTGCCTGTTGTTTGTACACTTAGCAATTGCTTTGAGTTTGTGTGTGGCTTTGAACAAATGTGTCATCGATGGGAAGTGAATAAAAGATGAAGAGGTTACAAAATGGTGTGTGTGTGTGGGGGGGGGGGGGGGGGGTGGATATACAGTTACACGCCCCTTGCACAGTCTTCAACATTTTCTGCCTTATAATTAAATCTTAAAAGGGAATACATTTTATTTGTTTCCGTACCTATAACAATATTTTGAAGATAAATACACAACGCAGAGGATGAGAGGACGAGAGTACAAAACTAAATATAGCACTAATGGTCAATAGGGAATTGTCAATGTAAATAGTTGGTCTTCAGTTCAACAGATGTTTAGAATATGTGGAATGTCACTCCTGAACTCAGAGCTACGTGTGCTATGGTCTGTGCATTGAGTCAGGAGCAGGATACTTGTTAATTGGCCATTGGTCCAGTTGTACTGCAAAGACTTCTGATTGGTCAACCTCAGACTAGGGTGGGGGTTATAAATGGCATCCTGTTCCTTTGTTCGGTGGAGAAAAGGACAGGGGAGACTGAACATCTACCTCCCAGCATAACATGTTGATTTGTCCTTCTCAAATAAACACATTTTTCTCCCCCTGATTTTTTTTCAGTTCTGCCCACAAATTTTCTAAAGGATTGAGGTCTGGGCTTGTGTTGGCCACTCCAATACCTTGACTTTGTTGTCCTTAAGCCATTTTGCCACAACTTTGGAAGTATGCTTGGGGTCATTGTCCATTTGGAAGACCCATTTGTGACCAAGCTTTAACTTCCTGTCTGATGTCTTGAGATGTTGCTTCAATATATCCACATAATTTTCCTGCCTCATGATGCCATATATTTTGTGAAGTGCACCAGTCCCTCCTGCAGCAAAGCACCCAAACAACATGATGCTGCCACCCCAGTGCTTCATGGTTGGGATGATGTTCTTCGGCTTGCAGGCCTCCCCCTTTTTCCTCCAAACTGTATCTTAGTCTATGCTGCTCTGACATTGCTCATCTGTATATTTATATATTCTTAATTCCATTCCTTTACTTAGATTTGTGTATTAGGAATTTGTTGAGAAATTGTAAGATATTACATGTTAGATATTGCTCTCTTCAATTGGACTCTGGAGCAGTGGATGTGTTCTCTGGAGTGATGAATCACGCCTCACCATCTGCCAGTCCGACAAACAAATCTGGGTTTGGCTGATGCCCGGAGAATGCATAGTGCCAACTGTAAAGTTTGGTGGAGGAGGAATAATGGCCTGTGGCTGTTTTTCATAGTGTAAATGAAAAGTTATTTTGGAATTAGATGTTTGACGAGCAGGTGTCCACATACTTTTGGCCATGTAGTGTACGTCTGCCAGTTAAGTCTACTTTGCAGTTAAAATGTAATTGTGACGGTTTTGGGGAAAGTATTTCTGTCAACCCACAGACGGTTATCACATCCACTTGCTGGCTACACACAGACTGATAGACAAACGATTGCACCACACAGACGGACAGGGCAATATTGCTGGGAATTAATTGGCAGATGGTGTTAGGTTTGGCTTTTTAAGCCAATAGTGGCTAAACAGGGGTGGGATAATGTAAATGTTGTGTTGATTAGATAGTAGCTGGCAGCTGATACTTGTGATATTTGTTTATGCCAGTTTGCGGTTGAACACTTAAAAATTGCACATACTTTCAGAATTGCTTGGCGAGCTACTCATAGGTGGGCTTCGTGCAACTGGTAGCTCGCGATTGAATGATAAAAGATATCTTCACTCACAATCCTGGTCCTATGCTTATGGCCAGGATTTCAATGCAGATTAATAAGCTTCACACTGATAAAGTACATTTAAGTAGATATTTAAAGGTGATTTCGCAGTGGATGTTGGCTCAAACATAAATCACATCTATGAAGTAAATTGCATTGGAATGTTTGAATCTTTGTTGGTTTGAGTCCCAGACAGTGTTTTAATGCGTATTTGTATGTTATGGGCAAATACACAGTAATATTTTCAGATTTGTACATTAAAATGTCTCATTGGCTTCCCAGCAAACCGGGAACATTAGCTAAGATTTGCATTAAGTTCTAGATAGGGTTTTATCTAACATTAAGATGATAACGTCCCAAAAAACATTCAAAGAACGTTTCAAAGAATTCAAAGAATGCTTTTGATAGCAACACTTGTGTGTTTTGGAAACATATCTCTTGTAATTTACCCACAACCTAATTAAATGTTCTGGGAACCTTTAGAGAACTCACAAAGGTGGTTCTGTCAACATTCTTGCAACATCAAAATAATGTTTTGTGCACCCTGATACAAACATTATCTGAATGTCAGCACAACTGTACAGTTTTAGTGTTTTGGGAACCTTTCTTGTCATATCCCCACAATGTTCCAACAACCTAAAAACACTTTATGGGAACCTTTAATGAAAAGATTAAATGTGCTCTGGGAAAGTTCTTGTAACATCAGGTAAATGTTTTTTGCACCCGAAAATAAACATTCTATAATCATCAGCATGACTGGACAGTTTTTGTGTTAAAAGAACATTTGCCAGGACCTAACGAATGTTCTGGGAACTTTCACAGAACATATTTTGGTTTGCTGGGTTGTGACACAATGTAGTATAATGACTTCAGACTGTGCTCAGGAACTCTGCCTCTCGTAAATGAGACACTGTTGTTTCCTTTTTGCCTTAATTTACATCCTCTTCCCCTGAGGCATGGGGGAGGTACAGCAGAAGCTGTGACAACAGTATTTTGTTGAGGTGGCACTGTCATAGGATGCCACCTTTCCAAAAAGTCAGTTTGTCAAATGTATGCCCTGCAAAAGCTGCTCCGGTCAGCTGTAAGTGCTGTGAAATGGAAACATCTAAGACCAACAACGGTTCAGCCGCAAAGTGGTAGGCCACACAAGGTCACAGAATGGGACCACTGAGTGCTGAAGCACATAGCGCGTAGAAATTGTTCATCCTCGGTTGCAACACTCACTACTGAGTTCCAAACTGCCTCTGGAAGCAACGTCAGCACACATGTAGTGTATGTTTCCAAGGAAGACATCTGTTTTTGGGAAATGCTGGGTTATCGCATATCTGGTCGCAAAATTTCCTGTCATGGATACCCGGAGGCAAAGTCACTCATATAGACAGAGGAGTGTTATATGGCAGACCAATCCAAACTGATCTCTTGGCATGTCTAGCCCACACATTATCTCAGCCAATCATGGCTAGCGGGAAGGCTGCTGGCTATTTCTATGGCTAAACCAACTAGGCTCGTAATTTAACAGTTTTATTTGTTTTTACAGATGAAATTCAAGTTTGCTACTAAGGCACATGAAAGTTCTCATATCCGAGAAGGCATTTCCGGCAAAAAACGCATTTTGATAAAAAAAAGTTTACATTCAAACGGCTCTCCTGTGAAGTAGTGACCCACGAAATATGCCTAGTTCCTGAAACGGGTCACATATACACAGACACGGTGACTGAGTTTCTCAAGAAGTGTATAGGCGATGTTATTCCCACTGTGACTATTAAAACCTACCCAAACCAGAAACTGTGGAAAGACGGCAGCATTCTCACAAAACTGAAAGCGTGATCCCCCACATTTAACTATGGCAAGGTGACTGGGAATATGGTTGAATACAAAAAGTGTAGTTATTCCCTCCGTAAGGCAAACAAAAGTAAAAACGTAAGTGGAGTCGCAATCAATGGTTCAGACACGAGATATACAGTACCAGTCAAAAGTTTGGACACACCTACTTATTCCAGGGTTTTTCTTTATTTTTTTACTGTTTTCTACATTGTAGAATAAAAGGGAAGACATCAAAACAATGAAATAACACATATGGAATCATGTAGTGACCAAAAAACTTATACAGGAACAATAGTGGGCACCTTGAAGCAAGTGGGGACAGCTGATTGAAGTAGTGAGAGATTGATTATGTCTGTAAACACTCCAGCCAGCTGGTCTGCGCATGCTCTGGGGCTACGGATGCCGTCTGGGCCGGCAGCCCTGTGAGGGTTAATGTGTTTAAATGTCTTACGTCGGCCACGGAGAACAAGAGCCCACAGTCCTTGGGAGCGGGCCGTGTCGGTGGCACTGTGTTATCCTCAAAGCGGGTGAAGAAGGTGTTTAGCTTGTACGGAAGCACGTCTGTGTCAGAGTATTACAGCTGTGTGCGTGTATTGACCTATTTTGGAACACAAATGTGGAGCGTTCTAACATAGATTTAAATCAACATGGTAATGCTTTCAATGATTGCACATAAAGGAAGATAGTTCCTACATGATTGAGTTCTTGCTTTGTTTTCTAAGAAAACAGTTTTGAAATTGTTTGATGTTAAAACAATTATTATTTAAATTCATTATCGCAGGTCCTTTTGCATTGGATGTATACTCTGAAACAGGGATATGTTCCGTGTAGCCTCTGAGAAAAACATTGACACGTGACTGCTGAAACGCTGTAGCAAATTTGAAAATGTGTTTTTTACATTGGATAAATGTAGAGACTCAGACCTACAAAATGGTATATCATACACTACAGTTGAGGAACAATGGTAAAGTAATTCTGATTTGAAAGTTGATAAATGTGGAAACTCACTTTTGAGAAATGGCCTTTGAATGTTTTGGTACTACTACTGGAGAACCCTTCTTTGTCTACACGCATTCAGCATCATTCACACCCTGTTAAGCTTTAGCCACACCCATCTCTTTCAGGGTTGAGCCGAGCATTCTGTACTAACAACAGCAGTTAACTACCCAAGCTAAATTGCTAGCTACTGAACTAGGTCTTTCCTTGCAGCACTGGACCACACAACTGGACAATAATCAAGATTAGACTAAACTAGAGCCTGCAGAACTTGCTTCTTGGAGTGTGGTGTCAAAAAAGCAGATCATCTCTTTATTGTGGCCAGACCTCTCCCCATCTTTACAACCATTCAATCTATATGTTTTGACCATGACAGTTTACAATTTAAGGTAATGCCAAGTAATTTAGTCCCCTCAACAGCCACACCATTCATAATCAGATTCAGCTGAGGTCTAGAACTTAAGGAATGCTTTGTACCAAATACAATGCTATTAGTTTTAGAGGTGTTCAGGACCAGTTTATTACTGGCCACCCATTCCAATACAGACTGCAAGACTTTGTTAAGTGTTGTAGTGACTTCATTAGCCTGTCTGGGCTAGGGGGCAGTATTTTCACGCCCGGATGAAAAACATACCCAATTTAAACAGGTTACTACTCTGGCCCAGAATCTAGAATATGCATATTATTAGTAGATTTGGATAGAAAACACTCCGAAGTTTCTAAAACTGTTTGAATGGTGTCTGTGAGTATAACATAACTCATATGGCAGGCAAAAACCTGAGAAAAATCCAAGCAGGAAGTCGAAAGTCTGAGAATTGTAGTTCTTCTTTTGATTCTCTATCAAAGCTACAGTGTCCGTGGGGTTACGTTGCACTTCCGAAGGCTTCAATTGGCTGTCTAAAGCCTTCAGAAAGTTGTGTGAGCATTCTCCTGTCACTGGGCAAATAATAGGAGCTCAGTTACTGAGTGGTCTGCCTGGCAACAAAGGGATTGGATATGCGCAGTCACGCGAGCACGCCGTTCCTTCTTTTTCTTCTTGAATGAATATGCTATTGTCCAGTTGGAATATTATCACAATTGTACATTAAAAATACCATAAAGATTGATTGTAAACAGCATTTGACATGCTTCTAAGTACGGTAATGGAACATTTTGACTTTTCGTCTCTCGTTCCGCGCTCAAGCATTATGCCTTTGGATAAGTGATTTGTACGCACGAACAAAACGGTATTTGTACATAAAAATGAATTATTTCGAACAAAAACAACATTTCTTGTGGAAGTAGCAGTCCTGGGAGTGCATTCTGACGAAGATCAGCAAAGGTAAGAGAATATTTCTAATACTAATTCTGAGTTTAGGTTGCCCTGAAGTTGGCGGTTGTCTGAATAGCTCACCGTGATGGCTGAGCTATGTACTCAGAATATTGAAAAATGTGCTTTCTCCGTAAAGCTATTTTAAAATCTGACACAGCGGTTGCATCCAGGGGTAGTCTATCTATAATTCTTTAAATAATTGTAATATATTTTGTCAAAGTTTATGATGAGTATTTTTGTAAATTGATGTGGACATTCACCGGATGTTTTGGTGGGAATACATTTTCTTAACCTGTTGGGTCTAGGGGGCAGCATTTGCACGTCTGGATAAAAAAAATGTACCCGATTTAATCTGGTTACTAATCCTACCCAGTAACTAGAATATGCATATACTTATTATATATGGATAGAAAACACTCTAAAGTTTCCAAAACTGTTTGAATGGTGTCTGTGAGTATAACAGAACTCATTTGGCAGGCAAAACCCTGAGACATTTTCTGACAGGAAGTGGATACCTGATGTGTTGTATTGACTTTAAACCTATCCCATTGAAAAACACAGGGGTTTAGGAATATTTTGGCACTTCCTATTGCTTCCACTAGATGTCACCAGCCTTTACAAAGTGTTTTGAGTCTTCTGGAGGGAGATCTGACCGAACAAGAGCCATGGAACGGTGATGTCCCATTAGACACCTGGCGCGCTACTTCATGTTGGGTACCCTCGTTCCAATACGTTATAAAAGGCTATGCATTCGTCCACCTTGAATATTATTCATGTTCTGGTTAAAAAAGGCCCTAATGATTTATGCTATACAACGTTTGACATGTTTGAACGAACGGAAATATATTTTTTCCCCTCGTTCATGACGAGAAGTCCGGCTGGCTTACATCATGTGCTAACGAGACGGAGATTTTTGGACATAAATGATGAGCTTTTTTGAACAAAACTACATTCGTTATGGACCTGTGATACCTGGAAGTGACATCTGATGAAGAGAATCAAAGGTAATGGATTATTTACATAGTATTTTCGATTTTAGATCTCCCCAACATGACGTCTAGTCTGTATCGCAACGCGTATTTTTCTGGGCACAGTGCTCAGATTATTGCAAAGTGTGATTTCCCAGTAAGGTTATTTTTAAATCTGGCAAGTTGATTGCGTTCAAAAGATGTAAATCTATAATTCTTTAAATGACAATATAATATTTTACCAATGTTTTCTAATTTTAATTATTTAATTTGTGACGCTGACTTGACTGCCGGTTATTGGAGGGAAACGATTTCCTCAACATCAATGCCATAGTAAAACGCTGTTTTTGTATATAAATATGAACTTGATAGAACTAAAAATGCATGCATTGTCTAACATAATGTCCTAGGAGTGTCATCTGATGGAGATTGTAAAAGGTTAGTGTATCATTTTAGCTGGTTTTATGGTTTTGGTGACCCTGTCTTTGACTTGACAAAACATTACACACAACTCTTGTAAATGTACTGTCCTAACATACTCTAAATTTATGCTTTCGCCGTAAAACCTTTTTGAAATCGTAAAACGTGGTTAGATTAAGGAGATGTTTATCTTTCAAATGGTGTAACATAGTTGTATTTTTGAAAAATTTGAATTTTGACATTTATTTGGATTCAAATTTGCCGCTCTTGAAATGCACCTGCTGTTGATGGAGTGCACCACAGGTGGCACGCTAGCGTCCCACCTAGCCCCAAGAGGTTAACATCACGCGCCAATGTAAAATGCTGTTTTTGGATATAAATATGAACTTAAGTCCATGGAGAATAAGAGGACCTCCTCCCAGTTGTCCACTGCACTGAGGCTAGGAAAGACTGTCACCACCAATAAATCCACAATAATCGAGAATTTCAAGAAGCATTTCTCTACACCTGGCCATGCTTTCCTCCTGGCTACCCCAACCCCGGCCAACAGCTCCACACCCCCCGCAGCTACTTGCCCAAGCCTCCCTAGCTTCTCTTTCAGCCAAATCCAGATAGCAGATGTTCTGAAAGAGCTGCAAAACATGGACCCGTACAAATCAGCTGGGCTAGACAATCTGGACCCTCTCTTTCTACAATTATCCGCCGCCATTTTTTGCAACCCCTATTACCAGCCTGTTCAACCTCTCTTTCCTATCGTCCGAGATTCCTAAAGATTGGAAAGCTGCCACGGTCATCCCCCTCTTCAAAGGGGGTGACACTCTAGACGCAAACTTTTACAGACCTATATCCATCCTACCCTGCCTTTCTAAAGTTTTTGAAATAAAAGTTAACAAACAGATCACTTACCATTTCGAATAACACCGTACCGTCTCCGCTGTGCAATCCGGTTTCCGAGCTGGTCACGGGTGCACCTCAGCCACACTCAAGGTAGTCAACGATATCATAACCACCATCGATAAATGACAGTACTGTGCAGCCGTCTTCATCGACCAGGCCAAGGCTTTCGACTCTGTCAATTGCCGTATTCTTATCGGCAGACTCAACAGCCTTGGTTTTTCAAATGACTGCCTTGCCTGGTTCACCAACTACTTCTCAGATAGAGTTCAGTTTGTCAAATCGGAGGGCCTGTTGTCCTATGGGGGTGCCACAGGGTTCTTTTCACAGGCTGATTCTTTTCTCTATGTATATCGACGATGTCGCTCTTGCTGCGGGTGATTCCATGATCCACCTCTATGCAGACGACACCATTCTTTATACATCTGGCCCTTCTTTGCACACTGTGTTAACCTGTTAGGGCTAGGGGGCAGTATTTACACGGCCGGATAAAAAACGTACCCGATTGAATCTGGTTATTACTACTGCCCAGAAACTAGAATATGCATATAATTATTGGCTTTGGATAGAAAACACCCTAAAGTTTCTAAAACTGTTTGAATGGTGTCTGTGAGTATAACAGAACTCATATGGCAGGCAAAAACCTGAGAAGATTCTGTACAGGAAGTACCCTCTCTGACCATTCCTTGGGCTTCTTGGCTCTGTTTATTGAAAATTTAGGATCTTTACTGTAACGTGACACTTCCTACGGCTCCCATAGACTCTCAGAACCCGGAAAAAAGCTGAATGATGTAATTCCAGCCCCAGGCTGAAACACATTAGCGCCTTTGGTTAAGTGGTCTATCAGAGGACCATCAGACTGAGGCTAGTGCACGAGGGGATCCCATGTTTTTATTTTCTCTCTCTGTGAACGTAAACACGCTTTCCCGGTCGGAATATTATCGCTTTTTTACGAGAAAAATGGCATAAAAATTGATTTTAACCTGTTATGGCTAGGGGCAGTATTTTCACAGCCGGATAAAAAACGTACCCGATTTAATCTGATTATTACTCCTGCCCAGAAACTAGAATATGCATATAATTATTAGCTTTGGATAGAAAACACTCCAAAGTTTCTAAAACGGTTTGAATGGTGTCTGTGAGTATAACAGAACTCATTTGGCAGGCCAAAACCTGAGAAGATTCCATGCAGGAAGTCCCATGTCTGACAATTTCTTGCCCTTCTTGATTATCTCTATCCATTACAGAGGATCTCTGCTGTTACGTGACACTTCCTACGGCTCCCATGGGCTCTCAGAAGGCGGCAAAAAGCTGAATCGTGGCTTTGCAGGCTCGGGTTGAAAAAAAGTAGCGTGTTTGGGTAGTGGCTGGTTACAGTACTGTGAGACTCAGGCTCGTGCCCGCGTCGACAGAATGCTTTGTTTTCTTTCGTCTGTTTACCTAAACGCAGATTCCCGGTCTGAATATTATCGCTTTTTTACGAGAAAAATGGCATAAAAATTGATTTTAAACAGCGGTTGACATGCTTCGAAGTACGGTAATGGAATATTTAGAAATCTTTTGTCACGAATTGCGCCATGCTCGTGACCCTTATTTACACTTCGGATAGTGTCTTGAACGCACGAACAAAACGCCACTATTTGGATATAACGATGGATTATTTTGGACCAAACCAATATTTGTTATTGAAGTAGCAGTCCTGGGAGTGCATTCTGACGAAGACAACAAAGGTAATCAAACTTTTGTAATAGTAAATCGGAGTTTGGTCAGGGCTAAACTTGGTCGGTGTCTAAATGGCTAGCCGTGATGGCTGGGCTATCTACTGAGAATATTGCAAAATGTGCTTTCACCGAAAAGCTATTTTAAAATCGGACATATCGAGTGCATAGAGGAGTTCTGTATCTATAATTCTTAAAATAATTGTTATGTTTTTTGTGAACGTTTATCGTGAGTAATTTAGTAAATTGTTAGTAAATTCCCCGGAAGTTTGCGGGGGTATGCTAGTTCTGAACGTCACATGCTAATGTAAAAAGCTGGTTTTTGATATAAATATGGACTTGATTGAACAAAACATGCATGCATTGTATAACATAATGTCCTAGGGTTGTCATCTGATGAAGATCATCAAAGGTTAGTGCTGCATTTAGCTGTCTTCTGGGTTAAAATAATTGTTATGTTTTTTGTGAACGTTTATCGTGAGTAATTTAGTAAATTGTTAGTAAATTCCCCGGAAGTTTGCGGGGGTATGCTAGTTCTGAACGTCACATGCTAATGTAAAAAGCTGTTTTTTGATATAAATATGAACTTGATTGAACAAAACATGCATGCATTGTATAACATAATGTCCTAGGGTTGTCATCTGATGAAGATCATCAAAGGTTAGTGCTGCATTTAGCTGTCTTCTGGGTTAAAATAATTGTTATGTTTTTTGTGAACGTTTATCGTGAGTAATTTAGTAAATTGTTAGTAAATTCCCCGGAAGTTTGCGGGGGTATGCTAGTTCTGAACGTCACATGCTAATGTAAAAAGCTGTTTTTTGATATAAATATGAACTTGATTGAACAAAACATGCATGTATTGTATAACATAATGTCCTAGGATTGTCATCTGATGAAGATCATCAAAGGTTAGTGCTGCATTTAGCTGTGGTTTGGGTTTATGTGACATTATATGCTAGCTTGAAAAATGGGTGTCTGATTATTTCTGGCTGGGTACTCTGCTGACATAATCTAATGTTTTGCTTTTGTTGTAAAGCCTTTTTGAAATCGGACAGTGTGGTTAGATTAACGAGAGTCTTGTCTTTAAAATGCTGTAAAATAGTCATATGTTTGAGAAATTGAAGTAATAGCATTTCTAAGGTATTTGAAAATCGCGCCACGGGATTCAACTGGCTGTTGCGTAGGTGGGACGAATTCGTCCCGCCTAGCCCAGAGAGGCTAAGCAGGGGGACACGTCTGGCACTGCAGGATTTGAGTCCCTCGCGGCATAGTGTGTTACTGATGGTAGGCTTTGTTACTTTTGTCCCAGCTCTCTGGGATTTTTGCTCACCGTTCTTGTGATCATTTTGACCCCACAGGGTGACATCTTACGTGGAGCCCCAGATTGAGGGAGATTATCAGTGGTCTTGTATGTCTTCCATTTCCTAATAATTGCTCCCACAGTTGATTTCTTCAAACCAAGCTGCTTACCTATTGCAGATTCAGTCTTCCCAGCCTGGTGCAGGTCTATAATTTTGTTTTTGGTGTCCTTTGACAGCTCTTTGGTCTTGGCCATAGTGAAGTTTGGAGTGTGACTGTTTGAGGTTGTGGACAGGTGTCTTTTATACTGATAACAAGTTCACAGGTGCCATTAATACAGGTAACGAGTGGAGGACAGAGGAGCCTCTTAAAGAAGAAGTTACAGGTCTGTGAGAGCCAGAAATCTTGCTTGTTTGTAGGTGACCAAATACTTATTTTCCACCATAATTTGCAAATAAATTCATTAAAAATCCTACAATGTGATTTTCTGGATTTTGTTTTCTCATTTTGTCTGTCATAGTTGACGTGTACCTATGATGAAAATTACAGGCCTCTCTCATCTTTTTAAGTGGGAGAACTTGCACAATTGGTGGCTGACTAAATACTTTTTTGCCTCACTGTACATTTGATGAATCTTAGTTGTACCGCAGTGTCTTCAGAAATTGTTAATTCATTTATTAATAGAGTAAATGTTTTCATTGTGTGAAGACAAAGATATAAATAAAATCCTGAAGAAAAGTTAGAAAAGCAGTGTATTTGGACTGTTTCTGGTTCATGGACTGAGGCAAGTCGCAGGTGTTCTTCAAAAGTCTATTCAGCCTTTCCCTGGTGAGACTCAGATGTTAAACTCATGGCAGCAAGATACAATCGTCTACCAACAGAGTCTTAAAACCATGTTCCAAACATATACAAAAGAAAAACAAAACAACAAAACCCTTGGACAGCCAGTCATGCATAAACAAGCCTGTAATAAATTATGCACTATTCATTAATAATTAAACCAAGACTGAATTGAAGGTGAGGGCAAAGCAAGTTCTAAAAATAATAAAGGGAATGAAATATTCACAGTCTTGGCCAATCCACTAACCCAAATTAACCTTTATGGGCACACAAATGATTTCCTGTCACAGCTAGCCAACCACATTGCACAGATCAGGTCAGGTACAAAGTTATCTTCACGCCTGCACTCCCACAGATCCACAGTTTTTAAGTGGGCATACACAGAAGCGAAACAAATGAAAACAAATCACCATAAGAGCTGAATCAACATTAGAGAATTATAATAATAACACATAATTGGGATGATAAATCAAATGATCTAGCACCTAAATTAAATGAAATAACACTTTAGAGGAAATTAGTCACTAGCCCTAAGAAAACATTTACAGTAATAATATAGTTATTTCTCTTTATAACTTACCATTTGTTTTGAACTGTCAAAAACAACAATCATCAGATTTCAAGTTTGGACCTATGGGATAGGATAGGGAAGCAAACTAACTATTGTCTGGTTGAAAGAGAGAAGACTCCAACAAAGAATTGGAGGGTATTCTCAAGAGCATAGACTTGACATTTTACGAGAACGCATGAACATAAAAAAAATGTGTCATTTAGCAGACACTCTTATCCAGAGCGACTTACAGGAGCAATAGGGATAAATGCCTTGCTCATGTGCAAATTGTCAAATTTTCCACCTAGTCGGCTCAGGGATTCAAACCAGCGACCTTTCGGTTACTGGCTCAAAGCTCTTAACTGCTAGACTACCTGGTCAATGTTTCCCAAAAGCATCTTAAAAGGCTATGTTCATTGTAAGAACCTTCGTAGAGGCATCGTTAAATCTCAGAGCTGTTTCACAAAACTATTGCTACAAGTTAAACTTTGAAACAGTCGTTATTTACCGATTTCCTCAGATCACTCGTAGAACAGATAAGTGCATCGTTAGAGATGTTTTTTTCTCAACCATTTGCCTCATGCAGTGCGACACATCTCCTTCACATAGAGTTGATCTGGCTGTTGATTGTGGCCTATGGAATGTTGTCCCACTACTCTTCAATGGCTGTGCAAAGTTGCTGGATATTCAGCTGATATCTCAAAGTGCTGTACGGTGGCTAGGAAAAACTCCCTAGAAAGTCCAAAACCTAGGAAGAAACCTAGAGAGGAACCAGGCTATGAGGGGTGGCCAGTCCTCTTCTGGCTGTGCCGGGTGGAGATTATAACAGCACATGGCCAAGATGTTCAAATGTTCATAAATGACCAGCATGGTCAAATAATAATAATCATAGTAGTTGTCGAGGGTGCAACAAGTCAGAAACTCAAGAGTAAGTGTCAGTTGGCTTTTTCATAGCCGATCTTTGAGATTATCTCTACCGCTCCTGCTGTCTCTAGAGAGTTGAAAACAGCAGGTCTGGGACAGGTAGCACGTCCGGTGAACAGGTCAGGGTTCCAGTAGGTCTGAGACAGCAGGTGTGGGACAGGTAGCACGTCCGGTGAACAGGTCAGGGTTCCATAGCCGCAGGCAGAACAGTTGAAACTGGAGAAGCAGCACGGCCAGGTGGACTGGGGACAGCAAGGAGTCATCATGCCAGGTAGTCCTGAGGCATGGTCCTAGGGCTCAGGTCCTCCGAGAGAGAGAAAAAAAGAAAGAGAGAAAGAGAGAATTAGAGAGAGCATATTTAACCTCTTACATCTAGACGTTCCGCTAGCGGAACACCTGCTCCAATATCCAATGATAGGCGTGGCGCGAATTACAAATTCCTCAAAAAAACAAAAAAAACAACATATGACCATTTTACACCATTTTAAAGACAAGACTCTCCTTTATCTAACCACACTGTCCGATTTCAAAAAGGCTTTACAGCGAAAGCAAAACATTAGATTATGTCAGCAGAGTACCCAGCCAGAAATAATCACACACCCATTTTTCAAGCTAGCATAGAATGTCACATAAACCCAAATCAAAGCTAAATGCAGCACTAACCTTTGATGATCTTCATCAGATGACAATCTTAGGACATTATGTTATACAATACATGCATGTTTTGTTCAATCAAGTTCATATTTATATCCAAAAACCAGCTTTTTACATTAGCATGTGACGTTCAGAACTAGCATACGGCAAACTTCCGGTGAATTTACTAAATTACTCATGATAAACGTTGACAAAATACATAACAATTATTTTAAGAATTATAGATACAGAACTCCTTTGTGCAATCGAGGTGTCCGATTTTAAAATAGATTTTTGGTGAAAGCACATTTTGCAATATTCTGAGTAGATAGCCCAGCCATCATAAGCCTAAATTCCATCGCTTTGATTAACCAGGCCCTGGGCTATTCACAGACAAGTCCAACTCCTTGCTTCAGGGTAATTTAAGACACTTCCTTACATAGAAATAGGATCACAGATATTGATTTATGTTTTGTTTGGAGAGGTCTTGCTCTGTGAAGATGACACATAGATAGACCTCATTTAAACCCAGTTTGTATGTGTGAGTACATGCATGTTTTTTCAGTTCAAGTTTGAGAGTATACAGGAATATACACTGAGTATATGTGACTCACCACCTTGATTCGGTCTACATGTAGCAACGTTTGAATTTGTGTTTTTTACATTGGATAAAAGTAGAGACAGAGCTACACATGTTGTACATACACTGCATTTGAGGAAACAATGGGAAAGTAATTATGCTTTGAAAGTTGATCAACTTGTAAATTCACTTTTGAGAAAACCGTCTTTCAATGTTTTGTACCACTATTGGAAAGCCCTTCTTTGTCTACACCCTCTTAAGCCTTAGCCACACCCATATCTTTAAGGGTTGATCTGTGCGTTCTGTACTAACTTGCCAGCCAGCTACTTCCAGACATCTAAGAGAGAGAGAGAACAGCTCACTGAACATTACCCGCCCTAGCAGAGCTGGATTGGCTATTTTATCCAGAGCGTTGGTGACTGCAACTGTGCTGTCAGATTGTCTCTTCGTAAATTCAGAGCATTTCACGTTCAGAACGCACACTGGATGCTCTGGCCAATAAGTAGGATTGTTCCGAAAGCTCTGACCTCACAACGACAGTCAAGCAACAAGCTAACTGGCTAACATTGGCTAGCTACTTCCAGACACATAATGAGAGAACACCCCACTCTGACCATCTAGGAGAGCTGGTTTGGCAGTTTTCATGTTATCCAGAGCGTTGTTGACTGTAACAGTGCTGCTGGCAACAACTGAATTGTGTTTACTGACACCGGACATATTCAACCGGTGTTGAACGTTCAAAAAATCATTAGTTATTCTGTGATCTGGCACACTAGGACGAGTCTTTTGTTAAGAAATGTATCTAGATAGCTAGCTAGTTAAACAATGTATCCCAATGCATGATGTAACATAAGTTAGAGAGCCAGCCAGCTAACGTTAGCTAGCTAGCTAGCTAACAGCACACTAACTTGAAATGAAAATACTTTGTCAAAATTAGAGTGGAGTCTTTTGTTAAGACTTGTAGCTAGCTAAACAATGGACCATAATCACAACTCATGACGTTGCTACCCTGCATGAATCTGCAGGTAGCTAACCAACCAGGTTCTATGGCAATAACTATTCAAGCAAATGTGCCTGAGATATGAAGAATAAGATTGTACACAACGTTAGCTAGAGACCCAGCCAGCTAATGTTAGCTAGCTAACAGTACACTTGAAATGAAACCACTTTCTGTCAACATTAGAAACGTGTAATATCTGAAAATTTAACGTAAACTAACTCACTTCTGTACATCGCGCTGGTCCGTACAATTGACCTTATTTTAGCGCCCTAAAAACGAAATACTTCCAGATCAACTGTAATATCAATACCATTGTAAAGCACAATTTCTCCCCTTTCCAACTAAATCAATGACTAGACCTTCATGATGCCCATCTCTGCATGATTCAAGAAGGCAATGAGCTCCGTCAGGTCTTTTTAAAAATGGCGGGTGGGGAAGCTAAACCTATTGCGTGATAGTGAGAAGAAGAGATGTCGTGTGAGGAAACTGCTTTTTTCACTCGCTCTGTTTAACTTATCGCCTCTAAAATGTAAATAAAACACTATACAGAGTTTATATAATGTGTCATTACATGCCTATTTGAAGGTTTGCGTCGAATTTGAGTCGGGTTTTTAGGGCGGTGCTAAAGTGATCTTCATAAGTAAACAGCAGCTTTTGAGAGTCATGACAACTTGCAGTGATGACACAAAAAATGACTAGGTATCCCCCCTTACCCTGTCCTTGTCCCTTTCTTGTTTTTAAACGGTGAGAGAAGTGCTACACCTCTTGGAGAGAGGCTGTAAGACAGCATTAGATGCTTTATGCGTGCTGTACGTTTCAAGATGTAACGTACGGCGTCGGAAGGGTCAGGTTTCTTTTCAACTTTTCTCCAATACTATAGAGCCATTACAATGTCAATCAACGCTTGAATAGAAACGTAGTTCACACCCCAGAGTTTGATGTCAACACAGTCGCTACAGTCCCATTAGTTTTCTTTGCAGCCTCGCTTGAATGTCGCGGTTGCGCACATTTGTACGGAATGAGGTTAGCTTACTAGCTAGACTATCTTACCAGTAAACATCATGCTTGGAAGCGTCTCCTGTCTGATGCCATTCATGGTTTCCCTGAATTTAACGATGTAATCCAGACTGGTGTTTTCTCCATCTCCTAAACTATCATACTCGAATTCCACTGATTTTAAAACTCGGTCCTCCAGAAAGTGGAGAGCATATACATAACGTTAGCTAGCGAGCCAGACAGCTAACATTAGCTAGCTAACAGTACACTTTAACTGGACATTAGGTTTACGCAGTTTTACTGTGCGATACATTTTAAAGAAAGCCACCGTTTGACACGATTACCTAGACATACTGACCAGCTCCAATCCAAACTGATCTCTCGACATGTTCAGCCCACTCATTATCTCAGCCAATCATGGCTAGCGGGAAGGTTGCCCACTTTTTCTGTGGCTAAACCAACTAGGCTCATAATTTAACAATGTTATTCGCATTTACAGATGCCATACAAGCTTGATATTTAGCCACATGAAAGTTCACATGTTCGAGAAGGCATTTCTTCCAAGAAACGCATTTTAATAAAACAATCTTTTTTACATTCAAACAGCTCTCCTGTGAAGTCGTGACTTCCGATATATGCCTAGTTTCCTGAATCAGGTCACATATTGACATTGACTGACCACAGGTGAGTCAGGGGGTGGGGGGGTGCAACTCAATTTTAAGGTTTATGTTGTAAGAAAGTGCCCCATTTAACTGTGCCAATGGACTACTCCTTGGCCCGACTGAGTAATGCTAACCACTCAGTGTCATGCTGACACGTGTCCCTTGTGAATTAGCTGTGAATCAGGAGCTCTGATTGGCTATGTTCAACTGTGTATTTACTGTATTTACCCACTGGAGACTTGAAGACAGAACCTCACCCAGAGTGCTGTGAACGTCAGTCTGTTACACAGCAAAATCCTTAGATTTTTGCAAATAGACCATAGAAATGCCTTTCACGTTTTGGTTATACAGCTGAAGTAGCATTCTGCACATAACTGATTTTGATTTGTTAGGTAAAGTATAGGCATACTGTTTTTATAAGCACATCAGTATGATATTTGCAGCAGAAAATGTTTAGTCTTTGTAATATGAACACATCCATGTATCTATACTTACAGTATCTACACATAGTGACAACCTTTACTTATTGTGCAGAGTATATTCTGAAAAGATTCCTTCATTTTGCATCGATGTGTCCAATCAAGATGGACTCTGACAGATGGGAAGGAAAAGAGGTGAATTGAGAGTCATTTGAACTCAGGCCTCATTTAAGAGCAAACTTCTTTGCTAAAAATGAGAAAAGCTCACTCTGAGTTATCGTTATCACATTCTCCTAATTTATTTTTCTCACTTAACTTCCCCCTCTTCTCTCTCTCTTTCTTATGTCTGTCTCTATTACAACAGTCTATTTTCATTCGTTTCACCCACTGAATAACTCCTTAATCAAACACAGAGTCACGATTAATGGGCTAGCTAGATGAATAGGGATAGAAAATAATCATGGTTCGTGTTTATGCAATTGCCAGAATTGTTCAGCTGTATACTTTAGCATAAGAGGGCAAAAAGAAGTCAAGAGATAGGTGATAGCTCAGAAAGCTATGACTATGAGAGGAAATATACAGTGAGTATACCAAACATTAGGAACACCTTCCTAATATTGCGTTGCACCCCCCCCCCCCCCCCATTTTCACTCAGAACAGCATTAATTCGTTGGGGCATGGAATCTACAAGGTGTTGAATGCATTCTACAGGGATGCTGGCCCATGTTGACTCCAATGTTTCCCACAGTTGTGTCAAGTTGGATGTCCTTTGGTTAGTGTATCATTATTGACATATACGGGAACTGTTGAGCGTGAAAAACCCAGTAGAGTTGTAGTTCTTGACACAAACCGGGGCGCCTGGAACCTACTACAAATGGACTTAAATCTCTTGTCTTGCCCATTCACCCTCTGAATGGCACACATACACAATCCATGTCTCAAGGCTTAAAAATCCTTCTTTAACCTGTCTCCTTCCCTTTATCTACACTGGGTAAAGTGGATTTAACAAGTGACATCAATAAGGGATCATAGCTTTCACCTGGATTCACCTGGTTAGTCTATGTCATGGTAAGAGCAGGTGTACTTAATGTTTAGTACACTCAGTGTTTATATAGTCTTGTGAGTGTGCATAGAGTCAGTGCAAGTCTGGGTAACCATGAATTAACTCTTTAGTAGTCTTATGGCTTGGGGGTAGAAATTGTTTCGGAGCCTGTTGTTCCAAAAGCTAAACAGTCTATGGCAAATACTAGTGGTTTGATGGTTGACAAGCAGCAGAAGTGTCGGATGTAATCTATTCCTGGCCATCTAGCAATATTGTTGAAATGCATTGGAAGTTTACACCAACTTTATGGGAGCCCATTTTCACTCCTTTTTTGTTTAGCGAAATGTCCGTGTTGCACCCATACGTAGAATTGACAACAAATCTCCAGCAAATGGCAGCTGGGGGCAAACCACAACGTGTATCTTGTAAATTGAGCATCATTGGCAAAAGTGGGCATGTAAGTAATCCATACCAAACCTTCCAGTAATCATGACGAACTCACTTACAAAACTCAGCTTTGGACGATACTGACTTTATGACCAACATGATCCTATTTACACTTTGTAATACATTTTGACACTAGAATTCATATTTCTGATGCAAATCAAACCAGAAAAGTTGGTTCTAAGGGGCAGTTGACCTTTAACTAATTTACCCCAAATCTCAATCCCACCAAAACAGGCTGAAATTTCAGTCCTTTCAAACAGCTCTTACAGTATACATGCATTATTATAATTTTAACAATTTCACAGTAATTTTTCAACCTCACATTGTGAAAGTATATATAATACAATGAAAAAACATGTTTTTGACTGCACTGGGCCTTTAAATTATTCTGAAGATGAGCACCTAAGTTGTCCTTTCTTTAACTTTCGTGTGCAAGCAGCAATGTGACCATTTTGGTACCATTGTACCATTGTTTCCGAGTGCCTTAAAGGAAAAAGCCCAGCACAGATTTGTTAGCTTTATGGTTGCACCATTACTAGGCTACAAAGAAAACTGATTCAAAAGACTAATACATTTGCCCAAGTATACCATAAGACATGAATAGAATGCAGCAGTGATTTGTATTTCCTGTAACTTTCTGAAGAGGCAACACACAAGAATGCTCCATCTGTGTTTTTGCATTGTGAGGTGCACGCATATCTGTAACACTTTGTGTAGCTGTTAGCGATGCTAATGATAATTGCCTTCTGGTAGATGGAAAGGCTTTCCCAAAATCCTGCTAAATTAAATGTTAACTACAGACTGTAGCTTATGCCTACCTGGCAGAAAGACATGATTATTTACATCAATCTATTGGGCAATTGTTTAGCAAAATCTGCAAATATGTGGGCTACAGAAACAATGCTAACGAAACAACAGACTATTGCTATAGATGCATGGTGCACACTTGAATTAAAACTACACACAAAAGTAAAACACATTTTCCCAGTTCTCAAAAGTGGTCTCCTGACATGGTTTAAGCATTGTTGTGAACTAGTTGTAAATAAAAGTGAGATTTTGAGAGCACTTTGTTTTTTTCCTTATTTAACTGGGTAAGTCAGTCAACACCAAATGTGTCTTTTCAATGACGGCCTAGGAACAGGGGGTTAACTGCCTTGTTCAGGGGCAGAACAAAAGATATTTACTTTGTCAGCTCGGGGATTCGATCTTGCAACATCTTGGTTACTAATCCAACACTCTAACCACTAGGCTACCTGCCGCCCCACTTCACACCACTGCTGAAAAGACAACAGACTATTGAATAGACTCCTAGGCCTACACAGTTTGTTTTCATTATGACTTTCTACAAGGTGTTTATTGACTATTTTGTATTGGATAATGACAGCAGCTTATTTCTCATCCTAAAATACAGCAACGTGTCACTTGATACAGATACACAACTTGTCAGCTGGTCCCTTGTATAACCTGTAATTTAAGGACATACAGTATACACTTTCAATACCTCATGACAGACACACTCAGTCTATGAGAACATTAAAACCAGTTATAGTGACATGTTACATTGTGGTTTCCCATAATAACTGCTATCAATCCAAATAATAGTGTGTGTGTGTGTGTGTGTGTGTGTGTGTGTGTGTGTGTGTGTGTGTGTGTGTGTGTGTGTGTGTGTGTGTGTGTGTGCGTGTGTGCATACGTACTAAAATACTGAAAGCTTAAAGTCAAAATTTTACATTCTGGATTCCCATAACAACCGCTATCAATGCAAATAATGGTGTGTGTGTCTTTCTGTTTCTGTGCATGCGTGAATTCAAGTGAGCTATGACCACCATCTGAACCAAACCATTTACCAGTCAAACTGTTGCTTATACCCAGAGGAGAAAACAACGGCAATTCAGTTAATCTACCTTGACAACTCTCTACCACAAAACAACCAATTGATGGCATGTTGGCGGCAAAACAAATGTGTAATACCATTCAAAACCATTGTTGCTCAATGCCGATTGCTCGCTGCTCGGTGTCCCTTACTGAAGTGATTCTGTCAAGGAGGGATGTGATGTTTAGTGAGAGGAACTCTGCAGTTGTCTAGTCTAGATTTATATCTGTTCTCTTTTCCGGATCTCTTAGACAGAAGTGGTTCTCAGCGGATGCCCAGCGGTGTGGAGTGTGTAGAGATTGATTGCTCAGCAGGACACTGACCCGAGCATTTAGAGTCCCTGTGGCCTCTAGTGATGGACTAGCCAGTCTCTCCCCCTAGTTATCCTAGTGTGTGCGATAAGCTGCAACGGGCCTCGTCAAGAGACTGGGAAATATCACTCCAAGTAGTGATGAACTCCGTGGGCTGGAGATGTTAACTAACATTGTGGCCAAGAAGAGAGGAAGACAAGCATTGTAATTATAATATACCAACATGCATTCTTCGATCAATAATATACTTTGAAATATAAAAATGTGATATTATCCTCTTGAACTTGATAAAAGTTCAAATTCAAATGGACAATACCTTAATTTTAATCTGAATACATGAGTTTGCTTATGATGCTGTTTTATGTGAATATTGAAACCCTAGACAACACGTCTACTGTATAAAAAAAGAGGGTACAACAAGTACAAAGTTGAAGTCAGAAGTTTACATACACCTTAGCCAAATACATTTAAACTCAGTTTTTCACAATTCCTGACATTTAATCCTAATAAAAATTCCCTGTTTTAAGTCAGTTCGGATAACCACTTTATTTTAAGAATGTGAAATATCAGAAAAATAGTAGAGAGAATGATTTACTTCAGCTTTTATTTCTTTCATCACATTCCCAGTGGGTCAGAAGTTTACATACACTCAATTAGTATTTGGTAGCATTTGGGTAGCCTTCCACAAGCATCCCACAATAAGTTGGGTGAATTTTGGCTAATTCCTCCTGACAGAGCTGGTGTAACTGAGTCAGGTTTGTCGGCCTCTTTTTCAGTTCACACGCTTTTTCAGTTCTGCCCACAAATGTTCTATAGGATTGAGGTCAGGCCTTGGTGATGGCCACTCGAATACCTTGACTTTGTTGTCCTTAAGCCATTTTGCCACAACTTTGGAAATATGCTTGGGGTCATTGTCCATTTGGAAGACCCATTTGCGACCAAGCTTTAACTTCCTGTCTGATGTCTTGTGATGTTGCTTCAATATATCCACATGATTTTCCTGCCTCAAGAAGCCATCTATTTTGTGAAGTGCACCAGTCCCTCCTGCAGCAAAGCACACCCACAACATGATGCTGCCACCCCCGTGCTTCACGGTTGGGATGGTGTTCTTCGGCTTGCAAGCGTTTCCATTTTTCCTCCAAACACAATGTTGGTCATTATGGCCAAACAGTTCTAATTTTGTTTAAACAAACCAGAGGTCATTTCTCCAAAAAGTACGATCTTTGTCTCCATGTACAGTTGCAAACCGTAGTCTGGCTTTTTTATGGCCGCTCCTTGCTGTTCGGCCTTTCAGGTTATGTCAATATAGGACTCGTTTTACTGTGGATATAGATACTTTTGTACCTGTTTCCTCCAGCATCTTCACACGGTCCTTTTCTGTTGTTCTGGGATTGATTTGCACTTTTCACACCAAAGTACGTTCGTCTCTAGGAGACAGAACTCGTCTCCTTCCTGAGTGGCATGACAGCTGCGTGGTCCCATGGTGTTTATACTTGCATACTATTGTTTGTACAGATGAACGTGGTACCTTCAGGCATTTTGAAATTGCTCCCAAGGATGAACTAGACTTGTGGAGGTCTACAATTTTGTTTCTGAGGTCTTGGCTGATTTCTTTCTTTCTTTTTCTGAGTTTGAAGGTAGGCCTTGAAATAAATCCACAGGTATACCTCCAATTGACTCAAATTATGTCAATTAGCCTATCAGAAGCTTCTAAAGCCATGACATCATTTAATGGAATTTTCCAAGCTTCTGACCCACTGGAATTGTGTGTGATACAGTGAATTATAAGTGAAATAATCTCTCTGTAAACAATTGTTGGAAAAATCACTTGTGTCGTGCACGAAGTCAATGTACAAAACGACTTGCCAAAACTATCATTTGTTAACATGAAATTTGTGGAGTGGTTGATAAACCAGTTTTAATGTCTCCAACCTAAGTGAATGTAAACTTCTGACTTCAACTGTACAATACATTGAATTAGGTTTTAATTGTTTGTTTGTGTTTTCCATCAAAGCATTTTTAAAACATATTACAGTGAGTGGGAAATTATTTTCGAAAGTTCATCTTTCATGTTGGATTTACGGCTTAGCCCTTTTTCAGGCCATGTGTAGGGGGACCTATTGATTCCAGGCAGACACATTTATCATTGGTATTCATGCCCAAGCTATTGATTAAGCTTTCCCTCTTTCCCTAGCCGATTTGCATTTAAAATCTAATTTATATGAAGGTCAGGAACATTAATTTCCAGAAGGTAGACATTCTTTTATGTATTATGCTTAATGGAATATGAATCACTTCCCACCTGAGAAATGAATGGATGTGCCAGTGACATCTCCAAGATCTGTTTTAGTGGTAATGGCATAATTTGCATTTGATAAATAGCCCTGGGTTTAAATGGAGAAAAAATAAGGTCAGAGACAACTTGTGCATCATTAACCATTCCCACTGCTTAATTGTCACACATGATTTGTACTTGATAAATGATAGACTGTCACTGCACTGCTTGTTTGATTAGATACTTGACACTGCAGGGAACACACAGAGGACTGGAAATTGGATGTCTATTAAAGGTATGGATTACTTCAGTGGGGGACTGAGAAAATCAAATAATCAATTTAGCTTTAATGTGTTTGATTCATATTAATGCATGCAACCTCACTTCAATAGTATATTTAAGCAATTGAAGATGACATTGTCAAAAGCATTAGATTACATTGTGTGTGTACATTGTAGGTTAGACTACTCTAGGCAGTAGAACAATAAAAAGGTTGATCTACGTCCTGTTTATTGTATGTAGTCTAAAAATGTTTTGACATGTTTCACAAGTGTTCATGTTATAACACAATATGAAATGACATTTAAAGAATAAAAACAAAAACAACAAATCCATCTATATATTTAGCTTTTCTCTCTAATGTGCAGGGTTGCCTTTTATAGTTTAAAAAGTAATAATTTTCACTGCTGTGACAATATTTTAATTTAACTTCAGCAGTTTTCCCTGGGTGAATTAAAACCTGTTTGGGATAGGGGGCAGTATTTTCACGGCCGCATGAAAAAACATACCCGATTTAAACTGGTTACTACTCTTGCCCAGAAACGAGAATATGCATATTATTAGTAGATTTGGATAGAAAACACTCTGAAGTTTCTAAAACTGTTTGAATGGTGTCTGTGAGAATAACAGAACTCATATGGCAGGCAAAAACCTGAGAAAATTCCAAGCAGGAAGTGGCCTGTCTGAGAATTTGTCGTTCTTCTTTTGATTCTCTATCGAAACTACAGTATCTGTGGGATTAGGTAGCACTTTATAAGGCTTCCATTGGCTCTCTAAAGCCTTCAGAAAGCGGATAAGGCGTCTCCTGTCTCTGGGCAGAGTATAGAAGCTCAGTTTGTCAGTGGTCTGCCTGGTGACAAAGAGATTGCATATGCGCATTCACGTGAGCACGCTGTATTTTCTTTTCCTCTTTGAATGAATACACTATTGTCTGGTTGGAATATTAGCGCTATTTTGCGAGAAAAATTCCATAAAAATTTATTTTAAACAGCGTTTGACATGCTTCTAAGTACGGTAATGGAACATTTTGAATTTTTTTGGCTCGAAATGCGCTTGCGCGTTACCCTTTGGATAGTGACCTGAACGCACTAACAAAACGGAGGAATTTGGACATAACTCTGGATTATTTGGAACAAAAACAACATTTCTTGTGGAAGTAGCAGTTCTGGGAGTGCGTTCTGACGAAGATCAGCAAAGGTAATACAATTTTTCTAATCGTAATTCTGAGTTTAGTGAGCCACGAACTTGGCGGGTGTCAAAATAGCTAGCCGTGATGGCTGAGCTATGTACTCAGAATATTGCAAAATGTGCTTTTGCCGAAAAGCTATTTTAAAATCTGACATAGCGATTGCATAAAGGAGTTCTGTATCTATAATTCTTTAAATAATTGTTATGTATTTTGTCAATGTTTATGATGAGTAATTTAGTAAATTCACCGGATGTTTTGGGTGGGAATGCATGTTCCGAACATCACATGCCAATGTAAAAAGCTGTTTTTGGATATAAATATGAACTTGATTGAACAAAACATGCATGTATTGTATAACATAATGTCCTAGGAGTGTCATCTGATGAAGATCATCAAAGGTTAGTGCTTCATTTAGCTGTGTTTTGGGTTTTTGTGACAATATATGCTTGCTTGGAAAATGGCTGTGTGATTATATTTGTCTATGTACTCTCCTAACATAATCTAATGTTTTGCTTTCGTTGTTAAGCCTTTTTTAAATCAGACAATGTGGTTACATCAAGGAGATGTGTATCTTTAAAATGGTGTTAAATAGTTGTATGTTTGAGAAAGTTGAATTATGACATTTTGTTGTTTTTGAATTTGCCGCCCTGATATTTCACTGGCTGTGTCCCGCAGGTGGGACGCTAGCATCCCACGTAGCCCATAGAAGTTAATTTGTTTGTTTTATACACCTTTGGTCAGAGAAACAATATTAGCCAGATGGAGGTCCTCAAAAAGTAATTGAAGTTAGGATTTTCAAAAGTAAAATTTAATCATGCACATTTGAGTATGCCTCATTCTGCATATATGGGATTAGATGTCTACTTTCTATCTTATTTAGAGCTCCTCTTCTTTGATCGCAATGACCAAGGCTGTGATGGAAACATTTATTAACATGGAAAAAATCTGTAGATTTGAGAAATGGATATGAGCCATGTGTGGGTGGGAGAACACAAAAGCCTTTCACTTCTACTTAGGGAGTACCTCATCTTCATCACAAAGAAAAGGAAATGGGGGGAAAGCACTATTCATCTACAGTATACTGAGAGTCAATCAAATGTCTGCCTTAGCTAATTCATTTGTCTGAAAGAGCAAAGTTATAGGGTTTAATCATCATACATCAGCGACTCATTCTCCAAGGACATCGATAAAAAGTTATCTTCTGAAGACACAAATTATTTTTCAGAGCCAGATATTGACTCCTCTATTTTGGTTACTTTGGAAGGGCAGTTCTCAGGGGCGGAAATCCCGGGGGGACGGGGGGGACACGACCCCCACATCCTGGGAAAAATATGATTTGTCCCCCCCAATATATCACTGAAACATAACTATGTAATTTAAATAATATTAATAATACGCAATGAAAGCAATTGTGCTGATTATAGACACTTAATAGCGCATTTTTAAGTTTCAAAAGATTGCGACCCCCCACCCTTTGCCTCACAATGGTTTGATCCACTGCCAGTTCCTTAGTTGGCAAGGTAACAGAGGGGTGGTATCCACTGTCTGAAAGGCACTCAATGAACGTAACTGACGTGAGGTTAATCCAGTCAATCGCGCACACACACTAGCTGAATATGCAGAGCTAGCGGGCAAATATTAACTATTAAGCTAGCTAGTAATTATTCCATTTATGTGGCCTCGTCAAAGATGGAATCTTTGCTATCGTCAATTTATTCCAAGATCAGCATGCAGATGATGTAAGTTAGTGCTTCAAAGTCCCTGTGATAAGGTTAGCGATAAACTGAAGTCCAAACTGAACAGAACTACACTTTCTTCTACCATTGTCTTAAATATATTTAATGGTCTCGTTGCAAAAGCTAAATTGTCGCAAGGGAACTTTTATTTATTTATTTTATTTCACCTTTATTTAACCCGGGTAGCAAAGATTATAGCAAACACCACTGAAACGGAATTGGTGCTCGCTAGCTTTGCAAATTCAGCTATTGTTGGAAGCCAGCCAATATGAAACAAACTATTAAAATTACAAAAGGTTGCAGCATATGTTGTGTAAATGGTGAACTCATACAGCTGTCAACTCTTGTCATTTTAATCCGTTTCACATTTGCTAGCTACCTTTTAGATCGAAGCCCAAATAGAATGATAAAAGATAAAATGATAGAAGCCCATCTCCTACTGTAAATAACCTACACACTGTGTGTGTGTGTAGCCAGCCAGCCAGGTAGAAAAATGGCAGAAAAATAAAAGACGGACATCAGAGTATTTTTCAGTACACCAAAACGCAAAGTAAGAACCCTAGTAGCCTAATATCTCAAAGACCAGTTGATAAAATGTTCATAAGAAAGAAATTAAATTCTAATGGAAATGTTTCACAATGATGTCATTAGGCAGAGCAGGCAACAGATGGCACACAGACAGCAGAGTTGGTGACAGATATGCAGGGACAGACTGGCAGAGACAGGGAGTCTCAGGTAAGTTTGTTGAGTCTTTGTTTGGCAACATTATGAAAGGTTCTCAAATTTTTTTACTTGTAAAATAGGAACATAATTGGAAAATTCCATGGATACCCCCACTCTCAACTTAAACTGGTGACTGAACTAAGATTTGTTAAAGGCAATGGTATTGCTGTTGTGATTAGTTGTGTAGTTTTGGGTACCGGTAGTTAGGAGTACGGCAAACACCTTATTTCTTTGGTTCCTCAATATACATTTACCATATTACAATGTAGGCTATGTGTTACACCACTACTTTTGGTGTCCCCATCAGGAATTGCTCTTGAGAACATTTTATGTAATTGTCCCCTCCAAAGTTGATATCAGATTTTCGCCCCTGGCAGTTCTGTAGGTCCATGCTACTTTCAGTTTTCTTATGTGAAAATGTGTGTACTATACAGTTTTTCTATGTGGTACAATGAAATGTCCGCTTGAATTATGCATTGGACTCTAGGGCATCAAATCATTAGAAAGTCTAATCTGATACAACTGGTTGTATTGAGGTCTCATAACAATCTCATTACAACCTAAAGAAATACCAATTGAGCAATACGGTACTAATGAACACGGAATCCAATGTAATGTATTAAGGCTAGACAATTACATTTTCAAAGACTGAACAATCCCTTAGCCAATGAATTGAAATGGGATTGTGAGGATTATGTAAGAAATAAAGAATGGAAAGAAATGCATTATGAGCATATTAGCGTAAACCCCATTATCTGTTTGTCCTAAATGGGCTTTGTTTGAGGGGAAGCCTCAGTCCGTCCTCAGTCACTGTTTCTCAATGCCCCCTTCTCTCTCTCTCTGTGTATTTTACTCTGAAAAGATGAGAACATGAAATGTATTGGGCAATCCTTAAAACAAATGTTGGTACCACTTTACATTCCAGCTGTGTAATAACCGGGTAATGAGAGGGTAATAACTATGTATTTAGAACAGGAATCGGCAACTTTGATACTGCAGGGTTGGGGGACACAAAAACCTGAGCTCATGAGGAGCCGCAATCGCAATCTGTTTACCCACATCCATGCAGTAATTCTGCACAGTTTTGTTTTTCTACACATTTTGCCATGAGGCGGAGATCATATTTTGCAATTTTAGAACAATGTTATTCAATTCTACACATTTTGCCCCAGGGTGGAGAGAAATGTTTGCAGTTTTTATGATTACTACAACTTTAGATAGATGGCTAGACTAACTTACCAATCAAAACATGTTTTGTTGACATGGGCTGAGTGACTGTCAGTGACTGACATAACAAGAGAAAAACTGCTGATGCACAGCCAAATTTTGAAATTGCACATTGTGTATTCCACTATTCTAACTCTCAACAGTAAGATGAGATCCCGATTTAGTACCTTTTTTTGTGGAAATTGATCCGATCCCTGACTTCGTTTTTCAAAGGTATCTGTAAATTGATTACAATATTTTTGCTGATAACCTAAAGGATTACAGATAAAAAAATTTACATGCAATGTTCCATTACTCCCCTACCCTGAACTTTACAAGGACATATGTCACTGTTATATATTGGTATGATGAAGGGATATTTATTTTTTCTTTTACCTTTATTTAACTTGGGAAGTCGGTTAAGAACACATTCTTATTTTCAATGATGGCCTAGGAACAGGGGGTTAACTGCCTTGTTCAGGGGCAGAATGACAGATTTTGACCTTGTCAGCTCGGGGATTCGATCTTTCAACCTTCCGGTTACTAGTCCAACGTGCTAACCACTAGGCTACCTGCTGCCCCATATAAGAGTATAACTAACAGTATAACTACCGTAAATTCCGGACTATAAGCCGCAACTTTTTTCCCAGGCTTTGAACCTCGCGGCTTAAACAATGACGCGGCAAATATATGGATTTTTCCCGCTTTCAAATATTTTTTTACGGCGGCATGAAGCTTTCATTAGAGCAATGAAATTGCCGAACGGGTTAAGGTCAAACAACTTTTTTGTTTACTGTTTAGATTAAATCGGGCGCTCTCAAACTTCCCATCATTCTGATTACAGTAGTCATTTTGTCACCCTCATCATGGCAAAGACACGGAGAAATGCATATGATGCAGCTTTCAAGTTGAAGGCAATTGATCTGGCTGTTGGAAAAGGAAATAGAGCTGCTGCACGGGAGCTTGGTCTTAATGAGTCGATAATAAGACGTTGGAAACAGCAGCGTGAGGAATTGACTCAGTGCAAAAAGACAACTAAAGCTTACTGCTATTTTTTTATTTTTTGTTACAAGCCGTGCTTCGTTAAAGCCCATTTATTTTTGTTACAAGCCGTGTTTCGTTAAAGCCTATTTATTTTTGTTACAAGCAGTGTTTCGTTAAAGCCTGTGTAAAGTTCATTTGTTTCAATGTACCGGTAGGCACCTGCGGCTTATAGACATGTGCGGCTTATTTACATTGAAAATAATATTTATTTTTTTAATTCAGTGGGTGCGGCTTATATTCAGGTGCGCTTAATAGTCCGGAAATTACGGTAACTAAAGAGAAAACTGGTAATTATGCATTTTCCAGCACTGATACAGCAACTACCATCTCTGTTTCCAGGTTACAAACCATGTGCTAGTTGGGACATTTAAAAGGATATAATGGTAGAACTAAATACAAACAGGTATTTGGGCATTTTCCTGCACTGATTTGATGTTATTACATAGAAACTACCATCTCTGTTTCCAGATAGCAACCATAGGCTGGTTGGGATGTCAGGAAACAATTGGCGGGGAAACTACATGGTAACTACTATTCGTAACTAATGGTAATTAATAGCTATTACTAGTTATTACCATCTTACTACCTGGTTGTTACATAGCTGGAATGTAAAGTCATACCCACATTTGGTCAAATGTTTTCATATCTTGAAGTGTCCAAAGATCGAGCTGTGTCCTTGTTCCATTGCATTTATTCCATATATCTTTACCTTTTTTGTATACATTTTTTTATTTAACCTATATTTAACTATGCAAGTCAGTTAAGAACACATTCTTATTTACAATGACAGCCTACCAGAAGGCAAAAGGCTTCCTGTGGGGACGAAGGCTGAGATAAAATATACATATTTTTTAATAAATATAGTACGAAAAAAATATATATATATTTTTATGAAATGTATGCATTCACTAGTGTAAGTCGCTCTGGATAAGAGCGTCTGCTAAATGACTAAAATGTAAATGTAAATAGGACAAAGACATATTACGACAAGCGAGACACCACAACACTACATAAAGAGAGACCTAAGACAACAACATAGCATGACAGCAACACATGACAACACAGCATGGTTGCAACACAACATGACAACAACATGGTAACAATACAACATGGCAGCAACACAACATGGTACAAAAGGTATTGACACAGACAACAACATAAAGGGCAAGAAGGTAGAGACAACAATACATCACGCGAAGCAGCCACAACTGTCAGTAAGAGTGTCCATGATTAAGTCTTTGATTGAAGAGATGGAGATAAAACTATCCAGTTTGAGGGTCTGTTGCAGGTCGTTCCAGTCGCTAGCTGCAGCGAAATGAAAAGACAAGCAACCGAGGGATGTGTGTGCTTTGGGAACCTTTAACAGAAGGTGACTGGCAGAACGGGTGTTGTATGTGGAGGATGATGGCTGCAGTAGATATCTCAGATAGTGGGGAGTGAGGCCTATGAGGGTTTTATAAATAAGCATCAACCAGTGGGTCTTGCGACAGGTATACAGAGATGACCAGTTTACAGAGGAGTATAGAGTGCAGTGATGTGTCCTATAAGGAGCATTGGTGACAAATCTGATGGTCGAATGGTAAAGAACTTCTAGCCGCTCAAGATCACCTTTGTCTGCCGATCAATAAATTACTTCTCTGTAATCTAGCATGGGTAGGATGGTAATCTGAATCAGGGTTAGTTTGGCAGCTTGGGTGAAAGAGGAGCGATTACGATGGAGGAAACCAAGTCAAGATTTAACTTCAGCCCGCAGCTTTGATATGTGCTGAGAGAAGGCCAGTGTACCATCTAGCCATACTCCCAAGTACTTGTATGAGGTGACTACCTCAAGCTCTAAACCCGCAGAGGTAGTAAGCACACCTGTGGGGAGAAGAAAATTCTTCTTACCAAACCACATGACCTTTGTTTTGGAGGTGTTCAGAACAAGGTTAAGGGCAG
Source organism: Salmo salar (assembly GCF_965601325.2). NCBI lineage: Eukaryota > Metazoa > Chordata > Actinopteri > Salmoniformes > Salmonidae > Salmo > Salmo salar. The sequence goes on along the minus strand of NC_138310.1, from coordinate 10,660,837 downwards.
AGAAAGCTTGTTGGACACTAAGCAAGCTGGACACTTTCTTGTAGGGCGTTTAACACAAAATCCGTGGAGGGGCCAGCTGAGTATAAGACTATCATCTGCATACAAATGGATGAGAAAGCTTCCTACTGCCTGAGCTATGTTGTTGATGTAAATTGAGAAGAGCATGGGGCCTAGGATCGAGCGTTAGGGTACTCCCTTGGTGACAGGCAGTGGCTTAAACAGCAGATGTTCTGACTTCATACACTGCACTCTTTGAGAGAGGTAGTTAGCAAACCAGGAAAAAAAACCCTCAGAGACACCAATACTCATAATCCGGCCCGCAAGAATGGAATGGTCTACCATATCAAAAGCTTTGGCCAAGTCAATAAGTTGTTCCTACACTTGATAAACAGGGCAAAATAGAAATAGGCCGATAACAGTAAGGATCAGCTTGATCTCCCCCTTAAATGAAAGACGCATCGTGGCTGCCTTCCAAGCAATGGGAACCTCCCCAGAGAGGAGAGACAGCTTAAAAAGGTCCGAGATAGGCTTGGCAATGATTGGCGATCAACCTAAAAAAAAAAACCCTGATGGCTTTTTGGGGTCAAGTTTAAGGAGCTCCTTTAGCACCTCGGACTCAGTGACTGCCTGCAGGGAGAAACTTTGTAGCGGGGCAGGGGAAAAAGAGGGAGGAGCATCGGGGCTAGTCACCTGAGTGCACTAATTTCTCATTTGCCTGAACGAGAGCCAGTCAGCCTGAATATGAGTGTGCCGGGCCTTTCGTAAAATGGAATTCTTGAGGTGGAGTAACAAGATCACGGTCGAACCAAGGGCTGAACCTATTTTTAATTCTCATTTTCTTTATGGGGCCGTGTGTGTTAACAATACCTCTGAAAATATAAAAAAAGAAGGTCCAAGCGTCTTCGACAGAGGGGATCAAGCTGAATCTATACCAATTTACAGAGGCCAGGTCATGAAGGAAGGCTTTCTTATATAAAATAATTTGCAAGCGTCTATGACAAATCAGGACAGGTCATTTCACTGAGCAGCCATTACGAACACAAGCTGTAAAACAGTGATCACTAAGGTCATCACAGAAAACACCAGACTAATACCGATCAAGATTATTTGTGAGGATAACCTCGAGGAGAGTAGCCTTTTCTGGGTGTTTGGAGTTATACCTTGTGGGATTGGTACTAATTTGAGAAGATTTAGGGAGTCCCATTGCTTTAGGACTTGGTCAGGTCTTAAAGCAATGTCCCAGTTTAGGTCTCCTAGCAGGACAAATTCAGATTTAGTGTAAGGGGCCCGCCCATATATCCATGAAAACCTTTGCCAGCACAGAGGTTTTACTTCCTGTTTTTAACTGGGTTACTGCGAAACTTGAGCGTATTCTTTTGAGATCCAAAACCATTGATATTCCTTAACTAAATTTATGGGATATCTTGTCAGTTATAAGCTAGGAAAGTGCACACAGCTAGTCTTATCCAGTACAATGTTATGCATTGACTTTGACAATGATCCCTAAGCAAAATAAAACATTCCCTCTCCCAACTTGCTACGTTCCTCAATCAATACAAAGTGAGGAGTCTCTGACTGGTTTGGAAGGCACCCAAAAATGATTGGTCAGTTGCATCCTCATCACATTGCTACTGATGTGTTCTCCATCACATCATTTGCTGTCTCAAACTCCTGTCACAAACTCGGATACCTACTGTGCCTCGACCTGTTGTTTCCAAAGTTTTATTTTGTTGTATTTTTATGTTTTTCATAAGTATTTGTGTCAAAACCTGCTAGCTAGGTTGCAATGGAGCCCGCCTCGCCTGGAATAGCTAACAAACATTTCTAGCGCTTTAGAAGCTGTGTTTATTGTGCACTTGTCCGGGACAATTTTGTCAATCCGGTTTTCCAATGCGGAAATTGTTTGCTTGCGGAGGATTACAGGAATGAGGTGGCTATACTTAGCATGCAAATTTCAATTATGTGCAAATTAATGGGGAAAATGAAAATTAGAACTTTCTCGTTCTCAACTCCTGTGGCTGGACACCGCTCGGGCCTGATGGATGTATCCCCGCCTTGTCATCTGTCCCTATCTAAATGGCCTGTGCTGCCTAGAGGAATGTTGTTTCCATCTGCATCTCTTCCTCCATCTTGTAGTAGAGTAGATGGAGAACAGCAAGAGGATTGTTCCAATCAGTGCTGGTCTCATATCAAAAGTCACTGCTAAGCGGACTGGTATGTCTGTAAGAGGTTCGGAGCAGATTGACATGAGGAATAGCTTCGCAGCACTGGTCCCTGATCTAACTGCCCCTTCATCGCTGGGACTGCCTTTGTCTGCAATGGCTGTGCTGACTCTAACGACGCTAACTCGTCATCAAGTTCGGCTCCTTTCCCTCTCTCTGGATCTGACGGGGCACTGCCTACTGTGGGAGGTCTGGACCTATAGCCGGAAGGAGTGGGTGTATGCTATCCTGCTTCTCGTGGGCCCGGGAAAGGTTCAACGAATTGTATGAGGGGTAAGAATCAACAGATTTCTCCATCCCCTTCTCCTAATTTTATAAGGCGGAGGGTATCCACCCAAATCATTTGGATTTCTGGATCCTTTCACAGCATTATAAGGCTTCGTTGAGACAATGACTTATCAATGACCCAAACTCAGCTCAATTAATCCATACCATTGTGTTGCTGAGTTGAAAAAATCTTCAGCAAATGTACATTATCCCAGGGGAGATGGAAAACACAATGTAAGTAACCTAATGTATGTCCCTCTACCTGCCCTGAATCACTCTGCTAATCCTACAGCTATTGTATGCAGTAATCATGTGCCTATGAACCAGAGTTATACTGTTAGCACTGAGGCAGTGTGCCGTAGTAGGAAGTCCACTGTGTGCAGCTCATCCTGCACTAACATAAATAACATGAGCATGTCTACTTCTGCTAAGCTTCCCAGTAAAGCAATGAAAACAATCAAGCATCCCAGAAAAGTGCAAAAAAATAGCCAACGTTAACATATATAGCTTAACTTCTTGGGGCTATGTGGGACGCTAGCGTGCCACCCGTGGTGCACCCTATCAACAGCAGGTGCATTTCAAGAGCGGCAAATTTGAAACCAAATAAATGTCAAAATTCAAATTTTTCAAACATACAACTATCTTACACCCTTTGAAAGATAAACAACTCCTTAATCTAACCACGTTGTCCGATTTCAAAAAGGTTTTACGGCGAAAGCATAAAGTTAGATTATGTTAGGAGAGTACATTGACAATAGCTGTGTGTAATGTTTTGTCAATTCAAAGACGACCGTCACCAAAACCATAAAACCAGCTAAAATGATGCACTAACCTTTTACAATCTCCATCAGATGACACTCCTAGGACATTATGTTAGACAATGCATGCATTTTTAGTTCTATCAAGTTCATATTTATATCCAAAAACAGCGTTTTACTATGGCATTGATGTTGAGGAAATCGTTTCCCTCCAATAACCGGCAGTCAAGTCAGCACCACAAATTAAATAATTAAAATTAGAAAACATTGGTAAAATATTATATTGTCATTTAAAGAATTATAGATTTACATCTCTTGAACGCAATCAACTTGCCAGATTTAAAAATAACCTTACTGGGAAATCACACTTTGCAATAATCTGAGCACTGCGCCCAGAAAAATATGCTTTGCTATACAGACAAACGGCCATGTTGGAGAGATCTAAAATCGAAAATACTATGTAAATAATCCATTACCTTTGATTCTCTTCATCAGATGTCACTTCCAGGAATCCCAGGTCCATAACGAATGTAGTTTTGTTCAAAAAAGCTCATCATTTATATGAAAAAAGCTCCGTGTTGTTAGCACATGATCTAAGCCAGCCGGACTTCTCGTCATGAACGAGGGGAAAAAATATATTTACGTTCGTTCAAACATGTCAAACGTTGTATAGCATAAATCATTAGTGCCTTTTTTAACCAGAACATGAATAATATTCAAGGTGGACGAATGCATTCTCTTTTATAACGTATTGGAACGAGGGTACCCAACATGAACTCGCGCGCCAGAGTCTAATCGGCCATCACCGTTCCATGGCTCTTGTTCGGTCAGATCTCACAGTAAAAGACTCAAAACACTTTGTAAAGGCTGGTGACATCTAGTGGAAGCAATAGGAAGTGCCAAAACATTAATCAACCCCTGTGTGTTTCAATGGCATAGGCTTAAAGGTAATTCAACACATCAGGTATCCACTTCCTGTCAGAAAATGTCTCAGGGTTTTGCCTGCCAAATGAGTTCTGTTATACTCACAGACACCATTCAAACAGTTTTAGAAACTTTAGGGTGTTTTCTATCCATATATAATAAGTATATGCATATTCTAGTTACTGGGTAGGATTAGTAACCAGATGAAATCGGGTACGTTTTTTTATCCAGCCGTGAAAATACTGCCCCCTAGCCCCAACAGGTTAACCTGTTAGGGTTAGGGGGCAGTATTGACACGGCTGGATAAAAAAACATACCTGATTTAATCTGGTTACCACTCCTACCCAGTAACTAGAATATGCATATACTTATTACATATGGATAGAAAACACCCTACATTTTCTAAAACTGTTTGAATGGTGTCTGTGAGTATAACAGAACTCATTTGGCAGGCAAAACCCTGAGACATTTTCTGACAGGAAGTGGATACCTGATGTGTTGTATTACCTTTAAACCTATGCCATTGAAAAACACAGGGGCTGAGGAATATTTTGGCACTTCCTATTGCTTCCACTAGATGTCACCAGCCTTTACAAAGTGTTTTGAGTCTTCTGGAGGGAGATCTGACCGAACAAGAGCCATGGAACGATGATGGCCCATTAGACACCTGGCGCGCGAGTTCATGTTGGGTACCCTCGTTCCAATACGTTATAAAAGAGTATGCATTCGTCCACCTTGAATATTATTCATGTTCTGGTTAAAAAAGGCCCTAATGATTTATGCTATACAACGTTTGACATGTTTGAACGAAAGTAAATATATTTTTTCCCCTCGTTCATGACGAGAAGTCCGGCTGGCTTAGATCATGTGCTAACAAGACGGAGATTTTTGGACATAAATGATGAGCTTTTTTGAACAAAACTACATTCGTTATGGACCTGTGATACCTGGAAGTGACATCTGATGAAGAGAATCAAAGGTAATGGATTATTTACATAGTATTTTCGATTTTAGATCTCCCCAACATGACGTCTAGTCTGTATCGCAACGCGTATTATTCTGGGCGCAGTGCTAAGATTATTGCAAAGTGTGATTTCCCAGTAAGGTTATTTTTAAATCTGGAAAGTTGATTGCGTTCAAGAGATGTAAATCTATAATTCTTTAAATGACAATATAATATTTTACCAATGTTTTCTAATTTTAATTATTTAATTTGTGGTGTTGAATTGACTGCCGGTTATTGGAGGGAAACGATTTCCTCAACATCAATGCCATAGTAAAACGCTGTTTTTGGATATAAATATGAACTTGATAGAACTAAAAATGCATGCATTGTCTAACATAATGTCCTAGGAGTGTCATCTGATGGAGATTGTAAAAGGTTAGTGCATCATTTTAGCTGGTTTTATGGTTTTGGTGACCCTGTCTTTGAATTGACAAAACATTACACACAACTCTTGTAAATGTACTGTCCTAACATACTCTAAATTTATGCTTTCGCCGTAAAACCTTTTTGAAATCGTAAAACGTGGTTAGATTAAGGAGATGTTTATCTTTCAAAGGGTGTAAAATAGTTGTATGTTTGAAAAATTTGAATTTTGACATTTATTTGGATTCAAATTTGCCGCTCTTGAAATGCACCTGCTGTTGATGGAGTGCACCACGGGTGACCTAGCCCATAGAGGTTAAGAAATACGGTTTATGAAACCAATAGTTTGCTAGTAACAAATGACATTCATATTCTGACAGTCTCTGAAACTCTCTTAGATAATACCTTTGATGATACAGTGGTGGCAATACATGGTTATAACATCTACAGAAAAGACAGAAATGCCAAGGGTGGAGGTGTTGCAGTTTCAATTCAGAACCACATTCTGGTAAAGCTTAGAGAGGATCTCATGTTAACTACCGTTGAAGTAATATGGCTACAGATTCATCTGCCCTACCTAAATGCTGAAATGCTTGAAAATGTATGTGATGGATGTATTTTTTTCAGGTGATTGAAATATTGACTGGCTTTTATCAAGCTGCCCACTCAAGAAAAAGCTTCAAACTGTAACTATTGATTGCAACCTGGTTCAAGTTATCAGTCAACCTACCAGGGTAGTTACAAACAACACAGAATGAAATCATCAACATGTAACTATCACAATGCGTCAGAAATTTGCTTTAAAGCAGTATCCAAATCCATTGAATGTACTGTAGTGATCACAATATAGTAGCCATATCTAGGAAAAACAACGTTCCAAAGGCTGGGCCTAATAAATAGGTCATACAACATTTTTTGTAGTGATTCCTATGTTCCTGATGTAAAGAATATTTGTCGGTATGTGGTGTTTAATGAGGAGCAACCATTATTTACATTTAACACATTTATGAAATTGCTTATTCCATTTGCTAATAAGCATGCACCCATTAAAATAATTACTGTAAAAACAGTTAAATCCCCTTGGATTGATGAGGAATTGAAAAATTGTATGGAGGAGAGGGATGAGGGAAAAAGGAATGGCAAAGCAGTCTGGCTACACAAGCGATTGGCAAACGTACTGCAAATCGAGAAATCATGTGACTAAACTGAATAAAAAGAAGAATCAATACTATGAAATTAGATAAGTGACATAAAGAGTGATAGTAAAAAGCTTTGGAGCACCTTCACTTTTTAGTGACTGGGCAGTATTCAGAAATTCAGATGAATAACGTGCCCAAATTAAACTGCCTGCTACTCGGGCCCAGAAGGTAGGATATGCATATTATTAGTAGATTTGGATAGAAAACAATCTGAAGATTCTAAAACTGTTTGAATGATGTCAATAACAGAACTCATGTGGCAGGCAAAAACCTGAGAAAAATCCAACCAGGAAGTATGGAAATCTGAGGTTTGTAGTTTTTCAAGTGATTCCCTATCCAGTATACAGTGACTTAGGGTTCATTTTGCACTTCCTAAGGCTTCCACTAGATGTCATGTCAACATGTTCCATGCTTCTACTGTGAATAGGGAGAGAATAAGAGCTCCTGGAAGTAGATGAGTGAGAAAATGACATGAGCTCAGTGGAGCGCACTCCTGTGAGAGTTAGCTGTGTTCCTTTTCTTTTTTGAAGACAAATGACTCGTCCGGTTGGAATATTATGGAAGATTTATGATAAAAACATCCAAAAGATTGATTCTATACATCGTTTGACATTCTATACATCGTCTGTAATATAACTTTTGGACTTTTCGTTTGAACTTAACTGCGTGAGTACAGTGCATTTGGAGAACTCTACTGAACGTGCAAAAAAAGAGGTATTTGGCCATATATATGGACTTTATTGAAACAAATGAACATTTATTGGGGAACTGGGATTCCTGGGAGTGCATTCCGACGAAGATCATCAAAGGTAAGTGAATATCTATAATGTTATTTCAGAGTTTTGTTGACTCCACAAAATGGCGGGTTTGGTTTCGTCTCTGAGCGCTGTACTCAGATTATTGCAAAGTGTGATTATTGCAAAGTTTTTTTTTAAATCTGACACAACGGTTGCATTAAGGAGATGTGTATCTATAATTCTTTGAATAACAGTTTAATATTTTATCAACGTTTATGATGAGTATTTCTGTAAATTCATGTGCTCATTCACCGGAAGTTTTGGGAGGCAAAACATTTCTGAACATTACACGCCAATGTAAAATGGGGTTTTTGGATATAAATATGAACTTTATCGAGCAAAACATACATGTATTGTGTAACATGAGGTCCTATGAGTGCCATCTGATGAAGATCATCAAAGGTTAGTGATTCATTTTAGCTGTATTTCTGGTTTTTGTGACGCCTCTCCTTGCTTGGAAAATGGCTGTGTTTTTTCTTGTCTCGGCGCTGTCCTAACATAATGCTATGCTTTCGCCGTAAAGCTTTTTTGAAATCGGACAATGTGGTTGGATTATCGAGAAGTTCATCTTTAAAATGGTGTAAAATAGTTGTATGTTCGAGAAATTTGAATTATGAGATGTTTTGTCATTTTGAATTTGGCGCCCTGCTATTTCACTGGCTGTTGAATAGTGTGTCCCGCGGGTGGGACACTAGCGTCCCACATTTCCCAAAGAGGTTAAATGAAATGTTGGGCAAAAAAGCTCCATAATTCATTGAATCAGATGTCTCATTCATCACACAACCCATTTATTGCCAATTACTTTAATTATTTTTTAATTGGCAAGATTAGCAAACGCAGACACTACACATCCTGGTATAACTGATAAAATTGTGAAAGACAAGCATTGTAATTTTGAATTACATAAATTGAGTGTGGAAAAAGTGCCAAAATTGTTGTCTATCAACAATGACAAGACACCGGGGTCTGACAACTTGGAAGGAAAATTACTGAGGATAATAGCAGACAATATTGCCATTCCTATTTGGCATATCTTCAATCTAAGCCTACTAAAAAGTGTGTGCCCTCAGGCCTGGAGGGAAGCAAAAGTAATTCCACTACCCAAGAATAGTAAAGCCCCCTTTACTGGCTTAGATAGCCAACCAATCAACCTGTTACTAAGCCTTTTCTTTTTTTGGGGGGGGGGGGGGACCAGATACAATGCTATTTTACTGTAAACAAATTGACAACAGACTTTCAGCATGCTTATAGGGAAGGACATTCAACAAGCACAGAACTTACACAAATGACTGATGATTGCCTGAGAGAAATTGATGATCAAAAGATTGTGGGATCTGTTATGTTAGACTTCAGTGTGTCTTTTGATGTTACAGCCTTCCCTGTAGCTCAGTTGGTAGAGCATGGTGTTTGCAACGCCAGGGTTGTGGGTTCGATTCCCACGGGGGGCCAGCACAGGAAAAAAAATGTATGAAATGTATGCATTCACTACTGTAAGTCGCTCTGGATAAGAGCGTCTGCTAAATGACTAAAAATGTAAAAAATGTTATCGATCATAGTCTGCTGATGGAAAAACATATGTGTTATGGCTTTACACGCCCTGCTAAATTGTGGTCAAAGAGTTACCTGTCTAACAGAAAACAGAGGGTGTTCTTTAATGCAAGCCTCTCCAACATAATCCAGGTAGAATAAAAAATTCCCCAGGCCAGCTGTCTAGACCCCTTACTTTTTTCAATCTTTACTAATGATATGCCACTGGCCTTGAATAAAGCCAGTGTCTATGTATGCGGATGACTCAACACTATACACATCAGCTACTACAGCAAGTGAAATGCACTGCAACACTGAACAAAGAGCTGCAGTTAGTTTCAGAATGGATGGCAAGGAATAAATTAGTCCTAAATATTTCTAAAACTAAAAGCATTGTACTGGGACAAATGATTCACTAAACCCTTATTCAAAAATTATAATAAATAATATCGAAATTGAGCAAGTTGAGGTGAGTAAACTGCTTGGAGTAACCCTAGATTGTAAACTGTCATGGTCAAAACATGTTTATACAAAGGTGGCTTAGATGTCCATTATAAAGCTTTGCTCTGCCTTTTTAACAACACTATCAACAAGGCATTTCCCACAGGCTCTAGTTGTCACGGTTGTCGTCGGTTAGGGAGGACCAAAACGCAGCAGGAATGTTGACGCTCATCTTGTGTATTTATTTACCAACTAAGTGAACAACAAAACGAACTTACGAACACCGAAACAGTCTTGAAAGGCACACTCAGCAAAACAAGAAACAATCTCCCACCAACACACAGACAAACACACCCAACTAATATAGGACTTCCAATCAAAGGCAACACCACACAGCTGCCTTCAATTGGAAGTCCACCCCAATTAACTCTACATAGAAACAGACTACCTAGACTAAACACAGAATTACATAAACATAGATCATAAACCAAAAACCCGGAAATACTAAATCAAACGCCCTTTTACCAAAACACCCCCCCCCCCGAACCACATAAAACAAATACCCTCTGCCACGTCCTGACCAAACTACAATAACAATTAACCCTTATACTGGCCAGGACGTGACACTAGTGTTGTCGCACCTGGACTATTGTTCAGTTGTGTGGTCAGGTGCCACAAAGAGGATCTCGGAAAATGACAATTGGCTCACAACAGGGCAGCATGGCTGGCCTTTAAATGTGCATGGAGAGCTAGCATTAATAATGTGATGGAAGCGTTATAAGAAAATGTTATTGTAAATGTGTTCTATGTGTTCTATTGATGTGCTGTTCTAATAACTAATTTCTGTGTTCATGCAAGTGACTGATTGAACAAATCCTCACATATCAGTATCTGCAATTTGGCAGTACGCCCAAAGATAGCTCAGTTTCAAGGTCTCAGTTTAGAAGCCTTGTGAGGTATTGGTCTGTCACATGTTATGAACCAGTATTGGTCGGTCACATGAATTAAACAAAACTGTAATGATTAATTAATTATGCTAAATCATGCAAATATAACTTGTCTGTGTATCGCCGAATGTAAGACAACTGCTGGGACAGCCCCAGCAGAGCTTCTGACAGACGTTCACTATGGTGCATTAAGTGTGATGGAACCTCTCCAGTGCACTGACAGGTAACATGGTGTCACGTTGGCATGAAGGATCAGGAGACAGACGCAGGAATGCGTAATAGGGTTTTTTATTAAGCCCAAATTATGACGTGCCGTGTACAGGCACGGGGACAAAGACCAAACAAACAAGTAACAAAAACACAGGGTTGAAACCCAAACAAAAGAGAGAGGAGTACCTCGAATAAATACATACGCATGCACGATGATTTATTAACACGGGACGAGACCCGCAATCATCTCCGCAATCCACAAGGGCACGAAAGCCCAAAACACACAGCACAGGTACTCACACACTCCAATGGGCATTGTAACAATAATCGACAGATAACGGAAACCAAAGGGCACACTTATACAAGTGCTAATCAGTGGGAATAGGGTACAGTTGTGCGTGATGAAGGTTCCGGAGGGATCCGTGACAGTACCCCCCCCTAACGCGACACCGGCCACGAGGTCGATCACGGACCGATGCAGCTGCCGAAGTTGCGTTGTCATTGGACGGACCAGTAGCAGTGGCGTCGGACGGACCGGTAGTGGCGGAGTCGGACAGGCCAGTTGTGGCTGCTGAAGTGGCGTTGTTGGACAGACCCGTTGTCACGATGTCGGATGACCCAGTTGCCGCTGCCAAAGTTGTGGCGGCGCAGGATGGACCAGTCTCAGCGTCGTCGAACGGCCATTCCCACTGTCTCACTTAATGGTTGAATATTCTGTCACGTTGGTATGAAGAGATTCGGGAGACAGGCCCAAATTGCGACGTGCCGTGTAATGACACAGGGACGAAGACCAAACAAACACGTAACAAAACAGGGGCAAGGGAGGGCGAGGACGCCGGGGGTAATCATCTGCACAACCCACAAAAGCACAAAAGCCAAAACACACAGCACAGGTACTCACACGCACCAACAGACATAGTAACAACAATGGAACGCACAACGGAAACCAAAGGGCATACTTGTATAAGTACTAATCAGTGGGAATAGGGGACAGGTGTGCGTGATGAAAGTTCCGGAGGGATCCGTGACACATGGATTCATTTAAGATTGACTTTGAGTGTCCCTGTGTAAGAATTTCCACAACAATAATTTGCAAGTAAATCTCTCATGGTTCAAGGTGGAGGAGAGATTGATTTCACCACTACTTGTTCTTGTAAGTGTTGACTTGCTGAATGCACCGAGGTGTCTGTTTAACCTGTTGGGTCTAGGGGGCAGCATTTGCACGGCTGGATAAAAAAAATGTACCCGATTTAATCTGGTTACTAATCCTACCCAGTAACTAGAATATGCATATACTTATTATATATGGATAGAAAACACTCTAAAGTTTCTAAAACTGTTTGAATGGTGTCTGTGAGTATAACAGAACTCATTTGGCAGGCAAAACCCTGAGACATTTTCTGACAGGAAGTGGATACCTGATGTGTTGTATTGACTTTAAACCTATCCCATTGAAAAACACAGGGGCTTAGGAATATTTTGGCACTTCCTATTGCTTCCACTAGATGTCACCAGCCTTTACAAAGTGTTTTGAGTCTTCTGGAGGGAGATCTGACCGAACAAGAGCCATGGAACGATGATGTCCCATTAGACACCTGGCGCGCGAGTTCATGTTGGGTACCCTCGTTCCAATACGTTATAAAAGAGTATGCATTCGTCCACCTTGAATATTATTCATGTTCTGGTTAAAAAAGGCCCTAATGATTTATGCTATACAACGTTTGACATGTTTGAACGAACGGAAATATATTTTTTCCCCTCGTTCATGACGAGAAGTCCGGCTGGCTTACATCATGTGCTAACGAGACGGAGATTTTTGGACATAAATGATGAGCTTTTTTGAACAAAACTACATTCGTTATGGACCTGTGATACCTGGAAGTGACATCTGATGAAGAGAATCAAAGGTAATGGATTATTTACATAGTATTTTCGATTTTAGATCTCCCCAACATGACGTCTAGTCTGTATCGCAACGCGTATTTTTCTGGACGCAGTGCTCAGATTATTGCAAAGTGTGATTTCCCAGTAAGGTTATTTTTAAATCTGGCAAGTTGATTGCGTTCAAGAGATGTAAATCTATAATTCTTTAAATGACAATATAATATTTTACCAATGTTTTCTAATTTTAATTATTTAATTTGTGACGCTGACTTGACTGCCGGTTATTGGAGGGAAACGATTTCCTCAACATCAATGCCATAGTAAAACGCTGTTTTTGGATATAAATATGAACTTGATAGAACAAAAAATGCATGCATTGTCTAACATAATGTCCTAGGAGTGTCATCTGATGGAGATTGTAAAAGGTTAGTGCATCATTTTAGCTGGTTTTATGGTTTTGGTGACCCTGTCTTTGACTTGACAAAACATTACACACAACTCTTGTAAATGTACTGTCCTAACATACTCTAAATTTATGCTTTCGCCGTAAAACCTTTTTGAAATCGTAAAACGTGGTTAGATTAAGGAGATGTTTATCTTTCAAATGGTGTAAAATAGTTGTATTTTTGAAAAATTTGAATTTTGACATTTATTTGGATTCAAATTTGCCGCTCTTGAAATGCACCTGCTGTTGATGGAGTGCACCACGGGTGGCACGCTAGCGTCCCACCTAGCCCCAAGAGGTTAACCTGTTAGGGCTAGGGGGCAGTATTGACACAGCCGGATAAAAAACGTACCTAATTTAATCTGGTTACTACTCCTGACCAGTAACTAGAATATGCATATAATTAGTAGATTTGGATAGAAAACACCCTAAAGTTTCTAAAACTGTTTGAATGGTGTCTGTGAGTATAACAGAACTCATATGGCAGGCCAAAACCTGAGAAGATTCCATGCAGGAAGTGACCTGTCTGACAAGATGTGTTTCATCTAGGCTGTTTTTATTGAAGATTTAGGATCTTTGCTCTAACGTGACACTTCCTACAGCTCCCATAGGCTCTCAGAGCCCGGGAAAAAGCTGAAGGATATCGAGGCAGGCTCTGGCTGAAACACTTTATCGCGTTTGGCAAGTGGCCGCTCAGAGTACTGTGGGCTTAGGCGCGTGCCCGAGTCGACCGAATGCTTTGTTTTCCTTTGTCTGTTTATCTAAACGCAGATTCCCGGTCGGAATATTGGCATAAAAATGGATTTTAAACAGCGGTTGACATGCTTCGAAGTACGGTAATGGAATATTTAGATTTTTTTTTTCACGAATTGCGCCATGCTCGTAACCCTTATTTAGTCTTATCTTTAAAATGGTGTAAAATAGTCATATGTTTGAAAAATTGAAGGTTTTGCATTTCTAAGGTTTTTGAATAACGCGCCACGGGATTGCACTGGCTGTTACGTAGGTGTTAACCTCTCTGGGCTAGGCGGGACGAATTCGTCCCACCTACGTAACAGCCACTTGAAGCCTGTGGCGCGATTTTCAAAACCTTAAAAATCCTATTACTTCAATTTCTCAAACATATGACTATTTTACAGCTATTTAAAGACAAGACTCTCGTTAATCTAACCACACTGTCCGATTTCAAAAAGGCTTTACAACGGAAGCAAAACATTAGATTATGTCAGCAGAGTACCAAGCCAGAAATAATCACACACCCATTTTTCAAGCTAGCATATAATGTCACAAAAACCCAGACGACAGCTAAATGCAACACTAACCTTTGATGATCTTCATCAGATGACAACCCTAGGACATTATGTTATACAATACATGCATGTTTTGTTCAATCAAGTTCATATTTATATCAAAAAACAGCTTTTTACATTAGCATGTGACGTTCAGAACTAGCACACCCCCCGCAAACTTCCGGGGAATTCGCTAACATTTTACTAAATTACTCACGATAAACGTTCACAAAAAGCATAACAATTATTTTAACCTCTTGGGGCTAGGTGGGACGCTAGCGTGCCACCCGTGGTGCACTCCATCAACAGCAGGTGCATTTCAAGAGCGGCAAATTTGAATCCAAATAAATGTCAAAATTCAAATTTTTCAAAAATACAACTATGTTACACCATTTGAAAGATAAACATCTCCTTAATCTAACCACGTTTTACGATTTCAAAAAGGTTTTACGGCGAAAGCATAAATTTAGAGTATGTTAGGACAGTACATTTACAAGAGTTGTGTGTAATGTTTTGTCAAGTCAAAGACAGGGTCACCAAAACCATAAAACCAGCTAAAATGATACACTAACCTTTTACAATCTCCATCAGATGACACTCCTAGGACATTATGTTAGACAATGCATGCATTTTTAGTTCTATCAAGTTCATATTTATATACAAAAACAGCGTTTTACTATGGCATTGATGTTGAGGAAATCGTTTCCCTCCAATAACCGGCAGTCAAGTCAGCGTCACAAATTAAATAATTAAAATTAGAAAACATTGGTAAAATATTATATTGTCATTTAAAGAATTATAGATTTACATCTTTTGAACGCAATCAACTTGCCAGATTTAAAAATAACCTTACTGGGAAATCACACTTTGCAATAATCTGAGCACTGTGCCCAGAAAAATACGCGTTGCGATACAGACTAGACGTCATGTTGGGGAGATCTAAAATCGAAAATACTATGTAAATAATCCATTACCTTTGATTCTCTTCATCAGATGTCACTTCCAGGTATCACAGGTCCATAACGAATGTAGTTTTGTTCAAAAAAGCTCATCATTTATGTCCAAAAATCTCCGTCTCGTTAGCACATGATGTAAGCCAGCCGGACTTCTCGTCATGAACGAGGGGAAAAAATATATTTCCGTTCGTTCAAACATGTCAAACGTTGTATAGCATAAATCATTAGGGCCTTTTTTAACCAGAACATGAATAATATTCAAGGTGGACGAATGCATAGCCTTTTATAACGTATTGGAACGAGGGTACCCAACATGAAGTAGCGCGCCAGGTGTCTAATGGGACATCACCGTTCCATGGCTCTTGTTCGGTCAGATCTCCCTCCAGAAGACTCAAAACACTTTGTAAAGGCTGGTGACATCTAGTGGAAGCAATAGGAAGTGCCAAAATATTCCTAAACCCCTGTGTTTTTCAATGGGATAGGTTTAAACTCAATACAACACATCAGGTATCCACTTCCTGTCAGAAAATGTCTCAGGGTTTTGCCTGCCAAATGAGTTCTGTTATACTCACAGACACCATTCAAACAGTTTTGGAAACTTTAGAGTGTTTTCTATCCATATATAATAAGTATATGCATATTCTAGTTACTGGGTAGGATTAGTAACCAGATTAAATCGGGTACATTTTTTTTATCCAGACGTGCAAATGCTGCCCCCTAGACCCAACAGGTTAAGAATTATAGATACAGACCTCCTCTATGCACTCGATATGTCCGATTTTAAAATAGCTTTTTGGTGAAAGCACATTTTGCAATATTCTAAGTACATAGCCCAGGCATCACGGGCTAGCTATTTAGACACCCGGCAAGTTTAGCACTCACCATAATCATATTTACTATTATAAAAGTTTGATTACCTTTTGTTGTCTTCGTCAGAATGCACTCCCAGGACTGCTACTTCAATAACAAATGTTGGTTTGGTCCAAAATAATCCATCGTTATATCCGAATAGCGGCGTTTTGTTCGTGCGTTCCAGACACTATTCGAAATGGTAAAGAAGGGTCGCGCGCATGGCGCAATTCGTGACAAAAAAAATCTAAATATTCCAATACCGTACTTCGAAGCATGTCAACCGCTGTTTAAAATCAATTTTTATGCCATTTTTCTCGTAGAAAAGCGATAATATTCCGACCGGGAATCTGCTTTTCGGCAAACAGAGGAAAAAAATCACAAAGACGGGGGCGGTCAGGTCACGCGCCTAAGCCCAGAGTCCCTTGATCGGCCACTTGAGAAAGGCGATAATGTGTTTCAGCCTGGGGCTGGGATGACGACATTCAGGTTTTTCCCGGGCTCTGAGCGCCTATGGACGACGTAGGAAGTGTCACGTTAGAGCAGAGATCCTTAGTGAACGATAGAGATGGCAAAGAAGTTCCAGAAATGGTCAGACAGGCCACTTCCTGTAAAGGAATCTCTCAGGTTTTGACCTGTCATTTGAGTTCTGTTATACTCACAGACACCATTCAAACAGTTTTAGAAACTTTAGGGTGTTTTCTATCCATATGTAATAAGTATATGCATATTCTAGTTACTGGGTAGGAGTGGTAACCAGATTAAATTGGGTATGTTTTTTATCCAGCCGTGTCAATACTGCCCCCTAGCCCTAACAGGTTAAACTACTAGCAAACAGCTCTGACACCCATGCATACCCCACAAGACATGCGATCAAAGGTCTCTTCACAATCCCCAAGTCAAAAACAGACTGTGGGAGGCGCACAGTACTACATAGAGCCATGGCTACATGGAACTCTATTCCACATCAGGTAACTGATGCAAGCAATATAATCAGATTTAAAATACATAAACAAATACACCTTACGGAACAGCGAGGACTGTGAAGAGACAAACATACAGGCGATGTCATTTACAAAATAGCCTCCAACACTCTACTCAGCAAACTGGATGCAGTCTATCACAGTGCCATCCGTCTTGTCACCAAAGCCTACCCACCAGTGCGACCTGTATGCTCTCGTTGGCTGGTCCTCACTACATATTCATCGCCAAATCCACTTGCTCCAGGTCATCTATAAGTCTTTGCTGGGTAAAGCTCCGCCTTATCTCAGCTCACTGGTCACCATAGCAACACCCACCCGTAGCACTCGCTCCAGGAGGGATATTTCACTGGTCAATCCCAAAGACAACACCTCTTTGGCCACCTTTCCTTCCAGTTCTCTGCTGCCAATGACTGGAACGAAATGCAAAAATCACTGAAGTTGGAGACATATCTCCCTCACTAACTTTAAGCGTCATCTGTCAGAGCAGCTTACCGATCGCTGCAGCTGAACACAGGCCATCTGTAAATAGCCCATCCAACTACCTACCTCATCCTCATATTTGTTTTTGTTTTTCTGCTCTTTTGCACACCCATATTTCTACTTGCACATCCTCATCTGCACATATACTGTATCACTCCAGTGTAAATTGCTAAATTGTGATTACTTCGCCACTATTGGCCTATGTATTTCCTTACCTCCTAACTTCATTTGCACACACTGCAAACAGATTTTTCTTATGTATTATTGACTGTATGTTTGTTTATCCCACGTGTTACTCTGTGTTGTTTTTGTCGCACTGCTTTGCTTTATCTTGGCCAGGTTGGAGTTGTAAACGAGAACTTGTTCTCAATTGGCCTACCTGGTTAAATAAAGGTGAAATAAAAAAATAAAAAACATGTTACGTGATAAGACACACATGTAACACACATACACATGGATTTTGTATTGTAGATTTGGGATGGTAGAGTAGTGGCCTGAGGGAACATTTACATTTAAGTCATTTAGCAGACGCTCTTATCCAGAGTGACTTACAAATTGGTGCATTCACCTTATGATATCCAGTGGAACAACCACTTTACAATAGTGCATCTAAATCTTTTAGGGGGGGGGGGGGGTTAGAAGGATTACTTTATCCTATGCCAGGAATTCCTTAAAGAGGTGGGGTTTCAGGTGTCTCCGGAAGGTGGTGATTGACTCCGCTGTCCTGGTGTCGTGAGGGAGCTTGTTCCACCATAGGGGTGCCAGAGCAGCGAACAGTTTTGACTAGGCTGAGTGGGAACTGTGCTTCGTCAGAGGTAGGGGGGCCAGCAGGCCAGAGGTTGATGAGCGCAGTGCCCTCGTTTGGGTGTAGGGACTGATCAGAGCCTGAAGGTACGGAGGTGCCGTTCCCCTCACGGCTCCATAGGCAAGCACCATGGTCTTGTAGCGGATGCGAGCTTCAACTGGAAGCCAGTGGAGAGAGCGGGGTGACGTGAGAGAACTTGGGAAGGTTGAACACCAGATGGACTGCGGCGTTCTGGATGAGTTGTAGGGGTTTGATGGCACAGGCAGGGAGCCCAGCCAACAGCGAGTTGCAGTAATCCAGACGGGAGATGACAAGTGCCTGGATTAGGACCTGCGCCGCTTCCTGTGTGAGGCAGGGTCGTACTCTGCGAATGTTGTAGAGCATGAACCTACAGGATCGGGTCACCGCCTTGATGTTAGTGGAGAACGACAGGGTGTTGTCCAGGGTCACGCCAAGGTTCTTAGCACTCTGGGATGAGGACACAATGGAGTTGTCAACCGTGATGGCGAGATCATGGAACGGGCAGTCCTTCCCCGGGAGGAAAAGCAGCTCCGTCTTGCCGAGGTTCAGCTTGAGGTGGTGATCCGTCATCCACACTGATATGTCTGCCAGACATGCAGAGATGCGATTCGCCACCTGGTTATCAGAAGGGGGAAAGGAGAAGATTAATTGAGTGTCGTCTGCATAGCAATGATAGGAGAGACCATGTGAGGATATGACAGAGCCAACACACTTAATGTATTGTGTAAAGTGTTATGAAATGTAATGTCATGTCATATTTTAAATTGTATATAACTGCCTTAATGTTGCTGGACCTACCTTGGCAGCAGCTACTCGGGATCCTGAATAAATACAAATACAAATGCAAATCACATGAAACAGAGTGATTGTTTGTCACCTGCAGCCTGGTACAGCTGTGGATCCATGACATGAAGGATCTGATCAGCCCACTTATATAATCAGTTTTCAGCCCACTTATATAATCAATTTACAAGCTCATAAAGAGCCATTCATAAAAGCCAGAAATAACCACAGGCTTCAATCTTTCCCACAATCCTTCACTTCCTGTCCAAGTCCATTCATTTGAACGGGAACATCATTAGCAGGTTTTAATTATGATTCGTAATTAAATATTTCCCTTTAACTCTGACATCTCACTATTTGGCCAGTTACAGTTACATTCTCATGGTGGTTTTGTTGTGGAAGGTCACACAGATGGTTCTAGTTCTATGAGTTTTTCTTTACTGTTTTTGTTGTATTATGCATTATGAGAGTTATATTTTCAGATTTGAGTAAACAAAATGGGCTCTGCTATGACAGTTTTAAAAGGGTACCCGGATCCATTGGGTTGGAGTTTGGTAAATAAAAGTTCCTCTAAGTGAGTGCAGAACACAGTGACATGAAATGCAATAATTTCCACAGGAAAATATATACTTTAGTAAGAGAGGTTTAATGGTGGCAATGAGTGTAATATCACTATGTTGGTCCATGTGGCCGGGTGTGTGAGTGTTTCTAGACTATGGAACTCTCTGGAGAAACATGATTATAACTTTTAGCAGACTGCTCCTCAGCAGGGTAGGAGGTTCAAGAAGATGGGAGGGAGCCGCAACAGGCTGATGGTTAATCTAACA
Organism: Salmo salar; assembly: GCF_965601325.2. Lineage (NCBI taxonomy): Eukaryota > Metazoa > Chordata > Actinopteri > Salmoniformes > Salmonidae > Salmo > Salmo salar. The sequence goes on along the minus strand of NC_138310.1, from coordinate 10,640,854 downwards.
TGACAATATTATCATGTAGGAGGGCACAGTTGGCACTTTTCCCTGCCGCCTCTTCTCCACTAAGCCATAGCCAGATACAATATAAAGATTGTTCTCTTTGTAAATGTTTCTCTTCCGCCAAGCTTCAAATCAACCAAACACAAAGGGAGAGAGAAAGGAAGAGCAATAAAGAGACAGAAAACTAAATAGAAAGAAGAGGGCGATGGAGAGAGAGGAAGAAAGTAATCAACCAGTACAGCTGGACATTCACTAATGCCTCTGTTACCTTCAAGTTGGTTCTAGCTTTGCTTGCAGTAAAGATTATATTCATTCAGCATTTTAATTTATGAATTACTTAATTTTATTCAGAAATCACGTCCTTATTGCCTTCCTTCGGCTTCCGTTATTGGATATATAAACTGTAGCTGTATCAGTGAGTTTAAAATATAAATGTGTAATGCAAATGGGTAAATAAATCATGCTTGTCTCCTGTCAGAGGACTATTAATTACATAAAGATTTTTACCAAAACAAATGATTGTGCATAGTTTATATTGCTGATTGGGTTTCAGTTTATGCACTCCGAGCTATGAGGCCGATGTAGGAACCCGAGTAAGATAAAAATTACTTCACATTCGATCACAGTTCTAGGGGTTTGAGTCATTAACCTAATCTAAACGTTGGACAAGATGGTTTGATCTGATCCAATTTACATATTCAGACTAAATTTCCACTCCAGTTCAGGTCACTGTTTTCTACCCCCACTGTTAGAAGTGCATGGAACAGAATACTAAGAATACTATACATTCATAAAGCCTTTATAACAGCTGTATAACACATAACAGTTTTCATAAGCTGTCATAAGCAGTTTTAAATAGTTATGAGTGACGCCATTAGATGTTATAAAACTAGTTATAATGGTTATTTTAGGTGACTGTTCATCCTGTTGTCATATACTCTGTTATTACATGCTACATAAGAGTCTACATACCAGACGTTAATACAGGGTGTTATGTAATTTACCAACCTCTGTGTCACATTATTACATTGAATGGAATGATGGCATCATAACCATGTCATATGCCGTTATAGTGTGTGCGCAGACACAGTAAATTAAATGAATTTGAGGTATTATAAAACCATTATGAATGTGCTTATACCACAGGAGGAGTTGAGAGTATCACAACATTTTACCATTCAAATGATCTCAATGTAACATGGGCAAATGGGAGCACATGTGTACTTAGGATTTGTTGGGGGCTACGAGACAAACTGCTCTGAGTTGTACAAATTGGACCATGTACAGATATAAAAAAGAACACATTATAATACCAAAAACACCCAAATATTGGAACTAAATGGAAGCAAATGTACATTTTTTAACAAAATCAAGGTTGCTGGATCAAATAAGTATTTGTGACAGCTGTGAAAAAAGGAAGATGAGCATACTACAGTAACAATGACAGCTATACAATAAAGGAAATTGGTAGTTAGTCTGGTAGCTAGCTAACTAAGTCATTAATGGTGCAATTGTGACATGATGCTATGCAAGAACAGAGTTGGAGATCACTGCTCTTCACATTCCAAACATATTGCCTCTAGCTAGCTAGCCATTCACAACCATAGGGCCACAACATGAGCATGAGCAGCCCCACTGTGCCCCGATCGATGCACAGCTAGTTAGCTAGAGAGCTAGTGCTAACTTACCTAGTTAGCTAGCTACAGGCAAAATGTTTAATTATAAAGCTGACTTTGCAGCACATTACACAATACATTCACTTTCAGTACACTATAAACGCAATTCATTTTTTGTCTTAATACACGTTGTTTAACTCAATTTAACTAACATTATCTTAACAATGTTCTTATTGTTGACAATGAGCTGATCATTTAGTTTCTTATGTTTTGTTGTGTTGATAAGTCCCACCCTTCTTCTTCCGATTTCAGCGATATGATTCGCTGACACAAGAGCTCTAAATAACTTTTCATTGTATCTGCAAACTGTCAATTTGATTCAGCGAATTACACTAAACAAAAATATAAATGCAACATATAAAGTGTTGGTCCCATGTTTCATGAGCTGAAATAAAATATCCCAGAAATGTACTCTTGTAAAGGGGTGTGTAACTGGTGGCAGTGAAGTCAGATGCAGGAGAGCAGAACTAGGTAATAGCTGGAGCAGTTTAATTTCAAAACCAACGGCATAAAGAAATAACCAACATTGGTACAAAACCCGACGCGCACCAGTAAACATGTGCACAAGCACTTACAACAAACAATTCCACACAAAGACATGGGGGGAACAGAGGATTAAATAAACAACACTTAATGAGGGAAATGAGAACCAGGTGTGTAGGAAAACAAGACAAAACAAATGGTAAAGGAAAAGTGGATCGACGATGGCTAGAAGACCGGTGACGCCGACCGCCGCCCGAAGAAGGAGAGGAACCGACTTCGGTGGAAGTCGTGACAACTCTCAAATTTTGTGGGCAAATTTGTTTGCATCCCTGTTAGTGAGCATATCTCCTTTGCCAAGATACTCCGTACACTTGACAGGTGTAGCATATCAAGAAGAAGATTAAACCGCATGATCATTACACAGGTACACCTTATGCTGGGGACAATAAAAGGCTGCTCTAAAATGTGCAATTTTGTCACACAACATAATGGCACAGATGTTTCATGTTTTAAGGGAGTGTGCAATTGGCAAACTGACTGCAGGAATGTCCACCAGAGCTGTTGCCAGATGAGTGCATGTTTCCTTCTCTACCATAAGCGTTCGGGAAAGTACTTGCGTAATTGCGCACCCAACTCACTCAGGTGCTTCTCTATATCACATTTGACATTGTCCGTAAGCTTGAGTTCATTTGCACACAAAAAAATCATACAATGATGGAGGACCTGTGTGTTGTCCTTGTTAATGCAGACAGAGAAGAGCTCCAACTTCTTAATCATTGCCTCACTTTTGTTCCGCACATTGAATATACTTGCGGAGAGTCCCAGTAAGCCTAGATTGAGATCATTCAGGCGAGTAAAAACATCACCCAGATAGGCCAGTCGTGTGAGAAACTCGTCATTATGCAAGCGGTCAGACAAGTGAAAATTATGGACAGTAAAGAAAACTTCAAGCTCGTCTCTCAATTTAAAAAAAAACGTGTCAATACTTTGCCCCTTGATAACCAGCGCATATCTGTATGTGGTAAAAGTGTTACATGATCGCTGCCCATATCATTGCATAGCGCAGAAAGTACACAAGAGTTCAGGGGCCTTGCTTTAATAAAGTTAATCATTTTCACTGTGGTGTTCCCTTGGCAGCAAGAGCCTCTCGGTGGATGCTGCAGTGTACCCAAGTGGTGTCGGGAGCAACTGCTTGCACACACGTTACCACTCCACTATGTCTCCCTGTCATGGCTTTTGCACCATCAGTATAGATACCAACACATCTTAACCACCAAGTCTATTTGATGTCACAAAGCTGTCCAGTACTTTAAAAATATCCTCTCCTGTTGTCCTGGTTTCTAGAAGAGGATGTCTTCCTTAATTGACCCCCCATAACATAACGGACATATACCAGGAGCTGTGCCAGGCCCGCCATGTCTGTTGACTCATCCAGCTGTAACGCATGTAATTCACAGGCTTGTATGCGAAGCAGTATTTGTTTCAAAACATCTCCTGCCATGTCACTGATGCGTCGTGCAACAGTGTTGTTTGATGAAGGCGTTGTCTTTAGATTCTTTTAGCCTTTTCCCCCCGAGTATTGTCCCAGCCATATCTACGGCAGCAGGAAGAAATAAGTCCTCTATAATAGTATAGGGCTTGCCTGTCCCAGCCACTCGGAAGCTCACCATATAAGATGTTTCTAGCGCCTTCTTATTAATGGTATCTGTTGCTTTTATACATGTCTTACTACTTGAAAGTCATCTTTATTCTCACTCCAAAAACTCAAATTGGCAGGTTTTGTTTCTAAATGTCTGCGCAAGAGTGAAGGTTTCATCGAGTTGTGAGATAGTACTTTTGCACGTATAACACACTGTGGCTGAGGAATGGCACTACTCCCAATATAAGTGAACCCCCAAATCAATGTAGTTCTCATCATATTTGCGCCTCTTCGATGGTCCAACGTCCCTGTCTGTTGTTCGGTGCTTTCCCGGGTAAGGGGGCAGTAGCTCTTTGGCTGCATCAGATTGACAACTGTCAGTGTCCATGCTAGCTGGGCTAACAACAAATGTAGAATTACTGATGCTAGCATTTGATATGCTCGTGGAAGCAGAACAACATGTGTCTTCGACAGGTGCAGTTGTAGTACTGCTGGCAGTAGCGTCTCTGGACGCGGGCCTTACTGTTTTTTAACCATTTATAAAAAATGTTGCAAACGGAATGAGCAGAAGCTACGTTTGGCTACATACAGACTGTTAATGGAATTCCTGCGAGAGAGTAATGGTTAATGTGATTCTATGTTAATTATTTGGCTAGGCTACCTGTATTTTACATTGTGTTGTTATTTCGCTGGACACTAGATGGTTTCATGTTATTTTTGGCAGTGAAACGAGGCTACTCAGGCGAGAGAAGAATCTCACCCAAATGTATAGTCCCGTTGGATAATATAAATTAACTGTTTGAAAATGTGAAGAAGAAATGTAAAAAAAAAAAATATGTATTTTATACATAAATCACTAGTCCTTCAATGGCAAGGTGTTATCAAAGTAAATCCCAAACCGGTTATAAACCCCCCCCCCCCCCATCAACTGCAGAGGACTAAATAATTTTTTACCGACAGCTACTGTATGCAACTCAAACTTTGGCTTTAAATCTAGGGAGTCAAACTCCAGAGAGTCTCAGATTAACAACCTTAATGAGTTACTCTTAAAATTAGATTCCAACTCAATCTGTCCTCTGTGATTTCCTCACTGTAACGTGTGAGTGGATAAGTCATTGAGTACGGTTACATGCACACAAAAGTATGACTATTGTGGATAATCAGATTCATATAATAGTTTAAGACTTCTGTATGCTTTGCAAGAAGAACAATTTCCCTAGTAATCCTGTTTATATGCACACATCTGAAATCAGGCTACCCAATGGGACTTAAATGAACTTAAAATCGCCAATCAAAATAAACGTTCTACTACAGTGACCATGCTATTTTTGCAAAGCCTATTTGATTCAGAGACACAGACACACACCCACACACAGGGCCGGCTCTAGCCTTTTGGGAGCCCTAAGCGAGATTTGTCTCTCTGTCACTCGTTTGGGAATACCTGCTCTAGTCCAACCAGCTGTGGGATGTTGACCCATGTCACTATGCTGTCCTTCACAACACCAGCAATCTCAGACAACGTGTTCACAAAGGTCCTTCTGAAGCGCTGTTTGATGAGACCGAAGCACCAGTCGGGGGCAAACTTGGTGTGGCCTGTGTACAGGAAGTAAAGGTCCAGACTGTGGTGGAGCTTGTGCATGGTCCGTCAGGCACAATACCAGAGCACAAACTTTTTCTTGTTTTGGCCACTGCAGTTATGACAATTCAGGTCCACACGTGTTTCCCCAACTCCGTAGTTGGTGAAGAAGTAACCAGATTAAATCGGGTACGTTTTTTATCCAGCTGTGAAAATACTGCCCCCTATCCCAAACAGGTTAAAGAACAATTATGTCAGATCAGTTGTTGTTTTGGGATCTCTTTCAGGACGGTATAACATAACTGTATCTCTGAATGTGTATATTTCCAAGTTGTCAGGTTTACATCCAAATGATTTTATAGGATTAAATATGAAACTATTTGTGCGAAGATGAAATGTGATCTTTCATGTCAAGTTTATCCAGTCAGTAACCACGCCTATGTGAACACAGACATTATGCCAAATGTAATGGAACACCCTTTTTCACCAAGTGTTTGAAAGGACCCGCTGAAGAACTCTCTATAGACCAGTTACGTGCAGCGCCAGCTGAATACGTTGAAAGACTAAAGACCAAGCAGGCAGACTGTGTTGAACCGGACATCACGAATGGTTAGACTCCACTAGACCAGTATACATGCAGTGCGAGCTGAATTCGTCACAATTGGTCAGGAATTCTCGACAAGTGAAGAAGATGAAGACTACACAGTCACTGTCTGCAGCTGTATATGTAATATAGTCTAGGAAACTTGACTGGGGAAAATAACATTTCCCTATCGAACGAGCAGTGGTTAGTGTCAGAGGCACAAACGAAAAGGTTGTGCCCTTTGTACGAGTTGTTAGCAGCCGCATTGTTAGTAAATTTGTTGTAACCTTTCAACCCAATTTCCTGGTGTTTCCACTTCAAAACTCTCCGTGGCTGTCGTGTCCTGCCCTTCACCATTGCATCCACGTGTGGCAATCGTTCCAGTACCTGCGAACTAAGACGAGGATATCTTTTGGCGATATCACACTGTTTCACCACTTGGAGTCACCGGATCAATGGCGGGACAGACGCCGTTAGCTGCATTTTAAGGGGTTTCAGTCCCCCTCAAAGTGGAAAATGTATCATCGAAAGCAGTCCACTCTGAACATTGATGCTTTCTTTCCTGAGACGGCCGTTGTTCTTGCGAACGACAAGAGAAGTTAATTTTCGCTACAGTATTGCATGACTCCAAGGAGGAGGGAAGTTGCTCACTCACAGAGACTGCTGGCTTAAAACAATTAAAACAAAAGTCATTCAGGTTTGCTGATTGAATGTGACGAGATATCGTAATATCTGCTTGAGTCAGATTCTGCCCCAAGAGGTTTCAAAACGTATTTTTCCAAAGAGGTCCTGTCGACAGATACTCCTTGTGGATGACTGTGTTGCAGCCAGCATTAGGAGAAGACAGTGTGGACAGTGGAGACGGCACGGTTGCTTGTGTGATGAGATTTCCTCCGTGGTCAAAATAAATATAAAGAACGGTGCAAACCTGATTGCTACGTTCCTGCACCCAACCCACACAAAGTGTCAGGGCACAAGGGTTACAAAGCGTTCAATGACGCTAAAAACATAAACCAATACTCTAGAAGATCTGTTAATAAGAGAACAGAAGCGGCAAAAATTTGAGATGGAAGAAAAATGTAAGTCGCCATGACTAGGTGTGGAATTGATGGAGAACAGGTCTGCTGAAATTAGCCATGAGGTCAAATAACCTCCTCTCTCACTCAAACACAAGCGGCGCCCACCCGATCAAAGAATAAACAAACCAAATTCAGCGATAAACACAGATAAAAATGTCGTAACACATGAGGTAAACAACTTTGCAATAACCAATTCCACTCAAACTCTAATAAGTCGATCTGTTTTCATCATGAACACAAATAGTTTTGTGTTTATTTTATTTTTATTTCACCTTTATTTAACCAGGTAGGCTAGTTGAGAAACAAGTTCTCATTTACAACTGTGACCTGGCCAAGATAAAGCAAAGCAGTGCAACACAAACAACAACACAGAGACACACATGGAATAAACAAACATACAGTCAATAATAAAATAGAAAAAGTCTATATACAGTGTGTGCAAATGAGGTGGGATAAGGGAGGTAAGGTAATAAATAGGCCATAGTGGTGAAATAATTACAATATAGCAATTAAACACTGGAGTGATAGATGTGCAGAAGATGAGTGTGCAAGTAGAGATACTGGGGTGCAAAGGAGAAAAATAAATAAAATGAATAAAAGTATGGGGATGAGGTAGATGGATGGGCTATTATTGATGGGCTATCTACAGGTACATCACGCCGTTGTGAACAATCACTCAACTTTGTGGGGAATATGACCACAAAACACAACTATGAAAGTAGCTGAACCTATGATGCGCTAATTGTTTCGGGCTCAACAATATCGCTCATCTCTCAGACCTTGTTCAATGATCTCAAAAGGGCTGTGAACCCAGCTAAACTTTGTGGACTCCCTTCAAGATGCATACTATAAACACACCAAACTCATCTTGTCTTCTCTTATTATCTTCGTTTTCTTTGAGGAAAAAAAAGCATGGCAGTGTGCAGAAACTACCCATCGTCAGATTACTTTCAATTTCTAGAAGTGTTTTACTCAATTATTTCGATCAATGGTGAGGTCACCCGTGAAGAGATTAATTCAAATAGTAATTGCTATTAGCTCATTAATATTGTAGTTTCTGTCAGCCAAGAGTTATAAAAATATGACCGCTTGTGTTACGTCAATCTTTCCTCAGATAGCGCTAGGACAAATGTAGCCTACATTTTTTTGGTTTGGATGATTGTGTTATGCTTTAGATACTTCTGTGAATGTCTGATCATTGCATTCAAAAATAAACTGCTCACATTCATTGTAACAAATGTGTTTGTGCAAAATGTTTCTGAAAAAACAGTGTGGCCAGCTCAAATGCTAATTGTTGCGTCATTCAAAACGGGACGTTCTAAATAATAGTTCTAAATAAGTGTTCTAATCACACCAGTTTAATCGTACGCTACAGGGACCACTGTAGAATGATCACACCCATGTGTTGGTACGTGTGAAAAGGTTAACTGATCATCTTTGGTCTGCAGCTTTTGGACTAGAACATTATTGCTTTGACGTTCATCAAAACTGCTTGCTGTTAACTCGTCAGATTTATCTAGTTTGGCGTGGATTTCATCATATTTATTTGGGGCAAAATCGAGTTGTCCCTGTAGAAGACGATTTTGTTCCTGTAGAAAACGATTTTATTCAATAGTTTGTGCTCGTTCTTTGTCATAAGTTTGTTTCGTTCTCAAACGCAGTTCCTCGGCTAGCAGTATCTTTAACTTTTTGGCTTTTGTCATTCATTTCCTGGTTTTCTCCACCTGTCCCTTCATCACAACCGTTTCTTGCTCGTGCTTCTGCTGTGCGCTGCGGTACTGGACCGATGTCAATCACTGCTAGCGTCCATACTTCAGGGCTAAACTGGAGAGAACCTTTACAAGGCCTGCTTCTGATGGTTTATTTTGGAGCGTGTTTGTTGCTTATGACATTGTGATCTAACTTTCTCAGCCAGCCATTGAAATCAGTGGTAGGATGATTTGGGGGGGGGATGGTTTGTCCTCGGGGTTTCGCCTGCCATTTCAGTTCTGTTATACTCACAGACATTATTTTAACAGTTTTGGAAACTTTGGAGTGTTTTTTACCCAAATCGACCAATTATATGTATATCCTATCTGGGCCTGAGTAGCAGGCAGTTTACTTTGGGCACGCTTTTCATCCGGACGTAAAAATACCGGCCACCAATCCCAAAGAAGTTAATTAAAACACTTTCAACATTTTTCATAATACATGCACTACGCATAGTATGGAACATTCATATATGTAGTGAGTATACTTTCCAAGTTACATAATTACCTTTAACCTGTTGGGTCTAGGGGGCAGCATTTGCACGTCTGGATAAAAAAAATGTACCCGATTTAATCTGGTTACTAATCCTACCCAGTAACTAGAATATGCATATACTTATTATATATGGATAGAAAACACTCTAAAGTTTCTAAAACTGTTTGAATGGTGTCTGTGAGTATAACAGAACTCATTTGGCAGGCAAAACCCTGAGACATTTTCTGACAGGAAGTGGATACCTGATGTGTTGTATTGACTTTAAACCTATCCCATTGAAAAACACAGGGGCTTAGGAATATTTTGGCACTTCCTATTGCTTCCACTAGATGTCACCAGCCTTTACAAAGTGTTTTGAGTCTTCTGGAGGGAGATCTGACCGAACAAGAGCCATGGAACGATGATGTCCCATTAGACACCTGGCGCGCGAGTTCATGTTGGGTACCCTCGTTCCAATACGTTATAAAAGAGTATGCATTCGTCCACCTTGAATATTATTCATGTTCTGGTTAAAAAAGGCCCTAATGATTTATGCTATACAACGTTTGACATGTTTGAACGAACGGAAATATATTTTTTCCCCTCGTTCATGACGAGAAGTCCGGCTGGCTTACATCATGTGCTAACGAGACGGAGATTTTTGGACATAAATGATGAGCTTTTTTGAACAAAACTACATTCGTTATGGACCTGTGATACCTGGAAGTGACATCTGATGAAGAGAATCAAAGGTAATGGATTATTTACATAGTATTTTCGATTTTAGATCTCCCCAACATGACGTCTAGTCTGTATCGCAACGCGTATTTTTCTGGGCGCAGTGCTCAGATTATTGCAAAGTGTGATTTCCCAGTAAGGTTATTTTTAAATCTGGCAAGTTGATTGCGTTCAAGAGATGTAAATCTATAATTCTTTAAATGACAATATAATATTTTACCAATGTTTTCTAATTTTAATTATTTAATTTCTGACGCTGACTTGACTGCCGGTTATTGGAGGGAAACGATTTCCTCAACATCAATGCCATAGTAAAACGCTGTTTTTGGATATAAATATGAACTTGATAGAACTAAAAATGCATGCATTGTCTAACATAATGTCCTAGGAGTGTCATCTGATGGAGATTGTAAAAGGTTAGTGCATCATTTTAGCTGGTTTTATGGTTTTGGTGACCCTGTCTTTGACTTGACAAAACATTACACACAACTCTTGTAAATGTACTGTCCTAACATACTCTAAATTTATGCTTTCGCCGTAAAACCTTTTTGAAATCGTAAAACGTGGTTAGATTAAGGAGATGTTTATCTTTCAAATGGTGTAAAATAGTTGTATTTTTGAAAAATTTGAATTTTGACATTTATTTGGATTCAAATTTGCCGCTCTTGAAATGCACCTGCTGTTGATGGAGTGCACCACGGGTGGCACGCTAGCGTCCCACCTAGCCCCAAGAGGTTAACACTTTTAATAACATCACAAAGTAGCAAACATAATGACATTCGTATTCTTATAGCTCGCCTGTGACCATTCCCCATGTTCTACATTAGAAATATTGTTCCAGTATTCAATTTTGAACACGTTAGAGTTTCAGCGAGAAAAAGGTCTGTTGAGACAAAACACATTCCTTTGGTGAATTTGGAGAGTGCAAATGCTGGGCTCCCTTGATTTACAACAGGATTGTTAACCCCCACTAGTTCTTTCCTTCCCCCTCTACAGGTGAGAGGGGGTCTGATCAAAGGTATTCATTGCAAACCTGATCTGACCTATTTTGAATTCTCATTGCCAGTCAAGACATATAGCTGAAATTTCATGGACAGTTTGGAAATCCACTGAATAGTTATTTAAAGCTCTTTTGTTAGAGAATCATATCCCTGAAATTAGAAGAAGGGTGGACCTAAGTAACAGAACAGTACAGATGTCGACTCATGTGGCAAATCTAGCCACAACAAATAACATTGATAATAGCTAATGACAATAATTAGATTGTTAAATAATGTGTATTAAGATGAAAAGGTAATTGTGTATGAGGGAAAGATGATGTTCATGTTTTAATTCCACCTGTAGCTAGCTAGTTACTGTAGCCTGCACATCTTCCTTTTTTCACAGCTGTCACACATCCTGCTGTGCTCCAGCAACCTTGACGTTGTTGTAAAACTAAATTTGCTTTCGTTTTGTAAAAAAACATCTGTGTTTTGGCAAGTTGTTGGTATTATAATATACATTTTTTTATATCTGGACATGGGCCAATTTGTACAACTCAGTGGTGTTTAACGTTGTCTAAATAAAAATAAATCTTTCATACATCTGTGCTCTCAATTGCCCATATTTATTGGAGACCCTTTGAATCGTAACGTTATGTGATTCTCAACTCATCCTGTGGAATAAGGACATTCATAACTGTTTAATAACACCTCAAATTAATGTCACTTTGGTCTATAATGGCATATGATATATGTTTTTTTTCTAGGTTAGATTTTCTATGTTGGGTTGATCTAGTTTTGTATTTCTATGTTGGTTTGTTTGGGATGATCTCCAATTAGAGGCAGCTGGTCCTCGTTGTCTCTAATTGGAGATCATACTTAAGTAGGTTTTTTTTCACCGGGGTTTGTGGGAGATTAATTTTGAGTTGTGTATGTTTCACCTCTGCGTCACGGTTTGTTGTTTTGTTTATTCAGTTTATTTATGTATTGCATAGTTTCACAGAGTAAATAAAATGTGGAACGACACACATGCTGCACTTTGGTTCGCTTCTTCCTATGACAACCGTGACAGTATTATCTATAGCTATATACCTAATTTAGCTGCTATTTAAAACCATTTGATAAAAATGACACATTGAATAGTCTAACAATGAGGAAAAAAGTAGTCGGCTTGAGGATAAATTCAGCCACTATTTATAGTTGAACTCAGCAGGTTTTGTCTGGCTTAATAGCCCACACAAACAGGCTGCAATATTCAAGGTGAATTCAAATCAAATTAAATCCAATTTAAGAGACTCTGTTGTCCTGAAGTATTTTTTGTGTGCAAATGTTTTCACCACAGCCTGTAGGTACAGGTTTGCAGCCCAACTGTTTTCTATACTGAATATTGCTAACCCAGACACAATTTCTTTCCTGAGACATTGTGCATTACACAGTACAGTGGTTCGTCCTTTAAAAGTTGCAGCGTACTGCGGCGCAACTTGCATGGTGCTGCAAAATTCTATGGCACGTTATTTAAGTGTGAAACACTGGTGCCATTAATGCTAGTTACTGCTAGTTTGACCACCAGAGGGTATCTTTGAGAAGCATTTGATAGCCTTCAATAGTGGCTGTAATAGAGAATTTAAATACTTTTTTTGTGTAAGAACATAGTAAATGGGACTGATTTGAAGAAATTTTGCTTCATTAATTTGATTAATATTATGGTGTTGGGCTATTTAGCTAAAGAATCCCCGTGTCATGCAGGCACGTGGGAGACCGGGGTTCAATTCCCCGATGTGGAGGAAGGAGAAGGCTGTCCTTGTAAGTAAGAATTTGTTCTTAACTGATTACATGTGTTATTTCATAGTTGTGATGTATTCATTATTATTCTACAATGTAGAAAATAGTAAAAGTAAAAAATAAAACCTGGAATGAGTAGGTGTGTCCAAACTTGTGACTGGTTCTTGCTTATTTCCATTGCACTGCACACAATTTAAAAAGTTTGTCTTGAATGATTCCTTCCAAGATATATCAGAGATAAGGGACTGTTGATATTGCAGCCACACATCGCAAACAGATTTCTTTGTTAAAGCCCTCAAGAACTGTTGTCTGCTAAAGATGATAATCCGTTTGCATCTGCCAATTTATTGAATGTCCAATATCCAGACAACCTGTCCCCAGAGATTCCTATAAAGTTAATATATTTCTGTAACGTGTTGAGGCTGGCAACTAAGAAGAATGAAAGACTCAAAGATTTTACAGAACTGCTGTATTTAAAGCACAGCTCTTCTGCCCAGTTTCCCTGATGTTGCTACAGCAATCAAGCTGTTTTTACCACCCTTATAACTGTCGCTTCAACGGAGAGATCGTTTTCTACACTAAAACTCAAAGAACTACCAAAGATGCACTAGGGTCTAGGTCTGATTTACGCTTTTGAACACCTGAGTAAGATCCACTTATTGGACTGGCGCCATCATAGCCTTGACCAAGGCATTTGTTCACTGATATCTCCTTATGCTTTCTATCAGTACATTTTTTCATTTGAACTTTTTCAGTCACATTCCTGAAGCCCAAGAAACAAACACTTAACTTCATAGTACGTACATATGGAAATTAGTTTTATGAATTACTCTTTGAGGACCTGCCCAAACACCAACCACCCTGCCCAGCCTCACCTTGTGTGGGCTGCAGGGGTGTCTGGTACGCCACTGCATGTAATAACATATTACAGAAGTTTTCATGCAGACTTTGTAATAGCAGTTGTTATAACAGTTGACATTAGAGCATATGACAACAGGATGAACAGTCATATATAACACGCATTATAAGATCGTATACGGTTAGTCAACTTTTAAAAACTTCTTATGACAGATTGACACGTTATATAGCTGTTATAAATGCTCAAAATTATGAAAAAGTGATGAAAATTTGAAAAAACCTGATATAAAGATGAATGCAGTAACATAAGTAGAGTAAGATCACTCATTTAAATAACCTTGATTAAAATAGTGGAGTGCTTCATTAATCTTCATGTCATTCCCAAGGATAAATGGGAGAAGTAATTAGAGCTAATAGGAAATTCATTTCTTCCCAATTTCCCAGAGTTTTTCTTCACTATCTGTTCTGATGGAAAAGAATGGCACAAAAATAGTTCCTGCTATCTAGGTGGTATAATTGATGAAGATAGCGTTTCTCATTAAAATGTTCCCATTGAGTTTGAATTTCAGATCCAAAGCTGCTTACAACAGAATTTGAATTTGTTTTGAGTCGTTTCTTGAAAACAACTTCAACCATTTTACGTTGACCAGCTATTAACCCACTATTTCCCTATTGTATGAGCATCAGTCATCTGACAGAAAAAGATATATGACTCCTCCATTATTGGGGTAAAGCACCACTTAAGCATTACACAACTCATATGATGTAAGAGGGGGTTTTCATATACAGTACAGTACTAACTTGAAGCACATTGCTAATGGTATTATGGAAAGTATCACAAACATCTGCTTATGCTTGTCATAGTCTTTGTCTTAGATATTCAAGTCCATAAATTCATGGTTATTCTCAAACCACCTGCACATTCTCACAACCTCCAAATACTTCCTTTAATCACCAGGGTCTTAAGTACATTTGAAAACTCCAGAAAATGAAAATGTACTCAGGTAAGCCTTAACGATCCTGATTGGCCTCTAGCACAAGAAGAAAACCACAGGCTAAGTTAATTTGAGATTTTAATGGGGCCGAAGGAGAAGGCTGCCGTTTTACGATCCAGGAACCAATTGCGAATATTTTTTCACGTTATTTATAACTTATTTTGTACATAATGTTTCTGCCACTGTGTCTTATGACCGAAAAGAGCTTCTAGATATCAGGACAGTGATTACCTACTGGAGGAATACTTTTTCTTCAATGAGTCAGACAGGAAGGATTTTCTTCAGTCGCCCGACAAGGCCCTAATCCCGTCATTCACAGGAGAAAGAGACGGAGGTACCTTTTCCATCAGTCCTATTAGCCAACATACAATCAATCGATAATAAAATAGACAAACTACGATCACATATATCCTACCAACGGGACATTAAAACTGTAAAATCTAATGTTTCACCGAGTCGTAGCTGAAAGGCGACATAAAAAACACTATTACGCTTTTTCAGCAAGATAGAACAGTGGCCTCCGGTAAGACAAAGGGTGACGGTCCATGTATATTTGTAAACAACAGCTGGTACATAAATCTAAGGAAGTTTCGAGGTTTTGCTCACCTGAGGTACAGTATCTCATAATAAGCTGTAGACCACACAATTTATCAAGAGAGTTTTCATCAGTATTTTTCGTAGCTGTCTATATACCACTACAAACCGATGCTGGCACTAAGATTGCACTCAATGAGCTGTACATGGCCATAAGCAAACAGGACAACGCTCATCCAGAGGCGGCATTCCTAGTGGCCATGGACTTTTATGCAGGGAAACTCATATCCGTTTAACCTAATCTCGACCAGCATGTTAAATGTGCAACCAGAGGGGAAAAACAACAACTCTAGACCACCTTTACTCCACACAGAGAGATGTGTACAAAGCTCTTTGGAAAATCTGACTATAATTCTATCCTCCTGATTCCTGCTTACAAGCAACAACTAAATCAGGAAGCACCAGTGACATGGTCAAAAAGAAAGTGTTCAGATGAAGAAGATGCTAAGCTACAGGACTGTTTTGCTAGCACTTTCTGGATTATGTTCTGGGATAGTGCAGAAGGCATTAAGGAGTACACCACATCAGTCACTGACTTCATCAACAAGTGCATAGGTGAAGTTCCCAACAGTGACCATATGTACAGTTGAAGTCGGAAGTTTACACACACTTGGGTTGGAGTCATTCAAACTCATTTTTCAATCGTTCTACACATTTCTTGTTAACAAACTACAGTTTTGGCAAATCGGTTTGGACATCTACTTTGTGCATGACACAAGTAATTTTCCAACAATTGTTTACAGACAGATTATTTCACTTATAGTTCACTGTATCACAATTCCATTTGGTCAGAAGTTTACATACACTATGTTGACTGTGCCTTTAAACAGCTTGGACAATTCCAGAAAATGATGTAATGGCTTTAGAAGCTTCTGATTGACATCATTTGAGTCAATTGGAGGTGAACCTGTGGATGTATTTCAAGGCCTACCTTCAAACTCATTGCCCCTTTGCTTGACATCATGAGAAAATCAAAAGAAATCAGCCAAGACCTCAGAAAAAAATTGTAGACCTCCACAAGCCTGGTTCATCCTTGGGAGCAATTTACAAATGCCTGAAGGTACCACGTTCATCTGTACAAACAATAGTACACAAGTATAAACACCATGGGACCACGCAGCCGTCAAACCGCTCTGGAAGGAGACGGTTTCTGTCTCCTGGAGATGAATATACTTTTGTGCGAAAAGTGAAAATCAATCGCAGAACAACAGCAAAGGACCTTGTGAAGTTGCTGGAGGAAACAGGTACAAAAGTACCTATATCCATAGTAAAACGAGTCCTATATCGACATAACCTGAAAGGCCGCTCAGCAAGGAAGAATCCACTGCTAAAAAACCGCCATAACAAAAGCCAGACTACGGTTTGTAACTGCACATGGGACAAAGATCGTACTTTTTGGAGAAATGTCCTCTGGTCTGATGAAACAAAAATAGAACTGTTTGGCCATAATGACCATCATTATGTTTGGAGGAAAAAGGCCTGCAAGCCGGCCTGCAAGCCCAACAACACCATCCCATCCGTGAAGCACGGGGGTGGCAGCATCATGTTGTGGGGGTGCTTTGCTGCAGGAGGGACTGGTGCACTTCACAAAATAGATGACATCATGAGGCATGAAAATTGTATGGATATATTGAAGCAACATCTCAAGACATCAGTCAGGAATTTAAAGCTTGGTCGCAAATGAGTCTTCCAGATGGACAATGACTCCAAGCATACTTCCGAAGTTGTGGAAAAATGGCTAAAGGACACCAAAGTCAAGGTATTGGAGTGGCATCACAAAGCCCAGACCTCAATCCCATAGAACATTGGTGGGCAGAACTGAAAAAGCATGTGCGAGCAAGGAGGCCTACAAACTTGACTCAGTTACATCAACTCTGTCTGGAGGAATTGGCCAAAATTCACCCAACTTATTGTGGGAAGCTTGTGGAAGGCTACCCGAAATGTTTGACCTAAGTTAAATAATTTAAAAGCAATGCTACCAAATACTAATTGAGCGTATCTCAACTTCTGACCCACAGGGAATGTGATGAAAGAAGTAAAAGCTGAAATAAATCATTCTCTGTACTTTTATTCTGACATTTCACATTCTGAAAATAAAGTGGTGATTCTAACTGACCTAAGATAGGGAATTTTTACTAGGATTAAATGTCAGGAATTGTGAAAAACTGAGTTTAAATATACTTGGCTAAGGTCTATGGAAAATTCAGACATCAACTGTATATACCCCAACCAGAAGCCATGGATCACAGGCAACATCCTCACTAAGCTAAAGGGTAGAGCTGCCTCTTTCAAGGAGCGGGACTCTAACCCGGAAGCTTATAAGAAATCCCACTATGCCCTACGATGAACCATCAAACAGGCAACGCGTCAATACAGGACTAAGATTGAAACATACTACACGGGCTAGTACCCTCGTTGGATGTGGCAGGGCTTGCAAACTATGACAGACTACAAAGGGAAGCACAGCCACGAGCTATCCAATGGCACCAAACAAGCTAAATAACTTATATGTTTGCTTCGAAGATAGTAACACTGAAGCATGCATGAGAGTAGCAGCTGTTTTGGACGACTGTGTGATCACGCTCTCTGTTGCCGATTTGAGTACGACCTTTAAACAGGTCAACATTCACAGACTGATTACCAGGACATGTACTCCGAGCATGCGCTGACCAACTGGCAAGTGTCTTCACTGACATTTTCAACATGTCCCTGACTGATTCTGTAATACCATCATGTTTCAATCAGACCACCATAGTCCCTGTGCTCAAGAACACTAAGGTAACCTTCCTACTACCAACCCGTAGCACTCACTTCTGTAGCCACGAAGTGCTTTGAAAGGCTGTTAGTGGCCCACATTAAGACCACTATCCCAGAAACCCTAGACCCACTCCACTTTGCATACCGCCCCAACAGATCCACAGATGATGCAATCTCTATTGCACTCAACATTGCCCTTTCCCACCTGGACAAAAGGAACACCTATGTTAGAATGCTATTCATTGACTACAGCTCAGCGTTCAACACCATAGTGCCCTCAAAGCTCATCACTAAGCTAAGGACCCTGGGACTAAACACCTCCCTCTACAAATGGATCCCCAAACACATCCACCACTCTGATCCTCAACACGGGGGCCCCTCAGGAGTGTTGGCTCAGTCCCCTCAGAAATAGCATTATAAATATTCACTTACCTTTGATGATGTTCATCAGAATGCACTCCCAGGAATCCCAGGTCCACAATAAATGTTTGTTTTGTTCGATAAAGTCCATCCTTTATGTCCAAATACCTCCTTTTTGTTCGTGCCTTCAGTTCACAAATCCAAATTCAGGTTGCGCATGTCAGACGAAAACTCAAACATTTCCGTTACAGTTAGTAGAAATATGTCAAACGATATAGAGAATCAATCTTTAGGATGTTTTTATCGTAAATCCGCAATAAAGTTTCAACCGGAGAAATACTTTGTCTTCAGAAATGCAATGGAACTGAGGTACCTCTCACGTGAGTGCGCATGCCTGAGGCTCATGCCCTGCTGGCAGTGTTCTGACTCCAGTAGCTCTTTTTTATCATCACTTTACAGTAGAAGCCTCAAATAAGGTTCTAAAGACTGTTGACATCTAGTGGAAGCCTTAGGAAGAGCAACATGACCCCACAGACACTGTAGTTTGAATAGGGAATTAATTGAAGTCCTACAGACCGCTTCCTGTTTGGATTTTTTCTCAGGGTTTTGCCTGCCATATGAGTTCTGTTATACTCACAGACATCATTCAAACAGTTTTAGAAACTTCAGAGTGTTTTCTATCCAAATCTACTAATACTATGCATATCTTAGTTTCTGGGAGTGAGTAGCAGGCAGTTTACTGTGGGCACGTCAGTCATCCAAGCTACTCAATACTGCCACCATCCATTTTTTTCCTTCATAAAGCATTGTTGGTTAAGGGCTTGTAAGTAAGAATTTCAATGTAAGGTCTACAACTGTTGTATTCTGCAAAGTACACTTTGATTTGATGTGTACCTACAGTGCCTTGCAAAAGGTTTCATCCGCCTTGGCATTTTTCCTATTTTGTTGCATTACAACCTGTAGTTTAAATGGATTTTTATTTGGATTTCATGTAATTTCATGTAATGGACATACACAAAATAGTCCAAATTGGAGAAGTGAAATGAAAAATATTTATTGTTTCAACAAAAAAAAATACAGAAAAATGGTGCATGCATATCTATTCACAAGATCTGTCGCAACCAATTACCTTCAGCAGTCACATAATTGGTTAAAAAAAGTCCACCTGTGTGAAATCTAACATGATCTCAGTATATATATATATATATATATATATATATACAGACCTGTTCTGAAAGGTCCCAGAGTCTGAAACAGCAATAAGCAAGGGGCACCACCAAGCAAGCGGCAGCATGAAGACCATGGAGCTCTCCAAACAGGTCAGGGACAAAGATGTGGAGAAGTATGGTTTAGGGTTGGGATATAAATATCCAAAACTTTGAACATCCCACAGAGCACCATTAAATCCATTATTAAAAAATTGAAAGAACATGGCACCACAACAAACCTGCCAAGAGAGGGCTGACACCAAAACTCACTGAACAGGCAAGGAGGGCATTAATCAGAGAGGCAACAAAGAGACCAAAGATAACCCTGAAGGAGCTGTAAAGCTCCACAGCAGAGATTGGAGTATCTGTCCATAGGACCACTTTAAGCCGTACACTCCACAGAGCTGGGCTTTACAGAAGAGTGGCCAGAAAAAAGTAATTGCTTTAAGAAAAAATAATCAAACACGTTTGGTGTTCGCCAAAAGGCATGTGGGAGACTCAACAAACATATGGAAGAAGGTACTCGGTCAGATGAGACTAAAAGTGAGCTTTTTGGCCATCAAGGAAAATGCTATTTCTGGCGCAAACCCAACACCTCTCATCACCCCAAGAACACCATCCCCACAGTGAAGCATGGTGGTGGCAGCATCATACTGTGGGGAAGTTTTTCATCCGCAGGGACTGGGAAACTGGTCAGAATTGAAGGAATGATGGATTGCGCTAAATACAGGAAAACTCTTGATGGAAACCTGTTTCAGTCTTCCAGAGATTTGAGACCTGGACGGAGGTTCACCTCCCAGCAGGACAATGACCCTAAGCATACTGCTAAAGCAACACTCAAGTGGTTTAAGGGGAAACATTTAGATGCCTACTCAAAGCCCAGACCTCAATCCAATTGAGAATCTGTGGAATGAGGCAAAAAAGTATTTGATCCCCTGCTGATTTTGTACGTTTGCCCACTGACAAAGAAATTATCAGTCAATAATTTTAATGGTAGGTTTATTTGAACAGTGAGAGACAGAATAACAACAAAAACATCCAGAAAAAAGCATGTCAAAAATGTTATAAATTGATTTGCATTTTAATGAGGGAAATAAGTATTTGACCCCCTCTCAATCAGAAAGATTTCTGGCTCCCAGGTGTCTTTTATACAGGTAACGAGCTGAGATTAGGAGCACATTTTTAAAGGGAGTGCTCCTAATCTCAGTTTGTTACCTGTATAAAAGACACCTGTCCACAGAAGCAATCAATCAATTAGATTCCAAACTCTCCACCATGGCCAAGACCAAAGAGCTCCCCAAGGATGTCAGGGACAAGAATGTAGACCTACACAAGGTTGGAATGGGCTACAAGACCATCGCCAAGCAGCTTGGTGAGAAGGTGACAACAGTTGGTGCGATTATTCGCAAATGGAAGAAACACAAAATAACTGTCACTCTCCCTCGGCCTGGGGCTCCATGCAAGATCTCACCTCGTGGAGTTGCAATGATCATGAGAACGGTGAGGAATCAGCCCAGAACTACACGGGAGGATCTTGTCAATGATCTCAAGGCAGCTGGGACCATATTCACCAAGAAAACAATTGGTAACACACTACGCCGTGAAGGACTGAAATCCTGCAGCTCCCGCAAGATCCCCCTGCTCAAGAAAGCACATATACATGCCCGTCTGAAGTTGACAATGAACATCTGAATGATTCAGAGGACAACTGGGTGAAAGTGTTGTGGTCAGATGAGACCAATATGGAGCTCTTTGGCATCAACTCAACTCGCCATGGTTGGAGGAGGAGGAATGCTGCGTATGACCCCAAGAACTCCATCCCCACCGTCAAACATGGAGGTGGAAACATTATGCTTTGGAGGTGTTTTTCTGCTAAGGGGACAGGACAACTTCACCGCATCAAAGTGATGATGGACGGGGCCATGTACCGTCAAATCTTGGGTGAGAACCTCCTTCCCTCAGCCAGGGCATTGAAAATTGGTCATGGATGGGTATTCCAGCATGACAATGACCCAAAACACACGGCCAAGGCAACAAAGGAGTGGCTCAAGAAGAAGCACATTAAGGTCCTGGAGTGGCCTCGCCAGTCTCCAGACCTTAATCCCATAGAAAATCTGTGGAGGGAGCTGAAGGTTCGAGTTGCCAAACGTCAGCCTCGAAACCTTAATGACTTGGAGAAGATCTGCAAAGAGGAATGGGACAAAATCCCTCCTGAGATGTGTGCAAACCTGGTGGCCAACTACAAGAAACGTCTGCCCTCTGTGATTGCCAACAAGGGTTTTGCCACCAAGTACTAAGTCATGTTTTGCAGAGGGTTTAAGGTTTAAGATCCAAATCACGTTCTTCGCATGTGTTATTTACACACATGAACGTTTCTCTCTTTACTCACCCTCTTCTGAACCTTAAAGCAACTTGATCAATATGATGATGTAGTGGCAGCCTATCGATGGGTTGGTTGCTTAGCAACAAAACTGACGCGTGCACAACTATGGAGACAAAACAGACAGGGTTGGCTTAGGCTGTTGACAACATGTTAACTATATTTTGTCTCCAAATGTTTATTGAAAACATAAATACATTTGCACAATGAGCACTTGTTGGCTCTCAAATACATTGTTACAGTTGATGGTTACTATTGCACTTATATTATGACCTTGCAAACATCCAGTGTTGTCAGAGAGAAAAAAAATAAACAATGCTCAATTATCCAAATGATCACAAAAATATCCAACAGGAGTTTCACTCCTCCTTATCCCAGGAATGACCAGGCCACTTTGCCTTACAGAGTGGAGATGGAACCAGACTCATTAATACATTCGACACTTTCATTGCCCCCCATACAAAAACTCCTCACATGCTTAATGTGGACCAGCCGCTCCTATCTTATCATTGGTTTTTAGGAGCATACTAACCCACGTGGGTGATTGGAAGATGGACGAGGTCCACACATCTGTCCAGTTTGTGGCAGTAATGCTCTTTAAAGTTGACTGCCAACTGCCATATATTGTACAATCCACAGAAGAAGAAGAAGAAAAAACAGCACGCAAGCTAAATGTCCATAAATAGATGATATGTGTTTCGACCTGTCCCCAAGTTAATATATCTGGTTCACAGTTGGTTTTGGTATTTTAACCTGCGTGTCATGAAAGCATCTGGTAGGGATAGACAAAATCAACATGCGTACAATGGCGCAAGCGGACGCACGTGCACGTCAATGAAATAAATATAGAAACATTTTGATTGTAGAATTTATTACTCAGCATTGATGCAATAAAGCTGTCAGTCTGATCGAGGCGTAACTGTCGTCCTGAAAAAATAACATGAAATTGCTAATCAACCTGTTTGTCTTGTTTATGTTTGCAATATCCCACTGTTACAACAGACAAATAACTAAGTTTGTTCCAAATGTTTTGTGTACAAGTGGCAGTTGAGTCAGATTGACTGAGCACTGAGCAGCAGCTGACAGGAGGTATGCTAGTGGATCTCACATGAGAAGAAATCTCCATATTCTTTGCAACATAAAGTTGGGTTCCAGAAAATCGAAACCGCAGCCACTCCATGTATTATCTGCTTGACTGTGAGCTTTGTTGAATGTATGACATGGCCTTTATCTCAGTTGCCTGCAGAGCTCTCTCCTTGGTATGTGTGAGTGTTACTTTGTGTGTGTGTTACTTTGTATGTGTTACTGTGGGCTGGGGGATGCACACGCACGTGTGTATGTGTGTATAGGGGAGCTTTAGACAGTTTCATAGTTGATGGGGTTCTTTTTTGCACACTCTGCAATATGCTGATGCAGTTTTTCCACCTTGCTCACATAACTGCACATTGAGATCACACTCTAAAGCTGACTCTGAAGTTCTAGGAGGACATGATTCTGCAGTGGGATGATAATCAGACTAGTTAAAACTCCTGTAGGTTTAAGCCCTTAGATCTCAATATCTACTAAGCTAACATATGGAATTGTTTTAAGATGGTCATAAAACATTTCATTTACCCATTTGATTTTAGGACCAGTGTAGGTAAAGAACAGAACAAAAATACAAACACAGCATGTAAAGTGTTGGTCCTATGTTTCATGAGCTGAAATAAAATGTTCTATAAGCACAAAAAGCTTATTTCTCTCAAATTCGTGTTTACATCCCTGTTAGTGGGCATTTCTCCTTTGCCAAGATAATCCATCCACCTGACAGGTGTGGCATATTAAGTAGCTGATTCAACAGCATGATTATTGCACAGGTCACTCTAAAATGTGCAGTTTTGTCACGCAACACAATGCCACAGACGTCTCAAGTTTTGAGGGAGCGTGCAATTGGCATGCCAACTGCAGGAATGTCCACCAGAGCTGTTGCCAGAGAATTCAATGTGAGTCCTCTACCATAAATCGCATAAATGTTTTAGAGCATTTGGCAGAACATCCAAGAGGACTCACAACAGCAGAGCACATGTAACCACGCCAGCCCAGGATCTCCACATCCGGCTTCATCACCTGCAGGATCGTCTTCGACTAGCCACCCAGACAGCTGATGAAACTGTGGTTTTGCACAACTGAAGAATTTCTGCACAAACTGTCAGAAACTTTCTCAGGTCAAACTCATCTGTGTGCTTGTTGTCTGAACCAGGGCCTTGACCTGACTGCAGTTTAGCATTGTAACTGACTTCAGTGGGCAAATGCTCACCTTCGATGGCCACTGGAATGCTGGAGAAGTGTACTCTTCACAGATGAATCCCGGTTTCAACTGTATCGGGCAGATGGCAGAAGTTGTGTATGGTGTCGCTTGGGTGAGCGGTTTGCTGATGTCAACATTGTGAACAGAGTGCCCCATGGTGGCGGTGGGGTTATGCTATAGGCAGGCATAAGCTACGGACAACAAACACAATTGCATTTTAACAATGACAATTTGAATGCACAGAGATACCGCAACAAGATCCTGAGGTCAATTATTGTGTCATTCATCCGCCGCCATCACCTCATGTTTCAGCACGGCTCTGTGGCGTGTTGCAAGGATCTGTACACAATTTCTGGAAGCAAAATGTCCCAGTTCTTTCATGGCCTGCATACTCACCAGACATGTCACCCATTGAGCATGTTTGGGATGCTCTGGATCGACGTGCATGACAGCATGTTCCAGTTCCCACCAATATCCAGTAACTTCGCACTGTCATTGAAGAGGAATAGGACAACCTTCCACAGGCCACAATCAACATCCTAATTAACTCTATGCGAAGGAGATGTGTCAAGCTTCATGAGGCAAATGGTGATCACACCAGATACTGCCTGGTTTTCTAATCCATGCCCATACCTTTTTATTAAGGTGACCAACATCTGAATTCCAAGTAATGTGAAATCTAAAGATTAGGGTATAGATTTATTTAAATTGACTGATTTCCTTATATGAACTGGAACACAGTAAAATCTTTGCAAAGCTGCATGTTACGTTTCATATTTCTGTTCAATGTACATGTAGGTGGTGTAAAAGTGACAAGGTAGACAGGATAGATAACAAACTAGCAGCAGCATATGTGAAGAGTGTGAAAGAGTGTGAATGAGAGTCAATGTGGTCTGTGTGTGTGTGTGTGTGGGGGGGGGGGGGGGGGGGTAGATTCCAGGGAGTGTGCATTGAGCCAGTGCAAGAGAGTCAGTGCTAAAAAATAAAAGGGTGTTTGCAAATAGTCCGGGTAGCCATTTGACTAACTGTTCAGCAGTCTTATGGTGTTGATGTGAGCCATGACCAGCCTTTCAAAGCATTTCATGGCTACAGAGTGCTACGGGGCGATAGTAATTTAGACCGGTTACCTTGGCGTTCATGGGAATGGGAACTATGGTGGTCTGCTTGAAACATGTAGGTATTACAGACTGGGTCAGGGAGAGGTTGAAAATGTCAGTGAGGACACTTGCCAACTGGTCAGCACATGCTCTGAGGACGTGTCCTGGTAATCCGTCTGGCCCTGCGGCCTTGTGAATGTTAATCTGTTTAAATGTCTCACATCAGCTACGGAGAGCGTGATCACATAGTCATCTGGAACAGCTGGTGCTCTCATGCATGGTTCAGTGTTGCTTGCCTTGAAGCCAGCATAGAAGTTGTTTAGCTCGTCTGGTAGGCTCGCATCACTGGTCAGCTCGTGGCTGGGTTCCCTTTGTAATCCATAGTAGTTTGCAAGTCCTGTCACATCTGACGAGCACCAGAGCTGGGGTAGTAGGATTCAATATTAGTTCTGTATTTTTTGGGGGGGGAGGAGTATTTTTGTTGTTGATTATTCAACAACAGAACAATACAATACAGCAAGAGTAAGTACTACAACAAAAGTCAATTCAACCCTCCTCACCCTTCCCCCCAAAATAAATGTAAAACAATATTACAAAAGAAAAATAATAAATAAATATAACAATTATAATAATAATAATAATAATATCACTAATAATGACTATATAAGACAAAAGACAAGAGACCAACACAAAGAAATACAAACAGTACATTACAGAGAGACAAAATGTACATCAATCTACAAGCCCACATCCACCAACCCCAATGGAAGAGCTTCAATATGGTAATGGAAGGGTTGCCATATTTTCACAAAGTAGTTTAATTCATTTCTTAAAGCATAGGTAATCTTCTCCATAGGAATACACTTATTCATTACAAAGAGTCCTCTAGTAATTTGGAGACGGGAATCTGATTTCCATGTCAATGCAACACAGTTTTTGCAGTGGCAAGGGCAATTTCTGTACATTTTAAATTTAAGTTATTCTTCAAATTCACGTTTGTAAAGTTAACCAGAAGACATATTTCAGGGTCAAGTGGGAAAGGGACCTCCGGCCACGGTATCACAAACATCATGTCAGAAGGCTTGTAATTTAGTATACTGCCAAGTAGAAGAAAAAAAGTGCCTTCTGCTATTCCACATCTAAAACACATATCAGATATTTCAAGGTTATATCTATTTGACTTCTGAGTTGTCAGAGTTGGTGGAGGAAGTTGTAATGTATAATTCTGTATCTAGAGTTGATGGTTGCTGATACACTATCTTGACATAGGTCAAAACATAGCCTATTATCAATTGTAATATTAAAATAAGGTTCCCATCGCTCTCTTGACTTATGTACATCTGGTTTTGGGCATTGTTGCATCAGCAATGAGTTCACTCAAGGTATAAATCTAAATGAGCCATGGTTTTTATGGAGTAGTGGGTCAAACTTTTCGGGTAGCCTTCCACAAGCATCCCACAATAAGTTGGGTGAATTTTGGCCCATTCCTCCTGACAGAGCTGTTTGTAGGCCTCCTTGCTCGCACAAGCTTTTTCAGTTCTGCCCACACATTTTATATAGGATTGAGGTCAGGGCTTTGTGATGGCCACTCCAATACCTTGACTTTGTTGTCCTTAAGCCATTTTGCCACAACTTTGGAAGTATGCTTGGGGTCACTGTTCATTTGGAAGACCCATTTGCGACCAAGCTTTAACTTCCTGACTGATGTCTTGAGATATTGCTTCAATATATCCACATAATTTTCCATCCTCATAATGCCATCAATTTTGTGAAGCGCACCAGTTCCTCCTGCAGCAAAGCACCCCCACAACATGATGCTGCCACCCCCGTGCTACACGGTTGGGATGGTGTTCTTCGGCTTGCAAGCTTCCCCCTTTTCCTCCAAACATAACAATGGTCATTATGGCCAAACAGTTCTATTTTTGTTTCATCAGACCAGAGGACATTTCTCCAAAAAGTACAATCTTTGTCCCCACGTGCAGTTACAAACCGTAGTCTGGCTTTTTTATGGCAGTTTTGGAGCAATGGCTTCTTCCTTGCTGAGCGGCCTTTCAGGTTATGTCGATATAGGACTCGTTTTGCTGTGGATATAGATGTTTTTGTACCTGTTTCCTCCAGCATCTTCACACGGTCATTTGCTGTTATTCTGGGATTGATTTGCACTTTTCGCACCAAAGTACGTTCATCTCTAGGAGACAGAACCCGTCTCCTTCCAGAGCGGTTTGACGGCTGCGTGGTCCCATGGTGTTTATACTTGCGTACTATTGTTTGTACAGATGAACATTTGTAAATTGCTCCCAAGGATGAACCAGGCTTGTGGAGGTCTACAATTCTTTTCTGAGGTCTTGGCTGATGATTTCTTTTGATTTTCCCATGATGTCAAGCAAAGGGGCACTGAGTTTGAAGGTCGGCCTTGAAATACATCCACAGATACACCTCCAATTGACTCATATGATGTCAATTAGCCTATCAGAAGCTTCTAAGCCATGACAACATTTTCTTGAATTTTCCAAGCAGCTTGAAGGCACAGTCAACTTAGTGTATGTAAACTTCTGACCCACTGGAATTGTGATACAGTGAGTTAAAAGTGAAATAATCTGTCTGTAAACAATTGTTGGAAAATGACTTGTATCATGCACAAAGGAGATGTCCTAACCGACTTGCCAAAACTATAGTTTGTTAACAAGAAATTTGTGGAGTGGTTGAAAAACAAGTTTTCATAACTCCAACCTAAGTGTATGTAAACTTCCGACTTCAACAGTACATCTCCGACTTCAAATGTACATCTTCTTAAGCAGAAAGTTCATCTTAATATAGTTATTTCTCCCAAATAATGCATTCCCCCATCTATTCAAGTCCTCCACCATCATCAGAACCAAAACAAGTTAAGATTGTACACGTCTTAAGTAATTATCAACTGTGATTCCTAGGTATTTGAACCACTGTGGCAACCCTCTGACGGGACCTGTCTGTTAACCTGTTAGGGCTAGGGGGCAGTATTGACACGGCTGGATAAAAAACGTACCCGATTTAATCTGGTTACTACTCCTGCCCAGTAACTAGAATAAGCATATAATTATTGGCTTTGGATAGAAAACACCCTAAAGTTTCTAAAACTGTTTGAATGGTGTCTGTGAGTATAACAGAACTCATACGGCAGGCCAAAACCTGAGAAGATTCCATGCAGGAAGTGGCCTGTCTGACAATTTCTTGCCCTTCTTGATTATCTCTATCCATTACAGAGGATCTCTGCTGTTACGTGACACTTCCTACGGCTCCCATGGGCTCTCAGAAGGCGGCAAAAAGCTGAATCGTGGCTTTGCAGGCTCTGGCTGAAAAAAAGTAGCGCGTTTGGGTAGTGGCTGGTTACAGTACTGTGAGACTCAGGCGCGTGCCCGAGTCGACCTCATGCTTTGTTTTCTTTTGTCTGTTTACCTAAACGCAGATTCCCGGTCGGAATATTATCACTTTTTTACGAGAAAAATGGCATAAAAATGGATTTTAACCTCTATGGGCTAGGTGGGACGCTTGCCTTGAACGCACGAACAAAACGCCGCTATTTGGATATAACGATGGATTATTTTGGACCAAACCAACATTTGTTATTGAAGTAGCAGTCCTGGGAGTGCATTCTGACGAAGAACATCAAAGGTAATCAAACTTTTGTAATAGTAAATCGGAGTTTGGTCAGGGCTAAACTTGGTGGGTGTCTAAATAGCTAGCCGTGATGGCTGGGCTATGTACTCAGAATATTACAAAATGTGCTTTCACCGAAAAGCTATTTTAAAATCGGACACCTCGATTGCACAAAGGAGTTCTGTATCTATAATTCTTTAAATAATTGTTATGTTTTTTTGTGAACGTTTATCGTGAGTAATTTAGTAAATTCACCGGAGGTTTGCTAGTTCTGAACGTCACATGCTAATGTAAAAAGCTGTTTTTTTGATATAAATATGAACTTGATTGAACAAAACATGCATGTATTGTATAACATAATGTCCTAGGTGTGTCATCTGATGAAGATCATCAAAGGTTAGTGCTGCATTTAGCTGTCTTCTTGGTTTTTGTGACATTATATGCTAGCTTGAAAAATGGGTGTGTGATTATTTCTGGCTGGGTACTCTGCTGACATAATCTAA
Organism: Salmo salar; assembly: GCF_965601325.2. Lineage (NCBI taxonomy): Eukaryota > Metazoa > Chordata > Actinopteri > Salmoniformes > Salmonidae > Salmo > Salmo salar. The sequence goes on along the minus strand of NC_138310.1, from coordinate 10,611,423 downwards.
TATTTTGCTTTCGTTGTAAAGCCTTTTTGAAATCGGACAGTGTGGTTAGATTAACGAGAGTCTTGTCTTTAAAATGGTGTAAAATAGTCATATGTTTGAGAAATTGAAGTAATAGCATTTCTAAGGTATTTGAAAATCGCGCCACGGGATTACACTGGCTGTTGCGTAGGTGGGACGATTTCGTCCCGCCTAGCCCAGAGAGGTTAAAATATGCTATAATCAAAGCAAGTCATTGGAAGGATTTCACTTTTGTCCATGTTGACTGATGTCCATGTTGACTGAACCTGATATAGAGCTGCATGTATCCAAAAGCATCTGTAGTTTTGAGAGAGATCAGGTCAGAGAGGATCAAAATAATGTTGTCAGTTGAACAATGAGATCTTTTGCATTACCTGGCTCTTTATGCCAGGATCAGTTCTTATGGCCTCAGGGTTTCTATACCTAGCACAATAAGGAGCGGGGAAAAGTGAACAGCCCTGTCTACTACCTCTAAAGAGTGGGAAAGTGGCTAACATCATGCCATTGGTGGTGATCTTGGCTTGAGGTTTATGGTAAAAAGTCTTAAACCAGTTGATAAACGACGGACCAAAGTTAAACGTACCTAGTATTTCCACTCCAGCCTATCAAAGGCTTTTTCAGCTTCTAGAGGTACTGCTATATTTGGATCACTCCTCAGATTGGCCATGTGAATTACGTTAAATAATGTAGACAAATTATTGGTGAAGGATCTTTTCTGTTTGAAGCCCGCTTGATTGGTGTTGATCAGGTTTGGAAAATATTGTCCTAATCTATTAGCCATCACCTTACAAATCGATTTATAGTCAGCCTTGAGGAGTGAGATCCGGCTATAGGAAGAGCATTGTAGAGGATCTTTATTTATCTGATTTATAACTGTTACAATAGCTGTGAAAGAGGACTCTGGTAGGCTCTTTGTCTCAGCAGCAACATTTAGAACATCCATCAAGAGAGGAATAAGCAAATCCTTAAACTCCTTATAAAGCTCTGGGGGAAAGGCATTGTCTCCTGGTGATTTCCGGATTGTACACAGGAAATCGCCTTTTCGATGTATGTTTTTGTAAAGGGGCGATATACTTTGTTTTGGTCTTCCTGTGTGAGGTGCGGAAGTTCAATAATAGACAGATTGTGTATAACTTAGACTATTATTGCTTACATTTGTTGTGAGACACTTGACCGTGCCAAGACCTTGTTCCTTTTCTCCTCCAATTCATAATATCTTTGCCTATTCTAAGAGTAGCCTTTTCAGTTTTGTAAGTACTTAGGGTATTTCATTTTAGTTTTTTATTCACCAATGAGTGGTATGACATATTTTTGGTGTTCCTTTTCTAGTAATGGGATGTTGTTCTGTAATTCATTCAATTTCAGCAATGTATTTATTTTTTTGACCTTTGGTATAGGAAATTATTTGACCCCTAAGAAAGGCTTTGTATCCCAGAGTACAACACTATTTGGAGAGGAGGGACAGTTTGTTTCACAGAAAAACTTAATTTGGTCTCTGATAAATTGACAAAATTATGCCTGTTTCAAAAGAATTAGGTTTAGGCGCCATGTATAGGTCCCTTGCACTCTATCCGGCATCCAAACAGAAAGTATGAGGGGAGACTGATCTGAGATAGTTCTGGATAAATAATCAGTTTCCACAACTCAATGGGTTAACTGTTCTGACAGGAGTAAATAATCAATCCGAGGATGAGAGTTATGAGGGCAGGAGTAGAATTGTAATCCCTATCTTGGGGGTGCAGCTGTGTTCCTCAAATTCAAGTCTTGCATAAATTATGAAGTGCATTTTGCTGACTTACGCTTTGAACACACCAACTGCGTAATTGCATCAATGCTGCATAACATTTTGCGCAGCTATACTGCTGCAGGTATCTTTTGCAGATGGTGCATGTGTTTCGACAGATGGAGGAGAGAATCACGTTCGTAGTATCCTCAAAACCGTGTCTTTTTGACACACCTGTTGACAGCTACAGGGACATGAACACCAAAAAATGCTGCTTGGAGACAAGTGTCCACAATAGTAGGATTTGCCAGGTCAGTTTAGTAGTGAGCTTGTGCTAGATGTGGCTAGTTAGCTAGCTAGCTAACCTAGCTTGCTAACCTAGCCAATGAGGCGTGTGTGTGTGTGTGTGTGTGTGTGTGTGTGTGTGTGTGTGTGTGTGTGTGTGGGGGGAACAAATAGTAATATAAATTATGCTAGTTGCTACCCCTGATAACTTGACCAAATAATCATGTTTGAAAGAGTGTGAGTGTGTATATCAGATAAATGGTAGATACTACTGTACCCCTGATAATTTGGTTAGATAACTGTGTGTCTGTGTGTACAGTAGATGACATGTCCATGATACCTATCTAAAAACTATAGTTATGCTAGGTGATGGTTTTTCTTATCTTCATGTCTCTGTAGAAGAAGACTGTAGGAGGAAATGGAGAGGACTCAGGAACAGGTATCAGAGAAAGAGAAGGGTAGAGAAAGAGAAGCGGTCTGGGTCAGCAGCTTCAGGCCAGCAGCCTTGGCACTTCTGCCACATTCTTTCTTTTGTGGATCCATTTATTGTGCCTAGGGCAACGAGTGGCAATTTTACAGACAGAAACCTTTACGTCATCCACAAGTGTGGGCATCACCGGTGCATCAAGACCCTCTACGTCATTTACAAGTGAGACCACCACCTCCACCGGTGCAGCGAGAACCTCTATGTCATCTACTAGTGCGACCATCACCGGTGCAACGAGACCCTCTACAACGTCTACATCATCCACAAGTATGACCACCACTGGTGCAGCCATGGAAGATGATGAAATGGAGGAAGCACCTCTGGATCTATGACCACCTGAGATTATTATGACCCTCACGGAAGTGACCACTGAGGACCTTGTTGAGTAGGATGTGGCCGTGGAGACAAACGAGGAGAGATACATGGAGAGAAACGAAGAGGAACAATGTCACACCAGGCGCCATCAGAGGTACCAGCCCCCAGATCCACTCAACTCATTTCAGCAGACTCCTCCAAGCCGTCGACAGGAATGCAGCCCAACCTGATGCCTCACAGGAAGGAAGATGAAGAGACCGTCTTTGCCATGAGCCTGGTCCCAACCCTGAAGAGGCTACCTCAGCAAAGAAAAGCAGCAGCTGCTTTTCGATGCCGAGTTCAATGGTATGTTTTTTTTCTCCACAACACAGGTAGTGTCATAAGTATTGCGACAGTGAAGTAGGTCATTTTTACAGTATACTCATGTAGGCTAATTGGTATTTCAGATCAAATTATTAATATGAGGCAAATGTATAGCTGTTGTTTCTGGGTTAGAAAATATCCTAAAACAGTTTGCTGTCTAAATATTTGTATGTCATATTCATCTTTTTATCTGAAATACAAATTCCATGAGTAAACAGCAAGAATTACCAACTTTACAACACTGTTCCAATATTTTTGCCACTAACTACACTATACAAGCAATATTTAGTGAGAGGGAAGGGGTTAAGGTGTGGTCTTTACTCCGAAATTTCACTTAAATATACTTCCAAATGAAGAGAGACAAGGAGATATAAAATAATCTGTGAAAAAAATGCTATTTTATGGACAATGGTGGATAGTTATTAACCTGTTAGGGCTAGGGGGCAGTATTTGCACGGCCGGAAAAAAAATACGTACCCGATTTAATCTGGTTATTACTACTGCCCAGAAACTAGAATATGCATATAATTATTGGCTTTGGATAGAAAACACTTCCTAGAAGTGCCTTCTGATAAAGATAATCAAAGGTAAGGGATTATTTACAATAGTATTTTTGATGGTTGATCGTTCCAAGATGGCTCAAAACATGTATAGCCTAGACTATTTTTCTGGGCATACCACGTCGTTTATTGCAAAGTGTGATTTCCCAGTAAAGTTATTTTTAAATCTGGCAAAGAGATGGCATTCAAGACATGTTAATCTATAAGTCTTTGACTGACAATATTACATTTTAACAATGTTTTCGAATAGTAATTTTGTAAATTGTAGCGCTAATAAACCGGAAGCATTTGAGGCAAAAGATTTTCTGAACGTAATGCGCCGATGTAAAATGCTGTTTTTATATATAAATATGAACTTTATCGAACAAAAAATGCATGTGTTGTGTAACATGATGTCCTAGGAGTGTCATCTGATGAAGGTTGTCAAAGGTTAGTGCTGCATTTAGCTGTGTTTTGGGTATTTGTGATGCATGCTAGTTGTTTTGAAAATGGCTGTGTGATTATTTCTGGCTGGGTACTCTGCTGACACAATCTAATGTTTTGCTTTTGCTGTAAAGCCTTTTTGAAATTGGACAACGTGGTTCGATTCAGGAGAGGTGTATCTATAAAACGGTGTAAAATAGTCATATGTTTGAGAAATTGAAGTTATAGCATTTATGAGGTTTTGCATTTAGCATGACGCGATTCCACTGGCTGTTGATTAGGGTGGTACGCAAGCGTCCCACTGGCCCAGAGAGGTTAAATTATCCTTGGTGTCTGGGGTCTCTAAAAAAGAGCCGTTTCACTCCACGGCATACTGCCATGGGACTTCACCTGCTGGCGAATGAGAAGCAGGTGGTCAGCTTCTCCCTCACCTAGAGTGCCTGTCTGGGGGCGTTGTTGACACCTGCCCTGGTGACATCAGGTAGGTGACCATTTGGCATGCCCGTCTCCATCCGGAGCAGCTCCTGGAATGACCTCTGCAAGTAGTTGTGGAGAACACATGTGGCCTTCACGCAGGCATCGACATTTATAGGGTTGAGACCAAGCACTCTCCGATACATTCTCCACTGGGCTGCCAGAATCCCAAAGGCGTATTCAACATCTAACCTTGCCCTGGATAGTTGTTTGTTAACCTGTTGGGTCTAGGGGGCAGCATTTGCACGTCTGGATAAAAAAAATGTACCCGATTTAATCTGGTTACTAATCCTACCCAGTAACTAGAATATGCATATACTTATTATATATGGATAGAAAACACTCTAAAGTTTCTAAAACTGTTTGAATGGTGTCTGTGAGTATAACAGAACTCATTTGGCAGGCAAAACCCTGAGACATTTTCTGACAGGAAGTGGATACCTGATGTGTTGTATTGACTTTAAACCTATCCCATTGAAAAACACAGGGGCTTAGGAATATTTTGGCACTTCCTATTGCTTCCACTAGATGTCACCAGCCTTTACAAAGTGTTTTGAGTCTTCTGGAGGGAGATCTGACCGAACAAGAGCCATGGAACGATGATGTCCCATTAGACACCTGGCGCGCGAGTTCATGTTGGGTACCCTCGTTCCAATACGTTATAAAAGAGTATGCATTCGTCCACCTTGAATATTATTCATGTTCTGGTTAAAAAAGGCCCTAATGATTTATGCTATACAACGTTTGACATGTTTGAACGAACGGAAATATATTTTTTCCCCTCGTTCATGACGAGAAGTCCGGCTGGCTTACATCATGTGCTAACGAGACGGAGATTTTTGGACATAAATGATGAGCTTTTTTGAACAAAACTACATTCGTTATGGACCTGTGATACCTGGAAGTGACATCTGATGAAGAGAATCAAAGGTAATGGATTATTTACATAGTATTTTCGATTTTAGATCTCCCCAACATGACGTCTAGTCTGTATCGCAACGCGTATTTTTCTGGGCGCAGTGCTCAGATTATTGCAAAGTGTGATTTCCCAGTAAGGTTATTTTTAAATCTGGCAAGTTGATTGAGTTCAAGAGATGTAAATCTATAATTCTTTAAATGACAATATAATATTTTACCAATGTTTTCTAATTTTAATTATTTAATTTGTGACGCTGACTTGACTGCCGGTTATTGGAGGGAAACGATTTCCTCAACATCAATGCCATAGTAAAACGCTGTTTTTGTATATAAATATGAACTTGATAGAACTAAAAATGCATGCATTGTCTAACATAATGTCCTAGGAGTGTCATCTGATGGAGATTGTAAAAGGTTAGTGCATCATTTTAGCTGGTTTTATGGTTTTGGTGACCCTGTCTTTGACTTGACAAAACATTACACACAACTCTTGTAAATGTACTGTCCTAACATACTCTAAATTTATGCTTTCGCCGTAAAACCTTTTTGAAATCGTAAAACGTGGTTAGATTAAGGAGATGTTTATCTTTCAAATGGTGTAAAATAGTTGTATTTTTGAAAAATTTGAATTTTGACATTTATTTGGATTCAAATTTGCCGCTCTTGAAATGCACCTGCTGTTGATGGAGTGCACCACGGGTGGCACGCTAGCGTCCCACCTAGCCCCAAGAGGTTAAAGATCCTTACAGGCTTTGGCAATGGTAACTGGCGTCCAGCTGCCATTGCAGCTGGACACCAGCTGCAATGGCAGCTGGCCTTCCCTTGAGGTTGTGTCTCAAGGGAAGGCCTCGTCGCCGACAAAGATGTGGAGAACGGGTCCCAGGTCATCAGCCCCAGGGAGTGATGCAGATGGTGGAATCTCCAATGTGCCATTCTGAAGTGCCTGGCTGAAGGCAGAGTCCCGGAGGGTCCTGCCATCACTTCCCTTGCCATAAGCACCAACATCAACGACACGGAAACAGCAGAAGGCATCTACAACAGCCAGGAGTAAGGGTTCTCCGGCTGTCCCCATAGGATAAGCCTTTGAAGAACCCTTTTTGGTTCCAAGTAGAACCCTATTTGGTTCCATGTATAACCTTTTCCCCAAAGGGTTCTACCTGGAACCAAAAAGAGTTATCCTATGGGGAAAGCAGAAGGACACTTTTGGAACCCTTTTTCTAAGAGTGTAAGTGATTCCAATAAGAATATAATGAATGACTGACTGACTGTCTTGAACAACAAGGTGTCCTATAGAAGATGAGCCTACCTTCATCAGAGCAGAAGTCACCCCAACTTTCTTTTCATTTGGTAACATTGCATCATTCAAAGAGGATTTTTAACCAACTTTGGGAAAAGTTATAATCCTATTGAACATTCTGTAAAAGTACATCTCATGTCACATAGGGGCTATTAACTAGAGAGCCCTTTAGCTAGCTAGGTTGCACATAAAATATATCTAATATCAATCAATTACGGTATTAAAAAGGCTTTAAAAATTACAGTATCAAAGGCTTTAAAAATTCACTAGAATTTAGCTTACCGGAAACAAATCGCCAGGTGTTCAACTGCCTACTCTCTGCTAATTTGACTATTTATTATTGCATTTCGTAAAGAAATTATGCAATCAAACTGTTTGTATTATGTAATCCCACTTTTTTTACTGGATATGTGTGCAACAAAAACGTAACATTCACATTTTGCTACTTTCTGTCAAGTCTACGCATACAATTTGATGCATACGTTTCATAAATTGAGCGTAGCAGCACACATTCAGACCTCCACATTTTGTTACATTTCAGCCTTATTCTGAAAAGTATTAAAAACAAATCGTCATCAATCTACACACAATACCCCATAATGACAAAATGAAAACCGTTTTTTAGAAATTTTTGAAAATGTATAAAAAATAAAGAACAGAAATATCTTGGTTAGATAATAATTCAGACCCTTTGCGATGAGACTCAAGAATTGAGCTCAGGTGCATCCTGTTGAAATTGATCATCCTTGAGATGTTTCTACAACTTGGAGTCCACCTGTGGTAAATTCAATTAATTGAACATGATTTGGAAAAGCACACCCCTGTCTATATAAGGTCCCACAGTTGACAGTGCATGTCAGAGCAAAAACATACGCTCCCAGCGTCACTATTCCTAAATTCAATTACTGACATGAAGGCAAATGTGAAATTAACAAAAATAGATCATTCTTCACCCATCCTTATATGATACAAGTTAAAAACAAAACCAATAAAGGGTGTCCTGATCCCAACACACATACTAAAACAGGGAGCAAAATAAAAATATCAGACGTCATGTCTTAGCCATACAAAAAGGTCTAACATTAGCAAATCACATTGATGCCTCTGAGCACCATGCCTGTCCAAAATAACAACGTAAAAAAAGTATCTGGTGAAAACAAATAGTTTGTTTACATGGATATTGGGATCTTACCACATTCATATGTCCTCAGCAAGTAAGCCATAGTATAATCCAGCAAAGCAGTCATGTAGTAAGGCAGGCTAGTGGGACACAGCCCAGCTAGCAAAGAAGTCAGCCTGATCCACTAGCCAATGTCCTGAGCCGGTCGTCTGCAGTCCGTGGAGAAAAGTTGCAACTTATTTGGCTGTTTTGAAGAATCTTCTCTGTCTACCATGGATGATTATCATTGTTGCAGGTTGAAGCAGCACAAAGGGAATGTTGGAGGTAATTTCTTATTTCACTTGATCGAATACCTTCCTGCTTTTGACCATCCCAGGACTCATGTCTGGAAAGAATGTAATCGCCTCCCCGTTGTGTAAAATCCCTACCTTCTCCTTGAAATGTTTGGCCGTGGTTCGGATAACTTTTTGTCTGTCCTGGTACCTCAGGAACTGGATGAGGAAGGGTTGTGGGTTCTGATTAGGGGATGGGCGAGGGGCCTGTGTGTCCGTTCAATGACCAGGGACTCAGTAAAATGTTATTTGCACAGTTGGGAGGGGATAACGGCAGCAGAAAAATGAATTGGGTCTGTCCACTCACAGCCCTAGCGGAGATCGATGATTCTAACATTGCTTTGCCTACTGTAGTTTTCCAAATGGTCAACCTTATTCATCAGGTATTTGTTGTTTTGCGCAGTTTCTGTAATGCCGTCCTCATGCCCTCTAGCTTGTCCTCAGCAGTGCTGATGCGATCTTCAGCTTCTTCCGTTCGGGATCCTAGCGTTTTGATAGACGTTTTCAAACCTGAGATGGAGTTGTTGTTTTCAGCCAGCTGTGCGGAGATGGAGCAACTGATCTCAGCCGTTTTCAAGTAAAATTGTCTTATGATGGAGTCATTGCCTTCTTTGATCACTTTGAGGATGTGAGCTAACCTAGCTTCTTCCTGAGGTGTCATGGTACCATCTTGGGTTTCCAAGGAGTCCATGGTCAGACGTTCATTATCCGTCATTTCTTGGTCTGTTGCGGTGCTGCCCTTGCCTTTTTCGTTGTCTCGTAGGCATGTCACCACTCTTGGCTACAGTGTGGTAATCAGGATGGGTGGAGTTATCAAGTTTTAGGATAAGTTTGTAAAATATTTATTGGGTGCTCTCGGACACACTTCTTCCTAGATTCCTTCGTCTTGCATTGGCACTTTGCCTGTCTGATGGTTCGTCAGAGGGCGTAGCAGGATTTCTTGTAAGCATCCGGATTAGTGTCCCGCTCCTTGAAAGTGGAAGCTCAAGCCTTAAGCTCAGTGCAGATGTTGCCTGTAATCCATGCCTTCTGGTTGGGATGTTTACTTATGGTCATTGTGGTGATGACGTTGATGCACTTACTAATGAAACCGGTGACTGATGTGCTAAACTCCTTAATGCCATCGGATGAATCCTGGAACATATTCAATTCTATGCTAGTGAAAAGGTCCTGTAGCTTATTATCTGCTTCAACAGACCACTTCCGTATTGAGCACGTCACTGGTACTTCCGGTTTGAGTTTTTGCTTGTAAGCACAAATCAGGAAGAAAAAGTAATGGTTGGATTTGCCAAATGGAGGGCGAGGGAGAGCTTTGTATGCCTCTCTGTGTGTGGACTAAAGGTGGTGTAGAGTTTTTTTCACCTCTAGTTTGACACAGTTTGACATGCTGGTAGAAATCAAGTAAAATGGATTTCCTGCGTTAAAATCACTGGCCACTAGGATTTTCGCCTCTGGGTGAGCATTTCTTGTTTGCTTATGGCCCTATACAGCTCGTTGAGTGCGGTCTTAGTGCCAACATTGGTTTGTGGTGGTAAATAAACAGCAACGAAAAGTATTGATAATAACTCTCTTGGTAAATAGAATAGTCTACAGTGTATCATGAGGTATTCTAACTCAAGTGAGCAGAACCTCAATACTTCCTTAACCTGTTGGGTCTAGGGGGCAGCATTTGCACGTCTGGATAAAAAAAATGTACCCGATTTAATCTGGTTACTAATCCTACCCAGTAACTAGAATATGCATATACTTATTATATATGGATAGAAAACACTCTAAAGTTTCTAAAACTGTTTGAATGGTGTCTGTGAGTATAACAGAACTCATTTGGCAGGCAAAACCCTGAGACATTTTCTGACAGGAAGTGGATACCTGATGTGTTGTATTGACTTTAAACCTATCCCATTGAAAAACACAGGGGCTTAGGAATATTTTGGCACTTCCTATTGCTTCCACTAGATGTCACCAGCCTTTACAAAGTGTTTTGAGTCTTCTGGAGGGAGATCTGACCGAACAAGAGCCATGGAACGATGATGTCCCATTAGACACCTGGCGCGCTAGTTCATGTTGGGTACCCTCGTTCCAATACGTTATAAAAGAGTATGCATTCGTCCACCTTGAATATTATTCATGTTCTGGTTAAAAAAGGCCCTAATGATTTATGCTATACAACGTTTGACATGTTTGAACGAACGGAAATATATTTTTTCCCCTCGTTCATGACGAGAAGTCCGGCTGGCTTACATCATGTGCTAACGAGACGGAGATTTTTGGACATAAATGATGAGCTTTTTTGAACAAAACTACATTCGTTATGGACCTGTGATACCTGGAAGTGACATCTGATGAAGAGAATCAAAGGTAATGGATTATTTACATAGTATTTTCGATTTTAGATCTCCCCAACATGACGTCTAGTCTGTATCGCAACGCGTATTTTTCTGGGCGCAGTGCTCAGATTATTGCAAAGTGTGATTTCCCAGTAAGGTTATTTTTAAATCTGGCAAGTTGATTGCGTTCAAGAGATGTAAATCTATAATTCTTTAAATGACAATATAATATTTTACCAATGTTTTCTAATTTTAATTATTTAATTTCTGACGCTGACTTGACTGCCGGTTATTGGAGGGAAACGATTTCCTCAACATCAATGCCATAGTAAAACGCTGTTTTTGGATATAAATATGAACTTGATAGAACTAAAAATGCATGCATTGTCTAACATAATGTCCTAGGAGTGTCATCTGATGGAGATTGTAAAAGGTTAGTGCATCATTTTAGCTGGTTTTATGGTTTTGGTGACCCTGTCTTTGACTTGACAAAACATTACACACAACTCTTGTAAATGTACTGTCCTAACATACTCTAAATTTATGCTTTCGCCGTAAAACCTTTTTGAAATCGTAAAACGTGGTTAGATTAAGGAGATGTTTATCTTTCAAATGGTGTAAAATAGTTGTATTTTTGAAAAATTTGAATTTTGACATTTATTTGGATTCAAATTTGCCGCTCTTGAAATGCACCTGCTGTTGATGGAGTGCACCACGGGTGGCACGCTAGCGTCCCACCTAGCCCCAAGAGGTTAATATTAGAGTATGTGCACCAGCTGTTGTTAACAAAGTGACACACACCACCACCCTGGAGTTTATTTCACAATGCTGCCGTTCTGTCCTGTTGATGTATGGAAAAAAACAGCTAGATTTATATTTTCCATGGAATTGTTCAGCCAAGACTCAGAGAAACATAGGATATTACAATTCTTCAGATCACATTGATAGGATAGACTCGAACAGAGTTCTTACAGTTTATTCTTCAGTGATTGCATGCTCGCCAATAGAATGGAGGATAGAGGTAATTTATCATCTCGCCGATGTAGTCTTTTCAGGTATCCAGCACGTCGTCCTCTATAACGCCAACTCTTCCTTTTTCAAGTTTCAGGGATTTGGGCCTGGTCAAGGATGAGCAGTATGTCCTTCGCCGCCCAATCATTGATGGAGAAATCCTCATCCAAATCGAGGTTAGTGATTGCTTTTCTGATGTCCAGAAGCTCTTTCAGGTCATAGGAAACAATGACGGAAACATTAGGTACAAAAAATATATATTATCAGCAACAAACAAAAAAACACAAAATTACACTCGTAAAATGGCTGCTATTCCCTCCAGCGCCATTCTTTTTGTTTCATCACGTGTGCTATCTTACAACTCTTTGTAAGATGATAACCAACTGGTGATAATTAGCGTGCGAAAGCATGCACAGGAATTCATACAACTTGCCTCTGCTCTCTAACCAAATAGTTCTCTCCTAAAAACACCCAGCCCTGGAGGACTCTGAGGAAGTGGTGACAAACAAACAAACATATGAAGAAAATGTAACTAGTCTGCCCACCAGGACAATCCCAAAAATGTATTTATCCCGAATACCAGCTAATTTTCCCAGGCAGACTAGACAAAGAAACCCCCCCAAATACCTACCTAATGTAAGGTACACAAACTAACAAACAGTTAGAGCAGTGATAAGTCTTCTCCAAAATCTTCTGTAAAATACAAGTACCAATTATAAACCCTGGTTAATTTATCCAAAATAGTGATATCCATTTTTTAGTTATCAGACTTTACTAAAAACACACGATTTACATTACAATGTTAATAGTGCCTCTGGCTACATTAAGATCTAGAGAGGAATAAAGAAATTAGGTTGCAGGACTGGAGTAGTACAAGTATAGATCAGTGCAGCTAGCATCATCGTGAATGTCTACTAGGCCTACTATTACTACTGGTTCGAAAACTAAACTACTGAAACCATATTGGGGCGGCAGGGTAGCCTAGTGGTTAGAGCATTGGACTAGTAACCGAAAGATTGCAAGTTCGAATCCCCGAGGTGACAAGGTACAAATCTGTCATTCTGCCCCTGAACAAGGCAGTTAACCCACTGTTCCTAGGCCGTCATTGAAAATAAGAATTTCTTCTTAACTGACTTGCCTAGTTAAATAAAGATAAAAAATAAAATATTAGCAAGAGCACATTATAGCATATAAATAGCCTTGGGGTACTTGTTAAATGTTGGAGGGCTCCTACAGTGAATGTACACTGAGTGTACAAAATATTAAGAACACCTCATGCTCTTTTTGAAGCAAGACAAAAAAATATTTAAGTGCCTTTGAACGGGGGTATGGTAGTAGTTGCCAGGTACACCGGATTGTGTCATGAACTGCAACGCTGCTGGGATTTTCACACTTAACAATTTCCCCTGTGTATCAAGAACGGTCCACCACCCAAAGGACATCCAGCCAACTTGACACAAATGCGGGAAGCATTTGAGTCAACATGGGCCAGCATCCCTGTGGAACACTTTCAACACCATTTAGAGTCCACGTCCCAATGAAATGAGGCTGTTCTGAGGGCCAAAGGGGGTGCAACTCAATATTAGGTAGGTGTTTGTTATACTCAGAGTATAACAGTCTTTCTCTAAGCCAGGTATACTCAGACCATGAACCCAACTGGATCGAGGTCCTATACAGTAGAATAGAGTACCAGAGCCAACAACCCTAAATCTGTGATAACTTCTGAATACGTAGGATTCTTTAGTGTAATATTGATCCAGAATGAATTTGTTGTGGATGTGCCTGAATACAGTACTGTGTTCATAAGAAATACAAAACACTGAAGTCTATCTTTGTCACGCCAGGGTCCAGAGTAACGCAGAGGTCCTTCACAGTTTTATTTGAGACAACTGTACAACCATCAAGATTAATTGTCAGATCCAACAGACGATCTCTTTGTTTCTTGGGACCTACAACTAGCATCTCTGTTTTGTCCGAGTTTAAAAGTAGAACATTTGCCACAATCCACTTCCTTATGTCTGAAACACAGGCTTCCAGGGAGGGCAATTTTGGGGCTTCACCATGTTTCATCGAAATGTACAGTTGTGTGTCGTCCGCATAGCAGAGAAAGTTAACATTATGTTTACGAAAGACATCACCAAGAAGTAAAATATATAGTAAAAACAATAGTGGTCTTAAAACTGAACCTTGAAAAACACCGGAAATTTACAGCATGCTTTTGATGATCCTTGGTTGGGGTCTGAGCAGATTATTTGTTGTGATTGCAAACGTAATGAAATGGTGGTCTGATAGTCCAGGATTATGAGTAAAAACATTAAGATCCACAACGTTTATTCCACGGGACAAAACTATGTCCAGAGTATGACTGTGGCAATGAGAAGGTCTGGAGACATGTTGGACAAAACCCACTGAGTCGATGATGGCTCCGAAAGCCTTTTGGACTGGGTCTGTGGACTTTTCCATGTGAATGTTAAAGTCACCAAAAATTTGAATATTATCTGTCATGACTACAAGGTACGATAGGAATTCTTGGAACTCAGTGAGGAATGCTGTATACGGCCCAGGAGGCCTGTAAACAGTAGCTATAAAAAGTGATTGAGCAGACTGCATAGATTATGACTAGAAGCGCAAAAGACGAAAACGCAATTGTTGCATGGGGGATATGGTTACTAGTGTAACCGGGAGGTGAGGCCACATTGAACACAGTATATTCATCAGGATTAAGCCATGTTTCAGTCAGGCCAATCACATCAAGATTATGATCAGTGATTAGTTCATTGACTATAACTGCCTTGGAAGTGAGGGATCTAACATTAAGTAGCCCTATTTTGAGATATGACAATCTCTTTCAATAATGACAGGAATGGAGGTCTTTATTCCAGTGAGATTGCTAGAGCGAACACCGCCATGTTTAGTGTTGCCCAACCTAGATCAAGGCACAGACACGGTCTCAATGGGGATAACTGAGCTGACTACACTGACTGCTAGTGGCAGACTCCACTAAGCTGGCAGGCTGGCTAACAGCCTGCTGCCTGGCCTGCATCTCATTGTGGAGCTAAGGGAGGTCGAGCCCTGTCTATGTTTGTAGATAAGATGAGAGCACCCCTTCAGCTCGGATGGAGTCCGTCACTCCTCAGCAAGCCAGGGCTTACCAATGGGGTTCCCGGGAAACCGGGGTGACGGCGCTGCTACCAGCCGGGTTACTGAGGGGCTGGGAGGTTACCGACGTGGTAGGCTGCCTAGTAGACAACCCACGGAATTGCTCCTGCAGAGGGTCCAATGCTTGGTCGTGACGTTCGACCACGGCCCGGAACCCATCCACCAGACCGCGAACTAACTCCTCGTTCCTACCAATGGTGGCTCCTTGGGAGGAGATGGCGTAGCAGAGCTGGTCCAAGTCTGCTGTGCCAGTCATGGCCAATTCATACTATCACGTTTAAGGTAAGACCCAAATGCAGACAATGTTTATTACAGCAACAGGGGCAGAGGACAGGGAAGTGGGGCAAAGGTACAGGACAGCAGGCAGGCTTAGGTCAGGTCAGGCAGAGGTCGGTAATCCAGAGTAGTGGTGTTTGTCCTCTGTTGCCCCTTGTCCTCTGTTGTTTGTCCTCTGTTGCCCCTCCGTATACTTCCTACCTTTCCTGTGTCTAGAATTAAACCATGTCTTACAGCACTTTGTCTCCTGTTTCCAGGCCCACCCTTCTTCCCCATCTTCTTGAGGACAGACACAATGATGGATGTTTAGAACCAAACCTGAATTGTCAGAGAGAGTTTGAGTTTCCTCAACTGACACAGATAGTACATCCTCTCTTGAGCCTTCTTGGTTACCACTGTGATGTTATCCTCCCACTTGAGGTTGTGGGAGATGATGCTCCCTAGGAATTTGAATGACTTGGCCATGCAGATGGCTGAGCCATCAATCTTGAGGGGGAGAGATAGTGAGGTGCATTTCCTGAATTTAACCACCAGCTCCACAGTTTTGACTGTGTTAAGTTCCAAGTTGTTAAGACTGCATCAGGCCACCAAGCTCTCAACCTCTCCACTCTACTTGGACTCGTCGCTGTCGGAGATGAGTCTGACCAAGGTGTTGTTATCAGCAAACTTAAGTAGTTTGACAGATGCGTCATTGGAGGTGCAGGCATTAGTTTAGAGTGAATAGAGGAGGGGGGAGAGCATGCAACTCTGCCCCACCCCGGTGCTGAGAAACAGGGAGTCTGAAAGAGGTTTTCACAGCTTAACGTGCTTTGTCCTGTTGGTCAGGAAGCCGGTGATCCACCAGCAGATGGAGTCAGATGGCTTGTGCTGTAGCAGGTCCGGAATGAGTGTGTTGAAGACTCAGCTAAAGTCCACAAACAATACTCTCGCATATATAAATACGACTTCCTCAATACTGTACGTAGACTTAATCCAATAAAAAATGTACATATAGTAGTGTATTATTTTATCTGCTGTACTTTGTACAATGAGACATTGTTTACCACAAAGATTACAGCATCATCTTGAAAACCTGTTTGTAGCTCCCACACTCCAACTAAAAAGATCACAATTAAATGTCACCATTTCACTTGGTCTAATGACTGTTACTGAGCTTGCTGAATGTGAAAATGTACGAAAGAATATAGCTAGGGAATAAAACACTATGAGATGACCTAACTCGGCCATTTGCTAAGTATATCATTAAATATATCTGTACAAAACAATCAATGACACACTAAGAGCATTTGGGAAAAACACTACCAGTGACTACTGAGATACATCTGAAAACCTTGGCTCACAACATTGTTTCCAGAATATCTCTGTAAAACAAAAACTGCCATTTTAAGTCCCAAAAAAATATTCTCATTTAAATTAGCCAGATTACAGTGTTCTAATGAATCACATCTATGCCAAAAATATACTCTATAGGACTGATTATGCTAAAAGCGCTGGTAGAAAAATAAATATTCTCAAAACAGAACATCGAAGTCTGCATTGAGGAACCCTGAAAACCTGCATGAATGTGAAAATCCCTAATTTCTCCCTCAAACATGACCTAATTCTTTACACCCTATCTTAAAATTCCATTTCATGTCTCCTTTGTGTGTAGGGAAAATGGTTGTATACTGAACAAAAATATAAACTCAACATGTAAAGTGTTTGTCCCATGTTTCATGAGCTGAAATAAAAGATCCCAGAAGCGTTCATATGCACAAAAAGCATATTTTGCTCCAGTTTTGTGCACACATTTGTTTACATCCCTGTTAGTGAGCATTTTTCCTGGGCCAAGATAATCCATCCACCTGACAGGTGTGGCATAGCAAGAATCTGATTAAACAGCATGTGCATTACACAGGTACACCTTGTGATAGGGAAAATAAAAGGCCACTCTAACATGTGCAGTTTTGTCACACAACACAATTCCACAGATGTGTCAAGTTTTGAGGGACTGTGCAATTGGCATGCTGACTGCAGGAATGTTGACCAGAGCTGTTGCCAGAGAATGTAATGTTCATTTTTCTACCATAAGCTGCCTCCAACATTGTTTTAGAGAATTTGGCAGTACGTCCAATTGGCTTCACAACCGCAGACCACGTGTAACCACACCAGCCCAGGACCTCCACATCCAGCTTCTTCACCTGCGGGATCGTCAGAGCATCCACCCGGACAGCTGATGAAACTGTGGGTTTCCTGATGTCAACGTTATGAACAGCGTGCCCGATGGTGAGCAAACACAATTGCATTTTGTTGATGGCTATGTGATGGCAATATTTGTCCGCCGTCATCAACTCGAGTTTCAGCATGATAATGCACGGCCCCATGTCACAAGGATCTGTACACAATTTCTAGAAGCTGAAAAAGTCCCAGTTCTTCCATGGCCTGCATACTCACCAGACATGTCACCCATTGAGCATGTTTGGGATGCTCTGGATCAATGTGTATGACAGTGTTTGCCAATTCCTGTCCAATACCCAGCAACTTTTGCCCAGTGGTTTTTGTCTCCTTTTGACCGTTTCAATTGATAACAATCAAGGTAAGGTACATAGTTGTTAAACAGACAATATTTGATATTGAGATAAAAAGAAGCATTAGGGACAGATTTAGAGCACGAATCCTTCCAAACACCACAGACATAGGAAAGACAAATTCAGGGATTTTCTGATTGATGCTACGATTTCAGTGAAATACTGGGATTTCATGATTTTGTGGGAAAGTTCTCTCTTAATGGCTCTGCATGGTCAATCCATTTTCTGAAATGGCCCTACGGTATTTACTGTGATGGCTCCGCAATTGCTTCAAACCCTCCATACGAAGCCTCCTTTTTCAGATCAAGCATAAATTGGCATTTAAAGTGATACTTTGCAAGTGCAGTGTGTGAGAGCTTCTTTACTTCAAGTTCTCTGTAACAACCCATGCACTATCTACATAATACTAACTTCAGTGTAGATATTAGAGGTGAGAAAATACAATTATAATTCCCATAAAATGTCTTATTATCTTTGTTTAAGGCCGAGACTATCAATGAAACAAAAATATGAGGGAGAGTAATATTATGAAAAAAGTAAGTATATGATTGATTCTCAGTGCAGTCATTAGACAATGCCCAAACCTGAGCTGGAGCTGATGAGGCATAATACCAGGCCCAGGATCTGAAGTGAAATGTTTTTTTCCTGCCAGCATGGACGTCTCCTTTTTCATACGTGCGCATTCCAGTCCCTAAACTTCAAACCAGACTGGAGGGTGTTTGGATGCTTAGCTTGAAATGCAAAAGACTGTGGCAAGACAACAGTAAGCAATAAACATGCTAAATTAAGAGTTTGTAGCAACCACTTCTCTGTGTCCAAAAATAGCACCACATCAAAAAGGCTTAACATTCTGTAAAGCTCAAGAACAGAGAGAGAAGTAAGTGGGCAAGGCAGATGGCGCAGGGAAGAGGAGGATGAGCCATGTAGTTTTCTCTTTTCCGCCCATAAATACTACAGGGTGTTTTGATTGGAATATTTTCATTGGCCTTCAATTTAAACTGAGTTAATGTGTAAGAGAGAGGGGGAGATTGAGAGTGAGCGAGAGATGGGTAGACTATGAAAGAATCAGGAGTAAGAGAGTGGGGGGGAAGTGGGAAAAGAGAATGGAGAGAGGGCATAATGGGATAATAGAAGAGAGCGTACATAACCTGATTGGCGGAAACTAAAAAGGAGAGAGAGAGAAAACGGACACGTTAATGAGATTTCCCTCACCTCTGCCAGTGTGTGTGCATATGTGTGTGCGTGTGTTTGTGTGCGGATCATCTCACAAAACATAAATCTATATCGAAATGTAAAGATTTCCAATGAGTATGCTATCACAGTGATGTGATTCAATGGTTTTCTAAACATAGAATTGGCGACACATTCCCAGTATGTCAAATTTAGATTGCATCCAGAGTGTAATTATCAAATTCATCCAAATTCATCCATTGATTGAAAAATCCAATCTTAATCATTATTATTATATAATGTTCTTCACATAGTGTAGTGGCTGGTTTACTCTAGGCCATTGGTTACCAACATTTTTCGGTTACTGTACCACCAACTGAATTTTGCTCTGCCCGGAGTACCCCTGAAGAACCCCCTCATTTGCATATTACCAGTAGGCCTACGGTCTCATGAGTCTTCTCATGTACCCATGCGGATAAGCCAAGTACCCGCAGGGTGTAGGTAATACATCATTGAGCTCACATTAGTCATTGTACATTAAAATATCAAGACAAAACATAATTGACTCCCCCACATCGTGTGCTTACATGGAAGTATCCCATCACAGGGCTATGAATCACCATCCCCCAACCGAAGCTTCCTTCCAGGCAAAACTGGCATTAATATTGCATTTTCCACCTTTACATCAGACCATTCATCATGTGTCAGGTAACTGCACACACAGTCTCACATTTACCATACTTGTAATGCTGCTGAGGCAGACACACAGGAAACAGAGACACTGTCTGATCCTGTGAAATCCCCCCCCCCCCCCCCCCCCCCCCCCCCCCCCACAGTATCATGACAAGATCACGGCCATGTTCAGCCATGTTCCGATGCATCTTAATGTGTCTTACATGTCTGGGCTTTTCTAACATCTGGTGTTACACTTAATGATGGGCAGACATGATGCAGACATCTTTTTATTATGCTTTAGGTTGGGTGGTGTGAAAGGTTTTTCATGGAGATGAGAGTTGCAGGGCTGCTAGAACAGACTGTTCTAAGACCAGAGGGATGTCAGAGGCACAGCAGAGAGGTTTGCAGTGGATGGACAGGATCTCTAAACCATGTAAAAGATGGACAGTATTTATTATTGAGAAGGCTTGCACTTCTACTTCACTTCTACTGATCCCTTCCTCAGAGTTTTGAGTGACATGTTCATACTGTATGGCTGATGGTTGGGTGCAGTTCAGTCGATTAAGTTTTTACATTACATTTACATTTTACATTTACGTCATTTAGCAGCCGCTCGTATCCAGAGCGACTTACAAATTGGTGCATTCACCTTATGATATCCAGTGGAACAACCCCTTTACAATAGTACATCTATATTTTTTTTTGTGGGGGGGGGGGGGGGGGGGGAGAGAGGTGGGGTGGGGTTTCAGGTGTCTCCGGAAGGTGGTGATTGACTCCGCTGTCCTGGCGTCGTGAGGGAGCTTGTTCCACCATTGGGGTGCCAGAGCAGCGAACAGTTTTGACTGGGCTGAGCGGGAACTGTGCTTCCGCAGAGGTAGGGAGGCGAGCAGGCCAGAGGTGGATGAACGCAGTGCCCTTCTTTGGGTGTGGGGACTGATCAGTCCCTACACCCAAAGCACCTACGGAGCTGTAGAGTGCATTGCATCATTGTACCTCCATGGGGGTTCACGACTCTCGTGGCCTCTACCTCACCTTGACCACAGGGGTTCAAATGAGCATCATTAGACCCCGTTGTTACTGTCATAAATGCCCAGTGAGACAATCCCAATAAAATAGACACATGTAGAGACACCCCAGCCATTAGATCAGAACTTCACTCCTGTTCATTGCCTAACGTAAAAAAAAAAAATGTTTAAATGGATATTGAATTCACTCCCCTGGAGATGTTTTATGAAAGAATCTTAGCTGGAAAATCGAATCGCTTATCAAATAGTTGCCATGGCTGGCAGCTGCTCAGGAAATTAGTTTAGGCATGACCTCATAGATTCCCATACCTCCACCACACATGGCTGATAGAGAGATGGGGAGAAAGCAAAATTGTGAAAGAAATATAGCTAAAGAGAGAGAGGGTAGAGAAGGAGACAGAGAAAGATATGGGTGAGGGCTGAACGTATGGATGCAGGGGAGTGTTCTCCTGATATACTGACTAAGGCAGGTTTTCCCAAACTGGGTACACCAAGGGGTGCACGTTTTTGTTTTTTTGCCCTAGCACTACACAGCTGATTCAAATAATCAAATCTTGATTATGAGTTTATTCTTTTAATCAGCTGTGTAGAGCTAGGGCAAAAAACTAAATGTGCACCTCTTGGGGTCCCCAGGACTGAGTTTGGGAAATTCTGGGCTAATATAAGAGGTCAAAGCAAACACTGTATCTATGAAGTTGAGGGTCACTAAACTTCTTATTTTACTTCCTCTCACTGCAAGCTCACTGACCAGCTGTATCCTCAAGGGTGTGAGAGGTGTTCAAACGGATTTCATTTCGCTTTTACCAGGCCTCCTCACTCCATTCCTGTACTCCCTCATTCCTCTAGAGTGGACTTCCAGAGCCCCTCTGAGTCATTCCTCCAACAGAAAGAAAGACAGTAATAAAGGTTTAGAATCCTTCAGGGCTTGGCTTTCATTTCACACATGTCCAAAGTAGCTGACTCTAGGTCAGTCTGACTTGTTTAAAGCACATAAAAAAACTAAAGTGTTGAACCCCTCAGGACGGCCCACATCAATCATCTCTAAATGATTGAAGTGGATAAAACACCCCACAGTGAACCTAACACTTGAAGTGCTCTAATTTAAACGGAATCACACATGTTAGAGATATTGTATATCTACCATAGAGTTCAGTGCAGTTTAGAACAGTCCAGTGTGTGGGGTTTTGTACATAGCTAGTTAAACTCCATTACTCATACACTGTAATGGAGTTGCCATGAATTTGCCATTATCTTACAGGCAGCTCTGTGGCGAATAAAAATAAAATGTCATATTATTGTACACCTGTAATGACACAAAGAACAATAAAGTAAAATGTACAGTATGAATGAATTAAATTCATTCAGTGGAGGGATTGGGTTTCACAGTATTTTACTGTAATTAAAAGAGAGTGCAAGCTGGTTGGATGCTAGGTAAAGTGTTTATACATTACAGGATATTATGTATAGTTTGTATTTCATATTACTTCCACTTTTAGAGGTCTTAACAAAGGCTTCCAAACTGGCATTGACCAAAGGGCAAAAAAGACCAAAAGGACATGGCAAAATGATCAACCATTTAAGGTTAAAGACTTGCTGCCACACCAATATTTCCCCTATATGTTTTACATTTCATAGGGCACTTTAACTGAAGTTCAGTTGGTACAGCATTCTCACTCACGGGTGCAACAAATATAGCCTCTTACAAGGCACACCTCAAAATATGGCAATGAACCAGAAACCATGCACCCACTAGTGATCAAAAGTTTTTGGTTCTCAAAAGATACTGTATGGTACTGAATTCTGTGGGGTGGCATTAAATTACCATTTGAAATACAGCAATTTTCCAACAATGCACCATAATTTACAGTATGCTGCAATAACAAGTTTCAGAGTTTTTTTATTGTTGATTATACCTGAAATTACCGTATATGTAACGCGTGTCGTGTGTAGAGGACCAAGACGCAACAGGGAAGTGTATACTCATCTTCTCTTTTTAATATATAAGAAGGAGAAACAAAATAAACACATATATAATTAACAGAAACACTAACCTTTCTGTCAGGTGACAAGCACAAAACAGAATACAACTACCCACAATCCAAACACACCCGTAATTATAGGACCTTCAGTCAGAGGCAACGATAGACAGCTGCCTCCAACTGGAGGCCCCAACACCAATTAACTAAACATAGAAATACAAATGACTAGACAGAACATAGAAATAAACTAACGTAGAACAATAACCAAAACCCTGGACTAATAAATCAAATACCCCTCTCTACATGGACACATACACACAACCACCCTGAACCACATAAAACAAATACCCCCTGCCACGTCCTGACCAAACTAAACACTAACAAATCACACCTTTACAGGTCAGAACGTGACAGTATAAACTACAGTATTCTGTTACAGTGTACACATTCTGACAAACTGGCAGTCGGTCTAACCACTTGATAGCCATTTATTTTTAGGCTTTTCTCCTCTATTGGGATATCACAAGAGGTCATGAACTAATCATAACCAGCCTTGAGGCCAACTGGGAATGTTGTTTAATTCCAAAGCATAATACACAGATTCAGACACCATACTAGTTTGACTGTATTACACACAATAGAGTCACTGTGACATGAATATGATCCGCCACTATAGGGATGGATACACTAACAGTGCATTCACAGATAATGCTTTCAAAGACAAATAAATTGCTCTATCTGAAAGGAGAGCCATAGCGTGTTGAGGAGGAAATGCAAGGTCAGGCTGAAACCCATTGACTGCATTATTATTTGCACTTTTAGATTTGAATTGATTGCATGCTGTGCTTGGACTCGGAGGCTCTCTAAGGCAACACGCTGCGCTCCAATAACTAGAAGGTGGTGGTACTCAGACACCAGAGATGACACACAGAGAAGAAGCAAAACAGAGCTGATTGCTGTGCATTCATATATGTCCATTTCGCTGCAGCCTCATGTTTATAAGGATTCATTTTCCTCAAAGTAACTAGGTTTGAGTATCAAAGGGATATTTCACACTGGACAAAAACTTTGTCAGACCCTTTTTGATACCCTCGGGGTATCTTGAAGTCGGGGTGTTCAGAGAATGGAACATCAAATTAAGACTTGGACATGAGACAGCATACTGAGCCACAGTGGCTTGCGAAAGTATTCACCCCCTTGGCATTTCTCCTATTTTGTTGCCTTACAACCTGGAATTAAAATAGATTTTTGGGGGATTTGTATCATTTGATTTACACAACATGCCTACCACTTTGAAGATGAAACATTTTTTTTATTGTGAAACAAGAAATAAGACAACAAAACAGAAAACTTGAGAGTGCATAACTATTCATCCCCCCAAAGTCAAAACTTTGTTGAGAAATCTTTTGTAGCAATTACAGCTGCAGGTCTCTTGGGGTATGTCTCTATAAGCTTGGCACATCTAGCCATTGGGATTTTTGCCCATTCTTCAAGGCAAAACTACTCCAGCTCCTTCAAGTTGGATGGGTTCTGCTGGTGTACAGCAATCTTTAAGTCATACCACAGATTCTCATTTGGATTGATGTCTGAGCTTTGACTAGGCCATTCCAATACATTTAAATGTTTCCCCTTAAACCACTCGAGTGTTGCTTTAGCAGTATGCTTAGGGTCATTGTCCTACTGGAAGGTAAACCTCCCTGCTGGTCTCAAATCTCTGGAAGACTGAAACAGGTTTCCCTCAAGAATTTCCCTGTATTTAGCGCCATCCATCATTCCTTCAATTCTGACCAGTTTCGCAGTCCCTGCCGATGAAAAACATGGTGTTGGATGGTGTTCTCGGGGTGTTGAGGTGTTGGGTTTGCGCCAGACATAGCATTTTCCTTGATGGCCAGAAAGCTCAATTTCAGTCTCATCTGACCAGAGTACCTTCTTCCATATGTTTGGGGAGTCTCACAAATGCCTTTTGTCTCCGCTGTGGAGCTTTGCAGCTCCTTCAGGGTTATCTCTGATCAATGCCCTCCTTGCCTTGTCCATGAGTTTTGGTGGGCGGCCCTCTCTTGGCAGGTTTGTTGTAGTGCCATATTCTTTCAATTTTTTTATTATGGATTTAATGGTGCTCTGTGGGATGTTCAAAGTTTTTGATATTTTTTCATAACCCAACCCTGATCTGTACTTTCCACAACTTTGTCCCTGACCTTTTTGGCAAGCTCCTTGGTCTTCATGGTGCCGCTTGCTTGGTGGTGCCCCTTGCTTAGAGGTGTTGCAGACTCTGGGGCCTTTCAAAACAGGTGTATATATTGAGATCATGTGGCAGATCATGTGACACTTAGATAGCACACAGTTGGATTTTATTTAACAAATTATGTGTCTTCTGAAGGTAATTGGTTGTACCAGATCTTATTTAGGGGCTTCATAGCAAAGGGGGTGAATACATATGCCGCACAACTTTTCGTTTTAGAATTCTTTAGAATATTTTGAAACAAGTCATTTTTTTCATTTCACTTCACCAATTTTGCCTTCTTTGTGTATGTCCATTACACGAAATCCAAATAAAAATCAATTTAAATTACAGGTTGTAATGCAACAAAATAGGAAAAACGCCAAGGGGGATGAATACTTTTGCAAGGCACTGTAAGCAGGAAGTGGCTTTAATCTGGTTCAGGCATTAAACAACCTCAATTAGTTCACATTACATACAGGAATTTATAGACACATGTCAGGCATTTCTAATCCATCATGAACATCCAATTCGCATCCTTACCGACCTGGGAAGAAAATAACATTTTTGAAATACTGAATATTGTTTACATAGAGTTTCAACTAAAAGGCTATTTATTCTTTGATATTGAAATTCAAGTCTCAGGAAAACACATCATATTTGAAAGTATTTCCATTATGTCTCAGAAAACCAAATCATATTTGAAGGTATTTGAATATCTTCTTACAGCCCTTTAGGGATAGGGGGCAGTATTGTCAATTTTCGAAAAAAATATGTGCCCATATTAAACTGCCTCCTACTCAAACTCAGAAGCTAGGATATGCATATAACTAGTAGATTTGGATAGAAAACACTCTAAAGTTTCTAAAACTGTTTGAATGGTGTCTGTGAGTATAACAGAACTCATATGCGGTTGCATTCACGAGATGTTAATCTACAATTCTTTGAATGACAATATTACATTTTAAAAATGTTTTCGAATAGTCATTTAGTAAATTGTAGCGCTGATTCACCGGATGCATTTGAGGGAAAATATTTTTTTAACATCACGCGCCGATGTAAAATGCTGTTTTCATATATAAATATGAACTTTATCGAACAAAATAATGCATGTATTGTGTAACATGATGTCCTAGGAGTGTCATCTGATGAAGATTGTCAAAGGTTAGTGCTTCATTTAGCTGTGTTTTGGTTATTTGTGATGCATGTGGTTGGTCAGAAAAATGGCGGTGTGGCTATTTTGACGATGTACTCTCCTAACATAATGTAATGTTTTGCTTTCACTGTAAAGCCTTTTTGAAATCGGACAACGTGGTCCGATTCAGGAGAAGTGTATCTATAAAACGGTGTAAAATAGTCCTATGTTTGAGAAACAGAAATTATTAGATTTGGTTATGAATATGGCGCTCTGATTTTTCGCTGGATGTTGATCCCGATTACGGGATCAGCGCTAAAAGAGGATATACTGTCTGCACGGAATTGGAAAACCCCCCAACACATTTGGTTGATGGCTGCCAAATATTTTATGAAGAACCAAAAATTAATACATTTAGGTGAATTAACCCTAATGTTATGTGTTACGGAGAATGCTACAAGTAACAAAATTAAGTGTCAATGCCCAAACTGCCTTCTTCAATCAACTACAGCCAAGGTAGGTTTAAAATCATGTTAGTTCATGTTCTGAGTACACTATCCATTTAAATATGGTATATTGTATGTTTGAAAAAAAGAACACTAACTCTCAAATGGACAGGGGTTCAAAGTTGTTTTTGCTAAGCATCCAACTCGCTCTTTGCAATGTTTGAAAATGGCTTTGAATTACTCTGTAGTACTCTTCAGGTATCGTAAAATGAATTTCAAACTGTTCAGTGGCATGTTGAAAGATTCATACAGTAGTTGAGCGTCACTACTTATTTATACCTATCTGTACACAATTTAATTAGTTTGACTTTAATTAGTTTGACTTGATTATGTAAACCTGGGGCAATGGACATTCAGGGTAATGGACATTTACAGAATTTTCAGATATAAATGTATTGTATAGATCAAATATGACTGTCAGATAGATTTGACTAGTACAGGAGATTGTGTGTATATTTATATATATTTATATCTTCAACATGCAGTTCAAGACATATCCCTGCCATTAGTTGAAGATGGCCAATCCAATAGTTTCAGAAAAGTGGTCACTTTCTGAGATCTGTATTCAAATAGTTGTAGTCACCTCCAAAGTAATGATTAAATAAAAATATTTTTGGGGGGTATCTTTACTTTACTTGACTAATTATATTTTTGACAGGTTTGACTTTTATGTAACTACATTCCGAAAGAAAATAATGTACTTTTTACTCCCTACATTTTCCCTGACACCAAAAGCACTCGTTACACTTTGAATGCTTAGCAGGTCAGGAATATGGTCCAATTCACACACTTATCAAGAGAACTTCCCTGTTCATCCCCACTGCCTCTGATCTGGCGGACTCACTAAACACACATGCTTCATTTGTAAATTATGTCTGTGTTGGAGAGTGCCCCTGTCTATCTGAGAGAAAGAAGCTGTTTTTCAATCTCAAGGCCATCAGACTGTTAAGTATATTTCAAACCAAATACTTTTAGACATTTCTATGCAGGTATCTTTACTTTTACTCAAGGATGACAATGGTTATATTGCCCACCCCTATTTGTTAGTCAAACAACATCCATGAAAAGTCTAGACTTTCTTTTCCCTATTCATATTAAACTGAGTGTACACCCCTTCCTAATAGTAAGGTGCCACCCCCCTTTTGGCCGCAGAACAGCCTCTATTCGTCAGGGCATGGACTCTACAAAGTGTCGAAAGAGTTCCACCGGGATGCTGGCCCATTTTGACTCCAATGCTTCCCACAGTTGTGTCAAGTTGGCTGGATGTCCTTTGGGTGGTGGACCATTTTTGATACACACGTGAAACTGTTGAGCATGAAAAACCCAGCAGCATTGCAGTTCATTACACAAAACGGTGCACCTGGCACCTACTACCATACCCAGTTTAAAGGAACTTACATTTTTTGTCTTGCCCATTCAACCTCTGAATGAGACACATACACAATCCATGTCTCTATTTTCTCAAGGCTTAAAAATCCTTCTTCAGTACTATATCAGTGTCCTGAAATCGGGACAGTTGCTGCTCAATATGCGATATTTGACCAGAAGTGCATTGTAAACAACAGCCAACTTTCCGGGACATAGACATTTCTTACATAGCTCAGGATATGCATATTATTGATACCATTTGAAAGGAAACACTTTGATGTTTGTGGAAATGTGAAATGAATGTAGCAGAATATAACACATTAGATCTGGTAAAAGATAACACAAAGTGTATTATTTTTTGTATCCTCATCTTTGAAATGCAAGAGAAAGGCCATAATGTATTATTCCAGCCCAGGTGCAATGTAGATTTTGGCCACTAGATGGCAGCAGTGTATGTGCAATGTTTAATACTGATCCAATGAACCATTGCATGTCTGCTCTAAATATTGTATCAAGACTGCCCAAATGTGCCTAATTGGTTTAGTAATGCATTTTCAAGTTCAAACAATAGCATGGCATTTTTTCACTGTAATAGCTACTGTAAATTGGACAGTGCAGTTAGATTAAGAAAAATGTATGTTTTCTGCCCATATCAGATATGTCTGTGTCTTGGGAAATGTTTTTGTTACTTACAAAATCATAGTAATCACATTAGCCTATGTTAGCTCAACCATCCCGTGGGTTTGACACCGATCCCGTAGAGGTGTTAAGAATGATAATGTAATTGCTAAAATATACTTAAGTATCAAAAGTAAAAGTATAAATAATTTCAAATAACTTTTATTAAGCAAATCAGATGGCACCATTCTTTTTGTAATCAAATCCAATTTTATTGCTCACATACACGTGTTTAGCAGATGTTATTACGGGTGTAGCTAAATGCTTGTGCTTCTAGTTCAGACAGTGCCGCAATATCTAACAAGTAATATCGAACAATTTCACGACAAATACCTAACACACACACAAATCTAAGTAAAGCAATGGAATATATGGACGAGCAATGTCAGAGTGGCATAGAAGAAGATACAGTAGATAGTATAGAATAAAGTATATACATATGATATGAGGAATGCAAGATACAGTTGAAGTCGGAAGTTTACATACACTTAGGTTGGAGTGATTAAAACTTGTTTTTCAACCACTCCACAGA
Source organism: Salmo salar (assembly GCF_965601325.2). NCBI lineage: Eukaryota > Metazoa > Chordata > Actinopteri > Salmoniformes > Salmonidae > Salmo > Salmo salar. Next base: position 10,582,482 of record NC_138310.1, on the reverse strand, counting down.
TTTCTTGTTAAACTCTAGTTTTGGCAAGTCAGCTAGGACATCTACTTTGGTGCATGACACAAGTCATTTTTCCAACAATTGTTTGCAGACAGATTATTTCACTGTATCACAATTCCAGTGGGTGAGAAGTTTACATGAACTAAGTTGACTGTGCCTTCAAACAGCATGGAAAATTCCAGAAAATTATGTCATGGCTTTAGAAGCTTCTGATAGGCTAACTGACACAATTTGAGACAATTGTAGGTGTACCTGTGGATGTATTTCAAGGCCTACCTTCAAACTCAGTGCATCTTTGCTTGACATCATGGGAAATCAAAAGAAATCAGCCAAGACCTCAGAAAACAAATTGTAGACCTCCACAAGTCTGGTTCATCCTTGGGAACAATTTCCAAATGCTTGAAGGTACCACGTTCATCTGTACAAACAATAGTATGCAAGTATAAACACCATGGGACCATGCAGCCATCATGCCACTCAGGAAGGAGACGCATTCTGTCTCCTAGAGATGAATGTACGTTGGTGCGAAAAGTGCAAATCAATCCCAGAACAACAGCAAAGGACCTTGTGAAGATGCTGGAGGAAACCGGTACAAAAGTATCTATATCCACAGTAAAATGAGTCCTATATCGACATAACCTGAAAGGCCGCTCAGCAATGAAGAAGCCACTGCTCCAAAACCGCCATAATAAAGCCAGACTACGGTTTGCAACTGCACGTGGGGACAAAGATCGTACTTTTTGGAGAAGTGTCCTCTGGTCTGACGAAACAAAAATAGAACTGTTCGGCCATAATGACCATCGTTATGTTTGGAGAAGAAAGGGGAACGCTTGCAAGCCGAAGAACACCATACCACCACTGAAGCATGGGGTGGCAGCATCATGCTGTGGGGGGTGCTTTGCTGCAGGAGGGACTGATGCACTTCACAAAATAGATGGTGTTATGAGGATGGAAAATTGTATGGATATATTGAAGAAACATCTCAAGACATCAGTCAGGAAGTTAAAGCTTGGTCACAAATGGTTCTTCCAAATGGAAAACAACCCCAAGCGTACTTTCAAAATTGTGGCAAAATGGCTTAACCTCTATGGGCTAGGTGGGACGCTTGCATCCCACCTACGTAACAGCCACTGGCAGCCTGTGGCGCGATTTTCAAAACCTTAAAAATCCTATTACTTCAATTTCTCAAACATATGACTATTTTACAGCTATTTAAAGACAAGACTCTCGTTAATCTAACCACACTGTCCGATTTCAAAAAGGCTTTACAATGAAAGCAAAACATTAGATTATGTCAGCAGAGTACCAAGCCAGAAATAATCAGACACCCATTTTTCAAGCCAGCATATAATGTCACCAAAACCCAGAAGACAGCTAAATGCAGCACTCACCTTTGATGATCTTCATCAGATGAAAACCCTAGGACATTATGTTATACAATACATGCATGTTTTGTTCAATCAAGTTCATATTTATATCAAAAACCAGCTTTTTACATTAGCATGTGACGTTCAGAACTTCCGGGGAATTCGCTAACATTTTACTAAGTTACTCACGATAAACGTTCACAAAAAGCATAACAATTATTTTAAGAATTATAGATACAGACCTCCTCTATGCACTCGATATGTCCGATTTTAAAATAGCTTTTTGGTGAAAGCACATTTTGCAATATTCTAAGTACATAGCCCAGGCATCACGGGCTCGCTATTTAGACACCCGGCAAGTTTAGCACTCACCATAATCATATTTACTATTATAAAAGTTTGATTACCTTTTGTTGTCTTCGTCAGAATGCACACCCAGGACTGCTACTTCAATAACAAATGTTGGTTTGGTCCAAAATAATCCATCGTTATATCCGAATAGCGGCGTTTTGTTCGTGCGTTCCAAACACTATCCGAAATAGTAAAGAAGTGTCGTGCGCATGGCGCAATTCGTGACAATAAAATTCTAAATATTCCATTACCGTACTTCGAAGCATGTCAACCGCTGTTTAAAATCAATTTTTACACAATTTTTCTCGTAGAAAAGCGATAATATTCCGACAGGGAATCTCCTTTTCGGCAAACAGAGGAAAAAAATCCCAAAGGCGGGGGCGGTCGGGTCATGCGCATAAGCCCAGTGTCCCTTGATCGGCCACTTGAGAAAGGCGATAATGTGTTTCAGCCTGGGGCTGGAATGACGACATTCTGTTTTTTCTCGGGCTCTGAGCGCCTATGGACGACGTGGGAAGTGTCACGTTAGAGCAGAGATCCTTAGTAAATGATAGAGATGGAAAAGAAGTTCAAGAAATGGTCAGACAGGCCACTTCCTGTAAAGGAATCTCTCAGGTTTTGACCTGCCATTTGAGTTCTGTTAAACTCACAGACACCATTCAAACAGTTTTAGAAAATTTAGGGTGTTTTCTATCCATATGTAATAAGTATATGCATATTCTAGTTACTGGGTAGGAGTGGTAACCAGATTAAATCGAGTATGTTTTTTATCCAGCCGTGTCAATACTGCCCCCTAGCACTAACAGGTTAAACCTGTTAGGGCTAGGGGGCAGTATTTGCACGGCTGGATAAAAAAATGTACCCGATTTAATCTGGTTACTAATCCTACCCAGTAACTAGAATATGCATATACTTATTATATATGGATAGAAAACACCCTAAAGTTTCTAAAACTGTTTGAATGGTGTCTGTGAGTATAACAGAACTAATTTGGCAGGCAAAACCCTGAGACAGATTCTGACAGGAAGTGGATACCTGATGTGTTGTATTACCTTTAAACCTATGCCATTGAAAAACACAGGGGCTGAGGAATATTTTGGCACTTCCTATTGCTTCCACTAGATGTCACCAGCCTTTACAAAGTGTTTTGAGTCTTCTGGAGGGAGATCTGACCGAACAAGAGCCATGGAACGATGATGGCCCATTAGACACCTGGCGCGCGAGTTCATGTTGGGTACCCTCGTTCCAATACGTTATAAAAGAGAATGCATTCGTCCACCTTGAATATTATTCATGTTCTGGTTAAAAAAGGCCCTAATGATTTATGCTATACAACGTTTGACATGTTTGAACGAACGTAAATATATTTTTTCCCCTCGTTCATGAAGTGAAGTCCGGCGGGCTTAGATCATGTGCTAACAAGACGGAGATTTTTGGACATAAATGATGAGCGTTTTTTGAACAAAACTACATTCGTTATGGATCTGTGATACCTGGAAGTGACATCTGATGAAGAGAATCAAAGGTAATGGATTATTTACATAGTATTTTCGATTTTAGATCTCCCCAACATGGCGGCTAGTCTGTATCGCAACGCGTATTTTTCTGGGCGCAGTGCTCAGATTATTGCAAAGTGTGATTTCCCAGTAAGGTTATTTTTAAATCTGGCAAGTTGATTGCGTTCAAGAGATGTAAATCTATAATTCTTTAAATGACAATATAATATTTTACCAATGTTTTCTAATTTTAATTATTTAATTTGTGGTGCTGACTTGAATGCCGGTTATTGGAGGGAAACGATTTCCTGAACATCAACGCCACAGTAAAACGCTGTTTTTGGATATAAATATGAACTTGATAGAACTAAAAATGCATGCATTGTCTAACACAATGTCCTAGGAGTGTCATCTGTTGGAGATTGTAAAAGGTTAGTGCATAATTTTAGCTGATTTTATGGTTTTGGTGACGCCTGTCTTTGAATTGGCACAACATTACACACAACTCTTGTAAATGTACTGTCCTAACATACTCTAAATTTATGCTTTCGCCGTAAAACCTTTTTGAAATCGTAAAACGTGGTTAGATTAAGGAGATGTTTATCTTTCAAAGGGTGTAAAATAGTTGTATGTTTGAATCCAAATAAATGTCAAAATTCAAATTTTTCAAATTTGCCGCTCTTGAAATGCACCTGCTGTTGATGGAGTGCACCACGGGTGGGACGCTTGCGTCCCACCTAGCCCATAGAGGTTAAGAACAACAAAGTCAAGGTATTGGAGTGGCCATCACAAAGCCCTGACCTCAATCCCATTGAAAATTTGTGGGCAGAACTGAAAAAGTGTGTGCGAGCAAGGAGGCCTACAAACCTCACTCAGTTACACCAGCTCTGTCAGGAGGAATGGGCCAAAATTCACCCAACTCATTGTGGGAAGCTTGTGGAAGGCTTCCCAAAACATTTGACCCAAGTTAACAATTTAAAGGCAATGCTACCAATTTCTAGTTGAGTTTATGTAAACTTCTGACCCACTGGGAATGTGATGAAAGAAATAAAAGCTGAAATAAATAATTCTCTCTACTATTATTCAGACTTTTCACGTTCTTAAAATTAAGTGGTGATCCTAACTGACCTAAAACAGGACATTTTCTACTTTGATTAAATGTCAGGAATTGTGAAAAACTGAGTTTAAATGTATTTGGCTAAGGTGTATGTAAACCTCCGACTTCAACTGTATGTAAACTTTATAGAAACGTCTTAAGGATCGGACCCTTTTTTTTATTTTTACCTTAAATGACATACCCAAATCCAGCTGCCTGTCGCTCAGGATATGCATATTATTGATACCATTTAAAAGGAAACACGATGAAGTATGTGAAAATGTTAAAGTAATGTATTGGAATATAACACAATAGATCTGGTGAAAGATAATACCATTTTTGTACCATCTTTGAAATGGAAGCGAAATGCCATAATGTATTATTCCAACCCAGGCACAATTTCAATCTTTTCCAGTAGATGGCAGCAGGGTTTGTGCAAAGTTCTAGACTGATCCAATGAACTATTGTATTTCTGTTAAAATGTTTGTATCAAGACTGCCCAAATGTGCCTAATTGGTTGTTAATAACTTTAAGTTCATAACTGTGCACTCTCCTCAAACAATAGCATGCTAAATAATGTACTTACATTCAGTAATCTTGCTCTGATTTGTCTTCCTGAGGGTCCCAGAGATAAAAAGTTGCCTAGTTTTGTTTAATAAAATCATATTTTATATCCAAACACGATCCATGTTGTATACAGCATTTCGCATGAATTCAGACTCTTTCAACTTGCAACAAAACTATTTATGAAATCTAATCAGCTAAACCTTGGCTCAACTGGTCAAGTTCGGTTCTGTGCAATCCTCATACCCTCTAGAAGGCAACCAAACTTTGTTTCATCACTCTACATTACGTATTGGCTACACAACACGTCAATTAGCCCATGAAGGTCAGCCACCATTCCTCACTAATGTGACGGGCGGTGTTCACTTGATTGACAGTGTCTTGGTCCAATGACCACCTATCGTTTTGAAATATAGCCAGCTAGATAGCCAATGAGCTTGGCTTTCCATGAGTATGTGATCGCCCATTGTAGGACAAACGGCCATTACACTTGAGATGTGCATAAGACGATTATTCTCAATTGAAAATCTGCACAACTCAAGGAAGTTCACTTTACGAAGCGCTTCTCTTTCTTCTACAAACGTTTCTCAAAACAGAATAAGTACAACATGGCTACTAACAGTACAAAAGTTAAATTGTACTTCAAGTATACACATTTGGATGAGATTATTGAAGAAATTGGACAGTGACACGAAACAATGGATGATGAGTTCAGTGTTCAATAAAGATGTTTGGAAGAAGATACTTTTATATCAGTAAGTAAAATACATTTTTGCTTCTCATACTAATGTAGTTGTTTAAATGGTTGCATATTCATTTGAGTTGTTTTTCTTTGATTCCTATATATACAGTAAAATATATAGACCTGAGGCATACATTGTATTAGCGTAGCCAGTGGTGGAAAAAGTACCCAATTGTCATACTTGAGTAAAAGTATAGATACATTTATAGAACGTTACTCAAATAAAAGTGAAAGGTCCCAGCTAACAAACTACTTGAGTAAAAGTCTAAAAGTATTTGGTTCTAAATATACTTCAGTGTCAAAAGTAAAAGTATAAATCATTTCAAATGTATTATACTAAGCAAAGGAGACGGCACGCTTTTCTTGTTTTAAAGATTTACGGATAGCCATGGGCACACTACAACACACAGACAATAATTTACAAATTATGCATTTGTGTTTAGTGAGTCCATCAGATCAGAGGCAGTAGGGATGGCTATGTATTATCTTGATGCGTGAATTGGGGTAAGTACGCACATTCAGCAGACAATACAGATGAACACAAGCCTACACCTGACCATGTGAAATGAAATAGTTGGCCCTAAACAGAGAATACAGAGTGGCAGAATACCTGACCACTGTGTCTGACCAAAAATTAAGCAAAGCTTTGACTATGTACAGACTCAGTGAGCATAACCTTGCTATTGAGAGAGGCCGCTGTAGGCAGACCTGGCTCTCAAGAGACGACAGGCTACTTGAACACTGCCCACAAAATGAGGTGGAAACTGAGCTGCATTTCCTAACCTCCTGCCAAATGTATGACCATATTAGAGACACACACTGTAGTTCCTTCATATGTCACAGACCCACAAAAGGATTAGAAAACAAATCAAATGTTGATAAACTCCCATATCTAATAGGTGAAATGCCACAGTGTGCCATCACAGCAGCAAGATGTGTGACCTCTTGCCACAAGAAAAGGGCAACTGGGTAAAAACAAACAGCATTGTAAATACAACTCATATTTATGTTTACTTATTTTCCCTTTTGTACTTTAACTATTTGTACATTGTTACAACACTGTATATAGCCATAATATGACATTTCAAATGTCTCTATTCCTTTGGAACTTTTGTTAGTGAAATGTTTACTGTTTTTTTTGTTTAATTCACTTTTGTTTTATCTATTTCACTTGCTTTTGCAATGTAAACAAATGTTTCCCATGCCATTAAAGTTCTTTGAATTGAATTGAAAACTTGGTCCGTCAGAGAAAATGGCCTTTCTTCCATAGAAAAGCATTAAGCCCCCGTGGACTGTGATTGAGCTAGCTAACCATCCTTGCACACAAACCATCGTGACCTTATATGGATGCCCTGTGTTAAGGTTAAGATTCCTGAGGCAAGAGGAAGTGGCTTAATTCATCCTCAACATGGTCCTTCATTCTCTCTCTTACACAAAGAGTTTCCCCAGGAGGCCGTACATTGAATTTCAGATTCCTGCGATTACAGGCTGTGACTTAATTGGTGGTCTTAGGGGCAGTTTTGAAGGGTTAAAAAAGTTAAAGTAAATCGGCCCAAAGGATTTTTGACCGCCATTGAACACAATGGTCTTGCAGTACTATGGAAGGGGAAGGAGGGATAGTGAGGGATGGGGGGAGTGAGGGAGGGGGAGAGCGAGAGAAATGGGGTGTAGGGAAAGAGAGGAGCGAGAGAAAATTATTAAGAGAAGAGACATAGAGGAAGGTAGAGAGTGAGAGAGAAGGATTGAGAAAGAGGGGGAGAGGTTGTAGGAGGTGAAGGGGATAGAAAAGGAGGGAAGAAAGAGGGAGGAGAGAGATAGAGGAGAGGGGGTATAGATAGAGAAAGAGAGGGGAAGGAAAGGAGAGGGAGGACAGTGAGAGAAATAAGAGAGAGGTAAATAAGAGAGAGATAAAAGAGAGAGAAAAATGAGAGAGAGATGGAGAGAGACAGAAATAAGAGAGGGGGAGAGAAATATTAAAGAGAGAGGTAGAAATAAAAGAGAGAGGGAGGGAGAGAGAGAGAGAGTGGGAGAGAGGGTGCAGGGGGTGAGATATAAAATAAGGGGGATAAAGAAGAGGTAGAGAGAGACAGAGGGAGGCAGTTGAGTTAATTTTGACAATTGAGAATTTTAAATTAAATTAAACATATGAATTGTGTTTGCCAATGCTATTTAGTAAAATTATCATGTGGTTTATTAGACCCCTGTATTAGACTCCTGTATTTTTTTAAACACACATTCAAAGATTGTTGAAAACAGGAAGAGGATGTTAGCAAACCCAAACTCATTAATCACACATTTTCAGTACTAATTGTGTATACAAAATGGGAAATTACATGAATGAAAATATTGTTGACCTCTAAAGCATAATTTTGGAATCAGGAAATTCTTAAAACAAATGTTTTTTTTATAATTTCAGGAACTCTTGAAAAAAAATATGCTCATTGAGTTGCCCATTAAAGGAATGGTATATAGTCAAAGCCAGCTATTATGGACAATGGAGAAATATTGAATAATATAACAATCTTTTCATATTCATATCAGTATTTACTGTCTGCATGTTATCTTCAATATGTTTCACATTATCATTCAGTACATGTCATTTTACAGCAGGGGTGTTAAACTCATTCCATGGAGTCTGCAAGTTTAGTTTTTTTTCCTTTTAATTAAGCCCTAAACAACAAGGTGTGGGGAGTTCTTTACTAACTAGTGACCTTAATTCATCAATCAAGTACAAGGAGTGAGAACCCGCAGACACTCAGCCCTCCATGGAATGAGTTTGACACCTGTCTTTACAGGTTTTATGAGCATATGAACAGTAAACAGATACATTTACATATAGTTGAATATTCATATTTTGACACAAAATGTGTAATATTTTATTCATATTTGATAAAAGTCCTCATTTAACTAGGCCTGTCTTCCATTATAAGTCACTGAAGCAGACATAATGTTAATTAGTGTATAATTTTAGATGATTTAAAAAGTCTATGCAAAGTTTTGTACAAAATGAGTTTACCCTAATTGGTTAACTCAAACGGCTGGATGATATGTTTGTGATGCATTATCTATAAAATGTTAAGTCATGCAAATACAAATTATTCATGTATAGCCTATATTAATGGTAAATCCACATAGTTTTATGTTTTGAGATGTAACTTACACCAAATCTCACTTAGGGCCCCAAAAATGCTAGAATTGGCACTTCCGAAGCCTCTCAGGATTCCTCAGAATTGTGCAATTAACAGCTGCTGTCACTAAAAATATCTCCCCGGGAGAGCATGCTCCCGGACACCCGTAACCCCCTCTCAACATAGCACACCATTTGTTAACATTTAACAATTAAACCCCTGCATATAGCCATAAAAACCTCAGCAGACTTGATTAATAGAAGGAATGGGAAACCTAATTTAGCACAAGGTAATTCTAGCAAAATTCTCTCCCTCAAAAATATGTTATTAACCGGTAGCTTAATTCTTAAGAGTAAGTTGATGCACCGTTGCGTCAATCAATATAAGTAACATAATAAAATCTCCATCAAAATCTGTCAGTTGAAGCTAGAGATGTCACGTACATTACTGTGATTGTTTTCAATTAAAATGGTAAAAAATATAAAAAATATATAGCTTCTATAGCAATTTATCAAGCAAACATTTTACTAGGTCTGTTTGGGAGTGGTCTGAATGGGAGGGGAAAACTGAAAACCAACGGTTGTTTTATGTCTCCAGACAGGCCAAAACACCATCCAACCAAAACAGGCTGAAATTTCAGTCGGTCTTTTCAAACCGCTCTTTCACTAAAAGGGCATTATCATAATTTTTACAATTTAACTAATGTGTGAAAGAAGTCGCCTCGATTGCTAGCTAGCCTACATCCAGACAAGACCTGGTTAGACTGTTTCAAGTTATCTATAAGGCTGAGTGAGGGTACAAACGCTTCCCACGTTCGATCACAAACACAACAGACACCCACATCAAAACACACTCAAAGACCCAAATCAATTTTGTTGTCACATTTCCAAATGAGAATTGAAACTGAGGATAAATCAGGATGTTCGCCTAACTCCTAATCTAGCTGTACATGTCTTGTTCCTCATCTTTGAATTCACACTGTATATGCCTTTTGTTTCAGAGAGTCATACTGAGATCAAGGTCTTTTTACAGATGAGCCCTGTATTACAGAAGTTACAGAAAAATACACATATCAAACTATGAATACAAAATGCAAGCATAAAGAATACTGTGGCAAAGAAGGGGGTCGAGTGATAAATGGCAGATATGTGAGGGCAGAACTAATAAACGGGCTCTGCCCGATCACTAAAATGGCCACCCTGATCAGAACTACAGATCACAAAATGGCCGACTGCCAAAACTACAATTCCCAGAAGCAAGGGGAACCCTCAGAAGGTGGAGCCGACCCACAGATAAAAGGTCAAGAAAAACCAGGAAGAGAGAGAGAGGGCGGGAAGGATCTATGAACCATAGAGAAAGAGACAATCTACATTGGCTGGATTTACTGTGTACGAGCTGGACTGTTTTGGACTTACCTGTTGGCGTTTAGACCTGGACCTACCGAGAACCAGATTTGTGTACCGAACCCTGCTATCCTTGACCTTACCTGCGGCCTGGGTGGACCAGGACAGCGAAACAAACACACAGGTACTGTCATGTTCGAAAGAACTTTCATTCTGGGCTGACTTTGGTGACAGTTTCCCACTTAATTTGTGACAAACGCTCCTAACTTTGAAGAGGTTTGCCACAATACACGGTCATGAAAAAACTAACACACTACCCCTCACACTCAACTCTGGACCTTGAAGCCAGTTCCACTGCAGATTTTCATTGTCCCCTCTAATTAGTGACTGATTTAGACCTGGGACTCCAGGTGGGTGCAATTAATTAATCAGGTAGAACAGAAAGCAAGCAGGACCTCGTAGGGTAAGAGTTGAATACCACTGCCCTAGAGATACCAAAAAATCTAATTTAACAACATTTTGAAGATTGTTCCACAAATAAGTTGCAAGAAAACTAAAAGCTGATTTACCTAACTCAGGAGAGACTGAAGGAATTTCCAGACTTAGCCATCCCTGAGACCGGGTGTGGTAACTCATATCTAAAGTTGAGTAATTATGTTATGACTTGTGATGTGATATCAAGAAACAGTTGATATTAGACTTGTTTATGCGCCTGCAACTTTTTTATTATCATCGTGTCATGGATATAAGGGAAATGCGTTGTTCAAGATTGCGCCGGAGGGGAGGGCTGCCGTCTTGTCGGCTCTTAACGAACCATGCTATTTTGTTTGTTTTTCGCATTGTTTGTAACTTGTTTTGTACATAATGTTGTTGCTACCATCTCTTATGACCGAAAAGAGCTTCTGGACATCAGAATTGGGATTACTCACCACAAATTGGCTGAGGAGTTATTTTTCACCGAGTTGGTCGCAAGGGATATACTACAGACACCCGACCAGGCCCAGATCCCTGTGATTTGCTGGAAAAGGAAACATAGGTTTCGTGGAAAGAGATCAGGATGCCTTGTGAGGATCAGGAGACGAGTGAATAATCTTCCCTTGCCTTCTGTTTTGCTACCTAATGTTCAATCGCTGGAAAATAAATGGGATGAACTGAAAGCACGTATACCCTACCAACGGGATATTAACCTGTTATGGCTAGGGGGCAGTATTTTCACGGCTGGATAAAAAACGTACCTGATTTAATCTGGTTACTACTCCTGCCCAGTAACTAGAATATGCATATAATTATTGGCTTTGGATAGAAAACACTCCAAAGTTTCTAAAACTGTTTGAATGGTGTCTGTGAGTATAACAGAACTCATATGGCAGGCAAAAACCTGAGAAGATTTCATGCAGGAAGTGGCCTGTCTGACAAGGTGTCGTTCTTCTTGTCTCTGTTTATTGAAAAGTGAGGATCTTAGCTGTCCCGTGACACTTCATACGGCTGCCATAGGCTCTCAGAAGGCGGCAAAATACTGAATCGTGGCTTTGCAGGCTCTGGCTGAAACAAAGTAGCGCGTTTGGGCAGTGGCTGGTTACAGTACTGTGAGACTCAGGCTCGTGCCCGCGTCGACCGAAAGCTTTGTTTTCTTTCCTCTGTTTAGCTAAATGGACATTCCCGGTCGGAATATTATCGCTTTTTTACGAGAAAAATGGCATAAAAATGGATTTTAAACAACGGTTGACATGCTTCGAAGTACGGTAATGGAACATTTAGATTTTTTTGGTCACGAATTGCGCCATGCGCGCGACCCTGATTTACCATTTCGGATAGTGTCTGGGACGCACGAACAAAACGCCGCTATTCGGATATAACGATGGATTATTTTGGACCAAACCAACATTTGTTATTGAAGTAGCAGTCCTGGGAGTGCATTCTGACGAAGACAACAAAAGGTAATCAAACTTTTATAATAGTAAATCTGATATTGGTGAGTGCTAAACTTGCCGGGTGTCTAAATAGCGAGCCCGTGATGCCTGGGCTATGTACTTAGAATATTGCAAAATGTGCTTTCACCAAAAAGCTATTTTAAAATCGGACATATCGAGTGCATAGAGGAGGTCTGTATCTATAATTCTTAAAATAATTGTTATGCTTTTTGTGAACGTTTATCGTGAGTAATTTAGTAAATTGTTAGCAAATTCCTCCGGAAGTTTGCGGGGGATATGCTAGTTCTGAACGTCACATGCTAATGTAAAAAGCTGTTTTTTGATATAAATATGAACTTGATTGAACAAAACATGCATGTATTGTATAACATAATGTCCTAGGTGTGTCATCTGATGAAGATCATCAAAGGTTAGTGCTGCATTTAGCTGTGGTTTTGTTTTTTGTGACATTATATGCTAGCTTGAAAAATGGGTGTCTGATTATTTCTGGCTTGGTACTCTGCTGACATAATCTAATGTTTTGCTTTCGCTGTAAAGCCTTTTTGAAATCGGACAGTGTGGTTAGATAAAGGAGAGTCTTGTCTTTAAAATGCTGTGAAATAGTCATATGTTTGAAAAATTGAAGTTTTTGTATTTTTGAGGAATTTGTAATTCGCGCCACGCCTATCATTGGATATTGGAGCAGGTGTTCCGCTAGCGGAACGTCTAGATGTAAGAGGTTAAAAACGTTGTTTTCTCATGATTCACCGAGTCGTGGCAGAACGATATTAAGAACATACAGCTGGCGGGTTATACACTCTATCGGCAGAACAGCACAGGGTGGGGGCCAATGCATATTTGTAAACAATAGCTGGTGCACAACACAGTGCCTTGCAAAAGTATTCATCCCCCTTGGCGTTTTTCCTATTTTGTTGCATTACAACCTGTAATTGAAATTTATTTTATTTGGATTTCATGTAATGGACATACACAAAATAGGCCAAATTTGTGAAGTGAAATGAAAAAAATAATATATATATATATATATCTGATTCAGATTAGAATTGTGTTATGTTTCTGTGAATGTCTGTACATTGAGGACATGTTTCTGTAAAAAACTGTGGGTAGCTCAAACGCTCATAACTAGACATTTTAATGAAGGGTTCTAATCAAACTGATTTGAGCCTACGCTGCATGGACCACTGTAGAATGATCACACCTGTGTGTTCGTGCGAGTCAAAGGGTTTAAAAGAATAATGTGCAAATATTGTGCAATCCAGGTGTGCAAAGCTCTTAGACTTACCCAGAAAGACTCTAAGCTGTAATCACTGCCAAAGGTTATTTCAACATGTTTTGAGTCAGCTTTGTGAATAATTATGTATTTTGAATATTTAATTTTAATTTTCAATTATTCTGCAAAATTGTATAAAAACGTTTTATCACTTTGTCGTTACGGAGCATCGTAACGACAAATCAACAATAGGTCCACAGACGACGCAATCGCCATCACACTGCACACTGGCCTAACCCATCTGGACAAGAGGGATACCTATGTAAGAATGCTGTTCATCTATTACAGCTCAGCATTTAACACCATAGTACCCTCCAAACTCGTCATTAAGCTCGAGACCCTGGGTCTCGACCCCGCCCTGTGCAACTGGGTCCTGGACTTCCTGACGGGCCGCCCCCAGGTGGTGAAGGTAGGTAACATCTCCACCCCGCTGATCCTCAACACTGGGTCCCCACAAGGGTGCGTTCTCAGCCCTCTTCTCTACTCCCTGTTCACCCACGACTGCGTGGCCATGCACGCATCCAACTCAATCATCAAGTTTGCAGACGACACTACAGTGGTAGGCTTGCTTACCAACAACGACGAGACGGCCTACAGGGAGGAGGTGAGGGCCCTCGGAGTGTGGTGTCAGGAAAATAACCTTGCACTCAATGTCAACAAAACAAAAGAGATGATCGTGGACTTCAGGAAACAGCAGAGGGTGCAGTCCCCTATCTACATTGACGGGACAGTAGTGGAGAGGGTGGAGAGTTTTAAGTTCCTCGGCGTACACATCACGGACAAACTGAAATGGTCCACCCACACAGATAGCGTGGTGAAGAAGGCGCAGCAGCGCCTCTTCAACCTCAGGAGGCTGAAGAATTTTGGCTTGTCACCAAAAACACTCACAAAACTTTTACAGATGCACAATCGAGAGCATCCTGTCGGGCTGTATCACCGCCTGGTACGGCAGCTGCTCCGCCCATAACCGGAAGGCTCTCCAGAGGGTAGTGAGGTCTGCACAACGCATCACCGGGTGCAAACTACCTGCCTTCCAGGACACCTACACCACCCGATGTCACAGGAAGGCCAAAAAGATCATCAAGGACAGCAACCACCCGAGCCACTGCCTGTTCACCCCGCTAACATCCAGAAGGCGAGGTCAGTACAGGTGCATCAAAGCTGGAACTGAGAGACTGAAAAACAGCTTCTATCTCAAGGCCATCAGACTGTTAAATATCCATCACTAACATTGAGTGGCTGCTGCCAACATACTGACTCAACTCAAGCCACTTTAATAATGGGAAAATTTATGTAATCAATTTATCACTTGCCACTTTATATTATTTATATTAGATAATGTTTACATAACCTACATTTATTCATCTCATATGTATATACTGTATGCCATACCATCTACTGCGTCTTGCCATCTTGATGTAATTAGATGTATCACTAGCCGCTTTAAACAACGCCACTTTATATAATGTTTTCATAACCTACATTACTCATCTCATATGTATATACTGTACTCCATACCATCTACTACATCTTGCCTATGCCGTTCGGACATCACTCAATTATATATTTCTATGTACATATTCGTATTCATTCCTTTACACTTGTGTGTACAAGGTAGGCGTTGTGGAATTGGTAGATTACTTGTTAGATATTACTGCATGGTCGGAACTAGAAGCACAAGCATTTCGCTACACTTGCATTAACACCTGCTAACCATGTGTATGTGACAAATACATTTGATTTGATTTTGATTTGTATAGATCGGTGATTTTTATTTTATCCATTTTGAATAAAGGCAGTAAATGTGGAATAAGTCTATGGGTAGTTATCAGTTTTGAGCAGTTTGATTAAGTGATTCTAAATGATATTGTTAACAAATGACAAAAATCATATCTAAAGGAAAGTGATTATTTCATTTTTAAAGCAGACGTATCTAAACTGAAAGAGTGATTTGGTGCAGTGATCAAGTGACTTTGTGAATGTATTTGAAGTACTCAGTCAATTGAAAATGTGCTTAGAGTTTGAAACATGAGCCATTTCATGATCTGAATGTCACGTTGGTATAAAGGATTCGGGAGACAGGCGCAGGAATGCGTAATAGGGTTTTTTTATTTCCCAAATTACAGCGTGCCGTGTAAAGGCACGGGGACGAAGACCAAACAAACACGTACACAAAACACAGGGTAGAAACCCAAACAAAAGAGCGAGGAGTACCTTGAATAAATACACAATCGCACTATGATTATCACACGGGATGAGACCCGTAATCATCTGCACAATGTACGTGGCACGAAAGCCAAAAGAACACAGCACAGGTACTCACAAGACCAACGGACATAGGAACAATAATCAGTGGTGGTGAACAAAGGGCACACTTATACAATTTATAATCAATGGGAATAGGGACCAGGTGTGCGAGGGACAGTTCCGGAGGGCTCCATGACACTGATTCGATTTTCTGTGCTTAATGTTGTGAAGATGTTCCACATACTTGTAAAAATTGCACCAAAGTGATAGATTTTTTGTTTTACATATTTGGCTAGTAAATGAAACATTGTGGAAGTAGGAGAATAAAATTATCCAATCAACACACCCAGCTAACAATCCACCCCAGACTGACACCTACCTTATTGTCTTGCTGCTGCTACAACCAAAAAGCTTGACCATTTGGTCGGATCAAAGAGCAGGACACCCTTTCAAATGGATATCCTCTCAGCCTTGATTGCCTAAACTAATCAAAGACTAACAACACACACACACCACCCCTTCCAGATTAAAGTAATCAGATCATGGCGACCCCACAATTATAATATGTTGTAACACACCAAGGAGACTAATAAATCATGAGGTGTAATTTACCTATTATAAAATTCATAACCCCAGACACGCCCCCCCTCATAAATCACGAGGTGTGATTAACCTTTTGACAGATTAAACCCTACATCAACTACTTTTGTTTAATTGGGTGTGCTCACGTAGTCTAATAGCCTATTTTCATTATAAGGATAGTTGCCATGAAGGGGGAAATGCTACTGTTAGTAAAGCACCATGGATTGTTGATTAATATTTGCCATTATGCACAGATTTTCACTAAGCTACTGTATGTAGGCTATGCAAGTTGTTCGCCTAGGCTACACAACAGAATGTTGTATCGAATTTGGATGGCAGACCGACAGGGACTCAACCCTAATTCTCTTTGCAGTCAGTGACAGTGCAAGATAGTTTTTTTTGATTGTGCTCATAATGCACCATGGCCGTTAGAAGAGTGCATGCCTATAGTCTGAAGTTGCCGGGGGGAAACTTGGTGTGTGTGTGTGTGTGTGTGTGTGTGTGTGTGTGTGTGGGGGGACATGTGTGCGTAACCACGGGCATGTGTGTATCCTATAGAATTGACTGCATTGTGGTCTCTGATATTTTAAACATTGTGTGGAACATAAATGTGAAACATACGGTGGAAATAAGTAGCACAAGTGTGCAATTAACTGTGGTAAAGCTGCAGAACCAAACTATTAATCTGCATTTGTTTGTTTACTTCATTTACGTCCCCCAAGGTTGCTGGTTTCTATGGATACCGCCGTGGGCGGTGAGCGGAGCTTTTACCTGCTTAGGTCCTGGAGATGCTTAAAGGGAGGGTTTGGTTCACATCTCCATTATTGTAAACATTTACAGGTAACTGCCAAAATAATGGAAACTTTTGAGTAAATGAGGGATACGAAACATATTGAAAGTAGGTGCTTCCACGCAGTTGTGGTTCCTGAGGTAATTAGGCAAGTAACATCCCATCACGCTTATGCTCTGGCCGAGCCATTATTTTGGCCATTATTTTGACTACCATGGCTTTAGGATGACAATGTCCCCTTCCACAGGGCACGAGTGGTCTCTGAATGGTTTGTTGAGTATGCAAATTATGTAAACCATATGCCATGGCCTTCTCAGTCACTAGATCTCAACCCAATTTAACACTTATGAGATATTCTGGAGTGGCGTCTGAGAAAGCGTTTTCTACTCATTTCTGATGGAAGAATGGTGTTGCATACTCCAATAGCGTTCCAGACACTTGTAGAATTTATGCCAAGGTGCATTGAAGATGTTCTGGCTTATAGTGACCCAATGCCTTATTAAGACACATTATGTTGATTTTTCCTTTATTTTGGCAGTCACCTGTTCTGAACACTACTAATATACTACATATGGAGTTGTGTTCAAGTCTCTGTAATGTACAGTATATTAAATGAGCTGCTTGTGACCAATGGGTTGTTTCTGTGCTGTACATACTGTATAAAGATGTAGGATCTTCATTTGAGCCAGTTTGCTACAGCAGGAAAATAATTCTGCAGCAACAGGAAATGTGAATTATAATGTGGATTATAATTAATGGACGTTTTTGAAAGGGTTGATTTCGTTAGGGCAAATCAAATCTGAAATTTCAAAGTGGAAATTACAAACTTAAAAAGCCTTTTAAAAAATAAAATACATTACAAGTTTGCATTTCCTGGTGTGCAGGAAAATTCTCCAGCAAAACAAAAAGAGTGATCAGATTAAGATCCTACATCTGTACAGGTGGGTTCTTGTATGTATTTAAAATGCTGCTCTGATATAAGACACAATAAGTAAGGGAATGGATCTGCATAATGTGGGTTTGGGATGCTGGGGATTAATTAAGTAATTTATATATACATTTTGGTCTTTATCAGAATACAACTAGATGTGAACTGTTTTAATAGAAGGACTGCATTGAACGCTCCACATAATAATCTTGACAGTTAATCTGTGTAGATGCAGAGAGCAAATGCCATCCTGAAGATTGATCTATACCATCACAGTTGTATTGTCTGCCCTGACGAGGGAGTGACAATTTCAACGGAAGGGGAGTAAGTGTGTCAATGCATGAAACACTGCCAGCAGTTCGAGGTTATTTACCTGAGCGTGGCTGTGTGGCCACAGTCCATTTACTGCTCTGGAAGTCTCTTATTCTCAGAGATCCTTGTGGTACAACTAAGATGGTGGACAACATCAACCCCAGTTCTCGGAGACACACACTGAGCGTGGCGAGTGCCCTCTGTTGGACACGGAAAGACTTGATTTGGTCTTTCGATAGTGTAGCCCGAAAAAATAGAGAATGTAGCTTGACACCTAGATATTCCATTCTCTAAATGGGCACCAAAAAGCTCTTGAACCTTAACTTGGCAAGGTGTTTAAGAAAATGGACCTGTCCATAATGGGGCGCAATTCCCAATAAACTCAGCAAAAAAAGAAACGTCCCTTTTTCAGGACCCTGTCATTTAAAGATAATTCGTAGAAATCCAAATAACTTCACAGATCTACCATTGTAAAGGGTTTAAACACTGTTTCCCATGCTTGTTCAATGAACCATAAACAATTAATGAACATGCACCTGTGGAACGGTCGTTAACCTGTTGGGGCTAGGGGGCAGTATTTTCACGGCTGGATAAAAAAACGTACCCGATTTAATCTGGTTACTAATCCTACCCAGTAACTAGAATATGCATATACTTATTATATATGGATAGAAAACACCCTAAAGTTTCTAAAACTGTTTGAATAGTGTCTGTGAGTATAACAGAACTCATTTGGCAGGCAAAACCCTGAGACATTTTCTGACAGGAAGTGGATACCTGATGTGTTGAATTACCTTTAAGCCTATGCCATTGAAACACACAGGGGTTGATTAATGTTTTGGCACTTCCTATTGCTTCCACTAGATGTCACCAGCCTTTACAAAGTGTTTTGAGTCTTTTACTGTGAGATCTGACCGAACAAGAGCCATGGAACGGTGATGGCCGATTAGACTCTGGCGCGCGAGTTCATGTTGGGTACCCTCGTTCCAATACGTTATAAAAGAGAATGCATTCGTCCACCTTGAATATTATTCATGTTCTGGTTAAAAAAGGCACTAATGATTTATGCTATACAACGTTTGACATGTTTGAACGAACGTAAATATATTTTTTTCCCCTCGTTCATGACGAGAAGTCCGGCTGGCTTAGATCATGTGCTAACAACACGGAGCTTTTTGGATATAAATGATGAGCTTTTTTGAACAAAACTACATTCGTTATGGACCTGGGATTCCTGGAAGTGACATCTGATGAAGAGAATCAAAGGTAATGGATTATTTACATAGTATTTTTGATTTTAGATCTCTCCAACATGGCCGTTTGTCTGTATAGCAAAGCATATTTTTCTGGGCGCAGTGCTCAGATTATTGCAAAGTGTGATTTCCCAGTAAGGTTATTTTTAAATCTGGCAAGTTGATTGCGTTCAAGAGATGTAAATCTATAATTCTTTAAATGACAATATAATATTTTACCAATGTTTTCTAATTTTAATTATTTAATTTGTGGTGCTGACTTGACTGCCGGTTATTGGAGGGAAACGATTACCTCAACATCAATGCCATAGTAAAACGCTGTTTTTGGATATAAATATGAACTTGATAGAACTAAAAATGCATGCATTGTCTAACATAATGTCCTAGGAGTGTCATCTGATGGAGATTGTAAAAGGTTAGTGCATCATTTTAGCTGGTTTTATGGTTTTGGTGATGCCTGGCTTTGAATTGACAAAACATTACACACAGCTATTGTCAATGTACTCTCCTAACATAATCTAACTTTATGCTTTCGCCGTAAAACCTTTTTGAAATCGGACAACGTGGTTAGATTAAGGAGATGTTTATCTTTCAAAGGGTGTAAGATAGTTGTATGTTTGAAAAATTTGAATTTTGACATTTATTTGGTTTCAAATTTGCCGCTCTTGAAATGCACCTGCTGTTGATAGGGTGCACCACGGGTGGCACGCTAGCGTCCCACATAGCCCCAAGAAGTTAAGACACTAACAGCTTACAGACGGTAAGATATGAAAATGTTGGACACTAAAGAGGCCTTTCTGCTGACTTTGAAAAACACAAAAAGAAAGATGCCTAGGGTCCCTGCTCATCTGCATGAACGTGCCTTAGGCATGCTGCAAGGAGGCATGAGGACTGCAGATGTGGCCAGGGCAATAAATTGCAATGTCCGTACTGTGAGATGCCTAAGACAGAGCTACAGGGAGACAGCACAGACAGCTGATCGTCCTCACAGTGGCAGACCACGTGCAACAACACCTGCTCAGGATCGGTACATCAGAACATCAAACCTGCGGGACAGGTACAGGATGGCAACAACAACTGCCTGAGTTACACCAGGAACGCACAATCCCTCAATCAGTGCTCAGACTGTCTGCAATAGGCTGAGAGAGGCTGGATTGAGGGCTTGTAGGTCAGATTTGCATTTATCATCGAAGAAATGAGCATTACACCGAGGCCTGTACTCTGGAGCGGGATCGATTTGGAGGTCGAGGGTCCGTCATGGTCTGGGCGGTGTCACAGCATCATCGGACTGAGCTTGTTGTCATTGCAGGCAATCTCAATGCTGTGCGTTACAGGGAAGACATCTTTCTCCCTCATGGTACCCTTCCTGCAGGCTCATCCTGACATGACCCTCCAGCATGACAATGCCACCAGCCATACTGCTCCTTCTGTGCGTGATTTCCTGCAAGACAGGAATGTCAGTGTTCTGCCATGGCCAGCGAATAGCCCGCATCTCAATCCCATTGAGCACTTCTGGGACCTGTTGGATTGGAGGGCTAGGGCCATTCCCCCCAGAAATGTCTGGGAACTTGCAGGTGCCTTGGTGGAAGAGTGGGGTAACATCTCATAACAAGAACTGGCAAATCTGGTGTAGTCCATGAGGAGGAGATGCAGATATTTTGAAAAAGCAAGTTTTTTTGTATCTAGCGTTGTTGTGAGTTACCTGGGTTAGCTAAGCCTTATGGCGAGAGCTAGCCCTTTGTAGTGTCATTAGCTAGCTCTCCAGCTAGCTAGACGAGAGACAGGAACTAGCAATATTACTGCGTTGCAGGTAGTAATTCTGGTGTGGTTAGCTTGCTTTACAGTGAGTAAGCCAGGTGAGCTTAGCCCTTGCTGCGTGAGCTTTTTACCATAGTTAGCTAGCTTTGCAGCTAGCTAGCCAGGTATCTAAAGCCTTGCGGCGAGGAAAAACAAAGTCTTGATAGATAGCCATGTGACGCTAGCTACAATGGACACTGAAGTGTAGAAAATGAATTATTCTCAAATCATAACTTTCCTTTTGGTCAGTACTCAACACTATCGACAGGAGCTGAGGTCCTACGTTCAGCAGCGTTAATCTCACAGTTTGCCTGAGAACAGCTCAGTAGGAAGACAGGAATCGTGTCGTGCTGAGAGCTTCAGTGAGTAGTCTTTTCCGCAAGGAAAAGAGACAAGAATGACCAGTTGGCTGGCGAGTGGCTAACAATATTGAGGAGAGGGGCTCACCTCATTCGTCATTTGACCTCCTTCTCCCACAGACACTGGGTGATTGGATTATTTGTGCCAGTTATCCACCCATAGGCGTATCCCATAAGTGGCACATCAAAATGAGTATTAGAAATATACTGCTCAAAAAAATAAAGGGAGCACTTAAACAACACAATGTAACTCCAAGTCAATCACACTTCTGTGAAATCAAACTGTCCACTTAGGAAGCAACACTGATTGACAATAAATTTCACATGCTGTTGTGCAAATGGAA
The DNA here is from genome assembly GCF_965601325.2 of Salmo salar. Taxonomy (NCBI): domain Eukaryota; kingdom Metazoa; phylum Chordata; class Actinopteri; order Salmoniformes; family Salmonidae; genus Salmo; species Salmo salar. Next base: position 10,560,585 of record NC_138310.1, on the reverse strand, counting down.
TAGACAAAAGGTGGAAATTATAGGCAATTAGCAAGACACCCCCAATAAAGGAGTGGTTCTGCAGGTGGTAACCACAGACCACTTCTCAGTTCCTATGCTTCCTGGTTGATGTTTTGGTCACTTTTGAATGCTGGCGGTGCTTTCATTCTAGTGGTAGCATGAGACGGAGTCTACAACCCACACAAGTGGCTCAGGTAGTGCAGCTCATCCAGGATGGCACATCAATGCGATCTGTGGCAAGAAGGTTTGCTGTGTCTGTCAGCGTAGTGTCCAGAGCATGGAGGCGCTACCAGGAGACAGGCCAGTACATCAGGAGACGTGGAGGAGGCCGTAGGAGGGCAACAACCCAGCAGCAGGACCGCTACCTCCGCCTTTGTGCAAGGAGGAGCAGGAGAAGCACTGCCAGAGCCCTGCAAAATTACCTCCAGCAGACCACAAATGTGCATGTGTCTGCTCAAACGGTCAGAAACAGACTCCATGAGGGTGGTATGAGGGCCCGACGTCCACAGGTGGGGATTGTGCTTACAGCCCAACACCGTGCAGGACGTTTGGCATTTGCCAGAGAACACCAAGATTGGCAAATTTCCCACTGGTGCCCTGTGCTCTTCACAGATGAAAGCAGGTTCACACTGAGCACGTGACAGACGTGACAGAGTCTGGAGACGCCGTGGAGAATGTTCTGCTGCCTGCAACATCCTCCAGCATGACCGGTTTGGCGGTGGGTCAGTCATGGTGTGGGGTGGCATTTCTTTGGGGGGCCGCACAGCCCTCCATGTGCTCGCCAGAGGTAGCCTGACTGCCATTAGGTACCGAGATGAGATCCTCAGACCCCTTGTGAGACCATATGCTGGTGCGGTTGGCCCTGGGTTCCTCCTAATGCTAGACCTCATGTGGCTGGAGTGTGTCAGCAGTTCCTGCAAGAGGAAGGCATTGATGCTATGGACTGGCCCGCCCGTTCCCCAGACCTGAATCCAATTGAGCACATCTGGGACATCATGTCTCGCTCCATCCACCAACGCCACGTTGCACCACAGACTGTCCAGGAGTTGGCGGATGCTTTAGTCCAGGTCTGGGAGGAGATCCCTCAGGAGACCATCCGCCACCTCATCAGGAGCATGCCCAGGCGTTGTAGGGAGGTCATACAGGCACGTGGAGGCCACACACACTACTGAGCCTCATTTTGACTTGTTTTAAGGACATTACATCAAAGTTGGATCAGCCTGTAGTGTGGTTTTCCACTTTAATTTTGAGTGTGACTCCAAATCCAGACCTCCATGGGTTGATAAATTGGATTTCCATTGATTCTTTTTGTGTGATTTTGTTGTCAGCACATTCAACTATGTAAAGAAAAAAGTATTTAATAAGATTATTTCATTCATTCAGATCTAGGAGGTGTTATTTTAGTGTTCCCTTTATTTTTTTGAGCAGTGTATAACAAGCCTCTTCTTTCCATTACTGATGAAGTCCTTTGTCTGAAAAGCAGGTTGTAAGAAAAAACACTATGCCTTTGTCCTCAAGGAGGACAATATATGTTCTCAGAAACATTTCTGACTATGATGGCCTGAAAGTTCTACATTTGTCTTTTATGGTTTTGGATACAATTGTCCATATCTACACAACTCATAGGTCTTAATGCCTGACTGCTTTCATGGTAAGCTTCCCTTACTCTTTAAATCAAAACATTTCCAGAATTTGTGACCCTACTAAAATCTATCCAATTCAATATCAATATCAATATCATTCTATAGACAATTGTACTGCACAAAGCAGCTGTCAGCGCAGCTTACCAATCACTGCACCTATACATAGGCCATCTGTAAATTAGCCCACCCAACTACCTCATCCCCATATTGTTTTTTTTTCTTCTCCTTTGCACCCCAGTATCTCTACTTGCACATTCATCTTCTGCACATCTGTCGCTCCAGTGTTTAATTGCTAAATTGTAATTATTTCACCACTATGACATATTTATTGCCTTACCTCCCTAATCTCTAATCTTACTACATTTGCACACACAGTATATAGACTTTTCTATTGTTTTATAGACTGTACGTTTGTTTATCCCATGTGTAACTCTGTGTTGTTTGTGTCGCACTGCTTTGCTCTATCTTGGCCAGGTCGCAGTTGTAAATGAGAACTTGTTCTCAACTTGCCTACCTGGTTAAATGAAGGTGAAATAAAAAATGTAAAAAGAAGAGTAATCTGTTTCCCCTCCATGTCCTGCGTGTCAATGATGTCCAACTTGTCATCTGATACATCACAGTAACTGGGTTGTGGAAAATGTGCACTGCCAAATGTGTCTTTCCGAAATAGTCCTCCTGTAAGTCACATTTATTTTCTCTCCCTTTTAATTTGTCAGGAAGAAATCATTCATTTGAGCTTTCTTCACTCTGAGGAGTGCAGAACAATCACTGAATCAGGACCAACATGTAGTTAGGCTTTCATTAAAGTATCTCAAGAGCTGGAGCTACCCTTGAAAGAAAACCACAGGTTTCCCCTTACCCCTGTAGAGCTGTTTACCACTGACCAGCACAGGTTGCGTGATTAAATCATTTCAAAAACCAACATATACACACACACACACACACACACACACGCCATCTTACCCTGAAAGAAAAACACGTTTCAGTTTTATCAGCAATACTGAGGTGTATGGTCACATTCAATATTACATTGTACATGAATAGATTCACCATGCACATCTATCTCTGACTAAGGTTTAAAGGGAGGCTATTAGTCTGGTGGGATTGCTGAACATGGATGAACTCAACAAAATATAATCTGTTTTAACCTAAACTAAAGGCTGTGATACACAAGTCATATTATTTTATTGATTGACTGAGCTTGAAGCTGTCCACTAGGACAATGTAAGCACTTTCTTCAAGGCCATGACTACAGAGTTCGATAGGAAGACGGGTCCAATGGCCTTTTATTCAATTCACTGGGCTGCACATTAGCATGGTTGTCTAAAATTCTAAACACATTGAGTTGAGAATTTCAGACTACCACAAGTATTAGGTCTTTTTCCTGGCCGTCGTGTGAATAAAGGATGATTCCATGATTGGTTTGGCTGGGTCGAGGAATGTTCACCGTCGGGGTGGTCAGCAGCTTCAAACAGAGTGACTCATATGAGTGGGCACTTCCTCTACGCAAGGACATTACTACTTCCCCCTGCCATTAGAAAATACCAAATCAATGGCTAATGTCTGTGTGACTCAAATGTACCACAAGGTTACTGTAGAAGGGTCTTGCTTTTCAGACTATATTGTTGACTATATGGACGTGGAAGAATTGACAAAGCAAATCGATAGGTCCTGATACAAACAAATGAAATCAAGCTTACTACTATTCCCTGAAAGTACGAGAAAATAACACTTCATGTTTTAATCATCAGACCTTTAAGCGCATTTAAATCAACATTATAGTGCATCTAAACAGCTTCCTTGCTTTGGACTGAATTGATAACCTCGTCTCAAGAAGGGGGATCCTCTGTTCTCTCGCGTCATTGATGATCATCAGGGTGGGGGAGGAGGAGGCGGGGGTGTATATGTTCATAACTCACACTGTTGTGCTGTAAATCTGTGGGTGCACCGCATATATAGTCCTCCCAGCCCATTCCCACAGTGTTGATATATGGTCTTGCTAAGTCGAGCAGGTCTTCAGATATGAGCAATGCTGAGACCAGGGCCGTATTGTGATGGCCTGGCTCGCCCCATATTAAAAGCCACACCCCAGGGCTACGATGCAGTGTGAGGGGCCCACCATCACCATGGGTATGCCATACTGTACCTGTACAGCGTGAGCAATGCAGGTGTGACTTTAATCAACAACAATTACCCAAAGAAATGTTAGTACGCCAAAACCTGAAATTATGCCAAAACAAGAGCGAGATGGGGCCATGAAAGGGAAGTCCTGCTTAAATGCCCAAACAGAAAGTAAACAAAGTTTGAGGAATAGAGGTGTATAGGAGGCAAGTTATTCCAATCAGTCCATTAAAATGACACCCCGCCAGGCATCCCTCTGAGGAGGAAACTGTCTGTGGTTGAGTTTATTGAAGCCTTGAAGAGTAACTGAAAGACAAACATTTATTTCCCTGACTTCAAGATGTTGGTCGATAGTCACTTATCACATTTGTTGTGTATTTCTTGAGGTAGAATAACTTTCTCGAGCATTGACGGGGATTGTATCGGATTACTCTAAAAAAAACACAAACATTTATGGATGACATGCAGTATTATACTGCAAGCCCAAATGTGTGAATATAATTATTTTAGTTTTGTCTCATCACGTATGTGCATATGGCTGGTTTAAAATCAGTATCCTAGTCAATTAAGCAGAGTTTGTGTAGATTCAACAACATATTTTCTCTCTCAGACGCCTGCAAGCCAATTTCAAAACAGCACACTTTTTCAAAGCAAATATGGAACGTGTTATGCAGATCACAGAAACACACCATAGACACATCATTCTTGCAAAAAACTGTCTACCAATCTATTATGCATTCAGAACGAACTGACAAAAAGCTTCAGAGCGTAACGTCAGCTAACCATAGTGGACTTAGTCAGCAAACTCAGCCAGATGTAATTTCCAACCACAGTTTGAATTGAAAACGCAGGTTTTTGGAACTCCCAATACAGGCCAAGTGTTTCAAGAGGCCGCCAACAACTTCCCTTGGCTGCATGTGCAGTGGAAAAAGATGGGAAGGGGCGTTCAGTGGCAAAGCGCCGTGATTATGGTCACACGGTGGTGACTTACGGAAAATGTTCCTCATAGCAACACAAGTCCCCATGGCTCACATTTGCATTGTTCTTTAGAATGTTCCTCACCTAAAATGTTGTGCATTTACTATAGGCCTACACATTTCCGATCAGATCTATAAATGCCCATATGATGCAGTCATTACAGGATAATCTATTTAACATATTCATTATTGCAATGTGTTTCAGCGATACACTTCCTTTTCTATATTTGTCAAATATGGCTAATATTCCACCACAACTACAAAACATTAACATAGTTTCGCAAATCACTGTAAATAGAGCTTATTTTAGCTTATCTTTTAACACATTTACAGTGTTAGCGCTGCCGCAATAACATAATAATGACAGCAGAATAAAAATTGCGCATAAGAACAACACTGAGGGTGACCACATGTCCCAGATTGTGCGGGACAGTCCTGCATTTTGGCCATTTCTCCCACTTCCAACAACCAAACAATCATGTCCTGCATTTTATCAACAAATTCAAACACCACTAATTTAGAAAGAAAATGTGGGGCTTATGAAAATATATACAGTTGAAGTCGGACGTTTTCATACACTTAGGTTGGAGTCATTAAAACTAATTTTTCAAATGTATTGTTAACAAACTATAGTTTTGGCAAGTCGGTTAGGACATCTACTGTGTGCCTGACACAAGTAATTTTTACAATAATTGTTTACAGACAGATTATTTCACATATAATTCCCTGTATCACAATTCAAGGGGGTCAGAAGTTTACATAGAAGTTGACTGTGCCTTTAAACAGCTTGGAAAATTCCAGAAAATAATGTCATGGCTTTAGAAGCTTCTGTTGGAGATGTACCAGTGGATGTATTTCAAGGCCTACCTTCAAACTCAGCGCCTCTTTGCTTGACATCAAGGGAAAATGAAATGAAATCAGCCAAGACCTCAAAAAAAGAATTGGAGACCTCCACAAGTCTGGTTCATCCTTGGGAGCAATATTCAAATGCTTGAAGGTACCACGTTCATCTGTACAAACATTAGTACGCAAGTATAAACACCATGAGACCACGCAGCCGTCATACCGCTCAGGAAGGAGACGCGTTCTGTCTCCTAGACATGAACATACTTTGGTGTGAGAAGTGCAAATCAATCCCAGAACAAGAGCAAAGGATCTTGTGAAGATGCTGCCGGAAACAGGTACAAAAGTATCTATATCCACAGTAAAATGAGTCCTATATCAACATAACCTGATAGGCCGCTCAGCAAGGAAGAAGCCACTGCTCCAAAACCGCCATGAAAAAGCCAGACTACGGTTTGCAACTGCACGTGGGGACAAAGATCGTACCTCTTGGAGAAATGTCCTATGGTTTGATGAAACAAAAATAGAACTGTTTGGCCATAAGGACCATCGTTATGTTTGGAGGAGAAAGGGGGACGCTTGCAAGCTGAAGAACACCATTGCAACCGTGAAGCACGGGGGTGGCAGCATCATGTTGTGGGGGTGCTTTGCTGCAGGAGGGACTGGTGCACTTCACAAAATAGATGGCTTAATGAGGAAGGAAAATGATGTGGCTATATTGAAGCAACTTCTCAAGACATCAGTCAAGGAGTTAAAGCTTGGTCGCAAATGGGTCTTCCAAATGGAAAACAACCCCAAGCATACTTTCAAAATTGTGGCAAAATGGCTTAAGGACAACAAAGACAAGGTATTGGAGTGGCCATCACAAAGCCCTGACCTCAATCCTATAGAAAATTTGAGGGCAGAACTGAAAAAGTGTGTGCGAGCAAGGAGGCCTACAAACCTCACTCAGTTACACCAGCTCTGTCAGGAGGAATGGGCCAAAATTCACCAAACGTATTGAGCCAAGTACATTAGATTGTCTAGTTTGATAAACAAACACCTCACAAGTCCTCAACTAGCAGCTTCATTAAATTGTACCTAAAAAACACCAGTCTCAATGTCAACATTGAAGAGGTGACTCCGGGATGCTGGCCTTCTAGGCAAAGAAAAAGCCATATCTCAGACTGGCAAATAAAAACAATAGATTAAGATGGGCAAAAGAACACAGACACTGGACAGAGGAACTCTGCCTAGAAGGTCAGCATCCCGGAGTCGCCTCTTCACTGTTGCCGTTGACTGGTGTTTTGCGGGTACTGTTTAATGAAGTTGCCATTTGAGATCTTCTGAGATACTTCAAAATAGCCACCCTTTGCCTTGTTGAAAGCTTTGCACAAATGGCATTTTCTCAACCAGCATCACCTGGAATGTCTTTCTAACAGCCTTGAAGGAGCTCCCACATATGTTGAGCACTTGTTGGCTGCTTTTCCTTCACTCTGTGGTCCAACTCATCCCAAACCATCTCAATTGGTTTGAGGTCAGGTGATAGTGGAGGCCAGCTTATCTAATGCAGTAATCCATCATTCTCCTTCTTGGTCAAATAGCCCTTACACAGCCTGGAGGTGTATTGGGTCATTGTCCTGTTGAAAAACAAATGATAGTCCCTCTAAGCCCAAACCAGATTGGATTGCGTATCGCTGCATAATGATGTGGTAGCCAGGCTGGTTAAGTGTGCCTTGAATTCTAAATAAATCACAGACAGTGTCACCAGCAAAGCACCACCACATCATCACTCCTCCATGCTTCACGGTGGGAACCACACATGTGGATATCATCCGTTCACCAACTCTGCGTCTCACAAAGACACAGCGGTTGGAACCAGAAATCTCAAATTTGGACACATCAGACTAAAGGACAGATTTCCACTTGTCTAATGTCCATTGCTCGTGTTTATTGGCCAAAGCAAGTCTCTTCTTATTATTGATGTCCTTCAAGAGTGGTTTCTTTGACGCAATACAACCATGAAGGCCTGATTCACGTAGACTCCTCTGAACAGTTGATGTTTAGATGTGTCTGTTACTTCCACTCTGTGAAGCATTTATTTGGGCTGCAATTTCTGACGCTGGTAACTGTAATGAATTTATTCCATAGTGATTAGTTAGTATTCTACATAACCAAATATAATAGTATAGTATAACGTTTCTGTTCCACAAAAAATACCACCTAATTTTGGGATGGTCAGCTGAATAGTCAAAAATAATCAAACTCAACAGCGTGCGCCACTAGGCAGAACGTGCTTAAATTGTAACAAAATATACTGTAGGAAGGCTATAACTTTGAGAATCTATGACATCAAAAAGAATTATCATTCAGGTAGGCTACACTGTCCTGCGATTGTCCCGCAAAATCATCCTCTTGTCTCGCATTTGAGTATTTTAAATGTGGTCACCATAACAACCCAATGTACACAAATGTCAGTTCAGCGTTTCGTTTTGATTTACATTTGGTTGAGTTGTCAGCTAACGTGAATTCAATGTGAAATCAACAACAAAAATTTCACAATCATTATATTTAGGTTTAAAGTAGGCTGGGAAAAAAAGACAAAATTGACATTAATTACTTTTTTCAAATCCAATCAGTTTTCCATGTGGGTTTAACGTCATTAAATTGAATTTTTTGGTTGAAATGCCAGTGGGAAGGCTGAAGCCAGCAGTATCAATGGGCAGGGACTAACTGGAGAAAAGAACAGAGGAATGAGGATGCCAGCCCAGGGAACATAACACTGCTCTGTGTCCCAATGCAGAGAGGGTAAGAAAAATAAGACAATGCAATATTCTCTTTCAAATTAATTCAGTGTCTCTGCTCCAAGAGGATTTAATTTGGTCCTACATGCCTCCCTTACACTCACAATCTGTCCATTGTCCGCTCTGTCTCTCCCCCTATTTCTCTCCAATCCCTCCCATTCGATATTTCTCCTTTCCCTCCCTCTCTTTGCCTCTCTCCTCATTTCTCTCATTCTCTATCTTTCCCCATACTTCACTGCATTCTCTCTCTGTCTCTGTCTCGTTCACTCTTTCTCTCTCTTCTCTCTGTCCCTCTGGCCTTTGGTAGACTGGTTTTGGTAGTGCATGTGGCAGAGGGAGAGAAGGAGGCCTTGAACAGAATTCAAGGGCCCTGATTTGGAAGGAGAGCACAAGGACCTGCAGACACGAGAGATAAAACAGACAGTGAGAGCATATGAAAAACCTCTTCCCCCCTTGAGAGAGAGAAGGGGAGGGAGGGAGAGAGAGGGGGGGTACATTCACCTCCATCTGTAATTCATATGTAGAATAACCTCTATATATTGGTCCAGTTTCAGGTCAAACAAAAGATGGATGCAGAAAGACAATGTTTTCAGTCTGTATTCATTCATACCTCTTGACCTCATTACATTTTGAATTGGAGCTGAAAAGATAATTGAGCCAGGTAATTTTGGGAACAGAGGCAGGCTAAATCTATGTCTCACTTCAGTACAATTGTCTATTGTTATTGTACTACAGTAAAAACTCACATTATATGCAGAGCAAGCATTGCTTTTTCTGGTATCAGAAACAGCAATGTAAGAGACAAATGTGGGAAGGTCATTACTTTTTCTAGCTGGTTGCTAATCCTAACATGGTCCCAGTAGCCCAAATGAGGATGGATAGTGAGGTGAGGGAGAATAAATGATCTGGGTTCAGTCTATATCTGGGTCTAGTGGATACAAGGTCAATGGCATAGTCCACGGCGGGCAGCGAGATGGGTCAACGTATCAGTTTATTGGTGCAGCAAATGCAGTCCTTGCAGTGAAGACAGAGTAAGAAGAAAAGGAGGAGAGTTGAGGGGATACATAATAGTACAATATGTAAAATTCAAACAATATATTAAGCTACAACGTTTCAGACCTGCATTTCAAATACCAGAAAAACATTTTGAATTACTTTGAGTATTTGAGTCAAATACTTTATTAGAAGCAATCTGCACAGGAATCGGCAACAGCAAGTGAAGAACGGCCCACCAGTCAAAAGATCACTTACGGTTGAGCTGGAGAGCAGTCATTCTCAAAGTCCAAACCACTATCAGGGATCCTAGCTACTGCTCAGGACTGGCAGCTGACAGCAGACCTGGAGGAGCAGCTAAAGTTCCCGCAGCACATTGTCAAGACAGAAAAAAAGGATTCCAAAAGGGTTCTTCGGCTATCCCCATAAGAGAACCCTTTAAGGTTCCAGATAGCACCTTTGTTTCTAAGACTGTGGTCTCAGAGTCCACAAAGACCATAATTTTTCTGGAGCTGACAGGCTTTGGGAAGATCATCTGAAGGAGGTGTACCAGAGGGAGAGAGCCAAGTATGAGGGACAGGTCGTTGACTGCCGGAAGCAGGGTTGATAAGGTGAATGCCTATCCAGGTGGGCTGCAGCAGTTTTGCTTGATAACCCCTCTGTAGAGCCTATAGCACACAGCATCAATGGAGCGAAGAGGAGGAGCGCCATCAAAAACACCATTGAGGCAGCTGAAAATAACTCAAGATGGTTCTGGATCAAAAGAGGAGAGCCATGGGGAGCAGCGTAACGCCACCTGGACACAAGTTGGTGTCTGATCAACCTTGGCTGGATCGCCTGGGTGAGGGTGTCTGATGTTGAAAGACTTGAAACACCCTATGACGCCAGGTAACATCACTGATGATTTGTCCAGGGACATAAAGAGATGTATTCATTCAATCAATAACGATGCAGTGTACCTCACTAACAGTTTGTATATCGGGGAATGTTCCATTTTGTTACATTACAGCCTTATTCTAAAATTGATTAAATCAATTTTTTCCTCATCAATCTACAAAAAATACTCCGTAATGACAATGTGGAAAAAGGTTTTTAGACATTTTTTCACATTTATTAAAAATAACAAACAGAAATACCTTGTTTACATAAGTATTCAGACCCTTTGCTTTGAGACTCGAAATTGAGCTCTGGTGCATCCTGTTTCCATCGATCATCATTGACATGTTTCTACAACTTGACTGGAGTCCACCTGTGGTAAATTCAATTGATTGGACATGATTTGGAAAGGCACACACCAGTCAATACAAGGTTACACAGTTGACAGTGCATGTCAGAGCAAAAACCAAGCCATGAGGTCGAAGGAATTGTCGTAGAGCTCAGAGACAGGATTGTGTCGAGGCACAGATCTGGGGAAGGGTACCAAAACATTTCTGCACCATTGAAGGTCCCCAAAAAACCTGTGGCCTCCATCATTCTTAAATGGAAGAAGTTTGAAACCACAAAGACTCTTCCTCGAACTGGCTGCCCGGCCAAACTGAGCAATCGGAGGACAAGAGCCTGGGTCAGGGAGATGACCAAGAACCCGATGGTCACTCTGACAGAGCTCCAGAGTTCCTCTGTGGAGATGTGAGAACATTCCAGAAGGACAACCATGTCTGCAGCACTCCACCAATCAGGCCTTTTTGGTAGAGTAGCCAGACGGAAGCCACTCTTCAGTAAAAGGCACATGACAGCCTGCTTGGAGTTTGCCAAAAGGCACCTAAAGGACTCTCAGACCATAAAAAACAAGATTCTCTGGTCTGATGAAACCAAGATTGAACTCTTTTGCCTGAATGCCAAGTGTTACATCTGGAGGAAACTTCCCTATGGTGAAGCATGGTGGTGGCAGCATCATGCTGTGGGGATGTTTTTCAGTGGCAGGGACTGGGAGACTAATCAGGATAGAGGGAAAGATGAACGGAGCAAAGTACAGAGAGATCCTTGATGAAAACCTGTTCAGAGCGCTCAGGACATCAGACTGGGGCGAAGGTTCACCTTCGAACAGGACAACGACCCTAAGCACACAGCCAAGACAATGCATGAGTGGCTTCGGGACAAGTCTCTGAATCTCCTTGAGTGGCCCAGCCAGAGCCTGGACTTGAACCTGATCTAATATCTCTGGCGAGACCTTAAAATAGCTGTGCAGAATATATCATAGTATCAGAAATTGCTGTCTGTCTATATTATAGTACCAAAAAATGTCTTTGTTACTGCGTTTTGCCTTTGTAGAGCAGCATGCTTGTCCCAATGTTGGGATATGTAAAAAACACATTTAGTGGTTTTGTAAATAATAATGTCAAGTCACTTAAGAACAAATTCTTATTTACAATGACGCCTACCAAACCCTAACCCGGAAGGCGCTGCGTCAATTTTGTGCCACCCTATGGGACTCCAAATCACGGCCGGTTGTGATGCAGCCTGGAATCAAACCATGGTCTGTAATGACGCCTCTAGCACTGAGATGCAGTGCCTTAGACCGGGAGCAGCGGACAACATCTAATGGTTAAATTAACCCATGTTTGGGTAATCCAACATTGGGTTATTCATGCAACCCAACTGGCTGGGTCAAAATAACCCAGCATGTGATCAGTCCAATGTTTATCCAGTTCTGGGTCATCAAATAACCCAAATTGGGTTGTTTTCAACCCCACATTTTTTGGAGTTTACAAATTGGAGCTGGGAGCAGCTAAACTCAGGGACCTGGTTTTCATCAGTGAGCATAGCCCTCTTTCCCAGAGGTCCGGTGGAAGAATAGAGAACGGGTAGAAGAGTGGCTGATAAAATGTAGGTCTACACCCTTCTGTGTTTGACGGTGTTATGTATTGGCAGTATCAGCACGTGTGGGGAGGAGCAGGGGTTTGTCTTTATCAGTGAGACAGCGCCCCAGTCGGATAACTGTGACAGACCGTGTAGCCTACTGCGCGCTCCTCAACCGCCAGGGTTTGTACACACACATTCGTACACACACTGCCTGACACTCACGTGCACTCTCAGTGAAACCGTCTCCCCGGGACCGCACGCACAATCTCTCGTCTATCACAGCGCATCGCGCACCACTGCGGTAAGACGGGAAGGCAGGCAGCGGAGCCCTGACACTCACTTGTTTCAACACTCGGCATTCCAGGTAGTGCGTCTGCGACTCTCCGGAAAATAAGAGGACTTACCTCCACCAATCGAGGAGGAGGTATAAAACCACTAGGCTAATGCCACTCAGAGACTAGCCATACTGCTCGTGAAAAGTTATTCATCTTCTTGATTTCCCCACATTGGAAGTGAAACCTGCTATTTGAAAGAGGATGAGACCGTTACTCGTATCCATCGTCCTCTGCTTGAGCGCTTCTGTCCCACATTTTGTGAAAGGTGAGTAGAGGAAAGCAATTACTGGTTATGGATGAGGATATTCGAGAGGAGGTAGTCAAAGGTTTAAGCCTGAATGGTTTACTGTAAATCAAATGACATCAGCTAAAACAGATTATCTGGGGCGACAATAAACATTTTACTTCCTGTCAAAGTGTAATACTTTAATACGGAAGGTGACAAAATACTTTAAATACGCACTGCTCGTCATGTTATGCAATTGGCAAACACAGTAGACATATACAGTGAGTGTTAACTGAGTTATTTTGGGATTTGCCAGTAGTGTATGGCATTTTATGGAGATGATAATACCGATTTTAATGAGTAAGCATACTAGCCTTCCCAATTGAAATACTGTGTCAACTATAGGCTAAGGCTCTCAAATTCTGTCTATATGACATTACTCTCCATGTTAGTCTACTGGGGTGGCTGGACCTACATTTATAACTAATAACAGGACTTCAGATGTTCTTTTTAGTCGCCTTTTATCAAGTGCACTACAAGACGACTCCGTAGCCTATACGAGCGCAATTGATGGATAGAGCAGGATATACCAGAGCCGCATTCGAATTTAATCCAGTGGAGTAGAATTATGTAACATGTGGATTGCCTCGAAAGTTTAAAGGTTGGTGAATATATTTGCGCTAGATCATTTAAACCGAAACTATTAAACTCGTGTTTAATTAAATAGAAGTACACTAATGATATGTTCATAGTGCACATATGTCGTCCCAAGGCCTAATCCTTTTGTTTAAGATTAAACTCTATAGCATAATTTTATGCGTTGCGTTCCCACATATAATTAAGGCGACAGAAGCCAGAAAATGACAAATGTCTCGAGCAGATCAAAATGTGGACGCTATTAAGCAAAGAAGGATGGAACGAGATGTAATCTTGCTCAACAATGTCAGAGAATGACAAATCGTTGCTTCTTCTTCCCATTATTACATTAGTTGCAATGCGGAACCCATATTACCCATGACATCATCAAACATCTCGAGGCAATTCCGCCTGGGATTCCATTGAGCAGGCTACCAATATGACTGTTTCATGTTAAACTCTGCTGAGTTGGATTAGGTCAAAGATTGTGGATACATGATGATAGTTCACTCAAGCCATTTACCATAAAGGTCAGTTCCGGTCTACTTAACTGGGTGTGTCTCCCATAGACACCAATGCAATAGTGGCTGGGTCGTGCTGCTGCTCCAATTTCAACTGTTCTGCCTGTGGCTATGCTGGACGTGCTACCTTGTCCCGGACCTGCTGTTTTCGACTGACATTTACTCCTGAGGTGCTGACCTGTTGCACCCTCTACAACAACTGTGATTATTATTATTTGACCCTGCTGGTCATCTATGAACGTTTGAACATCTTGGCCATGTACTGTTATAATCTCCACCCGGCACAGCCGGAAGAGGACTGGACACCCCTCATAGCCTGGTTCCTCTCTAGGTTTCTTCCTAGGTTCCTGCCTTTCTAGGGAGTTTTCCCTTGTCTTCTACATCTGCATTGCTTGCTGTTTGGGGTTTTAGGCTGTATAGCACTTTGTGACATCAGCTGATGTAAAAAGGCCTTTATAAATACATGTGATTGATTTGGTCTGGTCTACTTAGTTCATTGACTTTCATTGAACCATTAAATAATACAGAAAAACATAATAGCCAGTGGGGTGTCTCTCTTCCTCTTCCGTCTCTGATTAGGCTAATGTTAATTGACTGCAGTTTGTAGAATGCAAATGACTAATCAACATTGAGAGATTATGATTGAGAAATCAACAGTTATCCCGTGCAATTATGGTGACCATAGAATATTTCATATTGCATAATGTTTTACACTGAGTAATTTTTACTTGATTGGCCTGCCAATTACCCTTCTTTGATATGTTCAACTGTTACTGAAGAGCAGTATCGGATTTAGGTATAGGCGACATGTGCAGACGCCTAGGGCGGCATCAGGCCGGGGGCGGCACGGGGCACCCGCACAAAAAAATGCGTAATGGTGACATTTGCGCGGTCGGTTTTCTATAGCTCATTTGCACGTATGATATCATGTCACCGTGTGGGACTGTGTGTCAATTAACCTTGTCGGAGTGGGCGCCCTGATTCTAGTTTGTGAACTAGGCAGGCTACTGCCTGGGAAGGTCTCCCACTCAGAAGTACGAGATGGGGAGGGGGCGGGTTAGGTTGACCACAGATCTCTCCACTGGAAGCCCGAGGTAGGGTGAGCAGGGGAATCTATCGAATAGCACACCTCTAACTTTGTACAGTACCAATGCAATTAGTAAAATCAGTCACAGTACGACCAAATAAACCACAACTCATTCATAAACTGTGAATATAAAGTTTCACAGACATATTGTTGCATTTCTTTCTGGTTTGTGTAAAATCGTTGAGAATAATATAAAACCAGTCTGCACACCACCAAGGTGAATTGGTTTAGTCTTGACTCTTGGTTGACAGTGTTGGGGGATGGGTAATGTATTGATGCTCGAGTGCCAAATCAACAAATTTGTTTCTATTTGTCTTTGTTACTTCTTTTTGATATTTGAGTCTTATTTTTGTATATGTTTTTAAATGTATATAGTTTTAAATGTTATGAATATTTATTTGTGTGGTTCCAAAAATCTGAATAAAAATTACAGTTAGCGCATGTCACGTTGGCATAAATGATACGGGAGACATTATTAAACCCAAATTACGGCATGCTTTGTAAAGGCACAGGGACAAAGACCAAACAAACACGTAATAAAACACAGGGTAGAAACCCAAAACAAAAGAGCGAGGAGTACCTTAAATAAATAACATGGTACGAGACCCGTAATCATCTGCGCAATCCACAATGGCACGAAAGCCAAAACACACAGCACAGGTACTCACACGCACCAACAGACATTGTAACAATAATCGACTGCCCAATGGAAACCAAAGGGTACATATATACAAATACAATCAGTGGGAATAGGGGCCAGGTGTGCGTAATGAAAGTTCTGGAGGGATCCGTGACAGTGCAGAATGGTGTTTTTTGGGGGGGGAGGGCTGAAGAGGGGGTTCACCCCAGGAGCCATACAAGCTAGAACCGCCACTGCTGAAGAGTGTAATGAGGACAGTGAGTTGAAGCATCACACAACATTAAGCCCACTGTAAATTAGTGAAAGGAATGGCATCAAACACCACTTGGCCCCTTAGTTCCAGTGAAGGGAAATCTTAACACTACAGCATACAATGACATTCTAGACGATTCTGTGCTTCCACCTTTGTGGCAACAGTTTGGGGAAGGCCCTTTCCTTCAGCATGACAATGCCCCCGTGCACTAAGAAAGGACCATACAGAAATGATTTTTCGAGATCGTTGTGGAAGAAATTGACTGGACTGCATGGAGCCCTAACCTCAACCCCATCGAACACCTTTGGGATGAATTGGAATGCCGACTGCGAGCTAGGCCTAATTGTCCAACATCTGTGCCCAACCTCACTAATGCTCTTGTGGATGAATGGAAGCAAGTACCTGCAACAATGTTCCAAAATCTAGTGGAAAGCCTTCCCAGAAGAGTGGAGTCTGTAGTCTATAGCAGCAAAGGGCCGACCAACTCCATATTAATGCCCATGATTTTAGAAGTAGATGTTCGATGAATGTGTCGACATACTTTTGGTAATGTAGTGTAGGTGTCTGTTGTGTGTTTGTGTGTGTGCGAGAGAGCAGAAGGGTAAGTATACTGCTAAAAAAAATAAAGGGAACACTTAAACAACACAATGTAACTCCAAGTCAGTCACACTTCTGTGAAATCAAACTGTCCACTTAGGAAGCAACACTGATTGACAATAAATTTCACATGCTGTTGTGCAAATGGAATAGACAACAGGTGGAAATTATAGGCAATTAGCAAGACACCCCCAATAAAGGAGTGGTTCTGCAGGTGGTAACCACAGACCACTTCTCAGTTCCTTGGTTCCTGGCTGATGTTTTGGTCACTTTTGAATGCTGGCGGTGCTTTCACTCTAGTGGTAGCATGAGATGGAGTCTACAACCCACACAAGTGGCTCAGGTAGTGCAGCTCATCCAGGATGGCACATCAATGCGAGCTGTGGCAAGAAGGTTTGCTGTGTCTGTCAGCGTAGTGTCCAGAGCATGGAGGCGCTACCAGGAGACAGGCCAGTACATCAGGAGACGTGGAGGAGGCCGTGGAGAACGTTCTGCTGCCTGCAACATCCTCCAGCATGACCGGTTTGGCAGTGGGTCAGTCATGGTGTGGGGTGGCATTTCTTTGGGGGGCCGCACAGCCCTCCATGTGCTCGCCAGAGGTAGCCTGACTGCGATTAGGTACCGAGATGAGATCCTCAGACCCCTTGTGAGACCATATACTGGTGCAGTTGGCCCTGGGTTCCTCCTAATGCAAGACAATGCTAGACCTCATGTGGCTGGAGTGTGTCAGCAGTTCCTGCAAGAGGAAGACATTGATGCTATGGACTGGCCCGCCCGTTCCCCAGACCTTAATCCAATTGAGCACATCTGGGACATCATGTCTCGCTCCATCCACCAACGCCACGTTGCACCACAGACTGTCCAGGAGTTGGCGGATGCTTTAGTCCAGGTCTGGGAGGAGATCCCTCAGGAGACCATCCGCCACCTCATCAGGAGCATGTCCAGGCGTTGTAGGGAGGTCATACAGGCACGTGGAGGCCACACACACTACTGAGCCTCATTTTGACTTGTTTTATGGACATCACATCAAAGTTGGATCAGCCTGTAGTGTGGTTTTCCACTTTAATTTTGAGTGTGACTCCAAATCCAGACCTCCATGGGTTGATAAATTGGATTTCCATTGATTATTTTTGTATGATTTTGTTGTCAGCACATTCAACTATGTAAAGATAAAAGTATTTAATAAGATTATTTCATTCATTCAGATCTAGGATGTGTTATTTTAGTGTTCCCTTTATTTTTTGGAGCAGTGTATATTTCATCGAATATCAGTGGTCTATTTGTCAATCTGCAAAGAAATCATTATACAACTCAAGAACCCTTCAATTTACCCATCAGTCCTGTGGATTGGAAATTAGTTCTGAGTCATGAGATTGTGTGATATTGACGATGACTGTTGATTTAACCTAGCAGATTGTCTTCGGATAATGGGGTGCTTGAATTGAGATGGGAGGGCAGGAGATGTTAGCTTCGTGTAACTTTAATTCTGAAAAGCTATATGGTCGATTTGTCATAACATGATTATGAAGCTTTATCAAGCAATGTACATTATGTGTAATTCACTTAGATGTCCCAAAAAATTACCAACCATACCTGGGTAATACTGTATGTGACCTGTCATAGCGATGTGGCTAGTGCACTAGTCTGATAACCCTGGAGATGTTTATTAGAGCAGACTTACAAGTAATGTCAAGGCTATAGGTAACTGGTGAAAGGAGTCAGGCGCAGGAGAGCTGAGATGCGTGGACAAGGTATTTAATTCAAGAAAACACCAGTATAAACACAACACTATGGTGCTGGAAAAATACAGCTACCACGAAAATAAATGGGTGTAATAACAAAACCCGATAACAATAAACCATCAGATACAGCCTTACAATAAAACAAACACGCACACAAACATGGGGGAAACAGAGGGTTAAATAATGAACATGTAATTGGGGAATAGAAACCAGGTGTGTAGAAAACAAAGACAAAACAAATGGAAAATGAAAAGTGGATCGGCGATGGCTAGAAAGCCGGTGACGTCGACCGCCAAACGCCGCCCGAAACAGGAGAGGGACAGACCTCAGCGGAAGTCGTGACAAGTAAATTGTACTCATTTGACCATAATTGCATTAGGATATCCAAAACCTCAAATCACTTTAAAAAATAAATTACTGATATTTGTACAAGATGGTCTGTGGTATTTCTTTAAGAACAACAGACAGAGCATTATATATTTTATATATGCAGTGTCTGTGAATACTAAAATATCATTTAAATTCTTGAATTGTCCTTGGTTAGCATTGAATTAGACATTTTGAAGTCAATTGAAACTGATTGCCTCAAAGGAAATATGAAAAAGCTGCACCCACAATAAAAGAGACAATAGATATTGGTTTTCGTTTACCAAGCAATTGCATATTAGTAATCCACGCGAGGCTTAAATGAATGCAGATGATAGCAATCTATCTGAAAGCCCATTACATATGTACACCATTCCCTGTTGAAAGTTAATAGCTTATGTTTAGGTCACTTTTAATAACACAGACTTGCAATCTAACTCACTGACCTTCACTATCGCTGTAAATGGCATTGTCTTCAATCAAAGGCAAGAGGTCAAACTATGAGATCATCAGCCACGATAACGGTGACAATCCTGGGTGCTGATCGGACGATAATCCATGCGTACAGAAATGCAACATAGACACTGGGGCAAAACAGGAATTCATCTTTGCATAATACCCTCTGCTCTTGATGAAGTGGCATTGCATGTACAACTCATTGTTCTCTTTTTTCCCTTGGATGAAGTTTGATTACGTTATTCATTGGCAGGTTGACATTTATTGGGATGAGTCTTGTCCCTGAGGCAGAACTGAGTGATTTCCGTTGGATGGGCCAGCTGCAAAGTGAAAATATTGGCAATATTGTAAAACGTCATGAAAACAACAATGTGCTTTTTGGTCTTAATTTAAGGTTAGGTTAGGCATTAGGGTTAGCAGTGTGGTTAAGATCAGGGTTAAGGTTAGGTTTAAGTTTAAAATTGAATGTATGATTTTTGTGGCTGGGCCAGCTAGTGGCCACTGCAGAGCTGCTTACAAAACAAGGTTCATGATGAAAAACGCTAACCTGCTATTCATTGTCAGTGCAGATACTGTTTTAATCGTATTAATATTCGGAGAAGAGTTCATTTTTCTCATGCTCTGACATGCTGTTGACCGTGGTGGTATTTGTCTTTGCTGTGAAATTGTCTGTTTTGTCCTCCATGGCTTTCACACCTGACTTAGGGCTGGGCGATACGGCAAAAATATAATATTACAATTTTGATTCAAGTGGGTCGCAACGCGATAATCACTTCCGTCGATATTATGTTGAAATCAATGGAACAGGGGCAAACATTTGAGTTGTAGCACTGTTTAAAGGGGCAATCTGCAGATGCTACATACATTTTTATCATTTTACATTTATGATATACAGTATACCCATTGATTCTTGAAGAATATAACTTATAGATAGATGCCTCATAAGCTTAGTTCAACTGTACCACATGAGAACCCAAAATATATGCTTTTTTTACTCCTTTGTTTGTAAACTAAGTAAATATAAACAAACACTGTTTCGCCTCAAAACATGGCTAAAACTATCATTTTGATATCATGGATGGTCAGTCCTTGTATCCATAGCTCTGTCCATGAGTTTGAGAATGGTTGCATTTCTCTAGCCATATCCCTCAGCCTTCTATCAAAATAGTGGCAGGGTCTGCTTTGTTATTGTTTGAACTGCAGATTGCTGCTTTAAACTGACACTATTCAAAGTCCACACGGAAACTTGGAATAGCCTATAGATGAGAAGGCTTATATTTATATTTTGGAATGTTGGATGTTCATTTCGGGAGGCTGCCATCAAGGGAAAGGAAACAAACCAAATCAAGATGCGGCATAGGATATCAACAGTGATATCAACGGCTTGCTGCCATTTATGTGATAGTTTGACTCTCAAATCAGTGTTTTGGTGTGTGGCAACTTTTATAGAGAAACCGCCCTGAATTTTGCCATTTGAGTTTGAAAATTAACTCTGCATTGTAAGTCTTGTGCACCCCAGTGTGTGACAAAATGAACAGTACAAAACCAAAGATATTGATCTGTTTTAAGCAATCGATCTTATGTCATCGGGATAACTGTAAACTTTTATACCAACATCTCCAATCTGAGATAAAAGGGATGTGTAATTCACTCAATTTTATGGGGTGAAAATGCAAATTTGTGTAAGGTAGTAACACAAAGTGTCCAGATTAGGGAAATACAAATACAAGCGCAATACAAAAGAATTTAATTAAGCAAAAGAATTCAATACGTCAATTTGAAATTTGACATCTATTTCGCACTCATTTAACCACTTAGAGAGTAAAAAAAAATTGCTACAACACAATTTAACCAATTTAACCAGGTGTTCGAGACTTGAACCTCCATAGTGTCTGTGCAGCTGCCTGAACGTTTGACGTCCCTACCGTCAGTGGCCTAAATAGGGCCTTATTAAAATTTGTTACATTTTTGCGTAATTCCATTTATTTTTCTGCCAAATTCCATTTTCTTGGTTGTGTTTTTCCAGTTTTCAATATGTTCCCAAATTTTTCAGATATTCGCTCTCAAAATCACACTTTTTTTGTTATTGAAAAACAACTACATTGGATGTTCTAAGGCCACAGCAATGCTTAAACAGCATCAGGAAACCACTTTTGAGGTCTTGGAGTAAATATAACAATTCCTTAATTTTTTTGATGTAGTTACCCTTTAATTCAAGCCATAATGCATTTAAGCCAGAATGCATTTAGTACTGTTGTTTGTTTAGTGGTGTTTCTGTAGCACACGTGATGAAGTATGCAAAACAAATGACTAATTTACTGATGAAATGATAATATCATTCTGCCAGGTAGGCATTTGATGGCGAAGGTTTTTGGGAAAGCTTTTCCATCTACCAGAAGATGTTTATCATTAACAGAAGTGGTAGACATACTCACACAGAAGTAACGGGGCATTCCCGTACTGTTGTTTCTTCAGAAAGTTGCATAAAAATACGAATCGCTGATGCATTCTGTCATGTTTTATTATAAACTTGGGCAAATGAATACATTTTCTGATAACTTCATTACCTTCAGTTGATTTCCCACTAAGTCCAATATATTTTTTAAATATTGTTGAATTCCGTTTCAGTGTCTAGATTCTGTGATTCCGTCAACGCTCTCCATATTGCAGATTTTATAGGGTCCTACCTAAATCTATAATATATGTTGTCCTATTTGAAATAGCATCATATGTAACAACATACAGTGAAATGTCAATAATTATTCAACCCCTTTGTTATGACAAGCCTAAATAAGTTCAGGAGTAAACATGTGCATAAGAAGTCACATAATAAGTTGCATGGACTCACTCTGTGAGCAAAAAAAAGTGTTTAACATGATTTTTGAATGACTACCACCTCTCTGTACCGCACACATACCATTCATTATCTGTAAGGTCCCTCGGTCGGGCAGTGAATTTTAAACACAGATTCAACCACAAAGATCAGGGAGGTTTTCCAATGCCTCACAGAGAAGAACACCTATAGGTAGATGGGTAAAAAAAAAAGAGACATGAAATATCCCTTCCACCATGGTGAAGTAATTAATTACACATTGGATTACACACAGTGTACAAAGATACAGGTGTCCTTCCTAACACATTACCCGGAGAGGAAGGAAACTGCTTAGAAATTTCACCATGAGGCAAATGGTGACTTTAAAACAGTTATATAGTTTAATGGCTGTGATAGGCGAAAACTGAGGATGGCTCAACAATATTATAGTTAAAGAAGGAAGCCTGTACAGAAAATATTTATTTCCAAAACATGCATCCTGTTTGCAATAAGGCACTAAAGTAAAATGTAAAAAATGTGGCTAAGAAACTAACTTTATGTCCTGAATACAAATCAAGATACTGTGTTTTTTTGTTCTCATAATAATTATTATTTTTTTGATTGATTTATTCTTCTACTTTGACATTAGAGTATTTTGTGTAAATCATTGAAAAAAAACCAACAATTAAATCGATTTTAATTCCACCTCCCCGTGGGACAGTTGAGCTAACGTGTGCTAATATGATTAGCATGACGTTGTAAGTAACAAGAACATTTCCCAGGGCATAGACATGTCTTATATGGGCAGAAATCTTAAATTCTTGTTAATCTAACTACACTATCCAATTTATAGTAGCTATTACATTGAAAAAATGCCATGCTATTGTTTGAGGAGAGTACAAAAAACCTTTATCACATCAACTGGTTTGATGCATTCACCTCTGAAGGTAAATAATATACTTACATTCTGTAATCTTGCTCTGATTTGTCATCCTGAGGGTCCCAGAAATAATATGCAGCATAGTTTTGTTAGATAAAACCTATTTTTATATGAAATGCAGGAACTGGGTTCTACAGATTGAACCCCTGCTGTGTCTGCCCCCCCATCTAGGTGTGTGAAGGTTAGTGTCTTTTCTGTAGGGAAGCTAATTAGCCATCATTTATGACATTCCTGGGAGTGTGTAAACAATTTTTTTTTATTACCAGATAATTGTTGTATGTTCTCTATAGTTATGTACCTGAAAATGTATGAATTCAGCAATTCGGCACATTTGGGCAGACATTTTAAACAGTAATTCAATGGTTCATTGGTTCAGTCTAAAACTTTGTACACATACTGCTGCTGTCTAGTGGGCAAAATCCACAGTAATGTAATGGACTTTCTCTTGCATTTCAAAGTTTCTTTCTTTGTATTATCTTTTTCCAGATCTTATGTGTTATATTCTCCTACATTCATTTCGCATTACCACAAACTAAAAAGTGTTTCCTTTCAGATGGTATCAATGTCCCTGCTTTAGGTCCTGAGCTATTGGCAGTTAGATTTGGGTATGTCATTTTAGGCAAAAATTGAAAAAAAGGTCAGATCCTTAAAGGTTTTAAAGCATGTGAAGTGCAGGCTGGTTTGTTGAGGGTGGCAGAGAGTGTTAAATCATGACACGTAATCAATGAGTGGCCGTGTTATTTTTTAAATACTTTTTTTACCCTTTTCTATCCCTTACCCTTACCTTAACAACTGGGACAGCTTAACCTAACCTCACCCTACGACTTAGCCTAACCCTAGCCACTCACAATATACTTAATGGCTCGGCCAGTCATCTCCTTAGCATTCTAATAATGGTAATATTTCAGTCCAATAAGGGTCCTGGAAGCTGGACATAGGCATATTGTAGTGATAGAGCCATTACGATAGAGCCCTCTGATCCAGTAAAACAGATATTCGATTGTTCCATTTGGGGTGTCAGTCTGTGTTACAGTAAGTGTGCTTAAACTTTGCAACAAAGAACTCAGTAGCCCATTCGTTTACAGATTTGGAATTCATGAGACCCGTGGCTTGGATTACGAAGAAATGATGACTTAACTGCTAAAATACATTTACGTCATTTAGCACACGCTCTTCTCCAGAGCGACTTACAAATTGGTGCATTCACCTTATGATATCCAGTGGAACAACCACTTTACAATAGTACATCTATATATTTTTTGGGGGGAGGATAGGGGGGAGGGTTAGAAGGATTACTTAATCCAATCCCAGGTATTCCTTAAAGAGGTGGGGTTTCAGGTGTGTCCGGAAGGTGGTGATTGACTCCGCTGTCCTGGCGTCATGAGGGAGCTTGTTCCACCATTGGGGTGCCAGAGCAGCGAACAGTTTTGACTGGGCTGAGCGGGAACTGTGCTTCCGCAGAGGTAGGGAGGCAAGCAGTCCAGAGGTGGACCAACACAGTGCCCTTCTTTGGGTGTAGGGACTGATCAGAGCCTGAAGGTACGGAGGTGCCATTCCCCTCACAGCACCGTAGGCAAGCACCATGGTCTTGTAGCAGCTGCGAGCTTCAACTGGAAGCCAGTGGAGTGTGCGGAGGAGCGGGGTGACGTGAGAGAACTTGGGAAGGTTGAACACCAGACAGGCTCCGGCGTTCTGGATGAGTTGTAGGGGTTTAATGGCACAGGCAGGGAGCCCCGCCAACAGCAAGTTGCAGTAATCCAGACGGGAGATGACAAGTGCCTGGATTAGGATCTGCGCCGCTTCCTGTGTGAGGCAGGGTCGTACTCTGCGAATGTTGTAGAGCATGAAACTACAGGATCGGGTCACTGCCTTGATGTTAGCGGAGAACGACAGGGTGTTGTCCAGGGTCACGCCAAGGCTCTTAGCACTCTGGGAGGAGGACACAATGGAGTTGTGATGGCGAGATCATGGAACGGGCAGTCCTTCCCCAGGAGGAAGAGCAGCTCCGTCTTGCCGAGGTTCAGCTTGAGGTGGTGATCCGTCATCCACACTGATATGTCTGCCAGACATACAGAGATGTGATTTGCCTCCTGGTTATCAGAGGGGGGAAGGAAAAGATTAATTGTGTGCCGTCTGCGTAGCAATGATAGGAGAGACCATGTGAGGATATGACAGAGCCAAGTGACTTGGTGTATAGCGAGAATAGGAGAGGGCCTAGAACTGAGCCCTGG
This sequence comes from Salmo salar, assembly GCF_965601325.2. NCBI lineage: Eukaryota > Metazoa > Chordata > Actinopteri > Salmoniformes > Salmonidae > Salmo > Salmo salar. Next base: position 10,535,584 of record NC_138310.1, on the reverse strand, counting down.
GGGACACCAGTGGTGAGAGCACGTGGTGCGGAGATGGATTCTCGCCACGGCACCTGGTAGGAGCGACCTGTCAGGTAGGACGTAATCCAAGAGTGAGCCGCGCCGGAGATGCCCAACTCGGAGAGGGTGGAGAGGAGGATCTGATGGTTCACAGTATCAAAGGTAGCAGATAGGTCTAGAAGGATGAGAGCAGAGGAGAGAGAGTTAGTTTTAGCAGTGCAGAGAACCTCCGTGACACAGAGAAGAGCAGTCTCAGTTGAATGACCAGTCTTGAAACCTGACTGATTTGGATCAAGAAGGTCGTTCTGAGAGAGATAGCAAGAGAGCTGGCCAAGGACGGCCCGCTCAAGAGTTTTGGAGAGAAAAGAAAGAAGGGATACTGGTCTGTAGTTGTTGACATCGGAGGGATCGAGTGTAGGTTTTTTGAGAAGGGGTGCAACTCTCGCTCTCTTGAAGACGAAAGGGACGTAGCCAGCGGTCAAGTTGATGAGTTGATGAGCGAGGTGAGGTAAGGGAGAAGGTCTCCGGAAATGGTCTGGAGAAGAGAGGAGGGGATAGGGTCAAGCGGGCAGGTTGTTGGGCGGCCGGCCTTCACAAGTCGCAAGATTTCATCTGGAGAGAGAGGGGAGAAAGAGGTCAAAGCATAGGGTAGGGCAATGTGAGCAGGACCAGCGGTGTCGTTTGACTTAACAAACGAGGATCGGATGTCGTCAACCTTCTTTTCAAAATGGTTGACAAAGTCATCCGCAGAGAGGGAGGAGGGGGGGGAGGGGGAGGAGGATTCAGGAGGTAGGAGAAGGTGGAAAAGAGCTTCCTAGGGTTAGAGGCAGATGCTTGGAATTTAGAGTGATAGAAAGTGGCTTTAGCAGCAGAAACAGAGGAAGAAAATGTGGAGAGGAGGGAGTGAAAAGATGCCAGGTCCGCAGGGAGGCTAGTTTTCCTCCATTTCCGCTCGGCTGCCCGGAGCCCTGTTCTGTGAGCTCGCAATGAGTCGTCGAGCCACGGAGCAGGAGGGGAGGACCGAGCCGGCCTGGAGGATAGGGGACATAGAGAGTCAAAGGATGCAGAAAGGGAGGAGAGGAGGGTTGAGGAGGCAGAATTAGGAGATTGGTTGGAGAAGGATTGAGCAGCGGGAAGAGATGATAGGATGGAAGAGGAGAGAGTAGCAGGAGAGAGAGAGTGAAGGTTGCGACGGCGCAATACCATCTGAGTAGGGGCAGAGTGAGTAGTGTTGGAGGAGAGCGAGAGGGAATAGGATACATGGTAGTGGTCGGAGACTTGGAGGGGAGTTGCAGTGAGATTCGTAGAAGAACAGCATCTAGTAAAGATGAGGTCAAGCGTATTGCCTGCCTTGTGAGTAGGGGGGACGGTGAGAGGGTGAGGTCAAAAGAGGAGAGGAGTGGAAAGAAGGAGGCAGAGAGAAATGAGTCAAAGGTAGACGTAGGGAGGTTAACCTGTCTGGGAAACGTGGGACGTTTGCGTCCCACCCTAGTCAACAGCCAGTGGAATCGAGTCGCGCGAAATACAAATACCTCAAAAATGCTATAACTTAAATTTCTCAAACATATTACTATTTTACACCATTTTATAGATACACCTCTCCTGAATCGAACCACGTTGTCCGATTTCAAAAAGGCTTTACAGCAAAAGAAAACCTTAGATTATGTTAGGAGAGTACCCTGCCAAAAATAATCACAGTGCCATTTTCAAAGCAACTAGCATGCATCACAAATACCCAAAATACAGCTAAATGCAGCACAAACCTTTGACAATCTTCACCAGATGACACTCCTAGGACGTCATGTTACACAATACATGCATGTTTTGTTCAACAAAGTTCATATTTGTATATAAAAACAGCATTTTACATCTGCGCGTGACGTTCATAAAATATTTTCCCTCAAATACTTCCGGTGATACAGCGCTACAATTTACATAATTACTATTCGAAAACATTGGTAAAATATAATATTGTCATTCAAAGAATTATAGATTAACATCTCGTGAATGCAACCGCATTGCCAGATTTAAAAAGAACTTTACTGGGAAATCACACTTTGCAATAAACGAGGTGCTATGCTCAGAAAAATTGTCTAGGCGATACAGGTTAGCGCCATCTTGGACTCATCTAAAATCAAATATACTATTGTAAATATTCACTTACCTTTGATTATCTTCATCAGAAGGCACTTCCAGGATTCCCAGGTCCACAACAAATGTAGTTTTGTTCGAAAAAGTTAATACTTTATGTCCCAATTGCTCCTTCTTGTTAGCGCGTTCCGAAGGCTACTCATAATGTACGAAGCGCGCTGGACTTCTCCTCACGAATGTGCAATTTTTTTTTATTTACGTTCGTTCAAACATGTCAAACGTTGTATAACATAAATCTTTACGGCCTTTTTGAATCAGAACTTCAATAATATTCAAGGCGGACGATTGCATTGTCTTACTAAACGTTTCGGAACGAGAGAGTACCCACGGGTACGTGCATCATAGTAGTAATGGCCCTCCCTCTATAACAAACTTTCCAGGCCTCTCGTTCGGTCAGTTTTTACTGGAGAAGATTCAAACCACTTTGTAAAGACTGTTGACATCTAGTGGAAGCCTTAGGAAGTGCTAAATGAATCCTAACTCACGGTGTGTTTCATAGGCAAAGGGTTGAAAGTGTTTCCACAAATCAGATTTCCACTTCCTGTTAGGATTTGTCTCAGGGTTTTGACTGCCATATGAGTTCTGTTATACTCACAGACACCATTCAAACAGTTTTAGAAACTTTAGGGTCTTTTCTATCCAAATCTACTAATTATATGCATATTCTCATTTCTGGGTAAGAGTAAGAACCAGTTTAAATCGGGTACCTTTTTTATACTGCCGTGAAAATACTGCCCCCTATCCCCAACAAGTTAAAGTCACCCAGAATTGTAAGGGGTGAGCCATCCTCAGGAAAGGAACTTATCAAGGTGGCAAGCTCATTGATGAACGCTCCAAGGGAACCTGGAGGGCGATAAATGATAAGGATGTTAAGCTTGAATGGGCTAGTGACTGTGACAGCATGGAATTCAAAGGAGGAGATAGACAGATGGGTCAGGGGAGAAAGAGAGAATGTCCAGTTGGGAGAGATGTGGATTCCAGTGCCACCACCCCGCTGACCAGATGCTCTCGGGGTATGCGAGAACACGTGGTCAGACGAGGAGCGAGCAGTAGGAGTAGCAGTGTTTTCTGTGTTAATCCATGTTTCCGTCAGCGCCAAGAAGTCGAGGGACTGGAGGCTATTATAGGCTGAGATGAACTCTGCCTTGTTGGCCGCAGACCGGCAGTTCCGGAGACCTGGAATTCCACATGGGTTGTGCGCGCTGGGACCACCAGGTTAGAGTGGCAGCGGCCATGCGGTGTGAAGGGTTTGTGTGGCCTGTGCAGAGGAGAGAACAGGGATAGACAGACACATAGTTGACAGGCTATAGGAGAGGCTATGCTAATGCAAAGGAGATTGGAATGAAAATTAACTAAACAACTGGGGAAGCGAGAGAGCAGGGCCTCCCTCACTAACCATTCACTGAAACACTCAAATATAACTTTTCCAACTTCCACTTTAGAAATTATAATTGATGTAAACTACAGTGGTTCAATGTTTCCAGGAATAGGCTCAAACTTAGTTTATTCAGCTAGATAACCTTGTACAGTATTCTTCCGTGAAACCCACCCAGTGCACCGTGTCCTATGACGCCGTAGCTAACTAGCATGCTAGCATCCAATAACACACGGTTAGCACCAATACTTGGTTACAACAAACTACCAATGGATCATTCGGGTCCGTGTCTCGGTCCTTTCATAACGCAGAAGTAATTAAACATTGGCTAGCTAACACAAAGTCAGTCCTGCTAGCTACACAAGTGGACTACACAACTCGAAAGTTCAGAAAGTTAAGCTTACGTTGCAAAAATCTTATTGACTAAAAATGATACAGTACTGCTAGATTTCTTGGCTATAACATGTCACATATTAACCTCTATGGGCTAGGTGGGACGCTTGCGTCAATAAAAAGAGCCAAGATGAAACACAATTTGTCAGACAGGCCACTTCCTGCATGGAATCTTCTCAGGTTTTGGCCTGCCATATGAGTTCTGTTATACTCACAGACACCATTCAAACAGTTTTAGAAACTTTAGGGTGTTTTCTATCCAAAGCCAATAATTATATGCATATTCTAGTTACTGGGCAGGAGTAGTAACCAGATTAAATCGGGTACGTTTTTTATCCGGCCGTGTCAATACTGCCCCCTAGCCCTAACAGGTTAACACATACATATTTTACCATGTAGAAAAAATACTAAAGTCTGCGGGAAGTTAAATTTCTCCAAACAATTGGAATTGGACACCCCAAAGTGTCTTTCCTGAAGATAAAAATACTTTGTATATGTGTCAAGGGGTCATCAAGTCATCTGGATGCTATTGTCCTTGGTAAGGTTTTGTAATAGCGGGTCAAATCCAGTAGCATCGGCTGGCAATGATCCACAAATATCCACATTTTGACTAGCTTTTCCAAGTGTTTCTGTACCAGAATTATGATTATTGATGCTTTGGGATCTTCAGGCCTATATGTAAGCTTGTTATTGTCATAATTACCTGGTAATCCTTCATAACTCTCTAACAACAGGGCAATACAAAGATGATAATACTTTGCACTTCCCTGCAAACTAAGTAAGTGGTATAAGGTGTTAAGTAAATGTTTCCATTCATGTGTTTAAAAGGGTAGTTACATATCACTTAAATAATGTTTCTCGATAAGAGAATGTTATGTGACCACAATGCCAAGACCAAATCAGAGGCCAATAGGTTTCCTAAGGTTTCCAGCGAGTTAGAAATGTAGAATAAAATAGATTCTTTGAGACTTTGTGAGATTAAAGTTGGACAGACATTGTAAGGAGATTATGGATCCAGGAATTGAACAGAGGGATGATGCAGAGAGCTTTGGATGTGATTTATCTTTTATCTGTTCACAGCAAACCATAGCCAGATGGTTTTTGTTTTTGGCCCTTTAAGGTCTATTAGGATCATGCTTTATTTTATTTGTATTGTTCCGGCCACGATATTATCCACGTTTTGGTTTGGTGAAGGAGTGTTCCTCAAATCATATCAAATTGTATTGGTCACATACACATCTTTCGCAGATGTTAATGCGGGTGTAGCGAAATGCTTGTGTTATTAGCTCTAACAGTGCAGTACTGTCTAACAATCCACAACAATACACACAAGTCTTAATGTAAAATAATGGAATCAAGAAATCTATAAATATTAGATTGAGCAATATCGGAGTGACATTGACTAAAATACAGTAGAATAGAATTCAGTATATAGATATGAGATAACTAAAGCAGTATGTTAACATTATTCAAACATTATTAAAGTGACTAGTGTTCCATTAATAAAGTGGCCAGTTATTCCAAGTCGATGTATAAAAGGCAGCAGCCTCTAAGGTGCATGGTTTGGTAACCGGGTGGAAGCTGGCTAGTGATGGCTATTCAACAGTCTGATGGCCTTGAGATAGAAGCTGTTTTTCAGTCTCTCGGTCCCAGCTTTGATGCATCTGTACTGAACTCGCCTTCTGGATGATAGCGGGGTGAATAGGCCGTGGCTCGGATGGCTGATGTCATTGATCTTTTTGGCCATCCTGTGACATCGGGTACTGTAGGTGTCCTTGAGGGCAGGTAGTTTGCCCCCAGTGATGCGTTGGGCAGACCGGGGTGGAGGTGGTTTACGGTATTTCCTCCGACATACCCCAGGAGATAGGGGAAGCTCATTTTAATTCTGGAGGGGTGAACTCCAAATCATGGACTTCTTTGCACTTTTGTTCTCCTGCAGCATAAATACAGTGCATTCGGAAAGTTTTCAGACCCCTTTAATTTTTTCACATTTTGTTACATTACAGCCTTATTCCAAAATTGATTAAATTGTTTTTTTCCCCTCATAAATCTACACATAAATACCTCATAATGACAAAGCAAAAAAAAAAATATATATATCAAATATCACATTTAGATAAGTTTTCAGACCCTTTACTCAGTACTTTGTTGAGGCACCTTTGGCAGTAATTACAAAATTGAGTTTTCTTGGGTAAGACGCTACAAGCTTGGCACACCTGTATTTGGGGAGTTTCTCCCATTCTTCTCTGCAGATCTACTCAAGCTCTGTCAGGTTGGATGGGGAGCGTTGCTGCACAGCTATTTTCAAATCTCTCCAGAGATGTTTGATCGGGTCCGGGCTCTGGCTGTGCCACTCAAGGACATTCAGAGACTTGTCCTGAAGCTACTCCTGCGTTGTCTTGGCTGTGTGCTTAGGGTTGTTGTCCTGTTGGAAGGTGAACCTTCACTCCAGTCTGAGGTCCTGAGCACTCCGGAGCAGGTTTTCATCAAGGATCTCTCTGTACTTTGCTCCGTTCATATTTCCCTCGATCCTGATTGGTCTCCCAGTCCCTGCCGCTGAAAAACATCCCCACAGCATGATGCTGCCACCACCGTGATTCACCTTAGAGATGGTGCCAGGTTTCCTCCAGACATGATGTTTGGCATTCAGGCCAAAGAGTTCAACATTGGTTTCATCAGACCAGAGAATCTTGTTGATCATGGTCTGAGAGTCCTTTAGGTGCCTTTTGGCAAACTCCAAGCAGGCTGTTATCTGCCTTTTACTGAGGAGTGGCTTCCGTCTGACCACTCTAGAATTAAGGCCTGATTGGTGGGGTGCTGCAGAGATGGTTGTCCTTCTGGAAGATTCTCCCATCTCCACAGAGGAACTCTGGAGCTCTGTCAGAGTGACCATCAGGTTCTTTGTCACCTCCCTGACCAAGGCCCTTCTCCCCCGATTGCTCATTTTGGCTGGGTGGCCAGCTCTAGGAAGAGTCTTTGTGGTTCCAAACTTCTGCCATTTAAGAATGATGGAGGCCACTGTCTTCTTGTGGAACTTCAATGCTGCAGACATGTTTTGGTACCCTTCCCCAGATCTGTGCCTCGATAACAATCCTGTCTCGGAGCTCTATGGACAATTCCTTCGACATCATGGCTTGGTTTTTGCTCTGACATGCACTGTCAACTGTGGGACCGTATATAGTGGTTAGTGCATTGGACTAGTAACCGAAAGGTTGCAAGATCGAATCCACGAGCTGACAAAGCAAAAATCTGTCGTTCTGCCCCTGAACAAGGCACTTAACCCACTGTTCCTAGGCCGTCATTGAAAATAAGAATTTGTTCTTAACTGACTTGCCTAGTTAAATAAAGGTAAAATAAAAAGAATACAATAATAATAAATTGAGACAGGTAGTATTACATTTAACCTGTTGGGTCTAGGGGGCAGCATTTGCACGTCTGGATAAAAAAAATGTACCCGATTTAATCTGGTTACTAATCCTACCCAGTAACTAGAATATGCATATACTTATTATATATGGATAGAAAACACTCTAAAGTTTCTAAAACTGTTTGAATGGTGTCTGTGAGTATAACAGAACTCATTTGGCAGGCAAAACCCTGAGACATTTTCTGACAGGAAGTGGATACCTGATGTGTTGTATTGACTTTAAACCTCTCCCATTGAAAAACACAGGGGTTTAGGAATATTTTGGCACTTCCTATTGCTTCCACTAGATGTCACCAGCCTTTACAAAGTGTTTTGAGTCTTCTGGAGGGAGATCTGACCGAACAAGAGCCATGGAACGGTGATGTCCCATTAGACACCTGGCGCGCTACTTCATGTTGGGTACCCTCGTTCCAATACGTTATAAAAGGCTATGCATTCGTCCACCTTGAATATTATTCATGTTCTGGTTAAAAAAGGCCCTAATGATTTATGCTATACAACGTTTGACATGTTTGAACGAACGGAAATATATTTTTTCCCCTCGTTCATGACGAGAAGTCCGGCTGGCTTACATCATGTGCTAACGAGACGGAGATTTTTGGACATAAATGATGAGCTTTTTTGAACAAAACTACATTCGTTATGGACCTGTGATACCTGGAAGTGACATCTGATGAAGAGAATCAAAGGTAATGGATTATTTACATAGTATTTTCGATTTTAGATATCCCCAACATGACGTCTAGTCTGTATCGCAACGCGTATTTTTCTGGGCACAGTGCTCAGATTATTGCAAAGTGTGATTTCCCAGTAAGGTTATTTTTAAATCTGGCAAGTTGATTGCGTTCAAAAGATGTAAATCTATAATTCTTTAAATGACAATATAATATTTTACCAATGTTTTCTAATTTTAATTATTTAATTTGTGACGCTGACTTGACTGCCGGTTATTGGAGGGAAACGATTTCCTCAACATCAATGCCATAGTAAAACGCTGTTTTTGTATATAAATATGAACTTGATAGAACTAAAAATGCATGCATTGTCTAACATAATGTCCTAGGAGTGTCATCTGATGGAGATTGTAAAAGGTTAGTGTATCATTTTAGCTGGTTTTATGGTTTTGGTGACCCTGTCTTTGACTTGACAAAACATTACACACAACTCTTGTAAATGTACTGTCCTAACATACTCTAAATTTATGCTTTCGCCGTAAAACCTTTTTGAAATCGTAAAACGTGGTTAGATTAAGGAGATGTTTATCTTTCAAATGGTGTAACATAGTTGTATTTTTGAAAAATTTGAATTTTGACATTTATTTGGATTCAAATTTGCCGCTCTTGAAATGCACCTGCTGTTGATGGAGTGCACCACAGGTGGCACGCTAGCGTCCCACCTAGCCCCAAGAGGTTAAGAATGATGGAGGCCACAGGTTTTTTGGGGACCTTCAATGGTGCAGAAATGTTTTGGTACCCTTCCCCAGATCTCTGCCTCGACACAATCCTGTCTCTGAGCTCTATGACAATTCCTTCGACCTCATGGCTTGGTTTTTGCTCTGACATGCACTGTCAACTGTGTAACCTTGTATTGACCGGTGTGTGCCTTTCCAAATCATGTCCAATCAATAGAATTTACCACAGGTGGACTCCAATCAAGTAGTATAAACATCTCAATGAGGATCAATGGAAACAGGATGCCGCTAAGCTCAATTTCTAGTCTCATAGCAAAGGGACTGAATACCTATGTAAGTAAGGTATTTTTTATATATACATTTGCATAAAATTCTAAAAACCTGTTTTCGCTTTGTCATTATGGCGTATTGTGTGTAGATTGATGAGGAAAACATGTATTTTTTAGGATAAGACTGTAACCTAACAAAATGTGGAAAATTGGTCTAAATACTTTCCGAATGCACTGCAACAATGCTAAGCAACAATGCTAACTAACTTTGTGGAGACATAAAGAAATGTAGAGGCATAGTAATTCAAACTATACTACTCAAAAAAATAAAGGGAACACTTAAACAACTCATCCTAGATCTGAATGAAAGAAATAATGTTATTAAATACTTTTTTCTTTACATAGTTGAATGTGCTGACAACAAAGTCACACACAAATAATCAATGGAAATCCAATTTATCAACCCATGGAGGTCTGGATTTGGAGTCACACTCAAAATTAAAGTGGAAAACCACACTACAGGCTGATCCAACTTTGATGTAATGTCCTTAACCTCTTACATCTAGACGTTCCGCTAGCGGAACACCTGCTCCAATATCCAATGATAGGCATGGCGCGAATTACAAATTCCTCAAAAATACAAAAACTTCAATTTTTCAAACATATTACTATTTCACAGCATTTTAAAGACAAGACTCTCCTTTATCTATGTGAAAGCACATTTTGCAATATTCTAAGTACATAGCCCAGCCATCACGGGCTAGCTATTTAGACACCCGGCAAGTTTAGCCTTCACCAAAATCAGATTTACTATTATAAAACTTTGATTACCTTTTGTTGTCTTCGTCAGAATGCACTCCCAGGACTGCTACTTCAATAACAAATGTTGGTTTGGTCCAAAATAATCCATCGTTATATCTGAATAGCGGCGTTTTGTTCGTGCGTCCCAGACACTATCCGAAATGGTAAATCAGGGTCGTGCGCATGGCGCAATTCGTGACAGAAAATTTCTAAATATTCCATTACCGTACTTCGAAGCATGTCAACCGCTGTTTAAAATCAATTTTTATGCAATTTATCTCGTAAAAAAGCGATAATATTCCGACCGGGAATCTCCTTTTCGGCAAACTGAGGAAAAATCACAAAGACGGGGGCGGCCAGGGCATGCGCCTAAGCCCACAGTCCCTTGATCGGCCACTTGAGAAAGGCGATAATGTGTTTCAGCCTGGGGCTGGGATAACGACATTCAGGTTTTTCCCGGGCTCTGAGCGCCCATGGAAGACGTAGGAAGTGTCACGTTAGAGCAGAGATCCTTTGTAAAAGATAGAGATGGCAAAGAAGTTCAAGAAATGGTCAGACAGGCCACTTCCTGTAAAGGAATCTCTCAGGTTTTGACCTGCCATTTGAGTTCTGTTATACTCACAGACACCATTCAAACAGTTTTAGAAACTTTGGAGTGTTTTCTATCCAAAGCCAATAATTATATGCATATTCTAGTTACTGGGCAGGAGTAGTAACCAGATTAAATCGGGTACGTTTTTTATCCAGCCGTGAAAATACTGCCCCCTAGCCATAACAGGTTAAAACAAGTCAAAATGAGGCTCAGTAGTGTGTGTGGCCTCCACGTGCCTGTAGGACCTCCCTACAACACCTGGGCATGCTCCTGATGAGGTGGCGGATGGTCTCCTGAGGGATCTCCTCCCAGACCTGGACTAAAGCATCCGCCAACTCCTGGACAGTCTGTGGTGCAACGTGGCGTTGGTGGATGGAGCGAGACATGATGTCCCAGATGTGCTCAATTGGATTCAGGTCTGGGGAACGGGCGGGCCAGTCCATAGCATCAATGCCTTCCTCTTGCAGGAACTGCTGACACACTCCAGCCACATGAGGTCTAGCATTGTCTTGCATTATGAGGAACCCAGGGCCAACCGCACCAATATATGGTCTCACAAGGGGTCTGAGGATCTCATCTCGGTACCTAATGGCAGTCAGGCTACCTCTGGCGAGCACATGGAGGGCTGTGCGGCCCCCCAAAGAAATGCCACCCCACACCATGACTGACCCACCGCCAAACCGGTCATGCTGGAGGATGTTGCAGGCAGCAGAACGTTCTCCACGGCGTCTCCAGACACTGTCACGTCTGTCACGTGCTCAGTGTGAACCTGCTTTCATCTGTGAAGAGCACAGGGCGCCAGTGGCGAATTTGCCAATCTTGGTGTTCTCTGGCAAATGCCAAACGTCCTGCACGGTGTTGGGCTGTAAGCACAACCCCCACCTGTGGACATCGGGCCCTCATACCACCCTCATGGAGTCTGTTTCTGACCGTTTGAGCAGACACATGCACATTTGTGGCCTGCTGGAGGTCATTTTGCAGGGCTCTGGCAGTGCTCCTCCTGCTCCTCCTTGCACAAAGGCGGAGGTAGCGGTCCTGCTGCTGGGTTGTTGCCCTCCTACGGCCTCCTCCACGTCTCCTGATGTACTGGACTGTCTCCTGGTAGCGCCATGCTCTGGACACTACGCTGACAGACACAGCAAACCTTCTTGCCACAGCTCGCATTGATGTGCCATCCTGGATGAGCTGCACTACCTGAGCCACTTGCGTGGGTTGTAGACTCCGTCTCATGCTACCAGTAGAGTGAAAGCACCGCCAGCATTCAAAAGTGACCAAAACATCAGCCAGGAAGCGAGAAGTGGTCTGTGGTCCCCACCTGCAGAACCACTCCTTTATTGGGGGTGTCTTGCTAATTGCCTATAATTTCCACCTGTTGTCTATTCCATTTGCACAACAGCATGTGAAATTTATTGTCAATCAGTGTTGCTTCCTAAGTGGGCAGTTTGATTTCACAGAAGTGTGATTGACTTGGAGTTACATTGTGTTGTTTAAGTGTTCCATTTATTTTTTTGAGCAGTGTATATTCAACACACTCTCTCTTCAGAGCAATATATTTTTTTACTTTAACCAAAAAGGTAGTTGGCATGTTTGATTGAACAGGGACCTTAGTTTCTTTAAGGCTTTGGGTCTAACGACCACTGAAAACCATGTGATTTATTGAAGAGGTACTTTACCCTGCAGAGGTGAGCTCTCTGCTTGATATACTCTACTTGTCAATCCAGCACTTCTGGTTCATCTTTGGTACCCAAATATTGTTTATTTTCTCTGTTGTAGAACATGATAAAAAAAAGTGTGTTTTATATTGATGGTTGTGTCATTACATTAGCACGTTACTGTATGTTTTTATGATCACATTAGCATAGACTGTACACAATGTCTCTTGGAATGTGGATTGGCATGCAAATGAGACTGTGTGTGCATTCACGTGGGAGTGAGAGCCATCCTTTTCTTTAGCTTTGGCTAAATATTTTGGATGACACGGATGTCGCAGACTTCTTACTCTGCTGCTGCACCTTTCCCTCTACTCTACTTCTCAGCATATGTCTATATCCTTACCTCTCCCTACTCCCTCGCTCTCCCTCTATTCCCACCCCTCCATCTCTCCCTCCATACCTTCTTTTTCCCCCCTCTTCCTATATCTACTCTGCTCGTCTCTGCCTTTCTCTCTCTCCCGCCCTCTTTCTCTCTGTCCTTCTCCCTATATCATCTCTCTCTCTCTCTCTCTCTCTCTCTCTCTCTCTCTCTCTCTCTCTCTCTCTCTCTCTCTCTCTACCTTAGCCAACACTCCCAGTGTGATGTTGTTAGTAATGTTAAGTGCATCAGACACAGGCAATATCCCAGGATTTGTTTGTGCATTTCATCCCTGTGCATTTCATCCCATTCTCAGACATCACCATGCGCTGTTAACTTTTATTTGTGTGTGTGTGTAGTGCAGGGATCCAACTGTTCATTTGTGTGTGTGTACAGTACAAGTGTGTTTGTCAATGTGTGTGTATGTGTGTTTGTGAATACCAACTGTTTTTTAACTCTGAAGCTTTGAGAGGTAACCTAGAAATGTCATCGCTAAAATAATAAATTATTCCAAGAATTGTTCCTCCTGTGTTTTGCTCACGAAGCTACTGTATATCCAAAAGCTTCAGTCATCCCACCAATCCCACCCTCTGATAGGTTTCACCATAGCGCCTAATAAAGACTGTTAGCCTTCTCTCTATATGTAAACGTATGTCTTTTTTGGTTTTATCAATAATGATCACACCTATTGGACCTTATTGGAATAATACTATTGCGTATGGGTATGTGAGCAAGTGTGTGTGTCGGTAAGAGGAGCTCAGACAAGGCAATTGCCAAATGTTATTTGTTTTTTTTGGGGGGGTAACAGATTATCCGAGAAAAATCTTGAGTGAGAACAAAGGTGCGATTTAGTTAAGTGAAATATCTCCAGTCCAGCTGTTTTAGATTACCCTTGGTGTGTTTGCTCAGACAGAGAGCAGCTCAAAAACAAAGCACAGGATGTGTGGAAGGTCCAGGCAACTGGTGTGCGTTGCGTTGCAGTCCCTCTCTCCAATCTTAAAAACATCAACACGAGAGGAGGAGAGGTTAAGGAGGGTAAAAACTGATGGTTAGTGGAAACATGCTCACCCCTTCTTCTCTGGAGGCAGAGCATTGATCAAATAGGGCAAGGGTTACAGTCTCTTGCATCAGTACAGTGATTAAGAGGAATGCTTAAATTCGGAAGAGAGTTTGGGGAATGAGGAGATTTTTGTTATCGCCAGTTTTTCCCTTTGATACGTTTCCCTGGTGCTTCCAAGGCACCTGTTCTCACTCCCCCTCTCCGATGATTTAGATGGTTCATTGTAGAATCTGGTGGTTTTCAAAGGTCATGTTTGTTGTTTTTTTTTTTATTGTAAAGGTTTTCTATGTAGATCATATGTCTAACACTGCAGTGCACATGTATTGGAAGAATGTGGAAGTGGAATGTTCATAGAATGTGGAATGGAGCATTAAATATTATCTTGCACAGGGATGTGGTAGAGAGAGAGAGAGAGAGAGAGAGAGAGAGAGAGAGAGAGAGAGAGAGAGAGAGAGAGAGAGAGAGAGAGAGAGAGAGAGAGAGAGAGAGAGAGAGAGAGAGAGAGAGAGAGAGAGAGAGAGAGAGAGAGAGAGAGAGAGAGAGAGAGAGAGAGAGAGAGAGAGAGAGAGAGAGAGAGAGAGAGAGAGAGAGAGAGAGAGAGAGAGAGAGAGAGAGAGAGAGAGAGAGAGAGAGAGAGAGAGAGAGAGAGAGAGAGAGAGAGAGAGAGAGAGAGAGAGAGAGAGAGAGAGAGAGAGAGAGAGAGAGAGAGAGAGAGAGAGAGAGAGAGAGAGAGAGAGTCACATCAGACAGGTGGGCTTTGCCACCTGGGTTTCTTTTCTATGTTTCTCCATATTGGTTAAATTTCGCATTTGCATCCAGTGTTGAATATAATGGAAAACACCTAACAATAATTCCACGAAAATGTTGGGTATCTGTGTCTAGCTGTTCTTTTTGAAATAACATTGTTATGTTACTTAGTGGATGAGTCGTAATACCTAGTCTGGAAAAAAGTTAACCATGAAAAACAGATACTTTTCCCCCTTTAGTTTGCATGGTATATTAAAATAACATGAACCAATACATTTCTTGTTCATTTGAAATGTTTTTATTCTGAATACATTTTCAGTATGTGTGTGTTTTAACGTGTTGGTCATTGTATAGTAAATCAGCTTGCACTATCGGCCTGTTTTGTAACTGCACAAGGACTTCTACTATACCAGGAGACTGAGCTATACCAGGGGACTGAGCTAACATTTATTTTATCACGGCACAATATGTTTGGCAGAACTTCTTCACAGTTACAGTGGAAGGCTAAAGGTTGATGACACCATCTTTAGCACCCTTGCTACCATTTCGTTGTCAACTCCAATCGCCAAGGCAGCCCACGTATGCAGGACTTGAGCTGCCATGCAATACTGTAGTAGAGTACATTTGAGTTGTTCACCTTGGCCCCCTTGCAAGCAGGACCTTGGTGATCTAAGCTGGCAGGATGCCAGGGTTAATCAGGGAGAGTTGTGTGTACACACTGGGCATCCCCACCATAGCTGTTGGTCCTAGGCTGCTGGCCAGCCTAGCATGTAATCCATGGATCATGATGTGGGGTTCAGCTGCTTATTTAATGAAATCGTATGCCCTTGAACCCCTCTGAGATTTTAATCAAAATGTACGTT
This sequence comes from Salmo salar, assembly GCF_965601325.2. NCBI lineage: Eukaryota > Metazoa > Chordata > Actinopteri > Salmoniformes > Salmonidae > Salmo > Salmo salar. The sequence continues at coordinate 10,520,425 of NC_138310.1, read as the reverse complement.
TTTAGGTTGACGTACCATAGGCCTACAACAAGTGAGACACAATGAAAAAAGCTAGTATGGCATTGAAAGGTTTGTATCAATGTTTCAGAAGCTGCTTCAAATCACTCAAGTTTCCCAACAGACCCAGACCCAACATTCACAACCAAATTAAGACATAAAATAAAAACATACAAAAATATTGTCTGCAACGGACATTTAGATATTGTAGATATATTTATTCCTTTTGTGTAGGCGATCTGACTGACAAAATAATGTAATGTGGACTTTGGGTGGAAGTGGAATTTGTCTGTTGGTTGTCAGTGTTCCTTTATCCGGTGTGAACGTGATACATGTTCCTCACACTCCCTCCACTGAGTAACAGCCTCTTTGATCAGTGCTCAGGATGCCCACCCTCAACATGTTGATATAACAATGAACATATATCACAACTGTCAGTCTTATGTTTTTCACCATGCGTAATATGAGGTAGGCTATGTATTGTACAACAGCACAATAATACATTTTTATTCAGGTATGTTATTTGAACTTGGGCTCAAAAGCCTATGTGTATGCATAAGCTCTAATATGCTGATGGTCGTTATCAAGTTGGGTACTACCAAAGCATGTCCAGAGTGCATAAAAGGAGATTACCGTGACTTAACTGTCACGTGGAATTTTACTGTGGTCATGACTTATGACTGCTGAGGTGGCGGTAATATGGTTTCCGCAACAGCCCTAAGCCCATAGTTTGATAAAAACCTGTTGGTTTCTGATAGATTTCAACAACCATACACATTTAAAACCGAGTGTAGAAAATGACTTCTGCTGTTGAAGGGTAAAGCTCACTACTGTGACACCTGAGCTGGAGCAACAGATAGAGAGGAAGTGGAAAGGTGGGAGGCAGCGTGATGGGATCTATATGGCGCATCTGCAACATTGATCAAATCAAATTTTATTGGTCACATACACATGGTTAGCAGATGTTAATGCGAGAGTAGTGAAATGCATGTGCTTCTAGTTCCAACAGTGCAGTAATATCTAACAATTCCCCAACAACGATCTATTACACACAAATCTAACAAGTAATCTAACAACTACCTAATACACACAAATATAAAGGGGTGAATGAGAATATGTACACTTAAGTATATGGATGAGCGATGGACGAGCGGCATAGGCAAGGTGCAGTAGATTGTATAAAATACAGTATATACATGTGATATGAGTAATGTAAGCTATGTAAACCTTATTAACGTGGCATTGTTTAATATGACTAGTGATCCATTTATTTGAGTGTCCAGTGATTGGGTCTTAGTGTAAGCAGCAGCCTCTCTGAGTTAATGATGGCTATTTAACAGTCTGATGGCCTTGAGATAGAACCTGTTCTTCAATCTTTCGGTCCCAGCTTTGATGCACCTGTACTGACCTTGCCCTCTGGATGATAGCGGTGTGAACAGGCAGTGGCTCCGTTGGTTGTTGTCCTGGATGATATTTGTGGCCTTCCTGTGACACTGGGTGCTGTAGGTGTCATGAAGGGCAAGTAGTTTGCCCCCGGTGATGCGTTGTGCAGACCGCACCACCCTCTGGAGAGCCTTGCGGTTGAGTGTGGTGCAGTTGCCGTATCAGGCTGTGATACAGCAGGACAGGATGCTCTCGATTGTGCATCTGTAAAAGTTTGTCAGGGTGTTTTGGTGAGAGGACAAATTTCTTCAGCCTCCTGAGGTAGAAGAAGCACTGTTGTGCCTTCAACACACTGTCTGTGTGGGTGGATCGTTTCCGTTTGTCTGTGATGTGTACACCTAGGAACTTAACTTTCCACCTTCTCCACTACTGTCCCGTCGATGTGGATAGGGGGGTGCTCCCTCTGCTGTTTCCTGAAGTCCACCATCATCTCCTTTGTTTTGTTGACATTGAGTGAGAGGTTGTTTTCCTGACACCACACTCTGAGTAACCTCACCTCCTCCATGTAGGCTGTCTTGTCGTCGTTGGTGATCAAGCCTACTACTGTTGTGTTGTCTGCAAACTTGATGATTGAGTTGGAGGCCTGCATGGCCACGCAGTCATGGGTGAACAGGGAGTACAGGAGAGGGCTGAGCACTCACCCTTGTGGGGCCCCAGTGTTGAGGGTAAGCGAAGTGGAGACGTTGTTTCCTACCTTCCCCACCTGGGGGACGGGCCCAGTTGCACAGGGAGGGGTTGAGACCCAGATCCTCCAGCTTCATGATGAGCTTGGAAGGTTCTATAGTGTTGAATGCTGAGCTGTAGTCAATGAACAGCATTCTTACATAGGTATTATTTTTGCCCAGATGGAATAGGACAATGTGCAGTGTGATGGTGACTGCATCATCTGTGGACCTGTTGGGGCGGTATGCAAACTGAAGTGGGTCTAAGGTGGCCGGTAAGGTGGCGGTGACATGATCCTTGACTAGTCTCTCAAAGCACTTCATGATGACAGAAGTGAGTGCTACTGGGCGGTATTCATTTAGTTCAGTTATCTTTGCCTTCTTGGGTACAGGAACAATGTGAGCCATCTTGAAGCATGTGGGGACAACAGACTGGGATAGGGAGAGATTAAATATGTCTGTAAACACACCAGCCAGCTGGTCTGCACATGCTCTGAGGACGCGGCTCGGGATGCCGTCTGGGCCAGCAGCCTTGCGAGGGTTAACTATTTCAAATGTTTTACTCAAGTCAGCCACTGAGATGGAGAGGGGGGGACGCAGTCTTTATTAGCGATCCGCGATGGTGGCACTGTATTATCCTCAAAGCGGGTGTTTAGTTCGTCTGGAAGCGTGACGTTTGTATCCGTGACGTGGCTGTTTTTATTTTTGTAGTCCGTGATTTCCTGTAGACCCTGACACATACGTTTTGTGTCTGAGCCATTGATTTGCGTCTCCACCTTGTCCCTGTACCGGCATTTTGCTTGTTTGATTTCCTTGCGGAGAGAATAACTACACTGTTTATATTCAGCCATATCTCCAGACCTCTTTCCCTGCATCAAAGTCAAAAGCAGGACAGAAACAGGCACTCCGAATATGGATTCCCTTGTTCATGCGTGGTGCAGACGGACCAGTTCATCACTGAGGTCGAGTTCCCAGTCATCCGGACTATCAGCAGGGCCTCTATGCACAGTCACATGACTCTATCCTAACACACACACCCACCATATGCTGCCGCTACTATTGATTTCTTTCCCCCTACTGCTCAGCCACTTTACCCCTTATTGTATGCCTACCTTGTTCTTTGGCGTACTGTATATTATTTTCTTCTTTCTCTACTGGGATACTTTGTTCTTTTTTTATATTGACACTTACTATTTTTATATTGCTACTATGCAAATATGCAAGTAACCATTCCACTGTGCTGTTTACACCTTCTGTATCCTGTGCATGTGACAAATAAACTTAGATTTTATTTGATATAGTGTCTGCTTACCAGAGATGGTATTGTGAAGAACAACATGACCTGCACCAAAGTCAGATTAGGATATAAGGACTAGATAGTGTATTTTAACCTGGAGTTTTTCCTTAGAGTAGGCTACTACTTTTACCACTTTTAGTCTTGAAATCTTTGGTTGTTTACTACACTACTCACTCTGTTTAGCACATGGCCTCACATTTTAATCCTTAAATAGATGGGTGGGGCTAAGGCTAAGAGTGTGTGAACGATGCTGAATGGGTGTAGACAAAGACCTCTCCAGTAGGTTTATCAAACATTCAAGGGCCATTTTCTCAAAAGTGGGGTTACTTTCAAAGCAGAATTACTTTGCCGTTGTTCCTCCTGCAGTTTATGATATATAATTTTCTAGCTCTGAGTCTCTACTCTTATCCAATGTAAAAAAATGCAATTTCAAATGTTGCTATATAAGACAGAATCAAGATTGCTAGTCATATTTGGTGCCAATATCGAAGCCGTACACTGGAAAGAGGTATCTGCTATTAGCTTTTTTTTCTTTACCATTAAATCATGTTTTTCTAATGAGACATCTGTCTTTGACACAAAACATTCCTGTCTTTGGACACAAAACAAAATACATTCTCTTACCCAGCACGCACATTGACAGCTGAATTGTGATTTATTTCTGCCTTCACAGCTCTCAGTGTGTGTTCTGGATTTCCCTGTCAGTCCTTGTTGAAAATTTTACTTCACAGGGTGTTGGGAATTAGTAATCTCAAAGTGGTCTGTTTTTTAGGACACATGTTTTATTCATTCAAAATTCCATGTTAAAATCATCAGGCAAAGAATAATATTAATGAGTCAACCAATAAAACCTGGAGAGTGTTCTTCAATGGGAGCTTCTCTAAATTCAGATATATACAGTGTGGTGTCCCTCAGGGCAGTTTACTTGGACCATTACTATTCTCTATTTTTACAAATGATTTGCCACTGGTCTTACACGAAGCTCGAATGCCTATGTTTTCAGATGATTCCACACTCTACATGTCAGCACCCAAAGCCAGTAAGCTCACTGAAATTCTGAATGAGGAGTTACAGTCAGTATCAGAAGGGATGATTATTAATAAACTGGTCTTAAATACATCTAAAACTAAAAGCATTGTATTTTGTTCAAAACATTCTCTAAGACATAAACGCCAACTGGAATTGTGTATAAAGGGGTTGACCATTTTGCCAGTTGAGGAAGCTAAATTCCTAGGTATAACATTGGAGAGTCAATTGTCATGGTCAAGTCATATTGTCAAAGTTATTTTGAAGATTGGGGAGGGGTATTGCTGTTATAAAAAATATGTTCTTCATTTGATACAAAAATCAACTGTATTAGTTGTTCAGGCTCTGGACTTGTCCCATCTTGATTACTGTCCGGTAATATGGTCAAGTGCACCAACGAAAGCAAAGATGCTGTTGCGAGTCTTTCCTGGTTGAGGGTTGATGAGAGATGAACTGCTTCTCTTCTAGTTTTTGAGAAGTATCACTGTAATGAAGTTTGAGATTGTCTGCATAATCAAGTAACATTCAGTTCAGACACCCATACATAAAGTTGAAGTCGGAAGTTTACATACACTTAGGTTGGAGTCATTAATCTTTCAACCACTCCACACATTTCTTGTTAACAAACTATCGTTTTGGCAAGTTGGTTAGGACATCTACTATGTGCATGACGCAAGTAATTTTTCTAACAATTGTTTACAGATAGATTATTTCACTTAATCACAATTCCAGTGGATCAGAAGTTTACATTACATACACTAAGTTGACTGCCTTTAAACAGCTTGGAAAATTCCATAAAATTATGTCATGGCTTTAGAAGCTTCTGATAGGCTAATTGACATAATTTGAGTCAATTGGAGGTGTACCTGTGGATGTATTTCAAGGCCTACCTTCCAACTCAGTGCCTCATTGCTTGACATCATGGGAAAATCAAAAGAAATCAGCCTCCCAAAAAAATTGTAGACCTCCACAAGTCTGGTTCATCCTTGGGAGCAAATTCCAAATGCCTGAAGGTACCACGTTCATCTGTACAAACAATAGTATGCAAGTATAAACACCATGGGACCACGCAGCCGTCATACCGCTCAGGAAGGAGATGTGTTCTGTCTCCTAGAGATGAGCGTACTTTGGTGCGAAAAGTGCAAATCAATCCCAGAACAACAGCAAAGGACCTTGTGAAGATGCTGGAGGAAACAGGTAAAAAAATATTGATATCCACAGTAAAATGAGTCCTATATCAACATAACCTGAAAGGCCGCTCAGCAAGGAAGAAGCCACTGCTCCAAAACTGCCATAAAAAAGCCAGACTATGGTTTGCAACTGCACATAGGGACAAAGATTGTACTTTTTGGAGAAATGTCCTCTGGTCTGATGAAAGAAAAATAGAACTGTTTGGCCATAATGACCATCGTTATGTTTGGAGGAAAAAGGGGGAGACTTGCAAGCCGAAGGGCACCATCCCAACCGTGAAGCACGGGCGTGGTAGTATTGTATTGTGGGGGTACTTTGCTGCAGGAAGGACTGGTGCACTTCACAAAATAGATGGCTTCATGAAGAAGGAAAATTATGTGGATATATTGAAGCAACATCTCAAGACATCAGTCAGGAAGTTGAAGCTTGGTCGCAAATGGGTGTTCCAAATGGACAATGACCTTAAGCATACATCAAAAGTTGTGGAAAAATGGCTTAAGGACAACAAAGTCAAGGTATTGGAGTGGCCATCACAAAGCCCTGACCTCAATCCCATAGAAAAAGTATGGGCAGAACTGATAAAGCATGTGCGAGAAAGGAGGCCTACAAACCTGATTCAGTTACAACAGCTCTGTCAGGAGGAATGGGCCAAAATTCACCCAACTTATTTTGGGAAGCTTATGGAAGGCTTCCCGAAACATTTGACCCAAGTTAAACAATTTAAAGGCAATGCAACGAAATACACTCAATTTGTATGTACTTCTGACCCACTGGGAATGTGATGAAATAAATAAAAGCTGAAATAAATCATTTTCTCTGTACTATTATTCTGACATTTCACATTCTGAAAATAAGGTGGTGATCCTAACTGACCTAAGACGGAATTTTTACTAGGATTATTTTATTTCACCTTTATTTAACCTCTATGGGCTAGGTGGGACGCAAGCGTCCCACCCGTGGTGCACTCCATCAACAGCAGGTGCATTTCAAGAGCGGCAAATTTGAATCCAAATAAATGTCAAAATTCAAATTTTTCAAAAATACAACTATTTTACACCATTTGAAAGATAAACATCTCCTTAATCTAACCACGTTTTACGATTTCAAAAAGGTTTTACGGCGAAAGCATAAATTTAGAGTATGTTAGGACAGTACATTTACAAGAGTTGTGTGTAATGTTTTGTCAAGTCAAAGACAGGGTCACCAAAACCATAAAACCAGCTAAAATGATGCACTAACCTTTTACAATCTCCATCAGATGACACTCCTAGGACATTATGTTAGACAATGCATGCATTTTTAGTTCTATCAAGTTCATATTTATATCCAAAAACAGCGTTTTACTATGGCATTGATGTTGAGGAAATCGTTTCCCTCCAATAACCGGCAGTCAAGTCAGCGTCACAAATTAAATAATTAAAATTAGAAAACATTGGTAAAATATTATATTGTCATTTAAAGAATTATAGATTTACATCTCTTGAACGCAATCAACTTGCCAGATTTAAAAATAACCTTACTGGGAAATCACACTTTGCAATAATCTGAGCACTGCGCCCAGAAAAATACGCGTTGCGATACAGACTAGACGTCATGTTGGGGAGATCTAAAATCGAAAATACTATGTAAATAATCCATTACCTTTGATTCTCTTCATCAGATGTCACTTCCAGGTATCACAGGTCCATAACGAATGTAGTTTTGTTCAAAAAAGCTCATCATTTATGTCCAAAAATCTCCGTCTTGTTAGCACATGATCTAAGCCAGCCGGACTTCTCGTCATGAACGAGGGGAAAAAATATATTTCCGTTCGTTCAAACATGTCAAACGTTGTATAGCATAAATCATTAGGGCCTTTTTTAACCAGAACATGAATAATATTCAAGGTGGACGAATGCATACTCTTTTATAACGTATTGGAACGAGGGTACCCAACATGAACTCGCGCGCCAGGTGTCTAATGGGACATCATCGTTCCATGGCTCTTGTTCGGGCAGATCTCCCTCCAGAAGACTCAAAACACTTTGTAAAGGCTGGTGACATCTAGTGGAAGCAATAGGAAGTGCCAAAATATTCCTCAGCCCCTGTGTTTTTCAATGGGATAGGTTTAAAGTCAATACAACACATCAGGTATCCACTTCCTGTCAGAAAATGTCTCAGGGTTTTGCCTGCCAAATGAGTTCTGTTATACTCACAGACACCATTCAAACAGTTTTAGAAACTTTAGAGTGTTTTCTATCCATATATAATAAGTATATGCATATTCTAGTTACTGGGTAGGATTAGTAACCAGATTAAATCGGGTACATTTTTTTTATCCAGACGTGCAAATGCTGCCCCCTAGCCCTAACAGGTTAATCTAACCACGTTTTCCGATTTCAAAAAGGTTTTACGGCGAAAGCATACATTTAGAGTATGTTAGGACAGTACATTTACAAGAGTTGTGTGTAATGTTGTGCCAATTCAAAGACAGGTGTCACCAAAACCATAAAATCAGCTAAAATTATGCACTAACCTTTTACAATCTCCAACAGATGACACTCCTAGGACATTATGTTAGACAATGCATGCATTTTTAGTTCTATCAAGTTCATATTTATATCCAAAAACAGCGTTTTACTGTGGCGTTGATGTTCAGGAAATCGTTTCCCTCCAATAACCGGCATTCAAGTCAGCACCACAAATTAAATAATTAAAATTAGAAAACATTGGTAAAATATTATATTGTCATTTAAAGAATTATAGATTTACATCTCTTGAACGCAATCAACTTGCCAGATTTAAAAATAACCTTACTGGGAAATCACACTTTGCAATAATCTGAGCACTGCGCCCAGAAAAATACGCGTTGCGATACAGACTAGCCGCCATGTTGGGGAGATCTAAAATCGAAAATACAATGTAAATAATCCATTACCTTTGATTCTCTTCATCAGATGTCACTTCCAGGTATCACAGGTCCATAACGAATGTAGTTTTGTTCAAAAAAGCTAATCATTTATGTCCAAAAATCTCCGTCTTCTTAGCACATGATCTAAGCCCGCCGGACTTCACTTCATGAACGAGGGGAAAAAATATATTTACGTTCGTTCAAACATGTCAAACGTTGTATAGCATAAATCATTAGGGCCTTTTTTAACCAGAACATGAATAATATTCAAGGTGGACGAATGCATTGTCTTTTATAACGTATTGGAACGAGGGTACCCAACATGAACTCGCGCGCCAGGTGTCTAATGGGCCATCATCGTTCCATGGCTCTTGTTCGGTCAGATCTCCCTCCAGAAGACTCAAAACACTTTGTAAAGGCTGGTGACATCTAATGGAAGCAATAGGAAGTGCCAAAATATTCCTCAGCCCCTGTGTTTTTCAATGGCATAGGTTTAAAGGTAATACAACACATCAGGTATCCACTTCCTGTCAGAAAATGTCTCAGGGTTTTGCCTGCCAAATGAGTTCTGTTATACTCACAGACACCATTCAAACAGTTTTATAAACTTTAGGGTGTTTTCTATCCATATATAATAAGTATATGCATATTCTAGTTACTGGGTAGGATTAGTAACCAGATTAAATCGGGTACATTTTTTTATCCAGCCGTGCAAATACTGCCCCCTAGCCCTAACAGGTTAAGCATGTCGCAGTTTAGGTCACCTAACAGTATGAACTCTGAAGATAGATGGGGGCAATTAATTCACATATGGTGTCCAGGGCACAGCTGGGGGCAAAAGGTGGTCTATAACAAGCGGCAACGGCGAGAGACTTGTTTTTGGAAAGGTGGATTTTTAGAAGTAAAAGCTCAAATTGTTTAGCACAGACCTGGATAGTATGACAGAACTCTGCAGGCTGTCTCTGCAGTAGATTGCAGCTCCACCCCCTTTGACAGTTCTATCTTGTCGGAAAATGTTATAGTTAGGAATGGAAATTTCTGGATTTTTGGTAGCCTTCCTAAGCCAGGATTCAGACACGGCTAGGACATCCGTGTTGGCAGAGTGTGCTAAAGCAGTGAGTAAAACAAACTTAGGGAGGAGGCTTCTAATGCATGCATGAAACCAAGGCTTTTACGGTTACAGAAGTCAACAAATGAGAGCGCCTGGGGAATGGGAGTGGAGCTAGGTGCTGCAGGGCCTGGATTAACCTTTACATCACCAGAGGAACAGAGGGGGAGTAGGATAAGGATACGGCTAAAGGCTATGAGAACTGGTCGTCTAGTGCGTTCGGAACAGAGAGTAAAAGGAACAGGTTTCTGGGCGCGGAAGAATGGACTCAAGGCATAATGTTCAGACAAGGGTATGGTAGGATGTGAATACAGTGGAGGTAAACCTAGGTATTGAGTGATGATGACAGAGGTTTTGTCTCCAGAGACATCATTTAGACCAGGTGAGGTCACCGCATGTGTGGGAGGTGAAACAAACGGGCTAGCTATGGCATATTGAGCAGGGCTGGAGTCTCTAAAGTGAAATAAGACAATTATCACTAACCAAAACAGCAATGGACAAGACATATTGACATTAGGAAGAGACAAGGCAATTCAGACAGCTAGAGGGCCGGGGTCCAGGCCAATTGGCAAAATATGAATTGTTGCCCAAGGAGTGTCTGATGGACCTCTTCAGCTAGCCGGGAGATGGGCCTAGCACGAGGCTAGTTCCAGGCTCACTGGTGCTTGCTTGGGGACAGAGACGTTAGCCTGGGGGTAGCCACGCGGATAGCAGCTAGCTAGCTGCGATGATCCAGGTGAGAAGGTTCAGAGCTTGTGGTAGGAAACCGGAGATGTGGAGAAAAGGCAGTTCGGTATGCTCTGGGTTGAATTGCGCTGTGCAGACTGGCAGGAGTTGATCAGGCTAAGGTTAGCTGATGACCGCTAGCAGTGGCTGACTATTAGCTAGTTGGCTGGCTAGCTTCTGTTGGGGGTTCCGGTTCTAAAGTATAGAAAATAGCAGATCCATACCACATTGGGTGAGGCGGGTTGCAGGAAAGTATGTTGAAACTGAGGTTAAAAAATAAAGATAATATATACAAAATAAATGTCAGGAATTGTGAGTTTAAATGTATTTGGCTAAGGTGTATGTAAACTTCCGACTTCAACTGTCAGAAACGGGGACGATGCCCAAAACAAACACGTATATATAAACACAGGGATGTAACCCAAACAAAAGAGCGAGGCTAAACCTCTAATAAATACTTTGGACAAGACCCGTAATTACAATACACGGGACGAGATACATAATAACGAGTACACAATACATGCAGCACGAAAGTCTAAATAAAGTACAGGTACTCACAAGACCAACGGACATGGGAACAATAACCGACAAGACAATGTTGAACAGAGGGCACATAAATACAATTACTAATCAGGGGAATTGTAATCAGGTGTGCGTAATGAGACAGTTCAGTGACGCGAAAAGGCTGGTGACTTAGACCTCCGGAACTGGTGCACGGAAAGAGCAGCAGTACCGGGGGAATCCTTGACAATACCCCACAATACATGCCACCAGTGGTGTGGTCCAAAATGAATTCACAGCAACGCACAGTATTATACAGAGCCATGATCACATGGAACTCCCTCCCATCTCCAATTACTAAAGCAAACAGCAAAATTACATTTAAAAAAGTTGAAACAACTACTCACGGAATGGCGGGGACACACACACACATTTTTTTTTATTATTTGTATTATTATTATCTGTATATTTTTGCGGGGGTATACCATGGTGTTTTACATTTGTGTGACTGTCCTTGTCTATCAGTGTATGTCTTTTGTTACTTCTTATGTTTTGTGTTTTTTATGGACCCCTGGAAGAATAGCTGCTGCCTCTGCCAAACCTAATGGGGATCCAAATAAACAAATAAACACATTTAATTAACAATTTCACAGAAATGCCTCAATGTACTGTTAAATATTCATTTATTTTCTTGATCTCTGACACTGTTCTAAAAATATATATATAATGCTATACCCTAATCGCCTTGCACCTTTCCTTAATCCACCACGCCCCCATACAGAATTTGCATGCCCCACATTCATCACCATGTATTCAATGCAGATGTCCATTTAATTTAATGGCATGTTTTATGAATCTTATTAACTGTGCCCCGAGAATGAATCAGGGCGATCTTGTCTTGGGAAGTGATAGGAACCTCTAGGTTTCTAATGAGTCTAGCAGCAGTAGGCTCTCCTGGCTCGGCTTGGGCCTGAAGTAGGGCATCAATAATGAGATAGTAGAGACAGGAGCAATCACATCACTGAGTGTTTGATGTGGTCAGCTCTGGGATCTGAGAGATGGATCAGTAACCTGGATGACTGGGTTGAAACGGTTGTCATGTAACAAGCTCTCTGCAGTAACTATTGAATGGGATGTGGGGCTCCTTCTATCTCGTCAATAATGCTGACTACTAGTGTTTAGGATCCTTCGATCCAATTTGAGATGTGATTTTCTTATTACAGACATTAGCTGTACTCAAACAAAGTGGATGATTCATCCAAGTAAAAGTGATCAAGATTGTATATTTCAAATGTATTATTGGGCTGAATATGATTATAGTGGTATTGTATGTTGGTAATGAATGGGTAGCAGGGAATGTCAAAGCTGTCATCCTAGCAGACCTTGGTTCCACCCCCATTCAGTGGCAGGGGTAAACCACAATGCCTTGGTGTTGGCAGCAGAAAGTGTGATGAAGTGAGAAAGTCAAAGGAAACACACTGCTACTTACAGAACCTCAAGCTGTATCACTGTGCAGGGTTTAGATACACCATATGCCTGACTGGCATTGGAGATCCACGAGAAGCACTTCGGTGTTAACGTCAGCTGGGTAACATTGTCAGCTAGCAGCTTCTTGGACCCCCTTGAGACTTGTCTATATTTGTGTGAAGTGTGGCTTGATTAGCTTTTGGTATTTCATGCTATTTGGCACTGCCATATTTTGAATTCAAGAGACAAACAGACAAGAACACAAGCAAATTGCGGCATATGTTATTACATAACTTTATTATCTATTCAATTGGACAAGTGGTAGGCACTACAGAGTTTTGCAATTTGCCTGTGCAATTAGACTATTTCATATTTCTCAACAAGTTCAGTTTAATAAAGTGGGATGAAGAGCTGAAGTAAACATTCAAATAACCTTGAGGGCTTTTACCACATGCATTAAGTATGTGGACACCCTTTGACATTAGTGGATTTGACTATTTCATCCACACCTGTTGCTGGCAGGTTTATAAAATTGAGTACAATGCCATGCAATCTCCATAGACAAACACTGTCATAGGATGCCACATTTCCAACAAGTCAGTTCATCAAATGTCTGCCCTGCTCGTGCTGTTATTGTAAAGTGGAAACTTATCATCCACGAAGTGGTAGGCCAGACAAGCTCACAGAATGGGACCGCAGAGTTCTTAACCTCTATGGGCTAGGTGGGACGCTAGCGTGCCACCCGTGGTGCACTCCATCAACAGCAGGTGCATTTCAAGAGCGGCAAATTTGAATCCAAATAAATGTCAAAATTCAAATTTTTCAAAAATACAACTATTTTACACCATTTGAAAGATAAACATCTCCTTAATCTAACCACGTTTTACGATTTCAAAAAGGTTTTACGGCGAAAGCATAAATTTAGAGTATGTTAGGACAGTACATTTACAAGAGTTGTGTGTAATGTTTTGTCAAGTCAAAGACAGGGTCACCAAAACCATAAAACCAGCTAAAATGATGCACTAACCTTTTACAATCTCCATCAGATGACACTCCTAGGACATTATGTTAGACAATGCATGCATTTTTAGTTCTATCAAGTTCATATTTATATCCAAAAACAGCGTTTTACTATGGCATTGATGTTGAGGAAATCGTTTCCCTCCAATAACCGGCAGTCAAGTCAGCGTCACAAATTAAATAATTAAAATTAGAAAACATTGGTAAAATATTATATTGTCATTTAAAGAATTATAGATTTACATCTCTTGAACGCAATCAACTTGCCAGATTTAAAAATAACCTTACTGGGAAATCACACTTTGCAATAATCTGAGCACTGCGCCCAGAAAAATACGCGTTGCGATACAGACTAGACGTCATGTTGGGGAGATCTAAAATCGAAAATACTATGTAAATAATCCATTACCTTTGATTCTCTTCATCAGATGTCACTTCCAGGTATCACAGGTCCATAACGAATGTAGTTTTGTTCAAAAAAGCTCATCATTTATGTCCAAAGATCTCCGTCTTGTTCGCACATGATCTAAGCCAGCCGGACTTCTCGTCATGAACGAGGGGAAAAAATATATTTCCGTTCGTTCAAACATGTCAAACGTTGTATAGCATAAATCATTAGGGCCTTTTTTAACCAGAACATGAATAATATTCAAGGTGGACGAATGCATACTCTTTTATAACGTATTGGAACGAGGGTACCCAACATGAACTCGCGCGCCAGGTGTCTAATGGGACATCATCGTTCCATGGCTCTTGTTCGGTCAGATCTCCCTCCAGAAGACTCAAAACACTTTGTAAAGGCTGGTGACATCTAGTGGAAGCAATAGGAAGTGCCAAAATATTCCTAAACCCCTGTGTTTTTCAATGGGATAGGTTTAAAGTCAATACAACACATCAGGTATCCAATTCCTGTCAGAAAATGTCTCAGGGTTTTGCCTGCCAAATGAGTTCTGTTATACTCACAGACACCATTCAAACAGTTTTAGAAACTTTAGAGTGTTTTCTATCCATATATAATAAGTATATGCATATTCTAGTTACTGGGTAGGATTAGTAACCAGATTAAATCGGGTACATTTTTTTTATCCAGACGTGCAAATGCTGCCCCCTAGCCCTAACAGGTTAAGTGCGTAAAAAAACAACTGTCCTCAGTTGCAACACTCACTGCCGAGTTTCAAACTGCCTCTGGAAGCAGCGTCAGCACAAGAACTGTTCATCGGGAGCTTCATGAAATGGGTTTCAATGGCCGAGCAGCCGCACACAAGCCTAATATCACCAAGCGTCAGCTAGAGTGGTGTAAAGTTAGCCGCCATTTTACTTTGGAGCAGTGGAAACGCGTGCTCTGGATTGATGAATCACGCTTCAACATCTGGCAGTCCGATGAACGAATCTGGGTTTGGCGGAAGCCAGGACAACGCTACCTGCCTAAATGCATAGTGCCAACTGTAACATTTGGGGGAGGAGGAATAATGGTCTGGGGATGTTTTTCATGGTTCGGCTAGCCCCCTTAGCTCCAGTGAAGGGACATCTTAAAGCTGCAGCATACAATGACATTTTAGATGATTCTGTGCTTCCAACTTTGTGGCAACAGTTTGGGGAAGGCCCTTTTCTCTTTCAGCATGACAATGCCCCTGGGCACAAAGTGAGGTCTATACAGAAATGGTTTGTCAGTGTGGAAGAGCTTGACTGGCATGCACAGAGCCCTGACCTCAACCCCATCAAACACCTTTGGGATGAATTGGAACGCCGACTGCAAGCCAGGCCTAATCGCCCAACATCCAATATCAGTTCCCGACCTCACTAATGCTCTTGTGGCTGAATGGTAGCAAGTCCCAGCATCTAGTGGAAAGCCTTCCCAGAATAGTGGAGGCTGTTATAGCAGCAAAGGGGGGACCAACTTCATATTAATGTCCATGATTTTGGAATGAGATGTTTGATGAGCAGGTGTCCACATACATTTGGTTTTGTAGTGTATTACACAACATTGGACTTTTCTAGATGTTGGTAGATGTCCAAGATAATAGCCAATCAGTATTGCATTCCTTAGCTCTTGCTTTAGAAGATACATCATGTAGGAAAATGCCATTTTGGAGAGTTACTTGAGAATACAATTACTATGTCCTTTTGTAGGAGTTCTGATTATCAAAGTATCAAACATTTTACATTCTTTCTCATAGTGTATTGATAAACGCTATGTCTGTGTTTTACCTCAGCAAAGGAAGAATATGTTATTGAAAATTGCCTCCACAGTACACATTATTCAGTCAATTTATTGATTGATATCCATAATGGGTTATAATTGTGTGATTTGTAACCTTGATTTACCTAGGCAACAGGTTGAGTTTGTGAAAAGCCTTGGTCCATGCTACAAGTTAGTCTGTAAGCCTCTGAACCCTACAGGGCCTGAGCAGAGTGCATTATGGTTGCCCCTCACCCATGATGAGGTGAAGTAGGACCTCTTCCTGAGACGGATGCCCTCTGTGTTCCCCTACAGGGCTTAGAGCTGGGCTAGCAGGCTAGGCAGTGCACAGTAATGAGGGCTATAAAAGTTAGAACATGGACCAGATTATTTAACATTGAAAAATACCTTTACTCCCACACGGAAAAAAGCTGGGTGGAAAACTTTATTCAAAACAAAAAAATTATATGTAGTCAGTCTGAGTTTGACCACACTTATTTTGGCCAAGATGGGGTTCCCGGAACTTTCTTACCACAAACAGTTTGAAAGCAATTTTGATTAAATCTCAGTATTGAGGAAATTAAGTGGTGGAGGTTGTCTTATGTGGATAGAAGCACTTGAATAGCTAAGTCAGACCAGGAGGCGGCGTACTGTTGGCCTCTGGCTGGGTGGAAAGACCCTCAGTTCCTTTGAATGGTTTGGAAGGAGACATGGAGATAGATTTATGTGACTGCTGAATCAGGTCTTTAGACATAGAACCAAGCAATAATTATGTTTGGGAGAAGCCACCTACCTCACAGCGACCGAAGCACAACCACACCATGGTGATTATGGCTCTGGTTCATCCCAAACCATGGTCACCGTGACTGTGACTGTAGTGATTTGGGATGCGTACGCAAAGGGCTGACATCAAGTATATGAATGTCGGGTAAGCAAACGGTATAGTAGATGGAACATGCGCTGAGTTCAGGTCCAACATCATATAATTCAAAGTAACCTCTCAAAGTTGACATGATATTGTGATCCTTTGGCTTTCATCACATGCTGTATGTGTCATGCTATTAGTTTTGTTTATTTGAATTGATTTCATCACTGTCTGAACTTCCTCACAGCTTCGCTGCAGCTTGGATCCCATCAGCTCAGCAGAAGTATTTTACCCCGCAGGGGGCAAGTTTAAAGGACGCCTTCAGCGATTTACTTGATTCCCAGCACCACCAAAGACCTCACTCATCTTCAAACCCCTAGCATGCTAGCAGCAGAGCAGATCCATCTCTCAGGGCTGCGTCCTCCCTAAAGCAATCAATCTATTTGGAGCTGAACGGCCGGCCTGTTCCCTGACATTGCTACCTGCTACGGCTTTCACAGCGTTTGTGATGCTCTCTTTTATTCTCTCTTTTTTTCTCCTCTTGTCGTCTGCTCAATTTCTTTTCTCTTTGTATTGTTTTAGAGCTGCCTTTCTTTGAGAACAGATTCTTACTGTTGGCTTGTTAAGATCACAATGTCTGTCTTTCATGTTTGCCTGTGGTGCTTTGACTCTTCCTGCATACTTTTGTTGCATTTCTTCTCACTGTTCTTTCTCTTACCCATGACCAAACAAGCTAATTAACTTTAGCCACTGCATCCAATTAACAGACGAGAGTGTCTTAGGCTTTTCTTTGATTAGAATCAAACATGTTCTAATCATTTGCCATGTATTCAAAAAGCCTCAGTGTACTTTTTTCACCTTCTTGTAATTTTTTGCCATTTGGTGAACCGACATGAAATACAAGGATATAGGCCTTTTGTGTTCCCTTAAAATATAATTATATTGGTTTGTATCCAGTCAAACCATTCTCTTTGTGAAGCCCAATAAGTGTGTTTGGGGGGATGATGGCCGCTGTCTAAATAGAGTTCTTTAAGTATTTATCACTGTGGACTTTGGGTTGATCCCAACATGTACAATTTACAGCCAATCGTTCTGTAATGTCTCCCACTGAAAGTCTACCACAGGAGGTTGATGGCATCTTAATTGGGGAGGACAGGCTTGTGGAAATGGCTGGAGTGGAATCAATGGAATGGTATCAAATACATGGTTTCCATGTGTTTGATGCCAATCCATTTTCTCTGTTCTAGCCATTATTATGAGCCGTCCTCCCCTCAGCATCCGCCACTACTTATCCCATAACGGGAACCGGGTTACCGAGATTTAACAAGACTTCCCGCCCAAACCTTTTCCCTATTTCACATTTTGTTGTGTTACAGTCTGAAATCAAAATGTATTTAAAAAATATATATATATAATTCACCCATCTACACACAATACCCCATAATGGAAAAGTGGAACATGATTTTAAAGATTTTTTCATTTTTTTTTTTAAATGAAATACAGAAATCGAATTTCCCTAAGTATTCACACCCCTTTGCAATGACACTCCACATTTTGCTCAGGTGCATTACATTTCCCTTGATCATCCTTGAGATGTCACTACAACTTGATTGGAGTCCACTTCTGGCCAATTCAATTGTCTGGACATGATTTAGAAAAAACACACCTGTCTATATAAGGTTCCATGGTTGACAGTGCATGTCAGAGCAGAAACTATACCATGAAGTCCAAGGAACTGTCCGTAGAGCTCCAAGATATAATTGTGTTGAGCCATATATCTGGGGAAGGGTATTAAACAATTTATATTGTGTTGAAACTTTCCAAGAACACAGTGAGAAATTGAAAAATATGGAACCACTCAGAGTATGCCTAGAGCTGGCCATCTGACTGAACTGAGCAACTGGGCAAGCAGGACCTTGTTCAGGGAGGTGACCAAGAACCCAATGGCCACTGACAGAACTACAGAGTTCCTTGGCTGGGATGGGAGAACCTGCCAGAAGGACAACAGCTTCTACAGCACTTCACCAAGCTGGGCTTTATGGGAGAGTGGCCAGACAGATGCCACTCCTGAGAAAAAGGGACATGACAGCACACCTGGATTTTGCAAAAAGGCATGTGAAAGACTCGTAGAACATAAGGCTAAATATTCTGTGGTCTGATGAGACAAAAATGTAACTATTTGGCCTGAATGCAAAGCACTATGTCTTGAGAAAACCAGGCTCATCTCATGACCCATCTAACACTATGACTACTGTGAAGCATGGTGGTGGCAGCATCATGCTATGAGGATGCTTTTAAGAGTCAGTGACTGGGAGATTGGTAAGGATAGAGGGAACAATGAATGGAGCCAACTACAGGAGAATCCTTTATGAGAACCTGCTTCAGAGTGCAAATGACCTCATAATTGGGCAAAGATTTACGTTCCAACAGGACACTGACACCAAGCATGCAGCCAAAGCAACACTGGAATGGCTTCTGAACAAGAATGTGAAAGTCTGTGAGTGGCCCAGCCTAAGCCCAGACTTGATTCACATTGGAAATCTGTGGAAAGACTTTCTGTTCACCACTGACCTTCTAGGCAGAGTTTCAATGAAAAAAGCCATATCTCAGACTGGCCAAAAAAAAGGAAAAGTTTAAGATGGGTCAAAGAACACAGACACTGGACAGAGAAACTCTGCCTAGATGGCCAGCATCCCAGAGTCACCTCTTCACTGTTGATGTTGAGACTGGTGTTTTGCGGGAAGTATTTAATGAAGCTGCCAGTTCAGGACTTGTGAGGCATCTGTTTCTTAAACTAGACACTCTAATGTACTTGTCCTCTTGCTCAGTTGTGCACCGGGGCCTCCCACTCGTCTCTCTATTCTGGTTAGAGCCAGTCTGTGCTGTTCTGTGAAGGGAGTAGTACACAGTGTTGTATAAGATCTTCAGTTTCTTGCCAATTTCTCACATGGAATAGCCTTCATTTCTCAGAACAAGAATAGACTGATGAGTTTCAGAAGAAAGTTGTTTCTTTCTGGCCATTTTGAGCCTGTAATCAAACCCACAAATGCTGATACTCCAGATACTCAACTAGTCTAAAGAAGGCAGTTGTATTGCTTCTTTAATCAGAACAACAGTTTTCAGCTGTGCTAACATATTTGCAAAAGGGTTTTCTAATGATCAATTTGCTTTTTAAAATGATAAACTTGGATTAGCTAACACAGCGTGCCATTGGAACAAAGGAGTGATTGTTGCTGAGAATGGGCCTTTGTATGCTTACGTAGATATTCCATTAAAAATCAGCCGTTTCCAGCTACAACAGTCATTTACAACATTAACAATGTCTACACTGTATTTCTGAACAATTTTATGTTATTTTAATGGACCAAAAAATTGCTTTTCTCTTAAAAACAAGGACATTTCTAAGTGACCCAAAACTTTTGAATGGTAGTGTATATGTATATATACAGTAATGTGCAAAAGTTTTAGGCAGTTGTGAAAAAATGCTGTAAAGTAAGAATGCTTTCAAAAATACACATGTTAATCGATTATATTTGTCAATTAACAAAATGCAATGTGAGTGAACAGAGTAAAAATCTACATCAAATCAATATTTGGTGTGACCACCCTTTGCCTTCAAAACAGCTTAAATTTTTCTAGGTACACTTGTACACAGTTTTTGAAGGGACTCGGCAGGTAGGTTGGCCCAAACATCTTGGAGAACTAACCACAGTTCTTCTGTGGATTTAGGCAGCCTCAGGTGCTTCTCTCTCTTTATGTAATCCCAGACAGACTCAATGTTGAGATCAGTGCTCTGTGGGGGCCAAACCATCACTTCCAGGACTCCTTGTTCTTCTTTACACTGAAGATAGTTCTTAATGACTTTCGCTGTATGTTTGGGGTCATTGTCATGCTGCAGAATAAATTTGGGGCCAAACAGATGCCTCCCTGATGGATAAGTATCTGCCTGTACTTCTCATTATTGAGGAGACCATTAATTCTGACCAAATCCCCAACTCCATTTGCAGAAATGCAGCCCCAAACTTGCAAGGAACCTCCACCATGCTTCACTGTTGCCTGCAGACACTCATTTGTGTACCACTCTCCAGCCCTTCGGCAAACTAGCCGCCTACAGCCAAATATTTCACATTTTGACTCATCAGTCCAGAGCCATTTTTCTGCATCCCAGTTCCTGTGTTTTCATGCATATTTGAATCTCTTGGCCTTGTTTCCACGTCGGAGGTATGGCTTTTTGGCCGTAAGTCTTCCATGAGGGCCACTTCTGACCAGACTTCTACGGACCGTAGATGGGTGTACCAGGGTCCCACTGTTTTCTGCCAGTTCTGAGCTGATGGCACTGCTGTACATCTTCCAATTGTGAAGGGAAGTAAGCATGATGTGTCTTTCATCTGCTGCAGTAAGTTTCCTTGGCCGACCACTGCGTCTACGGTCCTCAACGTTGCCCATTTCTTTGTGCTTCTTCAAACGAGTTTGGATAGCACATCTGGAAACCCCTGTCTGCCTTGAAATTTCTGACAGGGAGAGACCTTGCTGATGCAGTATAACTAACTACCTTGTGTCTTGTTGCTGTGCTTAGTCTTGCCATGGTGACTTTTCAGTGTAAACTGTCTTCAGTATCCTCACCTTCTTAGCTGAGTTTGGCTGTTCCTCACCCAGTTTTATTCCTCCTACACAGATGTTTCTGTTTCAGTTAATGATTGTGTTTCAAGCTACATATAGAATTGATGATCATTAGCACCTGTTTGGAACAATTGTTTAATCATACACCTGACTATATGCATACATAATCCCTGTCTTTGTTCAAGTGTACCTACAAGAATTGATGCTGTTTTGAAGGCAAAGGGTGGTCACACCATATATTGATCAAACCTCCTCCTCTGTGCTTCACGGTGGGAACAACACATGCAGAAATTATCCATTTACCTACTCCGCTTCTCACAAAAATACTGCGGTTGGAACCTAAAATTTCAAATTTGGAATCATTAGACCAAAGGACAGATTTTCACTGGTCTAATGTCCATTGCTCGACCAAGCAAGTAAGTCTCTTCTTCTTATTGGTGTCCTTTAGTAGTGGTTTCTTTGCAGCAATTCGACCATGGAGGCCTGATTCACGCAGTCTCTTCTGAACGGTTGATGTTGAGATGTGTCTGTTACTTGAACTCTGTGAAGCATTTATTTGGGCTGCAAATAAATGCTTCACAGAGTTAGCTCCTGTGGAGTCCCAAGAAAAGCTAGACTAAAATAGCTTGTTGGAAATCTTATTTTTTTTAGCATTTGTTGTACTAATATGCTATTCAAACAGGGCTGCAAGCTTGCTCTTGTTTTCTGAATGTTAAATACAGCAGCCAAAATAACTCACAGGGAGTTTGAAAGAAGAAAGACAATGTTTGGTTTTGATTGATTATGGGTCTAAATAACAGCTATAACCTATGTTCCCTGAAATGTTTTGGGGCACTGAGCAAATGTTTTGTCTTGTGAGTGGAAACTTGAAAATTGTTAGAATTTGGAGCAACATTTACAGTGAACACTTAGGCTGTACACTTACAGTTTTAAACCGTGCCAATAGACTATTGTGGCTATTTGAGCATAATGTAGGCCTACAAGCAAAACCAATGCAGCAAATACCATAAATCCTCTACAGGATCAGTGGGTCCCCCACGGGACGGTTGAGCTAACGTAGGCTAATGTGATTATCATGAGGTTGTAAGTAACAAGAACATTTCCCAGGACATAGACATATCTGATGTTGGCAGAAAGCTTAAATACTTGTTAGTCTAACTGCACTGTACAATTTACAGTAGCTATTACAGTGAACGAATACCATGCTTTTGTTTGAGGAGAGTGCACAGTTATGAACTTGAAAATGTATTAATAAACCAATTAGGCACATTTGGGCAGTCTTGATACAACATGTTGAACAGAAATGCAATGGTTCATTGGATTCGTCTAAAACTTTGCACATACACTGCTACCATCTAGTGGCCAAAATCTAAATTTCACCTGGGCTGGAATAATATATTATGGCCTTTTTCTTGCATTTCAAATATGATGGTACAAAAAAAACGTTTTTTTCATTGTATTATCTTTTACAATATCTAGTGTTATATTCTTTCTCCTACATTACTTCCACATTTCCACAAACTTCTAAGTGTTTCCTTTCAAATGGTATCAGGAATATGCATATCCTTGCTTCAGGTCCTGAGCTACAGGCAGTCAAATTTGGGTATGTCATTTTAGGCTAAAATTGAAAAAAAGGGGCAGATCCTTAAAGGATATAATTTTCACATGGGAATAGCTTTTGATTTATATGATATAGCCTATAGTGGACTATATGTGGTGTTCAATGCAGGCCTACATTGCATGAGACTTTTAAAAACATTTTACATTATGAAAGGCTTGCCATTAATCCATGACTTGGTCTGTAACACCAGGGGCCAAATAGGTGACTGTAAATGTTATTGTGTTGTATGACACAAGAAACCACTTTACAAAATACAATGAATTATTATTACCATACAGAAAATTAGACAATGTAGGCTACCCCTCTGCCTATTGGTTTATTTGCATATTCAAGCCTGTCTCAAAATACAACCCTTCCCTTTTAATTAAGACAAGCTTTATACCTGACTGGCTTTTCAAAGACAGTTTGAAATGTAGCCTTCACGTTTTGTGCTCTTGTAGAAAACAGTAACTCCCCATTTGCTGATCTATACTTATCTATAACTGGGCTAATAACTCGCTAACGAGCAAAGAATATCAACAAATGTGCACAAGTGAGGCTCTGATCTGAAATCTCGCAGATGATTGAAAGACTATCAGTGAAGTTCAACCTCTTACGTCTCTGCTTTAGAATGACACTTCCGGTTTTGGTAGGAAATGCCAGGTTACCTGGGTTTTGGCAGGAAATACCAGGTTACCTTGGAGAAAAGTGATTTATTCTCGGGATGGAAATTTTTTTACATGCCAGGAACATTTTAAACCGTAATAGTGACTACACACATGGATCCACTTTAGAGGAGGGTGTTTAAGAGCTGTGTGTAAAGATTATCAAACATCAGAGCAAAGCTAGGCCAATTAGAATGAGTCATGCCCGCAAACTTTGACTTTGAAGATGGAGTAGCGTTCTGTGCATATTACCAACCCAATAGAAGCTTGTGACCAGTCTGACACCAACTCACTCTCTGAACTGGTTTGAGTTCTAATCAGACTTGGGGTTCCAATTCTCCCTCATTAGATTATTTTGCCCAAAAAAAGACTCAAAGGGAATTTGCAGTGTCAAGGCTTTTATTAAGTAATTCTAAGGACTCAAGCTACTCAAAATACTTCATTAAAGTATCATCAGTACTGCTGGCTGATCCAGCTGTCTGACCATTTTAATGAGCAGAGGGTTGTTCTCTAACCCCATGGGACCCTGTGTTCTTGTCTCCCCGTATCTTGCAGGGGAAGTTTACGAGCCTGATCCCTGCGAGAATGGGGCTGCCTGCCTCAATGTTCTGGCCGACGAATCCTTCTCATGTGAGTGTTGCACTGGTTTTTCAGGACCTAAACTTGTCTTAGTAGTGTGAAGGTTGGTAAGTGAGATCAGAAACACTTGCTGAAATGACACAGGTGTCATCTGTGATTGTGTGTGCATGAGCACACTACCGGTCAAAAGTTTTAGAACACATACTCATTCAAGGGTTTTACTTTATTTTTACTATTTTCTACATTGTAGAAAAAGTCTTAAACAAATTAAAATATGTTTTATATTTGAGATTCTTCAAATTGCCACTCTTTGCCTTGATGACAGCTTTGCACACTCTTGGCATTCTCTCAACCAGCTTCACCTTAACCTCTCTGGGCTAGGCGGGACGAATTCTTCCGATTTTAAAATAGCTTTTTAGTGAAAGCACATTTTGCAATATTCTAAGTACATAGCCCAGCCATCACGGGCTAGCTATTTAGACACCCGGCAAGTTTAGCCTTCACCAAAATCAGATTTACTATAACAAAAATGTTATTACCTTTGTTGTCTTCGTCAGAATGCACTCCCAGGACTTCTACTTCAATAACAAATGTTGGTTTGGTCCCAAATAATCCATCGTTATATCCGAATAGCGGCGTTTTGTTCGTGCGTTCCAGAAACTATCCAAAATGGTAAATCAGGGTCGTGCGCATGGCGCAATTCGTGACAAAAAAATTCTAACTATTCCATTACCGTACTTCGAAGCATGTCAACCGCTGTTTAAAATCAATTTGTATGCAATTTATCTCGTAAAAAAGCGATAATATTCCGACCGGGAATCTCCTTTTCGGTAAACAGAGGAAAAAACACAAAGACGGGGGCGGCCAGTGCACGCGCCTAAGCCGACAGTCCCTTGATCGGCCACTTGAGAAAGGCGATAATGTGTTTCAGCCTGGGGCTGGAATGACGACATTCAGGTTTTTCCCGGGCTCTGAGAGCCTATTGGAGACGTGGGAAGTGTCACGTTACCGCAGAGATCCTTTGTAATGGAATGAGATGTCAAAGAAAGACAATAAATGGTCACACAGGCCACTTCCTGTAAAGGAATCTCTCAGGTTTTGACCTGCCATTTGAGTTCTGTTATACTCACAGACACCATTCAAACAGTTTTAGAAACTTTGGAGTGTTTTCTATCCAAAGCCAATAATTATATGCATATTCTAGTTACTGGGCAGGAGTAGTAACCAGATTAAATCGGGTACGTTTTTTATCCAGCCGTGTCAATACTGCCCCCTACCCTCAACAGGTTAAATGCTTTTCCAACAGTCTTGAAGGAGTTCCCACATATGCTGAGCACTTGTTGGCTGCTTTTCTTTCACTCTGCGGTCCAACTCTTCCCAAACCATCTCAATTTGGTTGAGGTCGGGGATTGTGGTGCCAGGTCATCTGATGTAGCACTCCATCACTCTCCTTCTTGGTACAATAGCCCTTACACAGCCTGGAGGTGTGTTGGGTCATTTTCCTGTTGAAAACAAATGATAGTCCCACTAAGCCCAAACCAGATGGGATGGCGCATCACTTCAGAATGCTGTGGTAACCATGCTGGTTAAGTGTGTCTTAAATTATAAATAAATCACAGACAGTGTCACCAGCAAAGCACCCCCACACCATAACACCTCCTTCTCCAAATTAAATTAAATCAAATCAAACCATGCTTTGCAGTGGGAAATACACATGCAGATATCATCCCTTCACCCACGCCGTGTCTCACAAAGACACAGCGGTTGAGGTAACTCTGGGTCTTCCATTCCTGGCGGTCCTCATGAGAGCCAGTTTCAGCATAGCGCTTGATGTAGAAACTAGTAAAAAATAAAGAAAAACTCTTGAATGTGTAGGTGATCTAAAACTTTTGACCGGTAGTGTATATCAAAACCCATCATGGCTCCGTGCTTTGTTGGTGTTTATGGATTGAAGGCTTGTGTTGCGCGTCTGTCAGTATGGTGTCAATGGTATCATATTTAACGGTTTCGCAAGTGGTGAGGTGTGCTCTATGTTTGAATTGTTAAGATCGTGTCCCATCTGGCGTGTGGCAGCTTGTCTCCTTGACTTTTGCTGTGCCCACCCTTCCCCATCATCCCTGCCTGCTCTCCTCATGGCAGTGAGACCCTTAATCCCAATTTACATGCTTCAGTCATCTGTACATGCCCATCCTAAAGATATAACATTTTCCTGCAAATGTTCCTCTCTCCTGCTCTATTTTGTGCTACCTCTTTTTTGCCACCCTTCCTCTGCCTTTGCATCCCTCTCACTCACGCCATCTCTCTCTCTCCCTCCCATGTGCTTTATGTTTTATATACACATATGGCTATAAAAGTCATGAAAAATGTAAATGCGTGAAGCTAGGTCTTTGACAAAACCACATGTTAATCAGAATGCAACTACTGTGACTTCTAGAGAAGTGGAGAGCAGCAGCTGACTGGCATTTGCATATTATAACAGCTTTTACAAGACATTTTTGCAATCAATGCAATATTGCCTTTTCTCTGTTCTCTACTTATGTGGAATATTCCGCAAAGTGCATTTGGAAACACACAATAAATCCATTGTGGAAAGTTTTTTCAGAATTCTGCTGAACAGCACAATAGCTACTGTATGACATTTGGAGTCTGCCTTGTCCTTAACTCTCTGGGAAGCTCTGTAGCATCTGACAGATTCAAATAAAATCCAATTGTATTAGTCACATGCGCTGAATTCAACAGGTGTAGACCTTACAGTGAAATGCTTACTTAAGAGCCCCTAACCGACAGTGCCTTTTCAACAAAAAAAATACAGATAAGAAGAGATAAAAGTAATAAGTAATTAAAGTGCAGCAGTAAAAAATAACAATATACACAGGGGGGTGCTGGTACAGAGTCAATGTGCGGGGGCACTGGTTAGTTGAGGTAGTATGTACATGTAGGTAGAGTTATTAAAGTGACTATGCATAGATGACAGCAGAGAGTGGCAGGGGTGTGGAGGGGTGGTGTGAGGGAGGGCAATACAAATAGTCTGGGCAGCCATTTGACTAGATGTTCAGGAGACTTATGGCTTGGGGTAGAAGCCTCTTGGACCTAGACTTGGTGCTCTGGTACCGCTTGCTGTGTGGTAGTAGAGAGAACAGTCTATGGCTAGGGTGGCTGGAGTCTTTGACAATTTTTAGGGCCTTCCTCTGACACCGCCTGGTATAGAGGTCCTGGATGGCAAATCAAATCAAATGTATTTATATAGCCCTTCTTACATCAGCTGATATCGCAAAGTGCTGTACAGAAATCCAGCCTAAAACCCCAAACAGCAAGCAATACAGGTGTAGAAGCACGGTGGCTAGGAAAAACTCCCTAGAAAGGCCAAAACCTAGGAAGAAATGTAGAGAGGAACCAGGCTATGAGGGGTGGCCAGTCCTCTTCTGGCTGTGCCGGGTGGAGATTATAACAGCACATGGCTAAGATAGGTTCATAAATGACCAGCATGGTCAAATAATAATAAT
This sequence comes from Salmo salar, assembly GCF_965601325.2. Taxonomy (NCBI): domain Eukaryota; kingdom Metazoa; phylum Chordata; class Actinopteri; order Salmoniformes; family Salmonidae; genus Salmo; species Salmo salar. The sequence continues at coordinate 10,493,086 of NC_138310.1, read as the reverse complement.
CATAGTAGTTGTCGAGGGTGCAACAAGTCAGCAACTCAAGAGTAAGTGTCAGTTGGCTTTTTCATAGCCGATCTTTGAGAGTATCTCTACCGCTCCTGATGTCTCTACAGCGTTGAAAACAGCAGGTCTGGGACAGGTAGCACGTCCGATGAACAGGTCAGGGTTCCAGCAGGTCTGGGACAGCAGGTCTGGGACAGGTAGCACGTCCGGTGAACAGGTCAGGGTTCCAGCAGGTCTGGGACAGGTAGCACGTCCGGTGAACAAACTAACATGGTCCAAGCACACCAAGACAGTCGTGAAGCGGGCACGACAAAACCTATTCCTGGCAGGAAGCTTGGCCCCAGTGATGTACTGGGCCGTTCGCACTACCCTCTGTAGTGCCTTGCCGTCGGAGGCCGAGCAGTCGCCATACCAGTCAGTGATGCAACCAGTCAGGATGCTCTCGATGGTGCAGCTGTACAACTTTTTGAGGATCTGAGGATTCGTGCCAAATCTTTTCAGTCTCCTGAGGGGGAATAGGTTTTGTCGTGCCCGCTTCACGACTGCCTTGGTGTGCTTGGACCATGTTAGTTTGTTTGTGATGTGGACACCAAGGAACTTGAAGCTCTCAACCTGCTCCACTGCAGCCCCGTCGATGAGAATGGGGGCGTGCTCGGTCCCATTTTTCCTGTAGTCCACAATCATCTCCTTTGTCTTGATCACGTTGAGGGAGAGGTTGTTGTCCTGGCACCACACGCCAGGCCTCTGACTTCCTCCCTATAGGCTGTCTCGTTGTTGTCGGTGATCAGGCCTACCACTGTTGTGTTATCGGCAAATTGAATGATGGTATTGGAGTCGTGCCTGGCCGTGCAGTCATGAGTGAACAGGGAGATTCTTAGCTCTGCCTGGAAGAAATGTGAGCTTTGAGACCTTGACATGTCATCCACATAACAGATGGGCTTGTAGGAGACTGTATTTGATGCACCAGAACAAAAACTTAAGAATGATATGTTAAAACACAGTGGGTGTGAATAAGCTCTACTGTGCCTGTGACAAAGGATCTCCAATTCCTCTTAGTGTGCATGTTTATTTGTCCTCTATCATTTGTCATCTGTAATTTTCTTCCAAAATTTACAAAGATTTGAAATGATTCAATCACGAAATGGATGTATCCCATTGCATTAAATGATGCGTCAACTTCTGTTGCAATTCATCTCTCATACGGTGCTTACACCATGAGGTAGCACAGCCATATCACACTGAATGTGGATACAAACACAATTGTTTTACTGCCATGTGTAGATGGGATGTTCCTCATTAAATTCACCTCAGGTAACTTTGCGAGCAGCTGCTCCGACATGATCTTTATGTGAAACGGACAGTGCTATTGAGCACCTCCAAGCTGACACGCGATTGGTTTCTCACGGAGACACTTCAAAGCAGATGTAGAAAACGTAATGATTGACAGTAGAAGACCGATGATCTTTCACAATCAGGAAGTGGATGTGTGACTATTGTGAAATGGTGAAAGCATTCTTCTAGTCTGTCACAGAAATGTTTTTTCTTTGACCTTTTCTTATGCTCAGAAGACCAATTTGATGCTCAATTTTACATTTGGTCTTTGGACACATTTGAAAATGTTATTTTTACTTGCAAATCATTATAATTTGGTTGCAAGATGTTTAAAAGACATGTAATGCATCCCTAATATGAGGCAGATGAGTAGTAACAGACTCAAAGCTCATTCTAAAGAGTGCAGTATGTTTATTCTTTTACTCATGCTACATGTCAACGTAGCAGCTAGTGGTTTTTGGATGGCTTTACCCATCACTTCTACAGTGCTGACAAGACTGGAAAATGGAAAGGATGAAGACAGGACTAGAGAAAGAAACAGAGGGCCATTGTTTCTTATTCTACTGGGTACAGCGAGAAAGCATCAAACAACCTTGTGTGTGTGAATGAGTGTGTGCAGGCGTGTAACTTGTGGGGGGGACAGCGGGGTCATGACCTTCCCCTATATTAGAGACAGACTAATTTGACCCCCTCAATAATAGACCATGATGAACTTGTTGCATTGGAAATCATTTCCCCACCGTAGCTACTGGCTTTCTGTGTTTTTACAGTACACAGTACTACTAATTCATAATTTTATGATTGGATCCCCCCTAGCCACAAATTCTGCTTTTGGTTTGGCATGTTCCTCAGAGGCCGTGGCTTGTGAAGTAAAAGTTGTGCATGACTTGTAAGGAGATGGAGCAATAGCTCCTATCTTTCTCTCTCCCGCCTCTCTTTTTAGAAAACCCATCATTCTGTGAGATATCATATAAAATAAAGAAGTACAGTCACATTTAACATGGTAAATTCATAATCATAAATAAGAATTATATAGAAAATAATATTTTTCAAATTGATAAAGTTTCTATTGCGAAGTGAAAAGATGTGCATCTCACGTGAGCACTATTTCTCAAAACAAGTGGAAATTGGTAATGGTTATATTGGGCTCAATTTTGTGAGTTCAAAGACAATGTTGGTAGTATTATAAACTTTAATTAAACTGGTTTTCTAATAGGTTAAATAATTAGAGAAGGGCTGTTTCTCTGAACCTCAGGCACTAGGCTCAATCAAGCCTGTTTCTCTCCCCAAACAGAGACAACCTGCCTGTCTCACAGACTCTCACCAGCAGCATTCACCTATCCTTATGTACAGTATGTTTAGAAAACACATGTTATTGCTCACTCCTCATGCTAATGCTTAAAGCACTCCTCATGTTAATAGTCACCCTAAGAATACTTCCAGAACCACATTTATGATTTATTTTAGTTGAGAAGATCAACATAAAAAATTGACAGAGATGCATAGCAGTAAGCTGGTTTATTCATCCTTTGTGTTTTTTTTAATCTTGATTTCAATATGGAAGGGAAAAGGTACTGGTATTTGTATGTACTGTTTCTTGATGAATTAAAGGTATTCTTATACCATATTTTTGTTTAACTATAGTAGCAGTTCATTGAATTCATCCCCCATGATGAAAGGCGGGGCATGACTGAAAACATTTGTGAAGCACTGATCTAGCTAATGTTTAGCATAAATACAGATGGGCAACCCATAGCTTATTGTATGCTGCATCAGTTGGGATATAGGTGTTAATGCTTATTGCTAAATAACACACCATCCTTATAATATGGACTATTATGTTGTTCATTTTGCTCAATTTTGCAAAGGAAAATTATACTCTAATGGTCTCACCATCATTTTATCTCAATTAATTTTGGAGTAGAAAAGTCACTAAGGCTGCGTTCAGTATGAAGAAAGGTAACGCAACGTTCAACTAAACAGAAACAGTGCTGTTCTGAGTGACCAGTTGAAAAACTGAGAGGGGTTAGGTTGTGGGTACAAAATGCACCGCTGCCCTTCAAGCTTCAAGCCACACCCCGCCACCCCCACCAAACGGAGCAAACGTAGGTTACCTCTGTTCAAGAACATTGAAGAACGTTTTGGGGAAACTTGTTGTTCATTTCAAGCCATTGCGCAATGTAGCAATGTTCAATTAAACTGAACGCACCCCAAAACGGACTTTCTCACAGTCAATCTACTACCAACAACAGTTTAAAGTAATACCAACATTATTTGTATTTCAGTTGTGGTTGGGATATATTGAAAACATTTTCAGGAAAGATTTGGATGTATTTTACCTTCAAAATGCACCAGAAACAACAATTTCACAGCTATTTCTTAACATTTTCATATGTGAGTTCCAAATATCTCTATCGGTTACCCCAGCATGAGTTGTTTTATGGACGTGATGTCAGAATGCACTCTATGTTCCAAACTGTGATTATTAGGCAACAGGACAGTTAACATGTGCTGCTAATTATCTATAGGCTGTGTTTCAACTTGTCAATTTCAAATTATTTTCTAACAAGTTATATTTTCAAACAACAGTTTCATTTAAGGTGTGTTCCACCTCCTCATTAATTTACATAGATGTAGCCCATTTCAGCATTGCGGACAATTTATGTTTGATGCTTTACTGAGATGGACAAACTTCTCTCTTCGAGCACCAGCCTATGCACTTCACCAATGTTTGCACAGATCAAGTATGCAGATATTTGTGCAGTCTTGCACGAATTGGAACATTTTCTGGCTGGTGCTCGCATTGCTTTGTTGTTTTCCTTACAAATAATAACTTTGGACATGTGTGCGTTCCTATCAAAGTAAGTTCCATATTTTCTGTATATCGTGTTGTCGTTTCTACTGTAGGCGCATACAGTATGTATGTGTGTGTTTATACATATATATATATATGTGTATGTATGTATGTATGTATGTATGTATGTATGTATGTATGTATGTATGTATGTATGTATGTATGTATGTATGTATGTATAAAATGTGAGGCCATATATATATATATATATAACATATGCATATATATATAACATATGTGTATATATATAACATATGTGTATATATATAACATATGTATGGATGGAGAATAATGTATTTCCAGTTTTAACAGTACTGGTGACAAATAATGCATTCAGATTATTGCATAGATTGTAATGGACACTCATGATGGGTGTAAAATACTTTTTTGAAGGTTGTACTGATTATAATTAGCTAATGCTATGTGTATATATGGCGCCATGTTTATTGACATTATAGAATGCATTCTGGGTGTCACGTAAACATCTGTCAGACCAAAGATGTTATAATAAGGTGAAGGAATGGTTCACTCTTCTTTCTGGTAAACTTCCAGAAGTGAATGAAGGGAAGTGAATGATCGTAGATGACACAAAACACGCATAGTATAAACAGACCAAAATCATCTTGTCTCCTATTATTATTTTTGGTTGATGCGAAAAAACAAACATGGTGGCGTGCACAAACTACCCATCGTCGGATTACTTTCAATTTCTAGAAAGTGTTTTACTCAATTATTTCGATCAGTGGTGAGCTCAACCATGATGTGATTAATTATAAATAGTAATTGCTATTAGCTAATTCATATAGTAGTTTCTGTCAGCCGAGAGTTATAAAAATATGACCGCTTGTGTTACTTCAATCTGTCCTCAGTCACCTCAGTCAATGCTAGGACAAATATAGCCTACATTTTCCAGTTTGGATGTTATGTGTTATGCTGTAGCTACTTCTGTGAATGTTTGAACATTGCATCCAAAAATAAACTGGTCACATTCTGGACATAAATTTGTAAGGACTGTGTTTGTGCAAAATATTTCTGTGAAAAAACTGTGTGGCCAGCTCAAATGCTCTGAATAAGCGCTCTAATCACACCGGTTTGAGCGTACCCTGCAGGGACAACTGTGGAATGATCACACCCGTTTGTATGTGTGAAAAGGTTAAAAAATATCTCCTGACCACCCAATATTTGTATTGTGACCCACTAGTTAGATTCAGTCCTATGTAGCAACATTTGAAATTGTGTTTTTTACATTGGATAAAATCGACTCAGAGCTAGAAAATGGCATATCATATAATGCAGTTGAGGAACAATGGGAAAGCAATTCTGCTTTGAAAGTTGATCAACTTGTTTACCCCCCAAAATGGCCCTTAGATGTTTTGGTACACCTACTGGAGAGCTTTTCTTTATCTACACCTATTCAGCATCGTTCACACCCTCTTAAGCCTTAGCCCCACCCATCTCTTTAAAGATTCACATGTGAGGCCATGTGCTAAACAGAGTGAATAAGGTAATGTAGTAAACATCCAAAGATTAGTAAACAACCAAATATTTCTAAAAGTGGTTATAGTAGAAGTTAAACAAATTCTTTATATAGGCCTATATCCTAGTCCGACTTTCATGCAGGTTAGGTTATTTTTCACATTACGGTCACTGATAAACAAAAAATATCAATGTTTATTTGTCACATGCACAGGATACAGAAGGTGTAAATGGTACAGTGAAATTGTTACTTGCATGGTGAAGGTTTATGTTTTGACATGTAGCTAGCTTGCTAAACAATTAACCATAATCCCAATTGATAATACCATGCATGAATCTGCAGGTCTATAGGAGAAAGCCCTGCCTCCAGCTGTTTGCTTAGAAATTCTAGGGACAATAAGGAGGCCAGCGTCTTGTGACCGTAGCGTACGTGTAGGTATGTACGGCAGGACCAGATCAGAAAGATAGGTCGGAGCAAGCCCATGTAATTCTTTGTAGGTTAGCAGTAAAACCTTGAAATCAGCCCTAGCCATAACAGGAACCCAGTTTAGAGAGGCTAGCACTGGAGTAATATGATCACATTTTTTGGTTCAAGTCAAGATTCTAGCAGCCATGTTTAGCACTATCTGAAGTTTATTTAGTGCTTTATCCGGGTAGCCGGAAAGTAGAGCATTGCAGTAGTCTAAACCAGAAGTGACACTAGCAGAGATACATTTTCTGCATAATTTTTGGACAGAAAGTTTCAGATTTTTGCAATGTTACGTCGATGGAAAAACAGCTGTCCTTGAAACAGTCTTGATTGTTCATAAAAAGAGAGATCAGGGTCCAGAGTAATGCGAATATCCTTCACATTTTTATTTGAGACAACTGTACAACCATCAAGATTAATTGTCAGATCCAATAGAAAATCTATTTGTTTCTTGGGACCTAGAACTAGCATCTCTGTTTTGTCTGAGTATAAAAGTAAAACATTTGCCGCCATCCACTTCCTTATGTCTGAAACACAGGCTTCCAGGGAAGGCAATTTTGGGGCTACACCATGTTTCGTCAAAATGTACAGCTGTGTATCGTCTGCATAGCAGTGAAAGTTAACATTATGTTTCCAAATGACATCCCAAAGAGGTAAAATATATACTGAAAACAATAATGGTCCTAAAACAGAACCTTGAGGAACACCAAAATGTACAGTTGATTTGTCACAGCACAAACCATCCACAGAGACAAACTGATGTCTTTCAGACAGATAAAATTTAAACCAGGCCAGAACTTGTCCTTGTAGACCAATTTGGGTTTCCAATCTCTCCAAAAGAATGTGGTGATTGATGGTATCAAAAGCAGCACAAAGGTCTAGGAGCCCGAGGACAGATGCAGAGCCTTGGTCTGGCGCCATTAAAAGGTAATTTACCACCTTCAAGAGTGCAGTCTCAGTGCTATGATGGGGTCTATAACCAGACTGAAGGATTTTGTATACATTGTTTGTCTTCAGGAAGGCAGTGAGTTACTGCACAACAGCTTTTTCTCAAATTTTTGAGAGGAATGTGATATTCGATATAGGCCGATAGTTTTTTTTAATTTTCTGGTTCAAGGTTTGGCTTTTTCAAGAGTGGCTTTATTACTGCCAATTTTAGTGAGTTTGGTACACAGGAGGCGTTTATTATGTTCAACATAGGAGAGCCAAGCACAGGAAGCAGCACTTTCAGTAGTTTAGTTGGAATAGGGTCCAGTACGCAGCTTGAAGGTTTAGAGGCCATGACTATATTCATCAGTGTGTCAAGAGATAAAATATTAACCACTTGAGAATCTCCTTTGATCCTAGGTCCTGGCAGTGTTGTGCGGACTCAGGACAACTGAGCATTGGAGAAATATGCAGATTTACAGAGGAGTCCGTAATTTGCTTTCTAATGATCATGATCCTTTTCGTCAAAGAAGTTCATTAATTTATTACTGCTGAAGTAAAAGTCATCCTCTCTTGGGGAATGCTGCTTTTTATTTAGCTTTTTTACAGTATGAAAAACACATTTTGGATTGTTCTTATTCTCCTCAAATAAGTTGGAAAAATAGGATGATCGAGCAGCAGTGAGGGCTCTTCGATACTGCATGGTTCTGTCTTTCCAAGCTAATCGGAAGACTTCCAGTTTGGTGTAGTGCCATTTCCATTCCAATTTTATGGAAGCTTGCTATAGGGCTCGGGTATTTTCTATAAACCAGGGAGCTAGTTTCTTATGACAAATGTTTTGTTTTTAGGGGTGCGACTGCATCTAGGGTATTACGCAAGGTTTCATTTTGTTCCTAAGTTAGGTGGTTAACCGATTGTTGTACTCTGACGTCCTTGGGTAGGTGGAGGGAGTCTTGAAGGGCATCTAGGATTCTTGGGGTTGTCCGAGAATTTATAGCACAGCTTTTCATGATTCTTGGTTGGGGTCTGAGCAGATTATTTGTTGCGATTGCAAATGTAATAAAATTGTGGTCCGATAGTCCAGGATTATGAGGAACAACATTAAGATCCACAATATTTATTCCACGGGACAAAACTAGGTCCAGAGTATGACTGTGGCAGTGAGTAGGTCCAGAGACATGTTGGACCCGAAAGCCTTTTGGAGTGGGTCTGTGGACTTTTCCATGTGAATATTAAAGTCACCAAACATTTGAATATTATCTACCATGACTACAAGGTCCGATAGGAATTCAGGGAATTCAGCCTACTAACAGCCTGCTGCCTGGCATGCACCCTATCTCATTGTGGAGCTAGAGGTGTTAGAGCCCTGTCTATTTTTGTAGATAAGATGAGAGCACCCCTCCAGCTAGGATGGAGTCCGTCACTCCTCAGCAGGCCAGGCTAGGTCCAGTTTGTGGGTGAGTCACAGAAAGAGGGCCAATTATCTACAAATTCTATCTTTTTGGAGAGTCAGAAAACAGTGTTCAACCAGCGATTGAGGTGTGTGACTCTGCTGTAGAGCTCATCACTCCCCCTAAATGGGAGCGGGCTAGAGACAATTACTCGATGACAACACATCTTTCTAGCTGATTTACACTCTGAAGCTATGTTGCACTTGGTGACCTCTGACTGTTTCATCCTAACATCGTTGGTGCCGATGTGCATAACAATATCCCTATACTCTCTACACTCACCAGTTTTAGCCTTAGCCAGCACCATCTTCAGATTAGCCTTAACGTTGGTAGCGCTGCCCCCTGATAAACAGTGTATGATCGCTGGTACATTCTTTTTAAGTCTAATACCGCGGGTAATAGAGTCGCCAATGACTAGGGTTTTCAATTTGTCAGAGCTAATGGTGGGAGGCTTCGGCATTTCAGACCCCGTAATGGGTGGAGGAGAGACCAGAGAAGGCTCAGTCCCTGACTCCAACTCGCTGCCTAATTGGTAAAACCGGTAGAAAGTTTCTGTTGGCTGAATGACCGACACCGGTTTCGCATTCCTACAGCATTTCCTTCCAGAAGCCATTAGAAATTGTCCGGCTGCGGGGACTGTGCGAGGGGATTTATACTACTATCTGTACTTATTGGTGGCACTGACGCTGTTTCGTCCTTTCCTAAACTTAACCTGTTGGGTCTAGGGGGCAGCATTTGCACGTCTGGATAAAAAAAATGTACCCGATTTAATCTGGTTACTAATCCTACCCAGTAACTAGAATATGCATATACTTATTATATATGGATAGAAAACACTCTAAAGTTTCCAAAACTGTTTGAATGGTGTCTGTGAGTATAACAGAACTCATTTGGCAGGCAAAACCCTGAGACATTTTCTGACAGGAAGTGGATACCTGATGTGTTGTATTGACTTTAAACCTATCCCATTGAAAAACACAGGGGTTTAGGAATATTTTGGCACTTCCTATTGCTTCCACTAGATGTCACCAGCCTTTACAAAGTGTTTTGAGTCTTCTGGAGGGAGATCTGACCGAACAAGAGCCATGGAACGGTGATGTCCCATTAGACACCTGGCGCGCTACTTCATGTTGGGTACCCTCGTTCCAATACGTTATAAAAGAGTATGCATTCGTCCACCTTGAATATTATTCATGTTCTGGTTAAAAAAGGCCCTAATGATTTATGCTATACAACGTTTGACATGTTTGAACGAACGGAAATATATTTTTTCCCCTCGTTCATGACGAGAAGTCCGGCTGGCTTACATCATGTGCTAACGAGACGGAGATTTTTGGACATAAATGATGAGCTTTTTTGAACAAAACTACATTCGTTATGGACCTGTGATACCTGGAAGTGACATCTGATGAAGAGAATCAAAGGTAATGGATTATTTACATAGTATTTTCGATTTTAGATCTCCCCAACATGACGTCTAGTCTGTATCGCAACGCGTATTTTTCTGGGCGCAGTGCTCAGATTATTGCAAAGTGTGATTTCCCAGTAAGGTTATTTTTAAATCTGGCAAGTTGATTGCGTTCAAGAGATGTAAATCTATAATTCTTTAAATGACAATATCATATTTTACCAATGTTTTCTAATTTTAATTATTTAATTTCTGACGCTGACTTGACTGCCGGTTATTGGAGGGAAACGATTTCCTCAACATCAATGCCATAGTAAAACGCTGTTTTTGTATATAAATATGAACTTGATAGAACTAAAAATGCATGCATTGTCTAACATAATGTCCTAGGAGTGTCATCTGATGGAGATTGTAAAAGGTTAGTGCATCATTTTAGCTGGTTTTATGGTTTTGGTGACCCTGTCTTTGACTTGACAAAACATTACACACAACTCTTGTAAATGTACTGTCCTAACATACTCTAAATTTATGCTTTCGCCGTAAAACCTTTTTGAAATCGTAAAACGTGGTTAGATTAAGGAGATGTTTATCTTTCAAATGGTGTAACATAGTTGTATTTTTGAAAAATTTGAATTTTGACATTTATTTGGATTCAAATTTGCCGCTCTTGAAATGCACCTGCTGTTGATGGAGTGCACCACGGGTGGCACGCTAGCGTCCCACCTAGCCCCAAGAGGTTAAAGTACCCTTGCCTAACGATTGTTTCTGAAGCTGGGCTTGCAGCACGCCTATCCTCACCATAAGGCGATCGTTCTCCTATATATTATGAGTACAGCGACTGCAACTAGAAGGCATAATGCTAATGTTACTACTTAGCTTCGGCTGGTGGAGGTCGTGTAGAACCATGTCCAGATAAAGCATCCGGGGTGAAAAAGTTGAATGAACCAACTAGGCTTGTTATTAAGGCACATGAAAGTGGTCCTAAAAAAGAAAAAGTTTACCTTCTAATGGCTCTCCTGTGAAGTAGTGACCCGAGTCACATATGTTTGTAAAAAAAACAAGCCAAATCACAAGTGTCTGAACCCTTTTATAACACTCCATTTACAGAAAAAAGATTTACTTCAGAAATTGGAAAATTCTCTTTTAAAGGGCGAAGACAAATATAGCGTAATGCGTTGGCACCCAGGTGCTAACGTCTCTCTCCTCAGTGAATGAATAACATAAATGGATGAATCGGCAATAGAAACCAGATATAAACTGATAATTGTGCACATGACTTCAATTTAATTTCAACTGAATCATGAGAATGAAGAGGGTCACTGAATTGTAAGAATTGTGGCAGCAGCCTGTCCTGCTCTTGCTCTTCCCCATGCACACAACAGCTCACACCCGGAGAAATACACCTCTTTTTCCTTTCTACTTTGTCAGAAGAAGATGCAACTGGTCTGTATTACATACTATAACTCTAGTACTAATCAAATCAACAAATCAAATGTATCAAATGTATTACACTGTTTTTACTGTAAGAGAAATTAAAATTTGTGAGACCTACGTGTTGCAGTATGCCTTTGCAGAATAATGCAAAACATATCCTTGACTAACTTTTCCTGGATATATTTTCATTAATATTTCCATTTGTTTATGCATTATTTTCACAGACATATCTTTATGCAATGCACTCTTTACAATTGGTTATGCACTGTTTATTAAACATATTTATCAAATGTTGGAACTTACCTTTACTGCAAATCATTTGACCTCTTAATAATCAAATCTACAAATAAAATGTATCAAATGTATTGCACTGTAATGTTTTTATTGTAAGGCAGTGAACACTATTCATAATAAGGGTCACATGGAGAAAATCGGACCTCTCTGAAATGAAAATAGATGGCTCTCCCTTCAGCAAAATATATTTTAACTAAACCTTCCATGAATGCTTGAAAAAAACAAGTTAGCCTCCCCTGTACCCAAAATAATATACTGAACAAAAATAAAAGATCTGAGAAATTTTCCATAATCACAAAAAGCGTATTTCTCTAAAATGTTGTTCACAAATTTGTTTACATCCCTTTTAGTGAAAAATGTTCCTTTGCCAAGATAATCCATCCACCTGACAGGCGTGGCATATCAAGAAGCTTAAACAGCACCTTGTGCTGGGGACAATAAAAGGCCACTCTAAACTGTGCACACAACACAATGCCATAGATGTCTCAAGTTTTGAGGGAGCGTACAATTGGGATGCTGACTGAAGGAATGTCCACCAGAGCTGTTGCCAGAGAATGCAATTTGAATGCACAGAGATACCGAGACAAGATGCTGAGGCCCATTGTTGTGCCTTTCAACTGCCGTCATCACCTAATGTTTCAGCATGATAATGCACAGCCCCATGTCATAAGGAACTTTACACAATTCCTTGAAGCTGTAAATGTCCCAGTTCTTCCATGGCTTGCATACACACCAATAATGTTACCCATTGAGCGTGTTTGGGATGCTCTTGATCAACATGTACGACAGCGTGTTCCAGTTCCTGCCAATATCCAACAACTTCACACAGCCATTGAGGTGGAGTGTGACAACATTCCACAGGCCACAATCAACAGCCTGATCAACTTTATGCGAAGGAGATGTGTCAGGCTGCATGAGGCAAATGGTGGTCACACAAGATCCACGCACCTATCTTCTAAAAAAGATATCTGTATTCCCAGTCATGTGGAATCCAAAGATTAGGGCCTAACGAAGGTATTTCAATTGACTGATTTCCTTATGAACAACAACTTAGTTAAATCTTTGAAATTGTTGCATGTTGTGTTTTATTTGTTTTGTTCAGCGTAATTAAAACAAAGTGGATAGCAGAGAACATGTCTACCGTTTACCCTCACTTCTTGGACAGACCAGAGCCTTAGTTTTAGAAAGTGTTCTTCGTCCTGTAACCATTACATGGCAACGCAGGAATTTTAATAGCGCACAGGGCTGCGGGCCAGAAGGTTGTGGGTTCGCAGACCACCGTGGATAAGAGTAGAGTGGAAAGATCTCCTACTGACGCTGAAAAAATGTAAGCTTTAACTGCTGGCTACTCTTCTTCCATGGCTGAACCTTTAATGCATTGGCTAAATCAGGGTCACACAGTGTTTCTTGGTAGTCTTAAACAAATCTACTTTCAAACAAAAGTATACACCTCACACACATGGTTATGGGCTTAAAAGAAGTCACCTTTACCATGTAAGATATAGATGCGACCCAGTCATTCATGTTCTATTGACATACTGTCTTGCAAAGTTCTTATCCGTTCCTTGCTAGATAGCTAACTACAGCTAACTTACAGTCACGTCAAACAGTGCAGCCAGAATGACAACAGTAGCTGCAATTGCATTTGTTTAAGCTGTTTTCTAGTGACATGTATTTGGATACAACTGTAACAATGAGCGATAAACGTTCACAAAAAAACATAACAATTATTTTAAGAATTATAGATACAGAACTCCTCTATGCACTCGCTATGTCCGATTTTAAAATAGATTTTCGGTGAAAGCACATTTTGCAATATTCTCAGTAGATAGCCCGGCATCACAGGGCTAGCTGTTTAGACACCCACCAAGTTTAGCCCTCACCAAAGTCAGATTTACTATAAGAAAAATGTTATTACCTTTGCTGTTCTTCGTCAGAATGCACTCCCAGGACTTCTACTTCAATAACAAATGTTGGTTTGGTTCAAAATAATCCATAGTTATGTTCAAATATCCTCTGTTTTGTTCGTGCGTTCAAGACACTATCCGAATGGTAAAGAAGGGTGACGCGCACGACGCATTTCGTGACAAAATATTTCTAAATATTCCATTACCGTACTTCGAAGCATGTCAACCGCTGTTTAAAAGCGTGTTTTCGTTCAAAGAGAGAGAAAATAAAAACATGGGATCCCCTCGTGCACGAGCCTCAGTCTAATGGTACTCTGACCGGCCACTATCCAAACGCGCTAATGTTTTTCAGCCAGAGGATGGAATTACATCATTCAGTTTTTTCCCGGGTTCTGAGAGCCTATGGGAGCCGTAGGAAGTGTCACGTTACAGCAAAGATCCTCAGTTTTCAATAAACAGAGCGAAGAAGAAGAAGAACTTGTCAGACAGGCCACTTCCTGTAAGGAATCTTCTCAGGTTTTTGCCTGCCATATGAGTTCTGTTATACTCACAGACACCATTCAAACAGTTTTAGAAACTTCAGGGTGTTTTCTATCCAAAGCCAATAATTATATGCATATTCTAGTTACTGGGCAGGAGTAGTAACCAGATTAAATCAGGTACGTTTTTATCTGGCCGTGCAAATACTGCCCCCTATCCCCAACAGATTAAACGATATCATAACCACCATCAATAAAAGACAATACCGTGCAGCCATACTCATCGACCTGGCCAAGGCTTTTGACTCAGTCAATCACCACATTCTTATCGGCAGACTCAACAGCCTTGGTTTCTCAAATGATTGCCTCACCTGGTTCATCAACTACTTCTCTGATAGAGTTCAGTGTGTGAAATCGGAGGACCTCTGGCAGTCTCTATGGGTGTGCCACAGGGTTCAATTCTCGGGCTGACTCTCTTCTCTGTATACATCAATGATGTTGCTCTTGCTGCTGGTGTTTCTCTGATCCACCTCTACGCAGATGACACCATTCTGTATACTTCTGGCCCCTCTTTGGACACTGTGTTAACTAACCTCCAGATGAGCTTCAATGCCATACAACTTTCCTTCCGTGGCCTCCAACTGCTCTTAAACGCAAGTAAAACTAAATGCATGCTATTCAATCGATCACTGCCTGCACCTGCTCGCCCGTCCAGCATCACTACTCTGGACGGCTCTGACTTAGAATACGTGGACAACTACAAATACCTGGGTGTCTGGTTAGACTGGAAACTCTCCTTCCAGACTCACATTAAGCATCTCCAATCCCAAATTAAATATAGAATTGGCTTCCTATATTGCAACAAAGCATCTTTCACTCATGCTGCGAAACATACCCTCGTAAAACTGACCATCCTACCGATCCTCGACTTCGGTGATGGCATCTATAAAATAGCCTCCAACACTCTACTCAACAAACTGGATTCAGTCTATCACAGTGCCATCCATTTTGTCACCAAAGCCCCATACACTACCCACCATTGCGACCTGTACGCTCTCATTGGTTGGTCCTCGCTTCATAGTCGTCGCCAAACCCACTGGCAACAGGTTATCTACAAGTCTCTGCTAGGTAAAGCCCCACCTTATCTCAGCTCACTGATAACCATAGCAGCACCCACTCGTAGCACACACTCCAGCAGATATATCTCACTGGTCACCCCCAAAGCAAATTCCTCCTTTGGTCGTCTTTCCTTCTACTTCTCTGCTGCCAATGACTGGAACGAACTGCAAAAATCTCTGAAGCTGGAGACTCATATCTCCCTCACTAGCTTTAAGCACCAGCTGTCAGAGCAGCTCACAGATCACTGCACCTGTACATAGCCCATCTGTAAACAGCCCATCTATCTACCTCCCTCATCCCCATACTGTATTTATTTATTTATTTATTTATCTTGCTGGTTTGCACCCCAGTATCTCTACTTGCACATTCATCTTTTGCACATCTACCATTCCAGTGTTTAATTGCTATATTGTAATTCCTTCGCCACTATGGCCTATTTATTGCCTTAACTTACCCCATTTGCACTCACTGTATATAGAAGTTTTGTTTACTTTTGTTCTACTGTATTATTGACTGTATGTTTTGTTTATTCCATGTGTAACTCTATGTTGTTGTATGTGTCAAATAGCTATGCTTTATCTTGGCCAGGTTGCAGTTGCAAATGAGAACTTTTTCTCAACTAGCCTACCTGGTTAAATAAAGGTGAAATAAATAAATAAAACAAACATACTCTAGGCTCCACATGCTTTATCAGCTGGATTGTGAAAGGAATTAACTTCTTATGGGCAGGTGGGACGGTAGCGTGCCACCTGGCCAACATCCGGTGAAATTGCAGATAGCTAAATTCAAACTACAGAATTATAAATATTTAACTTTCATAAAATCACAAGTGTAATACATCAAAATAAAGCTTAACTTCTTGCATACAAAACCATGAAAAACATATTTCAACCAGGCAGGTACGACACGAAAGTCATAAATAGCGATATAATAAATGCCTTACCTTTGATCTTCTTCTATTGGCACTCCAAAAGGTCCCAGATACATCACAAATGGTCCTTTTGTTCAATAATGTCATTCTTTATATCCATAAAAACTCAGTTTAGCTGGCACGCTACAGTCAATAATCCACCCAGTTTCCCCTCCATCAAAATGCATACAAAATGAATACCAAACATTACTAATAAACTTTTCCAAACAAGTCAAACAACGTTTATAATCAAACCTTAGCTACCCTAATACGTAAATAAACGATACAATTTAAGACAGTATCGTTATTGTCTTTACCGGAGAAAAATACCAAAGAACGCGCTCTCATTCACGCGCTTGGAAACACTACAGACAAAATGGGAGCCACCTAGAAAAACTACAATTTCTGGCTCATTTTTCCAAAAACCAGCCTGAAACTCTTTCTAAAGACTGTTGACATCTAGTGGAAGCCCTAGGAACTGCAATCTGGGAGGACTTCGCCTTATAATGAAAGTGACAGCCATTAAATAGTGGTAGGCTGAATTATTTTTTTGTTTGGAATGGTTTGTCCTCGGGGTTTCACCTGCCATATCAGTTCTGTTATACTCACAGACATTATTTTAACAGTTTTGGAAAGTTTAGAGTGTTTTCTATCCAAATCTTCCAATTATATGCACTTTGAGCACGCTTTTCATCCGGATGTGAAAATACTGCCCCCTACCAAAGAGAGGTTAACAAGGGGGTCAAGCGTTGTTTTTCTCCAAGAGACCCATCTCTGGTCCAGCGACCATGATAAACTAAAGAGAGGATGGGTAGACCAAATATTTCATTCCAACTTTGGTGCTAAGGCACCCCGTTTGTCTCTTCCAAAGTAATGTCAGATACTAATGGCAGATACATTATAGTGATGGGGAAATTGTTTAGCACACAGGTTGTTCTGGCTAACCTCTATGGTCCTAATTGGGATGACGCTCAATTTTTTTCTGACTTCATCGCAACACTTCCCAACCTTAACTCTCATCATTTGATATTGGGCAGAGATTTCAATTGTGTATTGCATCCAAGTCTAGACAGATCCAGACCGAAGCCCATCAATGTAATTTCAAAATCAGGCACCGTAATCAACTCATTTCTAGAATTTGTCTGATCTATGGAGGAGGAGCAATCCCACCGCTCATAGTCTTGGATGAACTTTGTCCTGCTGGACAATAGAATTCTTCCTTTTGTAACTAATAGCCAATATCACAGCATCATTATCTCAGACCATAGCCCTGTCCAGATAGATATCCGCTTTCCAGTCAGTACTGTGTCACAACGCGCGTGGTGACTTGACCAACTACTACTATCCTGTAATGCCTTTAAAAAATACATATCAACTCACATTGATGTCTTTTTACAGATCAACTGCACCTCTGACGTGTCTCACTCTGTGTGGGAGTCGATAAAAGCATATCTAAAGAGCTAAATTATTTCATACCCAGTGTATTACAACAGTGCACCAAACGCTATCTCAACTCATTATTGATGTGGACAACAGATATGCCTCTTTTCCGACTCCTGAACCCTACAAAGAGAGACTGCTACACCAATCAGAATTTGACAATCTTTCCACCAAACAAACAGAACAGCTTCTGTTTAAGTCGAGGCAAAACTTCTATGAACACGGCGAGAAAGCTGGCAAGTTGTTATCTCACCAGCTTCGACAGTCCGCTGCGAGCAGCACCATACCTGAAATCTGTGTTGCAGCTGATTTAACTTCTACCGATACCAACAATCAATTTAAGCAATTCTATTCTGCACTTTACTCATCAGAGGCTCATCCTGACATCTCATATGCATGCATTTCTTGTTACGCTTGTCGTAAAGATTGGACCAAGGTGCAGCGTGGTAGGCGAACATTTTATTTTTATTTAAAATGAACACCGACAAAACAACAAAATGAACGTAAAGTTCTGCAGGCTACACAGCAACTATGCAAACACAAGATCCCACAAACTAAGGTGGGAAAAAGGCTGCCTAAGTATGATCCCCAATCGGAGACAACGATAGACAGCTGCCTCTGATTGGGAACCATACCCGGCAAACAAAGAAATAGAAAAACTAGAATGCCCACCCAAATCACACCCTGACCTAAACAAATAGAGAAATAAAAAGGCTCTCTAAGGTCAGGGCGTGACATTTCTAGAAAATCTGGACATCCCCTGTCTCAATTCAGATGAACAAACCAACATGGATGCCTCAATAAGTGATGAAGCTACTCTGGCAATACAGTCCATGCAGAGCGGTAAAGCCCCTGGGCCTGATGGCTTCCCTATTGAATTTTATAAAGCATTCTCCTCTTGGTTCATGCCAACTGCCAGCCACGAAAGAAAATCAGCCAGGCTCTTTTACGCCCGCTACCAAATGGTAGCTATAAATGTAGAGGATGCGCACAGTGCAACAATATGATGAAGTGTGAATATTTCTGCCACCCACACACAGGAAAACGGTTTCAAATTAACGATATCATCACGTGCACCACCACCCATGTTATTTACATTATTAAATGTCCATGTGGGCTCTGCTATGTCGGTAAAACCTCCCGCTCTCTCAAACAGAGAATTAGTGAACATAAAAGTTCAATCAGGAGAAACGACAGGGATTATCCAGTCGCAGTACATTTTAATGACCAAAAGCATGACATTTCTACCTTTAGATTTTGTGGTATAGAGAAAGTCAAGATATCAGACAGGGGAGGTGATATTAATAATACTCTGAGCAAAAGAGAATGTTTTTGGATTTTCACCCTCCAGACATTATTTCCTAAAGGACTTAATGATGAAATGCCTATATATGTTATGTTGTGAATTTAAAATATGTTCCTATTTAAGATTACTTTGTTTTTTCGTATGATGTACCCAATGATTAATGAAAACTTGCTATGTCCTCGTTGTGATTTTATGGACGTGTTTGGTACGTCTTGTCTATACACTTTTGTAATATTTGTGAAATGCAT
This sequence comes from Salmo salar, assembly GCF_965601325.2. Lineage (NCBI taxonomy): Eukaryota > Metazoa > Chordata > Actinopteri > Salmoniformes > Salmonidae > Salmo > Salmo salar. Next base: position 10,474,032 of record NC_138310.1, on the reverse strand, counting down.
ATTGTTATGTTTGGTAGCACTTATTTATTTTTCCTTTGCCTCCAATCCCTTTCCATACGTGGAACGGATGTGGGTGGGGCTAGGTCTACATAGAGGTGCTGTTTTCTGAAAATTCACAAAAGCTCTGACGAAGGCCGTTAGGCCGATACGTAAGCTTATTAAATATCAGTGATACTATCAAGAACAGTGTGCGGTTTCCTTTTTTCATTCATCCTGTTTCAACTGTTGCCATGCACCTGTAACAAGATTGCTCAGATGTGCGAGTGCCTTTTGAATCTTGTTATAAAGCATTCTCCTCTAAATTATCCCTTATTCTCAGCTCCATGTACAATGAAATCCTTTCTAGTCAGAAACTGCCACAGACACTTACCCAGGTGACTATTTAGGTTTTGCTTAAAAAAGACAATAATCCCATAGACTGTGGCTCATACCGCCCTGTAAGCCTTTTGTGCTGCGATTATAAAATTCTCACTCTTGTCCTCTCGCGCCGTTAAGAGACAGTGATGCCTAATATAATTAACTCTGACCAAACCGGATTAATCTCAGGTAGGCAATCTTTCTATAATATGCACCGGCTATTTAATGTTCTTTATTCTGCCCACTCAACTCTACAGCCAGGAGTTGTCATCTCTCCTGATGCTGAGAAGGCTTTCGAACGGGTTGAGTGAGAATATCTATTTACAGTACTAGAGAGATTTGGGTTTGGCCTGACATTCCTTTCCTGGATTAAGATTTTGTACTCGTCCCCAGTGGTTTCTGTTCGCAACAACGTTACCTCCAGCTACTTCCCTCTCCACAGGGGCGTTGCTGTTTATCCCCTTTCCTATTTGATATGGCTATTGAGCCTCTTGCTATCACCCTGCGGACGGAGGAGAATATTTTGGGAATATTGAGGGGAAACATAACTCACAAGGTGTCCTTATATGCAGACAATCTTTTATACATCTCTAACCCTGTGGAGTCTATACCCTCTCTCTTGGACATGCTACAAGGTTTTGGGACATTCTCTGGTTATAAGTTAAACCTAACAAAAAGTGTGCTCCTCCTCATTAATCAGTTAGCAGAAGAAATTGGGTGTGACAATTTCCCATTTAAGGTGGAGCATCAGGTCTTTACCTATTTGGGAATAAAGATCACACACTCGTTTAAGGCTCTGTTTAAACATAACTTCAAAACACTCATGAAGTCTTGCTTAGTGCGCTCCAGAAGGTGGTCGTCTCTTCCCATTAACAGTTCGCATTAATTACGTTGAGATGACTGTAAAACCTAGGTTTTTGTACTTATTCCAAATTATTGCAATTTTTCTGCCAAAGTCGATGTTCAAGCAACTGTACAGCTACATTTGCAACTTCATTTGGAATAAGTCAAATCCACGAATGAGAAAGGTATATCTGGAGAGACCTAAGCCCACAGGCGGGCTGGGACTTCCCTATTTTTTACACTACTACTGGTCAGCAAATATATCTAACTGTGTTTATTAGGTTTCTACATTTGAAAAATAAGGATGGCCCAAGTTGGGCCATCATGGAGTTACAGTCAAGCCTTCCAACTTCCCCGGTCTCGCTCCTGTACTCCCCAATGCCCATGAACCTTGGCACCCATGTTTTGAACCCCATTGTTAAGAACTCCCTTAAAATCTGGTCCCAATTCCGAAGTAATTTTAAATGTAAACAAGCAGCTTATCATTAACATCTAATCATCTCTTCTCAGCGTCATAGATTGACACAGCACAGGAACGGTCTGGTGTTTTTTTGTGACCTATTTGTTGATAACACATTCGATACTCTGGGGGTTGACCATAATATTGCCAATACCCACTTTAGATACCCGCAAACTTGCAGCTTTGCCCAAAAACATTTCCCTTAATTTCCACTCGAGCCTACTAAGTGTCCAGTCGAGAGGTGCTTAGTTCTTAACCCGTATCTGAAGGGCACAATCTCCAGATACTACATAATACAGAAAATTCATCCACCTTCCTTTGCAAATACAAAATCTGCATGGGAGCAAGAGACAAGCCGTTTTCACCAACAGTGATTTTCCATGATTTATACTCATTCAATGAAGGGGCAATTAAAGAATATAGGAACATGCTTACTGGTAGTTCTGAATAATCATAATCAAATCACTTGTAGTCAGATTCCTTGAACAATCATTGTCTCAGTGGGATATAATGTGGTAAATACCAGGCAGAACAGCATGTAGCTAGCAGTGGATCAGTGTGATAACAGCTTTTGGATGGCCTCGGACTCATAAAAGAACCACATGACTAGTTTCACAGCCCTACTGACACCCTGAGAATCAGCCAGAGGAGAGAGCTCTGAGATTCTGCCCAGAGGTAGTAGATAGGTGGGACCACACTGATGTTGGACCATCTCACATCAATCAGACCTGGCTCACGTACAGTACTTTTAAACACTTGAGATGCGCTTGCTTGCCTGGTACAATATAACAAACTCTGTCCACCCTGCACACTTTTCATAAGTATAACCAGTTAACTGTAGAGTACATCTTAAACGGACCGGTGGTACAGTCAGGCATAACAATTGACTAGTGATTTATAAAGCAGGGCAACAAAGACCTCGATGATTAACTAATGCATTATATAATGACTGATCAAATCCTTGGGCATTGAGAGCTCACAGTGATGTCTGAACAATGCTGAGCCGTGATGTTGAGGGGTAATGCATATCACTCCTGCTGTGTACCCCCCGGCCCAACGACAAGGTCACAACCAGTCTGTGTAATTGATCTTATCTCCATTTATCAGTGTGGCATCAGGAGTGACAGTGCTGTCACAAATAATGCTGGCAGCCCAGACACCACTCTCAGAGGTTGACAAATCCTGTTTGTGTCTGTCAAGTGGCCTAGTGATAAATCTAGGACGCTAGAACTTGGGTTGGATATTTCGTGGATCTGTGTGTTTAACGTTCCAGAAGACCAACTGACGTGATGAATGGGTGTCTGTAATAACATTGGTTTGTTTTGCAGTGAGTACACTAGTTTTTATAATAAAAAGCTATATAATGCATCCATATAGCTGTCTACTGTCATGGTTGTCGTAGGAAGAGGCGGACCAAAGTGCAGCGTGTGTGTCGTTCCACATTTTATTTTCAGCGTGAAACAATGCGATACAAACAATTAACTGATCTAACAAAAAACAATCTCCCACAAACCCAGGTGGGACAAACACCAACTTAAATATGACCTCCAATTGGAGATCTCAAACAAAGCCCAACATAGAAATACAAAACTAGAACATAACTAAACTAGAAAACCCCCGTCACCCCCTGACCTACTCTACCATAGAAAATAACAGCTTACCATGGTCAGGACGTGACAGCTACTAATCATTGACAGATGTAATGTGGTGAATGTTCAAATAATATTACTTGAATTGTATGCTTTGCTTTTAGTGTGCCAGAAATATAACAAAAAGTGTTCAGTATATAGAGAGAAACAGATGTATATTAAATAATCATAATTGGAGATGGAGGCTTGTCAGACTATGACTAACCTCCCCTCATGTGGTACTATGATTGATGTACGCAGGAAAAGACTGAACTTCTCAATTTGTTTGGTTTGACTAGTGTATGCATTCCCGAGAATGGACTTCCCATGGAGCCATTCACAGTAGGTAAAGAATTACATCAAACCATGACATTCCCAGTATAATTTGAGGAAATAGTGAGTGACAAATACAGGCACAACGCAAGAAAAACAGAAAGTATCTATTGATTAGAGTAGATCTGGTTGTGATAGTCATCCAATCACAGTCACTTGTTCCTTTCTCAAACACCTGTAATTTGACAAATAGATCAGCCAATTAGTGAGGAATACAATGTTTTGGCAAATGACGAAGATGGTTGAGTGGTAAGCTAATATAATTATTTATTAGAACTTTTTATGTGACAGAATCTTCAAGGGCAACTGTATTGCTGGATTTAATGAGAAGAAAAGACAGACTATTCTGTTTCTCCCTCTCGCTTACGCGCTCTGAGAAACAACTGCTCATCTCACATACAGCCTAGATAT